>NC_134866.1:76288467-77658467 GCF_049852395.1 Peromyscus maniculatus bairdii | reverse complement strand
CTTGTAATACTTGAATAGTGTGTATCAGGCTTACAGGAAGTGGAGTCCATATATTTTCAGGTATTTTTTTCTCTTGAAAATTTCTATGTAACCACTGTCAGATTTAGTGTTGATTGAATTTCAGAGTAAAATCTAATCAGAACAATCCTAGTCTAAGGAGTTAACCTCTTTGAACTTCTTTATAATTGCTTATCATGATTGCTCCAGCTAACTTTTCTACTGGTTAGGAATTATAGCAGTTGGCAAAGAGTCCATGTTAAAATAAGTCATTGTGAGCCGGGCGGTGGTGGCGCACGCCTTTAATCCCAGCACTCGGGAGGCAGAGCCAGGTGGATCTCTGTGAGTTCAAGGCCAGCCTGGGCTACCAAGTGAGCTCCAGGAAAGGCGCAAAGCTACGCAGAGAAACCCTGTCTCGAAAAAAAAAAAAAAAAAAAAAAAGAAAAAAAAAAAGTCATTGTTTCTCTACCCTCTTGCCTTAGTGGCTGTTGTTGCTATTTGTTTTTCCTATTGGAAGCTTATTGTAGAGACTTTTAAAGCAAATACTTGAGCACAGAGTTATCTACCTTTATACTATTCTACACTGACCAGCCTGGTTTAAACTATCCATAGAAATTTTAGTGCTGTTGAAGGGATGGTAAGTATAGAAGTCTTTGGATGTATTTGAGCTTGTTAAACATTTTAAGTCTTTACTATTGAGAAAAAGTGGGAAGAAAATATGTAACACATTCCATACACTGTGGTAGAAAGGTGATAGGAAATTGTTTAACTACACAGGTACGATTACAATGCTCAGATCAAGGTTTCACATTGCCGCTGTTAAGTAATTTGTGTGAAATTGTTGAAAGCACAAAGAACTCACTTGTAAAAATTGATTTTTGCTTACTTAAATTGAGAAGGGAAGGTTTTATTGTTGTTACTTTTATTATTGTGATGTTGGGAATCAACTCAGGGTCTCTTATATGTGAGGCAAGCACTCACTCGGTCATTGAGATATGTCTCCAACTCCAGAGAAACTTTATTATTCTTTTTAATTTATTTAGTTTTATTTTATGTGCATTGGTATTTTTCCAATGTGTATATTCGTGTGAGGGTTTTGGAGCCCCGGGAACTGGAATTGTAGACAGTCTTGAGCTGCCATGTGGGTGCTGAGAATTGAACTTGAGTCCTCTGGAAGAGCAGCCAGTGCTCTTAAACACCGAGCCATCTCCAGCCCTGAGAAACTTTATTTTTGATTAAGCATTTTTAATGGGATACTAATCGTTTAAAAGTTTGATGAATTGATTTTTAGCACTAGTTAATCATAGAAAGGCTTATGATGTGTCTGAATACAATTAAATGGCAGGAGCTCTGAAGACCAGTGACATAAAATTAAACAAGTTTGTGTCCCTGTGGTTAAGATAATAAAAATATTTAAAATAATTAAGGACAGACGTATACAATCTATGGGTCATTTCATTATTTTAATTTCATCTTTTACCTAAAAAAATTGCTAAATATAGCATTATTAATTCCGTTGAGTTCAATTTAGAACCTTAAACTTTACTTTTTATTTTTTACTTTTTGTTATGGAATGTGGTGATATGTATGTGTGTGGCTACACACATCTGTGCACACGTGAGCAGCAGGATCAGAAGACAACTTTTGGAAGTCAGTTCTCTCCCTCTGTGGTGGGCTCTGGGAATTGAACTCGGGACATAAGGTGTACTGGCAGGCATGCTTTTACTTACTGAGCCATCTCACTGGCTCCTTTTTATTTTAATAAATTACCCTCTTATTTTGCTTTTCCCTTAGAACATTTGCACCAGTATGGGATGTGTTCAAAACATCCACAGAGAAATTAGCAAATTGTCATTTGGATCTTGTTAGAAAATTACAGGAATTAATAAAGGAAGTTCAGAAGTATGGAGAGGAGCAAGTGAAATCTCATAAGAAGGTAACTTTTTTCCTGTTAGAGGATTGAGTGGTCACAGTGAGTGTTTTATAGCTTATCTTATTGAACCATTTCTTATCAAACAGACGAAAGAAGAAGTTGCAGGAACTCTGGAAGCAGTCCAAGCCATTCAGAACATAACTCAGGCCCTCCAGAAGTCTAAGGAAAATTACAATGCCAAGTGTGTAGAGCAGGAACGTCTGAAAAAGGAAGGCGCTACACAAAGAGAAATAGAAAAGGTAACCATAAGAAAAACATCTCCACACTCCGGAGCGCTTTCTTCTTTGTCTCTCTCTCTCTCTCTCTCTGTGTGTGTGTGTGTGTGTGTGTGTGTGTGTGTGTGTGTGTGTGTGTGTGTGTGTGTTGGGGGGCTATGTAGAGCAGATGCATGCACATGAGGAGGCTGAGGTCACTCTGTCTTCCTGTCACTCGCCTTTATTTTTTGAGGCAGGGTCTCTTACTGAACCTGGAACTAACTCAGCTAGATGGACCAAGAGGCCATCGAGTGCCTACAATCCAAGAGTCTCTACTTTCTTCAGTACCAGGGTTGCAGAAGTACCCACCATGTCTGGCTCTTATATAGATGCTGGGTCCTGAACTCCAGTCTTTATGCTTCCATGGCAAGAACTTTACTGAGCTATCTCCCCACCCCTGGAGACTTACATAATAAGATAGTTGATGAAATAATTGAGTCTATTTAGAAAGACAAAGCCAATTAAATATAAGCTTTAGGTGTATGTTGTTGCTGACCAACCAAGTTTATGTTGCATTTCAGTGGACCATAACCTTTTTCCCTATTATGTTTTTTTTTTTTTTAAGATTTATTTATTTATTATGTATACAGCATGTATGATTGCAGGCCAGATGAGGACACCAGATCTCATTACAGATGGTTGTGAGCCACCATGTGGTTGCTGGGAATTGAACTCAGGACCTCTGGGAGAGCAGTCAATGCTCTTAACCTTTGAGCCATCTCTCCAGCCCTTCCCTATTCTGTTTTAATTGAAAGTAGGTCTTTTTTCCTTTCTTCTTTCTTTTTTTGTTTTTTGTTTTTGAGATATGGTCTCTCTTTGTATCCCTGTCTGGTCTGGAACTTGTAGACCATGTAGAGATCTACCTGCCTCTGCCTCCTGATTGCTGGGATTAAAGGCGTGTGCCACCATGCCTGGCCTTTTCCTTCTTAACACAGTTCAACCATTCATTTATTTGATCTCTCTCTCTCTTTTTTTGTTTTTTTTTGAGACAAGGTTTCTCTATGTAGCTTTTGGAGTCTATCCTAGAACTTGCTCTGTGGACCAGGCTGGCCTCGAATTCACAGAGATCTGCCTGCCTCTGCCTCCTCTGCTGGGATTAAAGATATATGTCTCATTTAGAAATAAATTTGAAATCTTTGTAAAATATTTAATATATCTAGTTAGAAAAACAAATGTATACTTTCAAATAAAAGTTAGGAGAGAAAAAATGAAAACATTGATGGAATTTGGAGTGATAAGCTCCTTTAAAGTTTATATAATAAATAAAAATTGGGAGGCAAGAAAAAGATGAGGTAACAATTAAATTTGTAGTTTAAAAACATGTTCCAGACACAGCAATTATAAATAAAATACAAAAAGAAAAGCCAAGTTAACTGAGTTCAAAGGAAGAGTGTTGTCTTCGGGGATCAGAAGCCCAAAATGACATGAAAAGATTGTAATCGCAATTTATTGGGCTCAAATTCCTAAGGTAGGCAGTACAATTTTGACTCTTACATGACAAAGGGGAACAGAAGTTCTCCCCTTACTATAAGTCATAAAGAACCTGGCTCACTGCTAAAAGCTGTGTAAGTGAAACAGTGCTCTAAGTCCAGAGACTATGGGAGATTGGGGTCTTGGAGACATAAACCTTAGTTGCATAATCCTGACCTGGAGTCAGTCTGTAGAACCAGTCCATGACTGATACTCTAAAAGGAAAATAATTTAAAACTGTCTTTTAAAACCATGTTAAAGTAGATCTTGGAGAGTTGGTGGCAGATAACCTGAAAACTAGGTGGTTGGGTGTGAATGATAAAGGAAGGTGTGTGGCTGCTGCCTCCTGCGTCCTGGCAGCTGCTCTTCCTTTGAGGGCAGGGGAGGGAAGAGAAGAGGGAAAGCCTAGAAACCCCCATTTGGATGAGCAAACAAGTAAGAGTCTAGAACACATTAAAGAGGTCTAATATTGAGACAGTTCACTAATGCGTTTAGTAACTGGAATAAGAATTCTCATTGGGTGAAGAAATTTATATTAAAAAAGGATCACAACAAAAACAAATGTTTGTGTTAGATTGTGCAAAGAAGTAAGTGAATGAATATAAATCATACTAGAGAGGATTAAGAAGTTAGTGGAGGCATGATAAAAAAAATCTACGGGATGAAATCCAGCTAATTTTTAAAACATGGAAATGAAAACAAATACTAAAAAAAAATTTACTTTTAAAGCAACATAGCTAAATAAGTTATAGTTAAAAATTTTTGAAAGATAGGATATTTGAAAATTTATTCTTTATCCAAAATGCTTGGAACAGGAACTTTGTCAGATTTTTGGATCTTTTCCAGATTTGGGGTTATTTAATTATTATTAATAATATTATTATTATGAGACTGTTTCACTTTGTATTCCTGGATAACCTAGAGCTCACTATGTAGACCAGGCTGGCCTTGGATTTAAGAGATCCCAGTGCTGGGATTAATGACATGCACCACCAGTATGCCTGACTGGATTTGGAGTATTTGATATGTATAAAAGGATAGTAGTAGGACCCAGGTATTTATTTAAATTAAATTGTTTTGTTTATATTTTATGCATATGTATTAAGGATAATTGCCCACAATGTTGTAGTTATTTTTTGCATCTAAAGCCCCACTGGATTTTTCTACTTGTGGCGTCATATTTGTACCCCTGAAAGTTTAAGATTCTTAGGTCAGGGGTGCTTACCCTGTGTTAAGAGACCTTATTCAGAACATATTACAGAGAAATAAACTTACCCTCATTCATTTAATATAAATTTCTAAGGGAATGAAAAAGAATCCAGGGAATGGTATACAACTACTGCTTGGAGAATCAGTAGTTCAGACTGAAATCAGGATTGAAGAAATTCAGTAGTCTTCAATTTGCAATCAAACATATTAAATAAATGATAGATTTAATTAAGGAGAAAAAATACAGAAAGCTATTGCTTGTACAAACTTGACTGCACGATTGGACAGCTGCGTGGTAGCCTGCCTCAAACTGGCTATGTAGTCAAGGATGATCTTGAACTCTTGGTCTTCCTGCGCTCCTGCCTCTGCTTCCTGAGTCCTGGTGTTTACAGCTCTGTGCCACTGCACCAATTTGTGCAGTGCTGGTAATTGAATCCACTGCTTCACATGTGCTAGGCAGCAACTCCAGTGCCTGAGCCAACCCCACACCACCCCTTACCATATTAATGCTATCCCCTCTAAGTAAAGACTTCAGCAGCAAGGCTAGTTAGAATTCTAGACACCATTTAAGGAAGAGGAAAGGATGTCCCAGGAGTGCCCTTCCATCTCTTAAATTCCCATCTGATGTAAGGACTAATACTGAGACATAATTACCTAGTACAGATCTTCTGTGTTGACTTTATTACTATTGACTTATAATAGTGATGTCAATATTACTAGTATGAGGGGCCATCATTACATTGTCAGGACATCATATGTTTATTTGGAAAATCGATTGAAATTTTCAGTTCGTTAATATAATAAAAACACATTTATAAGTGTGTTTAGCTCTAAGGCATAGAATAAATTATTGCCTTATAGAATTACTTGCTCAAGTATATTTTGTGATTGACTGCTGGATTATGGTATAATAGTTTGCATTGAGTAGTAAAGAAATGTTTTGGTTCCTGGCCTCTTGCTATGCTGTTATGTGGTTAAAAACTAAATACATGTTATCTCTTACTGTCTTCAAGAAGCTTCCCTTTTCTTGGAGAGCTAAAATACATTATTAAATAGATAGAGCCAGAAATTAGAGAGAGGATAGAGTGGTGATTTGTAGGAAGAGAGGAGCAGTATTTTGTATGGAACATGTGAAAAGGAAAAATTATGGCTAGATATGTACCTCAGTGGTAGAGCCTAGCTCTGTGTGTGTGTGTGTGTGTGTGTGTGTGTGTGTGTGTGTGTTCTTACTTTGTTTTTCTTTTATCTTAAAATATTTTTATACAATATATTTTGATCTCATTTTCACCTTCCCAACTCTTCCTAGATCCCCCCCACTTCCCTGCCCACACAACTTTGTTCTTTTTCTCTCTTTCTTTAAAAAAAGAAGAAAATGAAAACAAACAAAAAAACCCAGTAAGACAAAAAACTGCCCAAGTGAAACAAAAGCCCACAAAAGTAAATGAGGGAGTTCGTTTTGTGTTGGGCATAAAACGTTTTGTGGACTCGGTGTCTACTTCTTCCCCTTCGCAGTTTTGGGATCCCGTCTGGCCTGGAGCTGTGCAGGTCTTTGCTGCCACAGTCTCTGATTGCCTGTTGTGTCTTGAAGACATTGTTCCCTTCAAATCACCCACCACTCTGGCTTACAATCCGTCTCTTCCCTGTGGACCCCTGAGCCTTGAGGACCAGGGTTGATGAAGATGTTCTCTTTAGGCCTTAGTGCTCCAAAGTCTCCCACTCTGCGTGTTGTTCAGCTGTGGCCCCCTGTGTTCCCATCCACTTCAAGAAGCTGCTTTGATGTGGTTGAGCAAGGCACTGATCTATGGGTATGTGCCACTAGGAGTCACTTTATTACTGTGCTCCTTTAGCAGAGTAATAGTATTAGGTTTCCCCTAGGCCCTTGAACTGTCTATCTAGTCTCAGGTCTGGGTCACTTTAGCAGTATCCGGTAGGGTTCCATCCCAGGGAGTGGGCCTTAAATCCAGTCAGAAAGCGATTAGTTTCTTCCACAACATTTGTGCCACTAATACATAAGTATATCTGGCAGGTAGGTCTCTTTTGGAGGTCTCAGTTTGTAGCTGAGGGATACTGATGATTAACTTTCTCTCCAGAACCGTGGAGAGTACCTTCTAGTACCATGGACACTATTCAAAAGGGTGAAGCTATAGTTGGATACCAGCTCAGCTACTCCATGTTCAATGATAAAGTGAGTGCTGTCTTCAACACTAGGGCCTTACTTACCATCAGCTTGTGGAGAGCAACCAGTAGCCTTGTGATGTTTGGAGGTTTCCATGGGGCCACTTTAGCCAGTGACTCAACAAGATACAACCCATTCCTAGCACTGGAGGTTTTACTGTTTGCCTAGCATTTGTAAAGCCCTTGGTTTGATTATTTGGCATTGCAAAAAGGAAGGACAGAAAGATTGTAAGAAATATTCTGTGGGGGGTTGGAGAGATGGCTCAGTGGTTAAGAGCACTGTTCTTCCAGAGGACCCAGGTTTAGTTCCCAGCACCCATATTAGGTGGCTCACAACCATCTGTAACTGCAGCTTCAGATCTAATGCCTCTGCTCTCTACAGCACCTGCATTCTTGTTCATGGACCCACATGCAGATGCATACACCTACACATAATTTTAAATAATAAATCTGAAGAAAAATTTCATGAAACAAATTGCTTTTTAAAAGGATAGACATTAGCCAGGCTGTGGTGAGTTCGAGGCCAGCCTGGTATACAGAGCGAGATCCAGGACAGGCACCAAACTACATAGAAACCCTGTCTCAAAAAAACAAACAAACAAACAAAAATATATAGATTTGGTCATTTAAAAAATTTCTCTCTGTTTATGAATATCCTTTTAAATTGTAAATTTCTCAATCATGTCTTTACTAGTATATGACATGAACTATTTATCAAATGTAATAGACAGCAGAATAAAAGTGATTTAGGATGAAGAACAAGGGAAGAAGGATCTCCCAGTAAGGCTATATCTTTTTGCTAAGCTGTTACTGTAAACCACTTCGTGGACTGTAGACTGTTGATTTTTCATGTAGAAACTAAAGATTTACTTAGAAGAAAATCCAGAAGGAAACCTAGATGACTATGCCATTAGGTTTTCTTTTTCTTTTTGGTTTTTTGAGACAGGGTTTCTCTGTGTAGCCCTGGCTGTCCTGGAACTCGCTTTGTAGACCAGGCTGGCCTTGAACTCAAAGAGATTCGCCTGCCTCTGCTTCCTGAGTGCTGGGATTAAAGGTGCCACCATGCCTGGCTAGATTTTTTTTTTTCTAAAATAAATTTTAGCAAACATGGTTATATAGGGTCCCTGGGATGGAACATAGTAAACTTTACAGAGACATTTTATCTAATTGTTGTATTTGAATAGAGCCAGGATGCTTGAGAAAGTAGTATCAAATGGCTAGACATTCAGAATTTTTTTTTTTTAAACTATAAGAGCAAAGTACAACTGTTACAGATTTTATTTACATTCTTTAGGGATGGGCAACTTGGTGCAAGTCAGTAACTTAGACATGCCTTTATACAACAGCAAAATTTTAACAATGTGTATTTTTTATGATGTTCCTTGTTAGAAACATAACAGCTATTAACAGTTATTTTGTAAATTGGCCAATGTGCCAGATCCTACCATAAGCATTGTTTTTTCATTAATGTGTCTGTTTATGTGTTGCAGTCAGAAGATAATATTCAGGAATCAGTTCTTCCGTTGTGTGGGTTTCAGAGTCGTCAGGTGTGGCAGCAGGCACTGCCGTTACTTACTGAACCATGGCCATCTCACGAGCCCCACTCATTTTATCTAACTATAGTTGGGTCACTACTGCAGCCTTAAAAATATCTGGTATTGGTCCTGTTTTAGCAGTAAGAGAGCAATGTAAAAGTCAAAGATAAAGTAATAGGGGAAGTAAATGGTAGATCCAAGATTTGAATGAATTCTCCTCTGGCTTAAGGCCAGTTTTATTTACAGTACATGGTGAAATGGTGCCCTGTATGTAATTTACTTAAGAAAGCAGGAAAGGGTTTGGAGAGATGGCTGTGAGTTGGATTCCAGTTTCAGGGGATCTGAGGTCTTCTTCTGGCCTTGCTGGGTATTCACACACATGTGGCAGATACACACACACCATAAATAAAAATAAATCTTATTTTAAAAGGCAGGAAAACATATAACATACATGTTTAGTGTAATTTTTTATTGAATTTTAGAGAACCCAAGATTTTCTGTTTAGAGAAGACCACACCAGTCTCAACCCACAGCAAAGCTAGTTTTTCTATTTCTAGTTCTTGTCTTGGAAACACAGCTAAAGATAATTACATATTAGCGCTGACTGGCCCTACACAAATGTCCTGTTATAAAGCTTTTACTTGGCTCTTAGCACCACTTTAGACCTCTTAGCAGTATTTTTAATCATCTAGTCTTATTACCCGACATGTCCTCACACTGCAGTTTGATGAAACTTACTTTGTTCTTACCAAGGATAGGCTTCCCTAGCACAGCCTACTGTTTGTTGCTCATCAGATGATCTGTTTTCTCATCAAGAATGTGGAGATGTTTCTATATTGAAACCCTACAGATTGTCCTTCATCTTTGAGCTCTACAGCCCTCTTCTTATGTCCGAATTGATCAGCCGTTAGAGACTAGGTATTTCTTCTTTTCTCTGCCACCTTCAGGCTGGCTGCTACTCCCAGACCCTGCCTTGGCCTGCTGCTCCTATTGCCCACATACCATTGTCTGCAGCAGTGAAGACTGTCTGTAGCTGTGTGTCTGCCCAGTACAGATCTGATTAGGATATCTTTCCCCTAGAATGTGTCTCACCTGAGGTTTATATTGATTTCTGTGGTCTTGTCACTTTCTGATTTCTATTCATGTGTAGGTTATTTTGCAAAGTCCTTGAGGAAAAGATGTCCTACATAACTTATTCATGTTCCTCTCATTAATATTTAATATTTTCATTAAGTAACTGATAAAATTAAAACTAGATTATTACCATAGTGGGTTTTAGATCTTGAAAATAGATACTGAAAAATAGATAAAAATTAAAAATAAATTTATTGGTTTATTGGAACATCCTAGAAACTGAGAACCATCATGACAAATCAGTCTTTCTGATTTTGAGTTTGGTTTATTAACTTTAATCAGACATTAAATGGAATATGTATGCATTAATGGGAGAAGTGTACCATTGTAGAAAAGCGTATCAGGTGCCTTCTGATGGTGTACTGTTTTATATTGTCAAGAAGTTTCTCACAGCTGTTGCTTATGGTTATACAGTCTTGCCTTGGGCTATAAAGTGGACATGTTTGAATATTTTGAACTATATTCCATTGGACAGAAAGAAGAGTCCATGTTTAATTCCTGAGTTATTGTCTGCCCATAACAAAAAGAAAGCAACTAAGGCAGGCACTAAAGGATTAAACTTTGTTGTGTATCATACCAGACTCTCAAAATGTACTTTTAAGCCGGGAGGTGGTGGCGTACGCCTTTAATCCCAGTACTTGGGAGGCAGAGGCAGGCGGATCTCTGTGAGTTCGAGGCCAGCCTGGTCTACAGAGCGAGATCCAGGAAAGGCATAAAGCTACACAGATAAACCCTGTCTCGAAAAACAAAAACAAAAACAAAAACAAAATCAAAATGTACTTTTAACTTGTTACTTCATATTACCTTACATTAAGAAAGAAAAATAGTTAACCTCAGTTTCATATGATTTTGAGGGGTGGCCTAGAAAGATGGCTCAGCAGTTAAGAGCACTGGTGGGTGTTCTTGCAGAGGACCCAGGTCTCGTTCCCAGCACTCATATGGTGGCTCGCAGCCTTCTGTAACTCTGGTGGTTCTAGGAGATCTGATGTCTTCTGCCCTCCGAGGGCACTAGAAATGCACGTTGTTCACAGATATATGTGAACGTAGATACTCATACACATAAAATTAAATTAAATGCATCTCTTAAAACTACGTTTGTTTTGTTACAGGCAGCTGTTAAATCTAAGAAAGCTACAGATACTTACAAACTCTATGTGGAAAAGTATGCATTAACAAAAGCTGATTTTGAGCAGAAGATGACAGAAACAGCTCAGGTTGGTATTTTTAAGGCTTTAAGTTGAAGACAGAATGCTTATATTTGTATACATTGATTAAATAATAGAATGTTTCTGTTTAATTTTTTTACTATTAGAAAAATTTAAATGAACCATTTCAGTGTTGTAGTAATTTATATTGGCATCTTGTTTGGGAGATTGAGGGCCAGCATGCCAGAGTGCTGATGCTTGTTATACAGTTACTTTTCACATTACTGTGATCAAACACCCGAGAAAGGCCTGGATTTACCTGAGCTCATGGTTTACATTTGGAATAGGAGGCTATTTTCTTATATCTTAGAGGATCAGGAAGCAGAAAGTTTGGTCTAGAAGTGGAACCAGCCTAGACTCCTCAAGCCCTGGCCCTATCTTCTACATCTACCAGCTAGGCACATTTATCCAAAGGATTCCATGCTCTCAAAACAGTTCAACCGGCTGGGGACCAAGTTTTGAAACACATGAGCCTGGGATGGACATTTCCCGTTCAGACTGTAACAGCGTGATAAAGGTTTATTCAAATAAATAGGAGCTGTTTAAAGATGATTGAGGAAAAGGAAGGCATTGGTAGATGGTGAAGAGAGTGCTGGCTGTCAGGCCTGAGTTTGGAGTTCCTGATGTACTTCTGCGTCAGCAGAGTACTGGAGGATGCTCAGTAATGAGGATACAGCAGTAAACAAAACGTGGAAAAGGCTGTTGTCGCAGGGCTCGGATGGGAGTGGAGGAAGGTAGACAATGCCAGTGTTTGTGCTCTTTTAACTCGGGATCGATTGCATGCAATTGGGTGTTCTTCCAGCCCCAGCTGAAGGCTTATCTTAAGGGAGGTGCACTTGATGATCCTACCTAACAACATTTCTACTGCCACTCTTGTCTTTTGTTCTTAGCATCTAGACCATTTACAACCTGAGGAATTGAATTTTACCTAGTAGATAGCAGAGGACCCACAGATCACAGCGGCGGCGGCTTACCCTATATCATGCCGCATGTTCCTCATGGCATGCTGCATCTCTGGGCTGTAGATGTAACCAATCGTATTATTAAAATAAGAAACACAGAGCCAAGGTAAAAGAGAAAAGCCGAGAGGTCAGAGCTCAGAGATAAAATCTTACCTCCTGCAGTGCTCCTAGCTTCCCCGAGAGAGAGAGGTACTTCCTGTGTCCCTGTTTAAATAATCTTTCTGTTCTGCCTTCTCATTGGTTGTAAACCCAACCACATGACTGCCTCATCACTGCCTGTAAGTACCGCCCTCCAGGTCTTAAAGGCGTATGTCTCCAATACTGGCTGTATCCCTGAACACACAGAAATCTACCTAGCTCTTCTAACCACCACGCTCTCACTATGGCTCTAATAGCTCTGACCCCAGGGCAACTTTATTTATTAACATAAAATTAAAATAACATTTCAGTACAAATAAAATATCACCACATTTCCCCTTTTCTATTTTAATAAAAAGAAGAAAGGCAAAAGGTTATAACTAACAAAAGAAAAACTATATACAAAAGTACAATAACTATATACAATATATACAAGTAACAAATACCTAAACGATGTCTAGTCCATTTGTATTTGACAAATCAGAGAAAATAATTCCCTTATCTATCCTATTTTAGTAAGTCCAAAATGTATCTAATTCACTTTCTATCCTAATTAATCTTCAACTATAACTAACTAATCTTCAACTCCCTCAGAGACCCAAGAAGGAAATAATATTAGCTAACAAAAATAAAAACAGGAAGTGCACAAAAGCAACTTCCAAAAATTTTGTGAGTTGACAGAAACAGCCAGCTGCCTGGACAGTCACCTGAGGTTTCTCCACAGTGTTGGGGCATCATCTTCAGCCTATAGGCTTAGCGTATCTGACAGACTCATTTGTGAAGTAGGTTGTACACAAGGTCAACAGTTCAACCTCACACTGGGTGAGAGCAGTCCATGTACCAGAAACACCTGAATTCCACTAGTGTCATGTCATGATTCAGGATTTTAAATTCTGGAAATTGTTGATGGTTTTTGAATTCAGCTGTCCATTCTTCTTGGCTGTGTATATATGGCTTCATCTAAGCATGCCCTTCTCCACATCCCTCTATTAAATGCCAGTCTACTATTGAGAGGCGTGAGCTTTCAGTTGCTGTTCCATTGCACAACAGAAGCCATCGGCCCACTGCCTGTTCAGCTGCCTTCAAAGAAAAGGGCACTGTACCTTTTCCAGATTGTGAAGGCCACTTCAGGGATGGTGCCATATTGTCCTGGCCTCAGAAGATGCCTTCTGATAAAGCCATAACCATACTTGTTTTGGCAGGAATCGGTAGTCCTTTGTTTCGTGTTCTGTCTGTCCATTTTGTCCTGTTGATTTGAGGATACTTTGTTGTCCAGTGGCTAACTTTTGCCACAATGAAAATTAACTCCATATGCAGTTTCTTCAATGCCCATATTTTCTCTGAAGTAGATTGGTACTGCCAGGAGCTGACATGTCTCAAAAAAGAAAAATTTCTAAGTTATTAAAATATTTTAAATGCCATATTCGTTAGATCTCTGAAGGGTTTGAAGATGACCTGTCTAAAATATATCTGCTCAATTTTTAAAACATATCTAATATGACTACAATTTCTATTGTAATGTCTAACTACTAACTTTCATTTCTTTATATCCTAATAGTTGGTAATAATGTAAAGTATTTAAAACTAGTAATTGTCTTTTTCTTTTCTTTCTTTTTTTTTTTTTTTTTAACAAGAACCTTAAATCTAATCTCCTTTGCTTAGCCTTTTTCCTAACCCTTGACAACAACTTGTAACCAACCCCCCTAAACAATTGAAAATTATCCCAGACCCAAAACCCATTAAAAGAACCAAAAAACCACCCGCCCCACACCACTTCTTTGGCAATGTGGGTGTCATATTCTTAAAATTGCTTCCTGCTGGGTATGGGTGAAGTTATCTTTATCCTGAAAGAAAAATTTAGGTTAATTGTCAAATTCTAGGAAAGGTAACTATATCCTTCATTATTATCCAGTCTGTGTATAAAGCCAAAGTTCAGGGTTTATCTCAAGTCCTTATTCAAGTAGTCTTTGAGACTGGATCATCTCAGCTAGTCATCTCAAAATTGTTCTGAGCACCTTGTAGTTGAAAGCTGATCTGTAGATGATGTTTGTCAGCTTAGTGATATTATTATTGTCCACGTGGAATTGTTGTTGTTGTTGTTGTTGTGGGGCCCCATCTTCTTTCCGGAGACTTCAGTTGATGTTAGGCCTGGCCGTGATTTCCTGCAGAAAACTGATAAGAGACTCGAACACAAAGACATATATATGCAGCTAACTGAAGCCTTTTTTCTAGAATTAGTTAGTACTCTATATGACCATTCATATCTTAACAAAGTTTAAAAGGTATATATATATATATATATATTAATCTTGTAAATTTTGATATAAAATTTATACTTTAAGAAAAGTTTAAAGAATCAGAATAGAATCAAAGAGTTGAGATTAGTAATAGAATAGTCCCTTAATTAATTTGGCTTTTGTCCTGTCCCATAGCAGAAAATGGCTCTTTTATTCTGTCATGATACAGGGAGTTTGTATTTTCATTTTAACAACATGCTTGAGTTTAAAGAAGGAGAGAGCCATTCTCCAAAAAGTCAGCTTTAAATTTTAATTGAACTGGGACTATTAGAAAACCAATAGTGTTAAATCTTTAGAGAAAAGCAGAAACAAACATTTAAGAAGACATAAAATTTTTTAGATAATATATACCCATATGCCATATACTCCAATATACTCTGTTTCCTGGGATAGATGATTTGTCCCTTTTCTTCAGTTGTCTCATTTGTCTTGTGTCCTTCAGATTCCTTAACCTTCATTCTCCTAAAAGACAAAAACAAAAACCTTCCCCCAACACTAATTTTGGGGATGTTCCTTTTTGGCAAGTTATTATCTGATTAAATGAAAAGACATGTGTTACAGGTACAAGTTAGTTTAAATTGGATGTTCATGCTGGTTGATGAACTATCACCTCCTCTAATTAAGAGGTTTCTCTTGTTCAAATCGAACCTTTATCAATTTTGATGGTACCCACAGCTTATCTTCTCCTATAGAAACAAAAGCAAAACCTCGTCCCCAACGTAATACATACCCTGGCTTCCATTCTGAGGTCAGCACATCCTTAAAGTATATAGGCTGATTTAATTCTGTAGTTTTTTCTATTACCCAATGTCTCTCTGCAGCTGTTGTTCCTTTCTCATTGGCATTCAGAAAATTCAAAGTTAATAGAGCATTATGCAGTCTATTTCTGGGGGTTTTTGTTACTCCTTTCTGTTTATTTAGCATATCCTTTAGAGTTCTGTTTGACCTTTCTATAACTGCTTGACCTGTAGGATTATGTGGTATACCTGTAATATGCTTTATATTGTAATAAGCAAAAAACTGTTTCATTTTAACAGAGACATATGATGGAGCATTGTCAGTTTTGATTTGTGCAGGTATACCCATAATGGCCATAACTTCTAGCAAATGAGTGATTACAGAATCAGCTTTTTCAGAACTCAAAGCAGTTGCCCATTGAAATCCTGAATAAGTATCGATAGTGTGGTGTACATATTTCAGTTTTCCAAATTCTGCAAAGTGAAACACGTCCATCTGCCAGATTTCATTCCTCTGAGTACCCTTTGGGTTACATCCTGCTGGTAATGGTGTTTGATTATAGAAGGAACAAGTAGGACATTTCTTTACTATTTCTTTGGCTTGTTGCCAGGTTATGGGAAAATCCTTTTTTAAACCTTTACTATTGACATGATGTTTTTTATGAAATTCTGAGGCCTCCAGCACATTTCCTATCAATAATTTATCAATCTCATCATTGCCTTGTGCTAGAGGGCCTGGCAGACCAGTATGAGATCGGATGTGAGTTATATATAAAGGATGACTCCTTTTCCTGATTGTATCTTGTAATTGAATAAATAGTGAAGTTAATTCTGAAGCATCAGGGATAAATTCTGCAGTCTCAATATGTAATACCACTCTTTCAGCATACTGAGAGTCAGTTACTATGTTGAGAGGTTCTGAAAAATCCATTAATACCAACAGAATAGCATACAATTCTGATTTTTGCACTGAATTATAAGGACTTTGTACCACTTTACTTAAATTTTCTGATTTGTAACCTGCCTTTCCTTGTTTGTTGGCATCTGTATAAAATGTACGAACTCCAGATATGGGTTTTTGCCGTACAATTCGAGGCAAGATCCAATCAGCTCTCTTTATAAAATCAATTCTGTTGCTTTTGGGATATTTGCTGTTAATTTCTCCCAAAAAATTACTGCAAGCTCTTTGCCAAGGTTCACTTTCTGTCCATAATTTTTCAATGTCCTCCTTAGTTAAAGGTACGACAATTTCTGCTGGGTCTATTCCTGCTAATTGACGAAGTCTCAATTTTCCTTTCCAAATCAAGTCAGAGATTTTTTCCCCATAAGTTTTTAATTTTTTATTTGGTTTATTTGGTAAAAATATCCATTCCAATATAATATCTTCCCTCTGCATTAATATTCCAGTAGGGGAATGCCTAGAGGGTAAAATAACCAAAATGCAATCCAGCTTTGGATCAATACGATCCACGTGCCCTTCATGTACTTTCTTTTCTACCAAGGCCAATTCTTTCTCAGCTTCAGGTGATAATTCTCTTGGACTATTTAAGTCCTTGTCACCTTCTAAGGTTTTGAACAAATTAGTCAGTTCATCATTTTTTACCCCAACAATAGTTCGTAGATGAGAAATATCTCCAAATAATCTTTGAAAGTCATTAAGAGTCTGTAGTCTATCTCTCCTAATTTGCACCTTTTGGGGTCTAATTTTTTGTAGCTCTATTTTATATCCTAAATAATTAATAGAATCTCCTCTTTGTATTTTTTCAGGAGCAATTTGTAATCCCCAGCAAGGCAAAATTTTCTTTACTTCTTCAAACATTCTTTCTAAAGTATCTGCATTTGAGTCAGCTAGTAAAATATCATCCATATAATGATAAATTATAGATTTAGGAAATTTTTTACGTATCACTTCCAATGGCTGTTGTACAAAATATTGGCACAGAGTTGGGCTATTTAACATTCCCTGTGGGAGGACCCTCCATTGAAATCTTTTAACCGGTTGAGAATTATTATAAGTAGGCACTGTGAAAGCAAATCTTTCTTTGTCCTTTTCTTGTAAGGGTATTGAAAAGAAACAGTCTTTTAAATCAATAACTATGAGAGGCCATCCTTTTGGTAACAGAGTAGGCAAAGGAATTCCAGATTGTAGAGAGCCCATCGGCTGAATTACTTTGTTAATTGCTCTAAGGTCTGTTACCATTCTCCATTTACCAGATTTCTTTTTAATAACAAATACAGGAGAATTCCAAGGGCTGGTTGACTGTTCAATATGCTGAGCATTTAACTGTTCTTCTACCAGCTCTTCTAAAGCCTGGAGTTTCTCTGTTGTTAAAGGCCATTGCTGAACCCATACAGGCTTGTCTGTTAACCATTTTAAAGGTAGAGCTGTTGGTATTTTTGGAAGATTATCAGTTGTTGTGCCCTGTTCCTGTATAATATGGATGGCTGGTGACCACTCAAAATAATGCCTTCTAATATTTCTCTCAGAAACATGTGCTAGTTTATGATTTGTTTCTGAGATTGGAGGGATGTTAATCTGAGTATTCCATTGTTGCAACAAGTCTCGACCCCACAGGTTCATAGCTATGTTAGCGACATATGGTTTTAATTTTCCTCTCTGTCCTTCTGGACCTATACATTCCAGCCATCTTGCACTCTGTTTCACTCCAGATAATGTCCCAATTCCTAACAGTTGAACGTTTACCTCCTGAAGAGGCCAAGCTGGATGCCAAAATTCTGGTGCAATTATGGTAATGTCCGCACCTGTGTCTACCAGACCAGACAACAAAACACCATTTATTTTTATCGTTAATTTTGGTCTCTGTTCATTAATAGAAGTTTGCCAAAAAATTTTCTTTATGTTTTCTCCTGAATTTTCTATTCTCTCTTTTTCATCATCCTGACCAGCCTGATTTATTCCAATAGTCATTTGGTTATTTAATCGCTCAGAGCAGGGATTTCCTCTACAGCTGCAGGAAAGGTTTGAACTGGTTTTGCTATGGGGGCCTGCATGAGGCCCCTCCGGGAGTTTCCCGAAAACTGAGGCAAAGGATTACCCTGTCTGTCCTTTGTTGATCTACATTCGTTGGTCCAGTGTTTTCCCTTACCACACCTTCTGCATACTCCAGAAGGAAGGGGCATTCTGTTGCCATTGTTCCTTGAAGAAACATTGCTTCTAGGATTGACCTGTTTACAGTCCCTTTTAAAATGTCCTTGCTTTCCACACCCAAAACATCTAACACTCCTCAAACCTTTTGAAATTACTTCTCCTACCCACGTATCATGCTCATCAACCTCAACATTAATTGTTTCTCTAATCCAATCTTCCAAAGGTGCAGATCTTGCCCTTAACGGCCTGATTATTCTTTTGCATGCTGCATTCGCATTCTCAAATGCCAAAGCTTCAATTATTGCCTTACTAGCTTCTGATCCTGAGACCATTCTGTTTACTGCTGAAGCCAGTCTTTCTAAAAAATCTGTGAAAGATTCTTTAGGGCCTTGCATAACCTTTGTGAATGACTCATGTTTTTTTCCTGGTTCATCAACTCTGTCCCATGCATTCAAGGCTGCCATTCGACATAAAATTACGGTTTGAACATCATATAAACATTGTGTTTGTATTGAAGCATATTGGCCTTCTCCAATAAGCTGATCCTGACAAACTTGTATTCCTTTATCCCTCCATTGTGTTTCTACGTTTCTAGCTTCCTCCTTAAACCAAGTCAGAAATTGAATTCTCTGGCTGGGTTCCAGAACAGCTTGTGCAAGGTCCCGCCAGTCCTGTGGTATAATCCTATTATATGTTGACCAAGAGTTTAACATTTGCTTTACATATGGGGAATGCATGCCATAAGATACTATTGCCTCCTTAAACCTTTTAAAATCCATCAGTTCAATTGGAGCCCAGATATTTTGTGTAGCCATTTGATCAGGCATCTGCTGTACGGTTACAGGATAAATTAAGGATGATTGTGTGAAAACAGGCTTTCTTTCTGTAACCTTATGATCCAAATTTGAACCAACTTCACTGTTAAAATTAACAGGTTTTTCTAAAGCTGTTATCCTGGCACTTAAATCGACTATCTTTTTAAATAGTAAAATGAGAATAAGCATGGTGATTAACTGCATAATTCCCATAATACTAATCTTTTCATATAGTTGTTCCATTGTCAGACTGCCTAAAATTTCAAACAAAACCCAATTTTCTTCCAATGTACACAGGAAACCCATTTTTTTAAATGTGGAAAAAATTTGTCTTTTAAATAGTTTCCTTTATGACTTACCAAATCTGCGTAGAACAGTAGAAATCCGAGCGAATTTCAAAACAGCCACCTAGAGTCCTAGGTGTAAATCCAGAGAGAGAGAGAGAGAGAGAGAGAGAGAGAGAGAGAAAGCAAGAGAGAAAGCGAAAGCGAAAGTGAAAGTGAAAGTGAAAGTGAAAGCGAAGGGGTAGCCGGCTAAAGCTTAAAGCCAGCCACTTGTTCCCTCTGAGCCGAGTCAAGGCTTGGCTTTACAGCCAGGGGCCCTGTTTAGCAGGGCAGGCCTGAGCTGTTTGTAGCACTGGCTTTAAGCAAGCAGCTCACAGTCCGGCCTGAGCCCAAGCAGACCTGGGCTGGGGCTAGGGAGCGGGCTGCTCCGGCTAGGGAGCCGGCCCCAAGCAGTTTTTAATGGATTCTTGTCACGTTGGGCGCCAGATGTAGATGTAACCAATCGTATTATTAAAATAAGAAACACAGAGCCAAGGTAAAAGAGAAAAGCCGAGAGGTCAGAGCTCAGAGATAAAATCTTACCTCCTGCAGTGCTCCTAGCTTCCCCGAGAGAGAGAGGTACTTCCTGTGTCCCTGTTTAAATAATCTTTCTGTTCTGCCTTCTCATTGGTTGTAAACCCAACCACATGACTGCCTCATCACTGCCTGTAAGTACCGCCCTCCAGGTCTTAAAGGCGTATGTCTCCAATACTGGCTGTATCCCTGAACACACAGAAATCTACCTAGCTCTTCTAACCACCACGCTCTCACTATGGCTCTAATAGCTCTGACCCCAGGGCAACTTTATTTATTAACATAAAATTAAAATAACATTTCAGTACAAATAAAATATCACCACACTGGGCCTGAGGCTAATGAGGAGACTTTTGGAACGTTTTAGTCATCATTTTGAGGGGCTCCTTCACTCCCATTCATTGTTGTGTCTTTTCCTACTGAAATGTAAATTATGTGAGGACAAGGATCAGATACTTTGTTTGTTTGTTTGGTTTTTCAAGACAGGGTTTCTCTTTATAATAGCCCTGACTGTCCTGGAACTCACTTTGTAGACCAGATTGGCCTCCCTCTGCCTCCCGAGTGCTGGGATGAAAGGTGTGTGCCACCACCGCCCAGCAGTTTATTCTTATTTTCTCAGCAGTTAAAATAGTTTTTCTCTTTTGGTGGGCATGTGTTAGATGAAAGCAAGAAGTCTTGATAAATCTGGAACTTTGATTGCTAGGGTTTTTTTTTTTTTTGTCTCCTCACTTGAGGAAATTTCACAAGCCAGGAAGTGTGCTTTTTTGCATGCATGCATGCAGGCACCCACATCCATGTTTACCTAGTATGCCAAGGCTCTGCTAGATGGACTGTAATCAGGTGACAGCAGAGGATGGAGGCAGACATGAAGTATATTTTTATAAATGTTATAAAGGGAAGGACTAGGGGTCCAGGAGAGGGAATAACAGGAGTGACTTAATTTAAATCAGGAGGTTGGGAGACTTCTTTTGGAAGTGACATTTAAAAATGAGACTTGGGCTGGGCAGCGGTGGTGCACCCCTTTAATCCCAGCACTCAGGAGGCAGAGCCAGGAGGATATCAGTGAGTCTGAGGCCAGCCTGGTCTACAGAGTGAGAGCCAGGACAGGCACTAAAACTACACAGAGAAACCCTGTTCTCAAAAATCAAAACAAAACAAACAAACAAATAAAATTTAAAAACAAACAAAGTTGAGACTTGGGACTGGCAAGATGACTCAGCAAGTAAAGGCACCTGCTGCCAAGTCTCACATCCAGTGTTCAGTCCCTGGAGCCCAATAAATACGTAAATGTAAATCACAGACATAAAGAAAAACTGAGACCTGAAAATGAGTCCAGTAGTAGGATAGAAGTGTCCTAGGCTTTGGGGCCATGACTATAAGATAGATGCTGTATTCTAGAAAGTAAATGTAAAACTGAGAAAAATCAAAAGGAACTAGTTGAATGAGGATTAAAAGGTAGGTGAAGACTAGGCTGTACCAATTACCAGCTGTTCTAAGAACAGCGACAGCCACCTACGTTTTGTTGTAATGTGATTGGATCTGTATTGTAAAAGTGAGTTCTGGCAGTTTGTTGAAGAATGTACTTTTCCAGCCCCAGAGCAGTGAGTAGTCCAATTTGGAAGTCGGTATAATAGTCAGGTGAAAAGGGTCAGGGTCTTGTGGTCCATTTTGAGGAGAGTTGCAAATGCTGTGGAAGTCTCAGGGATTAGGGCGGGAGAGAAATTCTCAGGGAGAAAGTTTGACTTTTCAAGTGGTGGATAAAGAGGAATGGGGAGGCTTCCTAAAGCACTTGGTTGACATGTGGAGAACAGGTCAGATTGCAGATAGAGAGTATGCTGATTTTGAGATAACAGGTGCTCTTACAGCACTGGATGTAATGTTTCATTGTCAGAGCCACAGTTTTGAATCCTCAAAGTCCTGGAAACTCAAAATTGTTTTTATTATAACTCTTGACAGCAAACTTGACCTGAATCTGTGTGAAGTTGTTTATAATTTTAATTACCTTAGACTGAATGTACATGCTTTCTTTAGAAATATTAATGAGCATCATATTGTGCTGGTAGTAGCATAAAATATATCATTTTATACTACCACATATCTTTATTTTAAAAATCCAAAAAATTTGAATTTTAAAACAAAGCTGGTCCCAAAGATTTCGGGTAGGAAATTGTAATCTGAGCCTCTATAAAATAGTGTGAGGTCCCAAAGCCATGATGACTTCATGTTTGATTTGCACCATCATTGAGAACTTGATAGAGGAAGAGAAGCTGAGACCCAAGTAAAGGCCAGAGTCAAAGAAAACTGGGGTGTGCTGTGTCACTGCAGAATGGCCGTCAGTTGTGTCGAGTGGGAAGGAGGATGCTTCCACAGAAGCCTTTGGTTGTGTTAATGAGGTTCTCTACAGTAGTGAAATTTCTGTTGCGAGAAGATTATTAAAGACTGCAGCAAATGCTGTTTTGACTTCTAAATCATTAAGCACATGTATTTAGCCATGTGGCGGTGGCCCACACCTTTAACCCCAGCACTTGGGAGGCAGAGGCAGGCAGATCTCTGAGTTTGAGGTCAGCCTGGGCTACAGAGCGAGTTCCAGGACAGCCAGAAGTGTTACACAGAAAAACCTATCTTGAAAAACCAATTTAAAAAAATTTTACTGTTAATTTTTCATTTCTGCTAATAACAGTTAATCATTTAAATTAAAATAGGAATTAGAATTTGCTGTTCAGTATTTTTATTGATGCTACTTAACTTTAAATTAAATATGGGAGTTTTGCATGTATAGACCAGAAGAGGGCATCATACCCCCTGGGACTGGAGTTACAGACAATTGTGAGCCTCCCTCCATGTGGATGGTGAGAATTGAACATGGGTCCTCTGGAATAGCAGCCAGTGCTCTTAACTGCTGAGACATCTCTTGACCTCCTAAATTTTAAAAAAAAATTTATGTTTGTGCAGGGCCGAGAACAGCTCTATGGAGTGGCATCTCATGCTACTTGTGTTGTCCAGGATCCAACTCAGACCTGTAATTTTATAAATACACACACACACACACACACACACACACACACACACACACACACACTCTCTCTCTCTCATACAAGTTGTTTGTTTTTAGGTTCTGTATGGGCCAAGCTGGCCTCCAGCTTGAGTTCTTGCCTTAGTCTCTTGAGTGCTAGAATTACAGGCAGGAGCCTTCATGCCTGTGCACCCCTGGCTCACTTGGAACTCACTGTGTAGTCCAGGTTGTCATTGAGCTCACAGAAATCCACCTGCCTCTGCCTCCCAAGTGCTAGGATTAATAGTGTATGCCAACACATCCAGCTTTGCAAATATTTTAATGTTATTATCTTAAAAGTATTCTTCAGCAGGGTGGTTGTGGCGGACATCTTTAATCCCAGTACTTGAGAGGCAGAGGCAGGCGGATCTCTTGTGAGTTCAAGTCTAACCTGGTCTACAGATTGAATTCCAGGACAGCCAGGGCTACACAGAAAAACCATGTCTGAAAAAAAAAAAAAAAAAAAACAACTGGGGGGGTGGGGAATTTCCAGCATCCATCTTTCTATTTCCTTATCCTTTTCTTCTTTCTCATTGCATTTTCTTCAAAGTAGCATTTTAATTATTTACTCTGCCACTTGCAAATGAATATTGATTTACTTGAACAAAAGTAAAGAGAGAGATATGTTTATCCTGATTTAAATAATCCTTGCTAGTGTATATATTTCTTCTTAATATTTTTCTGTGTCTTTCTCTTTCTGATAGCTCATGTGATGTGCACTTGTGTGCATGCAAACAAAACTGCCTAGTATTGTTTTTTTTAAATAAGATATATATATATATATATATATATATATATATATATATATATATATTTTTTTTTTTTTTTTTTTTAGTTTTTCGAGACAGGGTTTCTCTGTGTAGCTTTGTGCCTTTTCCTGGAACTCACTTGGTAGCCCAGGCTGGCCTCAAACTCACAGAGATCCGCCTGCCTCTGCCTCTCGAGTGCTGGGATTAAAGGCGTGCGCCACCACCGCCTGGCAATATTTTTTTAAATTATGTACTGTATGCCCACAGAGGCCAGAAGAGGGCATTGGGTCCCCTGAAGCTGGGTTAGAGGCAGTTGTAAGTCATTGAGTCCTCTGCAAGAGCAGTCCATGCTTTTAACCGCTGAGCCATCTGTCCAGTTCCTGTTCTGTTTTCAGACAGGATTTCCGTGGATAGCCCAAACTGGCTCCAACCTTTTGGCTTTAGCCTTCCAGCTGCTGTAGTAGCTGTAAGCAGCCACGGACCACTAAAACGGATTCCTACCATTTCCTTTTTTTCTAAGGAAACCTATTTTTATTTGTGTATATGTATGTATGTACGTATGTACGTTTGGTGAGTGTGTGCCCTGTGTGTAGGTGTCTGGAGGAAGCCAGAAGAGGGTTTGAGATCCCCTGAAGCTGAAGTTACAGGTGGTTGTGAGCTGCATGGTTAGTACTTACTCGAAGTGTGTGTGGTTTGAGTGTTTTCATTTGGGTAGAGAGTAAGAACGGTTGAAATTTTAACTCCTCTGAGAGTAGAATGGTAGCTGTCAGAGGCCTGGAGATGGGGAGGAGGAGAAGTTGATCAGTGAGTACCAAGTTAGTGTTAGGTAGGGCAAGAAGTCTGTTGTGTTCAAGTTTTTATCATAAAGACTTGATAAATGTTTGAGGAGAGATAGGTTTATCCTGATTTAAACATTATGAAATACATACATGTATTAAAACAATACATAGTACCCTGTTAATATGTGTAGCTTTTATGTTTTTAAAGTCAGTTTAAAATGTAATTGTGCTTTACGTTCTTGCCTTTTTTCCAGTTAGTTAATGGGACTTTTTAAAAATTAGAAACATATTATGAAGTTTTGTTTACTCAGATGCAGTGAGATTACTCTCTGTAGAAGTGGATTCTGAGCAACATGTTCCTTTTGTCTATCTTTGGTAGCTGACGAGATTATGCTTTTTAAATGTAATGGTAAATGTGAGCATTATAAGGGGGGAAATTTATCTAATTAGTTCAAGAAAGTTCAATCATTGGGCTGGGGAGCTGGCTTAGTGACGAAGTGCTTGACACACAGGAAAGAGGCCTGGATATACATACATACATATATATGTCAGCTTTACTATATTTGATTCTATTTGTTTTTGAGAAAAAGTTTTGTTAGTAAATTGTTGACATTTAAGCTGAAGACCATTTAAAAAAATTTTTTTTTTATTAGCTGTACTCATTTTTTGTGAGTGTTTTGCCCACATCTGTGTATGTGTACTGTGTTGTCATACGTGGCGCCTGCAGAGGTCAGAAGGAGGATCAGATCTGGAGTTAGGGATGGTTGGGAAGTATATGTGGGTGCTGGAAACTGAATCCAGGTCTTCTGCAAGAGCAGCCAGAGGACACTCAAGCAGTGCCGCGCCGTTCCTCCAGCCCCTGGACCATTTTTTCGATTATGAACTTAGAAGACTCATCCTCCTATTGGATGTTTCCTAAGTCCTTCTTTAAAGATTTATTTTTATTTATGTGTGTACATGGAGGGTCTCAGATCCTCTGGAGCTGGAGTTATACGCTGCTATGAGCCATCTGACTTGGGTGCTGCAAATTGAACTTGGGCTCTCTGCAAAAACTGTGTGTGCTTAACCAGAGAAAAAGAATTGGAATTTTATACACATATATTCACACACACACACACACACACACACACACACACACACACACACACACACACACACACACACTAGAACTGGCACCTGTATTATTTTAGGGAAGGAGAAAAACACTAAAGTTGTGAGGTTGAAGAAATTTAGAAAATGCTGGGGTAAGCAAAGTGAGGCAGGTTCCTTTATTTCAGTATTTCTCAGGGTTTTTGATCATGAGTTTTGCAAAACAGGAGCTAGCAGTAAAAGTTGTTACTGTAACTAGAAAGTTTCCTTTAGAGAGCCCCATTTCCTGACCCCAGCTGACCCAGTGCATCCCCACCTTCCGTGGAGAACTGCTAAGACAAGTCACTCAGGCTTCCCCAAGTTGCTTTGATGAGACTGTTAACTTTTGGAAAGTTAGACAGGTATGTTGGGAATCTTTGACAAGATGGTAAACTTCTGAATCAACTGGAAAGCTTTGCTCTGCTAGCGTCAGTTTTTAGTTTTGGAAAGTCTCTCTGGCTTTTGTAATACTCTTATCTTCTGGATCTCCTAATGTTTTAAAATCCTGATTGTAGAGGTTAACTTGTCATAGCTTCACACTCTGAAAAAGTTTATATTTGCCTTAAGATAATGGGATAGCAAAAACGCTAACTTTATTAGGTCCATTTGTCTAGAAGCATTTTAAACATAGTGCTAATTTATTTAGTTGTCTATGTTAAAAGTTTCTAAAACTTTTCTTAATTCCAGAGTATATATTTGTATGTATATATATATATATATATATATATATATTTTATAACCAAAACTTTTATATTTCTAACCCAGAAATTTCAAGATATTGAAGAAACTCATCTCATTCACATAAAGGAAATTATAGGATCCTTGTCAAATGCTATAAAGGAAATTCATTTACAAATAGGCCAGGTAAATTTTTTGCTTTATGTTGAAGTGGTTTATGAAATTTTTATGTTCATTTATAGCTCTTTATTCTTTTATCACATTGTTTGGAAATCATACATATGATACTGAATTATTTCAGATGAAGAATATGTATTTAAATGTATTGTCTTATTGATCACCAAGCATAATTTTTTTTGGTTCTGAGCCTAGCCTTTAACGGCTGAGCCATCTCTTCAGCCCCACCAAGCATAATTTACTGTTGTTGTTTTTGTTGTTATTATTGTCATCATTTGGTTTTTTAAGACAGGGTTTCTCTGTGTAGCCTTGGCTGTCCTTTAGCCCAGGCTGTCCTCCAACTCACAGAGATCTGCCTACCTCTGCTTCCCAAATACTGGGATTAAAGGCATGTGCCACCAGTGCCTGGCTGAAATTGACTACTTTTTTTTAAAGATTTATTTATTTATTTTAATTGTGTGTGGGTATGTACAAATGACTGAAGGTGCTTGGAGTTTAGAAGCATCAGCTTCCCCTGGAAGTGGAGCTACTGGTGTTTGTGAGCCTCTTCAGTGGGTGATGGGGACCTGGGTCCTCTGGAAGAACAACCACTAAGCCATCTCTCTAGCCCCTATTTAAATTGTTTTAAAGTAACTAAGTACTATATAATTATATAGTTACTATATAAGTATATTTATCAGTATTACTATGTATTTAACCATATAGTTAGTATATATTAAACAACTGGTTATTTTAAATAGTTATATACTTCTAAGAATTAACTATATAGTCCTCTTCATTAAAATTGGATGTTACCAACTTCTGAGTATTTCTCTTTTCAAGTTTTACTATTTTAAATTTAGAACAGCAACTTCAGTAATCAGAAAATTTAAATG
This sequence comes from Peromyscus maniculatus bairdii, assembly GCF_049852395.1. Lineage (NCBI taxonomy): Eukaryota > Metazoa > Chordata > Mammalia > Rodentia > Cricetidae > Peromyscus > Peromyscus maniculatus. The sequence goes on along the minus strand of NC_134866.1, from coordinate 77,631,202 downwards.
TGAAAGTGTTCAGAATGCATTTAATAATAATCTGAGGTGTATTGAAATAAGGAGAGAGAGGAGACTCTTTTCCCTTGTTATTTAAAATGTAAACATTAGCCAGGCAATGGTGGCTAGTCCCAGGTGGCTGTACTCAGAAGGCAGAGGCAGGCAGATCTCTGTGAGTTCAAGGCCAGCCTGGTCTACAAAGAGAGTTCCAGACAGCTGGGACTGCTACAGAGAAATCCTATCTTGAAAAACCAAAAAAAGGAAGAAAAAAAATTTTTGTCTCTAAAATAATCAAAAGTAGCAGTACTAAACTGCCTACAAGGTAATGTCTTAGTGGAGAAGGTACGCAGAAGTTGATCTCTAGAAATCCGCCAATGTAGTTAGGAACCAACATGGGAGGGAAATATATCTGGTGTAACATTTTAAATTGCTTGTAAAGTAACAATGTTAGTTAAAAAAAGAAAAAGAAAAAAAACCTTTGTTTTTTTAATAGGTTCACGAAGAATTTATAAATAATATGGCTAATACTACAATTGAAAGTTTGATACAAAAATTTGCTGAGTCAAAAGGCACAGGGAAAGAAAGACCTGGTAAGATGATAAACTGCAAGAGAACAAATATTTGCCTTATTCTTGTTATTGTTTAATTGTAACTTTATGTCACATATCTACCCTGAACAGCATTTTTAAACTGTAAAATGGAGTCAGTCTTAAAAATGGGTCACACCCATTTGTTTTGTGTTGATGAGTGTTTTGTCTACATGTCTCTATGTGTACTGGTTGCATGCCTGGTGCCGGAGGAGGCTAGAAGAGGGTCTCGGATCTCTGAAGTTAGCCCTGTAGATGAGGGTGAGTCACCATGTGGTGCTGGGAATTGAAGGCAGGGCCTCGGCAAGAGCAGCCAGTGCTCTAAAACCACTGAGCCACCTCTCCAGCCTCTAAGTTAAGGCTTTTGTTACAGCTTTTATTAGTTAATGACTTGAATACTTAAAATGGTTAGATAACTTTTACTAAATGAAACTGTTTCCAGTTTGTTTGGATTTCTGAAAGGAGAGTTAGATACTGAAACAAAAGGCCTGTTTAATAAAGAAAGATTGAGAGGAAATGCTGACCCTTCAGTACTGAGGCCAATATAGGCCTTTCTTCAAGTGTAATGGTTTTTCTTTTCTCATTCACATACATTTCTAGGATGTTTTTATTGAGGACTAACTGTGCTAAGCATTACGAATACACCAATGAATGAATGAATGGATGTGCGAGTCTTGCTTTCAGATTCTGTGAATAAATAATCCCATATTCTAAATTCCACTTTTATTTATTTCTTTTTTCTTTTTTCTTTTTGAAAGATAGGGTCTTATGTGACCCTGTTGTCTGGAACTCAGTATGTAGACTGCGCTGGCCTTAAACTCAAGATCCTCCTACCTCTGCCTCCTAAGTGCTGGGATGAAAGGCATGTGCTACCATGGCTGACTTCCACATTCTACTTTTTTTAAAGGTGTATTTTGTGTTTTGATTTTTATTTGTTTTGGTTTTTTTGAGATCGGAGCTCTCTCTTATGTAGCTCTAGCTGTCCTGGAACACTATGGAGACCAGGTCGGCCTCCAACTCAGAGATCCACTGTCTCTGCAAATGCCTCTGCTTCCCAGGTGCAGGGATGAGGGTGTGCGCCATATGCCTGGTCCCATATTTTGCTTTTATTGAGCATATTATGATATTGAATGTAGGTAAAAATAATTCAGTCAACTTAATTAAACTGTGGTATGGAATTCAGAAAAATAAGTAAACAATAAAAAAGTTTGAGAGTCTTTTTTTCAGTATATCATAAAAGCAAGATTTGCAGCCTGAGTCATCTAAAGTTTCTTTTTCTCAACTCTCATTAATTTTTAAATGTTGCTAATTGAATTATATTGGTATTTCTCCCTCAGACCTTTCTGGTTTTTTTCTATCTGCTTGATTAATTTGTAATTTTCTTACACTGGTTCGATAGATATTTCTTATCAGGTCCCTTTAAAACAATAGCATGTGTGTGTTTGTGCAATTAAGAACTTACAATTATGCTACTCATAAATCTTTGAATTTTTGTTATACACAAAATATGTTAAAATCTGTGCTTGAATTCAAAGCCCTTGAGTATTTGGTGTGTGTGATCCAGTACCTTTGTTGTGGCCAACTTGACCTGCTTGCCGGTTCCTGCGCGTCTTTCTTTTTCTTTTGCTGCCTTAGTTGTGTTTATATCCCTCCTCTAGAGAGTAATACATTCCACGTCGTTCCTGCCTCACATCTTTCTGTTCATGTGAGAAGTAAATGCCCTCTTAAAGAGCCAGGTTATATATTACTCCTTTAATCAAAAATGTCCCTAAACTTCATACTTCTCCTTTTTGTGTATTTGGTCTTACTTGTCCATCTTTTATGTCTATGTTTATAAGTAGTGTGCTGAAAATGGTTTTATTTATATATATATGTGTATCTACAATCATCTAAAATTACTCCAAAAAATGAGCTGAACTCTTAACCTTCACTTATAAGCAATACTTTCCCTTAAGTCACAGGTGATCCAGAGTAGTATGTAAAAATGAAAGAATCCAAAAAATCGTCTTGAAGTGTTCTTCAAACATTCACTCAGAGACTAATTGGAACATTCAAGTTTGATGCTGGTAGTTCTGTTTCAGCCTCTGCAGTGGGGCCTTTAGCATTATCGGCGTGCTCTACCGTTCTTAGCTTTGATTGGCATTTTTGATAGCTTTTTGGGGTTAGGAGCTGAGACGGTCGGTCGCACTGGGTGTCTGTCACTGTCCTAGTGCTCACTGTGTAGACAGTCTCCTGGTGACACTAGGCCGGCCCTGATGGAAGTTTTCTCCGTTCTCCTTGGGCTTCCTGGGCTTCTTGTGCTGGTGTCATTTCCAGAGACTCAGTCAAGGGCCGACAGGTATGTGACATGTGTATCGTGGAAGAGACTGTCGCTAGGTCGTAGTAGTTTTCTTCAGGGGGATCTCAGAACCCTACTCACACAGTGCTCCTGCAGTTCCTGCCAGTCTTGAGGCCTGGCACTCATGCTGATGCTGTCATCTCTGGCTTAGTTGAATAGAGCCTTTGTTTCCACATGTTGACAAGCCAGTTTCAACAAGTTGAAATGCAAAATTCCATGCCTTGGCTTTTTAACCTGGAAGGACAGGAATGAATTCAAGGAAGCAGCTATCATCGGGACTTGTTTTACTCTCCCTCACCCCTTTGTTATTTCTGTGTGGCTTCACCTTCTTCAGCTCCTATTGTAGATGTTCTCTGCAGTGCTGGGGAGGAGTCATCAACAGGTCAGTGACTGTCAGTCGAGAGTCCAGGGAGGAAGATCAAACTTGGGTTTGCCTAGTGTTAGGGTAGTGATTTTAGGGAAGGTGTTCTTACGGCATGTCTGTTTTAGTTCTGCCTTGTAGAGTCAGTGTACAAAGCACATTAGACTATCAAATAAAACCTTCTAAAACTGGAATTGATTGTATGTTTCAATTATAGGGCATAGTCATGTTATTAATACTTACATGATCAGAAACATCAATTCAGAAGGATTTGTTTTGTAATTAGATAAACTAGAGGGAAATGTTACATAATTTGGTTTGTATTGCACTTGTGGAATTTTATTACTTAATGAGAATTTTAAAATAATCTAGTCCAAAGCCATTTATTTAACATAAATATGTTGGAACTTATGAAAACATGCCTTTCATTTCACTTCATATAGGTAGCGTAGTTTGCTTTCTGTTGCTGTGATAAAACACTTGACAGAAAATGTGAGGAGGAAAGAGTTGATTTCAGATTACAGTTTATAGTCCATCATATAAGAACCTCAAGACAGGAGCCTGGCTGGACACAGGAATTGAATCAGAGGCCGTGAAGGAACGGGACTTCCTGGCTTGCTCCTCACGGCTCACTTAGATTGCTTTTTTATATAACCAGGACCACCACCCAGGTGGCTCTGCCCACAGTGGTCTAGGCTCTTCCACATTAGTCATTAATTAAGGCATCTGATAGAGCCATTTTCTCAAGGTTCCCTTTCCCTATTTGTCCATAGTTGTGTCAAGTTGACAGAACTAACCATCACAATGAGTTAAACATTTGGTCAGGTCTCAGGAATTGCTAGACCCTTCCTATTCATCGATTCATCGCATTTTCTTTCCCGCCTACCCACGGATACATTTTCCCTGGGATGCCCTCTGTTGTTTGGATGTTTAGAATAGTGCTCTCTCAGCAGTTGCCTTTGACTCATTGGTTATTCCTTTTACATCGTAGATACACACAGCACATGTGCTTTCTTGTCTCTAATGTAGTGTAGTTCAGTAGTTTATGGTTGATCTTTACCAGCAGTGAGATTTTAAGTCCCAGAGCTGTCATCCGTGGGGGTGATATAGTACCTGACCCATGGGACTCTTGGGAAGTTTGCATAGTAATGTGACATTATCAAGTAATTCATGGTATTCTGAAAAGCTAAAACATTGCTGATTAAATGGTGAGTATGATAGAGATCATTTCTTTATAAATTGACATTTAATGCCTCAATGTATACTATAACATGTAGAAAATACCCATGATTTAGTTTTAGAAAGAGAGAAGGTACGCTTTCCTGGTATCACTAAACCCAGAAGTAGGCAGGGTTTCCGGGTGACTGCTGATACTGTGTATATAGCTGTGTTTCAAACTGGAGTGGAAAAGGACTGTGGAGAGTAGAAAGGGTGAGTGTGACTGCTCTGCTTCCGTTGCTCTCGGTGGGGAAGGACAGCTCTTGCCTGGTCTGGTTCAGTCTTTTAACACCTGAGCGCAGGGCCCAAGGGCTCCTTACAGTGATGGGGAATTGATGTTTCTCAGAACAAGAAACTCTGCATTTTGTATGTAATTGTATAAAATCCGTATATTTAAAGTATTTTATTACCTAAGAAGTCATCTAGTCTTAGTCTCAGTCTAGTCTGTTGATGTCTGTTATTTCTACTGTTTTGTAAGGGCCTCTCTGGTTAATGAGTTTCCTTGCTAGTTTTAGTTTTATGGGATACAGATTTTAGTGAGAAAACCAGGGGCTCTGTTATTTTCAAATGTATATATTTAATATGTAAACATCTTTCTGGGGGGAGATGTTTGTTATAGAGGCCAGAGATAATAGATAATCTTTAGTTAAGTTTTCTGTTACAAGATATAACATATCTTTTTGTGGTATCTTGTGTAAATCAAATATTTTGGGAGTGTTCAAATGTTTCCCTAGTATTTGAGATAATCATAAAAATTCCTTTATGTGTAGTTAGTACTGCCTGGTTTTTCTGGAATTTGAATTATAATAACTGGGTGCTTTTAGTACCACAGCACCCTGTAGTCTGAAAGAGTCAGGAAGAAACAAGTGTTTTCTAATTTAGATCTCTATTTATATTCTGACTTTATCCTAGCAGCCTTAATTGTTCTCATATATTTAGTTTGCTAAAAGATATTTACACAATTGATGCTGGTCTGGAACTGGCTGTGTAGCCCAGGGTTTCACACTCAATCCTTCTGCATCACTTCTAGTGCTGGGATTATAGGCGCACCAGTATGCTCAATTTAAGATCCATAGTTTTGTTGTTTCCTGTTTATATTATAGTCTTCCTGTTAATTTTACTGTATGCTTTCATAAAAATTTAGTAACTGCCAGTTATAAGAATCAAAAGGATAAATAACTTTAAAAACAAAAAGTTAATAGGCCACAATGTAATGCTTAAAGATAACGGTTTTGTTAAAAAACTTATCTTTGTTTTCATTTCATGCAAAGTAGGTTCTGGCTTCCAGCTGAAGAGTCCAAAGTACTTCAGAGTCAAAGATCCAGATCTTTAAAAGTAAAAATAAAATAGGATGAGCTTGAGAAATGGTAGATGTAAAGAAAAATGAGATTCTGATCAGACTTCCTACATGAAATTACTGTGTTAGTTTAGTTGTCTGAACTATTTCAGCTTCTGTATTAAACATACTGAAAATTATAATGTAAAACAAAAACTTGTTGAAAAATACAACTTATCTATTGGTCATCTTTCTAGGCCTCCTTGAAGATTTGATAAAATACCAAACCTAGAGAACTTACTATCCATGACCCTACCTAGACTTATTTTAAATTTTATAAATTTGTTATAAAAATATTTGCAAATAAATAAAAATTTACCACACCCAAATTAACCAGACCCTAAGTTTGTACAACTCTGTGAGCTTCTATATTTAGAATAGATACTTGGAATGGAAAAATGTGGAGCTTTATACTAAATTTTACCCTGAGTACTAAATGTATTTTATGCACTTAGCTACCACCAAAACCAAAAGATTCACGACAGAATTAGAACTAGAAAAACAATTAGATTTATATCTTTCATAACCCAGGTTTTTGCTTTTTGTTGTTGTTGTTTTTTGAGACAGGGTTTTTCTGTGTAGCTCTGGCTGTCGTAGAATTCACTCTGTAGACCAGACTGACCTGGAATGCAGAGTTGTGCCTGCCTTTGCTTCCTGAGTGCTGGGACTAAAGGAGTGCACCTCCAACACCTGGCAAAAAATTGCTTTTAAGATAAGAGGAAAAAATCACAGAAAAAATTTTTTGTTTTTTCTTTGCTTTCTCTGTTTGGGGGGCGGGGCATTGAGACAGGGTTTCACTGTGTAATGCTGGCTGTCCTAGAACTCGCTCTGTAGACCAGACTGGCCTCCTTAGTGCCAGGATTAAAGGTGAGTGGCATCACTTCCTGGCAGTGTTCTTGTTTTCCTAAGCTGATTTTTTACAGCCAGACAAGCTGTCTGCTTGCCTTCCTCCCTCTCTTCTTCCTCTTCCTTTTTCTTCTCTTTCTCCTCCTCTTTCTCCTCTTCCTCCTCCTTTGGTGGGGGCTGGGGTCTCATAGTTTCCTAGTTTTGCCTGACTTTGCTTCCTTAAGGCTGGAATTCAGACATGTACCATTGGACGTGGCTTGATTAAAAGTTGTGTGTAGAGTAGCATGAAGAAGGTTCTAACACAGATTGCAAGCCCAGTGCCACTTTGAGATCCTTGGCAGCAATTAATTATGCAGCTCACACATGATTGAGCCTATATGATAATGAGTATTCAGAGATGGGTAATTCCTGGGGGGCACTCACCAACCTAAGACAGAGCACCTGTGTGGCCTGGGCAGGTGTCTCCATGACAGGTAAGGTGACCTGCTGACGTCCCACACAACCCAAGTCAGAAGCTCATTTTTTAATAAAACGGGGACCTATAGAGCCCTGGCCCCCGTTTTGGGTAACTGTTACCTTGCTTGCGGCCCTTGACCTTGATATCCTCCCTATGCTAATTCCCTGCCGGTTCCACCCTCCTGAATGCTTAAGGGAAGTTCCTTGTCTGTGTATCCTGAATAATAGGCGTTAACAGCTTAGATGCAAGATTGTAAAACATCAGTAGGGAACTTCTGCCCTCCAGGGTCCTCCCATTGTGCTGTAAGCCTGTATTTAAGATCTCCTCCTCACTTCAAGGAATGACATTCGGCATTAAAAAAAATACATATATATAATTGAATTAGTACTGTGAATGTAATCTATGAATACCACAAATGTGATTAATATCATGAGTGTAATTAATGAATATCATGAGTGTAATTTAAAAAATAAATTAATTAATTAAAAAAAACTAAAAAAAAAAGGTTCTAGTTCTTTTTATGGTCTGTAAAAGAAGTTAACTTCAGCCAGTTTGAGCTTAAAAGGTAGTTTATTGGAAGAAAACTGAGGTATCTCAATGCTTCGAGCTAAGGCATGTGGCAAGGCTTCAGAAGGAAACGCATACCAGGAGTAAGAAAGTGAGATGTCTCTATGACCGTGGTTTCCGGTTTTCTTTGTTTCCATAAGTACATGAAATAAAGGGAGCTCAGCAATGTCTTGGTGATGTTCCTGGTTTCTTAGTTGCACCCATGGCTTAGAGTCAGTGAATTCAAGGGTTTTGTTTGTTTGTTTTTCTTTTCCAAGGTTTTTTTTTGAGAAATCCTATGATTGGTTCAGGTTGGGTCAGGTAATCTTTTAGTCCAGTCACTTCTGGCTAGGTCCTGTGTTACAGATATGGCTGTGCTTCCCCTGCCTGAAGAAGGGGCATTTCCCAGAGAGAGGTGACTGTGCTGAGCTCGGCATCACCCCAGCTCTCGCGTTGTCTCCGCCTCAGAGACCCATTAAGACAGCTGGAGATGGGGCTTTGAAGCAAGAGAAGTTGCTTGAAAGTGTATATTGAGCATAAGTTTTTTCTAACATTTTGCTGTAAACTTTTGATATATGTTGAATAATGGGAAATATTTTGCTGTGAACAACTCAGATTCCATTTTATCCATTTTATCAAACTCTGTGTCCACAGCATTTTGCAGTCTGACTAGTGAGGCACTTAGGTTCTACTTTGTTGATATCAGTTCTTAGTTTTGTGTTGAATTTGAATAGAGGGATTATCTAGCAGAATTTATGATCTGCATTTCCCAAAGAACTAATATGGCACATTTTTTTTAATGTTTGACCATTTATAATTTTTCTTGTCTAAGAATTTCAGATCTTTTGACTGTTCTAAAAATTGGACTGGATCTCCTGTTAATACTGAATTTGTAAGCTGTATATCAGATTCATATTTTGTGAAAATTTTCTCTTAGTTTGAGGCTGTTATTTTTTATTTTATTTATTTGCATGTATGTGGACCATGTGTCTGGCTGGTGTTCTTGGAGGCCAAAAGAGGTATTGGATCCCTTGGGACTCAAGACAATTGTGAGCTGTCATGAGGGTGCTAGGAATTGAACCCAGGTACTCTGGAAGAACAGCCAGTGCTCTTAACCACTGAGCCATCTCTCTAGCCCTTAGGTTGTCATTTTGAAAAGGAAAAAATTTTGATCAAGTTCAGTTCACCCGATTCTTACTTTTATGTTTTATGTCTTTGATGTTATTATTATTTTTTTTTAAATTGTGTTGCTGGTGTTTAATCCAGGCCTGTCACATGCTAGGCAAGCTGCTCCACCACTGAGCTATATTGTCCAGCCTTGTTTTTACTAGAATTCACTGTATGGCCCAGATAGGCATTGAACTCATCCTCTTGCCTCAGCTTCCCACGTAGCTATTATTTCAGGCCTGCTTCACCAGTAAAGCTTGGTGTCATATTGAAGAAGTGTTTTTCTAGTGCATGGTGCTGCGTACCTTTAATCTCAGCACTTGGGAGGCATAGGCAGGCGGATTTCTGTGTTTGAGGCCAACCTGGTCTATAGAGGGAGTTCCAGGACAGCCAGGACTGTGTAGAGAAGTCCTGTCTTGAAAAACCAAACCTCCAGAAAAGCTCCCAGTGGTCATAGCGAGGATGACTCGAGCAAGTAATAAGTAATGCCTAGATTGCATTGTAACCCAAAGAAGAAAATCAGCTGCGGGAGTTCATACGGGTATTGAAAGTGTGTGGATAGAGCTGATTCTCTGCTTCTGTCATGTGGTCCTGGGGATCTGGCTAAGGTTGTCAGGCTTGACAGCAAGCCCCTTTACCTGCTGGCCATTCACTAGCCATTATTATTTCTAGTTTTCATTTTATTTTGAGACAAGGTCTCATTATATAGCCCTCCCTGGCCTGCGGTTTTCCTTGCTCACCAGGCTGGCCTTCCACTCAGAGTTCCGCCTACTTCTGCGTCTGGAGTGTTGGGATTAAAGGCCTGTACCACCACAGCTCTATATTTCTACTTTTCATTAGTTACTTAATTTTTAAGATAGGCTTTTACTGTATGCAGCCCAGGCTGGCCTCAAACTCAAGAGATATGCCTGTCCCTGCCTCTAAATGTTGGGCTTAAAGGCATGTGCCTCCATGTCTGGTCCAAAATACATAATTTTAACAGCCAAAACAACAACCAAGAATTTAACTCTTTGGGTACTTTAAAGAAAATAAGTGAATGGCAAAAATAAACAAACAAACAAACAAATAAATAAAATGAAGAAAAAGACACAGAACTTTGTTAATTATTAAGGATATTTAAATTAAGATTATAAGAATAATTTTTTATTATAAATGTGCCTGTCACCTTAGAAATTCCATTTTTATTTATCTAATTTGGGGACTATTTTTAAAAATCATTATATTTTAATTAATGCTCCTCAGCTCATTTAGCTTTCATTGATTGTTAAGAAACTGGAGCATTTAGCCGGGCGGTGGTGGCGCACGCCTTTAATCCCAGCACTCGGGAGGCAGAGCCAGGAGGATCTCTGTGAGTTCGAGGCCAGCCTGGACTACCAAGTGAGTCCCAGGAGAGGCGCAAAGCTACACAGAGAAGCCCTGTCTCGAAAAACCAAAAAAAAAAAAAGAAAAAAAAAAGAAACTGTAGCATTAAATCAGATGAATGCTTGTTAAAAATACAGACTCACTGGCCTGGCAGTGGTGGCGCATGCTTTTAGTTCCATCTCAGGAGGCAGAGGCAGGCAGATCTCTGAGTTTGAGGTCAGTTTGGTCTGCAGAGTGAGTTCTGTCTCTAAAACCAACAAAACAAAATCACAACCCTATCCAATCAAATCAGAATATGTATTTTAATATGGCCCCTGGGTAGTTTTTATACAGGATAGCTGGGGAAGCCTTGTCTAGACTTAATGAACAATAACAACCCCAGTGTCCTCTAGAACTATTCTAGTTATAACTAGTGTTCTCTAGTGTGATTCTTGGACCATTAAAATGCAGACTCCTAAATGCTACCCTGGACTTGACCAGGATTCTCTGAGGTTGGAACCTAGAGATGTGGCTCGACCAGTCCTCCAGGTGGTCATAACTTTAGATCATTGGGTGAGAAGTGTTGTAGTAGGATTTTCTGATGGCCAGATGAGATTTAAAACTACCTAATTAAAGAAATTATTTCCACAGGATCTTTACTGAAATAGATATACTTGATATCTGTAAGTTTTCAAATGGTTTAGCAAAAGAGAAAAAGAAAAAACTGGATGAATATATGTAGAGAAAAATCATGTATAAGGCATTCCTAAGCATTCCCCTTTCATAAGTAATATAAATGATCATCCTACATTCGCAGTAAGTTACTACCTAGCTAAAAACCAAATGCTAGAACTAGAACTTGAGTCCCAGAGGAGGGGTACACCCGCAGGCTTGAGTCTGATGCTCTTCTACTGTTAGCTTGCCTGTCTCAGGCATCTGGCAAGCCAAGGAACAAGCTTGAAGATGAGTGTTAGGTACCTCTCTGTTCTTCCTACCCACTGCGTGCACGCAACACTCTCTCCCTCTCCCTCTCCCCCTCCCCCTCCCCCTCCCCCTCCCCCTCCCCCTCCCTCTCCCTCCTCTCCCTCTCCTTCAGTAGACTTCCTTAGAGTGTGTGGTTGCAGGTACTGTGTGTTTTGCCTTGGCTCTAATTTGAACTAATTTGAATCAGGTGTTCTTTAGTTGGGAATTTGTAGAACTGTACTTGATTTGGATAGCTATGACATACTGAGTTTTTTTTTTTTTCCCCGAGACAGGGTTTCTTTGTGTAGCTTTGCGCCTTTCCTGGAACTCACTTGGTAGACGAGGCTGGCCTCGAACTCACAGAGATCCGCCTGCCTCTGCCTCCCGAGTGCTGGGATTAAAGGCGTGCGCCACCACCGCCCGGCAACATACTGAGTTTTGAGTCAGTTTTTTTTTTTAATTTTATTTTTTATGGAAGAACCTTAATATTTATTTTATTTTATATGCAATCAGATGTACTGGAATTGGAATAACAGGTGGTTGTAAGCCACCACAAGGGTGGTAGGAACTGAACCCAGGTCTGTGCAAGAACATTAAATGATCTTCTACTGAGCTTCTCTCCAGCCCCCCTTAAGGCAGTTTTTAATGTGACAGTTGTGAATTTGCTGTTGATGGCTTCAGATTTAGCATTAAATACCAGGACAGTGTGAACTGTTAGTTAAATATACCATGTACTTGTTATTCAACCTCATTCAACAAGACATTTTGGTGATTCAAGATTAATACCAAAGTTCTGATCCAAATTACTTTGGGTGAATTCATTAGGTCGATGGCTTTTTGTAGAAACAATTCATTTCTACTTTCTACTGAAACCTCATATTTAAGATACTTTGCTTTGAATTACTCACCTTTTGGGATTGTTCTCTTATAAGTGGAATTAAGTGGCGTTTTTTAGAAAATGTGTGATGAGAACATCAAGAGACAGAAGCAATGGTTTTCCTTTATGTAAACTACGTTGCCCTGTGACCATGCACAAACCAAGTGCTAAGAGCAGTTACTTATCTTCATACATAATTAATTGAGTCTAAAGCAGTTGAGATTCCATTTGTAGCAAACTAGTAATTAAGACTCTGACTCTGGCTGTAGTACTGTCTTATAATTAAAGAGCAGTGAAGGGCATCCGAGGGAGGGGCTGGATAAGCTCTCCTCTCGTGAAACAGCTCAGAAGTGACATGCAACGGTGTGTGTGTGTGTGTGTGTGTGTGTGTGTGTGTGTGTGTGTCTGCAGTGACACCAGTGACACACTGCTGGGGGGGGAGTCAGACTGCAGTGACACCAGTGACACGCTGCTGGGGGGGTCAGACTGCAGTGACACCAGTGACACGCTGCTGGGGGGTCAGACTGCAGTGACACCAGTGACACGCTGCTGGGGGGTCAGACTGCAGTGACACCAGTGACACGCTGCTGGGGGGTCAGACTGCAGTGACACCAGTGACACGCTGCTGGGGGGTCAGACTGCAGTGACACCAGTGACACGCTGCTGGGGGGTCAGACTGCAGTGACACCAGTGACACGCTGCTGGGGGGGTCAGACTGCAGTGACACCAGTGACACGCTGCTGGGGGGTCAGACTGCAGTGACACCAGTGACACACTGCTGCTGGGGGGGGTCAGACTGCAGTGACACCAGTGACACGCTGCTGGGGGGGTCAGACTGCAGTGACACCAGTGACACGCTGCTGGGGGGGTCAGACTGTGCAGTGACACCAGTGACACACTGCTGCTGGGGGGGTCAGACTGCAGTGACACCAATGACACGCTGCTGGGGGTCAGACTGCAGTGACACAGTGACACGCTGCTGGGGGTCAGACTGCAGTGACACCAGTGACACGCTGCTGGGGGGGTCAGACTGCAGTGACACCAGTGACACACTGCTGCTGGGGGGGTCAGACTGCAGTGACACCAGTGACACACTGCTGCTGGGGGGGTCAGACTGCAGTGACACCAGTGACACGCTGCTGGGGGGGTCAGACTGCAGTGACACCAGTGACACGCTGCTGGGGGGGTCAGACTGTGCAGTGACACCAGTGACACGCTGCTGGGGGGGTCAGACTGCAGTGACACCAGTGACACGCTGCTGGGGGGTCAGACTGCAGTGACACCAGTGATACGCTGCTGGGGGGGGGTCAGGCCATGCAGTGACACCCAGCTGAGCTGGCAGCTGGCGCCGAGCCAGGCACAAAGCCAGCCGTGTGAAGGAATACATGCCATTTGCAACAGGAAAATCTGTGCATGATTTAATTTTTTATGAGGAGTCTGTTGCATTATGCTAGGAACTCTTGGCCTTTCTATTTTTAATGGAAAAGTATATGTGGATGGTACTTAGTATAAACATTTGTATATATTCTATGGTTTCATATTTTATATTGCAAAAATGTCATTTTGTATAATTTCACTGGACACTATCTTATTTTGAATTGATTTTGGGTTGTGTGTGTATAAAAGATAAAGGGGGAAATTGATCAAGATGTCTATAATATGTCTAGTCAAAGTTTGTGAGGAAGTAATTGATTTTACTTTGAAAGGATGCCTTTGTTATTTTCTTGCATAAAAGCATCCAGTTAGAGACTTTTTCTCTGCACATTGCATCTGCACAGTTTGATTCGTTTGGTGGTGATGTTTTGTTGTGTCTTTCTTCCCTGGGTCTCGAATCCTCTGGTACCTTAGAGATTCCTCCATAGTTACTGAGTAAAATGAGGGGTTGGATAGTGGTGGGGGATTTATGAGTGACCACATCTCTGGTTACCTTGTTTGAGTAAACTTTTCCTTAGCTATGTGACATATCACTGTATTTTCTCAGGTTCTCCTAGTACTTAAGAAAGCCAGTAACGTGGACTGGTGACGCCGAGACCGACGTCACTCTGTAATTTATAGTCCAGAAGAGCTGCTGATTGTGTGATGTGCATGCGTTAGTTCCTTACCTTTATTATCGTGCTGTCTGTTTTCATCTCATTGTAATGTTAGCAGATCTCTAAAAGATTCTAAGTGATTGCCCAGTTCCAGATCTGTAATGTGGGTTTACATAATCTCCTTAAATTGTTTGACCTTTTAAGGCTGTTTTGAGTATAAGTGATAAACCTTTCTTAGTCACGTGTTACAGAATAATGACGTAGATATGAAGATACTGGTAAAATTAGTTGGTTAGGGCTTTATCAGCTCCTTTTGTGGACTATTTTAGTTATTCTGGGAATAAGCAGAAGCAGTGGCCATCTGATTTGAAGAGAAACAAGAACCAAAAAAATTAGGGAGAGGGAACATTTAGTCTATATTTTTAGAGAAATATTTTGTATTAAGTCACCAACAAGAACTCTGGTCATCAGTTAGCACATAGTTAAGTGTAACATCTCAGAAGAACAAGGAAGGAAACCTGTTATTGTCTCTTTAAGTCAGTCACTGTTTATAAAGTTCTTTTTTTTTTTTTTAAGATTTATTTATTTATTATGTATACTGTGTTCTGCCTGCATGTGTGCCTGCACGCCAGAAGAGGGCACCAGATCTCATTATAGATGGTTGTGAGCCACCATGTGGTTGTCAGGAACTGAACTCAAGACAACTAGAAGAGCAGCCAGTGCTCTTAACCTCTGAGCCATCTCTCCAGCCCATAAATTTCTGAATAATGAAGGCTATGTCAATTGTTACTCATAAATTAAGTATTTCATAAAGTATGCTGGACTTTTATAACCCTAAGTACTCTAAATGACATGATGCTCTAGGGAGAGATGACTTGTAGTGTGATGTTTAACTGGAGGATGCTGGAAGGAGAATAATTCAAGCCTTTTGTTTCTTTTACTGTCACCTAAACCATGTGTTACTTCATGTATGAAACATTCCTTATTCTACGACATGTAAAGCTAGTCTGCAGTTCTGTCATTTTAGGGCTATTTTAATTACTTTCTGTCTGAGTTTACCTTATTGTTTCTTGTTCTGCAGTATATCCATCCCTCTTAGTAGCACTTAATTAATTTTTCTTTCAGACCACTTTGCCAGGTTATGTGTATGAGCGTGCTTTTCACATTAAAAATATTTCCATTATGTGAGGTGTGGTGGTGTGCACCTTTCATCCCATCATTTGGTAAGCAGAAGCAGGTGAATCTCTTGAGTTCAAGGCCAGCCTGGTGTACATAGTGAGTTTCAGCTCAGCCAGAGCTACATAGTTAAAACCCTGCCTCAAACAAACAAAAATCTTTCCATTGCCTGTAAACTGCACTTAAAATATCTTGGCCTTCTAATACAATTAGAGCTCTGGATTTTTGATCCTAAGGTGACCACTTAATGAGGATGTACTTATTTATGCAACTGAAGACCTAGTATTTGCTAAGCGTAACTCTGGGAGTTGATAGACTAAAGAATGGGACAGATGAGGTGCCAAGCTTGTCCTCCAGTGTTGTTTCTGCTTTCTTCTGCTTTCCCAGGAGCACAGGCAGGGATCAGCCCCTGCCTCTTAGTGCTTGTCTTCTCCACTAACTGTGCTGCAGGGTGCTGAAAAGCAGAGACTGCCTGTGCTCTGTAAGATAACCTAGAAAGAGTTGTCAGTAATGATTGTATAGTGGAGCAGTCTCAGTTTTTAATTTTTAATTCACATTCATCTATGTGTGTGTCTGGTGGGGGTGTGCACCCCAGGGTGAACTTGTGGAGGTCACAGAAAAACTTACAGAAGTCAGTTCTCCCCGCCCCCCCTCCATGATTTCTACCAACCTTGTGGTTCCTAGGGGTCAAATACAGGTGGTCAGGCTTGGTGGCAAGCATCTTTACATGTTGAACCATTTTTCCAGCCCTTACTTTTTTGTTTTTCTTTTTTCCCAGTTAGGATTATTTAATTAAGAATTATTACTGAGGGGCTGGGAGAAATGGCTCAACAGTTAAGAGCACTTGTTGCTCTTTCAGATGACCTGAATTTGGTTTCCAGCACCTACATGGCAGCTCACAACTGTTTGTAACTCCAATTCCAGGGGGATCTGACACCCTCTTCTGGCTTTCTCAGGCACCAGACATGTGTGTGATATATATCCACACATGCAGGTACTCACACAAAAGAAAAATAAATATTTAAAAACATTGTTACCGAGGCCCAGTGAGATGGCTCAGCAGGTAAAAATATTATTGTACAAGCCTGGCAACCTGAGTTTGATCCTTGGAAGCAGAGTGGAGGAACCAGTTCTTCTGACCTCTGCAGGTTCCTGCAGTTCTCTCACTCGTTCACACACACCTACAGGAACAGCCCAGTACTTGGTTACTCTAACAAGCACTGGAGCACGTGACAGCATGATGGGATGCCATCAGACTCATAGAGGATGTCTCGTCAGGCTGGTGAGATGGCTCAGCAGCTAGAAGCATCTGCAGCTCAAGCCTGACAGCCTGAGTTCTGTCCCTGGAACCCATGTGAGAAAGCTTATGCAGTGGTGTGCATCAGTGTGCTCTCAAGCCAGCCTGGAGTACAAAGTACAGCAGATACGCGGAGACCCTTGCTCAGCAAAGTAGAAAGAACCCTGACTTCCACATGTGTGCCCGCACTCACACTTCAGATAGGCACACATAGCATTAATAAATACGTAATTAAATATTTCAAATTGAAGTTTCAAAGTTAAAACAGTTTGTCTGGTAATTATTTTTTGAAGCAAGTTTTTTCTTCTCCCACCCAGGCCTTATTGAGTTTGAAGAGTGTGACCCTGCTAGTGCAGTGGAAGGTAAGTTGACTGCTTGTAATCTACTGACTCTATGGGAACTAGTGTCTTCTGCTTGGTGAGCAGATAGAAAGCACTGCTGCTATGCTATCCACTGATGCTGGCACAGTGTTCAAATATATATATTTAATGCTCTGGGATACTGAACCCAGGCCTTACTTGTATTCTACTAGCGAGACATACCCATAGCCCAAGGTAATACTTTTGAAAACACATGCAGTGAATTATATATTCCCCCCCTTCTGTGTAATAGCCTTGTTGTCCTGGAACTCACTCTGTAGACCAGGCTGGCCTTGAACTCACAGAGATCCACCTGCCTCTGCCTCCCAAGTGCTGGGATTAAAGGCATGTGCAAATTTTTTTTTTAGTTTTAATATATCTTCATATGCTCATTTAACTGAAGTTACAAGGGAATATTTACCAGAAGAAAAGAGAATTTCTTTAAGTGAATATTCTATAATCCTTTAATGAACCATACTGCATTACATAAAAGTTGAAACAGACTCTGAATGATATAAGTTGTAGGCTTTACTAATTGATGCTTTTTATGTTGGTTCTTTGCTCATTCATTGATTCTCCATTCATTAGTTTATTAGGAATTTTGGAGAAAAGCATTTTGCCATGTATCCTGGGCTGGTAACAAACTTAAAACCCTTCTGCCCCAGCTTCTAGAGTGCTAAGATAACAGGTGTACACCACCACTCCTGAAAATACTTTTATTTCTTTCATCCAAAATTTGCTTGTCGTGAAAAAAATTTGTCTTGAGTTTTTGTGTTTTATATCCTTAAAAGAACAGACATTTCTTTTACAATGTACATTTATGTTAAAGGCATAAAACCAAGGAAAAGAAAGACGTTTGCTTTGCCTGGAATAATTAAAAAGGAAAAGGATGCAGAGTCTGTGTAAGTATTTTAAATATTACCCAAATCCTTTTCATTGTTTTTAAGTGATTAAGAATGGTTTGCTTTTGGAAAAAAAAAGGTCTTTTTGAAAATATTCAAAGTATATGTCTAAACTGGAAGGAGAAGGAGAAGAAGGAGGAGGAGGAGAAGGAGGAGGAGGAGGAAGAGGAGGAGGAGGTGGAGGAGGAAGAGGAGGAGGAGGAGGAGGAGGAGGAGGAGGAGGAGGAGGAGGAGGAGAAGAAGAAGAAGAAGAAGAAGAAGAAGAAGAAGAAGAACCCTTCTGAACGACTAGATTTGTCAGTTTTTCTGGTTTTAGTTCATAGCATTAAAGACTTACTACCTTACAATTTGAAGACATTATAGACAAAAGCTGATGTGCTTAGGACCCGCATGTAGAAAAACAGAAGCCAGTCCTATAGATTGTCCTGTGGACCCCTGGCGTCCCCAGTTAAGTTTAAAAATGTAAGCACTGCTAGAAAGCCCTGTAGAAGAGACAGCTTTGCTGATCACACTGATGAATGCGTTCCTGGGAAACAAGTACAGCCAGCCACAAGCATTTTAGATTATGTGGGAGCTGTTCATGGTTTTAGTTATTTTTGAGGTGAGAAGGTCCACTTTTGAATTTTAAGTTAAATTAATATTATTTTAATCTTCATGACTTGATTTCTCAAAATATTTTTGCAGAATTCAAACAAAAGCTATATTTAAATACCAAGATAGGTATTCTAAATATGATATAATTAGCAGATAGTTCTAATAATTGAATTGTGTAATGCTTCATCTTTTTTGTTTTTTGTTTTTTTTTAAACAGTGAATGTCCTGATGCAGATTCACTTGTAAGTAATTTTAATTTTATTGTAGGCAATTTAAAGTAGGTATTTTATTAGAAAAAAAAATCGTATTTGACTTTTTTTTAAACCTGTCTTTAAAGAAATATACCATGTAGTAATTTGCTGCTAAAATAATTTTAAAGGTGTATCCCAGTTTTACATTGCAGTATACTTTTCTGTTAAATTGAAAATACTTCTCACTGTCTTTGAGAAATGTATAATTTTACTTTTAAAATTAGAGTGGCACCATATCAATAAAGTGTTCTTGGGAAATGAGAGATTTAAAAAATCTGCATCCCTTAAAAATTAGAAACCTTGGGAGCTGGAGAGATGGCTCAGAGGTTAAGAGCACTGGCTCCTCTTCCAGAGGTCCTGAGTTCAATTCCCAGCAACCACCTGGTAGCTCACAGTCATCTATAATGAGATCTGGTGCCCTTTTCTGGCATGCAGGCATACTTGGAGGCAGAATGTTGTATATATAATAAATAAATAAATCTTTAAAAAAGTGAGAAACGTTTATTATTTTAGTTTTTCTTTTTTTAAGGTAGTCCTTTTTATTTTTAAGGTAGTCCTTTTCCCCCCCCTTTTTAGACAAGGTTTCTCTGCGTAGGAGCCCTGGCTGTCCTGGAACTCACTCTGTAGACCAGGCTGACCTCAAACTCAGAGATCTACCTACCTCTGCCTCCCAAGTGCTGGGATGAAAGATAGTTTTACCTGTTCATGTATTTGGTTTTCATTTAAGACATCATTTTAGAAACTATAGCAACAACAACTATGGTTACCCTTTTCCTGGTTTTTTGTTTTTGTTTTTCTATTTCTTGGTTAAATGTTATTTTTATAAATAAGTAGATAATAAATTGAGTTCCCAGTGGGTCTAGTGCAAGAATAGATTTACCAAATTATATAAGTAATGTGTAAACAGATTGTGGTGACTAGGGTAGGAGTTTGAATATTCTGGGTTTTTTGTTTGTTTGGTTTGGTTTCTTTTTCTTTTTTTTTTTTTTTGCTTTGAAACATTTTAATCTTCAATAATGTAGTGTAACAAAGAAGTAAAAGTGTTTTGAAAAAAACATGGTCTTATGTAATTTAGATAAACTAGTATTTTTATTTTCTATATCAGCTTTCAAGTAAGAAGTTGTGGTTTATTAATAACTTAATTTGAAAACTGAGGCTGGAGAGATGGCTCAGTGTTTCAGAGCATGTACTGCTCTTGCAGAGGACCAGAATTTTGTTCCTAGCTCCCACTTCTGGCAACTCACAACTGTCTGTAACTCCAGTTCTAGGGTATCCAATGCCCTCAGACCTCCTCTTCCATCTGCACACACATGGTACACATAAACTCATGCAGATACACATACACACACAAAACTGATAAACAAATCTTTTGAAAATCTGTGTGAAAATTAAGTGAAGCTTAACTGATTAATGAAGTTAGCAGATGTGTTTGGTATTTACTATAGCTCTTATCATGTATTTATTTTGAAAATATTTATAGCATTTGATGGTTGCAAATTTTAATTAGGCTCTTTACTATCTTAAGTATTGTGTGTGTGTGTGTGTGTGTGTGTATTCGTGTGTATTCTAACTTTTTAATTCTTTCAGCTAAGTGACATAATGATCATTATTCAGTTTTAGACTTTACATATAATTATCAGGGCTTTAGGAAAAGGCTAAAGAGAACATGATGTTCTAATGCCATAGGAGAAGAGATTGGTAAATTTGTAGAAATGAAAAATTTGTTAAGTTAGTAAAAATAGGTAAAGGGTTTTGTATCATGCATATATACATAATAAATAATCTTTTTTTAAAGATTTATTTATTTATTATGTATAGTGTTCTGCCTGCATGTATGCCTGCACACTAGAAGAGGGCACCAGATATTATTATAGACGGTTGTGAGCCACCGTGTGGTTGTTGGGAATTGAACTCAGAACCTCTGGAAGAGCAGTCAGTGCTCTTAACCTCTGAGCCATCTCTCCAGCCCCAGCAGTGCATATTAAAGGATACCAGCAACAAAGGAACTTTGATAATTTTATATAAGTCAGTTTGGTGATTAAGCAGTTGGTTAACAAGAAAGGATATAAGATAGAAACAAGCAATTTTCTTCAAGAGAAATATAAGTAGTGAATAACTATAATGAATGTTACTTAGAGATGATGCAAAATGAAACAGACATACGAAAGTCTCAATATTGATGTTGAATACACACATGTAGAAATGTTGATACACACATGCCACCACATATGCATTAATATAAATTGGGGCAATCTGTTTTCTGGATAATTTGGCACTATCTTCCCAAATAAGAAGTACACATTATTTTTAAGCTAATAACTTTATACTCTGTTTACTGTTGTGACTATATTCACATAAAATCTGAATCTATCTACAGTATATACACATATCCTCTTGATTGAGGTACATGCATGTGTAGAAACTGAAAAGGGGGAAAGATACTCATTTTTACTTTTCAGACTTTTTATTAAGAAAACATATTAGCAGAATACTGGAGCACCAAAATATTCATCAAATAAGAACTGGTTAGATAAATTATTTATATAGGCAGATTTTATAAAGAATTAGTTTGATCTATATATATATATATATATATATATATCTGTTCATATAGAAAGAACTTAGTAAAACTAAGTGTGATCTCTTAAGTGATTGCTGTTTCAAAAATAAAACATCGAAAAAGGATGAGTTTCAGAAATAAAACATGTCAAAAAGTAACTGTGGTTGGTTACTTTGGGCAGAATGATTGCCCTGATTAGCAAGAAAGGATACTTTTTTTTTGTTGCTTCATTTTGTTTATGGCCAGTTATTGTTATTTACATACAAGCTATTCATGGCCTTATCTTCTATTTATTTTATTTATTTGAGACAGGGTCTTTGTACATAGCCCTGGCTATCCTGAAACTCACTCTGTAGTCCAGGCTGGCCTTGAACTCAGAGATCTGCCTGGGTGCTGGGACAAGGGTGTGTGCTTCCACGCCTGGCCGTGGTGTTTTGTTTTTTTTTTTTGTTTTGTTTTGTTTTTAAGAAACCACTACTACCACAACTATATTTTTAAAATATTGAAGTTATCTCTTCTGTTCTTCATATTGTTATTGACAAAATACTTTATTCCAATAGTGAAAGCCCTAGCATAGAAACCATGGGTTGAATGAAGATATGTCGTGTAATCTGTATGTTTTTATTAATATTAACATTCTGAATAGTTCCAGCATTTGAAAAACTTAAGTAACTGACTCAGTTTGTTGTTGTTGTTGTTTAATATGTGTTGTCTGTGTTGACCCTGTGTGTGGATGTCTGCAGATGTCAGAAGAGGGCTTCTGATGCCTCCTGGAGCTGGAGCTGCAGATGGTAGTGAGCCATTGCACACCAAACCCAGGTCCTCTGGAAGAGCAGGAGATGCTCTTAACCACTGGCCCTTTTCTCCAACCTCATGCCTTTTTAAAAAACAATCAAACGAGTACAGTTATAGAAAGGGGACTACATAGTAACCTTTACAGATTGGCTTTTCACTCTAGCCAGTTCTCAGGAGGTTCGTCTAGGTTGTTGTAGGCATGATAAATTCATTTCTTTCTGCTGCTCAGTAGTACCGAAGTTTATTTATATAATATTTTGTTTTTTCTCGTTTTGTGCTGTTAGAAATAAACTTTCTGTGAAGAATAGATACAGGTTTTTGAATAGATGATGATTATTTATGATTTGTAATTTTATTCCTGAAATCTAATATTAAGATAGTCACTTCAGCCTTTCTTATTTTTGTGTATTATATTTTTTCTATTCCTTTCTTTCAACCTATTCATATTTTAGTTGACCTTTTTATAGACACCATATAGTTGGATCAAGTATCTTTCATTTGTTCTGCCAATATCTTTAATTAATTATAGTGGAAATGTGTTTTTTCACTTATCAATTAAAAACAATATATTAAAACTTTTGAAATATGTTGTTTTTAGTTGATAAAATAATTATACACACTTAAGACATCGCTTGATATTTTTAGTATGTGTTTACAGTGTCTAAGATCAGATCAGAATCATTGGCATAATTCTCATACCTTTTTTTTTTTGTTTTGTTTTGTTTTGTTTTTAGAGACAGGGTTTCTCTGTAGCTTTGTGCCTTTCCTGGATCTCGCTCTGTAGACTAGGCTGGCCTCAAACTCCTCATACTTTTTTAGCTTCTACACATAAAGTATGAAATATTTGTCTTTCTATATCTGCTAAATCATTTAACAGAATTTCCTTCAGCCTGTTCCATGTAGGTGCACATGATAAGAGTCATTGTTTTATAGCTTGTGGCTGAATGATGCTCCACTGTGTCTGTGTATGGTATTTTATTTACTCACCCATCTGCTGATGGGCCCCGTGGTTATTTCCATGTCTGCCTATTGGAAATAGCACTGCAGTAAACTTAGGAGTGCAAGTCTTTTTAAAATTGTTTTGAAATTTCAGATGTATCATTTAGAGCTTTTTAGTGGTTGTCCTGAGCTACTCTTCACTGCCTTCAGATAGTTTTTATATATTTTCATCATACTTCATAGTTATTATCTGCAGATAGATCTAGAAGCAGCCTCCTAGAAAATGGCTTTTCAGCCTGTGTATAGTTTTATTCTTATCTTCTAATGCTTCATTACAATTTGTTTGAGTTTGTTGGGGTGTCTAGTCTGTCTTCATGAGCAATCCCATCTCCCCCTCCACCATCTCTCTATTTAGCTTTCTAGTTAGTTATTGAAGAGACTGTTTTGTAGTTTCCTGTAGCCTAGATTGTGCTGTCTGCATTCGAATAGTGGATTGTTTCACTTGGCTGTGTTGTATAAATTGGTACTTAGTTCTGTACTCTTGATCAGACTTAGATTCACTCGGTTTTGTTTTCTCTCCTCTGGATGCACATGGTGATTTTTTAAATTTTTTTTTTTTAATATTGATTCACTATCTTAGATAGTTCATTGGCTAGCCAGGACTTTAATCTATTTTAAAGAGATACTGAATCTTGTATTTCCATATAGCTTTCTACAGCATTGAGAGAATATTTAGCCTGGCCATAGGTTTTTAAGT
This sequence comes from Peromyscus maniculatus bairdii, assembly GCF_049852395.1. Classification (NCBI taxonomy): domain Eukaryota; kingdom Metazoa; phylum Chordata; class Mammalia; order Rodentia; family Cricetidae; genus Peromyscus; species Peromyscus maniculatus. The sequence continues at coordinate 77,607,517 of NC_134866.1, read as the reverse complement.
TACTTATTCCTGATTTTAACAGAAATGTAGATCTTGAGCATTCTGAATGGGTTTTCACCTTGACTATTTCTCTTTTTTTAAAGATTCATTTTTAAAATTATGTGTGTGTGCATATATCTATGGGGGGAACACATGTGTGTATATGCAGGTGCCCTCAGATGTAGAGGCTGAGGTATCAGATCCTCTTGAGTTGGAGTTAGAGGAAGTTGTAAGCTACCCCTTGTGGATGTTGGGAATCAAATTGGGGTCCTCTAGCCAAAGATCATGCTCTTAACCACTGAACCATCTCTTGTATCTCACCTTGTCAATTTCTTACCCTGAAATTATGAGAGTTGTGATTCTCCTATTGCATGTTGCAGGGTCTCTTTCAGATTTTTGAGGCATGGAATATGACTTGAAGCTAATTAATAACTAAAGAGATGTAATTTTCCAGTGTTAATAATTTTGTTAATCACTTTATATTTGCTAAAATGATTTAGTTCCCTCCCTCCCTCCCTCCCTCCTTCCCTCCCTCCCTCCCTCCCTCCCTCCCTTCCATTCATTCATTCATTTTTCAAGAAAATGTTTGTGTAGTGCTGTCTGTCCTGGAACTCACAGAGATCCGCCTGCCTCTGCCTCCTACCTGGCTCGCAGTAGTATTTTAGACTATAATTGTATGTTAATCTTTAGTGCCTGAATATTGGTGTTGTCATTATATTAACTCTTTACAATTTTTTCCTAGAATATTCCTGATGTAGATGACGAAGGTTATAGTATTAAACCAGAAGCAAATCAGAATGATATCCTTTTATGATCTGGGTATTCTTAGTGGATTGTGTTGACATATGTATAGCTCTAAAGTTAGCATATTGCTTAAAGCGTTTTTTATTTTTAATTAGCTGAAATATGACTTCTTTGTTTTCCATGCTTTGTTAATTAAAGCTATAGTTTTATTCCTGTCCATATATCTTACTCTTAGAAGGCTCTCTTCTTGTACATGTATGGAAAACCAGCTATTCAAGATCAGTTAGAAACTGCATTCTTTAACTCAGACCCACATACCAAAGAGAACCACTTCTACTCATCCAGTGATTCTGACTCGGAAGATGAAGAACCAAAGAGGTACCGGATAGAGATCAAGCCTGTGCACCCAAATAACCTGCACCACACAATGGCTTCCTTGGATGAACTGAAAGTGTCCATAGGGAATATAACACTGTCCCCAGCAGTTTCTGTAAGTATCTGAACAAAAGCCAGTTTGCTCTGTACATTGAAGCCTTTTTATTTTACCTCATCTGCCTACAACTGGTGGATTTTTAAAATATTTTGTTACTGTGTACTTGTGTATGTGTGTGATGTGTGTAGAGCGAGTGTGCACATGTGCCATAGGGTATGTGTGGCGGTCAGGACAGTTTCGTGCACTCTGTTCTCTCACTTTATCTTTACATGGGTTCATGTTGTCATGCTTGTGTGTGTGGCAGGTGCTTGTTGTTTTTAACCTGCTGAGATACTGCACCATGGTTAATTTGAAGAATAGTAAATAAGTTAAAAAAAAAATCCAAAAACTAAAACAGTGAGCAACAGCTAAGTACATTGGTTGGGAAATTATTTTGAGACAGGATTCTCTGTGTAGTCCTAGCTGTCCTGGAACTCTCTGTAGACCAAGCTGCCCTTGAACCCAGAGATGCACCTGCCTCTGCCTCCCTAGTGCTGGGATTAAAGGTGTGTGCCACCATTACCTGGCTGTTTTGTGCTTTTTAAAAAGGATTTGTTTGATTTTAATTTTATGTATGTGAGTTTTATTTTGTTGTCCCATGGGGTGTGTGTGTCCGGTCCCCCTCCCACCCTCCTAGAGCTGAGCTCTGAACCCAGGCTTTGTGCTTGCTAGGCAAGTGCTGTATCACTGAGCTGAATCCCCAACCCCACTTTCCCACACTTTTTATTTCCCAAAGCTGTTCAGTGTGTGACTATTTGCTTGCACGTTTGTCTGTGTGCTGTGTGTATGAAGGTCCAAGGAAAGCAGAAGGGGAGTCAGACAGTTGTGAGCCACCACATGGGTGCTGGGACCTGAATCTGGGTCCTCTGGAAAAGCACCCAGTGCACCCAACTGTTGAGCCATCTCTCCAGCTTAGTTTATAATGTCTACATAGACCAATGAGGTCATTGATTTGACTTAGTTGTCGTCTTGAAAATATTTTTAAGAAAGTGAAAATGTATGGGCTGGGGGGTGACTCTGTGTTTAAGAGCACTGGTTGCTCTTCCAGAGGACCCAGGTTCAATTCCCAGCAACCACATGGCAATGCACAAGTGCCTTTAACTCTAGTTCCAGGAGATCTGGCACCCTCACACAAATATAGGTGCAGACAAAACACCAATGCATGTAAAAAAAAAATAAATAAATTGATCTTTTTTAAAAAAGTGAAAAAATGTAGAACTTTCTTGATTATATTTTATTAAGCAATGTCTCTCTGGCAAAAGATTGTGAACTGACAAAGTTAATATTTTTCTCATGTAATTTTTTTTTAAAGATTTATTTATTATGTATGTAGTGTTCTGCCTGCAGGCCAGAAGAGGGCACCAGATCCCATTATAGATGGTTGTGAGCCATCATGTAGTTGCTGGGAATTGAACTCAGGACCTCTGGAAAAGCAGCCAGTGCTCTTAACCTCTGAGCCATCCCTCAGCCCTTTCTCATGTAATTTTAAAGATTTTACTCTCGTGTTTTCAAGTCTACTGTAAAAAGATGTCATGAGAATCACCTTAAAGGTTAACTGCAGTCTTTGCTCTCCTCCACACCTTGAGTCCCAGCCCTTGCTTATGCTATGCAAACTCTATCACCAAGTGACATGCTTAGCTCTTTGCATTTTTATTTTCGTGTCTTTCACCGTAACATTTGAGTTTGGGGAAGAACTAAAATAATGATGTAGCCATTGAGATGCCTCAGCTGTTAAGAGCACTTGCTATGTGAGCCCAAATTAGTTCTCAGAGTGAACTGACTTCCAGAAGTTGTCTTCTAGTTTCCATCCACATGTGTGCCTGCATTCATACACACATACATCATACACAGTAGTGATAAAGTAAAAAATACTACAGTAATCCACTGATATATTATGAATTCAGAAGTATTACAGGAAGGGAAAGTCATGTCTTAGAATGAGAAGTATATATATGCTTATTCAAAAGCTAGTTTTCTTAATAATGAAGTTTTCTATTTTATGTTACCTAATTTGTATGTGTGTTTTAATTTATTTTTTAAATTTTAATTTATTATTTTTGAGACAGGCTGACCTGGTCTATGCTTTGTAGACCAGGCTGGCCTTGAACTCACTGAAATCTGCTTGTGTCTGCTCCTGACTGTAATATTAAAGACCTGTGCCACCACACCCGGCCCTAATTATACATTCTATACTATATATAGTAGTCTCTATACACATTTGTTTTGGAGGTGAAAGTGTTTTTCTCTTACACGTGTACTCATGTTCTTGGGTATCCAACTATATGGGTAGAACATGTCCCAAGCAAGCACTATGCCCTTGGTGTGATAACCAGTGACACAGGAAGGGGAGGAGAGGAGAAAAGCATTTTTGATGGGGGAAAAAGGTTCTAGAATTAAATTCTCAAGGGCATACTGCAAAGATTTCTAAAGTGAGGTTTTATGATATCATTACTATTTTAACATTGACTATTATGTAGTTATAAAGAGACTTATTATATATGTGAAGTAGAGAATTGTGAAACATTGACTGTATTGTATAACGGCATAACTAATTAAAAATACGGGTAAGCAATAAAGGGATGGATATGTATTAAAATGTTACAAACCTCTTTATGAGCAGTTGAGGTCATAGGTATTTTTAAAAGTTTTTGTATCTCATCTGTCTTTTTTTAATGAATATGTATTAAATTCATACCCAGAAAGTAAATAGTAAAAGAAAATTTTAATAGTGAATGTTAGATTTGAAAAGAAGATAGCTTTGCGTATGTTTTGTTGCCCATTTGGTTAACTTGCATAATTTCTCCTCCTAAGCATGCATTTTAAGATGTATATATTTTAAGTAGTATTTAGAAGGAAGAGCAAAATTATTAATTTTGAAGAGAATTGAATCCTATACTGAACACTGTCTTTCTCTTTCTTTCCATGCACTGCTAGAGACACAGTCCAGTAAGTGCCAGATTTTATGTTTTGCCTGTTGACTTTTTAAAAAGGAGTGTAATTGAACATTTGATTTTCAAAATTTTGTTAAATTTAGATTATTGGTAAGTTTTATAATATTTTGCTTTAGATACTGTCTTAATATTTTAACAACATTTTATTAGATACATGTATTTTATATTCTAAATTCAATTACTGTACTATAAATAATAATTGTAATAATTAAGTAAATCATGCTTAATTTAGAGGTACATTTACAACTACTGAATTTTTTTACATATTTTTTCATAAATGCCATTTACTATTAAGTAGATACAATAAAGATGTGAAACTAGCTTCTTTTTTTTTTTTTTTTTTTTGGTTTTTCGAGACAGGGTTTCTCTGCGTAGCTTTGCGCCTTTCCTGGAGCTCACTTGGTAGCCCAGGCTGGCCTCGAACTCACAGAGATCCGCCTGGCTCTGCCTCCCGAGTGCTGGGATTAAAGGCGTGCACCACCACCGCCCGGCTTTTTTTTTTTTTTTTTTTTTTTTTTGTGAAACTAGCTTCTTATTAGTAACATTTTGACAAATATTTTCTTACCAAGTTGAATTATTTGTTTAATAATACTCAATTTTTGTATTTTTGTTTTAGGTGCAGATGAATCGGAATTCATCTAGTAAGTTTGACATAGGGATTGGTTATTTTATGTCTGTAAGAATATCATTGTTAGTCTCAGCCTTGTGTAGTTAAGGAATTAATATTCTTTCCATTTTACCAGTCTTACTGATTGACTAGAAAGATACTTATTTTATGCAGAAAACAAACTGCCTGTAGTATTTCTTATTGTACTAAGAGATATTCCTTAATCTTTCATATAGTTTATAAAATTTCTCAGAAATCAACAAAGCCAGAGAATAACTTCTGATTGAGAGTATTAAAATGGACTGGGGATATAGCTCAGTTGTTAACATGGCCTAGTATGTACACACCCCTTGGGTTCAAACCCCAGCACTTTGGCAGAGGGATTATGAAAATGTTTTATAAAATAGTAATCTTGAGTTTTACTTATTTTAAAGTCGTATTGCAATGTAGTTTCTATTTACAACTTCAAAATAGCAACTTTATAATACCAAAAAATTTAGGATGGTGACATTTTTTTGTACAATTAAGCACTATAAATCAGACTTAATAGAAAACTTTTATAATTTTGTAAAATAGAATGCTTACTAAGAATCAGTTTTTTTTTTTTGGTTTTTTCGAGACAGGGTTTCTCTGTGTAGCTTTGCGCCTTTCCTGGAACTCACTTGGTAGCCCAGGCTGGCCTCGAACTCACAAAGATCCGCCTGGCTCTGCCTCCCGAGTGCTGGGATTAAAGGCGTGCGCCACCACGCCCGGCAAGAATCAGTCTTGATTAAAAGTTTAACACAATTGAAAACACCGACTGAGTTAATAATAAATACCAAAATAAAAGTAAGGATTTCACCATTGAAAAGAACTGTTTGATGCTAAAGTTGTAGAGAGAATCAGTGAGTGGGGCTGCTGCAGTATGGAGGGCAGTGCAGCAGACGCGTTGAGACAGAGCAGACCTGCAGAGCAGGGCGGGGGGAGTGCAAACTGCGTCGGAGTATGTGTACAGTGTGCTTGGTGCTCCTGTAGTGGGCTGCAGGCCGCACCCACTGAGAATCACTGCAGGCCGCACCCACTGAGAATCACTGCAGGCCGCACCCACTGAGAATCACTGCAGGCCGCACCCACTGAGAATAACTGCAGGCCGCACCCACTGAGAATCACTGCAGGCCGCACCCACTGAGAATCACTGCAGGCCGCACCCACTGAGAATCACTGCAGGCCGCACCCACTGAGAATCACTGCAGGCCGCACCCACTGAGAATCACTGCAGGCCGCACCCACTGAGAATCACTGCAGGCCGCACCCACTGAGAATCACTGCAGGCCGCACCCACTGAGAATCACTGCAGGCCGCACCCACTGAGAATCACTGCAGGCATCCCTGTGGCTCAGGGAGAGAGAACACTGAGATGTGGAGGAAGTTTATAGTCACCAACATGACCTTTCATTTCAGTACTGTTCTTACTTGTCAGTTGGTTACGAAATAAGACACGTCACAAATGCAGAATCTAACAGAAAAGAGTGGAACCTCCTTCAGTAGCTCATCATTACTGATGATTGTATAGTAGTAGTCACTAGTAGTATTCTGAGAACTCGAAAACTGATTATAGGATTCATCAATTAAAATCCTTAAGTAGAATGCACACAAGTACTTAAACGTTTCCTCAAGTTTTTTTTTATTATTTATTTTTGGAGATAAGATCTCTTTATGTAATCCTAACACTCACTGTGTAGACTGGGCTGCCCTTGAACTCACAAAAGATCCACCTGCCTCTGCCTCCTGAGTGCTGAGACTAAAGACCTGAGCCACCATGCCCAGCTCTTAAGATTTTCAAAGTTATGTTTTCTTTTATAAAGCTAATGAAAGAAATCAAGAATCAACAGAAATTCACCTTGTTTACCTTTTTTTTTAAAATTTGTTAACATTTATTTTTTCTATTCCAAAATTTGTAAGTTGTTCCTAGCATTGGAATATATAAGTATATAGAGGATCTTTTAATTAAAGTATTTTCCTTCTCAGATTATTAGTTTTTCATAATATTTTAATTTTTTAATTAGATGAAGAGTTAACAAAATCAAAGCCATCTTCTCTACCCAATGAGTAAGTTTGCCGTTTATTTCTTTTTATTTGCTGTTTATGTCTCTTTATTATAGACATATAATACAGACTTTATTATTTTGAGCAATTTTAAGTTAAGATCAAAACTGTGTGAAAGGTACAGAGATTGTCCTTATATAGTCCCCTACCTTTACATATGCCAAGCCTCCTCCTCAAAGTCCCTCAGATTAGTGCGTTTGTTACATCTTGACAGGTGTCACCCAAAATACATAGTTCAGAGGGATCACTTTTAGTCTTGCACATTCTGTGGATGTGGGCAGCTCACTCTTTTCCCTCCTCCATGCCACCCTTTCTTCCTCTTTGGGCAACTCTTAAAGGACTGACATTGTAGCATCCAATTCAGTATTTGAATGGCATGGAAATCTCATGCTCTGCTTATCCACCCTTTTTTAAACCACATTTAGATTTTCCTGTGTTTTCCTTTGTCCTCTTTTTCTAGACTCTTGCAGTTAAGTGTTAGTAGTGTTGTTTTCTGAGCTGTAAATTCACATTGGGGATTTTAGGTATTTTAATTTCTTTTTACAGGAAACTTCTTTTTATGATGGTTTTCTAAAAACACTTAACTGCTGTCAGCCTTGGGAGCCTTCCTACTTCCTAACAAATGCTGATACCTTAGGTTCATACACATCTGTTTTCATTTTTTATGGACACTTTCTCATTTCTCTTCTTCATTTTTCCCCTTCACTTCTGATTGTGACTTTATGAAACGGACCATATGTCAGGAGCTTCAAGATGAAGTGTCTCAGTTAAGATGAAAAGGCAAGAAGCCAGATAGCCAGCTTGCTAGCTCTTCAAAAAGGAAAAGGGGAAAAAGAAAAAGGAAAACAAGCTGTTAAGCCAGTGTTCCCTGAGTCCCTTTTCACTTCTCTGTCAGTAAGAATACTTTCTTTGAGTTAATGTTTTTACATGAGTAAGAGTTTGGCTTAATGAAGTTAATAGTAAAGATGATTTACCACCTGTGAGGTATTAAATAAACACAGTGGTGTTTTATTTTATTGGTTTTAAAGATAAGTTGCTTAGCATTTAAAGCTTAGTCTTTAGATGTCACTTATGTAGCTATATCAGTAAGTTTTATTGTACAAGGTAGAACATGTTTGCATTGGTGCTTGTTGAAATATTAAATATGTGATTTTAGGTCATTGCAGTAATTTTAGCAGAGTAGGCCTACATTCTACTCAGAATTTCATACATATTTCACTGGTTTTGAATTTTATATTCTAGACTATGCTAGAACTCAGACTGTTAGAATCCATTAGCTGTGTATATTGGGTAGCTCATTTAGACTGCTGCTTTTCTTTATTTGTAAATCTGAAATCACTGTTCTTCATGCTCAGTTGGAGTCTAGCAAGGTATGAACAAAGGAGATTAATCCTTTCTACTTTCCAACAATATATTACATTGTAGATTCTGCTTAATGCTATTGACTAAATGTCTCAGTGTGTTCAACTATTTGATCACATTTATTGAGCTGTTAGGATTCTGTGGAATAAAAATAAATGGTTTTATACTCATAAAATAATCTTGCTAACCCTTATTTTTAAAATGGTGTGCTAGGAAAGGGACCAGTGATTTACTTGCTTGGGACCCCTTGTTTGGATCATCTCTTGATTCATCTTCTTCAGCTTCATTAACTTCATCATCATCAGGTAAATGAAATGAAACAAAATAAAAACAATAAGATAAAATAGGTGTATATGAGAGAGATGTCTTATTTGGGGGACTGAAGTAACTACATTTCCTTCTCATTGATTCCTTTTATGTATTGTGTTTAATCACTACCACCACCAGTAAAAACAAACACACTAAAACATTTAAGGATGGAAATAATTATAATCATCTCCTTCAGCGGCTTCTACAAACACTGTCTGAGGGATATATATGCAGATATAGTATTCATTTATAAACACTAGCGTTAATAAGTATTGTTAGTAGTTTTCCTTAAGAAATAAATTCTGAAGGAATTGGTTTCACTCTTTTACTGGAATTGGCTTAAGTCCATTTAAAATGCCACTTGGACAGGCCCTGATAAGTAATTCATGTATAAATGCTTCTGCTGTGGTAAGCTCATCACAGCTGGAAATCTGACTCTAAGTCTGCTAGTTTCACATATGACCATATCTTTACAATAGCGACTAATAGCACAGGGAAGTGCTGTAATCATTCAGGCTGGTACACATTTTTTCAGAATATACCTTCAAACGCAAGGACATGGACAGCATGAAAGAGCGGTTACCATTTGAAAGGAGGCAGCAGCCTCCGAATTGGAACTTGGTATCTTCCTAGCGCTTGGCTGCCTTCCTTAAGCATGTGTACGCACTTTCCTGTGGTGTGCTTTCTAATGACGGTTCCTTCCTGCCAGTTCATTTTCCATCCTGTTTCTTCCTTCTGCTTCCTGCCATGCCTCATTCCTTCACTGAGAACCGAGGATCTTGAGCTTGGCGTTTTGTTTTCCCATGTATTTACTTAGGTTGGCTTATGTGTTTTTATTTTGCACATCTGTAAATGTGGAGAATTTGCCACTTATATTTTTCCTACCCACTATATTTTTTTAATGTTTGAATTATAGCATGCATTTTTGATTGGACCAAAGGTTTTGGAAATCATCCTATTTGGAGATAATTTAAGGGCCAGTGGATGACTGTAGTACTGTGGCCAAGCCTAATGACCTGGTTTTGACCCCCAGAGCCCAAATGGTAGAAGAGAGCTGATTCCTACAAGTTGTCCTCTGACCTTCATGCACATACTCACACACTCACAAAAATAAATAAATAACTTTATAAAGATAATTTAAATATTGGCCTGTAATTTATTCCTGCTTTGATTATACATATATTTGACTTTTGATTATATACACTTGAATTTCATTTACTATCATGATAAAGGTATGTAAATTAAGAAATATTGATTCTTCAAAGTTGTAAGAAATATTGCAAATGGCATTGACAAAGTGAGCACTAATTCATAGAATTTAGGAAGAATTAAGCTGTTCCGAACATTTAAAAAATGGGTTGTACTGATTTTGGTACTATTTTTAGAAAATTATAGTCTTTAATGCTTTTAGTTATTCTGAAGAATATTGCAGTATGGTTCTACTTAAGTCAGTTCATAGGTTTAGTTAAGTCAGGTGTGCTGTTTGGCATTCACAGTGTTTTGAAGGCACAGCTGCAACGCCTTGCACTCATGTTAGTCTCTGTGAATTAGATGTATTGATAGTAAACCAGTGACCTTTGAATTGGAATTGGTTTATTTTTATCAACTGACCTACCAGAGTTAATTTTTCTATGTATAAATAATTGAAACAGGAACAAACTTTCTGTGCTTGTCAGTTTTGTTGGAAGGTTTAATGATTGTTATGAGTAATATTGTGAATATTAACAGTAGTTTTGATAAAAAAAAAAGTATCTGACAGATTTTCATTATTTCAACAAATACCCTTAATTATAGTAACACTATTGGAAAATGATCTTTGAATCCTAATAGCTCTTTTGTCTTTACCTAGGATTGCTACATACTAATGATTTTCTTCAAATTCTCTTTTCTCTCCTTCAGCCAGACCCACAACTCCTCTTTCTCTAGGCACCATTGTTCCACCTCCACGGCCTGCTTCCAGACCAAAGCTTACTGCAGGCAAGCTGAGTGGAATTAATGAAATAGTATGTACTCACAGTTCTTTTTCGTTATATAACTATTTTGGATTTGTTTGTTTGTTTTTGAGACAAGGTCTCAAAGTGTAGTCCTGATGGCCTGGGACTCACCATGTAGACTGATCTGGCCTCAAATTCACCAAGAATCACCTGCCTCTGCCTTCCAAGTACTGAGATTAAAGGCATGTGCCACCACACCGGTTCCTAAAAATGCTATAATTATTCTGACTTAAGATAGTTAATTTAGTGTATGCCCCTGCATGGTTAAATGCTTTTTTTCTAAAGTCCTTAAAAAATGAGAAGTTTCTTCACTCATACTTCTCTCTCATATAATCTCAAAATCATACTAGAAAAGCAACCCACTGCCTAAGAGGACAGAGATTTCCTTTTAAAAAGTTGGCGTATTGCACAAGTCAGTGTCCATTGACTCAAAATAGGCAAGTTCATGTAATTCTTCTTAAGAAAGAAAATGTGGTATGTCTTAGGCCTTACTGTTAGGAGACTCCCTCCCAGGAGGCGTCTGTCTATTCTAACTTTATTTTCTACATAGGAGACTGGAGTCCACAGCAGTTAGCTGACATAAAAGAACCAAAGACCAGGGAGCACTGGTTTTCAGAAGTCCTCAGGAAGGGCAGAAACATCTGTGCTCTCTATTGGGTCCTGAGCGAGCCTTTGTGCCTCCTGTGTGCTCTCTCTTGTTTCTTCTTTTCCTTACCGTGGTTACATTCCTGAAAGCCAGGCTCCTTCTGTTTTTTTCCCTTCTTGGGTATTTTGGCTGGATGTCTCAGCAGCCTGCAGCACTCACTAGACCAGCCTCTTCCTGTCTTTGCAGCCACTCAGACCGTCAGGTGCTCTCCAGACACAAATGCCCTTTGTTCTTCTCTTGTCTTGTAAGGAGAGAGGACTGGACCTTGGGCCTCGTGCGTGATGCATGCACCCTTGCACTACCGTTGAGCTGGTTCATGCTGTTTTACACATCCATGGTTTCTTACTGTACCCCTCTGTTTGAAATGACAGTTTTCTCTAAGGCAAAAATGGCCTTTTTCTTTAAGACCCAGCTATCCATCAACTACCTTTGGTCACTCTAACAGATCGTATCATTCTCCGCTTACTCCCATATACTTGGCTTGTATTTCTGTTAGTGTGCATATCACGTTGTATAGACTTGGTGTCTGTTCTCTTCCTGGATTATGTACTAGTTAATTTCATGTCCACATTGAGTAAAGCTGGAGACATGGTATGTAGGTAGGAAATGTACTTTGAATGGAGGGTCACGTGGAAATGGCGGCCTCTTTAATTTCTTATCCCAGTGAGCTGACGTACCGGCAATGAGAGAAGACCAGATGAAAGCTGCCAAGGAGATGGAGATGTTTTAAGTAATACAAGAATCACTGAGTCTTTATTTTTATTGATGATTTGATTTTTTGAGACAGAGTTTCTCTGTGTAGTTCTGGCTGTCCTTGAGCTCACTCTGTAGACCAGGCTGGCCTTGAACTCAAAGAAATCCACCTGCCTCCACCTCCTGAGTGCTAGGGGTCCATTTTCCCCTTTCCATCACCACCTGGCTAGAATCACCAAGTCTTAACATGTCTTTTTATTATTATTATTATTATTATTATTATTATTAAACTTGTTTTTTTTTTACCCCTAATCATGTTGGAAAATATAGAAAACACATAAAAATTGGATTCCATATATTACCAAAGATAACTGTGTTAGCACTTTAATATATATTCTTTCATTGTTTTCTTAACGCATAAATATTTGACCAGAGATAGTAAATTAACAGTTACTGTAAGGACACGTGGCATATTAGCTGTTCAGTGTTAGACCAGTTTTAGTAAGAGTCTTAGGGAGATTTAAGTGACTTTAACATAACCTAAAACTGTAAGGACATTGCTGCATACTGGTGAGTACTTAGAAAGTTGCTATGACACATACATTTTAATTCATATTTTACATATTCCTATTGTTTTTACTTTAAAGTATTTTGGAAATATCTTTCTCTTATAATTTTCAAGCTTCTTTAAAAGTAGTTAGAATCCTTTGTCAAATAATTAAAATTATTAAAAGTGAATTCATAGTTGAATACTTCTGTCAGCCCTTCCCCCTTCTTTCTTGAGATCCTTCTAGAAACTACTTTAGGGGCATCACGAAGCAACATTTCAAGTGACTGCAGAGTATTTCATTGTATAAGTCTTCTACATTGAGAATTAAAGTTCTAAGAGATTTTAGAAATTTGATAATTCTAAGTTTTTGTTATTATCATAATAGTATAGCTATGCTTTGTACACATTTCAGTGTTTCCTTATTAAGTGATTTGAAAATGAAATTCTTGGATGAAATGGTATACACACAAATATTTTAGACCAGTGGTTCTCAGCCTTCCCTATGCTGCAGCTCTTTAATATAGGACCTCATGGTGTGGTGACCCCTCCAGCCATAAAATTATTTTCGTTGCTACTCCATAACTGTAATTTTGCTACTGTTATGAATCGTAATGTAAATATCTGATATGCAGGATAATCTGACATGTGACCTCTGAAAGGCTCATTTAGTCCCCAAAGGGATCATGACTTTTTTGGACTTTGAGGATTGTTGCCTCATTGGCCACTAAAGAATGGCATTCTCCTGTTTGTCCCAAGGAAACCTCATTGTCTTCTTACAGACCCTCAGATGGGGTCCCAGATCAGCAGCCTTAGTACCACCTGGAAACTCGAGAGAAATGGTCTGTGGCTGTCCCCGGACAAATCAGGAATTCAGGGAGCGGTCAGGCAGTTTGAGTATTAATATGTCTTCCGCTGGCGCACACTAATATTTGACAGCCACTGTTTTTTGTTTGTTTTGTTTTTGTATTTTCGAGACAGGCTTTCTCTGTGTAGCTTTGGTACCTGTCCTGGATCTCGCTCTGTAGACCAGGCTGGCCTCGAACTCACAGAGATCCACCTGGCTCTGCCTCCCAAGTGCTGGGATTAAAGGCGTGCATCACCACTGCCCGGCATCGACAGCCACTCTTTTACAGTAATCCTACCCAATAAGAATATGTACAGCAACATACAAACTTTAAAATTTTTTGATAGTAAAAGCACTGAAATCCATTTTATTATCTTTTACTTAGTATTACAAAACATTTTAATATATATTTACAATGAAAGTTTTTGAGTTTTTTTGCATTTTTGACGTGTACATTATCTTCAAAGTTCATTTTTATACTTACAGCACGTCTCGGTTTGCACTAGTAATGCCAAGTTCTGTTGATGACGGTATTGGATAGTTGTATTCTAAAAGCAAGAGAAAATCCTGGGAAAAGATCCATTTTCCCCTTCCCATTAAGTATTATAAAATGCACTGTAAAAATTCAGCCACATCATAATAGCCGTGAGACCATGTTGCCACTGAAGATATTTCCTTAAAGCCGTTGAACTGAAGACTTTTCTAAGTTTCAGACAGTATCTGTACCTCTTCTCTCTATAAATAAACAGCTGCATGCTGCATTTTTTCAACCTATTAATCATAGTGATTGATGAGTCCTTAGAAAGCTGTACTCAGTCAGGGCTACACAGAGAAATCCTGTCTTGAAAAACCTAAATAATAAACAATCAAACAAACAAACAAACAAACAAACAAGACGAAAAAGAAAGCAAGCTGTACTCAAGGAAAAAGGATGCTTAAAAATAATTACTAGTGAGAGAGGGTTACAGGTTGTAAAGTGCTTCATAGAGTAAAGTCTTATTTTGATGCCTGTAAGTTTTTGTTAATACAGCAAAGATTTGATTAGTTGAGTGTGTAAATACTTAGATGGTTTTACGTTTGTTTTTTAGTGTCTTGTAGGTGAGGACAGTATCTTTTTTTGTTACCTCTATAATCAGGAAAGGCTATTTTTAATTAAGTATGTTTTTAAAAACAAATAGTACACTGTAGGAAGTATTCCTAGTGTATTATTGGAACAATTAATTTGGAAAGAAAAAGTCTACTTACCAATGTAAAAAATAAAAGAATTGGAGATAATATTTTCCGTTTGTTTTTATATATTACATTCTAGTTATCTTTTTTAAATGAGAAAACAACAAAAGAAAGATTTTTCTCAAACCTTCGTTTGCTGTAGCTTTCTTAGTAAGGAGGTATTGCAAAAACTACAAAAGAAAATGTGAACAGATTTGTAAAATATAAAAAGTAAAGGTCAAGCAACACTTCAAGAGGAAAATATTTGCAGCAAATAATATTTAGGGTTAGTGAAAGTTCAGATAATAACAAGACCTTTCCAAACCTTTCATAAAAATGAAAATATAGGGGCTGGAGAGATGCTCAGTGGTTAAGAGCACTTGCTCTTCTCGCAGAAGCACAAGAATTGGGTTCCTAGCACCCACTTTGGGCAGCTCACAACCATCTTCATCTCCAGCCCAGGGGTCCAGTACCCTTATTTGGCCTCCACATACCAACTGCATATAAAAACAGTAAACAGTAAAACTTAAAAAAAAAAAAAAACCTATGAAAACACGCCTTTTTAAAATTATATTAGCTAGAACATTTAAAATTTGTTTTTCCTTATTCTGTGACTTGTCTATTATTGCTGACAGGGTACAGAGAACTAATCTCATGTTTCTAGAAATTATCGTGTACATAATCTTTTGGAAAGCTGTTCGATAGTATATATGAAGAACTTTCATTTCAGTTCTGAGTACCATAGTAAGTCTGCTTTTTGAAATACAGAGACTAATTTTTGTATAAAACCTTGATAGCATAGTTTTAAAATAGCTTTTTTAGGTTTCAGTATATTATTGGAAGTTATTTGACATAACACCTAATACCCAGTTAAAAGAAACTCATGGTAAAGTTGTTTGGTTTGTTATGACTTTAAAAGTTCTCTGACCAGCAAAATCTTGCTTTAGCATTTTGATAACTAACTTCTTGTTTTTAAGCCCAGGCCATTCAGCCCACCTGTAACTTCCAACACCAGCCCACCCCCTACTGCTCCCTTAGCCCGCGCTGAGAGTTCCTCTTCTATCTCTTCATCCGCGTCCCTGAGTGCTGCCAATACTCCAACAGTAGGTAAGTGGCTGCTCTTGGTCACGGAAGTCAGTGGACGGAGGGGAGTCGGGTTTACGTTTACACCCACACACACACACGTACACACCCATCCCCCCCCCCCCCCCCCACACACACACAAGAATACACACACTTTTTTTTTCTTCATTCTATTGAGGCAGGTTTTCCCAACATAGCCCTGGCTGGCTGGCCTGAAACTCAAAGAGATATGCCTGCCTCTACCTCTGCCAGGATTAGAGGCATACCACACTCAGTACCACATGTATATATATTTGAAGGCCTTAAATATTTTAGTTTTATGTCAGCTCTTTCACTGAGTAAATGGCCTTGAATTCCGTTTAAGTAGCTTAGTCCAACTTACTGAAGCCTGTGTCCTTTGCATCCTGATGGAAACACTGCCGCGACATGAGAGTCTCTATGGATTCCATTCTAGTCGTTCTAGTAGATGGCCACATTTGTGTGGTCACTCCCGGAGACATTCAACACACACACACACACACACACACACACACACACACACACACACACACCCATATATCCTTTTTTTTCTCTTCTTCCCTAGTGGGAAGTGAAGAATTTAAAATTGGAAATTTTGTTTTTCTGGACATATACGTGACACTTGTAAAACTGATCACATTTCTTTTGCTATTTAGTTCTTATTTCCTAGACTAGGAGTATTTTAACTGTTGCTAAAACTATTAAGAATTAGTCAATTTAGAACTGTTGGTCAGTATAAATTGTTAAGGGAATATTGCACAATGCAGTCAATTCTACTGTGAACGGACAGAAAATGTGCTTTGGGGGCAGGAGAGGTGGTTCACTATTAGGAGTGCCTAG
The DNA here is from genome assembly GCF_049852395.1 of Peromyscus maniculatus bairdii. Classification (NCBI taxonomy): domain Eukaryota; kingdom Metazoa; phylum Chordata; class Mammalia; order Rodentia; family Cricetidae; genus Peromyscus; species Peromyscus maniculatus. Next base: position 77,591,131 of record NC_134866.1, on the reverse strand, counting down.
CTGCTCTTGTAGAGGACCAAGGCTGAATTCCCAGCACCCATGTGCCAGCTCACAACTGCCTGTAATTCCATTTCTGGAGGATCCTGACATAGATTAATTTATCAATGTTGTACACACACATGCACTTAACACATACAGACACACACACACAGAATAAAATAAGTAATTAAATAATGTTTTTAAAAAAGAAGTTTGGGTTTGAAAATTATTTTCTTTAAACATTTTATTCAGTGAAAGAGTGTTGTGTGCTTATGGTGGATTATTTATTTTTTTAGGAGTTTATCACAAATAATAAGTTATTAGGCTGAAATTATTTATATGATCTAAACCTTACTAAACAAAAGCAGTGTTTTACTGCATCTAGATTTTACTCAAGAATTTTTTAGCCTTGTCTCCTTTATCAGGCTTCTTACAAGTTCTCATTATTTTCCCTTTTTCTTAAAAAAAAAAATCATGTATTATTTATAATGTTCTGCCTGCATGTATGCCTGTGAGCCAGAAGAGGGCACCAGATCTCATTATAGATGGTTGTGAGCCATCATGTTGTTGCTGGGAGTTGAACTCATGACCTCTGGAAGAGCCTCTGAGCCATCTCTTCAGCCCTCTCTCTCTCTCTCTCTTGTTAATTTTTTGAAGTATTTTTCTAACTCCTTGTCACTGTGAAGAACAGACACAGAGTTGCTGAAGTGTACCAGCTGTGTTTCAGGTGCAGCTGTTTCCATCCCAGTTACAGCTGGCCCTCTTGCTGCTGCTGGTATTGGTCCTGCAGGCATCTCTGTCACCTGGGCGCTAAGAGAAATGTAGACTTTCAAAGTCAGACACTGCACGAGCGGGGGACAGGCTTTTAGATGCTTTCCAGGTTACTGTGATGATGCTGTTTGTGAGTGATACCTATACTTAAACTAATTTAATTAAATCCAGTTTAGTTTGTCTACGTTTACATATAAGAAATACATCTTGTCTGTGTGAAGATTATAAAAATAGCATAAATAGTATAGGCTAGAAGAAAATGTGAGTGGTTTGATTTTTAAGTGTTCAAGCTTGACACTACCATCTTATTTCACGTGGGTTTTACATATCATTTTTCCATCTTAAGTTTTTGTAATTGAGTATAACTAATAAGTTTGTTCTTTTAATGAACAGCCTTATTTTTGTTTGTGTGTGTAGTTTTCATAAGTTTATTTCCACAAAATCTATACTTGACTCACGAGATTAGATTGGCCCTATTAGAAATTCAGCAGGTAGCTTGAATAACCAAATAAGCTTTAGCTTTTTCATTGCCTATGGGGATATCCAGCTCTTTGACATCTCTATGATACTGTGATCTATAAATGTGTTGGGATGCATTTACATCTGTCCTGGGATGCATGCAGTGCATTTGATGTGCCCGTTTCAGAAGGTTTTCTTGTGTGATGGGAATGCTAAGTTGATTTTGGTTGAGCTGGTATGTACTTGTTTATTGTTCTAGTCCCTAATGTTGGCAGTAGGAGATCCAGTAGCAGGTGGCAGAGATGAGGCAGGCAAGGCAGATGGATACTGAGTTTTTACAGCAGACGGTCGTCGGTTCACCTAAAAAGTTCTTTCTTTGTTAGGATTATTCAGCTTTGTTTAGATTGAAGTTGTTGACTTTTCTTGTTTCTTGAAAATGTTTTCTTTCCCTGCAATGTTTTATCTTATTTAAATGTGATAGAAGATCATAATTTGATTGGGACACTCTCTGAAATTGAAAAGCACTGTGAGACGTCACCAGGTATTGTATCAGAACAAATATCCGTGTGACTAATGCTCCTAAAGCTGTCTAAAATAGTTCTTACTCTCCCTTTCCAGCAATGTATGGTATGTCAGCAGTCACAAATAACCCTAAGATTAACTACCTCAGTTTGTGCTAATAATTATGTCCAGTCACTGTATGAGACCAGATCTCTAGTTATAAAAATGTACACTGTTTTTACATTTTTTTCCATCCTGTCTAAGCATTACGATCAATAGATTGGAACTCTCAGACTATCGGAGTACAGTGATAAGAAAATAAACAAGACATACCAGCTTTAAAAATGTTATAAAAAAAGGCTGGAGACTAGGCTCAGTGGTCTAGAGCACTGGTTGTTCTTTTAGAGGACCTGCTTTCATTTCCTGGAACCCACATGGTGACTAACAACTGTCTGTAGCTCCAGTTCCAGGTATTGCATGCACTCAGTACACAGGTATACATGCAGGCAAAGCATTCTGTATATAAAATAAAAATTTAAGTTATAGTAGTTATACTGTGAGAACAAAGGCCACATGGGTACTGTGTTGAAAGAAATTATATATAAATGCTGCATGCTGAAGGAAGGTACTTTGTATCATGTTAATCCTAGATACGCAAACTCTGTATTTTCAGAACTTAAAGCTGGCAAAATATGTAGCAGTTAAACCAAAATTGGAAATGAAAATATTGTTAAGACTACAAATAGCTTTTACTTCCCCAAAATATTTAAATAAAAGTATAGAAAAAGCTTATTATTTTAGACAGGTAAATATTTCCTTTATAAGTTTACCCTGGATGCTCAAACTCTGTATTTTCAGAACTGAAAGCTATCTAAATATGAAGCAGTAGTATCTAAATATTAAACCAAATTGGAAATGAAAATATCCTTGTTAAGGGTACAGATTGTTTTCACTTCTAAAAAATGCTTAGATAAAAATATAGAACAAGCTCATTATTGTACATAGAAAAATATTTCCTTTGTAAGTTCATCATTTTGAAGTCTACATGTACAATATGGGTTTGAAAAGAAAATTAGAAAACACAAATATGAATATACCAGTTGCTAAGGTGGTTTTGAGTTGTCCTTCTCCCAGCTTTCTAACTATTTACTTGCCAGTATTTCATAAGAAGCATGACAGTTTATGGAGAAATTAGTTCAAGCATTCTAATCATATGACCAAACTGGAAATTTGAAATGATTAACTGATTTGGTAAAATATTTTTCCTGGTTTAGTTTTGTATTGTAGATCAAACCTGGGACTTTGTAACTGGCTGTCAGTTGCTTTGTCATTGAACACCTCAATTTTAATTTTATGTGCATTGGTGTTTGCCATGGGTGTCAGATCCCCTGGAACTAGAGTTACAGACAGTTGTGAACTGCCATGTGGGAGCTGGGAATTGAACCCGGCTCCTTCTGAGGAGCAGTCAGTGCTCTTAACCTCTGAGCCATCTCTCCAGTCTAGTTTTTACAACTTTCCACTGATATAACAAATCCGTGGATGCTCAAGTTCCTTATATAAAATGGCATTGTATTTTTATGTAGCCTGTACACATCTTCCTGTCTACTTTAAACCATCTTTAGATCACTTACAATGTGTAACACAAGATAAGCGTTACATAGGTAGGTAATATACTGTATTGTTTAGGGAATGGAGACAAGAAAAAAGTGTTCCTCACATATCCAGTCTGCTGGACCTACAAATGTAGAACCTTCAGGTTCAGAGGACCAGCTGTGTAATTCTCCTTCATAAAAAACTCATTGAACTAGGATATAGCTCACTTGCTTCTTATGCCTGAGTTCTTGATTTTGATCCTCATTATTGCAAAACAGACAAATCACAAAGAATCATAATCGCATGTGTTGATGAGGATTTGAGGAAAATTGAGAACCTCTGCGCTGTTGGTAGGAATGTAAATTTTATAGCTGCTGTGGAGAACAGTATGGCAGCTGGTCAGAAAATTAACAATAAAATTAACTGTATGACCTAGCGATTTGACTTCTAGGCACATATCCAAAGGAATGGAAAACAGGATCTCAAAAGGTAGTTTTACACTCATTTGTAAAATTTACAATAACATCACAGTAGCAAGAAGGTAGAAACTGTTAGATAGCAAAATGTACTACGTGTGTGTCTTGGAATATTATGTCGTCTTAGAAAGGAAGAGAATTCTGACATACTGCGATATGAATAAGCAAGCATTCAGTACATTGTGATATCAAGCGTTGTTTGACCCTACCTCCGTGAGGTACTCAGAGTCAGGCTCATGGAGATGGACAGATGCAGTGGTGACCCTACCTCTGTGAGGTACTCAGAGTCAGGCTCATGGAGATGGACATATGCAGTGGTGACCCTACCTCCGTGAGGTACTCAGAGTCAGGCTCATGGAGATGGACAGGTACAGTGGTGACCCTACCTCTGTGAGGTACTCAGAGTCAGGCTCATGGAGATGGACAGGTGCAGTGGTGACCCTACCTCCGTGAGGTACTCAGAGTCAGGCTCATGGAGATGGACAGATGCAGTGGTGACCCTACCTCCGTGAGGTACTCAGAGTCAGGCTCATGGAGATGGACAGATGCAGTGGTGACCCTACCTCTGTGAGGTACTCAGAGTCAGGCTCATGGAGATGGACAGATACAGTGGTGACCCTACCTCTGTGAGGTACTCAGAGTCAGGCTCATGGAGATGGACAGATGCAGTGGTGACCCTACCTCTGTGAGGTACTCAGAGTCAGGCTCATGGAGATAGACAGATGCAGTGGTGGTTGCCAGAGGTGAGGTAAAGTGGAGGTGCAGCTCTGTGGGGTAACTGTTTAGTGGGGATAGGGTGCAGAGTTTGTGTGGTTGGAAATGTTATGCAAGTACATGGCAGAGATGGTTGTACAGTGTCATTTGTGTTGTTTCTTTGTACTTTTCACTGTGCACCTAAAAATTGGTAAGAACAGTGAGACCCTGCCTCAAAAAATAAAAGATGAGAAAATAGAGGCAGGAGGTAAGACCATAAATTTTGTTGTATATTTTGTCACACCAAAAAAAAAAAAAAGCAAAAAAGAGCTCTTAAATTCTGATGACCTTCTACTTTAGAATGTTAGAAAAAAGCCGATGGATTCAGACTTAGGATTTTTAGTCATTTTCCTGTCTATAAACATGTAGTTGTAGTTGAAATCAGTGAATTCATACTTAGTTGCCATTTTTCTTAACATTTTCTTACTTGCGTGCTCAAACTCATGTCTGTTGATTAATCCTTTATCTTTTACCTAATCATTTTCAGGTATAGATTTAAACCTTTACGGGGCTGGAGAGATGGCTCAGAGGTTAGGAGCACTGGCTGCTCTTCCAGAGGTTCTGAGTTCAATTCCCAGCAACCACATGGTGGCTCACAAACATCTATAATGAGATCTGGCGCCCTCTTCTGGCCTGAAAGCATGCATGCAGACAGAACACTGAATACATAATAAATAAATAAATCATATATATATATATATATATATGTATTACTCTGATTCCTTTCAGTTTGGGATCATTTGGTCACTCAGTGATCATAAGATTGTTTCTCTTGAATTTTGACAGTAGTGATATTTTCCGAAATTAATTTTTAAGTTAACATAAAAATTTCCTTGTTCCAATTTTGTATATTTTTATTCCCCTCCCCTGCTGTTCTCCCTGCCTCTCTTATATCCTTTATCTCTTCTCTGGTAGTCCCTTTCTGTTAATATCCTCTTTCCCCTCCTACCCCTTAAGATCTCTTTTCTAGTCTCCCTTAAGTCTCCTTTCTATTTTCATGACCTACACACACACACATACCACACATACACACACACACACAAACACACACACAAATATAGGTATCATATATAAAAGAGAACATGTAGCATTTGTCTTTGAGTCTTGCTTGTTGTTCTTAACATAATGAGTCCCCTTTCTACCCATGTTCTGCAGATGTCGTTTATTTCTCTCTATGGTATACTACCACATTTTCTTGTCTCTTCTCTTGACGGCTATCAGGCTATTTCTGTTTCCTAGCTATTGTTAGTAGCAGAGTAAATGGATAAGGTGTGTGTGTTCTGATCAGGGTCATGAATACCTCTCTGTCCTCACCTTCATGTCCGTCCATCTGTCCCTAATCCATACGTGTCTCTCTTCTGCAGAACTATGACTTGTTATTAAATTTTAGTTTTCTATGTTTTCACCTTAGCAAAGTGTTTAGCACCTGTTAATAGTAATTCTTGATTCAAAGTGCTCTGAAATCTGAAGATTTTCAACAAAGTTTTAGATTCTAGAACCTCTTGGATAGCAAAGATTTTGAGAGAAGGGATGCTCAACTGGCAGAGCTTATGTAAACATTCCCAAACTGGAAAAACGAAAAAATGGAAGACTTCTGATCCCAGGCACTTCAGATATAGTTTATTTAATCTGTAATGACTTCTGTTATTTTGTGAATGAATTTTGATATTATTGAATTCTTATTTTCACATGGGATTATTTATTGTTCATTTTGGAGAATCTTCTTTTCCCAGTGGCCAAAAGCACCAGTTTTGGTCTACATGTAGTTTTCAGCACTAAAGTTCTTTTCTTTTCTTTTTCTTTTTTTTTTTTTTTGGTTTTTCGAGACAGGGTTTCTCTGTGTAGCTTTGCGCCTTTTCCTGGAATTCACAGTCCAGGCTGGCCTCGAACTCACAGAGATCCACCTGGCTCTGCCTCCCGAGTGCTGGGATTAAAGGCGTGCACCACCACCGCCCGGCTAAAGTTCTTTTCATAACTATAAAGAACCTTCTAAATCAAAATTCCTTCAAAGTCTAGAACAACAACATCTCTTCCTGGCCCCTTAAGCTTATGAAATATCTGTTGTCACTATATGTAACAAGGTTTGGTCACAAGGCATCAGGCATGATGGTTAAATGAATGCCTGACTTAGGGAAGTCATCACAGTATGATAAAGCACATGTTGGAAGAGTACATCTGCAGGAAAACAAAGGCAGTATGCTGTCTTGGTGGGGAAGTGGTTCGTTTCGATTAAAAAGCAGTATGAAATATGCCCTGCCACTCTTGAGTTGAATGCTTTGCTCTCAAACTGGTGACACAGTTTTGGAAGGTTTGCACTATCATAAATTGTCTAGGACCCGCATAAGCAAAAGAAAGTCCTAGCCTTTGAAGGTTATACGTGGTCCTCTGTCTCTTTCTCCTTTCTGCTTCCTGTCATCCTCCACCATATGCTTTTACCACCATGATACTCTGCTGAAGCATATGAGGACAACTGCTGTGGACTGAGTCCAGGGATACCAGAAGCCAGTAGTGACCAATAAGCTAGGTAAAGCTAGCTTAACATTGAAATGTGGTCACAGATTTGTTCAGTATTTTATTAATGCTTTTAAAATCCCAAATTTTATTTATTTACCTGCTTATTTATTTACTTGTTTGTTTGTTTAGGTTTTTTTCAGGACAGGGTTTCTCTGTGTATCCTTGGCTGTCCTGGAACTCACTCTGTAGACCAGGCTGGCCTCGAACTCACAGAGATCTGCCTGCCTCTGCCTCCCAAGAGCTGGGATTAAAGGCGTGTGCCACCAGCCTAAAATTCTAGTATGATACAGTTAAAAAGGTGTTATGTCTAAATGAAAATGAAATCATTTTTTAAAATTATTATATTAGTCAAGCATTTATTCAGGCAAAGTAATATGGGACTGCAATACAAGATGAGCACCTGCAATCTAGAAATTCAAAAATCTGAAAATGCAGGACTTTAGTGATAATTCTCAAAAAAGTTTGATTTGGAACATTTTTGAATTTGAGGCTTCTGTGTTAGGGATGATGGGGGTGGGTAAAGATGCAAATACTCCAAAATATGAAATATTCCAAAATATGAAAGATGTCTAACCCCAAGCATTATATGACTAAGGTTATATAAGCATCAAAGAGGAATTTAGGAATTATAGTAATAAGTAGTATATGAACTATCATTATTTGGAGAAACATAACAGACAAAAATCCAATATAATGCCTTGAAGTCTGTGATGGATAAACTTTAAAAAAAATTAAATTTGAAGGTTTTGGAGGCCACAATAGTTATTTTAGCTCTTTGTTTCCATGACTTTTACTTTTGACATTCCTTAACCATCCTGTGTCTTTCCATACAAGAGTAAGTGTGATAGCCTCCAGACTTTGTTTGTGTGTGTGTGAGATTCACACTGTGTTCTCTTCGTTTGATGATGTCTTCCTTAACCTCTAGGTTTATCCTTGCAGCATTGTTGAAACCAGTAGTAGGGTCCTTTGTGACAAGCTAACATGAATCTGTTCTAGTATTCATGGTGTGACTCTTAGTATTTGCTGTATGTCTTCTAGAATGGTCTAACAAGTCAATTATGTCTATTCTAGGTGTGTCACGGGGCCCCAGCCCAGTCAGCCTTGGAAACCAGGACACCTTACCTGTGGCAATCGCCCTTACAGAATCCGTCAATGCCTACTTTAAAGGAGCAGATCCTACCAAGTTAGTTCTAAAGAGATACATATGCACTTGTGTTTGGGAGGGGGCAGGAATTGGGGCATAGTGGTAAATTTTAAGTTACACTTTGATTCTTTGTAGATTAGGAGTTTCTTTTAAGCATTTGTTGGCTTTATACTGTAAGCATTCAGGGTTCCTGTACACAACACACAAATACTGTAATAGCCATGAGTGATGACTGTCCTCCAGTTTATTACTCTTGCCCAAGCTTTTTGACCAGTATGGCATACTGATGGTATATCTTTTACAGAATGCCATTTCCTAAAGCAGGGCTTCTCAACCTTCCTAATGCTGCAACCCTGTAATATAGCTCCCTGTGTTGTGGTGATCTCCAGCCATAAGATATTTTGTTACTACTTCATAACTGTAACTTTGCTACTGTTATGAATCGTAATGTAAATATCTGCCATGAAGAATATCTGATGTTCGACCCCCAAAGGGATCGCAACCCATCGGTTGGGAACCACTGTCCTAAAGAGATATAGACTGGGTGTTTGGGTTCCTGCAGAATTGGGTTAGCATCTTGCTTTTGAGAAAAGTTATATCTGCTTTAAGATTTTATTTTATGTGTATGTATGTTCTCTGCCTGCATGTATGTATGCCATGTGCATGCACGTTACTCACAAAGGCTAGAAGACGGTGTTAGAGCCCCTGGAACTGGAGTGAGCTTCCTGGTGTGGGTGCTAAGAGCTGAATTTGGGTCCACTGTAAGAGCAGCAGACACTCTCATTCACCAAGCTATTTCCAACCTCAATTCCTCTTTTCTTAAAAAATATTATTCAACATACATTCATTCACTAAGTACTAGGATTAAAGGTGTGTGCCATTATGCCCAGCAAGACTGAATAAGTACTAAGGCTACTTCAGAAAACAGAGGTCTCCTGACCTTGCATTATAGTAAAGAAAACATCAGAGAAGCAAATAGATTGTGTATTGATATATGTGTTATTAAAAAGGGAGGTAAAAGGGTAGGAAATTATAATAGGGGAGAAAGCCTTTTGGAGGGTTTAAGCAGATATTTGAAATATATGGTGTCACAAGCCATCCGTATATCTGGGAGAATAATACTCCAGGACAAGGGCACAGTGGTAGAATCCAGGGTAAAAGCATGCTTGGTATATTCGGGAAACAGTGGAATGAAACATGTCACTGAATAGGAAAATAAGTTTATTATTAGCAGAGAAGGTAGTAAGTATTGATGTTCTAAATATATTTGAGAACAGAGAATAGAATGACAAGTTTGAAGTACTCATTAAGTGCTATTAATGTAGACAAGTTGGTAGCTGTGTACATGATTCTGGAGCCCACCGAGTAAATGTAGACCTGAAATAAAATATTTGGTGTCCTTGGTTTGTATGTAATATATGAAGTTGGGGTTTTAAGAAGTAGACAGAACAAAGATCAGAAAACCAAGTCCCGATTCCCTGTTGCGAAGGAGACCAGAATGACCAAGCTTAGGAATTGGAGCTCATAAGCAGCAAGAGAAGGGAGGACAGAAACTAAAAGTCATTTCCTGAAGGAAGGGGTGAGGAGTTCCTTAGGCTGCCATTGGCAGTAGCAATATGGAAGTCACGAATGACCTTCAGCATGTCATTGTAGTGACGTGGTAAAGGTGCAAGCCTGCTTGGAGTGCAGGAGCAGACTATGCAGACTTAGGCAACTGTTCAGAAAATAAAAACAAATACAGATAATTCTTTGGGTGCTTTACTGAGGGAAGCTGAGAAATGGACTAGTGGCAGGAACAAGAGAGTTTTATTTTAGTTTTTGTCTGTTGATTTAAAGATCATAGAGCTGTGTGTGGTAACCCACACTTATAATTCCAGCACTTGGAAGGGGGAGGCAAGAGATCAAGAGGTAAGGGTCATCCTCAGTTACTTAGTGAGTTCAAGGCCATCTTCACCTGTGTGAGAGCCTATTTTTTTTTTTTTTTTAAGATGCTAGTGACCAGGGAGCTGGCTTACTTGGTAGAGTGCCTGCATCACAAGCATGAGGACTACTGAGGACCTGAATTCAGATCCCAACATTCACATAACAGCTGGGTGTGGGAGTCAGGAAGGAGTGGTGGATCTGACAAGAATTAGAAGGAAGAGTAGAGGGTGAATATGATCAAATACATTGTATACATCTATGAGCTTCTCAAAAGAATAGGAAAAATACTACATTAAAGTAAAAGGCTGAGTGTGGCAGCACACAGCTGTGCGCTCCAGATTTAGTGAGAAAGGCCTTAAAAAATCACGTGGTGAGCAATGAAGGAAGAGATCGGATACCAGCCTCTGGTCTCCACACTAACCTGCCCATGCGGACAAGTCTTCCTTTGAAACTGGAGGAAAGGCGCGTGATAGATACAGGTTTGGCGATTAGGAGTTCAGTAGTGAAGAGTGTGAGCACATGCCTTTCTGATTTTATTTCTTCATTAAAATCATCACCTAGGTATAGGGTGAGGACATATTGCTGGTTAGAGGAGGAATAGAAGCTATGAGAAGGCAGAGGAGAGAGTGACTAGACAGGATTCCAGGGCGTGCTAAGGGGGCAGGTGGGAGGTTTGGCCATGTGGTTTTGTTTCTAGTCACATTCAGCTGGACGTGTGTGGGAAGGAGCTGGATTCAGTCAAGACTTGTAAGCAGTTAGCAAAGACATGAAGGGGCTTAGGCAAAGGAGCATGTCTAATGAGGAACCTGGAAATCCAAAGATGGGGGATGTAAGGGTTTGAAGTTTGAACGATGATCGGAAATGCGGTAGGCTAGTGAGGCATTAAGTTATGCTGCTAGGTGGAATGAGTTAGAAACAAAACAGGAGTCTGAGCAGATGAGCGATGGTTGTGAAACATTGTGGAGGGACTGTGCCGCGGCCGAGGTAAGCTGTAGGACAGAGCCGCTGCAAGAAGAAACTGAAGAGCTACGTGACTGAGGATATTAAAAGGACCGTTTAGATGGCTGTTGAACTTACAGAAAATTATGCTAGCAGTAGTGGTGCAGAGATAAGATTAGCAGTGAGTCAGGACCTCAGGATGTCAGGTAAAACGGGACTACTGAAGATGGTCTGAGGGGACAGGGTCTGAGCAATACCGTGTGAACCAAGAGTTTCGGAGCAAGAAGCAGTGAACCAGAAGAGCAGCCATCACCAAGCCCAGGGGTTCAAAGGCCTTAAGAGGAGAAAGTAACTAACTAGTTAGTGCTGCTGTTACCAGGGAAACACTGCCCTTACAGGTCTCCCAAGGATGGCTACCACACACAAAGAATTGTGCCTATGTTTAATAGTAGGGGTATGCCATTGCAGTTTTCTATGATTAATTCATCTATAACTATAATAAAGGATATGAATATATGTATGTATGAACAGATCCACAGCTGTGTGTATGTATATATATATGCAAAATCATATATGCATGCATACATATGTTTACATGCATATATGCATACATTCATACACATATGCATACATACATGCATATGTGCTCACATACATAAACTTTTAAAGCCAAGCATACTTTTGAGAAGAGATTAGAGCATCTTATTTAAGAACTTGCCCATGTCCTCCAATGTCAGGTGTATTGTGAAGATCACTGGAGACGTGACAATATCGTTTCCAAGTGGAATTATTAAAGTCTTCACAAGCAACCCCTCTCCGGCTGTGCTGTGCTTCAGGGTGAAAAACATCAGCAGACTGGAACAAATCCTTCCAAATTCACAACTCGTGTTCAGGTTTGTGTGTTTTGCTCTTAAGATTAAGATTGAAGTTTCTTTTTAAGAAATGTTTTTCTTTGTGAAGTAATGTTGCATTTGAAGACAGTGCCAGTATCCTTTAGGCAGGTGAGCAGCCCTGGGCCCTTTGCTTTGGTGGGTGCCGGTTCCTTTCACTACCCTGTCCCTGTCTTCTCGTCTTGTCCCCTCATCCCACCCTCTGGGTGGTTTCTAGCAGTCCTTCCCAGGCCACCAGCTGACTCAGGGAAGGAAGGAAAGGAGAAGTCAAATGAAATAACAGTGTTTCTCATACACACAGTGATCCATCACAATGTGATTCCAACACAAAAGATTTTTGGATGAACATGCAAGCTGTTACTGTCTACCTCAAGAAGCTGTCAGAGCAAAATCCAGCTGCTTCTTATTATAATGTAGATGTATTAAAGTATCAGGTGAGTGTCCTGTCACTGTGAAAACCTTAAATTTTATATAAACAATACAATCTGGCAGAACACTAAATAAATAAATATGTCATAGCCAAATGAGGTCCATTCCAAGAGAGCAAGATTGTTTTGGTATTTGAAATTCTGTTAGTAAGTTAATGACTATTTGAGCCAAAATGATGAAGTGTTTACCATCTGTTTATGACTCAGCTACTGAATAAATATTAATACATGCATTTATATTTAACATGAAAACTCCAGTGTAGTCATTCTTCATAAAGAAATGCCAAAGCAGTCAGGTAAGTTCGATAGGGCAGACACTCCCTGTTTATATTAATAGTACAGAACTTAAGTGTTTCTCGGGATTTGTTAGTGCTGCTACATAAGAGAAGAAAAGACAGAGTAAGAGCCAGGTGGTGGTGGCGCACAGCTTTAATCCCAGTACTTGGGAGGTTGAGACAGGCAGATCTCTGTGAGTTCAAGGCCACCCCTGGTCTACAGAGCGAGTTCCAGGACAGCCAAAGCTACACAGAGAAATCCTGTCTTGAAAGACCAAAAACAAAAAAACAAAAAACAAAACCACTAAAGTTCTAAGTCCACATGTATCAAATACTTAATAAATGAAACCATAAAAGGGCCTGAAATAAATTATGACCAAATATACATACATACATATATACATACATACATACGCTTACTATATAATCTTAATATTGAACAAGAAAGCCATTTCCAAGTCTATTTAAAACCCAGAAGAGTGGCTGGTGAGGTCTCTATGGTTAAAAGTGCTTTTTGTGCAGTCCTCAACAACCTGAATTTGATCCTGATGACTCAAGTTCAATCTGTAGAATTCACAGAAATGTGGAATGTGACCTAACCTTCAAATGCACGTGCGTGCGTGCGTGTGTGCGTGCGTGCATGCGTGCGTGCATGTTTACACATAAAAGAATAGATTTAAAATCCGGAAAGTGTGCCAAAGAAGGAAATTGACCTAAAACCAGTAAGTGGGTTTGCATATAAAGTGCTGGAATGCATAAGACAAACTAAAGGGATCACTCCAAGAACCTTGAGGAGTTAGGAAGTTCAGGGTGGTAACTCTTGGAAGGAAGCATGCTCTACTACAGTAGTATTCAGAACTGTGGTTAAGGTGGTAATGATTGCTCTGTCCAGTAGTGAAAGGGGTGTGACCCTTACTCCTAGGAATACAAATTAATAGAACCTTTTAGAAGGAAGTTGTAGTACATTAATTGGATATATAAAATGTTTAATTCAAAGTTCTTTCTGAAATAATTATTCAGAAGTTTCATAACAGGCAAAGAAAAGGTACAAAATACATTTCCGGCGTCATTGTTTCCAGGCCACCTGAGTATCTATACAGCAGCAGAGGAATGCACTGCTTCATCAGTATGTTATAAAAAACCATCACAAGCAGTGAGATAGAACTGTGTTTCAAGTTCCTAAAAAGTCTGGGAGGATAAGTAGCATGATGCTAACAGTGGGGAGTAAAAACACCAAGGGGTGGGCTTGGTTACAGCTCAGTGGTTAGAGCACTTCATCCTGCATGTGTTAAGCCCTGAGCTTAATCCCCAGCATGCATGCACATGCTGAAGATCAATTCTCGACATTTATGTTTGAATTTTTAATAGTGTAATATTAAAATAACTTGTGTTCCTAAAAACATTTGTAATCAGTGCTTGCTAATTGCTGGGAATAGGACAAGGAGATGGAAAGCATGATGAGTAAATAATGTTGTTATGTTAGAAAACAAGTGCTGTAGACGAGAGGAGACGGCTTCAGGGAGCCTTGAGAAAGGAGCCGAAGAGTTGGGAGGAGTTATGCCATTCGCTGTGTTTGAAGTTATTAAATATTTGAAGTTAGGAGTGTACTAATTCTAGGCTTTGGGCAGTACATGGTGAATCTTTTTTTCTCACAGATTGTATCTAAATTCTTTATAATTTCATATGTAATTAATGTAGAATCTTAGAATCCTCTTTTGAAAGGTTTTGGACTTTCACAAATAAATAATTTTTTAAAAAATTACCTAACAGAATGCTGACTTCTGGGCACTGTGCCCAATCTGTAAAGTCAGATTTTCTGCAGTTGGATCCAAGGGAACTGCACCATGGCAGTTTGCAGGTAGGCTGTCTCAGGTCGGCAGGCCGAGCGAGAGTGACCCTAGGAGCCGAGGGCTGAACTCTGCCCAGCAGCAGACACTCCTTGCTGCTTAGTTGTGACTGTGCAGGTTCTTAAGCCTGAGTGTTTGGATCATGAACATGCCTTGTTTAACCTCAGGCAAAGACAGTAACTTGTTTGATTTTCTTGAAAGGTGTCATCGAATGGCATTCAGTCCACTCCTCTGAATCTTGCGACGTACTGGAAATGTAGTGCCAGCACCACAGATCTGCGGGTGGATTATAAGTACAACCCAGAAGCCATGGTCGCCCCCAGTGTGCTTTCCAACATACAGGTGGTGGTTCCAGTGGACGGAGGAGTCACCAACATGCAGTCCCTCCCCCCTGCAGTGTGGTAAATTGCTTTTGCCTTCCAGTTGCATTTCTGCTTGTCCCCAGCTGCAACAGTTCTAACCTCTCAAACAAACAGTAACTGCTTAAGTGCTTGCCCATGCACACCTGACGACCTTAGTAAGCCTGAGAACTTTGTGAAGGTTCCTGAGAACCCATGTAAAGGGTTCTCTGATCCCTGTGTACCAGTGGCAAGCATATTTCTATACATACACAGAATTTAAAGAACAATAATAACTATTTCATAGGATTAAATGTAGCACTGACCTTATCTACAGGAATATCGGCTCAGTGTTCAGTAGTGACCGTCATTGCTAGCCACCTCTTGTACCCCCACCTCTGTTAGTACTATAATACTATAGTACTATAATTCTGACAACTCTTTGTAGTTATCATTAAGAATGTTGTCTCTTGACTGAGATACCGAGCCACATATCCACAAGTTTGTTTCCTCTGGCCACTGGAAATGAAATGAGTCCTGGAATTTCGTAAACTTTCATTACTCAAGAAAGCTACAGTATTATATTTATATATGTGATACATTTTCACTGGGGAATGTCATTTAAAGCCCACACTATAGTTTTGATAATAAAAATACTTGAGGTACGTTTATTGAGTGTCCATTTATGTATTAGATACTGTAAGACTGAATTTGAAGATAACTTGTTCTTATTTCAGGAATGCTGAACAAATGAAAGCCCTTTGGAAATTATCTGGGATTTCAGAAAAATCGGACAGTGGAGGTAAGGGTGTGCTCTTCTCATTCACTGTGCTGGGGATCAGATCCAGGCCCTGGGGGTACATGCTAGGCAGGTACTGTGCCCGTCTGCTGCCCTGGCCTGCGTTGTTTGCTGTTGTTGCTCACTGTTACTACCTCTCTTAACCATGTGTGTGAGTGCACACAGTGTGGTCACAGACAGCTTGCATCGATCAGTTCTCTTCTTCCCATCAGGTGGGTCCTACGGACGAGACTCGGGTCAGCATGGTGGCAAGACCCTTACTTGCTGAGCCGTCTTTGCCTTGGTTGGGTTTTTTTGAAGCATATTCATTGAAAGTTTCCTCTTGAAATTTTATGCCTTCAGTTCTAGAACTGACCACTAGGTGGAAGTTAATACTCTATGTAAGAATGTACAAGCTGAGATTCAGAACAGTTTTTACCCTCCCCTTGAATAGGCTTTCTTTGTAAGAAAAATAACTTAAACTTTGATAACTGCAGGATAAATGCTTTTTGTGTTTACATAAGATAAATGCCTAGTGGTAGAATTTGTTGAAAATGAAACTGTCCCCAGGTAGGTAACTCAAATAATTGCAAATGAGTGAGCCAATTCTGTTGATGGGAAAAGCAGGTGCTCCTGCTCTCCCCTCCCCAGTTACATAGAAAACAGCTTTGACATGCTGCTTATCTGCTCCATCTCGCTGAAAGAACCTATCTGTTCATTCCTGTTGGAGTTTACCAGGGGTCTTTAGTTCTGTGTGGCAGTTTTAAGGAGAAACAAGTTAATTGTTTCCTCCTACTGAGTCTGTCTGTGTTCACCATATGGCTAGTTATCGCTCCAATATCTCCTCTGAGTTTTGTCTTTAAAACTAGTGTACAGTTCCCAAGTCAAGTCCCTAACATGAGATACTCATAATCTCTCCTAGTTAAAAGAGAACTTGTCTTCCTAATTAGCCTCCATTACTTTTTCTTATTGAGTGAATGAATGCTTTAGCTGTTCCAATTTGGTTCGGCTTTTTCTTTTTGAATATTTGAGCATATCAGTGGTTTTTCTCCTTTAGTATTTCTACATAAAAGACTATCAGCAAATCTAGATGGTCTGTTCTTGCATATCTGCTGTACAGGGTCAGATTTATACTAGGGAAGCCACAATTGAGGTAAGATGACCAAGCTGGCCTCTAGTTAGTGTTCGTTGTTTAGTACTTATAGTTAGCATTTTCAATCTTTTCTCCTAGCCATAGTTTTTGTGAACCACACTGAAACTTCTAACTTAAACTGGAAGTAAATCAGACATCCTATGTATTAGGCTTACAGCCAGCTAACAAGGAAGAGAGAATATCTTGTTTCCTATTTAATAAAACATACAGTAATTGTAAATGTACCACAAAAGGAATTTGTTTTTTCAAAAACAAGATTCACATTTTCTATCACATATTTAGTACTTTCCTTGTTACTCAGCTATGAAAGTGCTGTTCTATGTGAGGAAATGGGAAAAGTTTATGAATGTGGTTTTGATGTGGTCAGTCAAACCTTTACAAAGAAATACCCAGATTCAAATGCTGTAAAATAGGAACCTGTTTTCTATTCTAACTCAATACATGGACAAGAAATAGGAAACAGTTGTATAGCTTCAGGGCTGCTGGGGACTGCCGCTCACTGGAGCCTGCAGTGGAACTTTCCCAGAGCAGAGTTGTTGAGCAAGAGTGTACAGCTTTCAGGACTGTGGACTCGAGTTAACAGCTGGAACAGCAGTTCTCCACTCTGGTATACATCCCCGGGCATGATAGCATAGGACAGACCACTTACTACATCTTGTTGACACAGTGGTTCTCAACTTTCCTAATGCTGCAACCCCTAACTCCAGTTAGTTCCTCATGCTGTGCTAACTTCCAACCATAAAATTATTTTTGTTGCTACTTCATAACTAATTTTGCTAGTGTTATAAATTGTAATGTAAATATCTGATATGCAGGATGTCCGATATGCAACTCCTGTGAAAGAACTGAAAAGGGTCTCGACCCAAAGGGTGAGAACCACTGCCCTAACCCGAAACCCAGGTTAAATTAGGTTAGAAACCCTCTAGACTTCCCCTTTCTTTCCTTTTAGATATTGTGTTCTTTGCTTATACATTGGCTCTACCATGGCTCCACTCTTCTGTCACCCAGAGCCCTAGTAAACTGTCTTGCTGTCTTGCAGTTGGTCTCCTTCCTTGGCATCGTGCCCTCCCTTCTCCTCTGGGACTCTAATCTGAGGCAGTCTTGCCTGTCTACCTTGGGTGTTTCCTTGTGGTTGGCTGTGTCCCGGGCCCTGCTGCTTCTCTAGTCTCATCTGCTGCTGTCCCCCACTTGCGCCCTGTTCTCCAGAGACTGTGGTGTGGATGCGGTTCCCTTTGGCCCGCTAACCCTCCCAGGTCTTCTGTCTAAGTGTGTTCATGACTTTGAGAGCAGTGCATGTTTTCAGATTCCTTAGCGTCACCGATGCCCTCCTGCTGCTGCAGTCAGACAGGGTAGGTTGAATAAGTGGTTAGAGCTGAGAGAAAGGACGTCTAAATATCGGCGGGGTGATGCAGCTAGCCAGTTCGCTCAGCTCGTTCAAGTATGATGCTAAAAAGACAAGTGAAAAATAGCGAGGCGGATACCCTCCTCCTCCAGCAGTAGCAGCTGCCTTTTCTCCTTACCGCTGTGGACTGCGTGGTCTGGCACCTAGCACTCACTTCTCTTGACTTTGTCTTGTCGTCCCCCTGTCCCTCCTCCCTTGTGTCATGCCCCCCCTCTCCCATGCTTCCTGTGTGCTGCTCTCCACTCCTTACCTCATCTTTGTTAACTCATTTTAGCAGGCACATATCTATCACAGGCATCTGGCTAAGCAGGGTACATCTCTGAACGTTACTGGTAAGAAAAAGAAAATAGTAGATTGAGATTACCTAGTAGAAATTCAGGCTCACCAAATAGGGTTTGATTTGAAAACAGGACAGTGGTTTGTTTACTATGCACATCTCATGAATTTATCATTGGCTGAGGTAGTTTAGCTTAGATCAGCAGTTTTCAACCTGTGGGTTGCAGTGGCCCTTTCTCACATATTTACATCGCAATTTGTAACAGTAGCAAAATTATAGTTATGAAGTAGCAATGAAAATGATTTTATGTTGGGCGTCACCACACGTGAGGAACTGTGCTAAAGGTCTGTAGCGTTAGGAAGGTTGAGAGGCACTGACTTGTTTGCTCATTTGCTTTTATTTTGTGTGCAATGTATTTTACCTTTGATAAAGCTTTTATTCTTTTCTTTGCAGGTTCTGGATCCCTCAGAGCAAAATTTGACCTTTCAGAAGGACCCAGCAAACCCACAACGCTTGCAGTACAATTCCTTAGCGAGGGAAATACCCTCTCAGGAGTAGATATTGAGCTTGTTGGCACTGGCTATAGACTTTCTTTAGTAAAGAAGCGTTTTGCCACTGGTAAGTTGGGATGTTTTGAACTCTCTAGTATATGTGGGAAACACTAATTCTAGCAGTTTATAATTTAAAAGCATGGATTTTTTTGTTCCCTTGCTACAAGCTGCCAGATAAAGACAGTCTTAGTAGTTACCATGATCAGCATATCGAGCTATGTAATGTGATTCTAATGCCTTGTAAACAGCAGGTGGAGACTAGAGTTGTGTGTCTGTAACCACAAAGAGCAGTGTGGTCATTTAGAGTATTGGAAACAAAGGTCTGCTTGGTGTTTTTCAGGACGATACTTGGCGGATTGTTGATGGACCTAGAAAGCGGTTTTCTCCAGGGAACAGTGCAGACGGACGCTGCCACCGCAGCATCACCTGTCTTTCCAAACACTATTCTTACCGTATGATGTCTTTCAAACTTCGTCTTTGAAAGCTGACTACAATGTTCAATTGCACTTTCAAAGTGAGTCATTGAAAGAGAGCACTGAAATGACCTTGTACACAGTAACGATCCAATGCAATATTCAGGAAGCACATGTATTCAAATTGTCACTAAAATGAAGTTCACTATCTTCAATGTCTGTGTTTTTTAAGAGGTTAGAATGTAGTAACAAACCTAAAATTTCAGGAGAGCAAGCACAAAATTATTTAGCTTTCCATAAGTATTTAGACTCAGAGATAGCTTTGAAGTTCCATAAGTTTGATATGAATGAATATAAACAGAACGTGAATTTTAAGTTTTGAATGTTAACTCAGAGCTCAATCTAATTGAGTTATGTGCCATAAGGTAATCAGACCAGAGTCCAAGTTGTATGCAAAAAACCCTATAATCTGATTCTCATAAGCATATTAATAAAGTGTAAATGGTGTTTTATATGATTTTTTAAAATTCTCAAGTGCAATGTGTTTTAAAATAAGCTTGCAAAGGACAGCAGAAAAACTTACTTCTGCAGTTAATTAACTTTATAGAAGTTGTGATTGTTTTGATGAATTAATGCTGTAGATTTAATTTATTTTTATATGGATTACATAATGTGTGCCTTTTAAAACAATAACAAAACCCAGAAATGTGCCTCTAGTTTGTGTTAATTAATGTGCCTCACTTTTTTCTCACTCTGGATCCTGTATTCAGAATCCTACAGTGGTCAAGCATATTTAAAGATATTTGCAGTTTTTAAAATACCTTTGGGCTGTAATTGGGAAGAAAATTCAAAATAACCAAAAGATAATTTATACTTAAAAATCCTGGCTCATGTCTTTAATGATACACTATAGCCATTAGAAAAACAAATAAGCCTAATGGAGTATGTTTACTGGGAATAAAATGACTTTCAGATATTCACCATTGACCTCCTAAGTATGTGCAGTGGACAAGTGCAGAAACTATGGTGATAAATTGGTAACTGGTATTTTAACTCTAATTTAGCATTTCCCTTGACCATATTCATCAAGAAAAATTTATACACTTAGTTACTGTTGTGTTGTGAATATAAGTTTTCTAGCTTTGTATGAATAATTTTTAAAAGATTCATTTTGACAATGAGAGTACTGTCACTTATTTTCATTTTAATAATTAGAAAATTACCAAATTCCCATATGGTAAGAATAGGTAAATTATTTGAAGTGAAGGATGGGTTAAGTGTTTCTTAACATGAACTGCTCATACTGAGTAGTAACTTTATAGCAAATTCTGATTAACAAAAGAAATAAAATGTTTTAGACAAAGTTTCATAATTTACAAGTGGGAATTTATGATAAATACCAATGCCTTTCATTTTTCATAGAAGTGATAGCTTGTGTTATATCTGATAATTTATATAAACCACTAATTATTTTGTTAAGCTTTACAGAAAATAGAACCCCTGTTACTAGACATTAAAATAACATCTTGCTATACTAAACACAGCAGCAAGTCTACTCTTCAGCAGCATGTAATACAAAGGGAGCATTTTTACATAGTCAGTGGTTTTCCAGTTCTCAATTTAGGTGTGACTTAAGCAAACATAAGGCAATTGTTTGAGATGTTAGTCTTTACTAACTAGCAAGTTAGAATTTCTAACTCTTACGTTCTTTAAAATGCCAGTTACAATTACCCTTACTAAAATTTTGACTACATTTGCTTTTATTGGGCAGTTAATGCTTTACTGTTTGAATTCTGACACTGCTACATTCACAATGTCTGTTTTTAATCAAGTAGTACCTTAAGATGTTGACGTGAGTGGAATGGTTAACCTTGTGCACTTTCTCCCCATAGCCTGCAGACCTAGTGTTGACATGCACGTTTGTATTGGGTACAGGTTACAGTTCTGAAGCCATATGAGTTGATAGTCTTTTTTTTTTTTTCTTTTCCATTTAAAAAGTCACTAATGTTGTTTTTAAAAAGCCCAGTAGATTTCAGAGAGAGACTATCTAGCAAGCTGGTTCTTGCTTGTGTACAGTGATAACTTTGTAGCTGCTTCTTTAACCAGGAATTTGTAAACACAGAACTCTTAACAAGTGTGACCTTTTAAGGAGTGTTATTTACTACTTTGGGTTGTAATTAGAGCACATCTATCTTGCAAAATTTTGTAAATATTTTTGATTTTTTTCATAAAATGTAAATTTTACATAAAAGTTGTATCCCTAATAAACATGTAATATATAATTTAGCAGTTGACTTTATGTGTCTTTGTGTCCCTATTAATAGATATGTTATAGATAGGACAGTCGAGCTGAGGAAGGAATGAGCAGTTGACTTTGACCTGTATTAGAATTGTTTCCTTTTATGGTAGTAGGGGTTGAACCAAGGGCCTGGTGGATCCTAGGCAGTCACTCTACACTGAGCTGAAGCCCCAGCGGATTTTGGGCTTGAGCTCACCGTTTGTGCTAGCATACAGACT
The DNA here is from genome assembly GCF_049852395.1 of Peromyscus maniculatus bairdii. Taxonomy (NCBI): domain Eukaryota; kingdom Metazoa; phylum Chordata; class Mammalia; order Rodentia; family Cricetidae; genus Peromyscus; species Peromyscus maniculatus. Next base: position 77,569,210 of record NC_134866.1, on the reverse strand, counting down.
GAGCTACTGAAGATGTATTGGTCATAAAGAAAACTCGGCTTGGTGTGTATCTCTGAATAGCAAACATATTTAACAATGAATTATTTCAACATATTTATAAATATATTGAAATTGATTATGAATTTTGTAAAGACTTTTTTTCTTGACTAGTTTTGTAGGAACAGTTGTGTATAATTTAAAATCATGATGAGGCCTGAGAGGTGGCTCACTGGGAAAGGTGCTTGTCACCAAGCCTGGTGACTGAGTTCAGTCCCCAAGACCCACACAATGAAAGGAGGGAACTGACTCCCTCAAGTCATCCTCTGACCTCCATATGCACACAGTAAGATAGCAAGTAAATAAATGTAATTTTAAAAAATCATAATGTCAGAAGTTAGGGACATAAAGTCTGAAAAACAAAATCAGAAAACCCAAGCCAGTGGATTTAGGAAGGAACAAAAGGATAAAATGAGAAAAGAAAAAAAAAATATTAAATAGTGACAATTTTGTCAAATATGTCCTAAAAACACTAGTATAATTATTTGGGTTTGGTTGGGAAACCTGTTAGCATTCACACCACACATCCCGTGGATTATTCTCTCCTCATGTCTACTTCCAACTCTACTAGACAGGTCTGAGAGTTGTGACACCCTACATTCTGAGGTGGAGCACAGTACCAGACTGGCTGATCCCACAGTCCTAAGTAGAGGGAATTTGATCTTTGCTCCTACAATAATTGAGGAACTCGGGCCCCTTCCATTTCATGGTTCTGCTAAGAATCTTCATTTGGCCACCAGCTGGAGAAAAAGCAAAGTTCATTAGGTTTTTATGGGTCAGGCCTAGATATGGAATCATCTGTTCCATGAGCTAGTCTTTGATCTTACAGCCTCAGTTGGCTGTGGGAGAAGATAAGAAATGAAGTATCCCTGTATGCCCACGAGGAGACAAACATCAAACTAGGTTCAGATAAACAGTCCTCTGCTTACCATGTCCCTTCTCCATTTTGTTAATTTTCCTGACCCTTCCCCAAACATGCATTTGAGAGAGTCTGTGGCATTCCATAAAATCTTGCTATATATTGACAGTCTATCCTTATTTTTAATACACCTGATTTTTTTCCTGTCCTCCCTCTTTTTAAATTCCATTTATTATTTGTGTGTGTGTGGCGGTCAGAAGACAACTTGGAGTCAGTTCTCTTATCCCTTCCTATGGGTCTCAGTGATAAACTTGGGGTGTGAGGTGCTGTGGGATGTTCTGTAGGTCCTGTGGGAGCCCATTCTCAGGTTCTTTGTGGCGTTACCCAGCAGGTCCGTATAGAGGATGATTAGGACCATGGGCCTGAGTGCAGGTGTTTGAGATGGTCTGCACTTGGCTGTGCTGGGGGATGGTCTGTATGTCAAGTTGCTCTGATTGGTTAATAAATAAAACCTGATCGGCCGTGGCTAGGCAGGATAAAAGGACAGAAAGGCAGAAGGAGATGCTGCAGCCGCCGAAATGACCAGAGAGGCTGCAGCCGCCGCCATGACCAGAGACACTGCAGCTGCCGCCGCCATGACCAGCAGCATGTGAAGACGCCAGTAAGCCACCAGCCACATGGCAAGGTATAGATGTATGGAAATGGATCAATTTAAGATAAAAGCACAGTTAGTAAGATAAGGACAGTTGGCAGGAGGCCTGCCACGGCCATGCGGTTTGAAAGCAATATAAGTGTCTGTGTTTACTTGGTTGGGTCTGAGTGGCTGTGGGACTGGCGGGTGACAGAGGTTTTTCCTGACTGTGGGCGAGGCGGAAAATTCAAGCTACAGTGAGGCTTGACAGCAAAGCACTTTTCCTAACCTAGCCATCTCACCAGCCCCTCCATTCACCCTTCTAGTGAGTGTCCTGCATGCTCATGTTTGATAACTCAGAAATGATTATCTTTGGTGTTTAGGTTTGTCTTTTGGAAATAAGGGCTGACAAGATGGCTCAGGAGGTAAAGCCTGATGATCATGCTTCAATCCCCAGATCCCACAGTAGAGGAGAGAACCAACTTCCAGAAGTTGTCCTGACTTCCATATGCACACGTCCTGTCTCTCTCTCTCTCTCTCTCTCTCTCTCTCTCTCTCTCTCTCTCTCTCTCTGTCTCTCTGTGTGTCTCTGTCTCTCTGTCTCTCTCACACACACACAAATTGAAAAATGTTTTAAACAAGGTAAGAAAAGTTTAAAGTAGGCAAATAATTTGCTCATTTCCTATGGTCTGCAAGTTTTCTGGTGTTGGCATTGGTCAGTAGAAAACTTTTGGCCTTTTCCTCGGGGCTGCAGGAGTGGCCACAGCTCCGGGAGGAGTATGCTTACACCACAGGCAGACAAGAGCTGTTTTGTCACTTCTGTCTTCTCTGCTAGGAGAGTAAAAGTTTTCTGGAAGCTCCTGGCACCTCTTTGCTCATGTCCAGTTGATGAGATGGAGGAGGGAGGGGTAGCAATGGAAAGGAAATGATTGACAGCCACAGATGTATTACACAGGTGGTAATCCTAGCCCTGACTCCAGCCCTAATCCTAGCAATCAAACCTTTGCTCCCATCCCAATCAACTTGTTTCTTTTTGTTTTGTTTGGTTTGGTTTTTGTTTTTCGAGACGGGGTTTCTTCTGTGTAGCTTTGCACTTTTCCTGGAACTTGCTCTGTAGCCCAGGCTGGCCTCAAACTCACAGAGATCCACCTGGCTCTGCCTCTGCCTCCCGAAGGGATTAAAGGCGTGTGCCACCACCGCCAGGCTTCAACTTGTTTCTTTTGAGAAAGGATCTCACTGTATATCTCTGGCTGGCCTGGAACTTAATACATAGACCAAGATGGCGTCAAACTCACAGAGATCTGCCTTCCTCTGCCTCCTGAATGCTGGAATTAGTGGTGTGAGCAGCCACACCTGGCCCCAGTCAACATTTTAATCTGTTCTTAGCAATGTAAAGTTACAAGTGAGCAAGATTAACTTGAAAGTAAATATCTACTGTTTTATTTTTAGGATAGTAAATTCCTATGACCATTCTACATAGTAATTTGAATCCAGTACCTTTTTACCCCTCAATATATGTATCATTTAATAATTACTGGGGATTTTTTTCCCTAGGAAAACATGATGAACAAATAAATGTGCACAAAAGATACATATTGCAATATTGTTCCTAGTATGACAAAATTGGAAGGGTTAGCCAAATAATTGAGAATTCTATATCTAAATCCAAAGGTAGCAGGAAGAAGAGAAAGTCACTGCAGTGTTTTGGCTTGTGCTTTTGAAACCTCAAAGCCTACCCTCAGTGACACACTTCCTCCAACAAGGCCACCCTTAATCCTTCTCAAGTAGTGCCACTCCCTGATGACTAAGCATTCAAATCTGTGCTCCTGTGGAAACCATTCTTAATCAAACCACCACAGTCCACTCCCTGGCCCCATAGACTTGTAACCATATCATAATGCAAAAAGCATTCAGTTCAACTTCAGAAGTTCCCATAATCTGTTATAGTCACAACACAGTCTCTCTTGAGACTCATGACAATCTCTTAACTGTAACCCTCAATAAGATCAAAATAAAAAAGCAGATCACATACTTCAACATACAAAGGCACAGAATATACATTACCAATCCAAAAGGGAAGAAAGAGCATAGTAAGGAAATAGTGGGCCAAAGCAAGACTGAAAGCCAGCAGAGAAAGCTCCACATTCTGCATTTCCATGTCCAGTGGCAAAGTAGTCTTCGGATCTCCAATTCCTTTCAAGCTTTGTTGTCTGCAAAACACTTCTCTCTCGTGGGCTGGTGCCACACCTGGTCTGCAGCTTCCTTTGACGGATACCCTTGTTAGAATTCCACCCTCACTCCGGCTGCGTGACCCGCACATGAGCAATTCAGGAGTTAAAGGGTCTTGTGTCTTACGTCATCCGTGTACGCTGGTGATCATGTACGCACACACAGCGCAGTGAGGGCATGGCTCTGTAGGCCCATCTGCGCCCTAAAGAGCCGTGACTCAGACCCCCCCCTCCTCTCTCCCCCCACCATCTTACCTCTCTCTGCATGTGCTTTCCTCCCCAGGCCTGGTTCTCTTGTCTTCCCCTCCCCTCATCCTAATAAAGCTCTCTGCTGCCAGGTAGCGTGGCTGTGGCTCATAACCTTTTTGCGCGATAATCAGCTCCACTTATCATTCATTTCAACCCTCCTCTGGCATCTCCAACATTTTGGGGCCCCCAACACAACCCAGGCTTGCCTTCACAGCTTTACACAATAGCCTCTCTGGACTTCAATGCGGGGGCATCCCTGATAGACTCCTGACCTTGGCAGCTTTTCTTCAAGGCAGATTCCACACCGCTTTCTTGTATCCTTGACTCCAAAGCCAGAACCACCAAGCCAGAGCTGCCAAGTTCTGCTGCTTCCTGGGCTTGGAACTTGGAACACTGGACTTAGCACCGTTACATTTCCTGGTGCTTCTTTCTTCTCAAACTGTACACTTTGTATTTTTTCTTGCTCAGATTGTTCATTTTCATTAAAGATCTGCATAAGAGTGACCACTAATAGTCACATGGTAGAGTCAATACTAGGCTGTCTTGAAATCACCAATGCCATTAATCCAAAAGTTTTCAGTTTAGCTTCAGGCAGACTTTTAGGACAAGGGCAAAAAGCAATCACATTCTTTGCCAAAATATTGTAAGAATGGTCTCTAGGCCAATTGCTAATATTCTTTCCCTCTGAAACTCTTGAGGTGGACCCCACAGTTCAAATTACCCTCATCACTGTCTTCCATGCTCCAGCCATTATGGCCCATTAAGCCCCATGTAAAGTGGGGCTTTCCTAATCCACATTCTGCCAACAAGCAACATGGTCAGGCCTATCACGGCAATACCCCGTGTGGTAATTTGAATGTAACTGGCCCCTATAAAGTCATAGGGAGTGGCACTATGTGGAGGTGTGGCCTTGTTGAAGGAAGTGTGTTACAGTGTGTGTTTGTGTGTGGGGTAAGGTCTCTTTTGCTTAAGGTTTGCTCGGTATCACAGAGCAGTGCCGGGCGGTGGTGGCACACGCCTTTAATCCTAGCACTTGGGAGGCAGAGGCAGAAGCAGGTGGATCTCTGTGAGTTTGAGGCCACCCTGGGCTACAGAACTAGTTCCAGGAAAGGTGCAAAGCTACACAGAGAAATCCTGTCTCAAAAAAAATAAAAAAAAGTACGACTCTTAAGCTACTTGTCCAGCACCACATCTACCTACATGCCATCATGCTCCCCATCATGATGATAAGGGACTGAACTTCTGAAACTGTAAGCAAGCCATCCAATTAAATGTTTTCCTTATTAGAGTTGCCGTGTCGTGGTGTCTCTTCCCAGCAACTAGAAACCCTAACTAACACACCCCACTTCTGGTACCAACTTCTGTTTTGGTGAGTGTTCTGTTGTTGTGAAGAGACACCATGACCATGACGACTCATAAAAGGAAGCATTTAATTGGAGCTTGCTTACAGTTTCAGAAGTTTAGTCTCTCATCATGGCTGGGAGCATGGCGGCACTCTGGCAGGCATGGTGCTGGAGAGGTGGCTGAGAGTTCTGCATCTGGATCCACAGGCAGAAGAGAAAGCCACTGGGCTTGGCTCAGGCGTTTGAAACCTCAAGCCCACCCCCGGTGACACACCTCCAATAAGGCCACACCTCCTAACCCTTCTTGAGGACTGTCACTCCCTGATGACTAAGCATTCAAATATGTGAACCTGTGGGTGCTGTTCTTACTTAAACCAACACAGTTACTGATTCTGAAACACTGCCATAATATTACCAAGTGGTTAGTGATAAAGTGCCATTTTAAATGGTGTTATTTTCAAGACAGCTGGCCTGGAACTCACTAAGTAGCCCAGGCTACCCTTGGACCTATAATCCTATCTCAGTTGAGATTACAAGTGTCCACCACCACACTTTCTTTTTTATTTTTGTAAGTGTATGCATTGAGAGCAGATATCTTTGTGGAACCCTCACCAAGCTGTTACAACTTCTAGATGGCAGGATTTTTATTTTCTACAAATGTTTGTTGTCCACATTTCATTTTTCTTGTCATATAAGCACATTTACAGTATCTTTAGAAAATACTTTTAGAAATAGAGTGCAGGTTGAACTTGCTACTGACATGAGCCGCACACAAATCTTTCTTCAGAAAGCTTCCCTCCTGTGATTATCTGCTTTCCTTGACCCTGCCAGGAGAGGGAGGCTTTGGGTGGTGGTATATTAAAATACAGTTCATCTCTAAGCTAAGGTCACAGTCCGTGTGAATCACAGAGACTCGAGGGCAGGAACTTGCAGCAGAGATGGTTTGGTTCCACCTTAGGTTAGCGGCGTGCTCCCTTAGAAAACTTGAACGAGTTTCTGTTTTCATCAAGTACGAGAAGCTGTAGGCCAGGCACAGTGGTGGCGCACACCTTTAATCTCCACACTTGGGAGGCAGAGACAGGCAGACCTTTTAGTTTCAGGCCAGCTGGTCCACATATTTCCAGAACAGCCAGGGCTACATAGTTTGTCCAGAGTCATGCAGCCTAGTTTTGGATCAGCATACCTGTCCAACGGGTTTCCTCCGGGCAAGGCACCCATGGAAAAAGACTCACTTGGCAAGTAGTCCACAGGACAGCATAGGAATCTGCAGGATTCATGCAGCTTACAGGCTGTTTTCTCTCTCATTATGTTGTTGATTCTTGGGGTGGTTTTTATTTTTACCTTGTCAGTCACACATGCAATAGCTGTAATTTTCCCTGGAAATTCTGTTCTTTCTCTAGTATTTTCCCCTAAAATTCAGCAGAGGGCTAACGCTTCTCAAATCTCTTGTCTAGAATTACTAGCTACAACTCCTAATCCTGAGAACTTTTCTGACTCAATAGAGACAATTAGGTACTGATGAGAAAACAATACTTGGAACATTAACCATGTCTCCCAGTTCTGGATGGGAGAGTAAGACATTCATACACAGAATAGAGAAAAAAGCCTCAGGAATACACATAGTGCCAACTGTTGAGAGTTAAGTTCCCTGGACAGCAAGCACATAGAAGCAGTGATAGGATCTAGTATGATCCAGTGGTTTAAAAAAATGCGATGTAAAATATGAGATGGAAAGATCCATTTGTCTTTTACCCTACACAGGAGCTTATATTGGCGGAAGAAGTATGGTACTGTGAGATGGGAAAAGAACGCCTTATTAAAATCTGCCTTTTACAGAGAGATTGAGACATGGGACCCTCTTATAGAAAAGGAAACTATATAGAAGCATATTTTGCAGGCATGAAAGAATTGTTTGGGTTCAAATATTGTTGTCCTTAAAGCACTGTACCCATGTCTATTACTTTTTAACTTTGTAACCGCAAGTAAGTGCCGGTTCCTGACAGAAGCTGACCTAAGTGCTGCAAGAACAGGATGTGTCTGGCTCGATATTTAGTTAAGCCTGTGAAATGCTGAACTCTGTGTCTAGAATAAGGTTATGCATTTGGGGAAGCATAATGGGGAACAATGGGGCTTTTATAATGATTACGATGTATTTCTTAAAATACATAATTTTTAAAAGTCAAAAATAGGAGCCACTAATAAAGCTGTTCATGTAAAGTATAAATAAAGACGGCTCAAGCTATTTGGGGCCACCTGATTGAAATCCCCTCGGCAGTCAGAATTTTTCCTTACACCGATACCCCTTCCCCGTCTCAGGACCAGAACCAGAGGCTGGCCCCCGGCACATAGTGAGAACCTGTCTTGAAAAACAAACAAAAAAACCAAAAAGAAAGAAAAAGCAAACTTTGTCCTAATTTGTCTCCATGTCAGTTTGCATGTACACCCTCACAGGCACATTTTACATGGCTGCGTGACCAGAGAGCCCAGATGGCGGTTACTGCTTGGGGTGAGGTGGCCTTTGAGCTTCTTGCTAGTTTAAAGTAGTCATCAGAATCCTGCCTCCCCGAGAGTGCAGCTGCTGCCTTTCCTTCCTTGGGGTCCTTGGTGGCGCACACTGTGCTTAGTGAAAGACCCAGTCAGTTCTTCCGCTGGAGGGTAGGAGGCATCATCCCAGCATGCCGTCCTGGGGACGGAAGTGGGTGAGCACTCAGATACGTGCACATTCACCACAGCAACTTCTTTCCAGTCCTTTTTTGTTGTTTGTGTGTAGGTGATACGTATTTTCCCTTAGAGAGAGAGAGAGAGAGAGAGAGAGAGAGAGAGAGAGAGAGAGAATGTATGAGCACATGTATGAGTGCGCATGCCTCAGAGAAAAGCCTTAGATCCTCCCAGATTCGGAGTCACATGTAGTTGTAAGCTGCCCGACGTGGGTGTTTCTGGTTGCACCTCACTGTGTAATTTTGACTGACTTTGAGTTTGCTTTGTAGCTCAGGTTGGCCCCAACCTTATTATGTAATGTAGCCTGGTCTCAAACCCACTGTGTAGTCCAGGCTGTCATTCACTGTACTCAGGATTCGGTAACCTTAATCTCTGGGTTTAAAAATGTGTCACTACATTGGGCTGTCTTTTTTTTATTTAAATTTCTTTTTTCATTTTACGTACCAACCACTGTTCCTCCTCCCTCCCCTTCTCCTCCCCCTGCCCCCTTCCCCTATCTCACCCCCATCCCCTCCTCATAGTGGGTAAGTCCTCCCTTGGGGAGTCAACACAGGCTAGCACATCAAGTTGGGGCCGGACCAAGCCCCTCCCCCTGCATCACGGCTAAGTAAGGCATCGCACCATGTGGGAATGCAGCCCACATTTTCACATAAGAGAAGCTGGAAGTTATAGACTAGAAACTCAGCTTCTGCAAGAAAAGGCATTTATGAAATATGCAAATCAGATATTGTAAATAACCTCTGGAAACAAGTGTTTATGGGTAGGCAACCTACGAGGCAGGGCAGACAACCCTATGTGCTTCTTGAAGTCTTGGGGCAAGAAATATGGGAGTTTTAAAATTGGAATATTTTTAAGTTCAGTAATTAACTGAAAGTAATGTAGCCTGTCAGACATTCCAAAGCATGCAGACTTTATATGGCTTTGATACATTTTCCAGATACTATCGACTTTTCTATAACAGTCCTAGAAATAACAACCTCTGGCTTTTCATGTGAATGACTGCAAACCCTATCACCTGGAATCTCGTTGAGCAGCCAGGGAAAAATACCTAGATATCATCAGCAACTCAGAAGGCAGTTTCCCAGAAGGAACCAGGAGTGGACTGGGCCCACACAGAAGCTGCTGCTGCTTCATAAGCACCCATCAGTGCTTACTGAAGATTTTATTTAGGGGAGGTGTGATGTGGGAGAGGATTGAATCTAGGGCTTCAAACATCTAGTTACTTTACCATTGACATAGATGGCTGACTCTCCCTGGAGACTTTTAACTGGAAATGCTTAGGTGGGTTCTGCCTCCTCAGCATTTTAAAATCCACCCCTCATGCTTATTCCTCTTAATTGAAAAAAAAAAAATGCCGCTTCCTTGTCCTACAGCCAAGGTGACTTGAAGTCTCCGAAGTTTCTCTGTCTTTTGAAGGTCTAGAAATGGAACCTTGTTGACCCAGTCCAGCATAGTTCTCTCTTAGTCATGTGGCTTAGGCACAGAGCCTGTTCTTACTGGGTATGGTGAAGGGCATCTTTTAAATGTGAGATAACTTCTTGGCAGTGGCCATTTGGTGGAACATGGCAGCCCTTACCCTTGTGGTAGATGGTTAGATTAAGGAAACGGTCACCTCTAATGACAGCCTGCTTGTGCTGTTCCCAATTTGATAAGAACACCCTCACTTCTGTGTTCACTGCTACATGCAAACAGTTCTAAAACGCCGAACTGTACAGACAAACCTGTGTGACTATCCTAGGGAAGTAATTATAGAAACAACACTAGGAAACAGCCTTCAAGCTTAGCAGATGCATGGAGATCGCCTAAAGTTCACCTACTGAATCTCTAGACCTTTACCTGGTGAGGGAACTCATACACACACACACACACACACACACGTTCTCTTAAAGTATCTGTGTTTTAAATATTTTTAGGATTTGTGTTTTAAATGGGTGCTTTTCTCTTGTATTGGTTCTTGACCTTTGAGGGAGAACTAAGTCTGATAATGAAGACTGTAGGAATTTGGAATACCCTTTTAAATGATGAGAGTAATTAACATAAAACTCCTGACTCCACAGTTTGTAATGGGGAGTCAAGCTTGCTAATGATCTGGAAAGTTGCACAGTTATTTCCAAGAAGCTTACTCCCATTCTTTAGTCCTCCTTGTTGGCCTCATCAACTTCACTGTTGGCCAGTAGAAATATCAGAAACATAAGCTGAATATTTCCTGTCTCTTCACCAGTGATCTAGCAGTGTCTGAGAAATATATACCCAGCCTGTCAGCAGAGCATGTTCTAGCTGAAGCCATTATATTTTCTGTCTGGTCAAGTGTCCTAGTGAAGCCAGGGGAAGCTGGTCAGGGATACCAGGTCTGCTGGAAACACTGAGGAGCTTGTGTGCACACCACCAGTATCTGGAAAACTGAACCCCAACCTCTGCAAGAACAGCAAGTGCTCTTAACCACCAAGCCAGCTCTCCAGCCCCTTGTATGTATTTTTAAATAACAGTTAACATTTTTTTTTTTACAATTATCTAGGTTATGTGTGACTAAGTCAGTTGGCCTTCATGAGTGGTGTAACACGCATGTGTTGGAGGGATGGTGATGGTGTTGGTCACTCACTGCTTTGATTCTGAACATTAGCATCATCACCCTACAGTTCTCTTTGTTGCCAGATGCCCCTCCCATTTTCAGCTTGTCCTGTAAACTATTTGCTGATTCCCTCCATGAAAACTTCTAAAGGCTCTCTTGCCTTGCAACACTGATAAATCCCCACAACCTGGCATTGTAAGACGTCCAGAATATCCTCGTGGACTTTTCAAAGCACCGTTCTTTTTTTTTTTTTTTTTTAAAGATTTATTTCTTTATTATGTATACAATGTTCTGCCGCATGTATCCCTGCACACCAGAAGAGGGCACCAGATCTCATTATAGATGGTTGTGATCTATCATGTGGCTGCTGGGAATTGAACTCAGGACCTCTGGAAGAGCAGTCAGTGCTCTTAACCTCTGAGCCATCTCCCCAGCCCCGAAGCACCATTCTTACATACTCTTTGATCTCTAATACTTTTTGTTGTTATCATTACTATTATTGTTGCTTTTTTCGAGACAGGGTTTCTCTGTGTAGTCTTGGTTGTTCTGAAACTCACTATGTAGGCCAGGCTGGCCTCGAACTCACATCCACCTATCTTGGCTCCGCTAAGTGCTGGGATTAAAGGCATGCACTACCATTGCCTGGCTTGATCGCCAATGCTTTAGCCAAACAGAGTCATCATTAATTCAACTGTATTGTTTAATGCCCTAGGTTCAGCCCATGGTGATCTCCTATACCACCTAGAATATCTGCCTTTATGCCTTCACCACTGGCATTCAAAATCCTACTTTAAAAGGCTCTTTGTTTGTATGCAAACTTACAAATCCACATGCCTGTATGTGGAAGCCAGAGGTCAGTGTTGGGTGTATTCCCCAATTGTTTTATTTTTGAGACAGGATTTCTCACTGAACCTGGAGCTTACCAATTGGGCTAGACTGGCTGGCCATCAAGCCCCAAAGAGCCTGCAGTCTCTACCCCTCAGCACTAGCATAAGAACTGGCATCATAATGCTTCTGTGGCAGGCACTTACCGACTGAACCATTTTGACCTTGAAAGATTTTTTTTTTTTTTTTGGTTTTTCGAGACAAGGTTTCTCTGTGTAGCTTTGCGTCTTTCCTGGAACTCACTTGGTAGCCCAGGCTGGCCTCGAACTCACAGAGATCCGCCTGCCTCTGCCTCCCGAGTGCTGGGATTAAAGGCGTGTGCCACCACCGCCCGGCTAAAGATTTTTTTTTAATGGAATAAAAAGAATCCTGTCATCTTCAGAAATTTTGTGAACAGTGGCTGTACTATATCTTAAGTGTCTGTTACTGTGAAGAGACATCATGACCATGGCAACTCTTATAAAGGAAAACACTGAATTGGGGCTGGCTTACAGTTTCAGAGGTTTAGTCCATTATCGTCATGGTGGGTGGCATGTAGGCAGGCACAGTGCTGGAAAAGGAGCTAAGAATTCTACATCTTGACCTGCAGGCAGCAGAAGCAACTGTGTGTCAGTCACACTGAGCTTAGTTTGAGCAAAGGAGACCTCAAAGCCCACTCCTACAGTGACACACTTCCTCCAACAAGGCCACACTTCCCAATGGTGCCACTCCCTGTGGAGGTCATTTTCTTTCAAACCACCACATACTGGTCAGTTTTTATTGTCAAGTTGACACAGATTAGGGTCACCTGGGAAGAGGAAGCCTCAGCTCAGCAGTTCCCCAGATCAGATTGACCTGTGGGCATGTCTGTGGAGCGTTTTTTCTCGATTGCTAGTTGATGTAGATGGGCCCATCCCACTCTGGGAAGCACATTCCTAGAAGGTAGGTGTGATGATAGTGTGTCCCCCAATATATTGTGCACACTAATAAACTTATCTGGGGTCAGAACAGAACAGCCACTAGCTAGACATAGAGGCCAGAAAATGGTGGCACACATACCTTTAATCCTAGCATTCCAGAGGCAGAGATCTGTCTGGATCTCTGTGAGTTCAAAGCCACACTGGAAACAGCCAGGCATGGTGACACATGCCTTTAATCCCAGAAAGTGATGGCAGGAAGCAGAAAGGTATATAAAGCATGAGGACCAGGAACTAGAGGTCTTTTTAAGCTTTTAGGCTTTTAGCAGCAGTACAGCTGAGATCCATTCCGATGAGGATTCCGAGGCTTTCAGACTGAGGAAACAGGATCAGCTGAGAAGTTGTTGAGGTGAGGTTGGATGTGGCTTGTCTCTTTCACTGACCTTTCAGTGTTCACCCCAATACCTGGCTCCTGGTTTGCTCTTATTAATAAGATCTTTTAAGATGCCTGCTACAGGTAGGGGAAGAAGGGAAAAGGGGTCTGGGCTGTATAAGCAAGCTAGCAGAGAGCCAGCAGTAAGCAGCAGTTCTCCGAAGTTTCTTCCTCAAGCTCTCCTACCTTGGGTTCTTGCCTTGGCCTTCTTTTGTGATGGAATGTAACTTTGGGATGAAATCAAGCTTTCCTCCCCAAATCACTTTTGGTCATGGCATTTATCCCGGCAACAGAGAAGCAAGCTAGAGCAGTTGACAGTAATGAGAAACAAATGCAAACTCTTCCCTTGGACACAATCGGAGGACATTTGCAATTCAAAACCACCGAGCACAGTGAAGGAGTGTCAGGGCAGTGAGAGTCAAGCGGAACAGGAGACCAGGTGAATGAGCTGAGGTTAGCCGTGTGGGACCATTTGCCTAACAGGTGGCTGGCTAGCAGATGACAGCAGCTGGCTCAGAGGGAAAGGATGCCTTTGGAATGTGTGTGCGAGTCAGAAACAAAGCTGGGAATACAGAGGCGACCCTTCCAAGGAACCAAACGAAACAACAACAAAAGCAACTCTGTTTGCACAGAGGCATCTCTGGGCCAGATTTGATACAAGCCATAGCTCCAGGGAAGGGGCCTCACTGATCTTGCCTCTTGGTTGGCTCAAGAGAGGTATAGCCTGGTAAAAGTAGCTCCTTACTTAACATAGCAGGTCAGTTTGCTCATGGCCCATTACAGGCTGCCCCTGCACAAATACTTAAATATCTTGCCCCGGAAGCACGTAACCCAAAGGAGGGTAATGATTTAAATTTTCAACTTGGGTGGGGAGTGTAGCTCAGTCAGTGGACAGTGCTTGCTTAGCGTGTAAGAAGTCCTGGGTTTTAATTTAAATATCAACTAAATATTTAAGTTAAAATGTGAATCAGACAAAAAGCTGACAAGTAGGACAGGAGAATTACGTGGCAGATAAATGCTCTTGTGAAATATATGTTTCTGTGAGACAGTGTACAAGATCGACAATGCACTTATCCCTCTGTAAAGCAAGAGCACACACACACACACACACACACACACACACACACACACACACACACACACACACGATGCAGCTCAGGTAGGAACAGTGAGAGCAGGAGCTAGAGATAAGTGGAGTAAAATGATCATTCACGGCAAGAGCCAATCATGTAAATTCCTTTCTAGACTTAGCCTTTGGAACTCCCAGGCCCTGTGTGGATCTGGGCACACCTGGCCTGTCTTCTTCACATTTATTAGGCCACTAGGTCTGGCTGAGAGGGTAACTTCTACTTTGACGGCTGCCTTGAATCAGGATGTCTCCTGGTTCTGTTCAGTTCCCATTTTTCATCTTGTTAATAGCATTTCAATTATCTTCCCTCCAGAAAATATTCTTTGAGCACCTAGGTGGCCAGCCAGGTACTTTGTTATGTGCAAGGGGACATCATGATTAGCAAATCTGATATGTCTCTGCCTCATGGAGCACACTGATTTTCAAAGTAAAAGAAGAATTGTGTTGGGTGGGCCGGTTGATGGCTGCCAAGATTAAAAAACAACAACAATGTTTTGAAAAAGAATCCACTATTTAGTCATCAGTTCCCAGCTTTAGTGGAACCACCAGGTCACGAAGGAACAGATCTGTGTCCTGGAAGAGTCTCTCAGCCAGAGAAATTTCAGGGCTCATCATGGGAGCTTGACTGCTTGGAAGGGCAGCAGCTCTGGATGCTCTCGGATGCAGGGTCCTCATGCTCCAAGGAGAGGCACTCCCTACCCCCTGACCCCCAAAACAGGCCTGCTGAACAGGTAGCTGGCTTCTTAGAGGACCTCTAAAGCTATTTTTAAGAAGTGTATACCTTTTTGCTCATGGCAAAAATGACAGATTTTTGTCATAAGTTCAAATGAAAGCATTTACGCCATGGCATGTTGCATACGCCCTCTGTTGTAATGTGTTGAGGTGGTGTAAGTACTGGCATTTTATCATCCAGGGTTCCTGCATTTAAAGATGCCCAGCTGGATAAGCATTCCTCAGAGATGTGACAGTGTTAAAAATGCTCATAGTCTACTTTAAAATTCTGTGGTCTGTGCTATTTTGTTATGTGTCACTTAGGCTAACCTGTCACCCCGGTGATGTGGGACATCAGTGAGGACGTTAGCTAACACAGCCCAGAGGCAGCATCAACGGGCATTCTGCCAGCCTGAGACTCAGGTGACTGACAGGACATCTGAGACTCTGCTAACTGCCATTTCATTGGTGAAAACTGGCCAGTTAATATTAAGTGTCACGGTGACTGCTAACAGTGGGTTTTCCCAGGGCAATCAGAGGCATCAAGTCATGCTCATTGGCTTTAGAAGTACTCCCTGCCCTGGAATGAAGGGGTGCCCTTCATTTTCCCTTGCAGGCTGACTGGAGAGGAGGAGTTGGTGTGAAGGCATGCTACTGTAGTTAGACCTTCTCTGGGTATGAGACAGAAGGGTGACCCAGGAGTTTGAGGCCAGGCTGGGGATCATAGCCAGACACCTTTCTAAACAAACTAAAATGCAACAGAAATATCTCAGACGTGTGTGTGTGTGTGTGTGTGTGTGTGTGTGTGTGTGTGTGTGTGTGTGTGTGTGTGTGTGTGATTGCATGCATGCATGGCCATGACAAAGTCTGATGGCCCAGAGCACAGGGAGTATGGGAGAACTAAGTTCTGGAATGTTCAGACAGCTGCCTTCAGACAGTTGTTGGCAAGCTGCTGTATAAACTACTGTGTAATTGTTGGCTAATGTTTAATAAAGGTCTGTGTGTTTAACAGGACTTGATCTGTCGGAGGTGTTTGCTTGCACCCACTGGTGAGATTGTGGGTACGAGGTAGATTGTAGTCACGGCGAGATATTTGTGGTTGCTACTGAAAATCACCTGATGTGGACACGGGTAAATTATATTATTCCACGACAACCATAATCTCTTTTTAATCAGCCAGATTATTTAAAATAATATGTTTTCAACATGGTAAATTTTTATATCTATGTGTTTCGTTGGCACAGACTTTTATTCAGAGGCAATCTTATCTTTGTAAGATTGTTATTCATTAATTATCATATTTCTTTGAAATACATTTTATTTTGCAAAAAAATTCATGCCTGTATTCTATATATCTTTCTTTATAGCCATTTTTAACTTTTTTTAATACAAATGTTAGGTCCAAAATATTAAAATACTTTTGCATCACATGGTCTGTACAAATTATGAGTAGCCTAATTGATCAGACATAGTTTGCATGCTGGTGATCACTAAACACAAAGTGAGCGTTTATGGGAAAATCCCCTTTGATAAGGTAATGCATGAGCCCTCTTAGTGAATAGCCAGTACTTACTGCTGGAACAACATCAGTCCTTTTACTGCTGTGGGGTAAGAGCCAACAGACACCTCCTGTCCACATACACAGTACAACAGAAACTTGTATACAGTGAGATTTTTGTTTTGTTTTGTTTTGTTTTTTGTTTTTTGAGACAGGGTTTCTCTAACAGCCCTGGCTGTATTTTGGAAGTCTCTTTGTAGACCAGGCTAGCCTTGAACTCACAGAGATCTGTCTGCCTCTGCCTCTGGAGTGCTGGAATTAGGGGAGTCGTGCCTGGCACAGTGAGAACATTTTATTCTCTGGATTTTTCTACAAGTTTTTTTTTTCCAAAAAAAAAAAAGATTACATCATTTTTTAATATTAAAAATGATTTGTTCTGACTCATCAGCTGGCCACTCCTCCATCTATTTATGGTGCAGATCGATATTTAGAAAGCCATTGGCTCTCAGGATTGGGTAATACTCAACTCACACACACACAGCACTTAGAACTCTTGTCGTGAGACCCCCCAGGCCTTTACTCCTGGAGGCTGGGAGATGAGGGCTTTGATTCCAGCCAGGCCCAAGGGTACAGCCAGTTTAGGAAAGAGTTCTCTGGGGAAAGGAGGGCGTGACTGACCTGTGTCACAGGCCCCGGCGAGTCCTCAGTCCCATGGGATTGCCGAAGGACTGGTGGCTTATTTAGCTCTGTGATGGATCTGGCAAATAATTTGTGGCCTGGTGGGAGAGGGGTAGAGAGAATGAATTGGAACTGTGTGTAAAGGAGCCCCACTGAGGATGGAGAAGGCGGTAAATCACCTGTGGGTGATCAGAGCCATCCAGGGAGCCCTCCAGGGAGCCTTCTCTGTACTGCTGTTCAGGGTAAGTGGATACACACTCAGGAAGGAGAGCATTGGTGCCCAGAGTCGACAGAGAACTTGGTTGTGGTGTTGGCAAAAACAACGTAATATAAAATGTACTATCCTATTTTTTAGTTCATAGTTCGGTATAGGAAACATGCTCATAATGCTGTACAGCTGTAACTAACTACTACCTCTATCTGTAATTCATACAGTCTTGAAAACTATACTATTAAGTGAAAATTCCCTGTTTTCTTTGGTCCTGGCAACCACTATGCGACGCTCTGAGTCTGAGTCCTCAAAGTGCCTCATTTAGGTAGAATTGTACTCTATTTCTCTTTTTGTGACTGGCTTATTTTCACTTTGCATCACAGTCTCAAAGTCCGTCCAGGCTGTGGCGTGTGTCCAAGTTCCTATCCTTTTAAAGGCTCAATACCATTCCCTTGTATGTGTGAAAACTGTCTACCAAAATGGAAGTGCTTATGCCAAACTCTAATGAAACGGAGCCGTGAAGACAGGGCGTCCATGAGTGTGCCCCTTAATAAGAACTGCCATAAAAGATCTTCCTAATGGGGTGTGGGGGCAGAACCCGGGTCTCTCAAGCCCGGTGAGGGCCAGCCACTACAGCTGTCCCACCGCCGCCGCCGCAGCTGTTTGTGGTGGAGAAGTACTGGCCCCCCAGAGAGGAGAGTATGCTGCAGTTCTAAGTTTATTCCTCTGAGGGAAAGAACAAATCCTCTGCAATTTTAAATAGAAAGAAAAGAGAGAAGAATTGCACATTCCAGAATCCTGCACTGGGAAAACTCTGTGGCCTCAGCCCACCCAGTTTCTGGAGATTGGCAGCCGGTCATCAGGGAAGGGGCTTGGAGCATCTGTATCCATAGGAATCCTGTTGATGAATGAGGTGTTGTGATTTGCTTTGTATAGCACAATCCTCAAACCCACTAGATCCAGTGGGTCAAACTCCAGAAACATCTGGATGACTAGTTTGTTACGCACACCAGATTCCCCTCCTGAATACAGAACTGTTGGTGTGAACATGAATTCAGCCACGGACAGGAGACTGTGGCCAGGGGGTTCCTGTTAGCCTAAGCCTGGTCCAAACCCTAGCAATGTCCAAATTCTAACAGTAAACAAGTCAGATTTGATCATGCTTGAGCCCAAGAACAAGAGGAAGCAGTTCAGAGGTGAAGTCAGCCATGGTCTGAAGAGCATACTGTGAGGGAATATAGGGCAAGCGCTGAAGCTACAATGTGTTATGGAAGTATCAAAACAGCCAGGATTCCGGGAATGCATTTGGTTACTTGGAGAAGACGTGCTGATTCTCAGGATTTGTTTTGAAACCGATTTAATTTTGTTTATACAGAACTGTTTTTATTAATGATCAAGGGGCTAGCGAGATGGTTCACTGGTTATGAGTGTGGACTGCTCTTTGTGGAGAACCCCAGTTGGGTTCGACTTGCTCCACAAGAAATACTCAATAGAACCTGGCATGTTAAATGAATGAATGCTAGACAGAAACTCACAGTATATGGCCATCAGCAGGTAGAGACAAGCATGTCTACAAGTTCCTGGCCAGCCACACTTCACAGTGAGACCCTGTCTTTAAAAAAAAAGTAGTAGAATGCCAGGCTGTGGTGGTGCATGCCTTTAATCCCAGTATTTGGGAGGCAGAGCCAGGCAGATCTCTGTGAGTTCGAGTCTACCCAGCCCAGTCTATCGAGTGAGATCCAGGACAGGCACCAAAACTACACAGAGAAACCCTGTCTCGAAAAACAGAAACAAACAAAGTAATAGCATATGCATGCAATAACAACTAGGCTATGCATTTGAAGGAGAGCAGGAAGGGGAAGGGAGAAATGTTCTAATTAAATTATAATCTCAAAAAAAAACCCCAACAGTCATGGGTGATTCTAGCACCCTTGTGCAGCTCGGAAACACCTGTAACTCCAGCTGTAGAGGATCCAGTGTCTTCTTCTGGCTTCCTCAGGTACCTGTGTACATGTGACACACACACACACACACACACACACACACACACACACACAACTACAAAATTAGAAAGCATTTTCTACAAGCAAAAGACCAATACCACACACAAAAAAAATACCCAAACAAAGTAATATGAGACAAAAATACAGAAATACCGTTGAGGTTGCTTTCAGTTGGCCATCTATTGTTGGGCACAGAGCCTATCCTGAAGGGTGGTCTCTATACTCAGTGAGACTTCATTGGAGAAAACTAATTTTTCCTTTGCAAGCAGATGTCAGTTGGAGGCAGCTTTTTGGTGAGGAGTGGGAGCCCACATCCACTCTCCCCTCTGAGTTCTGGAACTCCATCGGACTTGGACCTGCGCAGATCCTGCGCTTTCTGCCACAGACTCTGTGAATTCATATATTCGTGCCAGTCCTGGTCTGTCCAGAAGATGCTGTTTCTTTGGGGTCATCCACCCCCTCTGGCTCTTACTATCTTTCTGCCTCCTCTTTTGCGTAGATCCCTGAGCCCTGATTGGAGGGCTTTGATGAAGACATCCTATTTAGGACTGACTATTTCAAAGTCTCTCTCTCTCTGCACCTTGTCTGGTTGTGGAGCTCTGTACTAGTTTCCATGTACTGCAAGAGGAAGCTTCTCTGATGATGTCCGAATGAGGTGCTGATCTATGAATATAGAAGAATGGCATTGGGAGTTGTTTTATTGCTGTGTTCCTTTACCAGAACAATGATATTTGGTTTCCCTCTAGTCCCTTGGCCTATCCAGCTTCAGATTCTTGGCCACCTGAGCAGTGTCAGGCGTGGGTTCCCTCTTGTGAAGTAGGCTTTGCATGTCATTGAAGAGTGGTTGGTTACTCACCGCATGTGTGTGCCACTATTACACAGCAGTCATGCAGGCCGGTCACTATTGTAGACGGAAGTATTGGTAGCAAGGTTGTTGTTTACCTTCTTCCCTTGGTAGCATTCAGCATGCTCTTCCAGTACTGTGAACACTAGTTAGTAGGGGTGAAGGCCCTAGTTAGGCACCTGTATTAGTCAGGGTTCTGCAGAGTAACAGAACAGTAGTAAGGTGAACCTTCATGCTTAGAAAAAGAGTTTGATTGTAACGACTCTCAGTGGATCTTTCTGGATCGCTCTGATTTAGAGTTTGCCAAACTTGAATGTCTTTACTCATCAAATTTGAGAGTTTTTTTCAGCCACCATTTTCTTCATATGTTGTCTCTGCTCTTTTACTTCCGAGTCTCCTATGGTGTGTGTGTGATGCTCTTCCTGATGGAGCTTCACAGGCTATGGAGTTCCACAGGCTATGCTCACCTTTCTTCAGGCTTCTTCCTCTGCTCCCAAGGATTAGGTCCAGTTGTCCTATTTTCTAGTTTACCCATGCTTTACTTGCCTGCTCAAATCTGGCTTTGATTCCCTCTAAAGTAAATGCCATTCTGGTTACTGCATTTTTTTTAAGCTCCCAAATTTCTTTTTGGCTTCTTGTTTTGTTCCTACATTGTTGTCTTGACTTTCTCCACATCTTCCTTGAAGGTAAAGACCTGTGAGCATTTTCATATAGGGCAGTGGTTCTCAACCTTTCTGATGCTGAGATACCTTAATATAATTCCTCATGTTGTGGTGACCCCAACCACAAAATTATTTTCGTTGCTACTTCATAACTGTAACTTTGCTACTGTTATGAATCTTAATGTAAATATCTGTGTTTTCCGATGGTCTTAGGTGTCCCTGTGAAAGGGTCATTCAACTCTGTGAGGGGGTTGTGACCCACAGGTTGAGAACCATGGATTTAGGAGCTTTGACTTCAGGCTTGTTTCAGGGACTATTTCTTTTGATTTGTTTAATTTTCCTTTGAATTGTCCATACTCTCTTGTTTTTTGTATGCCCTGCGATTTTTGCTGTTGGCAATAGGATAGTTGAACCTAATACTGTGGTAACTGTGGAAGTAGCTTCTACTTCCCCTAGGATTCGCTGAGTTTGGCTTACCTATTTTTCCCCATTGGGAGCAAGTCCAAGTTCTCATGCATGCTAGCCAAGCACACTTGCACTGAGCTACATCTCCGGTGACTACGTTTTGATTGTTACAGTCTGTCTCCGTGCTGAGGACCTGAAGGGGCTGTAGACTTATGGACTTCTTGGGTCTTCTAGTGGACATGTGTGATCACTTTCTAACTTTCCCTGGGTAGGTATCCTTTCTCATGTCTTAGTCTTTAATGTCTAAGGGAAGGGAGAAGAATGGGAGAGCAGAGAAAGAACACTGTCTCTTTAAACTGGGGTTGGGAAATCAACAGTGGTCACATTGCACCCCCTTACTCAGAAGCAGTGGGGGCATGGGCTGTCATTTTTTGGAGTCCAGTGGCCTTTTATTCACCATGTTTCCTCTAAACTGTGGGTGAATACTTACTGCATTAGGGTACGCCATTGCGACCTGGCATGTGGCTGGGAAGCAGGCAGCTGATTCTCTGCTAAGGCCTGAACCTGAGAGAGTAGCTGTAATGTACAGGCTGAGTCCTGCCCTGCTGGAAGTTAGTAGCCTGCACAACCCTGAGCTCTAAGCTG
The DNA here is from genome assembly GCF_049852395.1 of Peromyscus maniculatus bairdii. Classification (NCBI taxonomy): domain Eukaryota; kingdom Metazoa; phylum Chordata; class Mammalia; order Rodentia; family Cricetidae; genus Peromyscus; species Peromyscus maniculatus. The sequence continues at coordinate 77,547,577 of NC_134866.1, read as the reverse complement.
TCTATTCAGACAGATGGTGCTGGTGTGGCTGCTGTCCAAGGGGAGGGGAGGATTTTTGGTGTTTTTTATACCGCCACCTTCCTGGACCCATCCCTTTTCCTTAAAAGGGTGTGTGTGTGTGTGTGTGTGTGTGTGTGTGTGTGTGTGGTGTGCAGGTGCCGTCAGGGGAGCAGCAAAGGGCATTGGATCTCCTGGAGATGGCTGTGAGCCACCTGATATGGATGCTGGGAACTGAACTTGGGTCCTCTGGAAGAACAGCTAGTGTTCTTAACCACTATGGCATCTTTCCAGCATCATCACCTCCCTTTTTGGAGTGAGCAAGCCACAGCTCAAGGGTCAACTCTGGCCTGCCATCTGTTTTTATGGCCATGGAACCCAGGACAGCTGTGCGCTTAGGGAAAGGAAAACTCTATAATGTGAAGATTACCCAGAATCCCGTCTTCAGGGCCCGAGACTACAGCTGTGGGCCCACGGCCTTGCTTGTTTGCTGATACGCTGGCTGCGTCTAGGGCTGCTTTGGCAGCAGAGTGGAATAGCTGTCATGGAGGCCAAATGGTCAGATGCCTACAGAGCCTGGAGCATTCACTATCGGCCCCTTATACAAAAGGGTCTCTGAGCCGGGCGGTGGTGGCGCACGCCTTTAATTCCAGCACTTGGGAGGCAGAGCCAGGCGGAATTCTGTGAGTTCCAGGCCAGCCTGGGCTACCAAGTGAGTCCCAGGAAAAGCGCAAAGCTACACAGAGAAACCCTGTCTCAAAAAACCAAACCAATAATAATAATAATAAACAAAAGGCTCTCTGACCTGTTCTAAGTCTTGTGGATAGACAGAGGCAGTTCCCGCTAAGGCTACTCGAGAGAAACAGAGAAAGCTCCTGAGGAAGAAAGAACTCACGGCAGGAGATGGAAGACGAGACTATTGGCATGTGCTGACACCTGTCCACTCACCATACTGGGAAACCCTGCACTGCCAGAGCAGGAGGTTAAGGCCTTGAAGCCGGCACCAACTGGGGCCGGCTGCCATTATGCCTGAGGAGCCAAGCAGGTGATAGCAAACGGAGGAGCAACCTGGGACCAGGCCAGGGGTGCGGCAGATATGGCATGCTTGGTTAAGGTTCACCTGCTTGTCTGGCTTGAAGAGCCTTGCCGCCTAGTGAGGGAGGTCACCTGGGCACAGAAAAGAGCTTGGTGGGCGTTGTACCTTCTGTGGAAAGTGAGTCCAGCCGCACCGTGGGGTTGTGTGACCAGACACCTCGGAGGCCCCACTTCAGCTGACTCAGAGAGATAACAGCTGATTTTTGAGTTTCTTTTTATTTTAGATTTATTTATTTATTATGTATACAATGTCCTGTCTTCATGCATGCCTGCTCGCCAGAAGAGGGCATCAGATCTCATTATAGATGGTTGTGAGCCTCCATGTGGTTGCTGGGAAATGAACTCAGGACCTCTGGAAGAGCAGCCAGTGCTTTTAACCTCCCAGCCATTTCTCCAGCCCGAGTTGCAGTTTTTTTTTCCCCAGCAGAACTCAGCTACTGAGGCAGAGACTCGGGGTGTTAGGGTTTGGATCTTAAATGCTCTCCAAAGACCATGCATTAAAGCTTGGTGGCCAGCCTGTGGCACTGTTAGGAAGTGGTACAACTGTTAGGTGTGGCCTAGAGGACGGGAGTGAGGTCCTGGGCTGTGCCCTTCCAAGCAATGCTAAGACAGTGGCCCCTTCTCCAGCTTCTCTTTGCTGTGCTTCCCGGCTGCTACCAGGTGAGCAACTGTGGTCCACACTGAACTTTCCACAGTGATGCTCAGCTTTGCCTCAGGCTCGAGCCAAAGAGATAGGGGCCAAGTGATCAGGGCCAAGATGAACTGTTGAGCCCAAACCAACTTCAGCTCTTCTGTCTCAGGTATTCTGTCACAGCGTCAGAAAGCTAGCCACCACAGCAGGCAGTGACTGTGCTGACTCATGGGAGCCACAAGACGTGGACCAAAAGTTAGGGTATGGGACTGTCCTGGACTGGGAGGCACAGAGCCGGCACTACCCCCGGGGAAAGAGTTTGAACTGGTGAGCCACAGGACTAGATGAATGGAAGAAGGGAGAAGCAAGGGACTCGAGCATGTGAATGAAGGGCGGCAGAGGCGGCGGGAATGGCTGGACGTGTGAGGTCCGAGGCTGATGCTGCAGCAGGAATGGCTGGATGTTCGAGGTCCAAGACTGATGCTGCAGCAGGAATGGCTGGATGTGTGAGGTCCAAGACTGATGCTGCAGCAGGAATGGCTGGATGTTCGAGGTCCAAGACTGATGCTGCAGCAGGAATGGCTGGATGTTCGAGGTCCAAGACTGATGCTGCAGCAGGAATGGCTGGATGTGTGAGGTCCAAGACTGATGCTGCAGCAGGAATGGCTGGATGTTCGAGGTCCAAGACTGATGCTGCAGCAGGAATGGCTGGATGTTCGAGGTCCAAGACTGATGCTGCAGCAGGAATGGCTGGACGTGTGAGGTCCAAGACTGATGCTGCAGCAGGAATGGCTGGACGTGTGAGGTCCGAGGCTGATGCTGCAGCAGGAATGGCTGGATGTTCGAGGTCCAAGACTGATGCTGCAGCAGGAATGGCTGGACGTGTGAGGTCCGAGGCTGATGCTGCAGCAGGAATGGCTGGACGTGTGAGGTCCGAGGCTGATGCTGCAGCAGGAATGGCTGGACGTGTGAGGTCCGAGGCTGATGCTGCAGCAGGAATGGCTGGACGTGTGAGGTCCGAGGCTGATGCTGCAGCAGGAATGGCTGGACGTGTGAGGTCCGAGGCTGATGCTGCAGCAGGAATGGCTGGATGTTCGAGGTCCCGAGGCTGATGCTGCAGCAGGAATGGCTGGATGTTCGAGGTCCCGAGGCTGATGCTGCAGCAGGAATGGCTGGATGTTCGAGGTCCCGAGGCTGATGCTGCAGCAGGAATGGCTGGATGTTCGAGGTCCCGAGGCTGATGCTGCAGCTTCTGTTTAGCCGGAGAAGCTGTTCTGGTACCACCCGTCTTGGCTGAGCAGATGGATGGTAGCAGCCAAGGGACATGGAGGGGGAAGGACTCAGGCGACAAGGCTTGGGTTCCGGGTGGGCCACCATGTACAGGCTAAAGATGAGCAGGATGAAGGTGGGATTTGGAGTGACAGGGACCAGCCAGATGCTAAACACCAAGGACAGGCACTCCAGAACACCAAGGGTGATGGTGGCAGAAAGGGTCAGGAGGTCACCCCATGGGGTGGGATGGGGGGCTCTGAAGGAGATAATAAATAGCCACAGCTCCAACCAAGGGTCTTGAACGTTCCGTAAATACACAGGGTCGCAGGCGTCCAAGGTGCCCAGGCTCATTTAGATTAGCAGGTCAAAGGAGGCCTCACTGGGAAGGAGCACCCAGCTGGAATTGTAAAGGATGAATAGGAGCTTGTTAGTTTGTCCTCGACTGACTCAAAACTAATAGTCAGAGCTGCTTCCAGCCGGAGGCAGAGGGTCCCAGACAGAGCGCCGAGCCTGCTCCGGAGCCATGAAATCTGTGAGGTGCATAATGCCTCTGCGCACCTGTGGACCAGGACAGCCATGGCTGGACCCACCTCCCACGGTGCTGAGCACACACAAGGCATGCTAGGCCTCTGTGAGCACCCGCTCCAGCTGGCCATGGGTAGGGCCGGCTATCGCGATGATTCAGGTAGTTGTTTCTCCTGGATTGCACCCAGCACGCAGGGTGGCGGGTCTTTCTCCCTGTGTGAGTGATCTTCTTCCTTCCCTCATCAAGCTTCTAAGTGAGGTTAAAAAAAAGAAAACCCAGCTCCTACAAGAGGTTTTCTTTTCCTTCTTTCTGAAACAATACAGTCTCCAGCCCTAGCTCTACCTGTAGTCTGTGGCTTCCACAAAAAGCCTTTTGTTGATATGTGGGGCACTTGCGGCCTGGCTTGCTGCCAGGCTGCCTTTTTATTTATCAAACCCTCCCAGCTCTCAGGTGTTAGACTCTTATTACTGGAAAGAAAAAAAAATTTTTTTTTTAGGCCAGAAGTTACTGTGGGAGAAGCCGAGGGCTCCTTGTGTGTCACTGAGATGACTAGCCACACCTGGGAAGAGCCTTCACACACCAACACACCAGACCCCAGGATCTGTGTAGTGCAGCACCTTGGGACAGCTGCGGTGTGTGTGTGTGTGTGTGTGTGTGTGTGTGTGTGTGTGTGTGTGCGCGCGCGCGCGCGTCCTACCTGTGCCTCTGAGTCAGGCCATGTTGAGAGTTATCCCTAGGTACCTTTCACAAACTTCTGATCCTAAAATATTGTAAATACCTATATAAGAAACATCCAAAGGATTCTACCTGCCCAGTGCAATGCCCACAGTCTCTAAAGGAGGCCGGAACCAGGGTAAGACCTTTCTTCCCTTCCTTCGTCCCGCTTCCCTTCCTTCCCTCCACCATGTTTCCCTGGTTCGCTTCACTAGGTTATCATTTTCAGAGCATGGTAAACTGATTCGACTCCATCTCGGAGTCAACGGTGGCCACCAGGAAGTGGAGGGGCTGGACAGAGAATTTGGAGATGGGGCTACAACCAACAGGGAAGGACCTGGGAGAAAGTGGGGCAGGTAGAACCCGAGCCCTCCCCCATGGGCTGGCTATAAGATCACATGACCCTCTGGGGAAACTAGGCACCTTTCGTAAATTCTAGAAATGTAGGTAACACAAAGGCAGAAACAGAGAGTAACTGTGCAGACATGCTGGTCTCTGCAACCATCCAAAGCACACCTCTCGAGCCCAGGAGGAACTGGGAGGGATGCTGTAGGAAGTAGCTCAAGCCACAGCAACCAGACCCTTAGAACCACCAAGATAGATCTCATTTTCATCTCTGTGGGCATCCTCAACTCTCCTGAGTAACCACAGGGGTTAAAAAGAAATTCATTTGTTGACATCCTCCACCTGCCTCATACTTAGCCTTTCTGGTAGGTCTCGTTGCTTCTGTAACATGGATGAGGACGGAGAGGTACAGGGAACATGCTACTTGCCCAAGCCCATGCAATTAGTAAGGTAACAAAGGCAACAGTAAAATCCAGCCAGTCTGATCCCCTTTTATATGCTGGGAAGAAACCATTCGTTCCTTGGGGTCCAGTAGGCAGGGGAGAATTGAACGAGCAATACCACATGCCAGGAAACCACTGTTTTTCCTTCAGACTTTTTCAACAAATTGGTTTCTTCTAACCTTTAGAGCAGAAGCTGTGGTTGCTATGTGTGTGCTGGAAGTGGCGGGGGGTGGGGGGGGTGGGGGGGGGTGGGGGGAGTCTCTCCCCTGAATAAGTGCAGAAAGGTTGACCGCAGTAAGGCCCCGAGTGCTCCAGGTGAACTCTCTCTTCCTGAAACAAACACATGCATTCCACACACCTGGTGAAGTGACCAGGCACTCAGAGCTGGTATCAGCCATGCGAAATCAGACATCCAGGCTGTCAAGTGACTACAGAAGGTTGCCTTTGTGTAAGGATCAGATGGGGGACTCAGCCTGAACCCTAAATTCTCACATGCCCATCAGTCAACCCCTACCCATGTTTCGGGCTCCTGGGTTGAAGGAGAAAAAAATCCCCCAGGAATACTGGCAGCATCCACTGTGAAGCTGGGTGGCTGGGTCAGTTGAGGCAGTTTCAGAGGAGTATCTGGGAGTCTTGAAAACAGTATTGAAGCATGGTTCCTGCTACCTATTTTGGATGGCTCACAACCACCTGTAACTGGTGGATCCAAGACCTCCCAGGCCACTATGGGCACATGTACACATAACCTTACACACACACATCTTAAAAACTAAAAAAAAAACAAAAAACAAAAAAACCAACTGTAAATATGGCTCAGTTTAGAGTACTTGCCTAGTATAAGTAAGGCCCTGAAATTATTATCCAGCATTACAAAATAAATAATTAAAGATTCAGTAAATGAAACAGCAGCCCTAACTTCTTGGAAGGCTAAGGTAGGAGGATTACTTGAGCCTATAACCTATAATCTCCAGATCTCCCCATGAGAGGCCATCTCAAAAAATAAAATCAGATCCTACACTAAGCTCAAGAGCCAGTCTGGGCGTCTCCTCTACTGAGACTTCTCACAGTGATCTTCACGGCCCCATACAAGCTGGCGGCCTTTGCCTCCTGGTGTCCCTGAGCCCCCAATGTGCTCAGTTTGTGGCCCATGTGTCCTCTCTCTTCTAGGGTCTTCATCCCTGTGTTCACCCACTTCAGCCACCCTGGCCTTCTGCTCTTCTCCAAACACGCCCATGCTCATCTCAGAGCTTTTGCGCTTTTTTTTTTTTTTTAAATTAAGTTTTAAAAATGTTTATGGGTATGGGTATTTTGTCTGTGCACCAGGTGCGTGTCTGATGCTGGCAGAGGCCAGAAGAGGGCATCGGCACCCCTGAAAAAAGTTAGACAGCTGTGAGCTGCCATATAGGCCCTAGGAATGGAACCTGGGGCTTCCACAAGAGCAGCAAGCGCTCTTAATGGCTGAACCGTCTCTCTGCCCGCCGCCCCCTCCCCCCGTTGTTTTTTAATGTTTATTTTTATTTTATTTATGTGTATGTGTCTATGTGTGTATCTACCATGTGTGTGCTGGTGCCTGAAGAGGCCAGAAGAAGGTGTCCAATCCCCTGGAACTGGAGTTCCACGTAGTCCTGAACCACCCAATGTGAGTGCTGGGAACTGAACTCCACTTTGGGTCCTTGGGAAGAGTAGCCAGCGCAAAGTTCTTTCTCCAGCCCCTGTCTGCTGTTATCTCTGCCTAAAGTATTCTTTTCCTCCTCTCCCAGATATTACAGAACCTGCCCCCGACAGGCCCTTTGACATGCAACCGAATTCTCCTTCCCTTGATTTAGTGACTCAATCCAGAGGACTGGGATGAAGTGGAGGTAGTGATATTGTCGAACTCTTAGAGGCTACTACATGGAAGGCCCTGCATCGTCCCCTCCTCAGGCTCTTTCCGGCATGGCTCCCGCAGGGAAACCCCCGACTGCCCCACGGTGAGGACATTCTTGCGGTTCTGCCAAAGGGATGGCACTTGGCCCCGGGGACGTGAGCCACCCTGAAGCTGCTGCTCCAGCCCCGGCCACACCTACACATACCTGCCATTCTGGCCCACCATGTGACTGCAGCCCTGGGAGAGACCCTCAAACCAGAACCACCCGGCGAAGCCACTCCCAGAAACTGACCTCCTTCGTGACCCTCAGAAACTGTGGGAGACAGTAACTCTATTGTTTCCAGCTTCTGAGTTTGGGGGCCGTTTGTTATACAATCATAGACAGTGCACGGCTTCCTCATTCCCAACAAGTTTGTGCTACGGCATCACCTGTGCAGACACCTCCACCATTCACTCGCTCCCTTAAGAACGGCTCTCCTCCAGGCGTGGGGCTCCTTGGCTTTCTAAACCTTTGTCTCCCCATTGAATTCTCAGTAAATAGTTGCTGGGTGAGTAAATGCACACTCACCTCTGCTTTAGTCCTTCTGTACTCAGGGACTGGGTGGATCTGAAGGACATCCAGGTTTTGTTTTGAATTGCTTTGTTATCTGAAGTCTCATTAGGGAGACCAAGTTAACCTGGAACTTGTTATGGAGCCCAGGCCGTCCTTGAACTCATGACCCTCAGCCGCCCAAGGGCTAGTAGGATTATAGCTCTGCGCTACCCGTGCCTTGCTTCATTCAGTTTTAAAATCTCGTGTTGATGCCGTTTTTTCTAAGGGTTCCGTCTGGGTGCACCTTTTCCCACCGCCTGCAGGTTGGGGGGAAGGACCAGCTTCTGGATCATGCGGCCTCTCTCCCAAGACCAGGCCTGATCTAAAGACAAGCACCGCGGAGCCATACTTGACCGAGGGCCATCAGTTTCCAAGGCTTTGATTTAGTCAAGCCGGCTCCAAAAGACACAAACAGCGACTGTCCCCAGGGGGAGCTAATCTGATTGTCCTTGGTGCCAGGACATTCAAGTCTGTCATGGGTGGCGAGCCCGAAGTCATGTGGCACCAGAGGGGCAGCTGTATCAACAGGGCCCCTTGCAGGCTCGCACAGGACTCAGCCAGAGGCTGACTTTCAAACAGGCCAGCAGGGGAGAATGAGTGGGCAGTGGGCATGGACCCGTTTTGTGCAGTGAAGAGCAGGCCTGGGGTGAAGGGGGCTACTCCTGCGTGAGGTCCCCGAGTTCTTAGAAAGTTCAGGGCTCACCACTATTGTGCAATAACCACTGGTAGTTCTCTGCCCATTAACCGGACATACCTTGGTGCCCTTCCAGAGGATGACTGGTGTATCTCGACACTTTGACCAAGAGAGCCCCACCCAAGGCATTGGATGACTGCAATGTCCTTGGGATAGTTCTTTTATTGATCTGTACAGGTCCCTCCCTGGTATCACAAGACCATGTAATAAAAGCATTCTCCAAGTTCACGGCGTGTGGGTTCTCTGGGTGACAGGCGAGCTCAGGGAAGAACGATGAGGTTTCAGCACATCTGGCTGCTTGCCCCCGAGCAAGCAGATGCAGTGGCCAGTTCACCTCTGGGCTTCAGTTCCTTCACTGAATCAACAGGATTGCTAGATCCCCACCCACTTATGACCCCAACCTTCTCCAGGGAGCTGGAGACACACAGCAGGGAGCCATGGGCTGCAGGTATAAGGCAGGAACTCCGCAGAGGAATCTGGGTGCTGAATGCTGGTATTAACCATTATGTAAGGCAGAGACTCGGTGCTCAGAGCACCCCCGCTGTGACAAGTGGCCCCCCTCCCGTGGCTGTGAACCTCCTCGGTGAACCCCCATTTCACCCTTCCCATTCCACCAGCCCCAAAGCCCAGGTAACTGTCCGCCCCTCCCTCTTAGCTCCCCGCCTCTCCCCTCCTCCCCCCACTTCCTTTCTTCACCTCTTCTTAGCTAACTCAACTATAGAGTTAGAATGGGTGGGCTTTCAAGGAGACAGGAAGTTAGGGAGGAAAGGCTTGAGTGGGAAAGTCCCCAGAGCTCTGGGCGCCTCCGTGTTCGGGTCCAGAGCACGCTTGACTCACTTCTCACAGCGCGGTCTGACTGACCTCTGGTGTGGAAATTAGCACAGTTGGATACTTGTCAAGTGTCACGGGGCAGGTTACAAATAGCACGGGGATTAGCAAAGCCCCATCAGAAACTCGCGTTCAAGGTCAGGGAAAGTTAACAGCTTAATCCCTGGAGCACCAGGAAGGGTGTTTTATGGCAAACGAAGGCTGTGAGCACACATATATGACCAGGACGGGACAGAGGTGGCACACTACAGGGTTTGATGGGGGATCCACTTCAGTCTAGGAGCGAGGCCCTCGGGTTGAAAGCTAGAGTACGAGGTCCCCTGTGTGCTAGCGGGCCCAGGTGTTCCCATATCCTGTTGTAGAAAGGTCCCTGCGGGACCCTAGCTCCAGTGACCTCCCCAGGTCGAGATCTCAGAGCAGTAGGACCGGCCACCTGAATTCTGACCAGCAGTGGCGGCGGACGACGGGGACCCGGCTCAGTCGCGGACTGGGATCCTCGTCTTTCCCTGTTGCTCTGCCGGGGCTCAGCTCCCCGGCAGCCCCGGGAGCTCTGTACCTAGGCTGCAAAGGGACCAGCTGCCCGCCGCGCAGTCCGGGCTGCCAGGGGGACAATCTCAACTCGCTGGTACCCCCAGCTTGGTGGAGCGGGCCAATCTGCCTCCCCACCCCCACCCCCGTCCCTCGGGTGCACCGCCAAGTCTTACCGTCCCAGGACCGCGAAGCCGCCCTTAGTTCTGCGCTCGGGCGCGGCGCGCCCAGGCCCCAGGAGGGCAGCACCCGGTGGCGGCCAGCTCCCACCGGTCAGCCCTGCCCTGCCCTGCCCCGCCCGGCCGCCGTGCCCACGGACCCGGCACCGCCTGGCCCTGTGCACACGGAGGCGACCCGCCCTCCGCGCCCGGACGCGCAGAGGGTGTGCGTGGAAGTCAGGCGTGCGGCGGCGGAGAGTCCCAGGACCAGCTCAGGTAAGCGGCACCCCCGGGAACCGCAGCAACTCCCTGCAGAGACATTTGCCTCTCCTGGCCTGGCTTTGCCAACTCTCCGGAACGTGGGAAGCGGAGAGATGCTGTTGATTTGGGACTGGCTTTGGGAAAAACCAAAGGAGTGTTTATGGACGGATTCGGCTTTGTGGGGTTGGCTTTGGAAACAGTTTAAGGTAGAGAGGGTTCGGTTTCTTAGGTAATTTTCCATCTATGTGGATGCCCCTGTGTGTCCGTGTTTTGAGCGCACCTAAGCGGGGCGCTGAGGCGATCCCCCCACCTTAGTTTGGATCAGGGACTAGCCCATGGGCTAGGTGTCCTAGGGGAAAGAAACTGCAAATCTAGCTTGGGGCTTCTTCTGTTTATATTGTTGGTGTTTGGGAACTTGCCTTGAGAGTTGAGGGCCATGACTCGCTGCAAGATGAGGACACCAAGAACCGAGTGAGTTCCTAACAGAACTTGAGGCAGTCCTTATCTGGGAAGGCAGCAGTAAGATTATGTGATCCAAGGGAAGGTGTGTTTTGAATGAGTACGATGCTTTAAGTCTTCCATCTTAACAGCATCTTCATGGAATGTGTCTTTTCCAAGTTTGAGAGGAAAGCTTGCCTCATCTGCTTCCTTTTTTTCCCTTCACTTTCTTCTGATTCTATCGCACTTTCTCGGGGAGGGGGCGAGGGGGGGAAGTACTTCCTATGGTGGCATCAATTGATTCCTATCTTTACCCAAACTCATCTTTTTACACTTTTTTACACTGGTGTCCCTGAGCCCCCAAGCCCCCAATGTGCTCAGTTTGTGGCCCATGTGTCCTCTCTCTTCTAGTTTGTTTAGGTCTTGGCCATGAACTCCTTCATGTGAGATCATGAATGTGAACGGCAAATTACGTTTTAAAGGTTTTTTTTTTTTTACTTATTTATTTTTATTTCATGTGTATTGTGTTTTTGCCTACATGCATGTCTGTATGAGGGTGTCAGATTCCCTAGAACTGGACTTACAGACAGTTGTGAGCTGCCATGTGGGTACTGGGAATGGAACCTGGGTCCTCTGGAAGAGCAGCCAGTGCTCTTAACCACTGAGCCATCTCCCCAGCCCCACATTTTAAAGTTTTCTCTATTTGGATTGTGTTCGAGAGTGGTACAGTAAGGACCCTTACTCCCATTCACCCAAGTGAAACAAGGTCACTGGTTCAAAACCAATGCTGTGCGCACCAGCATACCCTTTAACCACTGTTTGGCGGAGGCAGTATACAATACTCTTTTGTTTTTGTTTTATTTTGGGACAAGGTCTCTCTATTATGGAGCTCTCTCTGGCTGTCCTGGAACTCACTCTGTAGACCAGGCTGACCTCGAACTCAGAGATCCGCCTACTGCCTCCCAAGTGCTGAGATCAAAGGCGTGCGCCTCATGTCCAGCTAGTATGAGTATAAAATAGTCTGGAAGTACCGGCCTTTTGAGGTTTTGTGTGAGGAGCTTTTCCATTGGACCCACTTCTGTTTTCCCAGCAAGTTTGTGAGCCTTTATTGCCCTGTAACCCTTGCTTTGCGAAGTGTCTAAGCCTCTGTGGAAGCGGGCGGTGCTGTGGAGGAGGTGAGTGTCAGCCACCCGCCTTGGTCTGCTCGCCTACCTGAGGGCACCGTCTGCCTCTGCCATGGGGCTGGACTTGACCTGTTGTGCCAGATTTTTCTCAGGCCATGCCAGGGTCCAGACACTGAGCTGCCAGTGAGGGTGGAGTGTCTGGGCAGCCCTAGGGTTGGCATCTTGAGAATCCTAGAACCACATTTTGACAGAGTTAGCTTAAAAGTCCACAAACCCACTGTCTTCTTGAACTACCTTTCCGTCCTGTTGAAACTGCGGGTGTTGGGCCGTGTGCAGATGCCGCCTTAGAATAAAGTGAGAAGTGAAAAGCTGGGGAAATCTTAAACAAGAAGTGGGAAGTTAGTTATTGGACAAAAACTTACCCAAATTCTCAGAGTAGTTCTGATACGATACTGGACAGCTGTATGTCTGAAATTATCCCCATGGCTCTTCCCTTACCTGCCACTATTATTATTATTATTATTATTATTATTATTATTATTATTATTTATTATTATTATTATTTCATTGGCCTGGAGAAATGAGTTTGTAAGACTCAGAACAGGAAAAGCCACACCCAGTCATCTTATTTATTTTTAAAAAGATTTCCTTATCTCAGAAGCATGGTAGTTGAATTTCCTCTTTTTTGATATATTCATGAAATTACACATTTGGGAGTCTTTGGATGCCAGTTCTCCTGACTCATAGGCCAAGTCATTGTTCTACAGCAGACCAATTGCATAATATTCTACCTCCTAACAGGTCACCCTTCTGTGATAATCTGCAATGGTCAAAAAGAGATCAGAGCTGGTCGTAGATAGCTGTATCCGTTGTAATTTTGCATTTATTGTTGTTTGCAGAGCCTGAAACTCCGGGAGAGAAGGAAACACATTTCCGCTTCACGGCAGGGAGCCACAAGGAAGCCTTTTCTTTTCTGGCCATGTCTTCCGTAGTAACGACTGAGCCAGATGGGGACCAGAGGGACAGGCATGTCAGCAAGCTCATTTTCTTCCTCTTCCTCTTCGGTGCGGTCCTGCTGTGTGTGGGAGTCCTGCTCTCCATCTTTGGCTACCAGGCATGCCAACATAAGGCTCTCTCACACTGCAACATGGTGCTCAAGATTGCTGGCCCATCGTGCGCAGTGATTGGGCTCGGCGCTGTGATTCTGGCCCGCTCCCGGGCACGCCTGCATCTGCGGGAGGGGCAGCGGCGAGGCCTCCAGGACCCTGACCAATCCTTCATCTGTGGAGAGAGCCGCCAGTTTGCCCAGTGCCTCATCTTTGGATTCTTGTTCCTGACCAGTGGCATGCTCATCAGCATCCTGGGCATCTGGGTACCTGGATGCGGCGCAGACTGGGAACGGGAGCCGCTGAATGAGACGGACACCGGAGAAACAGAGCCCCAGATCTGCGGCTTCCTGTCTCTGCAGATCATGGGGCCCTTGATTGTGCTTGTGGGGTTGTGCTTCTTTGTGGTGGCCCACGTTAAGAAGAAAAACAACTTGAGTTCGAGCCGAGATACCTCCGAAATTGAAGGGGGACACGCCCACAGTATGGAGCCGGTCCATATCACTGTAGGTGAGTGTCGGTTGTCTGTGCACTTTGCTTAAGTCTCAGTGGGCATCGCTTTAAGGCCTCCCCAGGCTTCCCTGGGTCTGGTCTAGATTCCTTTTCTCAACTCAGCTCCTCTTTGTCTCATACATGTGCGCACACCTGAGCACACAGATAACCCACCACCAAACACACACACACACACACACACACACACACACACACACACACACACGTGAAAAGCAGGCTGTAAGATGGTCTGCCCTGTGGTCTTGCTTCACAGGTCCATTACACTACAGTATATAGTTAAAGTGAGCATTCGATTTCAGCTCCTAGGCCTACTAAGAGCTTACTTGGTTTTCTTGTTTTTTTTTTTTTTTTTTTTTTTTTTTTTTTTTTTTTAAGATTTATTCATTTATTTATATTTGAGACACAGTCTCACTCTGCAACCCTGGCTGTCCTGGAACTCACTATGTGGACCAGGCTAGCCTCAAACTCACAGAGATCCACCTGCCTCTGCCTTCCTAGTGCTGGGATTAAAGGCATGTGCTACTACTCCCAACTAAGAATTATTATTATTATTATTATTATTATTATTAGTAGTAGTAGTAGTAATAGTAGTAGTGTGTATGTGTGTGTGGGGGTGTGGGTGTGTTTGTAGGGATATATGTGGAGGTGCCTGAGGAGGTCAGAAGAGGGTGTTGAGTCCCCTGGAGCTGGAGTTACAAGCAGTTGTGAGCTGCCCGCTGCTGGTGCTGAGACCCTGACTTGGAGCCTCTGAGAGAGCAGTACATGCTCTTAACCCAGCTGCGCCATCTCCGCAGTCCCGCCAACAATGTCCTCTAAAACTCCGATGAATCCAAAGGGAACCTTTCCAGTTGTCAAGTTTCAGCAAGTCAGGGTCCCACCCGTCCTCTCTTCTCAGGACAGTAGGACTTCATCTATTTTCTGGGCATCTCTGTGACTTCTGGGAAACGGCTGAGGCAGTGGCGGTGGGGGGTGGGGTGGGGGCAGAGACTGCCAGCTGGAAGTGTTTCTTCATCAGACAAACAAATGCCCTCAGCTGGTGACCGAGACGAAGGTGCCATCGCCAGGTGTCACCGGCCTGAGGTTTGCTCTGTGTGAGGTGGCACTTTAACACTGGACGCAAGTGGCCACATCCTGTCCTTTGTGTCCTCCAAGACAGGTGCTGTTCTGTACCGCCGGCAGCTGTGGCAACCGAGGCCAGGGAATTCTGAGTTTGCTCAGGGCTACCCTGGCTTGGTCCCGGGCAAATGGTTTTTTAGACGTCCGGCCACTAGTGTGAACTGGTCTCCTCCCTACAAGGAAGTGGGGTTCTCTTTCCTACCTCTTCCTGGCACTGTCACCTGGGGATCCCGGCCTATCAGAGCCCATCCTTCTTCAATCCTCTGGCAGCAGAGCTGCGACCTGTCTAGAATGTTCCGGACAGAGGTCATCGTGCCATGCACGGGAATCGTAAAGGATTGGAATTGGGAGACAACTTAGTTCTGGCCCCTCGTTCCTCCTCCTCTGAACACAGGGGTGTGTTCTAGAGTGAACAGGGACACTAAACCAAACTCTTAAAAGTTTGACTGTACCCGTGTGGCGGGGGCGGAGGTGGGGCGCAGCGTGGCCCGTCGCCCCGTGTGCAGAGCGCTGTATTGGAGCAACTCTGTGCTTTATCCAGCAGCTGGATTTTGATGAGTTAAGATTATCACTGGAAAGCAAGAAAACCTTTCTCAACAGAAGGCACCCCTGGGGAGTTGAGGGAGCTGCTGTTGATTCTCACAGATGCGTTAGCTCAGGGCTGCTTGATAGAGGCCGACTCCATATTGCCACCAGAAAACTCAAGGTTCTGAATTATAAGCCAACTTAAAAAATGTGGTAATCTGTATGTACCCCAAAACTTACTATTTCGGGACCAGGCATAGTGGCACATGTTTTTAATCCCACCACTCAAGAGGCAGAGGTAGACAGATCTCTGTGAGTTTGAGGCCAGCCTGGTCTACACATCAAACTCTAGGCCAGCCAGGGCTACATAGTGAGACCCTGTCTCGAACAAAACAAAATAAAAAGAAAACCAACAACAACAACAACAAAAAACAGAACAACAAAAAAACTTCCTGGCTTAGCCATTTTTAATTTTCATTTACTTTTGTGTTATATGAGTGTATGTGTGCCTTCATATGTGTGTGTGCAATGTGTGTGCAGATGAGGGCTAGATGCTGATGTTGGGTGTCTCCCTCAGTCACATGGCATCCTATGTTTTGGAGACGGGCATTACAACTGCCACAAAAGGTCTGCTGATTTGGCTAGGCTGGCGAGCCAGTGAACCCCAAGGACCCTCCTGTCTCCTCCTCCTGAGATTACAGGCGCATGCCACTCTGCCCAGGGTCTTACATGGGTGTGGGGATTTGAACACAGGTCCTCCTGCTTGTGAGGCTAGTACTGTAGTGACTGAGCTATCCCCCAGCCCTATTTTAACTGTTTTAAATAGACAGTATATACAGTTTATATATACGCTATATACAATGTAATGTTACATACATATGGATATGGATATCTATGTTTATATAATATACAGTATATACAATGCAATGTTATTAAATATAGTCAAGACATTGCAACACTCTCATCACCATCAGCTTCCGGAATCTTCCGTTCCTCCCAAACAGAACCACCTGTTAGCAGCTCAATCCCCTTCCCTCCCAACTGAAATCCAGTCTACTCCACATGGAAGCGTCACAGGCCTACCTTTACATTCCAGAGTGCACAGGGCTGTTTTGACCTTTTATGGTGTGTGTGGTGGCAAGAGAGAAGCCATTAATTTTGATTTTTTTTTTTAACTTGTTGCTCTGTGTTTTCCCCAGGTGACTCGGTGATAATATTCCCGCCCCCTCCACCGCCTTACTTTCCCGAGTCTTCCTCGGGCAGCCCCCCACCTCCTGGGGTGAACAGCTTGCACCCCCGGGCTGAAAACCCACCTTCCTACTGCAGTCTTTTTCACCACGGGTAAGAGTCCCCCTTCCCCACCAGTGGGCATGTGCAGCCGGGTAAGAGTCCCCCTTCCCCACCAGTGGGCATGTGCAGCCGTTCTAGAAACAGGCCCGAATGCAGGCCAGTCTAGCTCTGAGGCTGTGTTGACTGTTAGAGTGCCCGAGTATCTGGTGGTATGTCAGAGTTCCGGCCTTGATGCTCACACTCAGCCGGGAAACCTCGGGTAGCTCGTAGGCTGAGTGATGAAGGATTGCTAGGAAACCTCTGAGCATCTTTATTGTTCTGATAACTACACATCTGTCACGCAGGCAGCTGCCACGGGAGGCCAGAGGCCTCTGCTCCATTAGTGTCGCTGCTTCAGATGGCAGAGAGGTTCAAGGCTCCAGGGGACATGCTCAGAAGGATTTCAGTATTCTAATGGAGGAGGCTCGGACGTGGCCCAGCTGGGCCTCTCTCTCTGTGTTCAATAGCCTCGGGCCTCAGAGCTTTGAGGGATGATTGAAGAGATAGATGGTCCATGCCCCACCCTACATCCAAAGCAGGGAGAGTCTCATGGCACAGGCCTGAGGCAGCAAGAACCCAAGACATAGTGAGAGGGTAAGAAGAAGGCTGGTCTCGAGGAAGAGGGGGGCCACTGATCTCCAGAGTGAATGACGGGGATAGTGGTGAAGCAAGTCACACAGGCTAGGAGAAGATCAGGGCTCCCCGGTAGTCGGGGGAACATGAGAATAGACATTTGAGGTAGACTTTCAGGGCTGGGTGTACCGAGAAGAGGCAGTACTGATATGGACCTCCTAAGACTTGGTAGAAGGTGTCCACGTAGGCGTTCCCGACAGTGCCAGATAGGGGCCAGTGTGTGTGGCCCCCAGATGCCAACTCCTACGGAGTTGGGGACCCAGGTTGTGGTGAGGGAAGGAAATGTTGCTGAAAAATATCCCAGGGCAAAATGGGAAGGTAGATGGCGAAACGTGTGCATTTTTCAGAGAAGGAGAAGTTAAGCCCTAGGGACCTGGTGCCCATATGTGTTCACTCAATGGTTGCCCTGGGAGCTAAAAGAACCTCAGCATTCAAACAGTGTATGTTGGGTATGTGCAGCCTGCTGACGGGGCCAGAGGACACATGCCCTTTGTCAGGGTTTAGAGGAACGTGAAGTTGTCTGAGGATCCTGTTTGCCACAAAAAGAAGGGGAGAGTTTATCTAATGAGAGGGAGAAGGAGATGGCCAGGGGACGGAGCGGGCTCATGAGGGTCACATCATGAGCTGGGGACCAGGGTGCTGAATCTGCATTGCTCAGTGGAGAAATGTTGCTCAGTGGAGAAAGACCAGGCAATTGGAGATAGACATCTAACAGTGAATGCTGTATTTTTTTCCTCCAATGATAAACTTCTCCAAACCTAAGACCATGTCTAGGGGCTTCACATAAGTCCCCATTGAGATGGCAGTATTGATGTCAGGACCGCCGGGTCTGGTTTTCCTTGCATTATTTTCTGAGTTTCACGGTCACCCTAGCTGGAAGGTTACTGCTACCATCAGAATAATACAGAGAAGGTAACGGAGGCTCCTGAAGGGTGAATCGTGTGTCTAAGATCACCCACTGGGAAAGCAGCAGAGTGGAACTGAAATTCTAGTCCCCTGCCTTTGGGGCCTCTCCAGTGACTGGTGTCCCTTCCTGCCTCCCATCAAGCTGTTGGTTTGGCTTTTAATGTTCTATTTGTGTATATTCACACACCTTATTGTATCCTCCTCAGAAGACAGCGACTGTGCGTGCCAGTGTGCGGGCGCACCAGTTGTTGCTAGGAGATGTCTGAACCTTGAGGCTTAGAGCCTTTTCTCTGACAAAGACAGTGACAGCAGAAGCCAGGCTGTCTTAATGTTACAGCGAACTCTAGGAAAAAGAAGAGATATGGGACTGGCAAGGTGGCTCATTGGGTCAAAGCGTTTGCTGCCAAGCCAACGACCTGAGGTCAATCCTGGGAACCCACATGATGGAAGGAGAGAACCAACTCTTGAAAGTTGTTCTCTGACCGCCACACGTGCACTATGTATGGCACATGTGCCAAACACACACACACACACACACACACACACACACACACGCACGCACGCACGCACGCACGCACCCCTTTGTAAAAAGAAAAAAAATTAAGGGGGTAAGGAATGAAAGCAGATCTATAAAACACAATAGGCAATCATGGTAGCATAGGCCTTTAATCCCAGCACCTGGGAAGCAGAGGCAGGCAGATCTCTGTGAGTTCAAGGCCAGCCGGGACTACATCACGAGACCCTGTCTCAACAACAGCAACAACGTAGAATTATAGGAGAAACAGCTCCGAGATTGGGCCGAGGCTCCTGGAAGCATGACATCCAGAGAAGCCTCGTACCTGAGGGCTGTCACTATTTTCACTATGTCCCCTCATAATTTTGTTCTTTCTTTCCAGAAGGACCCCAACTCCTGAGAGCCAGGGCGCAGCCTCTGAGAGAGAACGGGAACTCATATACACCATTTCTGGGCCGGGTTCACCCTCTGAGAGCTCATACCCTGGGCATCTTCCACTGGATCTGCCTCCTAGATATGAAGAGAAAGAAACTGCCCCGGCCACGCCCACGGATGCACCTTCTGAGCCGTCCCCACCATGAATTATGGACTCCACTTTTATATATTTCATGGATTGTTATTTTTATTTAATTTTTTAATAAAACATACAATAACCTTGGCTGTGTTCCCATTTTTCTGCCGTGACATCAAAAGAAGTAACATGTTAGAGATCCACCTTGGATGTTGCTCCTCAGAAGCTCTCTGCCTCCCTTGCTTTTTTGAGACAAGTTCTCTCATTGGTCTGGAACTCATCGTGTAGGGTTGGCTGGCTGGCCAGTGAGCCTCAGGGAGCTCTTCTCTGTCCGTACCTCCTCGGAGCTGGGGTTCCAAGTATGCCACCATGACCAGCTTTTGCATAGGGGTCATGGGGACTGAATTCAGGTCCCCACGTGTGCAGAACGAACACCTTACTGACTGAACCATTTACCCCACCCCGCCCTTCGCTGGTCTCAGGAAGCCGGGCCCTGTCAGTGCCTGGTGCTGCCAGAGGCCAGCCACGGTTTGTTAATGTTTAGTTGTCTCCATTCTGTCTCTGGGGTTATTCACTTCTGGAACCAAGGACTAAGACTGCTGTCCTAAGTTCTTTACCATGTTTCCTCCTCATCCCTTTTCTCTCTCCCCCTTTCCTGTTTCCCGTTCCATCTCCCTTCTTTAGGAGCCTCGAGGCTTCCTAGCACATGGACAGCCTCTGAATAAACTGGGGTGTGATTTCCCTGGAGACTCTGTTCTGATTTATTCTTTGAGATAGGATTTTGCTACGTTGCCCAGGCTAGCTTCGAACTTGTGCTCTTCATACCTCAGACTTCAGAGTTCTGGGATTATAAACCACCATGCCTGTTCTTTCTCTCTCTCTCTCTCTCTCTCTCTCTCTCTCTCTCTCTCTCTCTCTCTCTCTCTCTCTCTCTCTCTCTGTCTCTCTCTCTCTCTGTGTCTCTCTCTCTCTCTCTCTCTCTCTCTCTCTCTCTCTCTCTCTCTCTCTCTCTCTCTCTCTCTCTCTCTCTCTCTCTCTCTGTGTGTGTGTGTGTGTATGTGTGTTATCTAGCATTCAGGTGCCTGACCACAGAGTACAGGCGCTAGGCAGCGTGGTTCATCTGTGGCACTAACTGGTCACATGTGAATTGCCACTGTGATGAATCAGGGTGGCTGTTTGGGCCAGCAGTTCTAATCTGTTTTTAAACGGAACATTTATTAGATTGACCCGCTATTAAAGGGCTGTGCTATTCTTCCTCCTGGAAAGTTAATTATTCACATTTTAAAATTAGAACAAAGGGTAGATTATCGTCACTTCCTCCTGTGGCTATTTGTTTAAAATGGCCAAGCTGAAACTTCTAGGTAGAATTACTTCAGTTACGAGTTTTCATTTGTAATCCAGAGCCGATGTAGTGGCTCAAAGCTGGATTTGTGACTGAGTGCTTTGCTTTTATGTGGTTGTACAGCTAAGCAAACGGTTAGGAGGGGTCAGGGGTGAGCCTGACCTTGTGGTGATGGGAGTCGTCAGCCCTTGTGGTCTTCACTGGCTGGGGGAATGAAGCCAGAGACTACGGCCTCCCGGCAGAGACTGGGCTGTGTGTGAGCAGGTTACTGCAGAACCGCAATGATGGGGGTGGGGGGCTGGGGGGAGCGAGGGGTGGGGGGTGGGGGAAGCTGGGCCAGATAATGTCACAGATCTCAGTTCTCAAACCTGGGACAAGCCGGCTGAGGTGCCTATTTTAATGTATCGAAGTGGACCTGGCCATCAGGTTCTCCCAGAATTCCTCAGTCCCCATCTGTTACAGGGCATGGCTGGCACACCCCTCTCTACCCTTCCCTATATAACCCAGCCCTTTTGTCTACCCTGTATTCTCCTGGTTCTCCCCTTCTCTTCACATGGCCCAGAAATATATAAATAGGTGTTTCTGGTGCCGAGGACTGAACCCTGGGCCTTGTGCATGGTGTGCAAGTGCTCTGGCAATGAACCATATCCCCAGCCCAAACTAACCATTGTTAAAGTGAAAACTCAATAGCATTTGGTTTTCTTAATTTCCACATTATCCTAACCACCACTTCCTTCCAGTTCCCTAAAACAAAGGCTCAGGCTCACTAAGCTGTCATTCCCCGTTATTCCCTTTAACATCCTTACCCTCAGCTCCCCGCAACTCCCAGTCTGCTTCCAGTTATTCTGGATTTACCCGCTTTGGATATGTCAGATAAGTGGGATCATGCAACACAACCTCTTATATTTGACCTTTTTTGTTTAGTATATTTTGAGGTTTATCCATGTTGTAGCATACATCACTACTTCATTCCTTTTTTATGGCCAAGTAATATTCCATGGTATAGATATACCACAGTATGTTTATCCATTTACCCATTGAAATACCACTTCACCTTACTGCTTTTAAGGTATAAGAATTTGAACTTTTCTATCTCCTCACCAACACTTGTTTTCCTTTAAAAAAAAATAAAATTCAACTTTCCTACATGACGTACAGTAGTATTTCACTGTGGCTTTGGTTTGCATTTCCCTAGTGACTAATGATGTTGAATATTGTGATGGCTGATTTCAGCTGTCAACTTGGCAGGATCTGGAGTCATCTGGGAAGAGAGTCTCAATGAGGGATTGTTTAGATTAGCTTGGCCTGTGGGCATGTCTGTGAGAGATTGTCTTCATTGGGTCAACTGAGGTAAGAAAACTCACCTGGAATATGGGTGGCATCAGTTCTGGGGCTGGGCTCTGCATGGAATGAAAAGGAGAGAGTGAGCTGAACATGGACATGCATCGAGATCTGCTTCCTGGCTGTGGAGGAAATGACTGTCAGCCGAGTACATCTTTTCTCCTTTCAGTTGATGTCATGAAACTATTTTATCACAGGAAAAGAAACTAAGTCAGAAGTCCATATTGAGCCGTGGGGCTGCTAGGGTGAGGAACCTGAACATGTGATTCTTTGGCCTCTCAAAATGTTTTGTGCCTGGAATGTGGAGGAGCTTGCTTGATGGGAAGAGCCAGAAAAGCCCCAGTGTGGCCGAGCAGAGCTTGAGAGAGGTGCGGAGAGAAAAGCAGACTGCCACCTAGCTGGTGACCTTTCAGAGGGGACGAGGACTTTCCCAGAAAATGGGCCAGGGGCCATTTGTGCCATGTGGCCCAGACTATGGCTTCACTGTGTTCCCGTCTTGAGAAGCAGAGCAAAGATGAATTTAGAGATGATGGATTGATTTGCCGGGACCTTTCCAGGCAGGATGGTTTTCAGGCTGGTGAAGAGGGAGCCGCTGTAACTGAGAAATCGATCTGCACCGTCATAGAGGGAGTCTCCTGCGCGGCATCGGAGAATGGCAACAGTGTCCTGAGGGCAAAGCTGCACACGTTAGAGGCTCCATCTCAAGCTGCCAGCAGAACTCGGCAGCATGGTCCATGGGCAGCTGTTTCTGGAGATGTGGAAGATACAGGATCAAAGAGGTTGCGTGCTTCGGGCCAATGAGAGCTAGGATGAGCCTGTCAGAAGGGACACATACTTTTCCACTCGCACTTGATTTTGGACACCAAGCATCCCCAGCCATACAAACTGACAGGGTTCTATGGTTTGCTTTCCAAACTCAGGCAGGTGCTTACTCCAGTAAGCCTTGGGTTCTTGCTGCTGGGAGGTAGGAACTCCGGCTGACAAGATGGCGCAGTGGGCAAAGGGGCTTGCAGCTGAGGTTAGGACCTGAATTTAGCCCCCTGGATCTGCGTGGTAGAGGTAGAAAGCCAGCTCCAAAAGGCTGTTCTCTGACTTCCACCCACATACATGAGAGTACATGTGCATCTCCATCAATAAATACATTATATATACATATATAATTAAATATATAAATAAGTAAATTATACACACACACACATATATTTTAAGGGTAAGAACTTACTCTGACTTCAAAATGTGTGGAGGCCAGGCTTTAGGAATTTATTAGATTAAATAGTAATAATATTAGATAAATAAAAATAATATCTATTTAAAATAATAAGTATATAATAATAATAGGTAAATATAAATAATAACTAATCATGACAGAGACAACCCCTGTCGTGAAGAAACCAGCAGGGGCCCCCCACTATAGCCTGGGCCATGCCTAGTCTCCCAGACTGTGAGCTAAATAAACCTCTTTTCCTTTTAAGGTAGCCGGCCTCAGGTACTTTGTTATATAATGAAAAGAGACTAACAGACAGATCTTACTCCAGACTCTGTACTTATGATTTTTGGAGGAAACATTCCAAAAACATTAAAATGAGGTCTGAAAATTCAGGCGGGGTGACCCACTCATGGTGGGAAGCGAAAAGGAAAAATCCCCTGGTAGTGAGTAACTCCACTCAGTAGTAAGTCAGATCAGGCCAAATTATTAAGGCCAGGTTTAATCACAGCAGAGCATTCCTGGGTGGTCCCAGGGGAAGGGGAGAAACCACCAGGGAAAACCACAAGGGGAAGTCTGTGGATGACCTTAAATACCCTCCCAGAGTGGAGCCTCTGCTTTCTCGGGGCAGGGTCTAGGGAGAGAGAGAGAGAGGTAGGGCTCCACCTTCGAGCTTCCACCTAAACATCCCAGACTCCTTGGGTATAGGGCTCGTTGCCTCTGTAGAAACCTTTTGTGAGTCCGTTGCCTTTTCCGGGGACCACTGAAGTGGATCCCAGCCAACCGATTCTGCTGAAGTTACAGCAAGTTTTAGCTAGTAGTTCCCTTCGGTATTTCAGCAGCTCAGTGAGGAAGAACGGGAGAAGCCAAGGGAAGCAGATGCTCGGGGAAAGAGCCGCGGGGTAAGGTGAGTAAGTGGGGTGGTGAGCGGGGCGGGAAGAGAGATGTGGTGGCCCCTTGATGTCCTCCTGTGGGTGTGACCACTGGTTTGCTGAGTGGGTGTTACACAGGCGCTCAGGCTGTCTCTTCTGAGGGGACCATCCTTCTAGAGCGGACCTCAGGAAGGGGTAGGACAGGAGACAGGACACTCTCAGCATTAAACCGGAAGCAGTCTGCACCGTGTGTCCCCAACTTCCAGGAGGGCGAGAACCACCTCTAACAGCTGCTCGGGGTGTAGCCCCTCCATCCGCTGCATCCAAACCTCTAGGCAAGCCGTGTTTATAGGAAATGCTGGAGACAGAATTCCACAGAGAAACAGCAGAGACAATGCCTGCCTCCTCCTGCCTTCTCTGCCTTCTGGCGAGTCCTGCAGACATTTCTCAGCTGGTGCTGAGGGACCCTGAGGGGAGGTCTGTGGGGTCAGAGCTGGCCCCCAGTGTTGGTGGGCTTCCTAATATCTCCTGTTTCAGCCTCCCAGGTAGGAAACCCCAGGCTCATCTCCTAAGGAAGGTGTGGTTTCGTCTTTGCTTAGGTGTCTCTTATGAGGCCAAGGGCTGGTCCCGTGGGTACCCCTGATGTCTGTCAAGTTAAAA
The DNA here is from genome assembly GCF_049852395.1 of Peromyscus maniculatus bairdii. NCBI lineage: Eukaryota > Metazoa > Chordata > Mammalia > Rodentia > Cricetidae > Peromyscus > Peromyscus maniculatus. Next base: position 77,523,492 of record NC_134866.1, on the reverse strand, counting down.
CAGCTTGAGGTGGCCCAAGTGGGACACAGCAATGGAAAGACTCCGGGCAGAGTTTCTTCCTGCCTGTCCCCACCAGCCCCTGGTGAATCAGACGGGGGAGTTTTCCTGATGAGCTGGCCTGGGTTTTGCTGGCTGCACCCCGATCCCGAGCCTCCCATACAGTGGCAGTGAGCAGGGTGAAGTCATGAAGCCATACTGCGGAGGTGGGCAGGAGGAGGCGAGCTGACTTGAGGGGAACCATGCATGGTTGCCCAGAAGCCCTCCTGGGATTGATCTTGCATACCTGGCATTCCTGGAGTATCAAGCATGCTGCCGGCTACCAGCTCCAGTTCGCTGGGAGGAGCAAAGAGAGGAAGAAGATGGATGAAGCTTTTCCTAGTTAGGAATGCTGAAAGAGAGAGAGAGAGAGAGAGACAGAGACAGAGACAGAGACAGAGACAGAGAGATGTTTCTGGCTAGAGGCAGCTTGTGTCTGCAAATGGTTTGGCTCTGTACTGGGATCTCCAGCCCACACTGGAGCACCACCCCGGCTGAGGTATAGTATGGCCACAGGTATAGTATGGTGTGGGAGTACAGCATGGCCTCATCTCCAAGGATGGACTTAGCAGACAGGAAAACTGGACTGGGCAGTAAGTACTGTGCTGTGTGATGCCGAGAAACCCACCACGGGCGGATGAGCCACCTCGGCTGCCCTGTGCCATGCCGAAGTACTCACAGGATGGATCCTTGAAGGCCTTTGAACCATCACTGGGCCCTGCCCCCTGGCACTGGCTGAGCCAAATAGCTTATTTATTAGGGGTTTTCACCAAGGAGGAGGAGGGTACCTCTTTTCCTGAGAAACAGCTGAGGGGTCGGGGCGGTGTCTAGGGGCTTCCCAGGCCAGGCTGTGCATGGTTGATTCTTTCTCAAACTCAGCATCTCTCGGCGGCCCCAGACCCTGCCCCGGAAGTAGCGCTTTCCCTCAGAAACAGCTAACTACAGCTTTCCAGAAAGATTTTTCCTTCTCATACAGGTCTTCAGTGCAGTGCGAGCCTTCAGTCGGGTCCAAGGGCGCGCTAGGTCACCCCACAGAGTCCTTAGGCCCGAGGTCTCCTTTCCTCCTTTGGGTGCTGAGGACAGTGGAGTTGCTGGCCAGCCTGCTGCCGTGTGGTCCTGGCCTCTGCTGTCCAGGGATTCTGACCGCAGCAGCCGGCTTGGCTTCCACGGCGTGGACCGCCGCTGCTCTGGGTGCCGCGAAGGCTCCTGGGAGCTCCCTGCTTTCCCTGAGATGGTGTTGGCATGCAGACTCACAGCACTGCCTCCTGACCGACTTGGAGGCTGTGCTATCATCACTGCCGTGCAAGCTGCCGTTTTGTGTGAGCAGACAGCTGCGCCTCTCCCAGTGGGCCCACATCTGCAGCGCTGTTTGCCTCTGGAAAGGGACTAGAATTACAGCCCAGATTTGTAAGAGACTCCCCGTCTCTTTCCATAGTGGGCTACTGACTTTAGGAAACAGTCTCTCTGGAATTCCGTTAGGCTAGAGGGGGCCAGAACGTGGGTGACATGGATTATGGCTTCGAAGGCAGGCTTCAGGTCCAGTGAGAGAGAGGCCTTAAGACCAGCCGAGGACGCCTTTGCAACTGAGAAGACACTTGGAGTCCCTGGTGTGGGAAGAGAGCTCACTACCTAGTAACCCCCTCTGGAAATGTCTTGAGCTTGTGGGAGAAGCCAAGAGCCAGAGTCTACAATGTCCCCAGCATGAGGCCCCCTCCGTCAGGGCAGGTGAAATGGCCCGTGTCTGTGGAGGCCTGTATGAGAAGGAAAAAACCTTCTGGAAAGCTGTGGCTACTGGGTGATGTTACAGTGATAGACGGTCAGGGACAAGGGATTCATGGGATCATAGTCAGGCTGCTCACAGAGCAGGGAAGCCTGATGGGTAGAACCCTAGTCAAAAGCCCATCTCTCCCTGGGGGTCACTCTGTGCTTTGTGGGGACTGGCTAGCAGCCAGGACCAGAAGGAGGAATGACACTCAATTTTAAATATGCCCCCCCAAGTAATTCTTAGGGTTTTTTTTTTTTTTGTTTGTTTGTTTGTTTGGTTGTTTTTTTTGTTTGTTTGCTTGTTTTTTGCAACACACATATATGTTTTTGATATTTCAGCTTTCGATAACATTTATCCATTCTCTTATTCTGAAACACTGAGGTTGTTCTCTATAAATAAACAGTAGGAAGCAAGGGGAGAAGCTGAGTGATCGCTGCCCCTGGCCCTCCTGCCCAGCTCATTCTTCACATACGGGCGGTCAAGCTGCTGGCCTTTCCACTCTGACCTTCTCACACATAGCTGCTCCCAATGCAGCACCTTGGCAAACTGCACCGAAGGGAGACCAGCGAAGCTCCCTGAGTTGCTGGATTTCTCCCACCAGACACGAAGACTCGTGAAGCCACAGAAGGAACAGGATCAAGGACAACGGCCACCACGTTCTGTCCACGAGGATCCTTGACAAGTGGTTATGCTGTTCCCCTCTGAGTTCTCTACAGGAAGGCCCCAGCAACCATGGGCTGAGACTAGAGAAGCCAAATGTGAACCTTTCCACTTATCAGGTTGATTAGCTCTGGCGTTTTGTCATAGTCACTACAAGCTAACGAGCACTGTCTCTCTTCCCTACCCCAGTATCGCCTCGTGTTTCTGTTTCTCAGGAGAACTGAGAATTGCTTTAATGTTAAATCATTTGAGAATAATCAGTGGCATGGTTCTTCATTCCCCAATACGTTTGTCTCCTCAAAGCAAGGCTATTCTTTTAAAAAGTCAATGACACAACCCTCGTATTTAGGGAACTGAACGTTGATTCAATATTGCTATCTAGTATGTAGCCTATACTAAAACCATTCTTATTTTTTAAGTTTTAAGATTGCATTTTAGTTTATTGTGTGCATGTGTGTGTGTCTGTGTTTGAGCATCCAGGTGTGTGGATGGGTGTGGGTGGGTGTGCCTATCACGGCCCAGGTGGAGGTCAGAGGACAGCTTGCTCTAATTGCTTCTCTGGTCCTACCATGTAGGCCTGGGGACAGTCCCCATGATGACTTGGGGATCAAACACAGAGGGTCAGACTTGGTGGCAAGTCGTGTGTGTGTGTGTGTGTGTGTGTGTGTGTGTGTGTGTGTACTACAGCATGTATGCGGAAGTCACAGGATAACACGTGGTAGTTGGTTCTCTCCTTCCAGCGTGGTCCTGAGGGTGGACCTCTGGTTATCAGCTCTGGATATCAGTTATCAGATGTCTTTACCCACTGAATCTTCCCACTGGTCCTGAAATCACTCTTTAAAAAAAGCCAGCTTCTTCTTCTTCTTCTTCTTCTTCTTCTTCTTCTTATTATTATTATTATTATTATTATTATTATTATTATTAGTGCTGACTCCTGCTTTGGTCAGTTTTTCATTTTGTCTCATGGACCGGCCAGTGGTCTACAGTCTTGTGTTCTCATCTATGTGTGGTGTTTATTAAAACTGTTAGTTAGAACTAGAAGCTTGAAAAGATAGATTGCAGTTAAACACAAACAAGATCACTTCAGAGGGAGTTGCTATGGCCAAATCACCTCTGAAGGCACCCACGGAGGGGGCCCACCTTAGGCACCCCAAGTTTGAATTCTAGGGTGGTGGTGGCTACAGCTTGGAGGAATGTGTTGGGGGAAGGGCAAACCCTGTGACTCCCCAGCAAACCTTTACCTAATGGCTCCATGGTCCTTGCTGCCCCCCTTTGGTAGTTTCGTGACAAATATTCAGCCAGAGACGGGTCTCAGCTGCTCCCCCAAAGGCAAGATAAAGTATCTGTTTCTTAATGTAGTGATTGATTTGGGGTGTATTGGGGTGTGAAGATTGCCAAAGCAGGATATCGCACACAGACTTGCTTCAACAGCAGAGATTCGTTTTCTCATAATTCTGGAGGCTCTGAGTCCCAGGTCCAGGGCTGGCCGGCCTGGTGTCCTGGGAAAATTCCTCAGGGCTTCAGTAGCTGCCATTACATGGTGTCCTCACATGGCCTTTTCTCCAGGCTCACACTCCTGATAGTTGTGTCCTCTTCTTGGAAGTTCCCACATCCTATAGCATTAGAACTTCATCCTCAGGACCCCATTTCACCTCCATTGTCTCTTCCAGGACCCCACCCTGCCTCAGTCATGGAGAGGTCAAGGTCCCAGCCTGTGAATTCTACCAGGACACAGCTGACTCCATTCTACAAAAGAAAGAGTTAGTATGTAAATTTCTTCAATAAGAGCAAAGGAGACCTTCACCACCTCTCTCTGTCTCCCATCAACTTGTAGATTTCCATTTTAACCGACTCAAGCTTCATTTTATGTTCAAATAGTTCCAAATTGGGCCAATCCTTCAAGCTAGCACTTCTTCCCTTTGGATGTGTCCACAGCATCTTTGTGAGCTCCCTGACTTTCTGGCACTGGCTATCCCAGGTGTGCCCTGTGTCCACCACCCCCCATTCCTTCCCCCACCACCCCAGCCAGAAGCTAGAATCTCTTCAGCACTGGGCTAAGATCTGGAGACAGAAAGACTCCTCCTTTGCCCAGTGGGTCAACAGAACCAGAGACTTTCTATAAACACAGTTCATGTTAACATTCCTAACTCGGCTTTAACATAGAGCCCCTTCTTCTTCTTCTTCTTCTTCTTCTTCTTCTTCTTCTTCTTCTTCTTCTTCTTCTTCTTCTTCTTCTTCTTCTTCTTCTTCTTCTTCCTCTTCCTCCTCCTCCTCCTCCTCCTCCTCCTCCTCTTCCTCTTCCTCTTCTTCTTCATGTTGGTTTTGTGTTTGTAGCTTTTCTCTTAACCCCAGATTTTCATTTTGTTTTCAGGTTTGCTTATTTTCGTTTATGTGTAGGAATGTTCTTTCCTGCACGTGGGCACCTAGTACCTGTAGAGGTCAGAAGAGGGCATCACGTCCCCTGGAACTGGAGTTATGAATGGTTGTGAGTCACCTTGTGGGTGCTGGGAATTGAACCTGGGTCCTCTGCAAGAGCAACAAGTTCTTCTGACCACTGAACCGTCTTTCCAGCCCAACTCTTATTTAAAAAAAAAAATCTATCATATAAGATGCCTATTTCCTTTACCTATTGATTTAATATTCAACATACAAAAGAGTTTCACTATTACCATTTAATATTACTGATGGCAATTAAACTTTTGGATTAATTAAGCAAGTTTATTTTTCTGAATGAAAAAAAATCTTTAAAATGTCTCACTGCACTCATACGGTAAAGTAGTATGCCCAAAAGCATTTCAACTATTATTTCTTCTTTCATTTTTAAATTTTAAAGCATTCTGTTTCCTTTGAGCACACACACACATGTACACACTGTCTATGTGTAAGTGTGTGGATGGGTGTGGGTGGGTGTGCCTATCATGGCCCAGGTGGAGGTCAGAGGACAGCTTGCTCTTACTGCTTCTCTCTTCCTACCATGCAGACCTGGAGACAGTCCCCACGATGACTTAGGGATCAAACATAGATGGCCAGACTTGGTGGCAAGCTCCTGTGGAGCCATTTTACTAATACAACATACAATTAGAGCCATTTGGTCCTATTTATATTAAAATTTAAGGTTAATGCTGGGCGGTGGTAGTGCATGCCTTTAATCCCAGCCACGAGGAGGCAGAGGCAGGTGGGCCTGGTCTACAGAGCGAGATCCAGGACAGGCACTAAAACTACACAGAGAAACCCTGTCTCGAAAAACCAAAATAAATAAATAAATAGATAGATAGATAGATAAAATTTAAGGTTAATTTTGGGGTTTGGATTCATTTTAATTTGAACATATAAAGCCTCTGCTGCAGAGGGAAGGACACAAAGTCTTTGGCTCACTCCTCTGTTCTACACCTGCCTTCCAACAGGCCATCGTTATTTTATTACTTTCACATGGATTTTTTTTCTGTGTTTCTTTTGGAAATGCATATGTATACATACACATTGCTCCAAACTTTCTTTAATCTGGTAATACCTCCTGGCCATCGTTCCATGTGCACTCCTGTTTCTTTTGCATGATAGTGTAGTCACCCACTGTGTGACCATGCCATGATCATTCCCATGGTACCCTAATGTAGGCATTGACATTGTTTCTGATCTTCAACATTACCGACAGCGTCAGCACAAACAGCCTCACATGTGTGTTGTTTTGTGAAGTGTGGACTCAGTGTAAATCTCTAGAAGCACCTTTGTTATCTTAAAGGGTCAATGCACATGCCATTATGTTAGATATCCACAACTTCTCCTTGAGTCAGCCAGTAAAAAAATAAAATAAAATAAAATAAAAGATATACCTATTTAAGGTGTCTGTGTACTGTGTGCGTTCAGGTTCTCTGGTGGCCAGAAGAGGGTGTTGAATCCCTTGGAACTAGAGCTACAGTTCAGGAGCCACCATGGGAACCAAACTCAGGTCCTCTTCAAGAACAGCCATGCTCTTAGTGGCTGAGCATCTCTCCAACCCTGAGAGACTTTAAAATGTTTTTTTTTAATTATTTATATTTTACTCATGAGTGCTCTGCATATATACCTGCACACCAGAAGCGGGCATCGTATTCTATTATAGATGCTTTTGAGCCTTCACATGGTTGCTGGGAATTGAACTCAGGTCTTTGGGAAGGGCCGTCAGTGCTCTTAACTGCCGAGCCCTCTCTCCAGCCCTACGAGGGCCATTTTTGTATCTCTGCTAGAAACATGCACCAGCACCTGCTTTCTCGTAGCTTCAAGTTCTGCCAATTTTCCCATCAAGAGGGCAGAATTCAGGAGAGTTTTAATTTATAGTTCTCTAACTACCATGAGACTGAGCATCTTTTTTTCACTGTCAAGAGCTGTTTGACTCAGCTCTTCGGTGAACTATTGGCTGACGGTCTACCTTTGCTTAGTATGCTATAGTACAAATTTTAAAAGAATAGAATCCAAATCTTTCCTGATGCAAACAAAGCAACTCTGATGTATATCTAATAGCCATACAGAAATTGAATGAAAATCAAACCATAGGGAAATAGAGGACCCCCCCCCTCTTAAATTTTGGTTAGCAAGAAGTACCAGTGAGCTCCTACTCTAACTTTTCTCTCTGGGTCCCACTGAATCAGTTGGAGCCGTTTGGCAGCAACCCACCATTTTAGTGCATTTAGACTCTTGGCCAGTCCTCGGTTTTCAATGGAACATGGTGTTAATGAAAAGAAGATTGCAGTTTGCCCTGCCACATGTGCTGTTGGCTGCGTGGGGGGAAGGCAGTTCTCCCAGCAAGTAGTGGGGCCGCCCAGCTGCCTCACATGCAGACAGAAGTCTCAAAAGGATACTTGGCGGGGAGGGATGGGCAGTGACGTCATCTCCAAATGTAGTTCGCCCCGGGGGGTGGGGTGGGGTGGGGGCCCCAGCTTGTGATTCTTTGGGGGCCCAGTGCTAGATTTTGCAAGGGAATTTCTCTGTGAGGTCAGCAGCCATCAGAAAGACACATGTGCCAAGCAGGAAGGGGGCAGAGCTTTGCCTGGTCCTCATCTCAAGCCAGACGCCCGCAAATGGAGGGAGGTGAGCCTCCCCGTGGGATCCCCGCCAGAGCTCTAACGGGGTGCAAAGTCCCCGTTAGCTATCTATTGTTGCGAGATAATTGCTCCCCAAAGAAGGACTTAAGGAAGTAGACTCTGTTATCTCTCGCATTTCAGGAATTCGGGGGCTGCTTGGTTGGGTAGTCAGTTGATGAGGGTGTGAGAGACACCAGCCATGACCGTGGTTGTCTGAAGGTGTGAGTGGGGCCAGAGACCTGCTTCCAAGATACTCACTGCTTTGATCCAATGTGTTCCCCCATAATTTTACTTATTGGATTCTAATCTACAATGCGATGATATTTGGATTGAAATATCACGTTTGAAAGCGATCAGGTCACGATGGTGGAACTCCTTCACTTCTCTTACTATGTGAAGACATAAAGTCTTCCATCTGTGATCCAGGAAGGAAGCCCTGACCAGATATTGAAGTTTCTAGCACCTTGATTGTCATCTTCCTAGACTTCAGAACTGGAAGAGAGCCACCAGTCTGGGTGTGTTTGTCATAGCAGCCTGAAGATACGCACACAGCTGGCAGGTTGATGCTGGCTGGTGGCAGGAGCCTCCTCCTATTCCAGGTAGACCTTCATTGGGGTGTCGTCACATGATGTCTGATTTCCTGCAGAGGGAGAGACTTAGGAGAGAGAAAGGGGGTGCTGCATTGTATTTAGAATCCAGTCTTCCTCCAGGGCCTGTTAGAAGCAAGTGAAATCCAGCTTATATTCGGGTGGGGGTGGGGGTGAGGGGATGGGGGCGGAGCTAGCCTTATCTTTAGAAGGTAGAAGGTACAAGGAAGTTAAGGACACATTCTTAAGTCACCACAGTCCCTGAAGCCAGTATGCTTTTCTTCTTGAAAGCAAATAGTTTCCTGACCCTTGGCCTCGAAGGCAGGTCCACCTCTCTGAGGATGTGATTTTTTATCATACCTGTTTGCAATGCCCTTTCTAGCCTACAGAGCTAGAAAACTTGTACCTTGAAAAGTGGGTTTCAATGATACAATGAGCATCATGATTTTGTGTCACCCGACCATCCCTGTCTCAATGTGCTGAAGATGTAAAAGGCCCCAGATCTTAGCACAACTGGTGCCATGTTGGAGGCACTGTTCTGACCTTAAAACCTGGCCCCTAGGCCCTAACACCTGCCAAAACAAGAGCAAAGACCTAATCCACCAAAGACGTGGCCCATAGTTCCAGGAAGTCCTTAAACGTACTAACCTTGCTCTTTGGCCTCTGTAGATCCACTTCTTGGTAACTGAAGTGTGCCAACCAGGATGTGGTTTTGCCTCACAAGACAAAGGGCTGGAAGGCTCTGGGCAGAGTGATTTGGGCGAGTTCCCTGTGGAGTCGCTGGTCAGCAATAAAACCTTTCTTTTTAAGACTGTCCGTCTCCGATGGGCTTGCCTCGCTACGAGGGCAAGTTGGATCCTATGACATGTCTCTTAGAATGCCCACCAACATGCGTAGCAGAGGGGGCAGCAATACATTCAGTGAACAGATGTTGGGGAGCTGAGTGGATAATCCATGTTCAAAGCTCAGTCACCTTCACTTTAGTGATAGTCCTTCAAAAGTGAGTAGTCCTGACTTGCTTCACATCTCAACCCAGGGCTAAAGAAACATATTACACGTCATCTTGAGAATATAATTAGTTTAACCCAGAAGTGGGGTGATTAAATAAGGTGCCTGGCCAGGAGTCCCTAACAAGTCAATCTGTAGGGACCACATGGGCAAGGGTATTGTTCCAGAGAAAGAGCTAGAACACTAATATGATGAGGTATGGCTGGCAGGTCAGTTCTTGTCTGTACAAATAGAGTTTTGATTGACAGGAGTCCTGCTCCCAGGCTTGCTGGTGTCTGTGGCAGCATCTGAGCATCTGAGTGGTAACGACTTAGGTGTGTGGTGACAGAACAGAGTGAGTCTGAATGCACTCATCAGGGGTCTCTAGAGCAGCTGTTCTCAACCTCCCTGATGCTGGGACCCTTTAATACAGTCCCCCAGGCTGTGATGACCCCCACCAGAAAATTATTTCATTGCTACTTCATAACTGCAATTTTGCTACTGTTATGAATCGTAATATAGGTATCTGATATACGACCCCTGTCAAGGGTCATTTGACCCCCAAAGCCTTTGGGGCAAAGGAGTAGAGACCCACAGGTTGAGAGCCACTGCTCTAAAGGAACAGAAAAGGGATTTATTAGAGCGGTTTCTGGAATGTGGTCTGGGTAGTTCAAAGTGGCTGCCTCACACTGGAAAGGCTGTAGACTCTGATAGCTGTAGACCATGAGGCCGGACATCTCAGCAGTCCCCGTCTGGTGCTGGAGGCCTGGGGGATTCCTGGAGAGCTGCTGGTCTTCAGTCTACATTGGAATCCTGAAGAAACTGGTTCTAATACCAGTGAATGAACGCTGTGGAGGCAACAGGGTAGATGACCTTGCCAGAGAGAATGAGGGAAAGCAGGACAAAAGCAGCCTCCTTCTTCCCCGTCCTTTAATCTTGAGCTGCCACCAGAGAGTACTGCCCACATTTAGGGGCAGTCTTCCTGCTTCAAATAACTTGATCAAGAAAATCCTTCACAGGAGTGGCCGGACTTGAGTGTTAGATGAACCCAAATGCAGTCAGTTGACAACCAAGATTAGCCATCACGCTGGATGAAAGGTAATTGCTATCTATTCTTTAAGAAAAAGCTTGATGCCAGGTATAGTGGGGCACGCCTTTGATCCCAGCACTCAGGAGGCAGAGGCAGGCAGATCTCTGTTAATTTGAGGCCAGCCTGGGCTACTTAGTGAGTTCTAGGACAGCTAGGGCTATATATATAGAGAGAGATCCTGTCAAAAAACCAGAAAAAAAAGAGAAGATTGTTGTCCTTGTTGTAGGTAAAAGAAGTTCAAGAGTCCCTTGCTTCCTTCTATGATATACTGAGTAATATTGGCTGCATCATGCTGTACATAACTAGAACGCTAATATGGATTAGATAACTGTTTTCAGACATGAGCTACTCAGCTGCACAGGGCCAAGGTGAGCCTGTCAATCATCCATGCTTTCTGCCAGAGGCACGAGGCCTATCCCACCACAAGGAGGAGACACAATTGCCAGCTCTTGAGACCCTTTTCCTCCTACTGGGTTGCCTCATCCAGCCTTGATACGAAGGTTTGTGCCTGGTCTTATTGCATCTTGTTATACCATGCTTGGTTGATGTCTCTGGGAGGCCTGCTCTTTCCTGAAGGGAAATTCAGGAGGAGTGGATCTCTGTGTGTGTAGGGGGAAGTAGGGGGGGGACTTGGAGGAGTGGAGGGAGGGAAGGCTGCAGATGGGATGTATAGTATAAGAGAAGAATAAATAAATAAAAACAAAAATATGTAAATCAGGGAAGAGAGAGAGTGGGAGAGAGAAAGAGAGAGAGAAGCTCTCATCTGTGCCAACTGTCATGATTCCCTGCCAAGATAGACTCATCCCTCTGGAACCATAAGCCCAAATAAATTCTTTCTTCTGCAACTTGCCTTGGTCATGATGTTTTATACAGCAACAGACAAGTACTTAATACAGTCATATGTAGTGGGTAGCCATTCCAGCTTTGATCTGGAAGTTCCAACCCCCACTGAGGCTTCGGTAACTGTCACGCCTACAAGGCAGGGCCGAGAGAGGGCCCTGAAGATCCGAGATCCAGATGTACTGCCCTCTCTTGGTTCCCGGACCCTGGACGCTAGAGGTAGACCGAGCAGAGTTCTCCAGAGAACACCTCCGGACTGCGCTACGTCTTTCCCAGACCCTGAGACCTACCTATCCCTTCATTTGTAAGTTATGCCACTAAATAAACCTCCCTTTTAACTACATGGAGTGGCCTTAATAATTTCACCAATAGTCACATGCTCTTATCATCTGCCCATCCTTATTACCGCCCCCCCCCCACCGCCACCAAATCCCTACCAATCCCTTCCCATGATTCACAGCTCTTGGTTTTGTTTTGTGACGTGTTTAACCAGGCCGTGTGTGTGACCACTGGATTGGAACTGTCCATTGGATCCTGGTGGAATCACCAGTGAGCACACATCTGAAGGAACCCTTTACCCAGCATCTGTCAGCAATAAATAGTTCACAGTGAGAGATGGGACCCCCCCCCCAAACCTTTAGCATCACACTCTTGAGTGAGAGATTGAATGTGTCTGCCCCAGGTCAAGGCAGGGAAAAGAAGCCTTTCATCCACCCAGTTCAATATTGTACTAGAGTCTTAAGGACCAGTAAAAAGGAAGCAAAATGTTCACATTAGAAAGGCATAGGAGCATGGTTTCCAACATATAAAAATCTCAGGAAATCCATTAAAATCCTACTAAATCCAGGAAATGAGTGACTCGGTTTGTTTCTGTTACTCACTCAGTCTCCAGCTAAGCAGCACTGTTTTGGAAGGGGAGTCAAGTCTTACTTAAGAAAGTGAGATTCTGCACAGAGTACAGGGTTTGCGGGCTGGCTCCGACTCCTACCCAAGTCACCATCTGCTTCTGGGTTGGCCCTCCAAGATGTGAGCCCACTGTTCTGCAAGCTCTTACCAACAGAACCACAGGCCACTGCCTAATGCCACACCACCCCTCCCTTCCCCTCAGGGACTGTATCTCAGCAAACTGTGAGCCACAATAGATCCTTCCCGCCTTACATTGCTACTGGACAAGCATTTGGTCACAGCAAGAAACAAAGTAACAATGCTCCCCGAGGACTCTTGTGCTGGAGGCTTGGTCTTCAGTGTAACAGTAGTGGGTGAGTGGTATGTGATTAGGTTATTGAGCTATCACCATTAGAAGAGATTAGTGTCTATTTGCCGGAGGGGGTTCAGGAGCCTGCGGAACTGAACTGGTCTCTATCAGAGCAGACTGTTCTCAGGTAGCTTTTTATCATCATGTGACCCTCTCTGTCTCTCTCATGTGCTCGAACCATGTGATGTCATCTACCACAAAACCCTAATCAGAAACCAATGAAGTGCCCTCCAGGATTAGCAGCTTTAAGAAGTACTTAACTCAGGTGTTTTATTATAGTAGTGGAAAAAAAAAAGGTATAAGTGAACTTGAAGGAGATAAAGCTGACATAAATAAATTAAGTATCTATTGTCTATCTATAAGTAATATGATTGTAAAATGAAATAAATAAAAATATTGTTTGCAATAGTTAGGAGTGAGTGCAAGTACTCAAGAGGCCAAGGCATCTTACGTTCCTGGAGCTGGAGTTACAAGCGGTTGTGAGCCACCCCACATGGGTGCTATGAACCAAATTCAGGTCATCTACAAGAGCAGTACACGGTTTTAACTGCTGATCCATCTCTCCAGCCCTCCCCTTTTAAAAATTAATTTTAAATAGTATACATAGTAATGGATTTCACTGTGACATTTACATACACATATATCCTTATAGATACATACATATTTCCTGAGCACAGGCTGGAGCTTGCTACAGAGATCAGGCTGATGTTGAACCCAGAGAGCTCCATCTGTCCCTGTCAGTCCTGAGACATGTACCACACCATGTTTTATCTTTCACACTCCTACCCTGCCCCTACTTTTGCTGGTCCCCTTTCCCATATAGACCTTCCTCTTGCCTCTGTGTGTGTGTGTGTGTGTGTGTGTGTGTGTACGTGTGTGTGTGCGTGTACGTGTGTGTGTGTGGTGTACGTGTGTGTGCGCGTGTACGCGCACGTGCACGTCTTTAACAAACATACACTTATATAATCCAGAAATCTTGCAAATTTTTACTCAAGAGAAATGGAAAGAAAAGTCTACAGAAAGGACTGTAAAGAGTTTTCCTAGCAGCTTTAGTCATGGTAGCCTAAAGTAGAAAACAATCCCAATCCCCATCAAGGTGACAGAGAAGCAAATCACGGTATCTCTGTACCATGGAATACTAAATTAACAGATATACAGCACATTGATGAGTCACCAAAGGATGCTGAGGGACAAAAGCAAAGCCCCAAGGAGGATAAATGTGGCCAGGGACACAGCTAGTAAACCACAGTAATCCCAGCGTCTGGAGGTGGAGGCAGGAGGACCAGAAGTTCAAGGTCATCCTTGACGACTAGCAAATTGGAGACCAGCCTGGGTTATAATAGATCCTTTTCTTCTTATTTAGTAACGCTTGTACTCTGGTACTGATGACGCTTTGGAGCTGCAAGGCTATCTAAGGTGGGCAAAAATCAGTGAGTGTTTGCCGAAGCCAGGGGCTGGGGAAAGAGAGGAGTGGTAGGTTATAAAAGGAAAATGAGTGGCTTTTCCTAAGTAATAAAGGTGATTAAAAAAATTAAATTCGCCAAACCATACACTTAAAATTACTACATCGCATTGAACATTGATTTTGGTTAATTAGAAAAAAAAAGCTAACAGGCCAAGGGAAAATAACCAATTGCAATGTGTGGTCCCCAACTGCATGTTGATTTGGTACAAACAAAGCTCTAATAGATATTTTAGGGTGCTTAGGATTTTTTAAAAAAGATTCATTTTATTATTATTTTAACTATGCATCTGAGAGTATTTGCACTTGAGTACCGTGCTTTCAGAGGGCAGAGGAGAGAGATGGCCTGGATCTGGGTGCTAGGAATCAAACTCAGGTCTCTGCAAGAGCAGTATGTGCTCTGTCTTATTACCTGTGAAGAGACACCATGACCAAGGAAACTTATAAGATAAAGCGTTTAATACAGGGCTCAAGGTTCCAGAGGGTGAGTCCGTGAGCATCACGGCAGGAACACAGCAGCAGACAGGCAGGCAGGCAGGCACGGTGCCTGAGTAGTAGCTAAGAGCTTACATTCTGTCTACAGGCCTGTAGTAAAGAGGGAGAGATACCAGCTTGCCATGGCATGAGCTTTTGAAACCTCAAAGCCCACCTCCAGTGACACGCCTCCTCCTGCAGGGCCACACCTCCTAATCCTCCCCAAACAGTTCCAACAACTTCTGAACAAGCCTTCAAACATATGAACCCAATGGGACCATTTCATTCAAAGCACACATGCTTTCGTCACATGCTCTGAACCACTGGGAATGTTTTAATATGACGTAGTTATTAAGTAACATTAGAGAATGATTATTAGTCTTTGTGTATATGATAATGGTATTGGGTCAGGAACACAAGTGCTGGGGCAGGGGTGGTCGGTGGATGGATCGTCTCACTTCTGTCCTTCACGGGCGGGAGGTGAATGGTTAACTAGTTATCCACCCCTTCAACCCTCTTCAACTTGTCTCTGCTCCCCTTGGCTGCATCCGGCCAGCCAACCTGAAAGGTTCACAGCAAAGGCATGGGACCAGCAAGGCCCGGTGACTCCATTAGACAATGCAAACTCAGTTCAGGTAGGTGCTTTAGAAAAGGCTACATGAAGGAAAACGTGTTTTCTCAAAGACTTCAGATGCACTGCTCCTCAGATGCTGCCCAGGTCTGATCAGAGGATCAGAGCCCTTGACGGGAGGGAAGAGGGTAAAAACACGCGGCAGGGGGAACAAATTTCCTTTTACAGACATTTACGGACCTCCCGTGTGCCGGGGCAGAGCGTTATGGGTACCAAGATGGAGGAGTGTCTGCTCTTGGCAAAGGGCTCCCTGGCACACGGGCTGTGAAGGCCTCAGTGGTGGCTCCGCTTGAGGTAGTGTGTCCAGCGGGCTCAAATGCATCCTGTGGTTTCAATCTTAAACGTCATCCAAAGGCCATGTGTTGAAGGCATGGTCGTTAGCCTGGGGCACTTTTGGGTGTGTGTGTGTTGGGGGGGGAGTTGAGGGAAACTTTAGAAGGTGGGAGTCGTGGAAGGAAGCCATTGGAGTGTTTCTTGGAAGGGGTGGTTAGGTACGTGGTTCCTCTTTTTCTTTCCTTCTCAGCTACCTATGTGAACAGGTCAGCTCCTCCATGCTCTGCAGTCACAGACTTCTGCCTCGCTGCCTCAGGACCAAAAGCAATGCGAGCAAGCCACCGTGGACTAAAACAGTGACACACAATTCAATCTTTCACTGGAAGTGCCTTTTCTTATGTATGTTGTCACAGCGATGGGAAGCGGACGAGCACCATACCCCTGATGGTTGTAGTCTAGCCGTTATGACAGGATGCCCTAATCCCCTGGACCCCGGCTTTTCTGTCAGCAGACAGTGAGGACTGAAGGCTGAAGGGACCCATTGTAACACGAATATTAAAATGGTCTTTTAATAACAAACCTGGAGCCAGTAATGCTCAAAGATCAGAGAGACAAAGGAAAAAGCCACTGCCACGTCTTACCTCTAGGACTCCTCAGTCTGAAAAACTCTAGTTCCTGTCTCCTCACGCCTTATATACCTTTCTCCGCCCTGCCATCACTTCCTTCTTAGTGCTGGGGTTAATGGTGTGTGTGCTTCCCAAATACTGGGATTAAAAATGTGAGATCTCAAGTGCTGGGATTAAAGTCATGTGACTCCCAAGTGCTAGAATTAAAGGTGTGTGCCACCACTGCCTGGCCTCTATGTTTAATCTAGTGGCTTGTTCTATCCTTTGATCTTCAGTCATTTTATTAGGGTACACAATATATCACCACAACCCATCATTACTTCAGCCACGAACCAGGAGCATATTGGTGGCTGCCGTAATTGACACTTAATGGTTTTGTTAACAATATTTGGAGCTATCACAAGATAATACTCTCTTCAAGAGCAAAACCTTGAAAATATGCACACACATAATGGATGGACTAGAGCTGACCATTTTACTATGGTGTAACAGGGTCGTCCCCAGGTGTGCCAGAGATATGTGCCTCTCTGTGGTACCCCCATGAGGGACAGATGACGGTCTTCCTCACAGCATGGCTTCCAGAGGGCAGTCAGTTCACATGACCATCAAAGACTTACAGAGCGATGCTCTGAGGTCATGCTTGGGTCTTCCAGTTTAAAATCCCCGAGGAAGCAGGACTTTGTTCCTTGCCTTTTAGCTTGGAAAATAAGAAGCATCGGAGAGCTCGCTTGATTCCAGAAGAGAAGCGCCTTCTGCTGTGACCTTTCCCTTGGCAACGACAGCCAGACAGTGGCAATGAACGGGAGCATCTGGAAAGTGTCTGCGAGGATCCGAAATTGGCCACGGTGGTTTGAAAGGAAGACGCTACCGAATGTCAGCCTTTCCTAAAATATAATCACACTGCTCAGCCTTGTTTGGGCCAAAAGAATGAAAAATCGACGGCAGCATCTTTATGGATGTGCACATTGTGAGAGGTGATGTGCTGGCCACAGAGGAGAGCCGAGGCCACGGGGTAGGGAGAAAGGCTGGAGAGACGTAGCCTGGTCAGCTGCACGCTCATTCATGGAGGGACACTGCTCGTCACTGAACGAAGGTATGCTTGTGGTCATCAGTGTCCTCTCGTTAAAGTGTCTGCCCTTGGATTTAAAAAAAAAATTTATTAGCACATATTAATTACATATATAATATAAATAATGGTTTTCGTTATGATACTTCACACATGTATATAATGTTTTAATCATATTCCTTCTCATTACCCTCACTTATTCCCTCCCAACAACTGGCCCCTCCCTCTTCCCAAGCAGCACTTGCATTGTGTGTGTGTGTGTGTGTGTGTGTGTGTGTGTGTGTGTGTGTGTGTGTGTTAACCAATGGATTCAATTAGGATTGTTTGCAGGAGCATGGGTGACCAGTTGTTTACAGAAGCGAGGGCCCGTTACCCACGGCTACACCAGCTTCTGCTTTCGCAGGACCAGCACAGCCCCTCCCCAGCAATCCTGGCTTCTTTTCACACCCTGGCACTTCGGCTGCAGCCAACTGCTTCCGTCTGCTGCTCTTGTTTCTGAACACGGAGCTGACTCCTGGTTCTGTAGTTCTGGGCCTGGGCATACAGGCTCTCAGCCTTCTTCACTAGGGTGGCTGACTTGTGCCTGCTGGGCCAGCATCCTGGCATCTCCTCTAGTCCTCAGCACCCCTGCGGATGGAAGGACAGTCCTTGTGCTGGACACACGCCTCAGGCCAGTCACCTGGGAGCATTGGATGAGAAACTAGGACAAGGCCTTGCTGTCCATTCTTGCTTCCATCCTAGAACTTTGGGTCCAGAGAGCAGGATGCTTACACTCTCCAAGCCATGTCTTTTATTAACGTCATGGGCTTCTCCTTCTCTCCTTCTTTTCCTCCCTGACTCCCTTCCTCCCTTCTCTACTCCTAACATCCCTTTTTCCCCAAAAGGCAACCACAGCAATATGTTTTATCAACACACACACACACACACACACACACACACGCACACGCACACGCACACGCACACGCACACGCACACGCACAGAGTTTTATAAAGTATGAGCACTATTTTGTGTATTCAATTTAATTTACATACCTTATGTTACATTTTTGCCCTCCTATCTGTGCATTCTCCCTTATTCCTGACTCATTTTATATATAAAAAAATACCTCTACAGTGCTGGTTGTTGGTCTTCAAGACTTCCTCTACAGTGGCATTTGAAGAGCACTGTTTAGTATTGCAGAGTTCTTGGATATTCAGGGTTCTTGTTGATCTGAATTTAATTATTAGTGGGCTTTCTGGAACTCCCAAAGGGACAGAAGGGCACTGCCCTTATAGTTGTCCAACTCTGGTCTGCCTAAAAAGAACCAAATGGATTTATATGTCAGGCACTACAGGGAACAGAGTATTGGATTGCAGATCGCAGGGGCAGATGTGAGTGCGTCCTTGGGCCTTTGCCTCTGGACTAGGAAGGTTTCCAAAACTCTGAGAGTCACAGTCTTGTGTGTGCTCGATCCCTTCCAGGGGGACTTCACTTGCTTGAAGCTGGTAATATTCTCCGAGGAAGAAGAATTCCTTGGCTTGCCCTCATATTTCATCAGGCACAGAAAAGTCTGGCAGCTGTTTAAGACCCAGCCGGAGACTGACCTCAAATCATGCACATGTCTGCAAGGCCTTGCCGCTCTCCCCAGGGCGGCCAGGATATGTGCCTCAGAGCAGCCAAGAAGAGCAGCCGGCATCCACCCCAAGGGTTCCTGCGGTTGTTAGCTGAGCAGCGTCTTGGTGGCATTGAAGCTTACGGAACCATGTGGAGCCTGGGAACCGTGCGGGTGGAGAGCAGCTGTGGGACTCAGGCCCTCCTCTGTCAATGCCAACAGCCAGGAGAGTGGATTCCATTTCAGGCAGCAGCAGTTCACACTGGGTGGCCTGAGCCTTGCCTCCCACATCAGTACCACAGGCCCAGCCTGGGAGGAGAGTCCCGCTCCCTTTGGGAGAGACGGCCCTTCTCAGGAAGGCCTTTCTCCTCTCCTCCAGGCTTCTGGATCCATCCAGGCCTAACAGCAATTGTTGGCCAGGTCTCTTCCGGTCTGTGAGGTCAAGGGGGGGAGGGGACTGTTGGTGGCCCTCAAGTGGTGTGCTTCCTCATTCAAACACCACAGAAGCACACCTTTGCTCTATTCTAGGCCATAAGTAATTCTATTTTTTATTTTTAAAGATACAGTCAGTCAAAGCAACAATCACGGGGCCGAAAGATGGCTCCATGGTTAAGAGCACTTGATGTTCTTGCAAAGGACCTGAGCTGGTTTCCCAGCACTCGTAGATTCTGTCACTCATTTTCTGTGCTAAGCGCTCTCTCTGCCGTCACTTGAACCTCAGTTCCTTCCGAGGTAGGTTCTGTTCTCTCTGAATGAGGGAACCGAGGTTCAGACACCCTAAGCGGCTGGCTGACATAGTCTCACATCTCAAGGATGGTGGAGCTGGGGTTTCACTGTAGACGTCCTAGAGCCTGTGCTCTTAACCATCCCACGTGCGGCGGCGGCGGGTGTGTAAGTGGACACACACGTGCACACATACACACGCTGTTGTATGTGTGTTCCCTGACTTAAACAGTACAATCGCTTGTGACAGTCACAGAGTCTAAAGTCATTTTCCAGGTTGTTTATCTGGCTCCCCCCCCCTATACTTTAGACTTTCACACGTAACGGATGAAAGCCAGGATATACTTTAGACATCATTCTCAACTTGGGAAAGCACCATCCACTGTCCGCTCAGTCCTGGGTGAAGCACAGCTCTCCAAGCCCTGCTGGCTAATTCAGAGTGTCTCAGAGAGGCCTGAAGATGTGCATTTTGTCTTAGCCCATCTTTGGAAGCTATAACCACATACCCAAAGCTAGGTTCTTTTAGAAAGAAAATGTTTATTTGGCTCAGAGGATTGGAGCCTGGAAGTCCAAGATGAGGCAGCCAGAACCTTCTTGGCTTCTGTGAGGGCTGTGTGGCAGAGAGCTCTATTGTGACCAAGAGCCCTTACCAGAGAATCGGGGAGAGAGACAGGAAGCCATCTGGATCCCGGGGCTTGCTTTTGTGAGAATTGATTTACTCTAAGAAATCATTATTCGTCTCTACTGAAGGGGATGCCACCAATGACTTAAACACTCCCCATAGGCCCCACCTCTTCAGCGGTCCACCACCTTTCAATGTTGCCTCCTGAGGGACAAGCCTGGCACACACATTTTAGGGGGCCATGTTGAAACTGTACCTAAGCCATAGAGACCCACTGTAGGAGAGTAAGTTGGACAGGACAGGACCCATGAGACTTATTGCAGTGTTTTTCTTTAAATGGTCTAGTAGTATTGATGAAGCCTTGGCAGGCTTGCCTAGAGGCATCACCTTTAATAGAGTTATTATTATTATTATTATTATTATCATAATTATTTGCAGTAACTCATTGGAACTCAGCAACAGAGCCAAAACGTGGTGGCTGGAATTTTTTTAAAAATGCCCTCCTCTAGGCGGGAAAAAATCATTCTTGTGGTGGTTTGAAAGAAAATGGCCTCCAAAGGAAGTGACACTATTAGGAGGTGTGGCCTTGTTGGAGTAGGCGTGGCCTTGTTGACAGAAGTGTGTCACTGTGGAGGCGGGCTTTGAGGTTTTATATGCTCACGCCACACCAGTGAGACAGAACACTTCCTGCTGCCCGTGAGTCAAGATGTGAGAACTCTTAGCTCCTTCTCTAGCACCATGTCTGCCTGCATGTGGCCAAGCTTCCTGTGATGATGATAACTCTGAACTGGAATCCAGCCCCAAGTAAATGTTTTCCTGTTGCCATGGTAGTGGTGCCTCTTCATAGCAATAGAAACCCTAACTAAGACACTCCCTTACCCCCTAGCCCCTGTGTGTGTGTGTGTGTGTGTGTGTGTATGTGATATTTAATCACATAGAAGCCAGAGAACTTTCTATGGCTCGATGCAGAAGGATAAGGCTGAAAGGGAGGGTCGGGAAGTGTGTGTTGGTCTCCAGCTGCAGAGGGTTGTGTGATGAAACCTGGGTGCTGCTAGAATTATAAAGGGGTCCCAGCCCAACATCTGTTGGGGAGTGACTTCTGCCAACAATCTGAAGAAGCTCAGAGAGATTCTTCCCTGACCCTCTAGAAAATTCAACCAGGTCTGACTCAAGAGCTGAGAGCTAATGGCATAGCTGTGAGTCCTTCCATGTGCTACTGTCCTGCCGTGGACAGCAGCGTGGACAGCTGCTGTCCACGGAATCCTTGAGGACCAAAGCGAGCTGCTGCTCACTGTAGACCCATCCTTTCCAGAAGGGCCTCAGACCCAAAGCTGTGCCCATCCAGGGTGGCTAGGATCTATATTCCAGTTCTATAAAGCTATCTCGGAGGTCAATAAGGGGGAAAGACTAACGATTGTCAGAACATGCTGGAAATCACCTGACCAGCCCACCCTACTCGAACACGGGCAGATGCCCTGTGGACAAGCACATCTCCTTCATGGAAGAATGGTTCAAAAACACGTGAGGGAAACAGATCACTGTCCTGCATCTGCTCTTAAGTCAAAGGCCTCCCTTCCTGCTTTTGAGATTAATCACCTAGAACGTTGAGGTCCCGCCCCTTGTCAGGATCCTGGGAAGCTTGAGTCAGAGGAAAGTCTCAACAGGCAGAATTCACACAGAGATGTCCCCACCTGGATGATTCACGCCATTCTTGAAACAAAGTGGTGTCTAAATGCGGTGGGATGGTTTTCATTTTCAATAACACTGGGATAGCCACGAGCCAACTAGCCTGTCTTTTTATCATGAGGCTAATATTAATAGTCTCCTGCCATAGTCAGAGATACTAAATAAAACAGGTTACTTCATAATTCCTGCTATTGTGACTCCCCTCAAATGCCCCTCCCCCCAAATGCCTTGTACCAGGCATTCAGTGCGGTATTCCAGAGTACTTTTTAATGTACTCTTCCTTTTGTTGAAAGTTCTTGGAAGATGCTGGCTAGTAGTGCATGTTGTTTCATCTTTGCTTAGACTCTTTGAAGCCTCCATCCTGGGCCCCCTGAAAGCACAGGGCTGAGCATGCAAGGTTTTCTGACTCCACTCATCCCTCTTCCTGACATCTGCCTGCCTCTGCCCTAGCCCTACCAACCAGGCATGTCATGATGCCTGGCTTGGGTGGGATATCAGCATGTCTAGTCCCTGGACATCTGAGCTCTGAACTTGAACTCTATGTAGCTCTCCAACCTGGGGTCAAGGCTGAGCCCACAGGTCAATTTGTTTGAGATCCTAGCCTGGCCATCTACACCCTTTTGATGTTATTTCCTACTTCTAGGGATGGCGGCAATGGATTTGGTTCTGCCACACAGAGTGGTGGCCATGGATGCTGTTCCACCACACAGAGCAGTGGCCAGGGATGTGGTTCCACCACACAGAGCAGTGGCCACGGATCTGGTTCCACCACACAGAGCAGTGGCCATGGATGCTGTTCCATCACACAGAGCAGTGGCCATGGATGCTGTTCCACCACACAGAGCAGTGGCCACGGATCTGGTTCCACCACACAGAGCAGTGTCTACCTCTGCTGCTTTTCTGTCTCCCCTCTCCATATCACGTGCTTCAGAGAGAGGAAGCTGCATAGAGCCATTTTATGTTAGGGAAAGGTTCTTTGTAATTTTGGGCATTTCTGTTTTTCCATGTCCTCAAAGCTCATGATTTTATTTTATTTTACTGAGCAATAAGTGACTTAAATATTGGACATTTAAAAAATAGGTTTTTTTTTTAGGGTTCAGGAAACTATGCAGAAGGGGAGGCAGAAGGATTGTAAGAGTCAGTGGGGATGGAAGACACCAAAGGAACAGTGCCTTCCATCACCAACAGGACTGCCGTGTAGATGAACCCACCGAGACCATGGCAGCATGCACAGGTCCAAGCCTTATGGGGTTCCAACACTGAGATGGGACATGGACATGAGCCCCCATCTTTGACCTGGAAGTGACCTCCAGTTGACAACAGCTCACAAAGGAAAAATCAGTTTTCTCCACTGGAGTCTTACAGGTTCTATAAATCACACTTAAGGACAGGCTCCAAGCCCAGCAGTAGATGGCCAACATAAAAGGAATTCAACAGTATTTCTGGAAATGTTTTGTCTCATAATGTTTTGTTTGGGCATTTTTTTTTTTTTACCTTCCTTGTCTTTTGCTTGTACATTGTGGTTTTCAATTTTGTGTTTTTGTGGGTTGTGTGTATGTGTGTGTATCTTTGTGTGAATGTGTTTCTTGTGGTTTTCCTTTTTTATTTGTTATGCTTTCTTTTCTCTGTCTGTTTTGTTTTATTCTGGTTTACTTTTTTATTGACTTGTTTGCTTTCTAAATAGGGAGAAAAAGAAGTCATGGGGTTGGATGGATGGGGAGTTGGGGAAGATCTGGGAGGAGACAGGGGTGTGATCAGAATATACTGTATGGAAAAAATTATTTTCACTAAATAGAAATTATCAGAAAGCTTGGTAGTTCTTCATTGGTACTCAAACCAGAGTGAATATGGCCCATGTTGCTGAGAAAACCCCACAAATCAAGCCCTGAGCATCTAAATTTTAGAAACACAAATTTGTAACATTACTAAACTCCTTGTTGTTGTTGTACCGCTATGTAATCTTGGCTAGCCTCTAATCCACTGTGTAGACCAGGCTAGCCTTAAACACATAGATTTCCACCTGCATCTGCCTCCTGAGTTCTGGGATTAAAGGTGTGTGCCACCACACCCGGCTAACCTCATTTTAAAAGCATTCAATCACACATATGCACACACACACACACACACACACGCACACGCACACGCACACGCACACGCACACGCACACACACACACACACACAGAGTTTCACTCCCACAAGTCTCTGATAGCCACTGAAAAGTCCTCTTTTTTATTCTAATGCCATTCCTTATTTATCTCATTGACCCAGCATCTCAACGTTGCACTTTTTACCCAGGTGCTGGGTAAAAACAGGAAATCCGATGTGTAAGTCTGAAAAGCAGTGAAAATAAACAGGAAACGCAGAAATCTCCAGAGTGTGGCACTGTTGATGAGTGGGCTGGTCACTCCTAGGGACACGTTGGGAACTTGAGCCAGCGAAGGAAGAGGAGATTAGTAACAGCCAGTGTACAAATGAGTATAGACATGGCCAGTCTGAATCTTGGCGTGTTCTCGGATGTTCACGTGACCAGACGTCCGAGAAGAAATCCTCAGTGCAAGCATTTTGCAAAAAGGACAGCTGTATTAATCCCTTGTCCAACAGGTCTGTCGGCAATGTGACCTTCACATTCCTCTCATAGCAAAGAAGAATCTCCTTCCATTCCCTCCAGTCAGGGTTGGCTTAGTCACTGAGCAGCGGAATGAAATGGACATGTTTTTCCTGGGATTTGCAAAGCGGGGCAGCCTGCTCTAAGACACTGTACAAGGGGAAGCTCTTCCTGGGTCTCGTTCCCAGTTGTGTATCCCAGTGCCCGCCTTGCAAACGACAGCACCGTAGGTTCACTTGATTCTGCTCCCTCTGGAGATTATGCCGGGCCTGTTTATACAGAACGGATTGATTTTTCAATAGCAGATCCCGTGATGGCTAGTTTGGGCTGTCAACTTTGCTGGGTTGAGGTACGCTTAAGGATGGGTAGAGCATTCTCTGGGGATTGTCCGTGAGTGTTTCCAGAGCAGATTGTTGTATGGGTCTGTGAATGGAGTGGGAAGACATGGGGTGGCACCACCCAGTCAACAGGGGTGCATGTGGTGTGTGTGTGTGTGTGTGTGTGTGTGTGTCTGACAGAACAAGAAAGAAAAAGAAAGGGAAGTCTGCACACCCACTTTCCATCTTGAGTAGGCACATTTTTACTGCTGCTGTTGCCCACGGACATGGTTTCAGGCACTTCAGCCTTTGAGAACGGACATAGTGTTAGAATTCTGCCCTTACTCCACCTGCATGACCACACATGCACAGCCCAGTAGTTACGCAAAAGGTCTTGTGTCTTACGTCATCAATGTGCGCTGGCGACTACTTGCGGCGGCGTGGTCACGCAATCAGTGCTTGCATGGTGTAGCTCCTTACAGGGAGCCCTGGAAAGCTGGTCGCAGACCCCACCCTCTCTTTCTTTGCTCTGCTCTGCTCCCTCTCCCTCCACCCCACCGTCTTTCTCTCTCCTCCCCAGGCCTGGTCCTCTTGTCCCTCCTCCTAATAAAGCTCTCTGCTACTAAGCAACTGGGTTCTGTCCTGACTGTGGCCTTACTTACCAGCAGGTAATGAGCACCGCCACCAGCACCATTTATCATTCATTTCACTTAGACCAGGGTCTCTCCTGGGGACCTTCAGGCCTTCAGCCTTGGACTGGAATTGTGACACTGGTCACCCTTGAGCTTCCAACTTCTTGAAATGAGTCAGTTTCTTTGGCTCTCCCATCTACAGATTACTGTTGTGAGACCACTCAGCATTTGACTGTATAAGCCAATCTAATATTAATAAATATACTCTTACAAGTTATATATATATATTATTAAAGAATCCTAATACAGTACCCTATTATCACTATGACTCGACCCGCCCACTGTTGGTGGGCATTGCTGGATTGTTAAAAGGCAGCTGTAGAGACAGAAGGCTTGGTTTGACCTTAGGCCAGGCCATGTTTATTCACAGCATGAGGGCATTTTTGTGACCCATGTGTGTGGATGGCCAAAATGCCTACAGAAGAAGATGGGATGGGGCCCCTTAAAGGGGCAGAAACGATTTCCGTATTCCCAAAGGGAAGCTGGGAAGTGTAGTCTTTTAGCAGGAAACTATCATTCCTAATTCTGAGAGGATATGAAATAATAAATATGCAGGACAGGGGTATTGTACCTGTTTTCTGCTGAGGAGGGTCTTTGTTGGAGGGGCTAGTTCTGAGTCCATTGAAGAGGGGGTCCTCTGGTCTTGTGGGAGGAGGCGTGGAGTCCTAACTTGATCTGCTGTGCTGCATCAGGCGATTGCTGTCTGCTATTCCTGAAGATAGCTGAGAAATAATTATTAGAGGGCTGTAAGCGGATGATTTGGTTACAGAGCAGGACTGAGAGATATCCTGGGAAGGCTGAGGGAGGGGAAGGAGCAGAGGATGGAGACACAGAGTGGGCGGGTGAGGGGCAGTGAGCAGAGAGTTGAGTCAGGGCGCCACTGACTGGTCCTATTGCACCAAAACGAGCTAGCTGAAGTAGCAGGGAGCCAAGGAGCATCAGTGGAAGGGAAGAGGAGAAAGCAGAGGCAAATGTAAAGAGTTGTGTCTGCCTGGGGTGAGAGAGATGAAGGTCCCCTTGAGCTAGTTTCTTCACAACGTCTGAAAGGCCTGTGTGCCTGTGTATCAGGAACAGCTGTTGGTGGTGGGAGCTGTTGGGAGACCTCTTGTGGAAGATTTTGTTTGGGTACCGAGTGAAGTTCAGTAAGTCAAATATTTAAAAGATGGGGTGAAAACATAGGTATAACAGGAAGGAAAGAGTCATCAAGGGGAGGAGCTGGAGCGGAAGGGAACCGGAAGGAGTTTTTGTCTTGTCCTTGTATCTTTAGGCCCCATCTCAAACCAGTTAGGATTTGCTGCCACAGAAGCTGTATCATTCTCAGAGGAGGGCACAGATGCCGTCCTCAGCAGCAGTCAGAGCTAGTCCTTTTTAACTGTGGCGTACTGCAGCAGTCAAGGAATCGAGCTGGTCCTGCAGGATAAGCTGATCAGAGCTGGTGAGGCAGAGAGGTTAATATGTGCAAATAAGGCTTCAGTCCAGCTGTTTTGGTTCTGAGTGCCAGGAACAATGTCCAGAGTGGCCAGAAGAGAGATGAGGTAGATGGTCCCTGAACCAGTAGCCTCCTTTCAGAGGTCACTTGAGTTGCTCTTAGGGGTTTGGGGGTGTTGATCTCTCCAAGCACTTTAAAAGTCGACAGAAGGGTGATGTGGTGAGCAGCAGTTAGAATGCCTCAGATGAGGATCTATGATAAAACTTCACAGTCAGCTAAGATCCAGAACATAAGCCAGGAGGCAATAACTACAACTTTGTGGGGAACATTAAAAGACAAAGTTACAGCTGGACACAACTTTAGTCCCATCACTTGGGAGGCAAAGGCAGGTGGCTCTCTGTAAGTCTGAGGCTAGCTACACAACAGGCTGGACCCTGACTAGAGTTCTGTAGAAGGATGAGGTCGCTTACATCAGACTCCTGTATGAGGAACAAGCTCCTGTAAGCTTTGTAAAAGAAGTCAGTTAAAGTCAGCATCCAAGGAATGAATCTGAACGGTAAGTGTCTAAGTGATAGTCCTTGTTTCCAAGTATGATGGACTTTGTATATTGGTACTATTACCTTAAATGACCATGTCTAGTGTTTGAAAACATGACAATATGTATTTTTGTTAACACCAAATTGTTACAGTAAATGTATTTTACATTGTCAGGCTATGTAAAGAGACAATTTAATTCTAAGTTGTATTCCCCCAAAAGAAATTCTTTTCAATTTCCAACTTAAAAAATATATTCCCAAAGACAGGACTGTCTTGTCAGAAGTAAATAATTTATTTTACAAAGCTTTTAAAAATTAACCCTGTTAACAGAACCTTTAAAAATTTCTCAATAACATTTCCATTCTCTACACTCAGCCAACAGATGAAAGATGAAAGCATCCAGCTATGTCAAATCTGTAAAAAAATAATCTGCAAGTAACAGACTGAATTAACAAAGGCTAAAGCCGACTCTTGACTCCTGTCAGTGGACAGATCTCTAGGTCACCACAGACTGACATATTTCTTAACATCGTTAAATTTAAAAATAGATTGGTTGCTTAGAGGCATAATTTGTAAAAACAAGCCAATTAAATGAGCTTTAACAAATACTGGCTTTTGGAATTTCTTGGAAAACATACATCAGCATCCCCCAGCTCCCGGAGAACAACGATGTGTCTTATGTCACCCAGGTACTCTACTTCACTGCCAAAGCCCTTATACTCCTCATTGGCTTCAAGGGGAGAGCGTACCAACTGGCCCTGCAGATTTCTATCTGGATAGAGACGGGATGATATTCCCAAAGCACCATAGGTGAGAGCAGGCTGGAGAGAATCTCTTTTATCTGTATCATCTCCTCCCGAAGAATCTGAGGGCTTAGGACATCACTCTATAGACTTACTTGATGACTCTACAGATACAAAGCCAACTGCCAAAGAGACCACATGGATATTCCCAGGTCTCTGGCAACACACGCTAGATGATGAAGAGGCGGCTGTGGAGAGACAGACGGCTGGGGGAGACAGAGGCATGGTTTGACCTTGGGCCTGACATGGCTTATTCACATTGAGGGGCCACTTTTGTCATCCACGTGTGAGGATGGTCAAAAACCACCTACAGAAGATGGGATGTGGCCTCTCATAGGGGTGGGAATGACTTCCACAGTCCACGAGGGAAGCTGGGAAGTGTAGTCTTTTAACACGAAGCTATCAGGCTTTTAGGATTCCTCTCTCCAACCCATGCTTAGTGACTACAATAATTTATTCTTTATCACAATAAAATATTCCTATGAAGCTGTCTAAAGAATACATATTATAAGGGCTGGAGAGATGGCTCACTGTGAAAAGCATCCCTGCTTTTCCAGAAGATTCAGGTTTGGCTGCCAACACCCAGACTGCAGGTTACAACTATCTGTAACTCCAGTTCCAAGGGGTCCCATGCCGTCTTCTGGCTTCCTCAGTCACCAAGCATGTAAGTGGTGCAAAGTACCCATACACATAAAAATAAACTGTATGTACTCACTCATAGGAGGATGCTAGATGTGGAACAAGGATGACTGGACTGCTACTCACATCACCAGTGAGGCTACCTGGAAAACGGGACTCCAAGAAAGAAACAGAGAAATGGATGAGATCTACATGAACAGCCTGGACATGAGTGGGAGCAATGAAGGGTGAGGGTCGAGGGAAAGAGAGCGGGAGATCCTAGCTGGATCAAGAAAAGAGAGGGAAAACAAGGAATAGGAGACCACGGTAAATGAAGACCACATGAGAAAAGGAAGAAACAAAGAGCTAAAGAGGCCCACAGAAATCCACAAAGATACCCCCACAAAAGACTGCTGGCAATGGTCAAGAGACAGCTGGGACTGACCTACTCTGGTGATGGGATGGCCAAACACCCTAATAGTTGGGCCAGAAACCCCATCCAAGGACTGAGGAATCTGGATGCAGACATCCATGGCTAGGCCCCGGGTGGAGCGCTGGGAGTCTAATTAGTGAGAAAGAGGAGGGTTTATATGAGCGAGAATTGTTGAAACCAAGGTTGGATAAAGCACAAGGACAAATAGCCAAACGAATGGAAACACATGAACTATGAACCAAAGTCTGAGGGGCCCCCAACTGGATCAGGCCTTCTGAATAGGTGAGACAGTTGATTGGCTTGATCTGTTTGGGAGGCATCTAGGCAGTGGTACCAGGTCCTGGGCTCATTGCATGAGTTAGCTGTTTGAAACCTGGGACTTATGCAGGGACGCTTGGCTCAATCTGGGAGGAGGGGACTGGACCTGCCTGGACTGAGTCTATCAGGTCGATCCCAGTCCTCGGGGGAGACCTTGATCTGGAGGAGGTGGAAATGGGGGGTGGGCTGGGGGGAAGGGGAGGGGGCAGGAAGGGAGAGAACAAGGGAATCTGTGGCTATTATGTAGAACTGAATAGTATTGTAAAATAAAATTAAAAAAGAATACATGTTAGATACATAAGTATATTTATATATACATTAAATTATGGTTTAAAAAAAATCCAACAACAAAAACTCCAAATTGTGTGATTGCCACTGTGTGAAGGTCACACTGTTATGACCACTAAATGAAGGCCACAGTGTGATGATGTCTGTGTGATGGCCACCATGTGATAGTCACTATGTGATGGCCATTGTGTGATCGTCACTGTGTGATGGCCACTATGTAATGGCCATAGTGTGGTGGCCACTGTTTGATGGCCGTGGTGTAATGGCCACTGTTTGGTGGTGCCTGTGTGATGGTCATTGTAAGATGCCCACCCTGTGACAGGGCTTGGGATAACGCTCTGTGTCAGAGCACTTGTCTAGTACACAGGAAGCCTAGATTCAATCCCCAGCTCCATTATATTCTCCCAACCATACTAAAAGGTGTCTGTTTTCCCTCTCTTGTCAAAATAGTCCATTATCACTCTATAAATAACCGATGGCCCTGAATTCTCATTCAAATTATGTGTTTTATTACTGTGAAATTAAGGTGCTAAGTCTTTGGTAGCCTGTTGTTATCTTCTTAGCTTTTATCTGAGAAGCTCCCAACTGTAATTGCATCATTTATTCTTATCAAAATATTGAGTTAAATTGTATGAATTTGAGAAGGATGACATGAAGAAAAAAGAAAGTTGAAGAATCATAAAGTTAATGTGGTCTATTGATGTGAAAAAGCAGAAGGTAGGTCTATCCTAATGGTAAACCATGGTCAACCCAACAAATAAAACACCATCTGGCAGGTGTGGTGGCGCATGCCTTGAATCCCAGCCCTCGGGAGGCAGAGGCAGGTCGATCTCTATGAGTTCGAGGCCAACCTGCTCTACAGAGTGAGTTCCAAGACTACCAGGGCTGTTATACAGAGAAACCCTGTCTCTTAAAACCAACCAACCAAACAAACAAACAAATAAACAAAACAAAGCCACCATCTGGAACTGCTTCTGCAGGAAGAGCCTCTGTTCTCGACATGTGTCTGAAGAAAGATTTAGGTTAAAGGCAGACAAAATAAAAAGGTAGTTCTCATCAACAATTTTGTTTGTTTGAGAGAGGGTCTTGTTCAGCCCAGGCTGGCCTCAAACTCTTTATGTAGCCAAGGATGACTTTGAACTACTGACCTTTCTGCCTCTACTTCATCAGTGCTGAGATTACGGGCATGTGCCAACCTTGCTCAGCTTCTCAAAAGGTGCATTTTAATGTGCTTCATCAGCCATTTTTGAAAATTTGCAAAAGACCATGGAAACTTTTAATGTTTCCAGAAATGCACAGACGTCAATAATGTCGCCATTCTACAGGTTTCCTTTTTAAGTTTATGTAAAACAGATCCAGGTCATCTTGCCAAAGGACTAATTTGCTAAGTGACCTCCATCAACTTCTTAAGTATTCCTTTTTAGTTCACTGGTTTTCATTTGTCATTGCAACTGAAGACAGAGGGGGACCACGCCCCCTTAAGAAGGCAGTTTCCACATATGTTTTCTGTGAAGACGGTGTGTGTGTGCGCGCGTGCGCGTGCGCGTGTGCAATGGGGTTATTAGATGTCTTCAGTAGTTACCATATGCATGGAGAACAGCACCCCAAAGTTTCCCTCTGTGTTTTACTTTTTCCTCTTCTCCTCTTCTCTCATTCCTCCCTCTCATCTCCCCCCTTACTTCCTTTTTGGTCTTCCTGTGGCCTTTTGAAATAGATTTCACTGTGCAGCCCGGTCTGGCCTCAAACTTGCCATCTTCTCCTCCTTCCTCCGCCATGTTCACAGCACCGTACAGATGTGGCTTTTCCTATTTAAGGGAGTCCAGGAGCAGTGGATTTCACTAGAAGGAAACAGTGTATCAGATGTAGGTGCTTTCCACCTATACGAAATAGAAATGAGTGACTTGGGAAACATAGGCAGCCTTTGCACACCCGTGATGAATTACCGAGTCTGTATTGAAGCACTATCCCTCCAGACACAGGGTCAAACTGTGGATAAAGTGAGTAGAATTACCCTCCTTAACTACAATGGATGCTCATGAAACAGGTTTAGCTAAAAGAATGATTTTCAGGTTTTAATGCTTAATACTCTCAAATAGTAATTGTAAGGGAAAGTTCTATTAAAATTATACATGATTTATATGTAATTATATATCATATTATATCTATACAATAGAAATGAGGTTTGGAAATTGAAAGGAGACTGACTTGGCCACCAAGGCTGTCAGTCACTTGAGACAAATGATATAAAAATCCCAGCATTAGTGGTATGTTGGTATTTTTGTGTTCCTATGATCAAACACAGGAGAGAAACTTCTGGAGCAACAGACTTCTTTTGGCTCCTGGTTTCAGAGGGCCCAGTCCATGGTTGCTTGGTGTCCTGCACTTGGACAGGACATCATGGTGGTGGCAGTGGGTGGCAGGTTGGAGCTGTTCTCTGCTTGGCTAAACAAGAAGCTGGGAGAGACAGGAAGAGGCCAGAATGCCGCACTCCAAGGACCTGCTCCAAGTGGCCTACTTCTTCAGCTAGGCTCCAATTTCTAGAGTTTTCAGACCCTTTCAAAAAAGCTCTACTTGGGGACTAGACAGAGGAGGGGAGGGTGAGATGTGTTCGTACATGTTTATATATTTCTGATGTGTGTTATGTGGGCACATGTGTGGTACTGAACATGTGTGGAGATCAGAGGACAACCTTAATGTTGGTCTTTACCCTCTGCTTTTTTTGAGACAGGGTCTCTTGATTGCTTCTTTGTATGCCGGGCTACCTGGACCTACAAGCTCCTAGTGACTCTGCCTTCAGCCTTCCTGTAGGAACGCTGGGGTTACAGACGTACACTATCATGGCTGGTCTTACCCACTTAGCCATCTCCCTATTCCTTTAAACAAACAAACAAACAAACAAACAACAACAACAAAACAAACTTTTTATGAGCCATCAGTCTTTCAGAACACCACTTAAGTTGTGGGCTGTGACTGCGTCTGAGGCCACGTAACAGCATGTGGGGCTGTGAAAAACTTGGCCAAGGTTTCTGAATGCACATTGCCCGAACATCAATTCAAAATTAAATGCAAAATAGATCTGATGTGTGTCCAGCAGCACTCACCCAAGTTGGTTTTATCACTCAACTTCACTGAAGCTTGGGTTCTGAAAGTCATGGACTAGTCACCTTCCAAGGTCACCTGTGCCGTGACCTCCTGCACCGCAGGCTCAGATTCTAGACTGCCATGTGGTACCAACTGCCATAGTTGGACTGTAAAAAATTGTCTGCTGTTGTAGAAACATCACAATTTGGTTACAAAATATAACAACTTTTGGTATTTTCCTTCCATTACTTCTGAGTGCATCTTTAGATTGGACTGTGTTAGAATCACTGATTTGAGCTTGATTAAAAAAAAATTGGATCAGTTTTGGCTTGGAATTAGGACAGAATTTTCAACAAATTTTGAAATTGTCCTAAACATACTTCTTGGCATTTTGTCCTACATATTTAAGTGAATCATTGATGGTTGTAAAATCATTGTTCTCAGCATTAATGCTTATAAAATCAAAGTGTCAATCAATGTAGACAAACACCGAACATACTGTCATACTGCAGAATCAAATATTCAGTCAAAATTTAATTCTTTATATAAAAATAAACACATCCATTTCACTTGTATGCAAAATTGCTTTTAACTTTAGCAAATGGTAAAATTATACCAAAGAATTGCTTTAAAATAAGGTTATTTATGATTTGTTACCAGTAAATGTCTGACACCTCACCAAAGGTCACAGCTGGGAGTGTCTACGACAGTGTTTCCAGAGAAGTTTAACTGAGGCAGCAAGGTGGACACCATTTCCTGGCCTAGGGTCTTGGATTGGATAAAGAGGTGGGGTGAGGGAGTGAGGGAGCGCTCCATCTGAGGACCTGCATCTCTGCTTTCTGCTTCGTCCAGATGTGAGGTGCTGAGGAGTCATAGAGGAAAGCTACTTGCCCCACGGTGGACTGTTATCTTCAAACTGTGAGCCAAAGAAACCCCCTCCCTTCTGGTTTATTTTTGCTGGGGATTTGGGCAGCATTGAGATGAGTAACTAATGACAGCACTCTGTAAATCTAGGATGTCTGTGATAACCGAAGACAAGGGGCAAACATAAACGCTTTAGAAGAACAGTTTCAGAGCCTGGGTGTTTCTCAGTGTCAGAGACTG
Source organism: Peromyscus maniculatus bairdii (assembly GCF_049852395.1). Lineage (NCBI taxonomy): Eukaryota > Metazoa > Chordata > Mammalia > Rodentia > Cricetidae > Peromyscus > Peromyscus maniculatus. The sequence goes on along the minus strand of NC_134866.1, from coordinate 77,489,834 downwards.
TGTCGACTCAAGACTTATGGGCCTGGAAAGCATGTCAGGCTAGCCAAGAGAGGCGTTTTGACCAAAGAGAGAAGGTGGTTGGTGTTAGGAAGCTGCATCTCTCCATGTTTGTAGACGCTGGGAAGACTTTCCCTCCCACACCGTGATGGCCCTACCTTAGCTGTTTGGAGGCCCCTTGAGAAACTCTGAGGCCACCATACTGCTTTTCCATGTGCTTGACAGTGACACAAGAGGATCCAGGTCATGTCTTCCAGCAGAGAGGGGCATTTGGATGGGGAGAAACAAGTCTCCGGGCCTTGCGAAGCATTTGGCTTCCATTTTTCTAAGATTCCCAATTATGATGCCCATGAGACACTGTATTAGTTATTTCTCTCATAACAAACACCCGATGAGAGCAACTTAAAGGGAGGAAGGGTTTTGTTTTGCTGTTGTTTGGCTTACAGTTTGAGGGTACAGTCATCAAAGCAGGGACAGGTGTCGTGAGAGGACTGTGAGCCATCCAGTCATATTGCATTCACAGTCAGAGAGCAGAGAGATGAATATTGGTGTTTGGTTCACTTTCTTCTTAAAAAAAAAAAAAACCAAAACTGCACCATGGAAAAAAGAAAGCATCTTCAACAAATGGTTCTGTCATAACTGGATGTCAACATGTAGAAGACCGCAAATAGATCCATATCTGTCACTATGCACAAAACTTAAGTCCAAGTGGATCAAAGACCTCTACATAAATCCAGTTACTCTGAACCTGATAGAAGAGAAAATAGGAAGTATTCTTTAACACATTGGCACTGGAGATCACTTCCTAAATATAACACCAGTAGCACAGACACTGAGAGCAACAATTAATAAATGGGACCTCTTGAAACTGAGAAACTTTTGCCAGGCAAAGGACATGGTCAATAAGATAAACGACAGCCTACAGAATGGGAAAAGATCTTCACCAACCCCACATCTGATAGAGGACTGATCTCCAAAGTAGATAAAGAACTCAAGAAACTAGACATCAAAATACTGAACAATCTAATTTAAAAAATGGGCTACAGAGCTAAACCGAGAATTCCTAACAGAAGAACCTCAAATGGCTGAAAGACATTTAAGGGAATTACTCAACATCCTTAGTCATCAGGGAAATGCAGATCAAAATGACTCTGAGATATCATCTTATACCTGTCAGAATGGAATGGTTAGATAAAAAACATTGAAAACAGCTTATGTTGTAGAGGATGTGGAGCAAGGGGAACACTCCTACACTGTTGGTGGGAATGCAAACTTGTACAGCCACTTTGAAAATAAGTATGGCGGTTTCTCAGAAAATTGGGAATCAATCTCCCTCAAGACCCAGCTATACAACTCTTGGGCATATACCCAAGGAATGCTCAGCCATACCACAAAGACACATGCTCAATTATGTTCATAGCAGCATTATTTGTAATAGCCAGAACCTGGAAACAACCTATATGCCCTTCAACTGAAGAATGGATAAAGAAAATGTGGTACATATACATAATGGAGTACTACTCAGCAGAGAAAAACAATGACATCATGAGGTTTGCAGGCAAATGGATAGAACTAGAAAATATCATCCTGAGTGAGGTAACCCAGACTCAGAAAGACAAACATGGTATGTACTCATTCATAAGTGGATACTAGATGTAAAGCAAAGGATAACCAGACTGCAACTCACAGCTCCAGGGAGGCTAGCTAGTAAAGAGGACCCTAGGAAAGACACAGGGATCACCCAGTGACAGAGAAATGGATACATGAGCAAAATGGGGGTGGGTGGGAGGTAATGGAGGGCAAGGGTCTGGGGAAAGAGAGCTTAGAGGAGCAGGAGGTCCTAGCTGGATCAGGAACAGAGTGGGAGAACAAGGAAAGAGATACCATGATAAATGAAGACACTATGAGAATAGAATAGGAACAGAATGCTAGAGAGGTCCCCAGGAATCCACAAAGATGACTCCATTATAGACTACTGGCAATGGTTGAGAGGGTGCCTGAGCTGACCTACTCTGGTGATTGGATGGCTGAACACCCTGACTGTCATGATAGAACCCTCATCCAGTGACTGATGGAAGCAGATGCAGAGATCTACGGCCAAGTCCCAGGCAGAGCTCCAGGAGTTCAATTGATGAGAGAGAGAAGGGATTATATGAGCAAGAGATACTGAGACCATAATTGGAAAAAGCACAGGGACAAATAGCCAAACTAGTGGAAACACATGAATTATAAACCAATTGCTGAGGAGCCCCCATGGTACTGGGCTAGGCCCTCTGGATAAGTGAGACAGTTGATTAGCTTGAACTGTTTAGGGGGCCCCCAGGCAGTGAGACCAGGTCCAGTTCTTAGTGCATGAGCTGGCTTTTTGGAACCCAGGGCCTATGCTGAGACACTTTGCTCAGCCTTGGTGCAGGGAGGAGGGGCTTGGACCTGCCTCAACTGAATGTACCAGGCTCTGCTGACTCCCCAGAGGAGACCTTGCCTAGGAAGAGGTGGGAATGGGGGGTGATTTGGGGGGGGCAGAGGCTGGGGTGGGAGAAGGGAGGACAGGGGAATCTGTGGTTGATATGTAAAATGAATAGAAAATTTCTTAATAAAAAAAGATTTGTTTTATTGCTAATTTTTAAGCATATGAGTGTTTTGCTTGCGTGATGTATGTGTATAACATGTACGCCTGCTGCCCCTAAAAAGGAAGTTACAGAGAGTTGTGCATCCATCACCTTGTAGGTACAGGGAACCGAACTTTGGTCCTCTGCAAGAGCAACCCTTGCCTTAACTGCTGAGACACCCCTCCAGCCCTTTTTCTTTCTCTTTTGTTAAGCTCCTGAGACGGTGCCACCCACATTCTGGGTGGATTTCCCCTCCTTAGTTAAATCTTTCTGGACACACCCAGAGGTGTGTCGCCATGGTGACTTCTAAGTCTGGTTAAGCTGAGGGTGAAGATTAACTATTGTAGGCACTTGGTGACCTTCTCCCTTGGACATTTTGGGTGTGTTGGTGTAAGAGCTGGGGACGTAGCTCAGCAGCAAAGCCCTTACCTGACGTTGTGTGGCAGCCTGGCCTCCATGCCCAGAACCTATGGAAAAAGAAAATAGTGGGTGACTTTTATCATCAGAAGACGTTTAGGAAGACTGCTCCGGACAAAAGGACAGCTCTCTCGCTTCTGCGAAAAGAGAGCTGATGTAATATTTAACCACTGGAGAGAGGCAGCTGCTTGGACAAAGTCTGTCTAGGAAAAAAGAACAAGACCAGAGTTACCGTTCAGTGGAGGAAGAAGTCCACGGGTCTCTTCGGAAACTTTATAAGTCAAAAAAAAAAAGACAGATAATGTCACTGAAGATCAGCTTGAGTTTGGTTACAAAACAGGGCAGCTTCAAAAAGCCAGCTGTTGGTCTCACCTTGGAGACCAGGAACTGTGTAGCCACCAGAACACAGGGCCTGCCTGAAGCCTGGGTCCAGGCAACATCTCACCACGTCTCATGCTCACATAAAACCTCTGCCAGTCCTGCGGCACACAGAAAGGGCTCCTGAGCCATCTTTCCTCTCCCACGGCTAGAGTGATCCCCAGACGCCAAGAGTGAGAGATGTGAACCCAGGACGGGACATAACAGGGTCTCAGAGCCTTGTTGAGAGCTGGCATTGGGGACCAAGTACTGTTGTGGTTTGAGTGTGATTCCAAGGCTTGTATGTAACTCAGCTCTTGAACTCATGTATTGATGGTATTTGGGGGTCAAGCCTTTGGGACATAATCAGGGATAGAGGAGGTGGTCAGAGTGGGGGGGGCCTGATGGTATTTTTGGCTTTCTGAGAGGATGAGAGACACAGGCTGATGTACTGTACTGTTCTCATCAGGTGGGGGAGGGAACAGAAAGAAGACTTTCCGTAGACGCCAGCGTGTTGACATTGGCCCCAGAAAGGTGGGACTGTGAAAAATAACTCTCTTCTGTATAAACGACTCAGCCTGGGATTTCCTGTTAGAAAATAGCCTAAGAGAATCTTCAGAAGTGGAGACTCCTTACATGGGTAAGATTAGAAATACTGTGTATGGACCTCTTTCTGCTGAACCGACCTAGCCAAAAACCAGGCAGAGTAGGCACACCACTTTGATGTCAGCACTGGGGAGGCAGAGGCAGCTTGGTCTATAGAGCTAGTTCTAGGACAGCCAAGGCTATACAGAGAAACTCTGTCTCAAAAAATCAAAAACCTTGGCCAGGCGGTGGTGGTGCACGCCTTTAATCCCAACATTCCGGGAGGCAGAGGCAGGCGGTGGATCTCTGTGAGTTCGAGGCCAGCCTGGGCTACAGAGTGAGTTCCAGGAAAGGCACAAAGCTACACAGAGAAATCCTGTCTCAAAAAAAAAAAAAAGAAAAAAGAAAAAAGAAAAAGAAAAAGAAAAAAAAGAAAAGAAAAAGAAAAAGAAAAGAAATAAAAAACCAAAACCAAAATAAAAATAAAAAAAGTTCAGTTAGGCTTCACGCAGTGGCCGATGATACACCAAGGACGCCCTCCAGCTTGAGGGTGTTGCTGCCATTGGCACAAACCTGGCTTTGGAGGGACAGAAACAGAAGCATAGGGCAGTGCCACGTGTGACTGTAGAGCAGCATCTCCTGACACAACAGTAGCTTAAGGAGTGATTATTATTATTATTATTATTAATGAGTAGATAACTGGTGAATGAATGTAAAGTAGAAAGACAGCTTGCCATCCCTTTATAAAACAGAAACCTCCGCTTTCTGGAAACCCACAACAAAACTTCGGGCTTCACTTCTTGGACCTTTATTCTTCTAAACAAAGTTCAGCCTGCGTATGTTCTACTCTGTTAAGCACGGAAACCCAAAGGTCGGTCCTTCTCTAACTGAGCCGCTGCGCTCCCCGCTGGCACAGTCTCGGCCTCCTCTCCTGCTGGACGGTCCTGAGAGGGGCTATGGAGCACAGCAACAATCGCCCGGAGGACTTCCCGCTCAACGTGTTTTCTGTCACCCCTTACACCCCCAGTACGGCCGACATCCAGGTGTCCGACGACGACAAGGCGGGGGCCACTTTGCTTTTCTCGGGGATCTTTCTAGGACTGGTGGGGATCACGTTCACCGTCATGGGCTGGATCAAGTACCAGGGCGTCTCCCACTTTGAATGGACCCAGCTCCTCGGGCCCATCCTCCTCTCAGTCGGAGTGACGTTCATCCTGATCGCTGTGTGCAAGTTCAAAATGCTTTCCTGCCAGGGGTGCAGCGAAGGCGAGGAGAGGGGCCTGGACTCGGACCAGACTTCGGGAGGACAGTCCTTCGTGTTCACCGGCATCAACCAGCCCATCACCTTCCACGGGGCCACCGTGGTGCAGTACATTCCTCCTCCGTATGGTGCTCAGGAGCCTCTGGGGATGAATGCCGCCTACCTGCAGCCCATGATGAACCCTTGCGGTCTCGGCCTCGTACCTTCCAGCGGAGCAGTGGCTGCCACCCCAAGCCCCCCTCAGTACTATACTATCTACCCTCAAGACAACGCTGCATTCGTGGAGAACGAGGGCTACCCTCCTTTCGTGGGTGTTGGAAACGACAGGTATGCTGGGTCCTGGGATCGCTCTTCTCCCGTTCAGCATCGCAGTTAGTATCTACGGCTGTGTTTGGACCTCCAGGCAGGTGATGGGGACTGTACATGTCGGTGTAGCCTGCCACCCAGGGTGGTTGCTTCGGAGCTCTGCAGAATTGTGTTTTGTGCTGTTTCAGGCCCAGCTCTGATGCTAACCAGCCAGAAGGGATGCAGGTGGAAGAAGAGGACTCGGTCCGTTTCTCGCCTCCCCCCTATGAGGAGATATATACGCCCTCCCTCGCTAGAGACTGTAACGTTCAGGGAATGGGCATCTAAGTCATTGTGATGTGATACTTGGAGAGATGGATGTCGTGACCTTCAGAAGTTAGATGCCAAAGCAGCTCAGGAGACCTTACAGATGTCATTCAAGGTGGGAAAGAAGTGGAAAGGAAGGGTGTGAAACGTACCCCTTAAATTAAGCTGCCCCGGGTAAATTCTCGTGTGCTACAGGTTTGAATTCTCTCAGCTAAGAAATTCTCTGCAGTGGAGGCATCACTTAGTGGTAGAATGAAATGTAGCATGCTCAGTGCCTGGGGTTTGATCTCTAGTGCCAGGAAAACGAAAACAAAACCAAGTAAGATCCCTCTACTTAAGGGAGGAAAATGGCACCCGTTTCCCCATCCCCCACCCTGTCTCCATTTCAAGGCATTAGTGTCTTGGGAGTTTTAACTCCAGTGGCCATGGCAGCTTTCGGAGTGATACAGTGGGACTGGAGAGGAAGTAGGCCCAACAGGGATTTCCCCGCACCCATGCTGGGCCTCCCAAAGTGGACTTACTTCTCCCAAACAACCTGGTTGCTATGTGATCTCCCTTGAAGCCTTTGGATCTTGAAAAGTCTGTAAAAGAAATAAAGAGGGGAAACCCATTAACAAATAAATGAATAAATGGAGTGGAATAAAATAATGCCTCGTGTTAGAATAGTACTGGATGACTGATGAGACAGTGTGGAAGAGATCCGTAGGCTGATGAATAAATCCATAATCTGTCACTGAGTCACAGTGACATCTGCTGCTGCTGCTGCTGCTGCTGCTGCTTCTACAAGGCTGAAGTTCAAGGTGTAATGTACCCGAGTGAGTTCCCTCATCCCCCCTCACCGCCAGGCTATGATCTGCTGGCCTGAACTGGCTCATCCAGGTGGCTTACAGAACACAGGTACTTTCTGTTACAGTTCCACAGAGTTGAGCTGCCCTGTCACTGGACAGTGGTGAATCATGGAGCCGATCTCCCCAGGTGAGAAGAGTTCACATTCCTCAGAACAAAGGAAGCTGATCTCCTTCATCTTTCTAAATCTGAGCTGTCAGTCAGCAACTAGAACAAAGTTGCAGACTTTAGGAGGTGTCTAAAGGTTCTACAAAGAGAAAGGGCTATTCAAGGTGAAGGTGTTTTTCCCAGGAAAGACACAAGAATTAGCAGGTCTTTAAGGTTTCAGTACTGTGCTTATACATGGAGCTAACTTTACTTTCTATCAGATCTAGTTTTTTCAATGATAGTAAAATAACCTGGCTTATTATTGTGATTCATATTATGCCTTAGGGATAAAAGCTTTTATAGTTATTTTTCACTTTGGTGATAACAAGCAATAGAAAACTAGAAGTCTCTGTACTCTGCATAGTGTTTCTCCATCCAACATGCTCATGAAATCCCGACATTCACTATTTAGACTGTCTTCAAATTCACTACATAAATATGTAGATCAGGCTGGCCTTGAACTCACAGAGATCCACCTGCCTCTGCCTCCCATGTGCTGGGATTAAAGGTACACCAGCAAGACCAGCAAAATCTCCAATTCTTAGCTAAGGGTCTCTTAGCCAAGGGCCACTGACGTTAGGGAGGAGACTAGGAGACAAGGACATGATAGAGCATCATTAATGGCATGCTGACTGACACATGGCACAGCCCTGCCCTCCTTGGCCCTTTTCTTCCCATCCTCATCTCCTTTTATAATCGTGGTTTGAGTCATAATGAGCACCAAAAGGGGTATGTCGGGAAAGGGGGTCTGTACAGAGCTGGGTTGGACAAGACAGACAGTCGTCTTGGGATTATTGGGAGGGCCAGCTATTCAGGAATGGGACCTCGGGGGATTTTAGCTCCAGGCAGCATAGTCATTCAACGCCACTGTTCCAGTCCCTAAGCTCACATAGACGTCATTTATGTCTCTCCCGATGCCACTTCAGGACCAGTGTCCCCAGGAGTTCAGGGTCCGTGTGAGGTTTGAAGTAGTAGGCGATCAGGAAATCGGAGTTTGGGAGCCAGGAATGGAGCTCAGTTGATATAAAGCCTGTGTAGCATGCACAGAACCCTGGTTTGATTCCCCATTGCTATATAGACTGGGCACGGCGGTCCATGCTTGTGATCCAAGCATGCTGAGGCAGGAGGAGGAGGGTCAGAAATTCAAGGTTATTATTTGCTACAGACCCCATCTGAGGCCAGTTTGACATACACACAACTATTGCAAAAGAAAGATAATGGTGGGAATTTGTTTGTGTGTGTGTGTGTGTGTGTGTGTGTGTGTGTGTGTTTCAAGCCACATTTATTTGTTGACATCTAATTTGTAGCAGCCACAAAGCCAGAAGATACGTGTGAAAAATCAAACCAAGAAAAGAGCAGATACAGCTCTGCCCTCAGAACATCTCCAGTCTAGTGGGGGAATGGACACTGGTTACTTTTCTCTGTGATCTATTGATTATTCTCAGGTGCCTATGGGGGACCCTGGAGAAGTAAAGTCAGAGCCATTGCCTTGTGTGACCCCACGGAGTCCTGTTCACAGGGTCTGTCTGTCTGGCTACCGGTGGTGTTGGTCAGGGAGTGAGGACTATGCAGGGACTTAAAAGAACGTTTATACTCGCTAGAAAGAGAAGGGAGCACAACACACAAGGAAGGGAGGAGCCTGCAGATGCATGTGGGAGGCAGCAGAAGAGGCTGGGTGGGTTGGGGAAGCTGTCTTACCTGCTACACCCGCCCTGCAAGGGAGCGTCTTTACTACACAAAGGAGTGAACTCGACGATTTTCTTGCTGTGAGACAGTCCCACCACACTCTATTCTCGTATCTGGGAGCAGCTGAGGCTGAAGTATGGGAAACCCCCCCGAGGGACACCTGGCCTGTGACCACCAGGTGCTGCCTTGGGCCCCTGGTCAGCCAGTGTGTATGTGTTCTCCACAGTTTCTGGCTGCGGCCTACCTACATGGTCGCCTTTGAACTTTCTCTCAGGATCTCATCAAGGGTAAATGTGAGACTGACCTGGGGTCAGGGGACTGGAGCCAGGTCCCCTGGTTTTCTGTCTCCTCCTTAGATGATCTGTGGGGGAGGCAGCCTGGCTCTGGGTGGACACTCAAGGAGTCCAACGTCCGGCTTGCCAAGCATTTAGGCTTTGCGTGAGAGCACTTGGGAAGCGGAGGATATTTCATTTTTATCTCTTTGGAAGAAGGCCACTTTATTCGCATTGACTCACAGATAGTAACTTTAAACGGTGTAAGGAGACACACAATTGTCTGCCCAACCCCCCCCCCCCCAATTCTACACCATCTCAGGGACCGTCAATGCAGTCCGAACAGTCCGAGGCAGTAAGCTGTGAAAAATGAGAGGGTTAACTTGGAGCCTGGCACCCTGTACTTTCATCATCGGTTACATTTTTTGAGGTGAAAAAACTTGGTGATCAGAGCCAATTTTCCGTTTCTTCAGTATGAACTTAAAACAAAACAAAACAAACAAACAAACAAAAAAAACAACAACTAATGACCCTCTCTTATCGCCTTCCTTCTGTCCCACTGAAACCTTCCTTCCGAACCAGTGCCTTTCCTACTTTGTGTGAGTGTGTGTGTGTGTGTGTGTGTGTGTGTGTGTGTCCCATTGAGTTTCATGAGCATAGGGATGAACTCAATTAGACTAATTCATTTGCAAGCTGACCTGAACAGCGTTCAAAAAATTGTCTTAGCTCCTAAGGACCAGGACTATGATGCAGCTGCTGCCGCTCCCCGAGGCTCCCGGGAAGGGCACCTCAGCAGTGGCATTAGCCAGTGGGTGGCCCACTAGCCACACTAACTCTAATGGCTGTGATCTGGGCCTTGGGACCTGGCTGCTGGGTGCAGCATCACTGGGCCAGTGGAGATGGGCCTGCTCTTGGTGGCAGAGCAGCAGGGGCTGGCCGGAGGACATCTCTCACCTCAGGGACCCTGATAGCAGCATAGAGGCCTCGTCTTTGGCATCCCAAGCACGTGGTGACTCAGCAGCTAGAAATGGCAGATTCTGTGGGAGTGTTTCAAAGAGGAGGAACTGTGACCTGTTCGGCCAAGACCCAGAAGGCTTATTGGGGTGTAATGTCTCCGCCTCCTCCCTTCACACTCAGCCTCCAGTGGGGTCATGTGGTGGACCACCTACAGCGAATTCAAAATGTTGCTGAAAAGGCTTTTAATTATAGGAAACAAGTGGAGGTTTTTAAAAATACTTTATTAGTTGTCATCAAACCCACACAGATCAGACTTTTCAATTTAACACTGTGTGTTACCTTTGTACGAATAAAAAGAAGTAAGTTCAACACTTTTAATAAAGCTGTTAATTCCTGTACAAGAGCAACTCAACATGGTAGACTTCTTTCCAAAGTTGACAACTCAGCTAGTTTCCAAAAATCCAGTATATATGTATATATCTGACTTTGTTTGCATTAAAGACCAATAACAGTTGTGGAAACATTCAGAACACTGAAAAAAAAAAGTGAAAAAACAAACAAAAAACAAAAAACCAAAATCCTAGAAAAGAACACAGTTCTGTGGATGCTGTGGGATCTGCATTCTTCCTCCTTTTTATTAGCCTCTCAATCATCATCTGGACAAAGAACATTATGGTAGCATCACTGCAAACAGCTCTGATAAGGTGGGGTCATATTGCTCATTGTGGGGCAGGTACAAGCCGTCTTACAGCCACAGAGGTTGGGCCCCGGCCTATAACTAGAGTGCTATCTATAACTATACAACCAATAACTATATAACCTACAGCTACAGTGCCGGTAGATACGCTGAATGGGGACTGTTCAAGACTTGAGCCTGCTTTTCCAGCAGAGGGCCCCAAAGATGGCATGGAGAAAAAGCTTCTGAACGAAGGAAACAAGTTCCTTAAGAACCTCCTAGATGGCCATGGCAGTTCTCTCCCATAACCTCAGCACTCAGGGATGAGCATGGGGGGTCTGAGGCAGGAGGATCCCCACAAGTTCAAAGCTAGCCTGGGGTACGCACGGCGTTTCAGGCCAGCCTAGGCTGAGTCTCCAAACAATGCCAACGAAAGAACAACAAAGTTGACCTTAGCTGGGAGCACCAGGGAGCAGATGAGAACTGAATCTCCTGGCTGGTAAAGCAGAGAGCTGTGGATGTCTTTGGTGGGGCAGGCGTGAGCTCACGAAGGGTTGAGATGCAAGACCCAAACTCCTATGGCAGGATGCTTCCACCGAGCCCTTAGCACACACCCTTTCTCTCCCTAGCCTGGGCGGGCAGATCCCTCCTGCAGCACCCGGTCAGCACTTCTGCAGGTGTGGGTTCCCCAGGGATTGCGGTCACCTCCCCTACGCTCCACGGAGCCCATGCGCAGCAGCTTTCCCGATGCACCCTGTGGCTTTGGGCTGCACAAACAACCCTTTGAGCTCTCCCATTGCTTTTCTTCTCCTTGACACAGTAGAAAACTAAAGCCCCTTGTTTGTGGAGCACTGACCCTGGGTGTCTGTTTTCAGCTCCAGTCCTGTGGGACTCCCTTTGACCTTGTTTACTGTTAGATCCGTGGGGTAAGATTTCACTGGACCTCAATACTGTGGGGGTGGCTGTACCCCAGACAGACGCCCTTCTCCAGAGCCACAGCATGGAAACCTTCTGTCAACCATGAGCCGAGAGGCTCCAGCATCCATCAGATAGGATATGGTCTAGAACCCAGCATTGTCTCCACCTGTCACACACAACCTGCATGCTATCTTATCGGCTACGGCACCATCAGCATCCACAGGGGCCTCGCTGGCCCTGAACATAGCCAACACTCTGTCCGTGTTGGGTAGCAAATGCAAGGTGACTGTATGAAACTTACAAAAAGATGACAGATAATCTAGCCTGTTAGCTGTTGGCAGGGTTTTGCAGGAGTCTTGGTCGGTTGTCCCAACTGGTCTTGAATTTGTGGACTCAAGTGACCCCTTCACTCAACACTGTATTAGTGTGACTACAGGCACACACTTTCACGTCTGACTTTTGGAGCTCTGCCTTGTGTGTGCATCCATATGGAGGTCAGAGGTCAGTCTCTGATGTCATTCCTCAGTTGGCACCCACCATTTGTTTTTAAGCAGGGTCTCTCACTGGCCTGGAACTCACCACGTAGGCTGGCTAGCCAGTGAAACCTGGGTGTACACCTATCTTTCCCTCTCTGGGATTACATACACGGACGGATACAGCCAAGCTTGCCTTTAAAAATTGGTTCTGGGGTTCAAGGCTCAAACCCAGTTCCTCATGCTTGCATAGGAAGCTCTTTCTCAACTGAGCTATCTCTTCTTTCCTCCTTTCCTTCCTTTCCTTCCTCCCCCCTCCCCACCTCCAGGACGATTCTCTGGGTAGCTTTGGTTGTTCTGGAATTCACTCTGTAGACCAGACTGGCCTCGAACTCAGAGATCCACCTGCCTCCGTCTTCTGAGTTTTCTTTTCTTTTCTTTTCTTTTCTTTTCTTTTCTTTTCTTTTCTTTTCTTTTCTTTTCTTTTCTTCTCTCTCTCTCTCTTTCTCTCTCCTTCCTTCTTTCCTCCCTTCCTCCCTCCCTTCCTTCCTTCCTTCCTTCCTTCCTTTCTTTTTTTTTTTTTTTGAGACATGTTTTCATTATGTAGCCATACTGGCTTCAAATTCATGATCCTTCTATCTCACCCTCCAGAGTGCTAGGATTACAGGTATGCACAACCATGTCTGGTCTATTTGTTTTTCACATGATTAATATTTTCCAACAATTAGAAGAGAGGTGATAATAGTCCATGAAATCTGTGTAGCCATCTTCCAACCTCAATGATTATCAACTTACAGCACCATGCACAGTCACCTGGACATTTAAAAAACCTATCAAATTATTTAATCTAAAACATTTCATTATGCCAGGCAGTGGTGGCACACGCCTTTAATCCCAGTACTCGGGAGGCAGAGGCAGGCAGATCTCTGAGTTCGAGCCTGGTCTACAGAATGAGGCCCAGGACAGCCAGGGCTACACAGAAGAATCCCTGTCTCAAACACACACACACACACACACACACACACACACACACACACACACACACACCAAAAAACAAACAAACAAAAAGCAACAACACCAAAAAAACCATGAAAAATAATTTTATTGTGTATCTTTAAAAAAACAAAGACTCACAAACAACTGCAACAGCCATTGCCACACTTGAAAATGTCCAGTTGCCTCATGCCATCAAACATCTGTTCAGTGTGCAGCTGCCCCCCTTTTCTTTCTAATTCCCACGCTTTCCTTGATTTGCATCCAGAGCTCAACGCAATGAGATGCTTTTGCTCAGCGCCCAGTACCTAACTTCTCTCACTGTTGTACACTCTATCTTGGGCGGCAGAGAGTTTGCAAAGGATTCATAGCGGGGAGCAGACTCTACTTCCCAAACAAAAACGTTTTTCGAGGTTTTTCCACTTTACACCTCTTTGTTAACAGCCCCCAACTGTAGGATTCCCACGGAATTTGTAGATTTGGTCCTATGGAATTTGTAGATTTGGTCCTATGGAATTTGTAGATTTGGTCCTATGGAATTTGTAGATTTGGCGCCTACTTTAGACATATTATTGGACCACCCGCCCCCCAGAAGCCTAGAAGAGAAGAAAAAAAAAGCATGCCAGGAGAAGGATTTGGGGTGTTTGAGAATCATCCTCCACAGAATAGCTTTGGGAGCATCGGGAACCCTTGACAAACTTCAACACTTTGACCTGGTCCATACATTTTTTTTCTTTAAAAACCTCTGCCTGGGAACCATAAAACTCCTTTGATCACCTCAGAACCGAGAGGGTCTCTTGCTCTTTATTAAAATATTGCCTTGCACGGTTTTCTCTCTGAGGTGTGCACACTCACTCACCTGCATTCTTTTATTATGCAGCCTGATTTATGGATTTTTTCCCCACTTAATACTTGTAAATCATCAAGGTTTTTATGCCCCCAAGCAGTCAGCAGTTGGCTATAAAATCAACAGAAAGCTGCAATAAATAAAGCGTCGCTGGGTCGCTGTGGAAGAATCGATGGCAAACCAGAGAGCAGAGGCCATGCCTCGGGAACCGTTCTCACCCGCCTTGGGAAGCCACAGAGGTCTCAGACAGGGAATTTTGTTTGTCTTGAGCTTTTAAAAAGATGAATGGCCAGATGAACGGGTAAGGAAATCCATTCCCTGGGTTTCAGAAGTTTTCCTCTAGCAAAGATTCTGCTCTGTGTTGCAAAACCTACACGGGTGTAAATCATAGACTCAGACAAGAATGTTCATGCGTGAGGCAGATGGAGAGGACTGTTTTCCCGGCCCAACCCTCTCATGCCTTAGTTCAAAGGAACAACATTTTCAAAGCGGGCCTGAGAGTGGTGCGTGCTGGTCATCCCAACACTAAGGCGGCAGAGGCAAGTTCTAGGCCAGGCAAGCCAGGGCTGTGCAGAGATTCCCTGCCTCAAAGCTACAGAAACAGCTGCCTGGAGTGGCACACTCCAGGCACACACAGGTAGAGGTTGAAGAGGCAGAGGTGGAGGATTATGAGTTCACGGCCAGCCTGGGCTACACATTTTCTCATCCATCCTTATGAGGAAAAAAAAAAAACAGTACATAAATAAATGAATGAACACATGAATACGTGTGTGAAAATATTCTTGTATATGCTTAATATTTTTATACATGGAAAATCCCTTAAACTATACACAGGAACTGGTAATGATTATTTCTGGGATGGAGCATGGAAGACTCATTTTCCACTTTATTCCAGTGTAACTATTAACTTTTAAAATCACATTGCATATTACATGTTTATAAGGTTTTCACACGAATTCACATACATTCTCGTCCAGTTAGGTTTCTATTGCTGTGATAAACACCACAACCAAAAGCTACTTGGGGAGGGAAGGGTTTATTAGGCTTACACGTCCATCACTGAGGGAAGTCAGGGCAGGCACTCAAGCAGAGCAGAGGCAGGAGCATGGAGAAGAGCTGCTTACTGGCTTGTTCTCAGGGCTTGCTCAGTTTGCTTTCTTTCCTGTTTTATATTTAGTATCATTTTTAATTATGTATAAGTGTGTGTGTGTGTGTGTGTGTGTGTGTGTGTGTGTGTGTGTGTGTAAATGAACGTGAGTGTGTCAGATCCCTCTGGAGCTAGAGTTACAGGCGGTTGTAAGCCTCTATGCAGGTACTGGGGATTGAACCTGGGTCTTGCCATCTCTCCAGTCATCAGTTTTCTTTCTCATGCAACCCAAGTCCACCCACCCAGGGGTGACACCGCCCATAGTGGACTGAGCCCTCCCACTTCAGTTGTTAACCAAGCAAATGCTTCCACAGACTTGCTCACGGGCTAACCTGATTAGAGGCATTTTTCTCAGTGGAGATTTCCCCCTTCCCAGATAACTAACTCTAACTTGTGTCAAGTTGGTGAAAAAAACTAACCAGAGCAAATGCTAAATAAAATAATATTTTAAATAAAGGTAGAAGAGAAAGAACAGCACCTCTCTGTGGACATCTGCTGTTGACCCTGTCTTCTTGAGTTCTGCTATGAATGGTTTCCGTGGATGCTGCTGCAATCTGTGGAGCAGGAACACAGACAACGTAGACACAAGTGTGATGTATACGCATCAGTGTATACGCACCTCCGTACCCAAGTGCAATGTATACACATCAGTGTATATGCACTGCTGTACCCAAGTGCGATGTATACGCATCAGTGTATACGCACCACCATACCCAAGTGTGATGTATACGCATCAGTGTATACGCACTGCCGTACCCATGATGCGCACAGCACTCTCACATTGATCAGAGGCCCCAGGTCTCTGGAGCAGCTCTCATTTGGTATTCCCCGTGTGCATATACTGTGGAAGTTCCCAGAGGACATGTCCAGGGCAGCAGCAGCACGCACTTTTCCACTCCGGACACACTGTTGCACCCTGGAAAACTGTGTGGTGCCAGCAGCAGTCTGGGTCCTCGGGAGGCGCGACCTTCTACCTGGAGAGGAGAAAACGGAAGGAACCGAAGCAGCTGGCTCTCCTGGCAGGCTGGGCGCTGCTGCCGGGGTAAATAACTCCACACCTGGGAGAGGAGGTGAGTTCAGAGGGAACCTGGGAGGCAGCCTGGCTCTTTGAACCAACTGGGACACTACCCAGAGGCTTGGTGTGACCCTTGGCTTCTCTGTAAGGAACACCCTGATCCCTTGACACCCTGGGCCGGATGTGCAGAAGAAACAGGACCACTGTGACTTTGGTGAAACCGTGCCCGGGGCCATTGTTGTGTCCTTTGCTGGTCCCCAGCTCTGTTCTCTCTGGCTCTGTTAACCCAGTTTTCCCTCTTCACTCCAGAAGCTCTTTCTTTCTCAGGGGATCCTGATTGTTTGAAGCATCGGGTCCCCACCCTCCTCCTGCCCACCAGGGCTCTGTGGAGCTCAGGCACACCCACTGTTCACACCCTTCAGGGCTCTGTGGAGCTCAGCTCAGGCACAGAATTCTCAAGGAAACCTTTCCTTCCGGGGGAGGATGTGTCTGTCCTGTAGGAGTTCACATCTTCTTTCCCCCCTTCCTGGGCTGCTGTGGCAGAAAATTCTCTCTGCTTAACCCGCTCTGTTCACATGTATCAGCACTGATCAGAGGATGCGCACAGGTCCCCAGGCTCCCTGGGGTGCCCCCTGCCCCAACACACACGATTCTTTTGAAGAGGGGCGGGGTCAAAACTAATGAACTACCATTCTAAAACATCCACGCTCTTTTTAGTCATGCGGCTATTCCACTGACGCTGTAAAAGCCAGAGTGGCCGCATCAGCCCGCCAGCGGCTTGGCACCAGCCAAAGCAGCCACTGTGCTAGACTGAAAACAATGTCTTCTTCACAGAGACATCAGGCCTTAGTCCCTGAAGCCTGTCACCTTTAACTTGCTTGGGAAAACAGTTTTAGCAGAGACCTAAGGCCCTCAAGATGGGGATGTTATTTACCCTGGGTTGCCTAAGCGGGTCCTACCACCAACTACAGGTATTCTTAAACAAAAGAGGCAGAGTAAGATTTTACAGACCAGAGAAAAGGCCAACTCCTAACACTGGCAGAGACTGGAAAGATGTGGCCACCAGCCAAGGAATGCCAACAGCCACCAGGGAGTTGAAAGAGGCAAGGGACAGACTGTCCCCTGGAATTTGCAGGTGGAGCGAGGCCCTGCCGCCGCCATCTTGATTCCAGACTGTGAGAGAAGACATTTCTGTTGTTTTTAGTCACTCTGTTAGTGGTGGTGTGTGAGAGCGGGCACGGGGAAGGATGAGAACAGCATGTTGCCCAGCAGCAGTTATATTCTTAGCCAAGCACGGCGGTACGCACCTGTCACCCCAGAGGCCAAGGCAGAACTGCTAAGTCTAAGGCCAAACTGGGCTACACAGTAAGCCCATGCCTCAAAAGCCAAATAAATGACTTAACTAAATTACAGTTTAAAAATAGATATATTCTTCCCTAGGACTTACAGTAAAAAACTAAACCTGGCCTGGACTCAGGAAGCTGAGGCAGAAGGGCTCAGAGTTCAAGGCCTGCCTGGGCAGCCTGTTTCACAGTAGAAGGTTTATGAAA
The DNA here is from genome assembly GCF_049852395.1 of Peromyscus maniculatus bairdii. Classification (NCBI taxonomy): domain Eukaryota; kingdom Metazoa; phylum Chordata; class Mammalia; order Rodentia; family Cricetidae; genus Peromyscus; species Peromyscus maniculatus. The sequence goes on along the minus strand of NC_134866.1, from coordinate 77,472,469 downwards.
AGCCTTGGGAGGGTAATTGTGCAGTATATGGCTTAGATTCAACCCTCAGGGCAGAGAGATCCAGATGGCAGCTTCACTACAAAATGCTTTGCAGAAAGGGTTAAGCATCAAGCCTCGAGAACGGATCTTTTTAGTCGTCTGGGAGAAGGTGAGCACACACAATACATTTCTGTTGCCCATCGCTCTGAAGAAAGCAGGTCTGCGAGCGAATGGCCGCTGAACCAACAGTGTCTCTCAAGGACCATTTGAACTTAAGGAGTGTTGACCGGGGTGTGGCAGTTCGTGCTTGTAATTCCAGTACTCGGAAGGAAGAGGCACAAGGATCAAGGGTTCAAGTCCAGTCTGGGCTGTGTAGTAAAATCTAGTTTCAAAAAAGAAGAAAATACAAAGACTGATGGGCAGCTCTAAGTGACTCAGACTCATATGTTTGGGAGACACGATGAACAATGAATCTGCTGCTTCAAGTGAAACACTGGTAGTGTTGAGTCATAGCCCTCAACCTTTCACATGAAAACCAGAACTTTGGGAAGTCATGTTCGCCATTAGCTTGACTGCATCCCCAAAGTAGACATTTCCTTTAAGATCAGGAGTGATTTTTTTTAAATGTGATTTAGGAATTTATATCTTAATATAAATAGTATACAATGAAACGTGTCAACATTCAAAAGATCTGCACAACTCAAAGTATGAATATTTCCCATATGACTGTGACATGATGTTGTACAACAGACTTTCAATGTATAAACAGACCAGTCCATAAGATTGTGACCTGACACTGTACAATAGATGTGTGGGAGAAAACCCGTTCCATGTATAAACAGACCAATGTATTTGAATGTAAAGAGGGCCAGACATTCACCAATACCGCTTCAGACTATATATTGCAAGTGACCTTCTCAGATAACTATCACATGAATTGGGGTGTCAAATCAAAGGAAAAAAAATCCATATTTCCTGAAAAGTCTTTTAAAAACCACTTCTCTGTTTTCCAACTATACATCTACCAGAGGTCTGAGCTTATTAATATGATTTAATCAAAACACAATCACAGCAGATTAGAGGTGGAAGCTTTTGGGACTTTTGCCTTGGAAAACACATTTCTTAACATATAAAGGGCTTATAATTTTTATTTTAAAATTAATGAAAATAGTTATTTTTTTGGTTTTAGGCTCTGATATGGTAAATAGTAAAATGTATTACTCACATAAATAAAACCTCTTGCCATTCCTCAATATTTCTTAAAGGTCTGAAATGTTTCTAATACCGAAAGACATGGGAAGCACATAGAAATGTTGCAAAGACTACATTTCCCAGCTATCTTTGTAGCTATACTTGACCACGTGATTAGTTCTGGCCATTCAGATACAAGGGGAAATTTGGGGAAAGGGCCACCTGAATGCCTACCTAAAGGGCCAGGGAAATTTTGCTTTTGCAGAATAACACGGGCTTGGATGTGATTAGGGGGACTCCAGCAAACACCTGTAATAAAGTGGATTGTCAAGAGACAAAAAGATGAAAGAAAAATAAAAGGCTCTCCTTGCAGCCCTGACATGGACCAGGCCTCAGTTTTGGTTCACTAGAACGGGCTGGAGCTGAGCAAGCAATTCTTAGGAAAACCACAACTTGGGGCAACCAATCAACAGGTGCCCCCCTTCCAGACTCCTGCAGGCTCAGCAGGAGCCCCAAGCCCCTTCTGCTGGCTCAGCAGATGTCCCCTCTTGTCAACAAGCTCCTAGACACTAGACCCCACCACCACTTCTGGGCCCCTAACCACTACAGCCTCCCACCAATCAACTGCCAGACTAATCTTTCCTCTACCAATCAGCACCAGATTAATCCCTCCTCTCTGTAATTCCCCTAACTCTGCTTGTGACCCCCCCCCCTGCTTTGGGGTTGCTATTTGCCACCCCATCATGCTGGAAATAAACACTCTTGCTAAATTGCATACATGACTGTTGGTCTTTCTTGGGGGCTTCTCTCGGACCCTAACACCCAGGACTACCACCAGCCCTGGGATGGCACCATCCACAATAGTCTGGCCCCTCCCGCATTGATCATTGATTAAGAAAATGCCTTGCTGGGTGGCGGTGGCGCAGGCCAGGCAGACCTCTGTGAGTTCCAGGCCAGCCTGGTTTACAGAGCAAAATCCAGGTCAGGCACCAAAACTACACGGAGAAACCCTGTCTTGAAAAACAAACAAACAAACAAAAAAAAAAAATAAAGAAAAGAAAATGCCTTACAGGTTTGCCTACAGCCAGAGCCTTTGGAGCAGTAGTTCTCAACCTGTGGGTCTCTACCTCTTTGGTGGTTGCCTATCAGATATTTACATTACGATTCATAACAGCAGCAACACTATAGTTATGAAGTAGCAACAAAATAATTTTATGTTGGGGGTCACCACAACATGAAGAACTGTATTAAAGGTCGCAACATTAGGAAGGTTGAGAACCACTGTTCCTGAGGCAATCATCTGAGAAGAGATCTCAGATGATTCAAGTTGACATAAAGACCAGCCAGCACAGGAGGCATCATTGATGGAGAGCTAAAAGAAAGAGACACCAGGAGCCTGACTCACAAAGGCCTAGCAGAATCTAGAAGGGAGATGGTTGGAAAACCCACATGGCTCCTAGATGTCTCAGGTTTAGTATGGGTGAGGGTGGATCTGTTACACAAAGCCTCATAAAGATTAAGCATGATAGTATGTGTTCCTTAAAAACTCAAACTCTACAACGCTATATGAAGGTCAACTACAGTTATTCACGCTTTAAAGTAACACACACACACACACACACACACACACACACACACACACACGTATGTATGTATGCACAAATATATAAATACTCCCTGCTGAGTCTGTTTTTGTTGTTTGTGTGTTTAAGGTCTTAGGGCTGACCACTTTATGTTGGACAACCCTCCTCTTCCCTGGGACAGGCTAGTTCTCCTTCTTCCACAGTTGCCTAGAGTTCTTTGTGTAGGTGCAGAAGCCCACGAAGCCTTCCCTCCTCCGTGGTGGCATGCCCATTGATATCTCCATTGTTCTGGTCCTGTTTATGTAGCCATTTCTGGTTTCTAGGAGAAACTGTTTCTCGGCAGACTACCTGGTATTTTCCCTCTTACAATCTTTCTGTGCCCTCTTCCTTGTGTTCCCTAAGCCATAGATACAGGAGCTGTGATGTAGATGTATCCTTTGGGGCTGGGCTCCCCATGATCTGTTGATCTCAGCACTGTATCCAGTTGTGGTTTTCTGAGACAGTCTCCATTTGCTGTGAAGAGAAGTTCTTTGATGGGGGAGCCATAGCTACACTTACCTGTAGATATAAGATTTATAATGTAGTAAGGAATTATCCTGGTCAAGCAAAGTGGCAGCCGTAGATTCTAAGATTTGTGATTTCACTAGCCCGGGGGAAGGTGGCCAGGATTCTAGTACCAGGTTTCCCTCCTGTGGAGAGGACAGTAAGTCCAAATCAGATAGCTGCTGCTTACCACCAACACGTGAGTGCCACTTACTGAACTTTTACGGCTGTCTTGCCACGGTGGTCATTGTTAGGGTTCATGGGTGTCACAGCTGGGTGGGACTATTAATGGCTTCCCACCGTTGGCAGCCTGCATAGTATTCTCTGGTACCATGGAGACTAGACTGCATGAAGGAGGCCTTCAAGCCAGATCTAGCTGGAGTCCTGTGTCTGAAATATTCCATGTTTTCAGCAATAGGGACCTATATTTAACCCCTGAGGGGCCACCAAGGCTATAGCAATAACCTATATTGTTTTGGGAGTCACTTGGACTACCCTGTCCAACCATACAAAAGAAGGTCTCTTATGCTCCACACTGTGGTTTTTGTTTGTGGTTAGTATATAATCTGTCTGTGTGTCTGTCGGTCTGTCTATCTATCTATCTATCTATCTATCTATCTATCTATCTATCATCTACCTACCTGTCTATCTATCTATCTATCATTCTATCTATCTATCATCTATCTGTCTGTCTGTCTGTCTACCTATCTACCTACCTACCTATCTATCTGTCTGTCTGTCTGTCTATCTATCTCTATGATTATATGTATGTGTATAATTTTAGGTAAATATAAAATAATAAGACTTAAATTTACCCTAATGTATCATTTGAAATTCAATGTCTGCTCTGTTTGTTTCTGGGGAGCAAACTCACACCCCTGTGCATGCCAGGCAAGCACTGTCCTTCAGGGTTACATACCAGCCCCTCAGTCTTGTTCTGCAACTAAAAGCCTCAGGTGATTTTAGGTGGGGTAAGTTCATTTTTCTGTCATATGTAAGAAACCTGAGTAACACATCACAGGGCTGTCGCCTGTGGTTCAGGCTCCTGTCTATCTGTTACATCCTCATTCAGCATGTGGCCTTCTTCAAAGTAACTTCCATGGTCTGAAACGGATGCTGAAATGAAGCTCCGTTTTAAGTACTGGATGTGGGAAAAGGTGGACCTCACAGCTGATTCGACTCTCGCAGAAGGCGCTTCTGAAAGTTCCATACCACAGATTTGGCTTCCTGTGGCTCACATCCTTCAACCAACCACAGGTTAAAAGTATTTTTTAATTGCATTCCTGGTGAACATGGTTGTCGCTTTTGTCTTGTTGCTGTTCTCTAAACAAATCATCCAACAACGACTTACATAGAGTGGATGTTCTAGGCATCACACGCAGTTTAAAGTATGAAGGCTCTGCTGGTAGTCACTGATAAATGCTGGGCTGTGGTAAATGAAGGCCTGAGCATCTGTGGGTTTTGATAACCATGGGGTGTCCCAGAACTGGTCCCCTAGGTTACTAAAGAGTAATTGGACTGGGTTTGGAGAAACAGCTCAGTGGTGAAAAGCACTTGCAGAGGCCTGGGGTTCAGGTCCCAGCACCCACATGGTGGCTCACAAACATCTTTAACTACAGTTTCAGGATCCAGCACTTTCTCCTGGCCTCCTTGGGCACCAGACAGCACACAGTGCACATACATACATGCAAGCAAAATACTCATAGACATAAAATAAAAAGAAACAACTCTTTCTTCTTCCTTCCTTCCTTCCTTCCTTCCTTCCTTCCTTCCTTCCTTCCCTCCTTCCATTCTCCTTCCTTCCTTCCTTCCTTCCTTCCTTCCTTCCTTCCTTCCTTCCTTCCTTTCTTTCTTTCTTTCTTTCTTTCTTTCTTTCTTTCTTTCTTTCATGATTGTTCTTCCATTTCTTCCCCACTGATAGAACTGGGTCACTCCAAGCTGCAAGGGAGTCTGGAAAAACCAGTGTTTTGTTGTTGCTGTTTTGCTACAAAGAGTCGATTTGTTATTGCTGTTCTGCTACAAAGAGTCGACTGGATTGAGTAGGCACCCAACATTCTCTTCCATTCCTAGCATTCTCTTTTCTCCCCCCTCTCTGTGTCTCTTCAGCTTCAGTCTGGATTCACATACCCGCTCCAGAATCTGGAACTTAAAAAAGGAAATGTTTGTTTTCTAATCTTGCTGCTGAACCCAAAACAGCAGTTTTGAGAGGCCAAGGATAAATAAACACAGCAGATGCAAGACTTCAGCGGGTGTATTCACCTTGGACTTTCCGAATGGCAGATGCACTCATCAGTGAGCTACAGAGATCTGAGCTGGAACAGAGGCCAGCTTTCAACTCAGCACAACACCGAGGACTTGTATGTGTCACATATTTGTCTCATTTTGCTAAATTCTTGTGGGATTTGGGTCTCCTCCATCTCCCCATTTGAAGGCCATCAGTTGTTACAAAACTGTTGACATTGAATACCTGTGGTAAAATCTGAGGCTATTGACGCATGCGGAACACAGACCATCCCAACGGTTGAGATCTAAGGGGCTCTGATTTTCTGGAGTTTAACTCACTCCTCAGTTTGTGAAGGTGACAGGAGGGGAAGAACAGGAAGCCAGACACCTTGGGGAGCTGCCAGAACTTCACTGGGGCCTTTAGGGTTGTGTTTGGTGCAATTAAATTACTAATTCAGTTTAAAAAAAAAAAAAAGACATAGTTCCCTTGTGGCTTGAGAGGAAAATGCAGCCACTAAGGTGGCTGATTTACAATCAGAGAATGACCGGGGTACCAGGGGAAATGAGCAGGATTCTTCCTAGAGCTTAAATCAAGCTCTCGGCCAAGCCATCAAAGCAGCATGCTCACCCTGGGCAGAGCACTGGAATTGGGCAGCTTCCAAAATGGGGCTTGAAAAGATTCCTGAGTGTCAGCAGCCTCCAACCTTGCCTGCCCCTCCTTTTTTTTTTTTTTTTTTTTTTCCCTTGTTTTTTTTTAGGCAGGGTTTCTCTGTGTAACAGCCCTGACTGTTCTGGAATTTGGTTTGTAGACCAGGCTGGCCTCGATTTCACAGAGATCTACCTGCCTCTGCCTCCTGAGTGCTGGGATGAAAGGCAGATGCCATCATCGCCCAGCTGCCTGCTCCTCCTTTGTCATAAGGGAGCAGGATGCAGAGGAAATCCTTTAAGAATGAGGTCTCCACTGTCTCCAACCCTAGCTCTACCCCAAGGGGAAAAAGAATGAGGCCAGACCGTGCATTTAGCCTGTAATCTCTGGAGTCATTGGCACGGCACAGGATCAAGAGGAATGGACAGGGACAACTTGAAGGGCCACACAGGTCATGTACCACATGTCTCAAGGGTGCATCATTCACAGCATGGGTGGTTGGTACCACATGTCCCCCACGGGTGCCATTCACAGCATTGTTGGACTCTCAACTGTGGCTGAATGTTAGAATAATCTGGTCAGCTCTAAAAATCTCCAACCAGAGTGCAGTTTAGAGCTATAAAATTTGACTATCTGGAGGGGATGCCAGAACGTCAGTAATGTTTAAGGTCCCCCTTAGTATTCCTACTGCAGCTAGAAGAGCCAGTCTTTGGGGTCACAAGGACTTTGATGTATGTGTTCTGCTGTACAGCTGTGCCGTCCCGACTGGGGGGCAGAGAAGCACAGAGTTGGCCGAGGACTGTAGGAAAAAGGGATGCCTTCTAGAAAGAAAATAAATTGAAAAGAAACCTAGCGGTTGGGACTCAAGCAATATCCTGTGATGAGGGCTGCCCGCAGACTGAGTGACAGACTTAGGCACTGTACACATGATGTGAGTTCTGAGTTCTGAGGTTTGCGTGATTTCCAGTCTTCCCACTTTGAAACTTCTCCCAGTTCCTTAGCTTTACCGTGTGTGTGTGTGTGTGTGTGTGTGTGTGTGTGTATCTATGTGTGTGTGTTTGTGTGTACATCTGTGTGTTCATGTCTGTGTGCATGTTTGTCTGTGTTTATTTGTCTGTGTTTGTATTTCTGTGTGTGTGTTCGAGAGAGAGAGAGAGAGAGAGAGAGAGAGGAGTCTGTGTGTCTGTATGTGTCTGTCCATCTGTGTATCTGTGTGTATGTCTCCTCTCTCTCTCTCTCTCTCTCTCTCTCTCTCTCTCTCTCTCTCTCTCTCTCTCTCTCTCTCTGTGTGTGTGTGTGTGTGTGTGTGTGTGTGTTTAAAGACAGGTACTTTGTATAATTGATGGGCTGGGGAAAAGGCTCACTCTGTAAAGCACTTTGCTGTGCTGTGCACTTGGACCTGAGTTCAGATCCCTGGCGTCCATGTGAAGAACCGGGTGCAGAAGCACTGGTCTGTAATCCTGGCTCTAGGAAGGCAGAGATGAGCTGCTGATAGATCTCTGGAACCCCGCTTAGCCTAAATGAATGTGTGAGCTCCAGGTTCCGCGAGAGACACTGTCTCAAAAACAAAGGAACAACACAAAATAAAAAAAACAACAACAACAACAACCTACAATGAAAAGCAACAGAGGAAGACACATGACGTCAATCTCTGGCCCCAATGCACACGCGGGAACACCCCCACTCCCAATAGTGTACTTTATATAACTGAAGCAATCGCCAGGGCCCAAGCCTCACTCCAGGGCCTCTGAAGCATTTTCCCACGTCCATTGTCTTCAGAGGGTTTGCCCAAGTGGTCAGGCCCTGGTCCCCAGCTGTGGAGCCAGACACCACTAGAACTGAAGGTTTCCATGAGAAACCTTCACAGAACCTTCTAGAACACAGAGGTTTCCCACCCATCGTATCTGATGAGATCTCCCCCCCCCCTGCCTTCTTTGATGAATTTCCAGTTCCTAAGGAAGGACTTGGAGGGTGAGAGAGCGTTCATGAGGCGGCCTCCCGGCTGCCGAGCTTCACAGTCAAGGAACCCAGGCCAGGTGTGCCCGCTCATCCCAGCAAAGACTCCGAGTTTGTCATAGTGGGACACTCAACGAAGCTCTGTGACATGAACTGAGCAGTGCCTGATGCTCTGGGGAAACACTCTGGGAGACTGTGGCCGGAAAGAAGATTCTAGATCCCGAGAGAGATCGTGGTTGTAAGAAGTGCTGAACTGAGATGCTTATGTAGTTTTTGATCTTTTTTTTTTTCCTTTCCTGTGCTGGGAATGAAACCCAGTGGTTTGTGCATGCTGGCCAAGGGTTCTACCTCTAAGCTATACTGCCAGTCCTGTGTGTTCAAACAGTTGATTTGGTAGGTTCCTCTGGTCTCAGCCTGCCTTGTGGAGTGTGAGTGTGGCCTCACACTCACCAGAAGTCACCGTCTCTCCACCTACATGCGGTAGAGCCGGGCAGACAAGACCTGGCTTCTAGTAGCCATCTGGCCCTGGAGATTGACACACGTTGGCTTCTTTGGTCTATCTGCCATGGAGAGTCAATAGTTCCAGCCTCTTGCTATAACTGTGAGCTCAGCTCAGGGCTTAAACAGGCCGGGGGCCCAGTAGGAGACCGGAAAGATGTCGTGGTGTTATTACCTACTGTGGCCTCGAATTTTATTGCCTCCACCAGTGAAAACTGGCCACGGAGCCTAGTCACTCCCTGGTTGCCTGGGTACCTGATTGATGGGTTCTCTGACACCCAGGCCACATTGTGAGTGTCAAAGATCTAACGAAAACCATCACTTTTAGCCCAACAGATTGAAGTTATATGTTTCCAGGTCACGCATTATCGTTACAGGTACAGAATGGTGTTAGCCAATTCTAAGTCAAATGTGATAATGATCAAGCTCTCGCCTTTTCATTTTGCAGTGGCCTTGGGCAAGGTCTCTTGTGTGTTTGTTTCAAAACAGGATTTCTCCGTGTAGCTCTGGCTGTCCTGGAACTCACTCTGTAGACTAGACGGGCCAAGAACTCACAGAGATCCGCCTGCCTGTGCCTCCCTGAGTGCTGAGATAAGAGGCGTGCACCACCACCACCCTGCAGCCATTCTTTTGGGAGAATGGAAGGACAAAATGCTTAGCATCGAATAAAAACCAGCATCTAATAAAGATAGATTAGGGCAATAATAAAGGGCAACCCTGTTTCATCTCCCCTGTCCAAAAGCCAGACTCAAGTGCTCTCTTGCATTTGATTTCTTTACTCTTTGGGGGGCCTGCTACCCAGCTCCCAAATAAATATATGGAGACTTATTTTTACTTATGAATGCCTGGCCTTAGCTTGGCTTGTTTCTAGACAACTTTTCCCATCTACCTTTTGCCTCTGGGCTTTTTTTTTTTTAACCTTTCTCTATTCTATATATCTTTCTTTCCTTCTTACTTTGTGGCTGGCTGTGTTGCTGGGTGGCTGGCCGCTGGCGTCCTCTTCTTCTTCTCTTTTCTTGCTCCTTCTCTTCTTGCTCTTCCCCTATCTAGTCTCTCTGCCTGCCAGCCCCACCTATCCTTTCTCCTGCCTAGCTATTGGCCATTGAGCTCTTCATTAGACCAATCAGGTGTCCTAGGCAGGCATAGTAACACAGCTTCACAGAGTTAAACAAATACAGCTGGGCAGTGGTGGCGCACGCCTTTAATTCCAACACTTGGGAGGCAGAGGCAGGCGGATCTTCTTTGTGAGTTCGAGGCCAGCCTGGTCTACAGAGAGAGATCCAGGAAAAGGGCAAAGCTCCACAGAGAAACCCTGTCTCGAAAAACCAAAAAAAAAAAAAAAAAAAAAAAAAATTAAAAAATAAAAAATAAAATAAACAAATACAACATAAAAGAATGCAACACATCTTTGCATCATTAAGCAAATGTTCCATGCATAAAAGAAAGTAACTAATAGTCCATAACACTCTCTCCTAGCTGCATTGGCTTCCCATGGTAGCTATGGCTGACTTCAGCCCTATTCAACTACAAGGATTCCAGAGCACCCCACCACCACCATTTTCCAGGAGTGAACATTCGGAAGGATGTCCCACTGGTAAAAATGGTGCTGTTTTCCTAGGTACTAGCCCTTCATAAAATGGTTGTAACATTTTCTCACCCCACACAGTAAGTGATCCGCTGTTAGAGTCAGGGCTGTGGAAATGGTCCAGAGGGCAGAGCATGTGCTGTGTGAGGGTAAGGACTAGCGTTCAGATCTGTAGAAACACAAGCCAGGTGGGCATGGTGGCCTGCCTGTAATCCTACCTTGTGAGACAGGAGACAGGAATCCCCAGAGCAAGCTGGCTAACCAGGGTAGTTTAAACAGCAAGCTTCAAGTTCCACAAGATGGGGAATGATGGAGGAAGACAGCCAATGTCTGTACTTCCACACACACATGCACACAGGTGTGCTTGCACATATCCCCACACACATATGAACACACATATACGCATGCATACATACCTCACATTTACAGATGCAAAAAGCAAACTAACACAAGGGTTTTTTTGTTTATGGCTTTTTTGTTGTTGTTTTTTTGCTGGAATCATTTCAAGTTACCCCACTGCTCTGTTTCAACTCTTACCACAGGTAAATTGTGACCTATTTGGGACAATACATTTATCCCAAGATGCTCCTGCTACCTAAACATACATTTTCTTTTAAGTGAGCCACCCTGCAGCCTGCCAGGCTGTGCCATCCAAAACATGGAACTTGTGAGGGGTGACCCACACAGCTGGCACCTCCTAGACCCAATAATAACTTGCACCCCGTGGGATGAACTATTTTGTGTTTATTCATGGCCTGAGCCCCACCCACATCCATTTGACATCAGTGTTTCCATAGCAAATAATAATCTTCAGATGGAGCAGCGAGGGCTGCAATCCCACAAAATGCAGCCAGATGAGACAAACATGTTGCTCGAACAATGGGTCCAATGCTGCCGAGCAGCCAGCAGCCTGTGTGTTCGCGTTCCAGATGGGTCCACATCACAGCCCAGGGGTTGCTGCACTAATGAGGAATGAGGAAAACTTGTAGCTATGAGCACTTGACGATACACCACGACATCCCCTGTCCTGTGGGAGTGTGTATTTATATGGAGAGACATGACTGTCGCATTAAGACATAGGCGTTCTGCCCCGCATGTGGAGCATGTGTTCGCCCTCAACGTTTCAAAGCCGGTGTTTGGGGCTCAGTTCTGTACAGACGCTGGGGTCTTGCTCTCTGGTGTCTGAAGCTCTTCTTCAACACCCGGTCTGGCTTTGTGGAGGCATCTGTACTTGAATGCTAACATGTTAAATATAAACTCCGTAAGGCCAGAGACCCCATGCTATGACAAATGACTTGCTTTCGGAGGAGCAGCAGAGAGAGAGCCTTACACTCTGAAGCGAGGGGCTGTGTTTCCGGAGAGACAGGGCAGCATCGTGCTACCTAAGAGGGAAGAGAGTCCGGAAGACAAGTTACTACGTTTGAACACACTCTAGGCATTTTGTTCCTGGAAATGCTAAAAGGACGTCAAGTCGCCATGGGACTCATGTCTCCAAGTTTGTCCCACTGGCTTGCAGCAGGCATCACCACTTATGGAAGTGCAGGATCTCAGCCTCTACCCCAGACCTTCTGAGTCAGCATCTGAATCTTAACAAGGTCCCTGGGTCATGGTATACACACTGGAGTCTGAGAAGTACTGGTTTCTTCCCGACATCATGATGCAGAGTAGACAGTGGAAAACAGTGAACAGGAGGGAAGGGGAGAGAGGGAGAGGATCGGAGGGAGAGGGAGAGAGGAGGAGAGGGGGAGAGGAGGGGAGGAGGGAAAGGGTGAGAGGAGGAAGAGGGGGAAAGAGGATGAGAAGGGGAGAGGAGGGGAGGGGAAGAGGAGGGAGAGGGGGAGAGAGGGAGAGGGGGAGAGGGGGAGAGGAGGAGGAAAAAGAGTGAAGGGAAACCGTGGGAAGAGCGCACCATAATGATTGACACTGGATGAGTGCTCACTGTGACAGGCATTTTCTGACCCTTGACTTCTAGACAAAGCCTGTGAGATACGAGCTACCATATTTCCATTTGACTAGTCAGCAAGCAGTGGGGAGATACCCCGAAACTACAGGGTACCGGCTTGTCCTATGCACTAGGAGCTACTGCAGTCTCATGGGGGATCACCATTTCTTTAACGACTGTGGACATCTGAACTCACTGTCAGGGATCTTTCCTACATGGAGCATCATTCACACTGGAGAGCTTCTGGGAAGCCTTTATTCTTTATCCTTTAAAGCAGCGGGTCTCAACCTGTGGGTCACGGCCCCTTTGTGGTTGGATGACCCTTTCACATGGGGTCACATATCAGATATTCTGCACATTAGACATTGACATTATGGTTCATAACAACAGCAAAATTTACAGTTATGAAGTAGCAGCAAAAATAATTTTGTGGTTGGGGGTCACCGCAGCATGAGGAACTGTACTAAAGGGTCTCGGCATTAGGAAGGCTGAGAACCACTGCCCTAAAGGGAGTGTTGTAGGGGTGCACACTCATTGTAGCAGAGTTATTAGAAAGCATGGGGAAAGCATTTAACACCTCCAGCTGCTGACTGTCGGTGAGGTTCCTAGAGACAGCCAAGGCAGCGGCTTGAGTGCGATTCGGTGACTGATGGGTGGCACCTTGTTTACTACAGAGAAAGGGGGCTAGAGTCATGTGTGGTGGAGGATAATAAGTGTTGGGGGACACCGCAGTGACAGTGTGGAATGTCCCAGCCTCTTGCTTCCTGATATCACCTCTACCTAATAACATTCCAAGCCTGGTGCACTCACAGCCAGCTGTCAGGTGCCCTCAGGAGCCTGCCTAGTACCTCCAGAGACCTCACACTACACCAGTGCCAGCATCCGACTATGGGAAGAAGGACCCCCGCTCTGTTTAAGAGCCTGGGAACAAACTGCGGAGACACCATAAACATCTGGACCTCCAAAAGGCAATAATTCAGTCCCAAATATCCGCAAAGACTTCAGACTGGCTCGTGACTTCTACAGATCGGGGCAAATGAAGAACCACAGAGCAAGATCTCCGGCCCTGCGGGGGAGACACCCCAGCACCACCCATGCTGGATAAGGACTGTCTTATCTAGGGAGGAAGGAGGTCAGGCACAATGTGACACTCACTTACCTCTCAGAGCTCCCTGGCATTTCAGAGTTCTACTGAATTATACGGGAAAGGGACCCCAGGAGCAGCTCTGTTTCCATCTAGGCCACCCTCACTATGCGACTTTGTATTGGGCACTTTGCTGTTGCTGTGAGAAAACACCATGATCGGAAGTGACTTATGGGGGAAAAAAAGAGTTTATTTGGGTTTATCATTCCAGAGCGATAAGAATCCATCTTGTTGGGAGGGCACAGCAGGATGGGGCAGACATGGCGGCAGGGGCAGGAAGCTGAGAGTTCACATCTCAACCAAAAACACTAAGCAGAGAAAGGGAAAAGAAGTGGGAAGAGGCTGTAAACTCTCAAAGCTTCCAGCCTTACCCCAGTGACATAACTCCGTCAGGTCGCTTCCCTGATCTGAACTCTGGGAACCAGGTGTTCAGACACCTGAGCCTGTGGGGGACAACGGTCATTCAAACGGCCACGTTCTTCAAGCTTAATTTCATAGCACATATTGTTTATATTTGGCGCTATATTTTTGTGGGAAAGATACATACATATATATATATATATCCCTTCTCTGGGTGATTAAGCTTTTTGCAAATATCATAGTGCTTCAGTTACATTTTTTTGTTACTGTAACAAAATACCTGACCAAATCAACTTTAGGAGTGATGGTTCATGATGGAAGAGGGGAGAGAAAAGACAGCAAGATGGCTCGTTTTTACTCATCAGTAAAGATACCTGCAGCCAAGCCCAAGGACCCGAGTTGAATCCTTAGGACCCACATGGTGGAAGGAGAGAACTGATTCCCACAAGTTGTTCTCTGACCTCGAGTCATACACCATGGCTTATGCTCTCCCTACACACAAATAAAACAAAAAGGAAGGTTATAGCGTATCGTGGCGGGCATGGTTCAGTGGCAGGTGTATGACGCGGCTGGTCATACTGTCTGCAGGCAGAAAGCGGTGAAGGATGGTGGCACTCAGTTCACTTTCTCCTTTTTGTCCAGTCCTGGATGCCAGCCTGTGGGATGATGCTTTCCACGTTCACAGTGGGTTCACATTTCCCCCTTAGTGAAGTCCTTTGGAAATGACCACACACACACACACACACACACACACACACACAGAAATGGTAGTTAGCACTTCCACACAAGTGCAAAATGAAAACGCGGAGTGCCTGTTTAGAAACAACGAAGAGCTTCAATGGAGCTGAGCACGAAGCCGAAGCGCTTCTGAGTGGGATGACATGGACTTTCTGGCCATGTAGTCAGCTCCACATTCTGAACCATACTATCAAGTTCAAGAAATGCCAAGCTGCTTTGTATCTATAGAATGAAATTCAGCCCAGGGCTGGTGAGATGGCTCAGCGCTGTGGCATGTGTACACCCTTCTCCCAATAAATAAATAATAAATATTTTGAAAAATATTGTAAGCAGGGCAGTGGTGCATATGCTTTTAATCACAGTACTTGGGAGGCAGAGGCAGGCAGATCTCTGAGTTCAAGGCCAGCCCGGTCTACAGAGTGAGTTCTAGGACAGCCAAGGCTACACAGAGAAATCTTGTCTCAAAAAAACAAAAACAAAACAAAACAAAACCCAATCCCCCTTCCCAAAAATCTTTGTAGAATGTAATGAGTGTGGCCACAACATGTACAGTAAATTATAAATAAGTAAAATATAATAAAATAATTTTGAAAGGTCAGCCTGGAGCTGGAGAGATGGTTAAGAGGACCCAGATTTGGTTCCCAGCAGCCACAAGGCAGCTCACAACCATCTATAACTCCAATTCTGGGGATCCAATGCCCCCTTCTGGCCTCCTTGGTGACTATGAATGTGCAGATGGTGCACATACATACATGTAGGCAAAACATTCATATGTATAAAAGACAATTTAGCCTGAAAAAACATTAGGGCACTCCCTTCTCACCATCCTGGAAGCCTGATGCATGTGATGCTTTACGTTCCTGGCTTGGTGACAATTATGATTTGGATGTGGTTTGTTCCTCAAAGATTTGTGTGCTAGAGCTTTGTCCCCATGTGGTCCTAGAACGTTTATGAGGTGGAGTCTGGTGGGATGGAATGAGGTCACTGGGGCATGGCCTCAGGAAGGGTTAATGCTGATACTGTGGAGTGAGTGAGTTGCTGCAATAGAGTTGAATCTCTTGAATTCAGATTTTCAGCTCTTCATACTGTGGAATAAATAAACCTCTTGATACAGTGCCTAGCTTCAGGTAGCATAGAATGGACTAGCACATTGTGCTGGACAATTTGTTAGCTTGACATAGGCTAGAATCATTTGAGAGATGGGAACCTCAACTGAGAAAATACTTTCATAAGATCAGGCTGTGGACAGCTTGTAGGGCATTTTCTTAATTAATGATCGATGGGGGAGGGCCCAGCCCATGGTGGGTGGTGTTATCTTTCAGCTGGTAGTCCTGGGTTCTATAAGAAAGCAAGCTGAGCAAATCATGAGAGCAAGCCTGTAAGCAGTGCCCTCCATGGCCTCTCTGTCAGCTCCTGCTTCCAGATTTCTGACCTGTTTGAGTTCCTGTCCTGAGTTCCTTGGATGATGAACTGTGAAGCAGAAATGTAAAAGCCAAATGAACATTTGTTTTTCCTCCAAGATGCTTTGGTCATGGTGTTTTATCATAGCAACAGTAACCCAACTAGGACACACATGCTCCTTTGGCTAAGGGAAGTTTCAGGGGACCCTGGTCCTTATTATACCTATCTTAGGTACCCCCAGAAGGCTCAGACGGGCTCTCATAGCTCTTGTCCTACACTGAATGCAGGCTTAGCACCCAATGCTGGTTTCTCAACTTTGCCTTTCTATGTCCCCTCCTGACTCTCTTCTCTCTTCAGATGTGGGAGAACTCAGACCCTCCCTCGGGATCTGGCAGCTCCTTTCGGATGCAGGAACTGAAGCAGAGGGCGCAAAGGAAGTTGCTTCCTGGCTTTGCCTCTCCGGGCTGTCTCAGCTAGCTTTTCTGTACTACCAAGCACCACCTGCCTAAGGGTGGTGCTGTGGATATGTTCTGTATGCTGTGAATGTGTTGCTCTGATTGGTTGATAAATAAAATGCTGATTGGCCAGTTAGCCAGGCAGGAAGTATAGTATAGGCAAGACAAAGACAGAGGAGAATTCTGGGAAGTGGAAGGCTGAGTCAGGAGACGCTGCCAGCAGCAGCCACACCGCCTTCACCACAGCCATGAGAAACAAGATGTAAGGTACCAGTAAGCCACAAGCCATGTAGTAACTTAATAGAAATGGGTTAATTTAAGATATAAGAACTAGATAACAAAAAGCCTGAGCCATTAGGCCAAACAGTTTAAATAATATAAGCGTCCATGTGTTTATTTGGGTCTGAATGGCTCCGGATCTGAGTAGGACTGGAGAAAACTCCAACTACAGGGTGGCACTTAATCAAGGCATGTCCCCTCACCTTCATCTTTCTGCTGTTATCTCCAAGGTGAACTCCCTGCCCCATCCCAAACAGGGCCTCCATGAAGACTCTGCTGCTCAGTTTCTTGAGACAGGAAATAGGAAGGCCGATGTCTACCTCAGAAGAGCAGAGAGTTTCCATTCTTGCCTCTGGTGGATTCACCAAGATTTTGGTGTGGACAAGGTCTCATGCCTCCTGTGTCTTCAAACCTTCTATGGTCTTTGGATTCCACGGAGGGTGGGGGCAGGAAGAACATCTCAGTGGCAGATAGGCCGTGTGGAAGGGAAATAAGTCACGTAGAAGAACCAGAGACTCTCTTAACCTCCCACTCCATGGCTATGACCTTATGCAAAGCATGGGCTGCCCTTGTGTCCCTGGATGGCTGAGATGAGATCAGGTACAGCATGAAGTGCACCCTTCTATCAATCCCCTCTTCTCACTCCCCTTCCTCAGCTCCGAACATAGAAGAAACTCCAAAGCAAATGGAGCCATTACAGTCTTAGAGAACTGTCACATGTTCCTAGCATATATAGCTGTGAAAAAAAAAAAAAAATGAAGACTGGACAGTGGCATAGCCCAGCTCCGTGTATGAAGCACATACTCACAGCCACTTCCATCAGGAATGTTTGGAAGGTGTTTATGTTTGGATTAAGTGACTCCCAGGTCTTTGCTCCTTTGGGCATTGTTTTATGATGAATATGTCTTTTGAAAAAAACAACGTAGTGCTTAAAGGCATAAAACACAATCATCCGGGACAGGTGTGGTTAGCTGGGAAGCTTTCCGTGGGTGAAATACACTAACGTGGTCTGTAACAGGCTGTGGGATCAAGACATGAGTATAAGACAGCTTGGCAAACACTAATCTGCCTCCTCAAGAACTGTATAACAGAGGGATAGGGGAGGGTTTGGAGGGAGGAAAGGGAAGGGAGAGATAGTGCAATTATTATCTCAAAAATTAAAAAATAAAGATATTTAAAAAAAAAAAAGAACTGTGTGACATCAGGGATAAACCAAAACTCCATAATCCTTATGCCCGAACAACCCCAGCCCTGTTGTTCCCATCTGTCTCCTGAGAACAGCTCTTTGAATAGGTGTATGGAAGGCGTCACCTGCAGCACAGAGCCCAGGGATGAATGAGAACTGGAGGCAATGGCACCCTCTACAGGGAAAGATGGTAAATGTGACATGTTCGTATTATGGGCTAATCACAGCAAAAACTGAAATACGTGTATACACACCTATCACCGTGGCAAACTTGGACATTTAATACCGAGCCAACAATAATTAAGCCCAAGAATTCCTTACATATAAACATGAGCCTTAGCATGTGTGTATGTGTAGGAAGAGCACAAAGAGGACCCCATGGGAGTGCCCATCCCCATCCCATTATCCCCGAGCACACGGGCACAGTCACTTACATGATACTAACAGTACTGGACAGGTTGGGGGCGTATGGGGAATACTCCAGTTGAGACCGTAACACTTTATTTAATTTCTAAAAAGGATGCTCTGAAAACTGGGTGAGGTGGCTCATGCCGTCAACCCAGCACTGAGGAGGCAAGGGCAGGGGCATCACAGCAAGTTCAAGGCTAACCAGGTCTACATAGTGAGTTCCAGCCAGCACTGTCTCAAAACAAAATAAAACAAAAAAGATGAATAAACAAAACAAACAAAGGGTGGTCTTAAACAAGCAAGGGGTGACATCTTAACAAGTGTGACCCCTGGGTAGTGGGTGCTGGAGTGTTTAGGTTTAGGGGTGGCGGTCTTGTTTTGCATTTTTTTTTTTTAAAGGAAAGGGAGGAAGAGGCAAGAGCAGCGTAGCTGTGTTACACGATACCCACCCATCCACATGATGTCATAGATCCACAGACCTCTTGGCTCCAGAAGAAAAAAAGTCACCTGTATTAACCAATTGTTAGGGGATGTAATATTACCTGAACAAGAAACCTTGAAAACTGAGACAGGTATTTTCCTATTAGTCAGGATGGTTTAGCTTCTGCTGCAATAACAACCACCACTGCTTCAATCTCAGTGTTTTAACACAACGTATGTTTTATTTATTGTTTTCATTCATATGAAGTCCCTCGCACACTCAGGTGACTCTCCAGCAGCTGTCCTCCACAGAGTGCTTCAAAGCATGCTCATCCACTGACTCCCCCATCCTCAACCTGAGACTTCTATGTGAGCTGCACCCAAGGAGGAAAGCTGGGTCTTCACTACTTTGGCTCATTAGTAACGTACACCATCTAACATTCTGTTGAACAGGACCAGTTACATGCTTGTGTCTACCTAGGAGGATTCTGTAAAGCAGAGGGTATGTCATGCCCAGAAAGAAGAGGTGATGAAGATATTGGTTAGCATGCCTGCTACAGGAAGGAACCTAAGGTCACACAATTAAAAAAAAAATGATTCTTGTCAACCTAGGCCCTGGGTTTCAAGAGGCTCTTGTTCTGGAAGCCCACCTTGATTTCCTTGTTCTGGACTGGCTGTTCTTGTTCCTCTGATGAACAACTATTCCTGTGCTGGACACAGACTAGAACATCATAAGGAAAGACAGTTAAAGCGTCATTGACTGCTTTCCGAGATGGAGATCCAGTGGAGATGTTACCTGCGCCTCGATGAGATTGCCACCTGTATACCTTGCTTCAAAAGCTCCCATAAACCAGAAAGAAAATCTGTTAACATTTGGGCCTGTCTTAGATCTAAGAGGCTGTATTTTTTTTTTCTCTCTCATTTTCTCTGCATAGCTTTGCGCCTTTCCTGGAGCTCACTTGGTAGCCCAGGCTGGCCTCGAACTCACAGAGATCCGCCTGGCTCTGCCTCCCGAGTGCTGGGATTAAAGGCGTGCGCCACCACCGCCCGGCGAGGCTGTAATTCTTATGGCACAGTGCCCCTAAGCGCCACCAAGCTGAGAGCATCTCTCGGTTGAGTGATGGACACCGTTTCAAATGCTTAGTGTTGCAGTTGTAGCAGCGACAGCAGATCCTCCCTCCTCTCTCATTTACAGGCGAGGTTTCAAGAGAAGAGAAATACCAGTGTCCCTGTCATTTCTGAGCTGGTCTTGGGGCAACAGGACAGAGTCTGGTTCTTCTTCGCCAGTCTACAAGAGTGACAACCAGAGTGGCCACTGGGCACTGTCTTTGTCTGCCACTTACCGACTCAAGGGCTTTGTGCACCTGCCTTCTTCATCTCGAAATAGTGAAATATTGTCACCGAAACGGTGGTTTTTGTTTGTTTGTTTGTTTGTTGTTTTCGAGACAGGGTTTCTCTGTGTAACTGTCCCAGCTGTCCTGGAACTCGCTTTGTAGACCAGGCTAGCTCAAACTCACAGAGATCCTCGCGCTCCTGCCTTCTGAGTGCTGGGGTTAAAGGTGTGCACCCCCACACCAGACTCAAAGTTTTTATATAAATTAGTGTATTTAATTATTGATGATCATTCACAAATTTCTACACACACATATATAATTTTGATCATTTCCCCACATTTATTTATTTATTTATTTATTTATTTATTTATTTATTGCTTTCTTAAATTGTTTCCACCACCTCAGAGTTTTGTTTGAGGTGAAATAAGTTAACGCACAGTCACTCCTGGATTGTCAATGCCTGGGTAGAAAGTACGCCACACACACTGTGGTGGTCTCAGAAGACTACAGGAGACTGGGAAATTCCTGTCCCCTGGTGGTGATAGAGCCGTTGTGACACAGAGGAGCAACAACTCCTCATCCCTCACATTTTCCCCTGCTGTGGTGGAGATCGTGCCGCTGGGTGAGGAGAAGTGTAGCCCATGTCATTGCACACAGTTCCTAAAACTTCATGACAGTGAACATCCATGTTGCTGATTTATGTATTTACTATACTTGATTTTGTTTTTCCCTGTTTGTTTGCTGTTGAGATACGGTCTGAACATGTAGCCTTGGCTGTCCTGGAACTTGAAATGTGCATCAGGCTGGCCTCATACTCACCGAGATACACCTGCCTCTACCTCCTGGGCTACCATGCCCATTCCTGGCCACTCGGCTACAGTCTGTTTGTTACAGAGGTTGGTGCAGCCCTTCGAAATTGCCATGTATCAGAGGATGACCTTAAACTGTTCCTTGCCATGCCGTCACCCACGCTAGGCTTAGGTGTGTGTGCCACCACACCCAGCCACAGGTCTCTACCTTTAGTTGTTATTCTAGAGTGCAGTCCTGCTTATATTTTAAAATGTGGACTGTAAAGCAGTATGCCTTGTTTTCCTGACAGCAGCTTCATGCATCTCGTGATCACCACATCTCTTGATTGCGTCTGGAGCCCATGTCTCATGACTGACCTGTGCCTTCTAAGTTGTATAAATGCACCGCATGATGTTTGTAGAACGATGAAATCACCTAATGACACATCTCAGAATGATCCCAATCCCTGTCGTTTGGTGACTCGTGACTGTATGTCATTTAGGATGGTGCCTGACAGTCCAGAGAAGGCGCAGAGTTGAGATTTCAATGATTCCAGTGCACTCTAGCAGTCTCTCGTTTCCAAGCAGAACTGACAAGGAAAGAGAGTGGAAGACCATCTGTATTCTAATTGATTTAGAGGAGACGGGATGGAATTGGGTTCTTTTCACCAGTGAATACAAAAGCATATAATTAAAAACTCCCCATTCCTTTGGGCAATAAGGGATGTCCATATAAACTAGAGAATGAAATCCAGGAACAGCATTTCATGAATGAAAACAATAGTGTCCCTTTGAATGGGAGCAGAGCTAAGTGAACTTATTATTGCTCTTGAGACATGGTCATATGTGGCTTCATCTAAACAGGAAATCATGTTTGTGGTATGTTCTCCATTGTTTTAAAAGGGCTCTAGGATCTTGTAATAATTTCTGGATCTGTTTAGTAAGTTCACTAGTATGCAAAGAAATTGCATTCTGAACTAGGAAACAACTTTTTGCCTAAGAAATATTTTTTTTCTCTCCCAGGCAGGGCTGATACACAGTTCTAGCACTCCTACTGGCCTGGACCGGTATGAGACTCTTACATCTGATTCCACACTTCCTCATCACTGTCTTCCTGTGGAAGTTTCTGTGAGTCTCGGAAAGCCCAGGGCCATTCTAGGCAGTTCTTGTCCATTTTTCTGTCAACCTCTACCACCACAAGTTCACATTTCTTTATTTCTAAGTTAACGGTCACGTGTTACACGTTATTAAAACACTGCACGTATCTGCAAGGAGCCTTGCCTCGAGTCACTGAAACTCCTTGCCTATCTCAATAACCTAAGTCATTCACATTATAGTGCCAGGTCCTGGTCATAGCAAAGGAGCAGATGCATCTCAGAATCTGAATACCTCTTAAAGAGTGGCAGTGCCAGCTGGACAGTGGGCCCTCCTCGTGGCATTTGTCCCCAATACCGTGCAGATGCCCTGTGCCTTTCCTTGGAGCGTGTATGCCATGAGACCTTCTTAATTATAGTGGCTCAGCCACTCTCCAACAAAGCTATGGTCCTACAGTGCCCTCCTCTCTCTGACTCCTGTCTGGATAGACCTTCACCAGGATCTGCTCTCTTTTCTTATATTTGGTCTTTCGAGACAAGCCCCTCCCTGCATCTAGTCCCCTGCAGTTCTTTCCCAGCTAGTCTCCCTGCAGAGACTTTATTCCCAGACCTCTACCCTGGAAAGGCCCAATGACAGACCTCAAAACTGCAGCAGCTCCCCCTACAGGATCGAGGGGGAAATTCTTGGGGTCCCAGAGCCCTCTCAAGAGGGACCCAGACCCACAAATTCCTGTGCAGACTTTCAACCACTCTGTGGTGGGTATATATTGGGGTGAAGGAACAGAAGGCCACACAAGAGGTGTTCACCCCAAATCCCACCTTCACAAATCGCTGTGAATTTAGACTTTGGCCAGCAAGAGAATTGACAAGTGTGCCTCATGCAACTTTGTTAAATCCTGTCAGAACTGGAAATTGGTATGGGGTGTGTGTGTGTGTGTGTGTGTGTGTGTGTGTGTGTGTGTGTGTGTGTGATGGGGGCGGGGGCAAAAGTCTACATTGGATGTCTCCTCCAACAGTTCTCCACATTATTTTTTGAGACAGGATCTCATTGAACCTGGACCTTCAGGCTGGAGCCCAAGCCCCCGAAATTCTCCTGCCTCTGGTGCCCCCAGAGCTGGGTAAACAGGCCCACACTACCACACCTAGCTTTTGTGTGCACACCGGAGATCAAACTGAGGTCTTCAGGCCTGTGCAATGAGGACTCAGGTCTAGTATGACAAGCACTTTGTCAACCGAGTCATCTTCCCAGTCCCTTAACCTTCGTCACGGTTAGGGTTTCTATTGCTGTGATGAAGACCATGGCCCAAAGCAACCTGGGAAGGGAAGGTTTTGTTTAGCTCATACTTCCACATCGTAGTGCATCACCTGAGGAAGTCAGGACATGAACTCAAACAGGTCAGGATCCCGGAGGCAGGAGCTGATGCAGAGGCCATGGAGGGGTGCTGCTTACTGCCTTGCTTTTCACGGCTTTCTTATAGAACCCAGGACCAGCAGACCAGAGATGACCCCACCCACATAGGGCTGGGCCCTTTCACATCAATCATTAATCAAGAAAATGCTTTACAAACTTGCCTACAGCCGATCTTAGGGGACCATTTTCTCAATGAAGATACCCTCTTTCCAGATATGTCTAGGTTTGTTTCAAGGCGACAAAAACCAAGCAAAACACATTTCTTCCTTCTACTTCTCCATTTCTCCATTTCGTAGTATAATTTGTTTGTTTGTTTTAATAGTCAGACTTATTTTCCTGGTCTCGGCTTGAGTGTTCCTTTCTCTTTCTCCACAAAGGACCTCAGTCTTTAAGAGGTTGCTTGTTGAGCTCCTTACCCATAATCCTCTCTGTTGTTCTGAGTTCAGCCCGACTCCTCCCCGTCTCTCAGTTCTCCTACCAGGGCCACAGTCCACAGCACCTGAGCACATGGCCAACCCTTGTTCTTCGGGTCTTGGCATAAACGCCCTAGACCTTCCCCTCGGCTTTCTGATGGGTCGGTTCTTTCCAGCAGTCTCGCCTCATCTTCCTCTCTCATGTCTGCAGCAGGTCTCATGCACCAAAGCTCCAACGCAGGCTGTTGTGCAGGACACCCCGAGGGACTGTCCTCCAGAATGGTCATTCTCCATCTGAAGTCCTTAAGAGGGCTCGACAAACCCTCTGGAAATTGTGCGGAATCTCTGGCACGTGCAATTTTATGGTAAGGGGGTTTAAAGATTTCTTTCATCTCCAATGAGCCTCTGACCTCAAAAACACAGAGGACTCCTGTCCTGAGGTCCTCCAGGGTGTGACAGATAAATGAAGGAAAGAGCCCAGTTGTTGCATCTGCAGAGCGGCCTAATGACAGGCACTTGATAATTACTGCTTTAATGCCCCTGCCCTAGTCTCAAAAACACTCCCAGTTCTGCCCCCAGGACCTCGGTCAGAGGGTTCCAAACTGGAGTCATGTTAGGGCTCTCCCAGGGAACTTCTTCTAACTTATTTACTTATTGTGAGTGTTTGGGGGGTGGGGGGTGCTAGAGCACGTGTGTGGAGGCCAAAGGACAACTTGTTGTAAGTAGTCAGTTCTCTCAATCCCCCCAGGTGGGTCCCTGGGATCTAACTCAGGTTCTTAGGCTTGGCGTCAGACCCCTCTGCTCTCTCAGCCATCTTGCTGGCCCAAGAGAACTTTTTTTTTTTTTAAACACAGATCCCCGGGCCCAGTTTCCAGTACAAAAGATGACAACTGCCAGGAAAGGTGCCTGGTTCTCGGCACCTTTATCACACGTCCTCGTGAATGGTTCCAGCCATCAGCAAGGCCCGGGTGTCATCATTCTGGTGTCCTTGTGAGCTCGCAGGTCTGCAGCCCGCATTTCAACCTTCCCACGCACCCCTGTCTTCTTGCTCTGGGAGGTACCTACTCTGAGAGTTGAGGCAAATTGCCTAAGCCTTTGAGGGAACCACGGGCCGCAAAACCGTTCAGAACAAAGGATGGAGTATCTTCCTAATTATATCCAGGCCTAGATTTAGGCCGTGGCTCATATGGCCTCTTGAACTTTAAATAAATACCTATTCTGTTCCTTGTTTAAACAGGTGTAACAGCATTGGTGGAGACCCGATTCATCTGGGCAGGAAGGCGGCTCCCACAGCTGTCAGAAGCACGCTGCCCTTTCATTTCTTACAAGAGAGGAAGCTAATTATACTGTCACTGAGAAAAATAAATGTACAATTTCTACCAAAGCTCCGTGAGCAGCAGGGTGAACCATGCTCTCCGGCATGGTCCGGTGTCAACCCAGATGGCACAGGCCGTAGGAGTTTTGAGGCCATTGTAGTGGGGAGACAGTAGGCTGGCAAAATTGTCCCCAGAATATCTCTCTCTCTCTCTCTCTCTCTCTCTCTCTCTCTCTCTCTCTCTCTCTCTCTCTCTCACACACACACACACACACACACACACACAAAATTCACCAGTCATACATGTGCACACATATGTATACACACTCTACAATGTAACTCACGCACACCTTCAATACACTCATGCCTTTCACAAACATAGTCTCATGCATACACACAAGGGGACACACACACACACACACACACACACACACACACACACACACTGCTCACCTCCACAGGCTCTCCTCAGAGGAGCACTGGGGGACCGGCACTATTTACTAGGTCAGTGCATTTGTTCACCCCCACAGTAGGTGCCTACCTCCTGGGGAGACGGAACGGGGCTGGATGTCCAGGCTGCACCAGCCTTCGGTGGCTGGGGTAGAACCTGGTAACTGAGAGATGCTTCAAGCTTTGGGTGGTTGCAATGGGTGGCCAGGACTGACATTCCCTGAATCAGGGCAAAGGGTCCATCAGGTAGCTCTGTCCCTGGGGGTTTCCTTTCCCTCTGAAGCAGTACTTCCAGGAAGAAACACAAGTCACGGCAGACTGAGGTTTCCCCATCCTGGCCTTTGAAATGACATTCAGACCTGCGCATGAAGTGAACACGAGTCCAATTTGCCAGTCATTTCCCGTCATGCCACGGGCCTAGAAACCCTGCCACAGAAAACCTTATTTGCAATCTAAAGCAGCTTTATAACCAGCAGTAGGCTGGCTGCTTCCATGGAGGAATCCCCAGGGGAAGGGGGCCTTCTGATTGGGAGTCGCCGTTCCTGGGGGTCAACTGGGATGTTGCTGGACATGTGAGCTGTTCCCTGAGAAGCGGGGATAGAGATCCACCAGACCGAAGAGTGTTAGAATTTGCTGAGGATGCGTTTGGGTCTGAGGCGCAGCTTCAGGGACATTAGTTATATTGTAAGCCTCAGTTTCCTCCTCCATCTCAAGTCCATCACAGTACCTCACTCAAACAGGTCTTAGGGATGACAGTGGTGTTAACTCTGGGGAGGAGGGAGTATATGCGGACACAGCTTTATTCTTCGTGGTGTACCAGTGTCCCCTTCAAGTCCCAAACAAGGAAGGTCCTTTTCTCAAGCCATGTCAACAAGCTAATGGCCACTATGACATCTTACTGTAAAAAGCAGCTACAACTCCAGGGTTTGAAGTAATGCAGATTTATTAGCCGAAGTACTGGAGGTCAGAAGTCTGAAATGGGTCTCCCTGGATTCAAATCAAGATGTTGGCAAGGCCTGCTCCTGCTGGAGGCTCTCGGGGAGAATCCATCTTTTTTACTTTTCCAGCTTCTAGAGGCTTCCTGCATTCCTTGGCCCACGGCCTCTCCCTTCATCATCAAAGCCAACAACTTGGCATTTTCAGATCTTTCTGTCTGTCACTCGGCTGCCTCCCTCCCGGACTTAGAGGGAGGCCCTTGTGATTACATGGGGGTCTACACAGATCCTTCAGGAAAATGTCCCCATTAAGACCCTTGATATAGTCACAGCTGCAAGCCTTCTTTGCCAGGAAAGGTAACAGCCACCCGTCTCCATTATTAGAAAGTGGACCTTCAGGGGAGGGCATTGTTTTGCTTACTTTATCTGAGAATGTAGTGAATTTAAAGGCTTTACTCTTCCAAAAAAAAAAAAAATGTCCCCCAACCTTTGACACTCACTCTTACTTGCCTAGTAACAGATGTTAGTAGAAGGCTAAAGAAAATATTCAATAAATAAACTTCACTAGGGGATTCACCAACTGCCATTGGGGGGATGTGGTCCTTCCCGTCACACAGACATGAGTTGTGTGAACCTGTTTTCTTGTGGCTGTGGTCGTTCAGTTCTTGACACAACAAGGTCATAGTTTTTGCTTGTAAAATCATGCTTAGGACATTTGAGAGCGTTTATGGGCTATGTGGTAACCTGCAGAGATGGCTGATTTTGCAGGCGTCTGAGGACCGCCGTAGGGTTAGAACTGGTCTGAGATGACTCCGCTGAGATAGGAACAAGCCGGAAGAAAAGGATCCGGTATGGAAGTTCAGAATATGTGAGATATATATACACTTTTCCAGTGAGTCAAGAACTCAGATGTGGAGTTTGGACTGGAAACTGGAACTCAGTGGGAGGTCTGGGAGGGGGAGGGCGGGGGGGGGGGGGGGAGCTTCAGCCTTCTGCAACAAGAAACAGGTGGCTCTCAGCAGTGGGGGCAGGAGGGAAGAGGGGGGGGTAGATACTGAGCGTCCAGGCTTCCAGGAGGAAGGGACCCAGGCTGCCAGGCCTGCGGCTGGAGAACAGAGTGACAAGGAAGGCCGTGAACAGCATGGGGACTGCCCGGGTGCCCAGGAAAGGACCCGGAAGGCCAGCCGGCCGGCCAAGCCTTCTCTGCCCTGGAGAGTCACTGTATTGCTCAGAGGCCATGGGAAGAGAGACACACAGAAATGAAGTCTAGCTAAGCAGGAACCTCCCCAATGAAGACTAGAGCGTCCATTGGTAAAGCCTCTCCTCCTTCCAGGCTGTGATGCGGAGCAGGCATCGGAAGTCACGAGTCCAGCCAGAGGCAGGGCTAGCCCAACTGTTGCAGGCTTTAATTATTTTAGGGTAACAAATGTGTGCTTTGTAAACGCACCAGATGTCTTTCTTTTGTTTATTTTAATTTTTTGTTTGTTTTACTTTTTTGTTTTCGTGGACCTTGTTGTTTTAGCAAAACTTTAAATAAGGAAAGGGTAACAGGGTCCTTATCCTTGTTTGGGAAGGCCCAGCTGGAGAACCAAAGGATCTTTTTACAGCTCAAGACCCTGGGGAGGTAAATCATGAAAATGTAATAAATCAGGATCCCAGAAGTGACTGCTGGGGGCTCCCTAGGGGGCTCTTAATAACCTCTTCAACACATTGTGTGGACGGGGGAAATGACAATTTTAGCGGCATAGGAGGGGACAGACAGGGAAACACCCTCCTGCTAGGCATCCAAATGGACAATGGAGCCGAGCGCCACCTTCCCTCACAGGCCCAAGGACAATCCCGTTTAGCTTGCTGGGTAACATGAAGTCCCTCCTGGCTGGCCTTGGCTGACCATTTCCGCTTTGTAGGAAGAGCACAGCTCACACAAGCTTGCAGTCACGGCTGCAGAACTAACTGCCCGACATCAACACAACCAGACTCGGATGCAAACTGTGACCCTGGGACCCAGGGATAAGCCTGGGACCAGAATCAAGTCTAAGGGTCCAACTCCCCTTATCTCGCTCAGGTCTTCCAGCCAACCACATAGACAATAGATGTCCCAGGCCTGGCAAGTGACAGATAAATCCAGCTACTCTTGTTCTAAGATGCCCTCAAAACAAACAACCAAAAACAACTCCCCACCCGCCCCCAAAAAACCTGACTTCTCCTGTTCACAAAGGGGGAGAAGTTGAGGGCGGGGCAGCAGAGGGGAGGGAGGGATTTATTCAGGAACTGGAAACTGAGAAACACATTTGAAGACAAATACTCCAAAGCCCTCTGGAGAGCTTCCATAAAACACAGACCCTGCTGGACCCTGTTCGCCAACCAGCGAATGATTTCCAGCGAGGAGAGTTAAGTTTATTATCACTGCTTTTTGAGCACCGCCAATAATTTTTCACCTGACACGGGCTCCTGGGCCAGCAGAAACCTGGATGGCCGCAGGGAGATGGGTCCTCCATCTGATCTTTGTTCCCTAAGCATTGGTTTTCAGGGGGAAGCAGAGACAGGAAGCCGGCCCTCTTCACACCCACTGAGTTTGTCTTTTTATGACGAACACGGAGGGTAGCAAACATAGTTTTTGGCAGCTGCAACCCAGAAGGTTGATGTGGCGCAGGAAAGGCCACGCACTCACCTACACCCAGATGCGGGAGCAAGCGGTAACCTGAAACACCCTCCTGCGCCTGGCTCTGCCAATGGGCAGCCAGGCTGGTTCACTGGGTCGAAGCCTGTAGGGCATTTCCATCTCCTACCTCCACTGTCCTCGGCTCTGCCCACGTGACTGTCCACGAAGCAGAGCCGGGTCCTTGGTCAACAACCTTAGACGATGGCCAGTTTTAGAGGACTATCCTCCTGTCAGAGCCTCGGGGTCTCAGTCCCTCGGGATCAGCGCCGCTCCCCTCGACAGCTTTTTTTTCTGCGCGGTGCCCACCCCCGCGGCGGCTGCACTGACCTAGGTGTCCCCTGTCGTCGGATGGGCGGCGGCGGCAGCGGTGGTCCTAGGTGACTGGCCAGAGCCACGCGGTTTTCCCTGCGTGGCCACGCGGGGGCAGGAGAGAGGCTCCGAGGCTGCTGCTGGTCAATACAGTTGTGTCGGCGCGCCCGGAGCGCAGCAGGGACAGAGCTGGCCGGGAGATGGAGGGGGTCCCCCAGAGTCCCCGGAGGATAGCGAGGGTCCGCACTCGACCCACGCCAGGGGCCCCGCGATTGGCCTGGGCACCCCAGCTCTACACCGGGGTCCTGCAAGTGGCCGCCAGGGAGCTCGTGGCTCTGAGCCGGGAGGAAGGTTCCCTCCAACCCTCAGATGGACATTTCACCTTGGGGAGAAAGACGTCCAGCTCCTGCCCGCCTTGCCTTCTGCCTCTGCCTGGGAAACTCCCTGCCCCGAGACTGGTGGCCGCTGTTACCCTCCCCGCCACCCACACTACAATTTTGCACATACGGAGGTGCAGAGTCGCTGAAATTAGCAGCCGATCCTGACTCGTGTGGCTCAGAAGCCAAGCTCAGGAAGCAACTTTGGATAATGCATTTGATGGACCCCTTCCTTCGCCTCCCCCCACTCCCGCCCTCGGCCCCTTCAGCTCTTGGTACCAGGTTCCACGCACTTCTGTCGCCCCAGCTCAAGAAGATACGGTTCATCCGGTTCTCCTCTCTTTGCCAAGCTATGTCCATTTTTCTTCCATCGGATTCGAATGCGTTCTGAAGCTTTGGAACCTGAGCTAGCCAAAGGTTCTGGTCCGGCAGGCTCAACTTAAAAAAAAAAAAAAATGCCAATAAAAATTCAGCGGAAATCTTTGTGTATCGTATGCTTTTGAGTGGATATTTAATTCTTTAATAAAATATTTCCAGGATTTTTTTTCTTTTAAGGGAAAAAAAACAATTTTTCGGCTTTAAGATATTTGCAAAGCTTTGCTTTCTTAATGATGATTATTTTGAAATTTCCAATAAGATCACCGATAATATGAAAATGTTAATGTCTCTTCGAAATAGACCTGGCTCAAAGGGATTCGTGAAACTGGTCTGATGCAAATAAACAATCAAGTAAGAAAAAGGGTTGAAAAGCCTTGAGAGGAGACATAAAGCATGGGTTCCGGTGTCTGCTCAGCAAAACCAAAGCCTCTGCTTTCCTCCTCTGGGACCAGCTATTTATTAGATGTCTCAGTGAGAGAGGGAGCAGGTGAGCTCCTCCCAGGGCTGGGCTCCTCTGGTGTTAGGAACCTGGAATGGAGGCTCCAGGCTCCACTCTCTCCCTCCCGCCCCTGGCAGGAGGAAGCTAGCCCAACTGGGTAGAGAGTAATGATCTCAGTGTACTAACATCTAAACCAGGGCCACTGCCGCCCAGGGCTCCTAAGGTCTGTATATGTGTTTTGTTCCTTTTATGCCAGGACTCTGGCCTTCCTGTGACTCGGTGTCTGCTTCTGCAGCAGGGCAGAGGCCCCCGGGGTTTCGGATTTTCCACTCTTTCTTAGTTAATGCTGGCTTTCTCCCTCCACTCTCCACCCCTTGGGAATCCTTGTGATTTGATTCGTTTGCATCTCTAGCAGAGGGTAGGCAAGAGAAAGAAAAGCTGAGCACCCAGTCAGCCTTGTAGTTCTTCGTTGATTCTTCTGGGGTTGGGGTTGGTGGGAAAAGAACTGCGCTGTTAGCTAAAATGAGATTTGGGGATTATCTGTGGCTTTAATCTGGTCTCACATCTACCATCTCCCCAAATAATTAGAGATTACTAGTCACATTCAGAAGCTGCATTAACCTCAAAGAATTCACAGAAAATCTAAATAGGCTTAAATTCCATCCTGGGATCCAGAATGTTAAGCACTGTGCTCCAGATAATTAACGTTTTCGGATGTCATCCCCCCCTCATCCCCTGGGAGGCGGAGCTGCAAAAACACCTAGGTGGATGAAGAGACTTGAAATACAATGTCTTGCAGGTGAGAATGACCCAAGTAGGAGGAGGGTTGGCTGTGCAACACTGAAGATCTGTGGCTTCTCTGGTCTCCAAGGGAATAATCTGATTCTGGAGGTATCGAGAAGAGCCTTGCTTACGGCCTATGTTGGAAGCCAACAGGCAGAGGTTGATTCCTAGCACAACATCTACATTGTCTTGTGGAGAACATTCTGGACACAGAGGTTGCTGTGAGGACAGACGGGGGAAATAGAGAGCGTGAGTACAGAGCCCCAGTGGGAGCCCTACATTAACTGTGCAGTGGAAATGGTGTTGGTCCTGCACCGTGCTTAAGAATGCTGGTAACTGGCCGGTAGCAGTGACACACACCTTTAACCCCAGCACTTGGGAGGCAGAGAAGGCCTGTGAGTTCGAGGCTAGCCTGGTCTACAGAGCGAGATCCAGGACAGGCACAAAAACTACACAGAGAAACCCTGTCTCGAACAAAGGAACAAAAAGAATACTGGTGACTGGCTATGATGGTTAACAGTTTCCAGGGCCATTTTATACTGTTCTTTGCTTGATATTCACAGTGACTTTGAGGTAGGAGGGGAGTTCTGATGGAGAGATCAGAAAGCCAAGAAGAGAGCAGAACTGGAGTCCAGGCCTAATGACCCTTTCCTTCATGACCATCGGATTCTATAACACACTGTAGCTTCTTTTTTGGCTATATTTCCACCCTTGTTCTATGTTCCTTAAGTGGCCACCACACTAAAATGAGCTCACTTATACATCTTTAATTATGCAAATTCAACTCGTGAAAAAAAAAAAAAGAAAGAATTAGTGCCCTATAAACATTATCTTTCCTTTGGAATCCAATTCCACTCCTGCCTTCCTACCCATTGACTGAATTTCCCTTCCTTAGTCAGCAAGGTTTAGTCTGAGCATGTAGGGCAGTGTGCCCAAGTCATTTATGAAATACCACTAAAATCCACTTTATTCCACGGGGTTTCCTTTCCATGCCTGGGATCTGGGTGGGCACTGGGATTCTCCAAAGAGATGAGTAAGCTCACCAAAGAATCCTCAAGCGCAAATAAAATGTTTAGTGTGTAACAACTTCAATATTGTTATTGATATTTTTTAGAAAGATTGATTTAAAAAATACCCTGCATACCCCATATGCTGATAAATACATTCTCAAAAAAAAAAAAATTCAGAACCAATTAGCACCATTCATGTTTTGGAACACAGTTATGGGTAGAGACCTCCCCAAAGTGTTTCCTTCAACCTCTGCCAGCCTGGAGGTGGGGGTGAGGAATGGCAATATTATATAAATATCTGCATCGAGTTCTCGGGTAGAATTGCATGATGACCCATATATGGAGAAAGGTACACACCTCCCACCCACCCACCCCCGACTCTGTTGTTGGAATATGTTAAAATGCACATGTGCTCGTTCTGCTCCCAAGAAGCTGGTGTGCAGATGTGAAGGGCTGGGGTGGTGGAAACTCTGCTGTCTACAGTTTACATGATGTCTAATAGGCCTCCAGAATGGGTTTAAGAGGCGGGGTGCAGGATGAGGCCCGCAAACCTTCTTTGACGTAATTGCCTTTCTTTGGAGACACAGCTTGAAGGAAAAGATGAAGATTTGAAAAGAGAATTAATTTTCTCAAACAGATTTATCACTTCCCCTGCGCTTCATAGGGCTTCTTTAAACACAACAATAACTGTAGCAAATTCAGTGCACTGTGAATCCCCACCTGAGCAAAGTCGCTGCTTACGGGGCTGTACATCCCTCTGTGGTTTTCGACTCTGTTGGCTGATTCTTCCTAATTCGCTCACATGGAGCTGCTTTTTATATGGTGGACGGAGAAAATAAGAAGCCACAATCGGGAAGTTGTTTTGTAGTTTTCATTATAAAACTAGAGCTTGGGTAGCCTGTCATAATTCAAATATGATTTCCTCTCTGTTTTCTATGCCCAATGGACTGTAACTAGGGCAATGCATTTTTGAAATGTGGTACAAGGAGGTGGGGTGGCGTGGGGTGGGCTCCAGGGGATTTTGAAAGATCCAGTTTCCTGATAAGCAGAACAGACTCTGGACGGATGTCACCGTGGTTAATAAGTTTGTTCCTATTTTCTAAATGCAATCATCTCTAACCGCCACTTGCTCGGCAGAGATTTACAGTTGCTATAATTTATGTTAACTTATATCTGGGACCTCTTTTCCCTCCAACTGCCTGCAGACTGGCATGTTTCACATTAGTCAGCAGCCCTCTTAAATTATTCCTGTGAAATAATTTATGGTAGATTACAAATTCTTATATGGCATTTAAAGTTAACGATTAGGCAGAGAGATATATCAAAAAATATGATTACTCACATATGTACATGACTTGTGTGGTTCAAACTCTGTGTGCGCTTTATAAAAAATTGCCTTAAAAAGATATTCTAGGGCTTAATGTATTTTTCCAATGAAAGACAAAACATTTTTAAAGGAAAGGGGGAAGAAAGACATGCACACTCATCCGAGCTGTCTCCTCTAACAGAACGCCCACAAGATTGTTTTCTATTTCATGATAGCCGGTTCGGTAATGGTTGAGCTGCGTCAGATCTCAAGCGATGATGACGACAATCTATTGTTTCCTATTTAAAGTTCAATGTATAAAGACTCTTCACAACATGAGATTTTTATTGAAGATATTAGTGTCCCTCACAGAAAAGGAATTAGTCATGAGATGACAGAGTCTGAACCCAAGGAGAAACCAAATAGAATGCCAGCTCCCTCATCCACATCCCCTTTCCCTGTCTCTGTGTGGTGGTATGAAGTCTCTCGAAGATTTCTACATCCCGACTTCATTTATTACCCAGGGAAGACACACACAGAAGGGTGGCCCTGAGGGCTTCCTCACTGCTTTATTTACGTGAAAGCAACACCAGGAGGACCTCTTGGCTTCTGAAACAGACGCTTCTTTTCCTCTTCCCTTCTTCTCTGGCCCGGCCGGTGTAACTGTGGCTTTAACACAACTTTTTATGATTCGTTTCATGAAAGGCTGTTTTCTCTGGGGGCACTAAAAACTCTTAGAGTTGTTTTAGAGACTGGCAACAGCAAGGGCATCTTCCTTCACGCTGTAAAACAAAGTCATTGTCAATAGTCTACAGCCTGCAATAAACTATTTAAGAAAGGAATTTATGACGGCTTGTCATTGTCCTCCTGAAGCAATGTTGTTCCACGGCCCCCTTGTCAGTCACCCACAGGAGTCCTGTAGAACAGTAAACAAAGAGAGGGCGTTGGCACCCACACTGGGACTCAGGCAAGCTGCCCAGGGGAGGCCTTGTCTGATCGTCCCTTATGCCCTTCATCACCAGCTCAAAGCCACAAAACCACAGTCACAGGCATACTTTGTACTGATGGCTTGATAAGACACCATTTTGTGAGGAAGGAATTGAGTTGAGGATGGAAAAATGATTTGCGTAGCTGGAGTTAGTGGACTGGGGCGTGTCTGGAGTGGGAGGTGGCAGATTTGGATTCTGATGTAAGTCCTGAGAATGCCCCTTCTTCCCTCCCCCAGCTCACACGCACCTTTCTTTGCTGAGGCTGTACACACTTGGCAATCTATCCGGGAGGCCCTAGGGTCAGCGGGAAACTAAGGAGGAAAGGGTGGGGCTCATGGCAGAAGACAGAATCCTGTGGCTTTCAGGTAGAACAATCAGAAGTGTCTGCTGATCTTAGAGACTCTTGAAGCTAGAGGGGTCACCGACAAGCAAGAGCTATGGACAGTGACTTCAAGGAAAGGAAAATGAAAGTGTGTACGGTAGAGTCGATACTAAATAGACACCCAATGAAAAGGGGCTGTAGACATCGGTAGATGTTTGAAGAGGAGGCAAAGATCTGGTTTGCTTGGAGCCCAACTGCTGAAGATGTGAAGTCCCTTCATAGATCACGTCTTCAGTCCCCAAGGGTTTGCTAAGTGTCCTGTCTACGGAAAACACCAAGTCCACTAAGACAGTTTGAAGTGAAAAGCAGCATAAAGAAATATAATGAAACAACAAATGCCCAAACGATGCTAATTTCTACGACTGTGTTCAGCTTTTTGTGACATTTCAGAGCAGTTCCTCTGCATTAACCTTTAGAAAGCAAATCCTCATTTTCCAGAGAAAGTAGCAGAATTTCATTGGCAAACTGATGGCTTTGTTTATTAAAAGAAAAATACACGTTGTGTTTGCCAATGTGTGGTACAGTAGAAGGGAGAGACTCCCCAAGATTTAAGCGACTATTGTTTAACATTGAATCGTGAAAGCCATGAAACCTGGTTTTAAAATGAGACTAAAAATTGGAAGTTCTACTTTTTTTACTCCTTGGGTATTAATTTAAACAAGCATGTTCTACACCATGTCATGTATCTCTGGCATCAGTGGGGTGTGGCTTTGAAAGTCAGATTGTAATATGTGGTGGTGGCACCCACTGAAACAGAAGAGCGTGCCCACTCCTTTAATCCCATTGTCTTAGAGTCATAGAAAAGACTTGATGTCACCTGGAATATTCGTTTGAGAGTTTGAAACTAAAGACAATAGAAATATGCCCGGTGTGGTGGCGCACACCTTTGATCCTGGCACCTGGGAGGCAGAGGCAGGGGGATCTCTATGAGTTCCAGGCCAGCCTGGTTTACAAAGCAAGTTTTGGGACAACCAGGACTGTTACACAGAGAAACCCTGTCTCGAAAAAAAAAATACATGTAATAAAATAATAAATATGGCCTTCCAAAATAATGTTAATTTAGATTAGCTGTCTTGTTGTTATTGTTGTTGTTGAGACAGGGTCTCACTGTGTAGCTCTGGCTGGCCTGGAATTCACTAAGTAGATGAAGCTAAGACTCACAGAGACCTGCCTACTTCTGCCTCCCAAGCGCTGGGATTAAAGGCCTGCATCAAGGACCAGCTAGTTAGCTTTTTGATACAAAATGTCGGAGCATCTTCCATGCACTAACACTTAGGGAGGGAGAGTTAGCCAGTGTTACCATCCCTGTCCCTGGCGAAATCACATGCCTTGTTCATGCTGGCATGCGTTCCACAGCTTTGTCAAGAGTCATTTTCAGGAGATTGAAACTATCAGTGGTAGCCTTTTCGTGAACTACCAACCTTTGACCAAATGTTGCCGTAGAAGTCACCCCACTTTGAAGGGGCATGGATTATATCTGCAATTACATTGTCAAAATGAAATGCATTTAAGATATGCAAAGATGAGAACTTTTGAATTAAATTTCAGGGAAAAATGCAAGGCAGTGTTTGCTTTTGTGAAACAGCCTATTCACGGCACTCTATAAATAACCAGAGCAAAGGAGGCCTGGGCCAACAGTTCTCTTGTCAAATGATGGAGACCTGATCTGTTTCACCATTGAAAGCTTACCAGAACTTGTCACTGTACTAGAAAAATAAAAATCCAATAGAATATGGTTTTCTAAAATATTTTTCTAATTATCACCTTGGTTCTCTGTGGTTGTGCAAATACAAATAAAGAAAAAGCGAAGTCCTTCATTCCTTCCCAACTTCAAATGGAGCCCAAACACCACTAAATGAAAACACAGCTCTCTGGAGTTCTGAGATGTCAGCCTGTGGAAAAACAGCCACACCAGCACTTCCGGGGAGCACCGTGCGGGCGGCAGGGCAGGTGGGGAACGATTTTGGGTGTGCTGGGGAACGCCTGTGTTTCAGGTTGTCCCCTGTTCACTCAGACGCACTTATCCCTGTTTGGAAGGGATCGCTTTTTTGTGATGGGGCTTAACACGGGATTTATTATCGAAAGAAACTCCATAACCCTCTGATAGTGAGCAAGTACTGAATCAATCAGAAAATGCTGGATGACTGGAAGAAACGTTGAAAGTGGCCTCTGGGACCCAGGGTTAGTTGTGTGGTGTGGTACTTGTCTAGCTTGTGGGAGGCCCTGCACTCCAATTCCAGAACTGGAAACAAGAAGAGAGAAAGAGATCTTTCCAAGCACAAACTGTGGGTTACTTGTAAAATACAGTATCTCCTAACTAT
Source organism: Peromyscus maniculatus bairdii (assembly GCF_049852395.1). Taxonomy (NCBI): domain Eukaryota; kingdom Metazoa; phylum Chordata; class Mammalia; order Rodentia; family Cricetidae; genus Peromyscus; species Peromyscus maniculatus. Next base: position 77,435,236 of record NC_134866.1, on the reverse strand, counting down.
CAATCCATAGCTGTATACTATGTCACCCATAGATGACACATTTTAACATGCCTTGTTAGATTTCTAGCTAAATATTTTATTTATTTACTTATGGATCCTAAAACTGAGACCAGCTCCATAGAATCCCTAATTAGGTCTGGGTCGCTTTGTTCCCATCTAAACCATGGACACTAGTGCTGTCCAGTAGAAGTACACCCCGTGGGCCAGCCACGGACTTTAAAAGTCCCTTATAGTCACATTTTTAAAAACTAAAAAGAAATCGGCACCATCGGTTTTATAACCGACCTTAGCCAAAAGGCTGAGATGTGATTCGAAATCAACTTTAGAACCTTATTTGTTGCTATAACAATTTATTTCAAAACCTCCCCATCAAACCTTCATTGTTTGCCTGTGGGTCAGCAGCATACACATGGCTCCGGGTTCTCCTGAGTCAACAGTCATGCTGTGGGCTTGGTGACAGCCTTTTGTAGCGGTGACAGGGGCAAGATAGTCCTTTTTCGAAAACCTCCCTCCCTCCTATGAAGTCTCACTCCCGTGACTTCCCGCTGCCGCTGCTGCTGCTGCCTGTCAGCCAACGTATTTCATTTCTCTTCCATTTCTTCATTGCGGTGTGTTTGAAGTCAGCCTGAGCTACACAGTGAGCCTGAGACTCCATCTCAAAACTAGAAAAATGAAGAATAGGCAAACTGAAAAATAAACAAGCAAATTCTAGGACAGAGGGTTCCACGCAGCACAAATGCCAAGAGGGTGCAATCAGTGGGACATCTTAGATAAGATATGCCACAGATATATTTGATCTAACCCAGTACATGAAGAAATTAATATAAAATTATTGACATATTTTATAATTTTTCGTACTGTCTTTGTTAGGGACTATGTTTCCCTTCACACACTAAAGTTCACGTGTTGAAGCTCTAATCCCCGATACAATGGTATTTGGAAGTGAGTGATTTGGAGGCAGTTAATTTCAGACAAAGGCTGAGTGGCAAAACTCCCCCAAGATGAGATTAGTGTCCTTGTATTCCAGCATGGTCATCTTGGACTTCTGAACTTCAAGTTTGTGAGAATAAAAATGTGTGGCTAAGCCCTCCAGCCTGCGGTAATACAATAGAGATTCCACTGACTGAAACAGAGCACAAGTTCCATTTTACACCTACCACACAGAGGAACTTGGACTGGCCAAGCGTCAACAGCCGTGGATGGCCTGCGGTTACCGTACAACAGCACAGCTCTAGATGGCTCTCCCAGCAGTCTGAAGACCCGAGAAAATCTCCACTGTGAGTTTAAGCCTGGTGCACAGAGAGAGTGCTGATCACACAAAGGCACAGTACCAGTCACACAAGAGAGTGCTGGTCACACACAGGGACAGTACTGAAGATGGACAGCTCATAATCGGTAAAGCAGAAAGTAGTGGAAATGCCTTCAGTGTGGCCCTGCTCCCAGATGGAGAATCCAGTCCCTGTCCTGATCCACTCTAGTTTGTCCCTCTGGCCTGTTCTCTCAGGAGGTCCTTCCTGGCTTCCCTTAAAGTCCAGGAAGAGTGAGCCCTGCAGGCTTACCCACTATGATAGGAACCAATTTCTTTGGTGAGGCCCACAGAACCAGACCTGAGTTGATGACCAACCGGATTTTACACTTGTCCAAAATCTCTTGACTCTAGATCTTTATTCATTCCCTCAGCTTTTGTGTTTTCTTTGTATAACCCCAAAGATCTTAGTAGCTCCTTGAAGACGGGCCTCAGGACACACGCACCCCATTTCTTTCCAGTGTGGCCATACTGAATAACTTTCTAGGTTCACCCCCCCAACTCATCCTTCTGATTGGATGGACATCTTGGCAAGTGAACACCTGTGGTCTGTTGAGACCTGGAGAGTCGGGCCTTTGACCTTAGACCCAGGATTAGTAATTGTCAGCTTTATGTTCAAAAGGAACTCAGACCAACAAGTTATCTTCGGATTCTCGATTAGCAATCCAGGGCCACTCCAGAGAGCTCTAATCTGGAATGCATACTAGCATAAAGCAAAGCTCAGTCCTCCCCATTCTCTTTGACCCCAAATCTGCTTGGCCCATCTGGGGCCCTTGCCTGTGACTGTGCACATCATTCACTCCCGGACCTGACCTGAGCCATGTGCTCTGGCCCTGAACTGGAGCCCATATGTTGGCCTGGAAGCTGATTTGCCTTGGATGAGGAACAAGTTAAATATTTGTTTAACTGAGTACATTGTATGCTCCACTCTTTTTCCACAGGCAGAGCTTGTGGGGGAAGGCAGCTCTCAGGGTTCCCTTCACTCCTTCAGGCTTTTCCAATGCTTTGGAGGCAAGTACAGAAGTATTGGGACACGTCAGGTTGCACCAAGCTTCAAACACATGATGAAATTAACGGGGGGTGTGGGGGGGGAATGTCATTAATTATTTCGCTAGCTGTGAATGGTTTCAGCAAGAAACCTGATTGTCGAATTGAGGCCTTTGCTTTGACAGAATGTGACTATGTATTTGACTTGCATCTTTTCTCACAGCCTGTGTTCTGAGTTGTATTTATGTGGAAGTATAATCACTACGGAGGTCTAGCTGTGTAGCCAGCCTGCCCAGGACCCAGCAGAGAAAATGCTTCCTCTCCAAAAGCATGTAGGTGCCACTCAGACTCCGAGCAGTTCTGTTAGAGTTCTCAAGTTTCATTTGAGGAAAACACTATATACTCTATACATGAAGCAGAGTAGAGCCTATTTCCGACTGATCTTCCCACCAGTGGAAGTGGCCGTCATTTACTTAAACTTGGAGAAAGCGCCATGCCTGTCAAATGGAAAGACATTTGTTTCATTCATATGGTGTCTGGAAAAAACGGTCTCAGAACCTTCTTTATGAACTTTTGTCCTTACCAAAACATTGTTTATAAAAAGGTAAAACAAATGTGAAGACAGATTCAAGTAGAGGACCACAAAGAAAACAATCTGTCTTCCCGACATGCAGAACCCATTTCAGGATTTTTATTTTATCATGCAGACACGCGCTGTTTCATCAATGTCATAGCAGTTACATCTTTAAGAGACAATATCTGCGCCTCCACGATGTGGACACAGCTTAAAAAAACATGAGATGACATAGATCTCTTTTCTATGCTGTATAAGTTAGTCTGCTCTGTCCTGGGCTTAGCCACACAACCTGGAAAAACACTCAGGAGGGGCTGGAACCCGGGAAAGTCCCCAAAGCTGCTTGGCTGGAATGCAGGGCGAAAGGCACGCTTCTGTTCTGTGTAAATCTGTCTAGATTTAGTGTTTTACAGGACCAGGCGAGGCTATTGGTGGCAAGCCTAGAGGCCCTTCCAAGAGGCACAAACTCCTGTGCCCCAAAGTCAGGTTCCCCAAAGGCGGAAATGAATGTCCAACATTCCACTGTGGATACAATTTATGTCTGTCGTCTTCACATGCATAGAGTGCCTTCACTCTGCAGTAAGGTCTGCCCTTGCTTTAGAGGTCCTGGAAGGATGAAAAGCAAGTAGCATTTTAGTTAGCTTTTTAAGGATACCAGACACGGTCAGTTTAGGCAAGTGCAGTCACGATACCAAACTTTTTGCAGCGTTTGAGAATGTAAATTTAAAACTACAGTATATATTTCACATATACATCTGCATCTATCTCTAGATGCATAGATATTTGTTTCATTTATAAATACCACCCCTCTCTATATACATACATCTGTCTATCTCCATCTATCTACTTATCTATCTATCTTTCTGTCTGTCCATCTGTCCGTCTGTCTCTATCTATCTGTCTATCTATCTATCTATCTATCTATCTATCTATCTATCTATCTATCTAATCTATCTATCTGCATTCACACACATACAGACCCTGGCAAAACCCGTATCTCTCTTTTATAATACATTTTTTTTCATCATTTGTTATCCCATGCCAGACATCCCACTGCCTTACTAGTGAAGGCGGCCTCGGGGTGGGAGAGTGTGTACAAATCTTTGCAAGAAGAAAGAGACTCCAGAGCTGGAGCAGAGGATGCTTTTGAGCTTTTCCCAGCTGTGTTTTGCATTGCTTCTTAAAAGGCCAAGGTGTTTGAAGTGATGGCACTTTTACTGGCTGAAGCAGGAGAAAGATGCTGAGTTCAAGGCCAGCTTGGCCCAGTTCAAGGCCAGCTTGGCCCAAAGCATGGACTCTGTCTCAAAACACAAAAACAACTCCCCACACCTCAAAAGTGAAAGCTGAGCTCCTCTGGAAACAACTGAGCTGGTAATTTGCGCTAGAATTTAGTGCCATCCATTTGTAGGAGCAGGTGGCTGCCAGCAACCACTCATGGCTTCTAGTTCCTAGGAGGTGTTAACCAGCTCAGCTGGCCTGGTTCTAAACCATGAGGTTCACCCAAATCCCAAGGTCTTGTTTAGATCTTCTGTCTAAATCCAGTGCCATGTTTACCTTTCGAGGTGGGAGATGCATGCTGGGCAGCAGGGAAGCAGGCCTGTGCTGTTAGCTCTCAGGAGGGTGGTCTTGGAGTTGCTGGCACTCAAGGGAGAGGGAGAGCAGACTCTTGCTAAGCAGGCTCCACATCCCCCTCCCCCAACCCCAACCAGGCCACGTTGTCTACAATTCCAGACCTGCAAAGCAGCAGGTCTTGGTTGGGGTGTTGAGATTGAGGGGGGGGGGGCAGGCCTCTGTCTTTCCCTCAGGCCTAGAAAGGGGAGAGTCTTTAAAATTCCTTAACTCCCTGAGACAGTTGTAATTAAGCTTAGGGTATTTGATTCTTATGCTAAGAGGTCTCCACCCCTAGAACCAGCAGGCTGTCATTGCCAGAAGAGGCAGCTTAGTTCGGCCCTAGTATTATTTGTAGATCAAATTGACACTTTCTAAGCAGGGAGAGGTGGCACAGTTCTGTAATCAGCACTTGGGAGGCAGAGGCAGAAGATTCCAAAGTTCCAGGACAACATAGGAGATCGCTCCACCCTAGCTTTAAAAAACAAGACAGAAACAGACAAACCAACAGTTTAAAATTCCAAGCGAAATTCACGAAGCTTAACTTTGCCATCCCTCACTGACCATAACCCGAGCAATTTTGGAATGATTGCAGTTTTGGAATGACTGCATTTAGAAGGCACCCACCTCCTCTGACACATTCTAAGATCTATCCTGGAAACAGCTCTCCTACCCAGAATTCCTTGGTTATGGGTCTGTTTGGGGTGCGGCCTAAAGGCGTATCTATGGAATAACCCTGGCACACCAAGCTCGGTTTTTGAGAGGGCATGGATTCAGACATCTTACATCATTTTCACACCTCCCTGTTGGGATGGGCTCTCGGGAACTGGACCACACAGCAGTTTAAGCAAAGAATGTTATAATTCTGATTTGATATAGATTCTATGGACATTCTCACTGTTAATGTGCCCCCCCTCTCCCTCTCTTTCCCTCCCCCCCCACCATCACCGTGGCATAATACATAATTCCAACTCTTAGCCAAAGTTCTGGAAATGAATATAACATTTTCATCAGCTGGCCACCACTCTGAAATTGAATGTTAAATTCCATGGCTTTTAAGAGTTGCTGAAGCCAGTGTGGCGTGATGAAATATATGTAGTATTAAATCTCAGAAACAAAACAAACCCCAAACCAAAGCCCTCTCTTTAGGGCAGCCTGATTAAAGCAGCTGGGGAAGGGGAGGGGGTGGAGTCGGGAGAAGAGAGGGAGAAGGTCTCTCTGGCTGTCATCAGAATATTCTTCTGCCTACCCCTGCCTCCCAGAACAAATAAATAGAGCATTGATTGTCTCTAAACATGAGCTAACCCGAGAAGCGTGTCCCTGGGAGCGGCTTCAGTTAGTGCCACCCATTTCTCTCCAAGGAAACGGCTCACGACTTTGAAAATAAGCAATTTATAATTTCCTGAATTTTATTCTCCCTGGGTGGAGGCGACACGCCCCCCCCCCCTATGCAATAGACACGATACATGTTTTCTCATTTAGAAACAGGCCTTTTCTTCTCTCAGGTCTTCCCAACTAGTCTAAAGGAACCAGGAACCTACAATTTAAAAAGTAGGACCAAAGCAAAAAAGGAGAAAACTTAAAAACCCATCTACATCTATACACTTTAGACTGTATTTTAATTTCCAACAGGCTGTGTATTTAAATAAATGCGGGCAATTAGGACCATGAAAAGAGATATTCAGAAAATACGATTTTCTTTCTATTTTTGGTGACCACGTTGCCTTCATTGGGTTTTTCCCCCTTAAACCACGTGGGTGGGACTAAAGAAAAAACCAAAGTAAGACAAGAAGGCATTTGCCTGGATCTCATCTTTGTCTTGACCATGGGGTCTCATCTGGGGGGAATGCAAGCTGCCTTTGCTCCGTGCAGAGTCGAACCTTGGCTGCGTTGTGCTGACCCCCAATGCTGCCCCTATGGTGGGTGACAGAAGCACAGTATATGCGAATCTGGTATTCGGAGGTAGCCAGTGGCAGGCTCAGGGATCACCACAGTCACCTCTCTGCCCAGTCCCAGGCCTTACTGAAAAAAATTGGAAACCTTGAGTGTATTGCAAGCCAGAAAGCCACGTCCCCTCTGCAGGCCAGTGAGTCCTGAGTGGAGTGGGCCCGGCGTCAGCTGGCTGGTCTCTCTGGGCCACAGCTGCAGCGGCAGGGAGCGCAGCCCTTCTCGGACTCAGCTCTTTTCAGAAAACTTTTTTTTTTTTTTTTTCCTTTTCGGATGTGGTTTTCTTGTAATTAATCACTCATGGCCGCGCGTCCGCGGAGCCGCTTTCCTATTCATCCTCCAGCCTCACTAGATTGATTGATCGGTATTTGGAAGGGAAAACTGGACACTTCTTAGGGGTGGTGTGGCTGTGGACCCCGACAATGAGTCTCCTGGCCACTGCCCCCAAAACGGCCTTCCGGAAGGTCCGCTCCCCGTTCCAGATCTTCGGACCTGTGTGCCACGCTGGCCTTGAGCCTTTTCAGGTCCAGGCTGCGGCCTGGGTGGTCCAGGTGCTCAGGGTGGTCTTTGCACACCACTGTTCCTTCGGGTTCCTTCTGCATCCCTCCGGCGCGAGCCTCTTTGCGCCCCACCCTTGGTCCTCCTTTGAGGACCTCTCGGGCCCTGTCTTGACCTCCGGCACTAGAACATTCTGAACTAGGAAAGGCAAACTAGCCAGGCTGCAAGACTGCTGGGTACTCAGAGGCTGGCTCCCCCTGGCCTTGGCTGTGCAGTGCCCTCTCAGGAAAGCCTGATCCCAGGCCCCAGCACCCTGCGGGCGGTGTTGGGGAGTCCCCACGTAGTGGATGAACGCTAACTCTGTTCCCTATCTGTGTTTAATGCTCCCGCCGCTTCCGAGCCACGAACAGAAGCCTCCTACGCCGGCCTCAGCGTTAAGAACGCATCCAGATGTGGCCGGGACCACCCTGTGCCTCGGGTGTCTGCAAATGCGGCGCCGGCCGCCCCACGCCGAGCGAGGTGGGATCGGATATTCCCGTGTGTGGGTGTTGGTGGAGACTCCATGCTGCTGGGCGTGTGAACTTGAATAGAGTCATAGCCTGATCTGCGGGACCCGGGAAACTTCTCGAGTCCCGGGGGTCCCTGCGTCACCATCGGCTGCGATGCACAGGGCACTGGCCAGGTCGTGCAGTTGGCTAGCTGGGGGTTCCCCGACCCCCACCCTCCGCGCGCTGCAGCGGGCTTCCCAGGCCGCAGTCCCTGGGCGACAGTGACACCCGCACGTTCGCGGTCGCAGGAAGGGCGGAGCGCACACGCGGATGCTGTGCGTGGACTCGTCCCCGCGCCCGTCCCGGAGGAGGGTCCTCTGCCCACCCGTGGCCCGGCTCGGCGCGGTTCCCACCAACTAGCGCTTCCTCCCTCGGTCACCGATCCAGGCCTCTGGTCCAGCTGTCAAAACAGGGGGTGTCTCTTTCATTCTGGCTTCACAAAGTCCCAAAGGGGAACAGGGGGCCTTAATGCTTGTGTTTGGACACAAGCAATTATCCCTAATTATTCTTTTTCTTTTGAGCCTGCCCGTCCTGCGGGCCAGCCCGCCGCGGAACAGGCCCCGTAATCCTCCCCGGCCGGCGGATCTCAGTGGGTTCTGTGCGGCCCGAGGCCCGGGCGCTTTCATGTCACTGCGGGTTTAGAGCTGATTCAAACTCATTGCGATGGGGGAATTAACCCCGAGGCCCTGGCTTTCAGGGGCCTCTGATAAGAGATTATACGTGTTGATGGCAAGCTTTTCCTGGCAAAATGTTTTCAAAGAGCTTGGAGTTGTTAAATCAAAGCGCCATTGAATTGCTCGGGGGGCCGCCCCCTCCCCCTCCTCCCGCCCTTCCCCCAACTCCATCTCTTTCCCCTTCATCAGTCCGCCCGCATCAGGACCCAGGACTGCCCACCATGAGCGGCCCAGTCTCCCCAGAGCTGCACACCACCTTCTTTAGACAGTTTTCCTCCGTACCTCACCCGGGGAGGACTGTTTTTGTAGGTGCCCAAGGCACCCCTCTCCCTAAAGGTCCCCCACACGGGAGCAAGCTTTGGCCAAGGAAAGCACGCCTCAAAGGAAGAACGTTTCTCTCCAAACATGTGTTTTGTAGAAAACGGAGGTGACAGGGTGGGATGACAGGAGAGAGGAAGGGGGGGGTCAACCCCCAACCCCTACCAGAGGTCAGAGGAGTCAGAGGGGAGCCGCAGGGTTAAAATGTGCTGTGAGCCGAGTTCACACGTCCCAGTGAATCTCCTGGTCTTTTTAGGAGCGGCTGGCAGCTGCTGATGGAGGGTTGGAGGACTGTGTGGATGTGGATTCTGCGCTGGTGAAGGTCTTTATTCAGAGAATCCCTTCCGATTATAATTTACAAAGGGTTAATTTGTACTTGGCAGCTCCAAGCTTGCCTGCAGTGGTCTGAGAAGCAAAATTTGGACAGGAGATTTAAAAAAAAAAAAAATTCCTCCAGGGGCTCAAGATGTTCTACACAGATTAGGCAAATAATCTACCCTTGAGAAAAACAAAGTACTTTTAAATGTGTGTGTGTGTGTGTGTGTGTGTGTGTGTATGTGTGTGTGTTCGAGTGCACGCATGCTCGGTGCACACAAAGCTCAGAAGAATGCTTTGGATTCCCCTGGAATTAGAGTTACAGGTGGTTTTGAGCCACCATGTGGGGTGTCGGGAATCAAACCTGGGTCCTCTCTGCAAGGGCAACAAGTACTCTTTTTTTTTTTTTTTTTTTTTTTTGGTTTTTCGAGACAGGGTTTCTCTGTGTAGCTTTGCGCCTTTCCTGGAACTCACTTGGTAGCCCAGGCTGGCCTCGAACTCACAGAGATCCGCCTGGCTCTGCCTCCCGAGTGCTGGGATTAAAGGCGTGCGCCACCATCGCCCGGCCCAACACAGTATTTTTAATACGGAATATACAAAACTGACGACAACATTATCTCTGTCACTTTATGCTCCCCCTTGCACACCACATTGTGTTGGTTGTTTTCTGTAGCTAAACATCTTGATACATCACACTCGTCATCGGAACCCAGCCTTTTGCTGGTGTGCCTGCTCTGACACCCGGCTTGTTTTCCCTTGGATGCTTCCCTTGGGAGAGGGACAGCGCTGGAATGGTGTGTCCTGCTGGAAATGGAGGGAAGAGCTGACCTCCTGACTCTACTGCCCCATCTCTCAGGACTTGGTCCTGGCCACCATCTGCTGCCTACGTTCACTAGGGTACTACCGGGCATCCGGCCTTTGGGACGTTGGTGCTCCACCTGTTCCTTCCTGTTTACTTTCTCTTGGGACTCTAACCACTTGAGTTCAATATGCCTGCCATGAGATGGTCCAAGTTATAACCAAACCTGGTGTTGAAGAGGCACCCATTTTGCCTGGCAGCTCCCGGAAGGATAAACTGGTTCCTTGATAGAAGTTGGTTTGCTTTGAGTTGATGACCTTTGATGTAGGAAGTAAAATTCAGTTATGGCTTTTTGTTGTACATTGATTGCTATACAGTTTGGGGCCCTGTGTCTCCTAGCCACTGGCTAATATGTACCTCCTCCTCCCCTGGTGCCTCCCAATCTTCCTTCTTCTCCCTCCCACTTGTGTTATCTCTAAGAAACAAATATTCTTTTGTAATTTTAACCTATTTAAATAATAATGTTTAAAATTTTGCATCTCACAGGCAACGGACCCCAAAACAGGCAAGAACTGCACCAGACTGAAGAGCTTCTGTATAGCAAAGAACAGTGAAGAGGTAAGCCATCAAGTGAGGAGAAATATTTGCAAACCATTCATCAGATAAGGAAATGATATCCAAAATGTACAAGGAATGCAAGTAATCAATAGTAAGAAAAGAAATAACACAGCCTAAAAAATGGTCAAAGGACCTGGATTTTCCAAAGAAGATATGCAAATGAATGGGCAACAGATATATGAAAAATACTCAGTATCTGTAAGTTACCATCAGATCCAACCAACCTGTTTCTGGAGATACATCTAAAGGCATTGAAATCACTGTGTCCAAGGGATGGCTGTGCTCCACCCAGTGATAGTAGCTGGCAAATATCAGAACAATTGAACTGTGTGCTCAGGGCTGAGGGGAGGGAGTGACTGGTTACAATGGGTTTCTTTTAGAAACAACAAAATGTTCTAAAATTGAGAGTGGTCGTGGGTGCACAACCCAGTGACTATACTAAAAACTGTTGAGTTGTGTCCTTTCCATGGATGAACTGTCTTGGCCTGTTTTGTGTTGTTGTAGTACCTGAGAGCTCTACAGCTGTATAGAAGTTTCTTTGGTCATAGCCTAGAGGCTGAGAGGTCATGGATCTTGGTGTTGCTCAGTCTTGTGCAGGTCTTCTCACTGTATCATAACATGGCAAAGGAATCACGTGGCAAGACAGATCAAGCATGTTAGTGTGGGTTTTTCTTCCTCTTTTTATAAAGCCACTAATGACATTTTGGGGCTTCATCTAGAGGCCTCTCCTAATCTTAATTCCTTCCCAAAGGCCTTGCCTCCAAATACCATGTGAGTTTGTGGACCACTTTTCAGTGAATGAATTAGGGGGGGCGGGGAGGCGGTGCATACGTTCAAACCATAGTGTGGGTAAAAGTAAAACTAGGGTTTGGTGATGAGCAATCAGAAGTTTTGCTAGAAAAGGCCAGTTTGAGATGACTTTTGGATAACCACCCACACAGGTAGAGGAAACAGCCACAGCTCTGGGTACCCAATGCATTGCTTGGCTGGTGTGAATGGAGTGATGGAGAAGGAAAGAATCAGAGTTGAAACCAGAGTTGAATGGGAAAGTGACGTATGGGGGCTGAAGAGGGGGTGCTGTGAGCCTTCTGCTCTGTGAGGTATGGAGGGTCAAGTAGAGGAATCGCATGCCTTGACTCAGTTTAAAGGCTCTCTAGCAAGGTACAATGGTATATATGTATGGAAATGTCTTAAGGAAATACATTGTTTTGGATGCTCACTTAAATATTAACAATAAGGGATCTCAATTGTGGATAGGAAAGTAAGACAGGGAGATCAGTCATGAGGCTACTGCTGGGGTCCAGTCCAGAAACATAAACTTAGAGGAAGGGACAACAAATGAAACCAGTGGTAAATGGTCTGGTTTGGACCATAGTTTTTAACTTCCTGATGGGCAGGATATGGAACATGGGAGAAGAAGAGCGATGATGCTCCACGGGATTGAAGGATGGTATTGGGATGGGGAAATCCAGAGTGGATTATGTGAGGAGAGAGTGAAAGCTCAGCTTGGGACACGTCCAGTTGCAGGTCTCTATTGACTAACCAAGTAGAGATGTCTATTAAGCAGCTGGATCCATGAACCTGGAGCGCAGGGTAGAGGTGTGGGCTGGAGATGGAAATTTGACAATCGTTGCATATTAATTACCAGCCGTGTGAAGTCATGCGTGTCTAAGTAAGAATAGAAAGTGCAGCTACAATGGAGGAAGGTTGAACAGCAGAGAACCAGTGGCATTCTAACACTGAGACTCAGATAGAAGATGTTCCAGCCGAGGGGACTGGGCACCAAGATATTCTAGTATCCTGGAAGTCAAAAAAGGTGTCCAGGAGCAGAGGGTATGACCAAGACAGCAGCCACAAGTCAACTGAAAGGAGCCCTTTGAAGGAATTGAAAAGGGGAGTTGAGGGGTAAGGTACAGGGGGACTTCACCACAAGCAGAAGGAGTGGAAAGGAGTGTAGACAATTCTTTCAAGGAATTTTGACATAAAGATTAGCAAAGAAATCCAATGGGCCAACCAAATGGCTTAGAGAGGGAAGGTGCTTGCTGCCAAGCCTGATGACCCGAGTTCAATCCCCAGGACCTGCATAATGAAAAGAGAGAGAGAACTAACGCCAGCAAGTTATCCTCTGACTTACAAGAGTGTGCCTTGGCGTATACGAGCATGTGCTCTCACCCACAGTAAATAAAATAAATAACACATGTAAATAAAAGGAATGCAATATTAAAAAAGAAATTGGCTGGAACTGGTAAGAGAAGGGAATTGAACAAGAGAAATAAATCAGGCACAGGCAAATACTTCATGTGGTCACTGATGTACAGAAGAAGCTAAATGTTGGTCTGACAGAGGACAACAGTGAGTATCAGAGCTGAGCAGAGTGTGGGGAAGCAAGGACGGGCGGAGAGTAACTCAGTGTCCCACAGCACACAGCGACACAAGCAGGGAGACAGCAACTTACAGCATCTGACCCTGAACGTAACGTCAGCCAGTCAGACTGGCTGTGTGATCTTCTGCAGGCTCAAAATAGGTGGAAATTTGGGTTTAAATGCAATCATGGTCTGGTCAGAAGCCTGTGATTAAGGAAAAGGGGACAGAGATAGGGAGGAATTGAAGAGGAATTTGAAGTGAGGGCAAAGGAGAGCGCCAGGCTTGAGGGGTGGTGGGGCAGTTGCGGGGTGGATGAACCGAGGGTTCTGATAGGTTAGAGTGTTTACAGAATTCAGAGAACCGGAAAGAAGAGATGGGAAGGTGAGAGGTGATGTTCAATGAATGGATGGATCAAATGGCAGTTGTGGAGGACTCCCATCAGCAGGGGCATCTAATGTCTCGGGTGCACTGGGATTTAGGAGAGAATAGTGGTGAGAAGCATAGTGAGGCAGCCGCTAGAAACAGCCAAGAAATGGGACTGAGAACCCAGGAATCGAGAGAGAAAATAGATTGGGACTTTCCTTCTTTTCTTTGGAGCGGTTTGTGTAGTACTTAGATAACCGTTCTTTCAGTGATTGGGGGATTCTAGAGGAACATTTAGATCTTTGATTTTTGTTTGTTTGGTTGGTTTTTTAGAGACAGGGTTTCTCTGTGTAGCCCTGCCTGTCCTCAAACTCACAGAGATCCACCTGTCTGTCTCCCAAGTGCTGGGATTAAAGGCGTGCGCCACCACCGCCCGGCTTGTCTACCTTGATTTTTAAGGCAGTGTTTCTCACTTCACTGGGACCTGCCGATTAAGTCAAGATCACTTAACTGGTCACTGTCCTACCCTGTCTCCTCCCTAACCTTTTTATTGAGACGTATGTCACATTTCATAGACTTCAAGCATATACTATTCAGACCAATGGCTTTAGGACGGCCATAGTCACATGACCATTGCCTCCCACTGTCTTTGAATATTGTTTCCCCACCATCTATTTTTAAAGGTTTTATTAGATTTTTAATTTTTAAAACTACATTTTAAAGTTATTTATTTTGCATGTGTGTGCTTGTGCACGTGCACGTGTATATGTGTGTGTCTTGTGTGTGTGTCATGTGTGTGTGTGTGTGTGTGTGTGTGTGTGTAAATCAATAGGTAACTTAGAAATTGGTTCTCTTCTTCTACTGACTGGGCCCCTGGGATCAAACTCGGTCGTCAGGATTGATGGCAGGTGTCTGTACCTACTAGGCCATCTCCCTGGCCCTCCGTGATTTTTATTCTGACTTTGGTGTCCATTTGAAGCATAGGTTACACTCCAGGGGTTTGAAGGAGCCTGACACATAACACCCTTTCCCTTCACTGAAAGTCAAAATTAATTGAGTTTGTTAGGCAAGGAAATTAGACAGACGGAAACAAAAAGAGCAGTTTTATAGCTAATAAAGGCAGGGTTTGAGGATGTGGCTTGGATGTGTGGAAACCGTGGGTTTCTCAAAACGAAAGCTTAGTTAGACTACCCACGCTCCCTGCCACAGACGGCACGGAGCTGCCACATGCTGTCCATATGGAGGGACCCCTGTAAAACGTATGGCTGAGTTCTAAGTTGGAAAGCGTGTTCTCTGTGGGCAGGCTGGCTCCCAGGAAGGAGGCTGAGAACCATGGGCCTGCTTTACCCCAACCCACCAGCAAGCTAAGTCATTGTGACAATCAGGAGTTCACACTGACCATGTCCCTCTGAATGTATCAGAGGTGGCCAGAAAATTCTGTGAAGCACAGGTCTGGCACCAAACCCAACAAATGCAAACAACAAAACCGTATATATTATTTCATGTTTAACTAAAATTACATGTAATACATATGAGTGTATATGTATACAAATGTGTATAGTCTAAATGAAGTTATGCTATTTGGCAAGATAATGCTCCCCTCAAGAGCAACAGACAAAAAAATAACAAAAATGGTCCCCTCAAGAGCAATAGACTAACAAAAATCCCAGCAACAGGCTTGAGAAACCTTCTCCTGAAACTGAAAGTCCCCATTGCTGAAGACACCATGCACTTCAGGTACAAGACTTCTAGGAATCCAACTGGATCTGACCTAAAAAAGCCACCTCCCTGAGCAATCGTTTTCATAATACCAGAAAGTGCTCTGCACACTACCAAGAGAGGAAAGCATTTGAGAGTCTTACCCAGTTGTGACCCTATGAACCACAGCAACAGCCAGCGCGGCAAGATATCTAAAGGTGTGATAGTGGTGCTTACTTTACATCTTGGAGGGGACGAGCAGCTGTCCCGTTGATTTTAAGGCCCATTAACAGAAGGGAAATCATCCAGCTACTACAAACCTCGCCTATCATTCATGGCTAGTAAGGCCATATAGGTCTCCGTGGAGAGCCTACTTCTGCCGCTTTCCTAAACCAGTATAATTCCACCTAACTGCACTCTAAATGCTTATCCTTATGCTCACAAGTGAGTGCGGCTCTCACCACTCATCAAAATCGATTTTTTTCCTCAGCAGACAGAGACCACTGCAGAAAGCCACAGCTAGTCAAAAATGCAGAGAACTCTACACTGAGCAAGATCCCTACCTCCCCCAACTGTACATTAGGGTCACTAAGAGAGACTGTGATAATTTTAACATACATTCAAATTCAAACCTACAGAGAAAACAGAAAAGAAGGCCATTTCCTTGAGTCAATATCTAAAATTATCTGGAAATGCATTCAACACATTAACTTGAAAATCTTCAACAACATTGACCTCAATTATATTAAGATTATTGAGACGTTTTAGATAACACAAGAGAAGAAATTAAAATGAGATAAATTAATATTGCATACAATCCATCAAAATATCATTTTTGGTAGATGATTATGCACCAAGAAAAGACCAAGGAAACAACAAAAGATTGCTCTGAAGAAGAGTCAACAGAATAAATGTCAATTATCTCAAGATTAATGTACAGTTTTAGCACAATCCTAGTTAGAAACCCAACACAAATTTTCCTGATGCCCTATGAAATGTTTCTTTTTTCTTTTCTTTCTTCTTTTTCGGTTTTGGTTTTTCCAGACAATTTTTTTGTGTAGCTTTGGCTGGCCTAGGTACTGGGATTAAAGACATGTGCCACCACTACCCAGCCAATGAAATTTCAATAAAATTGATAAAAACATAATTCATAAGAAATGCAAATCACTTTTATTTGTTTGCTTATTTATTTAGAGACAGAATCCTATTGTGTAGCCCTGGCTAGTCTAGAACTCACTATGTAGACCAGGCTGGCTTCAGACTCACAGAGAGCTGCCTGCCTTGCTTCCTGAGTGCTGGGATTAAAGGTGTACAACCTACTCAACTCATATTTTAAAAAGAGGAGCTTTGGGCATATATTGTTGAAACAATAATAAAAATGAGATCCAAATATTGAAGCAATACTACACAGCTATTTGTTATGGGATGTTTATATACTGTGTGAAGGTATATTGCTGTGATTGGTATAATGAAAAGCTGCATGGTCAATAGCTATCCAGGAGATATAGGCAGGACTTCTGGGGATAGAAAGGAAGAAGAGGAAAAATCTAGGTTAGGGAGACTCCAGGAGACACCAAGAGGAAACAGGAAATAGAAGAGAGGTAATGCCACATGATAGAATGAAGATTAATACAAATGGGTTAATTTAAGTTATAGGAGCTAGTTAGGAACAAGTCTAAGCTATAGGCTGAGCTTTCATAATTAATAAGAGCTGGCTGTCAGGACAGAGAAAGACTCATTACAGCAGTCGATTAAACAGAACAGAATACTCCCAAATAAACTTAGCATGCCTCAGAATGTATAAAAGGGATTAAACACCATAGAATGGTATAACAGTACAGACCCTTTTGAAAACTGGTTAAAATTATAGGGGAAGCTCATGTGTGTTCCCACTGTTCTCCTTACAGCGTTAAGTGTTAAGTGAAAAAACTAAGGCAAAAAAGAACACAAAAATTATGGGAACAAACACAGAAGCAGAAATGAATACTTAGCTCCTTGGAAATTGAATATGTTATCTGCTTTGAAGCAACTGAAAGAATCACAGAGAGATGATGAATGGATTTAGTTCTACTAAAAAGTCTGCAGTTCTGTTTAAAAAAAAAAAAAAAGAAAGAAAAGAAAAGGCATGGTGACATCCACTTGCAGCCCAAGCATGCTTACTGGACTCTGACCAGAAATAGAGTTAATATGTGTAACCCTACAGAGGGCTCCCTCGGAGTGGAAAAATAACTTGTGCTGTGTGTGTACAGTGGAATTGAATTTGGCCATTAGAGTGAGCAAACTGCATCTCATAGTTTGTCAAAATATATAGGACTGAGTCTAAAAAGAGTTAAGAACGCTCTTTAGAAAATTATCCGTCGTATAACATTGAGGGAATCACACATCAGTACTGTAGTGTGTGTGTGTGTGTGTGTGCTATAACTAAGTGTAGAAGGGAGAGGTGGAGCTACCCTTTGGCACAATGAGTAGAAACAGGGTCTTGGAGGGCGTCAAGGGAGCTTTATATGTGTTACATTTCCATACATTTGAAATACATTAGAGAGTACTCAGGGGAACTGGAGGATGTGGCTCCGCTGGAATAGTGTTTGCCTACCCTGAATAAACCACATGTGGTGGCGCATGCCTATAATCCTAGCGTCCTGGAGTTGGGGCAAGGAAGTCTGGAAGTGCAAGCCTGGGGCTGAAGAGGGGGCTCAGTGGGTAAGAAGAGCACTGGCTGCTCTTCCAGAGGATCTGGGTTCAGTCTCCAGCACCCACACAGCGGCTTACAACTACCCATAATTCCAGTTCCAGGGGATCCAAAGCCTTCTTTTGGCCTTCTTGGGCACTTCATGAATGTGGTACATATACACATTCAGACACAAAATTTAAATAAGTAATCTTAAAAATAAATGAGAAGTTCAAGGTCATCCTCTTCTATATGGCGAGTTTGAGGCCAGCCTCAGATACTTGAGGTCCTCACTCAAAAAAAAATTATATCTACAAATTTCTAAGACAAACCAAGCAACCTCACAAAATATGTATGTGAAAAGCACACAAACAACCCATGAAAAGGAAATACACACACAGGTAAGATTTAAATCTAAGAAATTTAAATTAACCACTTCTAGTGAGTTAATAAAGAAGTGTGGTTCTCACATGGTCTACAAATCAGTACGGTGCTTTAAAAGAGCCATATAGCGTATGAAATCCCGAAACTTCGAGAGCCCTGTGTGGCTGGCCAGAGCAGGACATCAAGCAAGGCGCAGGTGGGGGCGGAGTCTTTTTCTTTTCCGTCTTCAAGTCCTCACTCACTGTAGAATCACAGGTCTCAAATCTCAGAAGCAAACTTCTCTTTGAAAGAGTTTCAGACTTCAAAACAAAAGAGCTTCGTGAAAGCGGCGGAGAATGGAGTCTGGGCCTTAATGTTTCCCAAATAACCAGCTCCTAATCCGTAAATGCCCCTCAAATAAAACTTCTAATTCTCAAATAGCTTCCAAATCCTTAAACTTTCCTCAAAACAGTCAAGACGATTCACAGCCCTACAAATCAAATCCAGACTTTTGTTGAGCTCCACCTCCAGTTCACCCATTAGCATGTGGGGCATGCGCATAAATGTGCGCACACACACACACACACACACACACACACACACACACACACACACACACACGAGTTTACTTGTGCTTTTTGTTTGAAAGGGCTTGTCAGTCAGGACAGAATTCCTCTTCTGTGAACAAGCGCCCCTCGTCTACACCAGGGACAAACCCTAAGCCCCTAGCGACTGTCATCAACAGTTGGCTTTCCCCATTTGTTTTCAAAGAGAATGGTGGGGGGCATCCGCAGGAAAGGAGAGGTTGGAGCAGCAGGAGGCATTCTTACTTTGTTTTTCTGTTTTCACAAGGGAGCCCTAAACATATTGAATTTCTGGCTCGCCTCAGTTCCTCCAGCTGCTTCTTCGGGACCCCAGTCTTCTGTGGGGTTCTTTATCTCCTACCCTTCCAAGGCGGCTAAAAAGAGGAACAGCAAAGAGAAAGTTGCACGTCCTTTCTAAGTCTAAATATTTGAGTTCCTGAGTCAACAGAGGCGGGTGTGTGTGTGACAGTTCTCACCAATTGATGCAAAATGGTGCTTTCAAAGGGAACTAAAAGAGAGGCCGGCAGATTGCAGGTTCAAAGACGTCCAAAAGAGAACGGCCAGGATCTATATACACTGACTCCGAGGGAAGATGGAGGATGCCAGAGGGTAACAAGGGTTTGGCTGGAACTAAGGTGGGCTGAAGTTCCGTCACTCGCTCAAAGCAGGTGCTGTAGGAGGGTGAACCACTTCAGCTAAGCCTTAGCTGATCAGGTGGTGGCACGAAAGGACTAGTAAGAACGACTTGTGTCCCCAAGATGCACTGTGTGACCAGTGCTGTTCATAGCGCTTACCTGGACTAAATCGGGTCACCTTCCCCAAAGCCAGAAACCTATATGAAGACAGCTCAGCACTACCATTTTACAGCCCAAATCTGGAGATTGCTCAAGGCCACACAGCTAGGACGCTGCAGAGAGAGGCTGCCTCCAGGTGTCCCAGCAGACTAGAAACCTCACTCCAAACACTTGGTAAGAAACCAGATGGGAAGAGGGGAGGAGAGAGTTAGGTTGGATGATGCGCTGAGTGAATTGCCTGCAGGTGTCTTGAGGGAAGGACCCTCAGCTGCTTCCAGTTGCAGGCTCCGCCCCACAGGGCCTCTAGTTTCTGTTGACAGAAACTCAGGACAGGTTGGAGCTGGATCCTACTGCACTGGCCCTAGGGGGCCCACTGTTAAATATTCCGGAAAAAAATTTTTTTTAACATCGACCTTTTTTTTTTTTTCCAGACTCAAATAGTGTTTATTAATATACCAGCATACACCTGGGCATTCACCTGGACAACATGGCCAAGATCCGATAGGAGCATGCAGTTTAAGCACAGCTAGGGGCATTTGAGGCACGGTTAGGTCATCTCAAACATTATTGCTTAAGCAAGTAGCAGTGACATTAGAATACTTTTAACTGGCTGAGGTTTTATCTCTGACAAACTTGGGTAAGTTTCAAGGGGGTTGCAGGAACTGTCCTAGAGACATTGTGGAGCTGACTCGGGCTTGTTTGTGTTCTCTCCCACATCCCTGAATGTAATTTGTTGATAAATGGTCCTTTGTTGGAAGAGACATCTGTTTGCTTCTTTCAGAGAACTGAAACCTAAATTCAGTTATAAAAATTGGAAAGTTTAGACCAACTGAGGCACCCAGAAAGGACAGTGTGCAACCTGCGGAGCTGCCTGCAGGCTGTGCAGTGTGCTCCAGGTTCCCAGCTTTCTGAGCTGTCACCCATGCTGGGGTGGGCTTGGGTGATGCAGCTGTCTTTGAGTTCTTTCTGCTCCTGTAGGTGACCTCTTACCCATATTCCTGTAATAACCCCAATAAAACTCACTGGTTCACAGAGTTGGACTTCCGTGGTATCTGTACTTTGGTCTGTCATGGACTCCATATCTGGGCTGAGTAGATGTGTGTGTGGTGTCTCCCAATGAAAGTTTTGTCACATAACACTCTCAGCATCACACATACACACAAATAAAAGTATAAAAACATAGAAAGCAGATTTGGTCTCTTGGTGATCTTTAGGGATTCCAGAATTTCGGCACAACAACAGGTATATGACAGGTCTATGAGAGACCTGTCATATACCTGTCATGGACCATCCCCTGGTTAAATGGGGCCTTCTCTTAGAGCTTCAGTACGTTCCAGGCATTCATGAAGGCCTTCCTATTCTTTGATATCCTGGGCCAGGGTGGGGGCAAGCTGCATCATATTCTTTTTTTGATCTTCTTGTGTTTCGAACCAGTCTTGAATTAGACCTGCTTTGGGGACTGGGACTGTGGAGGAAATAATGCAATTTATCAGAGGCATGGCAAGTAGGCAAACTCTGAAGACAAGAGTCTGGTACAGCTAACCCTTGGGTCCATTCCATGGGGCCTACTCCACATGATACCACCTGTCATCATCTTTGGTCACCACACTCATGATGATGCAAGCCAGAGACATTACAGCATCACATAGTGCACATGGTGGCCCTAGACGTCCGACTCCCTTCTCTGCCGTCTTGACCACGCTCCACTTTCGAAAACCTGCTCCCTGCTGCTCCTCCCAGATGAATCTCGCCTGGGCCACCTTACTTCAGCTTAACATCAACCTTTTATTTTGGAACAGTTTTAAATTCATAGAAAAATTGAAAAGATGGTAAATCAATTTCTATTTATTATTATTAGTTTCCTATTATTAACACTTCACATGAATGTGGTATATGTTACATTTAATAAACCCATATTCATACATTATTCTTTTGAAAAAGAACCTTTTTGGGTTAGGATGCAAAGTAATGAGTTTCATCACGGCATCTGCATATCTGTATCATCATAAATTTTAAACATTGTTCTTTTTCAGTCTCTCCCCCAACTACTGTCTCTGGTTCTCCCTCCCACACAGCTTTTTGTTGGTGTTATTTGGTGTTTTTTGTTTGTTTATTTATTTTTGGTTTTTTTTTTCTGTTGTTGTTTTGTTTTGAGACATCATCTTGCTATGTAGCCCTGATGGTTCTGGAACTCTCTATGTAGATCAGGCTGGCCTTGAACTCATAGAGATCCACGTCTCTGCCTCCCAAGTGCTGAGATTAAAGGCGTGTGTCACGGCCACCCATTCCCTTAGTTTTTACCTGGTTCTCCTTTCTATTCCAGAATTGCATCTAGGCTACCTTATTGTATGTTATTATTTTTCTTAGACTGCCACAGTTTCTCAGCCTTTACTTGTTTGGGACAGCCTTGACAATTTTTTATTTCACATCTATGGGTGTTTTGCTTGCACATATGTGTGGTGCATTGCCTGTGGAGGCCAGAAGAGGGGGTCAGATCCCCTGGAACTGGAGTTACAGAAAGTTGTGAGTCACTATGTAGGTGCTGAGAATGGAACTCAGGTCCTCTGGAAGAGCAGTCAGTGTACTCAACCAGGGAACCATCTCTCCAGCCTCCATCTTGATAATTTCGATGAGTATTGGTCAATGTTTTACACAAAGTTCCTTAACTGTGATTTTTTGTTTCTTTTTATAGGTTGGCTTGAGGAGTATATGTTTGGGGGAAGAAGATCCATCCATGAACTGGCATTGTCATCATGGCCTGTCAAAGCTACAGGTGCCAATATGACTCATGACTGTTGAGGTAAACCTTAAGCATCCACTGAGGGAATCAGCTTTCCTCACTGTAAAGTTCTCATCTTTCCCACACCGTACTGTTTGGAAGAAAGCCATTAGATACAGGCCACACTTACAGAAAATAATCAAGTGGCTTGGGTTCCACATGGTGGGGGTGGGGGTTTGCACCACAATAGGCAGCAGACTTTATGAACCAGGGATTTAGGGGGAGAGCTAGTTTCCCAGCCCACCACTTGTACAGCTTGGGATCACTCCTAAGAGATGATTGGCGAGACAGGCAGAAGAAGGGCAATGAGGTCAAGGGGCTCATAGGGCAGAAGTGAAGGTTCAAGGCTTGGCACAGACATACAGCCCAGGGAACCCAACTGAGACCATTCCCAAAGGATTTTACTGGCAGGAACCTTGATTGATCTATTCCCCTCCCCTCTTTCCATCTATTGAGTGACAGCTACCATCTATTGAGTGACAGCTACCATCTATTGAGTGATGATAGCTATCATCTGTTGAGTGACAGCTACCATCTATTGAGTGACAGCTACCATCTTTTGAGTGACAGCTATCATCTGTTGAGTGACAGCTATCATCTATTGAGTGACAGCTACCATCTATTGAGTGACAGCTACCATCTATTGAGTGACAGCTACCATCTATTGAGTGCTTCCTTGTTATAGGTATTCTCATATATATCAGTCCATCTAATCTTCACAGATCCCCATTTTACGTATAAGAAAAGAGACCCAGCGACTTATCCAAGAGCAAGACCAGCAAACAGCCAAGCAAGATCTAAACTCTGTGGACCTCCAGCCATGCTATTCTCTGTTTCCTTTACTTCCTCTTGTCTGGAGCATTAGTTACTCCTCAGATCCCTTTCAAGATGGCAGAACTGTTACTGTGGGGGAGCTGCAGTAACTTGGTTACTGCCATTTCCTCTTCAGAGCATTTCCACATGGATCATGCTCATGGACATGCATAAGAACTGGGACTGTAGGTTCCAGAAGTTTCTCTCTGGGCCAGGCAAACTGGGCTGCAATTTTACAATCCAGTCCTTCCAACCCAAATTTCCCTCTTAATAATATTTTCTTAGTCTTTTTTAAAAATCTGAGTATACTGTAGGGACCATTATGAATCCCTAAACTTTGTAGATTGATTGAACTCTGCAGTGTCATTATGATTTAATTTGCTGCATGACTTCATTCTTTTCTGAAGCATTCTTTAAGGAACAGACTTATAAGAACTCAGCACTACAATTAACCAGTAGGAATTGGGGAAATTCCAAAAGACTGTACAGTCTGTATGGATCCTGAAGAAATGCATATAACAATGCAATGTATTTCATTTGAAAAGCCCAAGCATGAAAATCACTTCGACTTCTTACCTAAGGCAAATGAAGTGCTAATTCATCTGTCTGATGTCAGTCATTCACGGAGTTTCAAGTTATTTCAGAATAAATAACCTGAAAGGAGGATTCGAAGTTTAAAATGGGACCTGTCCAAATAATAAATTGACTTTTAACATTAAAACATTATTGGCTTTGGTAAACTTAGATTACTATTTTCAACTGAGATTTCATTGGTCTTATTAAAGTCTGGACGATATTCAGAATTGTTATTAAATTGTGCTAATGCCTTCCTGACTTTCCTCCTCTTGGATCACAAAGACCCTTCAAACAGAGCCGTGGAGGTGGGCTAGTGCAGGAGTTGCATTCCTTGTCTTTTGCTTCTTCATTCCGTTCTCTTCCCTCTCCCGCTTCCTAGCACCCCCCATCCCCACTACCTCCTTCACAGAGATTGGTCCAAGAGGATTGACACACAGACAGGCACCTGGCCGATGGGGAATCAATTTCTATGGCTGAGTGTATCCACCTCCTGAGAGTAAATTACCTCCGGACAAAGAGACTGAGCCGTCTTGTGAATGGATGGGGATGGGCTGAAGGCCAGGTGGGGCCAAGGTTCAACATACTTAGTTCATATTGCTTCCATAAATTCTTTTTTTTTTTTTGCTTCCATAAATTCTATAAATTGCATGGATTGCCCGATGGCCTGTTTCTGTCTGTCTCTGTACACTGGGACCCTGTCCCACTCATAGAATGGAAATGTATCTTATTCGTTGTGTTCCAGTTTTAACATGGGGGCACACTCAAAAATAATAATGAAAGTAAAATCCATTGAGCGCTTGTAATGTGACAAGCAGCTTACAAAATTAGCTTGTTAACTCTCAAAATAATCCTAAGATGCAAATCATATTGTGACGCTCAGAGACATCGATTACATTGCCTAGGGTTGCATAGATAACTAATGATGGGAGAGCTTAAGTTTGAACCCAAGTATCCTGAGCCCAAAGATGAATAGAGCCCCAGTGTGTGCTGAATAACCCCCATCACCTCTGAGAGGAGCTCTGAAATTTCGCCTGCATCTGTGCTCCAGTGCACAGCCCCTGAACCACGGGGTCACTGAAGCACTGAGGGGCCACAGGTGTTGTACCAAAGCCCTCTGGGATCGCAAACCCCAATGACAAACCCCACTGAGGTATTTGTTAAACACCTAAATCAGCGTGTCTCTTCTTGGACATGAACACGGAGCTCCAGGAGCTTTGGGCTCGAGCCAGAGGGTTTCTGTTCTAACTGCTGTTGGTTCCTGTCTTTTGTTGTGAGTTTTAAAAAGATCATCTCCACTTTACCACAAGTCAATTTTGCTTAAATCAGGACTGTCCAACAAAAACATCGTTAGCCATTCATGATTTGAATTCTGGTGTAGGAATTAAATTATGCTACACATTAAAAGCCATGTGATGTTCATTTTGTAATAAATAAGGCCCTGACATTATGTGTTAGTAGCCTTATTAAGATAAACTATTAGGTCTGCTCTTTCCTCCTAACTCTGAATTCCAGGGAAGATCATTTTTGTTCCAGAGATGTACTTCCTGGGATTCCCCGAATACTCCAGGTATCCTCTCCCCGGGTGACGTCTTCGCTCTTGTCTGCATCTGTGTGAGGAAATCCAATGCCCTGACCTGTCTGCCACACAAACAGACCATGGAGATTTGGTCCAGGCTGTGTCTGCCTCCTTTTCACAGCGCAACACTGGGCACACCTCTGAACAAGCATCTTCTTCACATCACCCGTTTTCATTCTCTCCCCGCTGGTGACACCACACAGGCTACAACTGGAAGCCTGACGATGGATCCCCAGTTCTTGTCTTGAGGAAGGCTGGGAACTAATTATGGAGAACAGGCTTCAAAGTAGGTCTCAGCTGGGCACACCTTTAATATCAGCTCTTGGGAGGCAGCGGTAGGCAGAGCTCTGTGAGTTCAAGGCCAGCTTGGTCTACAGAGTGAGTTCCGGGCCAGGCAGGGCTACTTAGAGGAACCCTGTCTCAAAACAAAAACAAAAAATCCAAAGTAGGTATTGATTTTCAAAAATTTAATGCATAATCATTTCATTAAATTCATTACATCTACACATATTCTGTTTTTAAATGAATATAATCTATGAAATATTCAAAACGATAGGCTCCATAATGATATCTTTGTCAAGTTTATCATGGACTTCAACTCTCATCAGCTCCCTCTCCTCCTTCCCCTCCTGCTCCTTCCCTTCCTCTTCATGTCATACATGTGTACATGCACCACACACACACACACATACACACACATATATACACATATAAACACACACATACACACATATATACACATATACATACACATATACACACATATATATACACACATACATATACACACATACATATATATATACACACACACATATACACACATACATATATACACACACACATATATATACACACACACATATACACACATACATATATACACACACACACATATATATACACACATACATATATTCATTCATATACACACATATGTATATACACGAATACACACACACATACACACACACACACACTGTCTAGATTCCACCTGTGAGAGAAGACATAGATTTGTCTTTCTGGATCTGGCTTCTTCACCTACCATGGTAACCCTCAGTTCTATTCATTATCCTGAAAAATGACAGTTTTGTTTTGTGGCCGAAGAAAACTCGATTGTGTAAACACCACCAAGCCGAAGTGGCTGACAGCACAGCACCTCACCAGCTCTGACAGTGATGGCCACAAAACCCCGATATTATGACAGTATTTGTGGCCCTGAGCACTCTATGAACTGCCAAAATCTGACTGAGCAGACTGGAGACGCCTGAAGAAGCGTAGAGGGGGATGCTGCAGGCACTAGGGAGGGAGCCCTGGGGGAGGCCTTCTCAGCCTCCTCCTGGGGGTCTCCAGATTGCCATCTGCCAACTCTTCTCCATGTGAATGCATTTGTGTTCGTGTGTGTGTGTGTGTGTGTGTGTGTGTGTGTGTGTGTGTGTGTGTACATACGTACAGAAGGGTAGCAAAACAGATAATTAGACTTCCATCACCTTTTGAGACAGGGCATCCCTGCAGTCCAGGGTGTCCGAGTGCCCAGATTACAGGTGTGGGATTCCTATGTGCCTGAAAGAAAGCGTTGTATTGCCTGTCTCTGCCTTCCAAAGGGCTGACCCTGTGTGTGCTCTTTTCATAATCTCCCGTCTTGCCATTGGCTCTCTGGACTCTGGTTGGTTCATCTCAGAATCCTCATTTGGTCAACACCCTCTGCTTTCTAACGGGGTACTTGTGGACCTTTGCCAAGCTGCAGACTGAAATCTCCACTCTCACATCCAACCTCATTCCCACACGCAAGGAAAACATTTCTTCTTTGCTGTGTTCTTCTCTTCCCCCAATTTTCACCCCCAAGAGAAGCCCCTGCATCTACTTATGGACAATGTTCTAGAACTTACCCTGCCAGAATAATTTTCCTAATGGGAAATCTAATGGGGCCTCCCACTGACAGAGAAGACCACCCCATCTGCAGCTAGGGACGAGAGACACTCCCAGCCCAGATGTAAAGAAATGTAGCAGATCATGGCTTGGTGTATACACATTGCTTATTTAATATTTGAGCATCTTTTCTGAAGATATTTCTATTGAGCTCGCTGGTGGAGTCAACCATCTGGGAAGCATCAAGCCTCACCCCACTGAGGTAAACCCCCATTGCATATTTTCCCTTTAATGTGAGCCCAGTGGGCATGCAGTGTGTATCTCTATGTTTAGCACAATTCCTTGCCAAGGCAGTTCTCAAACATATGACACTCTCTAAATAAATCAGTGTTGTACAGATCCATTGACCACCCCTCCTAATTGATGCTAACAGATCATTTAAATGGGGCTCTGAAGAACCTCATGACTTCTTGATGTGAGGTCTCTCTTAAATTCTGAAGCAGTGGGTTCCAGCTTAAAGGAATAAGCAATGTGAAGCATCCTTTGTTGGCCTGAGGTACAGCTCAGTGGCAGAGTGTATGCTAAGTATACAATAAGGAGTTAGGTTTGCTCCAGCATACTGCCCAAAGGAAGACTCCCAAATCTACTCTTTATTTTTCATTAAATACTGTTTCTTTTGATTTGACCCAATCTTGTCCAAGATACAGAAAGAAACATTGGTCTAAATCCATAAGCAAAAACTTCAGTCCATTCTCAAGGACACAGGGCAGACAGTGTACCAATTGAACTAATATAAATTGAAAAAACATCTAAGTTATTCAAGATGGATGAACTAAGATGAAAATTTATATTTAAATGAGGAAAATGCTCATGTTCCTTTACCATCCTTGTGTTCTGAAGTGTTAATAAAGTGAATTTCTGTTCTCTGGGTGTTTAAGATGTGCTCTAGTTGGCCAGTGGTAAAGAAACTGTCTGCAGATACAGAAAAGAAACCAGATTTTTTATTAAATGTTATTGTGGTTAGTCTACTGACCGGAAAGCACTAGACCCTCTCGCTTCTTCCTGAGAGCACAGTGCTTAGCACATGGAGCCAGTTCTGAGGAGAGGGGACACTGGACACTGTGTTATGCCAGTGTCCTATCATAACATGGTTCAGGCTACTGCATTGAAAAATTACCCAACAATTTGGTAATAGACTAATTTTTATTGTTGTTGACAAATGACTCTAGGGGATAGAAGTGAGATTAAGCTATGAGGGAGAGCCAGGTTGTAGTAATATTTTTTTCTGTGCAACCCTGTAAAGTTTATCTCAGGATCAGAGGAAAAAAACAGCCACTATAGTAAACATAGAGGTCAGGCAGTGGTGGCACACACCTTTAATCCTGTCACTTAGGAGGCAGAGATCCATCCGGATCTCTGTGAGTTCAAGGCCACACTAGGAACAGAGTCAGGTGTGGTGGTACATGCCTTTAATCCCAGCACTAACCATAAAGGTCTGGAGGCCTGTACAGACAGACAGGAAATGACAGAGCTGGGCAGGAAGAGGAAGTGATGTAGCTGGGTGGAGAGAGGAAATGAAATGCAGAACAGAAAAGCATAAAGGCATATAGGGTATGCCGGAAGTAACTCTCCAAGTGGTAAGAACGTGGCTGGCTTCTTTCTGGAGCTGAGCTACAGCCACGGCACTGGTTTGTTAATATACATACATACACGCATACATACATACATATGTGGTGGTATTCTAATTGTACTGAAATGTGATTTTGATTGTATGTTAATAAATAAAGTTGCCCGGGGGTCAGGGCTATTAGAGCCATAGCAAGAGTATGGCGGTGGTGGCACACGCCTTTAATCCCATAGATCTCTGTGTGTTCAGGGATACAGCCAGCATTGGAGACATATGCCTTAAAGACCTAGAGGGCTGTACTTACAGGCAGTGATGAGGCAGTCACGTGTTTGGGTTTACAACCAATGAGAAGGCAGAACAAAAAGACTATGAAAAGACACAGGAAGTAGCTCTCTTTCGGAGAGCTAGGACCACCGCAGGAGGAAGGGTGAGATTTTAGCTCTGAGCTCTGACCTCTTGGCAACTTTATTTATTAACATACAATCAAAATCACATTTCAGTACAAGTAGAATACCACCATATACATACATACATACATACATACATACATATATACATACATACACACACACATACATACACACACATACATACACACACACAAACATACAAACTGGCTTGAGAACCTGTGTTTTAAGATGCACTGATAATGCTGGCTTCCTAAGTTCTTATAAAGCACGAGCTCAGTCAATTCTCTAAATGTTTCTGGCATCTTTTGAGTCCATTCTTATTTTTACACGCTTGGTTATGTGAAATAACGTGAGGTCATTTCACCCCCTCATTGAACCATTGCAACAGCCTCCAAACTATTGGAGCGGCACTAGCTGTCTGAGAACCACGGATCTGAGAGCCGGAAGTTCCACCCTACCTGAAAACCAGCAAGTTAACCTGAATGCTGGGAGCATGTGGACAGAGCATGCAAGACTCCCAGCATAGCAAGCCAGGAAACTTTCGCATTCCCTGTTTCCCGAGTCCCACAGAGGCACTGTGGGGTGACCCAGGTAGGTGCCACACATTTACTAGTACTCTGCTTCTGCAGAGAAACCCATGCCTAAGGAACCCAAATCTTTCCATGGGGTTCAAATAGGGTGGCTTTCCCCTTGCTCCAGAGACGAGAAAGCTGGGTCCTCTAAGGATGTTTACTATGCAAATGTCATTACAAAAATAAACTGGAACCAAAGGGCACTTACTGGCTCACCCCTCCCTAAAACAGCCTACATCCAAATCAGGTCAGCCTGGGCTTTCCGCACCGGAAGAAAGAAGTCAGGTTCCTTGGTCAGCACCACCTTCTCCACTGGCCTCCTTGCTCACTCCCAGCATGGACTCGAGGCGCCCTGAAGCCTCTCCAGCAGCCTGTGTTCATCCTGGCCTCCCGGTCTCGGCTTGGATGATCTTTGTTACCTCACTCCTTCCCTAGTCATTTACTTAATGCCAGATACAGCTGCCTTGCCGTAGACTTTCCAGTCTCCCAGAACCACGAGCCAAAACAAACCCGTTTTCTTTATAAATTACTCAGTCTCAGGCACTCTCTTATAGACACAGAAGATAGACTAAAGACACTATCTGATTTCACGTCTCTTTCCAAGCAGACCCGAATGGAATGAGTCATAGAACAGCATAGCTCTGCATGATATGGCTTTCCAAAATGCTGTGAACGACTACTAATTCATTCCAGAAACACCATGGTCATTTGATCGCTTGTGTGACTCATCAGCTTTGAAAGAACCCCAGGAGTGCTGCCTGCCCCTCTTACAGGGGCCCTGGGTTTTGGTTTTGTTTTCTGTGAAATGAAGTTAATGGCATTAGCCACTGATCTGGCCCTGAGAAAAGAATATGAAGAGAAATACCAGCAGGCTTACCACGCACTGGTGAAAAACCCGAGACACACATTGGAGGTGAACTCCAGAGGCAGAATAATGCCGCTTGGCATCTCCTTTTTCGGGTGTGTCCGCTTTTGAACTACGTGCTTTGTGGCAATGGCTCTTCCTGGTAGGAGCTATAGGTTGACATTTTGATCTCATATTGACGGGGCATAACTCTGGCCCCATCTTCTACCTCTCAGAGGCTCCCCATTCTCCTACGTAACCTGAGCACCCACTGCTCTGCCGGGTGTTCTGAGTGCCCATTGGCTACTTGTTGAATTAAGGATTTGAGGAGAGTGTCCTCCTAGGCTTGGGGCTGGACCTGTAACATGGACTTCAGAGTCATGGGCAGCCAGCCTCGTCTCATGGAAACAGTGGAGTAGGTGTGGTAGCTTTCTGTTAGATACCCAAGATAGTCTTCCCAGAAAGAGAGGTTGTTTGCATTCAAATTTAAAGTTTCCCATCCCTGGTCAGTCAGGTCTGCTGCTTTAGCCTCAGGCGAAGCAGCTCCTGGCAGAGCAAACCTTTTACCTCACGATCAGGGAAGCGGGTGGTGTCCGAGGCACATCCTGAATGACCTAGCATATCCCACTAGGTGTCCATCTTTAAAAGTCCCACCATCACAACTCACTGGAGACCAAACCTTCATCATGTGGACTTGGAGGGCATTCGGAACCCTGCAACAGCAGCTGGAAGTAGAGGAAAACATCTGGAATTTGGGCTGGCTCCCACTGGTTCTCTTTTTCCCAAGGGGGTCAGAAACCTTTTCTTTGAAAGAATTTCATCCCTTGCTCACACACTCTCTAGCATGCTAGATCATGGTACACAGAATACCTGGAAGTTGATATGGTAAAAAAATCCAGGTGTGATTAAGGGAAAAGTGGGTCGCTCACCACGGAACTCAGATGCACTGTGACCTGTAGGAGATGCACAGTGAGCTAGTCAACAGTCAACCCCCTTCTCTCCCGCCCATCTGGACTCACAGGCGTGTTCTGACAGTGATGTATGATCACTGGAGGAGGACCGTGGGGGACGGACGTGGCATGGGTAAGCAATAAAACCCCATTTTCCACAGAGATACTTGATAATGTGGTACAGGAAATGTCATGGAGGCCACACTGGAGCCTAAAAAGTGTGGTCTCAATGGATTTTATTGTTATTATTCTGCTACCACAAAGCAGAAGCAAATAAACACGATTTTATACCACCACTGACCCATGGAGGCACATAAAACAGATTACAGCGTGGTTAGAGCAGGGACATGGAGCGGCTACCGGAGCGAGTCGTGGCCCTGCAGGCCTGCCGTGGTGCCGTGGTGGTGAAGGGCCCTGGGGAGGATAATGTGCTGCGTTCCATGTTGCTAAGGATTAACTTATTGAGACCTAGCTGATGACGTTTTGGTATTTCAACCCTCAACTTTGAGCATTTGTAAGACGACTCATAATTTAATATATGTATGCCACCCCCAAGAATTCGCATAGTGGTGTGGAATACAGGGAATTCAGATGACAGTAGAAAACTCCAAACAGAACCCGGACAGGGACATTTCCTCGAAGCCACACCCCGCACTGGATTTTTGCCAGTATTAATGAGAAAGCTGTGAGAGTTGGTGGCTTTGACTTAAAGTCATTCCTCTCTGCAGGTATAGATCGTGGAAGAACCAAAGCGTATTTCTTACCCCTGGCTGCTGTGGATTCTGATGTAGCTGTGGCCCCCGCCCCATCCCAGGCCACCACTCATGATCCCACTCAGGTCCAGACTAAAGGAGTAGTTCCTGTCTGGGATGCTGTTGTCACGGCAGAAGGCGGAGGAGGGAGGACAGAATGGCAGCACAGCTTTTAAAGATGCACTCCCAGGAGCATCCCTACTTCTAACTCACATTTCCTTAGCCAAAACAAATCCAAGCCCCAGGAAATCTGGTCTCTGGGGGACAGAGCCCTACGGTTGGGCTTGAAACAGATGGAATGGGACTATGTATATAGCAATACAATGTAGTAAAGATATGGCTGTATTTCCAGAAGCACATCTTCTATCAATAGCAACCTAATCTTCACGTGGAATAAGCAGAGCATGTGCATTAAATATTTAACTTAAAAAGGAACTGTGTAGTCTCACTCAAAATGTGAGCACAGTCATTTTTAGTTAGTTCTTTTGTGATTCAAACTTGTGGGCGTTAGAAACTCCCTTAGGAATTGATGGAACTGAATAGTGGCCAGGGGAGATGCTTCCTAGGCAGATACGGTGCTCGCCACACAAGCATGAGGACCTGAGTTTGATCCCCAGTACCCACAAAGAAGCTGAGTATAGTGGCATGTGTGTGCAGCTCTAGGACCAGGAATGCAGAGGCAGGAGGATTTGCTGGCCAGCCAGCCTAGCTGAAGAGAGTTCCCTGAAAGACACTTGTTCAAAAATGAAGGTGGAGAGTGATCACTAGAGGAAGACCTTTGACAATGATCTCTGGCCTCCACATGTGCCTTCTATACACACAGGAATATGCATACACACACGAACATGCATACACACACGAACATGCATACACACATACGCCACACACACAAACAAATGGACCTCAACTGGCAATGGCAGTCGGGATCCCAAAAGTGGGGAAAATGAGTCCAGTGTTTTCCCTTCAGGGGTGTTTCAGAAAGCAGAATCTGTGTCCCACGAGTTGTAGGATGACCTGGAATGGAAGCGCCATGTTCGTGTTTCTGGGCTTGACCATCGATGTACTGAACTGAGGCTTCAAGCTTAGGGGCAGGCTCTCCACTTAACTAGCATTCCAGACTCACCCCCAACCCATCTTCCTCCCCAGCCCTTTAGGGCTTTACTACATAGTCCAGTCTGTTATCTAATTCAGAATCCTCCTGCTTCCGCCTTCCAAATGCTAAGATGACAAGTGCCCACTACCATGACTAGCTCTATGTGATTCTGACGCAGACCAGGTATGGAGACTTGTCCCTCAGGAAGCTGTAGGTTTCAGCAGGGTCCACTCCTGCCAGCCTGTGCCCTGCTGAGAGTTCATATCTTCATCTCTGCTTATGCCCTGGTCGGCTAAGGTGCCAAAAGTAGAGTCAGCACCCACGCACAGCCAGAGTCCATGCTCTCTGCCCTGTGTGCCAGCATGCATGCTCAGGCAGCATGCATGCACATCCAGCACCCAGGCACAGCCAGCACCCACACACATCTAGCACCCAGGCACAGTCAGCACCTAGGCACAGCATGCACACACAGCCAGCACCCATGCACAGCCAGCATGCATGCTCTCTGCCCTGTGCCACAAACCCCGCTGGGCCTTGGGGTTTCCTGGCAGGAACAGGAGTTGGGGAGCATTCTACAGAAGAGTTTCTAATGAGGGGCTCTGTCCCCCTTCAAGTACATTGTAGTTTATATACTTTACTATTTTTCTCATAAATAGACATCTGTGAATCATTTTATGTGTCTATTTTTAGAAAGAAAATGTGACTACATTGAACAATGTTCTCATTTTTAAAAAAACCTCTTATAATAGTAACAATTGTTTAAAAACTTATATTGTTGACTGTTTTTCCTCAACAAGGGACAGTTGGAACCAATCCTACAGCGAACACTTAACTGATTTTTGTGAGGTTTGCTTTCGGGTTTGCAGTTGTTGGCTCTAAAGATGGAAATGAAACCCCAGAGTTCCTGTCCTCCAGGGCTCTGCCTGGAACTTTCCGGAGTGGCTTCGTGGGACAGGACAACAGTGCATTCCCGGGGGGACTTTGGCGTCCTCATGCAAATGACCACAGTGACACCTGATTCCTTAAATCCAGCATACTTCGGCTTTCAAAAGAAATCTTCCCATTCTTGTGGGGCCATAACTGGGCCTGGCTAGGTGACAGGGCCTGCCCTGGAGTTGTAAGCTCACTTTTAGGGCCGTTCCAGCCTCTTCAGTGTGTGTCGTGATCGGAAGAAGGAACACATACGTTCTGTGGGTGATACTGGCCTTGCCCTGGGCCCTTCGAAGCCTCAGCAGGTCCCTGTTCACCTGCTCTGCTCAGCGATGCAGGACGCGCGGCCGGCATCCTACACTTCTGGGGCGGGGAGTTAGGTAATGAAGACTTTGGCATCTTTCCCACCGTCCAGCTCACACCTCACATATCAGGTACTGTCTCAACTGCCAATGTCAATACCTCCAACTGTTGTTTCGAAGTTATTTCTGTCTTTCTAAAGCCACATCTATGGTTAAAGCGAGGAGCACACAAGTTACTACAACATTTAGCTGAGAGAAAGGCAAGACTGGAGAGAGGAGGAGGAGAGAGAATTGAGAATAGGGTGGGGAGGAAGAAGCTTGAGATGGAAAGGGAGAGAAGGAGGGAAAGAAGGAGAGAGGGAGGGAGGGAGGGAGGAAGAGAGAGAGGGGAAAGGGTGAAGGAGGAAAAGAAGGAAGGGGAGGAGGGAGGAAAGAGGAAGGAGGAAGAACAGAAGAAAGGGGGGAGGGGAGGCTGGAAGGGAGGAAGGATGGAAGGGAGGACATGTTTCTGCCCCTCTTCTCTGCCCTGCAGTGCTGGGATCTGTACTCCCCAGCTCAATCCAAACACCCCAGGTCTATGTCTCTCTGACACCTGATCCTTTTCGTCCTGGCTCCTATATCCTGTGAGTTGAGCGCAGCAAGATGTTTGTCCCAAGAGGAAAGTTAGCATGCCCAAGGAACTTCTGGATCTTCAGGAGGCTGACTCTGCAGGGACAGAGGACAATGTGAAGTCTCACCTGCCCCGCCTCCCCCGCCCCCCGTCCAGCACCCCCCTCATGCCATGCTTAGTGAGGTCCACTCCCTGGAAAGGACAGGCTGCTTTTGTCCTGACCGCAGAACAGACCCTTGTTAGCGTGGCATCCAGTGAATCAGGCAAGTGGCAGCGCCCCCGTGCCAACCACGGGCTCTGGTTTATATCCAGTTAATGGAGGCTTCCTTTAGTTTCTCGGGATTAAAATGTTTCAATATTGCCTTATAAAAATATTCCATTCTGGTTCATGGGCAGAGAGTGCCTCAGTGCAGGAAAGCTGTGAGGTGGGTGCCAGCTTCCCGCATTCCTGTTACTGTCTGTAATTTCTAAAGACCAGTGAGTAGACATGGCACTCTGCAAATCCACAAAGACAAGGGCCTGGCCTTCCATCAGAAAAACACACCCTAATGAAAATAATCCAAGCAGAAGCCTAGCAGACAGTTTGAGGGGGCCCGGGGAGGAGGAGGAGGTGAGGTTTAAAGCATTTCTGTTTTTGTTTTTGTTTTGAGCTGGGAGTGAGTTTCAGAAGAGGGAGAGCCAGCTACATCCTGAGTTTGCTCTGTGTTTAATCTTTCCAGGCTCCTGGTCTCAGGAGGTCACTAGACTCAAAAGCCAAGTTGTTCAAACTGACACCCCGCCCCGCCTCCATCCCCTGCAAAGAAATTGCTCTCTGTGGCAGCCAGCTCCTTTTTTCCAATGGCTTTGTGGCTGACCTCAGCTCCCCTGACAAGTGTAGGCTTAAATAAGCTAACGACTTTCTAAAGCACGTGCTTCCCTATAGGCAAGCTCCTAGAACAGGGAGCGCACACCTCTCCGGGGAGAGGACCACACCTGAAGTCCCATCCCCGATCTCTTCTTTCTCCTTAATTTGCCTTCCGGAGAAAGCTGTCCTCACCACACAGGCCAAGCATCAGGCCTGGAACTTCCAGAGACACGCCAGCTACTTGGCACTGTGGCAGACAGAGTTGGTTCATCAAGCTGCATTTTTATGGAAACCTCAAGTTATAACCCACATGTGGTGGCAGATCATTATCCTAAGACTCTAAATTGAAGCCGTGATGCACTTGGAGGCGGATCTATCATAATCCGGACATTTTTTCTTTGACTGGTCTGTTTTAACAAGTGTAGGGAGGAAATCAAACTCGAAAAGCATAAACTGTTTTACGTTTTGAATTGAACTTGTATAAAAATGGAAACACTCCAAGATAAAGGAATACTGGCAGAGGAGGAAGGAAAGATTGGGGGGTGGTGGAAATAAAAGGCTTCTGTTACAGCTTTTACATTTCCTGATTTAGCTCAGTGACAAGGGGCAGGGTGAGTAAGTGGATGGACACAATCCCTAATGAGAAAGCTATGGACAGATAGGAGACGGGGGGGGGGGCAGAGATAGGAAGGGGGGATGGAGACGGGGCGAGTGTACGTGGGGGGTGAACAGCGAACCCCATAATGAAACACTAAATAGTTCATTATCTTTGTGAAATGTAATTATCATTATCTTTGTGAAATAGCCAATTAGAATTACGGATCACTTTTATTTTGTCGTGAGGCCTTTTTGTGTTTTCCAAACTCTCTACAATGGCAATATTTTTTTCTAAACCCACCAAACACATTATTATTTGTTATAGTAGTTTTTAAAATGTATTTTTTGATAATGTCATGCCTGTATATAATGCATTCTGGTTTCCTCTCACTTCACCCTCTTTAGCTTCCCATCCCATCAACTCCCCCAACCCCCCAAACCACCTCCATACAGGTACTTTTTCATATTACATCTTTTTATTCTGTTTGGTGGGCCACCGAGTTTAATCAGGCTCATTGGTGCAGCCGTGGATTTGGAACTGCCCAATGGAGCATGGTGTGCTGAAGACAGTGACTGTCCCTCTCCCATAATCCATCAGTAGCCAGTAGTTCTTCAGGGGAGGGGAATACATTATATTTTTTAAAGGAGTTTCTGACTCGAAAGGCAACAACCTTGACATCTGAGCCTGAGTCCACACAGCAGGTAGAGGTCAGGGTCACTAAATAGGGTTGTGTGTGTGTGTGTGTGTGTGTGTGTGTATGTGTGTGTGTGTGTGTGTGTGTGTGTGTGTGTATTAGTGCACTCCTGGGCCCAGGGACCTGTAGCATGCCCACGCTGCCACCTCTTTTACTTACAACTCACAGAACTGTTTTCTGCAACCCATGCATGCTTCCGTAGTTCCAGTGGCCAAGGCTTCGGTGACATGAGAAAACGTAGCGACGACCCACTGCCGAGTGTTACCACCATGGGAAGCCACCATTCACGAGGTCAGATCCAGCTGAATGTGAGGTATTGCTTTACAGCTGCTTGTCCTACTGTGTGAACTCCACTTAGTGGGAGCTGCTATACCGGAGGAGAGGCCCAGTTTACCCTGGTGTGTGTGTGGGGAGTGTGAACTGCAGTGGTCATTTTAGGGGCCACAATATCTAGATTATGAGCTCTGTCAGGGCCTGGATTGGGAGGAGAGAACTTCCTGAAGTTTCCAGAGCCGCCATACAGCTGGCTGCATGGTGGTTTCTCAGCATACAAAGGCCCACAGAGCATCTTACCTTCTTGACGTTGGTCCTTGGATTAGTCTGTGGGTGAAAGGTGCCCTCGGGGGTGAACTCCAGATTTCTGGCCTGGCTCACTGTCCCTGGGCTAGTCACTCTGTTCCTCAGTCTGAAACTTTTGGAATTAGGGGCTGCTTAGCTAACAGAAATGGCTCAGGTTAGGTTGTGAGACATGGGTCAGGGTAACTGTAGCATGAACCAATTTCATCAACTTGCTTTCTTTTAAAAATCTGGTCAGCTAGACAGAAATCCAGAGATATTGGACATCTAGGAAAGGGTACTGATGAAGGCAACAGGGCTCAATGGAGCCCAAAGAAAGGGAGAACGAGAATGTTCGGCCAGGGTGTCTAGCTTCCCCTCCTCCCTCCTCCCCTCACTCTCAGAGGAGGACTCTGTCTTCCTCCATGTGAGGGGAGCCCATGGGAACACGCTCAGCTCCCCGCAAACACTGGACCAACTCTCTAAGTCCACTGGGCCACCTCCACGTCACCACCTTTCTTCTTCCTGGGGCCTGGTCCTGCCCCTGCGTTCAGGACACTCACCACTGTCTCCTTGGTAACCTCCCATCTGAGGTTGTCCATTGTCCTCCACATGTGCACAACGACATGAGTGTGACTGTGCCCCCACACATGAACACACACACACACACACACACACACACACACACACACACACACTTACTGAAAAAAAAAATAAACAACCAATTTTTAACCCATACCCCAGGGCTCGGGAAAAGCAGAGCTTATGTATGGGTCAGTTGCTCCCAACAGACCTTTGTTCTAGGATCCCTGCTTTCTCAGGTGAGCAGCTTTGCCAATATTTAGCTCACTTGCCTGCAGAGCAGCCATATGCATAACCACACTGGCCCCTTTTCCATCACGTGTACCCACTTATTTCTGTGAGAAGATGCATTTTTCCTTCTTAACACCAACTCAAAATCAGCTTTTGCAATATTTTTTATGGTTGAGGACCATCTCTCACACGTGGATACCCGTCACCCATCAAGAGCAGTCTCGGCTGCTACTTCTGTGGAAATCAAGCCCACCTTCCGTGGGAAATTCCTAACAGCAATTTGGTTCATGCCTGAGCTTCTGTTTTCCTTTTTGGAGTTTAACTTTGCTGAAGAAAAATCTTTAACTCCAACACTGTGACTTGAAAACGCATTTTCCCAAAACGCAAAGGCTCAACAGTGGTTCCTTTTGCCTTGGCTCATTATGAAGATTTTATAGGTCCAAATACATATTCTTTGATGCTTTAATTAATGCTTGTGGCTAAATTATGAAAGAGAGAAAATATTTTAATCAGTTTATGGGGATGAGTCACGCGATTTTCCCAGCTGAAGCCACGACACTCTGCACTGTAAGACATCTGCCTGTTTCTTTTCACGGGGGTGGTACAGGACACGAACAGCAGATTTAAAAATGACAGGGTTGCTCTCATTAGGTTGCCAAACAGTTGTTTGGGCCATTTCTTCCTAGCCACTACAGCAGAGGACGGTGGCGACCCAGGAGGCTCTGTGACAGTCACAGACAAGAGGGAAACCTTGGTGTCTTTGCTGCAGAAAGGGTTTCATCCTGGGCAGAACAGGAGCTGTGTTTAAAAAAAAAAAAAAAGAGTACGTGGCGTGACTGCATGTGTGATCCTGGTTCTGTTTGCAACACTGACTGAGTTTGCTCTTTGCGTCACAGGGGTAGCCTTCCTCACAACAAAGCTTTCTAGAAAGCACCTCAGGGTGCTGCTTGGATAGCCACAACCTGACAGCCCCAATCTTTAGATTTTTTTGGTTTTTTCAAGACAGGGGTGTGGTAGTATTGTGTTCCCCCAAATATTGTGTACTCTAATAAATTTATCTGGGGTCAGAGAACAGACAGCCACTAGATACAAAGGCTAGAAAATGGTGGCACTCACACCTTTAATCCTAGTATTCCAGAGACAGAAATCCCTCTGGATCTCTGTGAGTTCAAGGCCACATTGGAAATAGCCAAGCATGGTGACACACGCCTTTAATCCCAGAAAGCCAGCCTTTAATCCCAGGGAGTGGTGGTAGAAAGCAGAAAGATATATAAGGCGTGAGGACCAGAAACTAGAGGCATTTGGCTGGTTAAGCATTTGGCTGGTTAAGCTTTCAGGCTTTGGAGCAACACAGTTTAGCTGAGATTCATTCTGGATGAGGACTCAGAGGCTTCCAGTCTGAGGAAACAGGACCAGCTGAGGAATTGGCAAGGTGAGATAGCTGTGGCTGGTTCTGTCTCTCTGATCTACCAGCATTGACCCCAATAACTGGCCTCGGGTTTGATTTTGTTAATAAGAACTTTTAAGATTCCTGCTACACAGGGGTTCTCTGTGTAGTTTTGGTGCCTGTCCTGGATCTTGCTCTGTAGACCAGGCTGGCCTCAAACTCATAGAGATCCTCCTGGCTCTGCCTTCCGAGTGTTGGGATTAAAGGTGTGCGCCGCCACTGCCCGGCCCCCCTTTCCATTCTTTAGATCTGAACCCCTTTTCATTCTCGTGCCCACTTGAAAAGGTCTGGTGCCCTTGCTCTCATCTCACTGTTCCCTGTGTTTTATTCTCTGTTTGGAACCGTGGTCTCTGTGGATGCCGGTCCTAGGCCTCCCTTGCCTCCCACAGCTGATGACGAAGGAGACACCAAGAGCCCTCACTGCCTTCTGCAGTCCCTCTACTGCAGAGACGTATGCCATGTGTCCTGGAGGCGTTTACGTCGGCTCCACTCAACGCCGTTTGTACACCAAGAGAGCAAGTCTCCCTCAAGACCCTCTTAAATGAACAACAGTCTTTGTCCTCCTGCTGATCCTGTGGGATCAGGATTGCTGGGACCTGGTGGTAGCTCCCTGGTTAACAGCTTCTCCAGGTTATTCCAACACAGGATGAGACCCTCCACCTCCACTGTATGTGACAGGCAGGGAAGGGAGAAGGTCACAGTCCTTGCGCATCCAGGGAATTGGTGCCTTCACTGTCGGTGATGAGGCAGAGATGAGGGAATATCAAAATCCATAGTTTCACCTTGATCTTATGCATTTTAAGCTGAAAAGGTATATTCCCTTCAAGCAGTGCTACAGAAATCATTGTATCCCCAAGCACATGTTATTCGTGGTAAGCAAGCGTCCTAGCAGCAGGCAGGGTCCAAGGCTCTGTCCCTGGGCCTAAACAGAGCAAGTGTTGGAGCGCAGATTAAGGACTACGTTTTACCAGCTGAGACTTTCCTCTTGCAACTGGCTAAGGATCTGTTCATCTCTTGCACAGTATCTGACTTTCCCGTAAAAGCTTTGCTACAACTGGCCTGCTCTACTCACGGGCTGCTGGGGTGGGGGCTCCTTTGCTCATGTTCCATTCTGGGCCTCTGGCTTTACAGCAATCTAGAACACATCTGTCCAGTGCCTGGCTCTTTCCGTTAATGGATACTGACCGGCCACTAGGTGGAATGTGAGGTAACGTTGACCACCTCCCCTCAACCCTCCCGTGCCCACTGCGGCCCTGCAGTGCGCCTGTGGGAATTCCTGTCTTGGTGATTCCTGACTCACAGTAAATGCTCAACCAGGAACCCGAATCACAGCTGAGGCCCCTTTTGTAGCTTCTGCCCTGATGCCTTTCAAACATTTGAGTAATAGAAACCACACTCGGGGACACACACCCAATTAGATAAGGAGCAGTTTATTGCTATTAATACCCTTTGAAGTTATGGTGAAGTTCAATTGTAGGCTAATCAGTGACTCTGATAAGGTATTTTTTAATAACCTTCAGAAGTGGGAAAAAATGGATGTGAGCAGCCAGGTTTGCCTCTGTGTCCAGTGTATTTCTGGAATCGCTGGTTGTGCAACGTTGAGAAAGAAATCCTCATTTGGATAATGAGTTGCACGTGGTAAGATGTGTTTTTGTTGTTATGATAGCTTTCCTTGCAATCTTAGGGTTCTTCTCTTAAGCAGGCTGCAAGACAGCTTTATCCTGAGGTATGTATGCCGTGTCTACACGGCGTGATAACAAACACACTGGCAGTCTTCCGTGGGTCAACATGTAGTACGTGATATATTTGATTTCCTGATGCATTAAAAAAAAAAAAAAGACAAGGAAATTTGCATCAAAAGTTTGTGGCAATGCTACAAAATCTTTGCAACTTCTCCGAGCGGTCCAAAGTCACTTTATGGATGAAAGCCCAAGATGGGAGTAGAGCATAGCTCACCCTTGTCCGGTGGCCTTGATGGTCAGAGTCTGCTGTGTCGTACATCTCACAGTCCCAGTGTTTACGAGTTATGTGAACACCAGGACCCCCACGAAGATCCCGAGCGCCTCTTGTTCAGGAGACTCCTCTGGAGCAGGAGCTCTGTTTATGCTGCTGAAATGAATTACAGACTGGAATTTCCCCAGAGCCATCTTCCATGCTCAGCGGAAGGTGCCTGGCAGAGAGTACTGGGCAACAGTGAAGAGCCTGAAGCCACTTAGTCTCATCTTGGTGTGTGTCTGTCACTGGTCCCTGGAAAGAATCCGGCTTTCCTTCCCGCAGCCAAGGCTTGGTACACTCCTGTTCTTTCATCAGGCCGATTCCCAGAAAGCAGTGGCTCATTTAGATGAACTGCTCCTGGCGTGTGCTCATGGAGACCTGACAAAGGATGGTTCTGGGGATGTGGAGGGTAGGAGAACAGGGCAGAGACAAGATGCAGCTGGAGGAGACCCCATCGATTCTGGTATCTGCAGATGGCTGTATATGGTGCAGGCTGCATTGGGTGGCACATACCTGTAAACCCAGTCCTGGAGAAGCTGAGGCAGGGGACTCAATAGTTCTAGGCCAGCCTGGGCTACACCATAAGATCCTGTCTCAAGCAAGAAACAAAGCTCAGGTTACACCTCGAAGATCCTGCCACTGCTCTGAGTAGCACACTATTTGAAGAGCAGCAACCTGGGAGACAGCCCGCCAAGAACAGAGGCTTCTGGGAGAGAATGGAACTATAG
Organism: Peromyscus maniculatus bairdii; assembly: GCF_049852395.1. Lineage (NCBI taxonomy): Eukaryota > Metazoa > Chordata > Mammalia > Rodentia > Cricetidae > Peromyscus > Peromyscus maniculatus. The sequence goes on along the minus strand of NC_134866.1, from coordinate 77,392,833 downwards.
TAACCAAATGACCTCTGGTGAAGGAAACCTTTCCCTACCTCAGATTCTCTTTTTACCTCAGAACTAGCAGCAGCCCTACCCTGCAGCATGGCCAGCCTGCAGACCCATAATGCACTGGGGACGAGGCTTCTCTCTCTCTGTCACTCAGAGCTAAAGTCACCAGCACTATGCAAGTGTGGCAATTAAACAGATTGAAGCATGTCTGTCATCAGGAGGGAGAAATTCAATCCCCTGGGCTCACCTGATATGGCCTAGACTCTCGGCAATTTGCTGAGCTTGGATTTGTCCAATTATTTTTGCAAGGTGGAATTTAATAATAATAATATGAAAAGCATGAGAGGATTGTCTTGGTAAGGAAAGGGCTGGAACTCGGAGGCTCGGCTGATAGGGATACCTGGAATTAACCTACTTTATGAGGAAAACTGGCCCAGGAGCGGTTATGATTTATTCTTTACTTCCCACTTGTATTAGGATCAAATGGATTGCTTTAACATCCTTGTTTCTTACCAGGATATATCATCAATCTAAGAATGGCATGTGCCATTAATGGTCAAGTCAAACTTTTCTCACATGGTCAGCCTGTACGAGGATGTTCCTTGTTGCTTCCCTAGTGTCTAGTCCCAGTATCTTCCTTGTCAGAATAAGTGATCTATGCCCATTCCCAGGCTCTTCTACCCTTAGGAGCAACCATGCCATTGAGTTCTGAGCAACGACGTGTAGAGTTTGTAGAGTTGGGCTCCACGCAAATAGACAGACTCAGGTAATATGGGAGATCTGTACATCCTTCTATCCATCTTTCTCTTGGAGTGTGGGCATGATGGTTAGAGGAAGAATAACTACCTTAAATGCCTGAGGAGGCCAGGCATGGTGGTGAACGCCTTTAATCCCAGCATTCAGGAGACAGAGGTAGATGGGTAGCTGTGAGTTAGAGACCAGTGTGGTCGACATAGCAAGTTCTAGGACACCCAAAGCTACATCATAGAGAGGCCCTGTCTCAAAAACGAAAATGAAACCCAGTGTGGACACTCTTCCACTGATCACGGTAGAACAAGCACCCAAAGGGATGTGTTGTACCTTTGCTGTTCCTTGACCAGCTATAGTCACCTCTATTTGCCTCGAAATTGCTTCTCAACTGAGCAACATAAAATCCTCTTGGCAGCTGAGCAGGGTGGTGTCTGCGGGAAGCCTCCGCCTTCGGTAAATGGAGGCAGAAGGGTCAGGGCTAGCTTGGCCACAAGAGACGAAAATAATAAAATCTTTTTGGTTGTGACTGAGAGTTTGGGTTTCCCTCAAATGTAGCTAAATGGAGCCCTAACTAATACTCTTTCATAACTCAAACTTTAATTCATCAATCACCTGGTCGATTCTCTTAATTTCATAGTAGAAGGAGGTGGAGACCGTGGGAAAGGACATAGTCGGCTTCCTCCTGCTGAGTCACATTCTGCCTATGAGCCCCACCCATGAGCCAGTGACTACTTCCTACTTCTTCCTGCTGAGTCACATTCTACCTACAAGCCCCACCCACGAGCCAGGGACTTCCTCCTGCTGCAGCCTCTCCCTTCCCTCGCCATTCTTGCGCATTGTTCCGGCCATCTTCTAGTCTCTCATGGATCCCTCTTCCTTCTGCCCCTTAAGTGAGGTTGTCCCCAGGGTCTCTCACACCCAACTGGGGGTAATTTTGGGTCAGCCTACTCATGGCATTTGCTGTCACCTAGGTTTTAACACAAATGGTATCCATTGACACTGGAGACAGAAATAAGGAATGTTCTGAAGAGAAAACATCAGCTCACAAGGCTGGGTGTGCTGTCTGATCCTATTCCTGGTCAACGGGAGGGGACAGAGAACAGATGTGTAAAAGGATATGCAAGAAGGATCTGTAAGTGAGGTGGTAACACTCCCGGGTAGTGTAGTTAAGGACTCTATCCTTCATAAAGAGGGCTGGAGAGATGGCGCAGTGTCATGAGTCTGGTGACACTGGCACCTTACTTCAGGGAGCTCGAAACCACCTGTGACTTCACTTTCGAGGGCTACAACACCCTCTTCGGGATTCCCAGGCCACCCTCACAAACATCCACAGACTCCTGTAAACAAAAATAAATCTTAATTTAAAAAAGAAAAATCCTGATTCACGCGATAAACTCGCCCTTACTAAGGACCGAGAGGTAGCGGAAACTGTGCCCATGCATTTTCATCATCTCCAAATTGTTTTCCATCTTTACAGCTTCCTCTTGTCCTCCCTCACTTCATTCACTCACTCAGCAAGCTTCGGTCAGCGTGTGACTGCTCTGTGTCAGGTGTGGTGTGAACGGCTACGGATGAAGTATCAGAAAAGCGAAGAGGCTTTATTTGAGATGACGGGACACGATTTCACTTTTCTATGGATAGAGGCAGACCACCCGCTGCTGCGGAAGGACATTCAAGAGAGAGCACAGATAAGTTACGCAGCAGCCCCCGCCTCGCCCTCTGCTGGCATTTTCCCCCAGCTAAGCTCCAGGCACTGTGTCCAGGCTGATAAGAGGCGCTGGTTACTGGCACTGGTTACCGCGCAGAAAAGAAAAGTCACAGCCGCGACAAACCCCAGTATAAGTATCAGAGTTTTATTAGAAGGAAGAAGGGTGGGGGAAGAAGAGAACCAGGTCTGGGGAAGGAGTATGTGGAGAGAGAGAGAGAGAGAGAGAGAGAGAGAGAGAGAGAGAGAGAGAGAGAGAGAGAGAGAGAGAGAGAGAGAGAGAAGGGAGAGAGAGAGAGAGAGAAGGGAGAGGGGGAGGAAGAGAGAACAGAACACAGAGAGGAGGTAGGGTCTGTGTCCAACTCTTTAAGATGGGCTTACAGAGCTAAGCCACTCATGAGCAGATTGCGTGACCACGCTGCATGCACGTAATCACCAGCGCACACTGGTAACGTAAGACTCAAGACCCCTTGCCTAGCTCCTGAACTGCCCATGTGCGGTCATGCGGCTGGAGCGCGGCAGAATCCCAACACCAGAGTCTGAGGTACCTGTCTTCTCTCGGCACTTGAAGAAGGCACCCTCCAGGATGTTCTCTTGCTTCTCAGATTAAAAAACAAAAACTCCAAAGCAAAAAGTTTAGAAAAAATGGGGGAAAAAAAATCTCACAGCCTGCTGCACTCAGAATCCTGACCTCGCACCGTTGCTGGCTGCCCTCGCCAACCTCCAATCCTGCACGACACTCAGGTAATGTGGACAGCGCTTGTCTGCACATGGAGCTGGAGAGCGATGGTAGCAGCCCGACTCCTTGGCTGTCAACACCAGACCTCTAGCCCAGTGACAGGGAGCGGTCACCTCTCCCAGGTGTAGCCAACCCATCTGCTCCTGCTCCTTCACAAATCGATCTCCCTTACTCCCCAAGATCATTAGCCTCTCAGGATGGATACACTAGTTTATTCTCTCCCGTATTTAACCACTCAGATCCTCTTCTGGTTGGGAAATCACTCTCCATGGATTGATCACGCTGTAAATGCACATGTGAGGAAGTTGCATGTTGTAGTGGGTGGCTGTTCCAGCTTTGACCTGGAAGTACTACCCCCAGTGAGGCTTCCGGTAACTGTCACGCCTACCTATGACCTGCCCTGAGGCAGGACCCGAGATGGGAGCCCTTAAGACCTGAGATCCACATGTGCTGGCTCTCTTGGTTCCTGGTGATCCTGATACTGGATGGTAGATTGAACGGAGTTCTCCAGAGAACCCCACTGGACTGCACCTCACCTCTCCTGGATCCTGCAACCAACCCCTTTACTAGTTGTAAGCTACCCCCAAATAAACCTCCTTTTTAACTATATGGAGTTGCCTTAAATCTTCCAATAGCATGTTGCTCAGCTCATCTCCTGTGTGGCTAACAAAACACCATGTCTTCTGGGTCACAGGCCCATTGGTGGACATTCTGCAACAGTTTTCCATCCTGAGGCTCTGTTTAGTTCCTAGGCACTAACCCTCTCCCCTGGGAGAGAATCAGCATTTATCTGGAGCGGCCTCTGTCCCTCATGTGGAGAAGGTTGTTCAGGTTTTGAGACTGAGCAGTTAGTAAGTGTATAATGCTACCAGCAGACACTTCGTATGTAGTATGCCATTTTATTCTCCTCCTGTGTGTCCTCAAACATGAGTCTAAAACATGTTGGCTCAGCATGCCATCAATCTCCATGGGCATTCTAGATATCTCAAGTCCGTTAACTGAGGGCTGTTATGTTTGGGGCTGTCTGAAGAACTAGACAAAACACCGTTGATGCCTAAGTAGGAAAGATTTGGAAAACTGACTGAAGTCTTATAAAAAGTGATGTCCATCTTTTGAAGAGAAGTATTCATTAGTATTTTAACCCATCCTTCACACGCACCACGCTGGCTAGTCTTACGTCACCTTGACCCACGCTATAGCCATCCGAGAGGAGGGAACTCACTTGAGAACTGTCTCCAGAAGATCCCGCTGTAAGCAGAGAAGCCTGTGAGCATGGCTGCTGCATCAGCTCCTGCCTCCAGGTTCCTGCCCTGTTTGAGTTCCTGGCCTGAATTCCTTCGATGATGAACAGTGATGTGGAAGGGTAAACCAAATGACGCCTTTCTTCTCCAGGTTCCCTTTGGGTATGTTGTTTCATCACGGTCGCAGCAACCCTGAGGAGGACAAGTACCACACCAATTCCTTCCCTGGAATCATAGAGGGGAATGTGATACAGTTTTGTACTTTTTATTTGTCTGGGAAACAGGTGTGGTCGCTTGACATCCATCAGCTGTTGCGTAGTCCAGAATCCCGCATCTAACGTGTGCTCTGGTGACCTGGACTTCCGAGTCTCAGGGTTTTTGAAGAGTCTAGCATGACTTTTGTAGTTTGTTTGCTTCCCTCGTCCCATCCCTCCTTCCCTTCCAACCCCCTCTCTCCCATGTCTCGGTGCGGTGCGTAGTAGCTAAAGCTGACCAGGAACTCAATGTACGTGTGACCCAGTCTAGCCTCATATCTACAGTCTTTTCCCCTCAGCCTCCTGAATGCTACCATTACAGTGTGTGTGTGTGTGTGTGTGTGTGTGTGTGTGTGTGTGTGTGTGTGTGTGTATGTGTGTGTGTTTGTTGGAGCTAGGGTCTCCCACAAACTAGACAAGCACTCTACCACTAAGCTATAACCCATCCCACCCCACCCCACCCCCCACCCCCGCCAAAGCTGCCCTTGAACTCACTCTGTAGCAGATAGATCTTGAACTAGTACACCTCCTGCCTCAGCCAACAGAGGAGCTGAGATCACAGCTAGCGGGACCTCCCCATGATCACCCCAGGGTGTTCTGCAGACAGCATGCTTAGCCTGAGGCAAGGGTGACCACATCCAAGACTGCCAGCTGCGTGGAGGCGGCCGGGGGATTCGACTCCTGAGGCCTTGAACACGTGGAGGTACAGATGTTCACCACAGCTTCAGTGCCTATGCCCAGCACCCCTAACCCCGGTGGCTCACCCCTGTCTTCTCACCCACCCTGCTTAGGTCCTCATGGGTACCACTTACTCTCCTCCCTTTGGAAGATGTCAACCCCATCACCCCAACAATCTAGTCAGCCTGGTCTGCAAATGTGTTTAATCATACTAAAAGTAAAAACAGAGGTCTGAGGAGCAATCACACCGAAAGACTGCGTCCAGGACAGGGTCATGGCCTGCTGATGTGTACAGCATTGGTCAGCATGCTTACCCACACCTCAGGTGAGCATGTAAATGCGTATGTTCCTTTCTTCTGTTTTCATTTGCCTTGGCCTAATGTACACCCAGACTTTACAGCTATCAAGTGGCTTTGACTTTGAGGGGTATTTGTGTGCATGACTTCCGATGTATGTGTGTCCAGGAAACAGGCACACATCCGTGTCTGTTCACACATGTCATCGCCTGGACCCTTTCCCATCCAGATGAGTTTGCTAGGAAGGGACAGAAGCTCCTTGAACATTCAATGCCTTCCCCTTCATGTTTTTATTTCTCCCTTGCTCCCTGGATGCGGGACCATCCTGCCCTGTGGGGAATTCTCCCTTCTAGATCAACTGCCCAAGCTCACTTTTGTTTGTGTGCACGGTCTGGGCCTGCCTTGCTTTTGGTTTTGATTATAAAACAAAACAACAAAAAACTGTTGGTTCTAGCACTCTCTAGTGCCTGCTTTCCAGATGAAACTTTCTTGGGGCAGAAGGAAAAACAAAACAAAACAACAAAATCACCACCCAGGCTCCCTTTGCTACATAGATGTGACATTCAAATGCGGAGTTAAATAGAATTTCCCCAACAGTAGTGGTCTTGACCTACAAGTCAGAGGCACTGAAGCTTTCTGATGAATCACTTGCATTGTAGTAACTTTAGTGATTTAAGTAAAAAAAAAAAAAAAAAAGAAAGAATGACGGAGGGAGAGAAGGAGCAGGGAGGAAGGAAGAAAGGGAACATATTTCAGTACTGACCCACACTTAGATTTACAAAGGTGTTGGGGAGATTGGGGACCCTCTGAGGAGCTTGGGGACTTTTCTTTACCGGAACTGCTGGTGACTAAGGGTCCTGAAGGGAAGGAAGTATTTCATGACGGCGTGGCTGAGCCGTAGCTTTCCTTAGAAGGTTATGCAGCCCTACCCGTGTCGAGACACAGGGGCAGCGCTGACGAAATCTGAAAATGTGCCAACAGGGCTCCCTCAAACCGCAGAGAAAGACATCGTAGCCAGTGTTTAAAGGTGACCGTTACTCTGCAAGTGCCAGGTGGTGTCTGGAGGCTCTGAGCTCAAGCGGTTAGACTGGCTGAGAGTGTGGGACATTCCGGAAGAAGGCTGGGGACGGAAGGGTTTTTGGTAGAACCATAGGTCCTAACCCAGACCTGCTGGTTTGGATGTGAAGTGGGTTTTCTGTATAAGCTAACCATCCTGGACTGAGAACCAATGTGAAGGGAAATATCAGCCCATGCCAGTTTCTGACCTAGACAGAGTTGGGCCCAGGAGGAGTCACAGAGCCCAGGTGGGGGTTGTGAAATAAGACCCTTCCTGGTGGTCACAGCCCTAGTGGAACCAAAGAGGCCACCTATCCCATAAGATCGGTCCTCTTCCTGCCTGCCACACAGAGGGGATTCTCTTCCTGTGTAACATAATAAATTCCCCTGTAATCTCTAGGTGCAGGTAACAGCTTGGCTCTGGTGAGAAATGGCTGGCTTCAGGTTTCCCCCCAGTATGACTTCCTGTTCATACAGTGAGGGGCCTGCCCCTCGCCCCTCTCCCTCCCCCCCACTGCATACCCAGAAGCAAAGAACAAGGCTGATTCATGTTTGTGATTAATGCCTCACCTAATGCTGTAACCCCATACACAGAACCCACCCAGCTCTAGGGGCCTGGCTGGGAGCTCATTAGTAAGAAAAAGGACTCAAGGGCAGCTGAAGATTCTTCACCAATATGGGCTCCAGCCACCCTCCCAACACCATTCCCGAGAGCTGTTTCTCAAACACCACTCACTGGGGTTTTTAGGTTTTTTTCCCTCTGGCTTTGCCCATGCTGTGACCTGACAGTTGCCTGTTGGCCTCTTTCTTGGTACCTGCCTCTCCTTCCCCCATGGGTATGTCCGACCTATTGATGTGGCAAGACTACACCACCACAGTGCTAATTTACAGTGTTCACACCCGAGAACCATGCAATCAAAAACTAATAAATAAAAGCAAAACAAAACAACAACAAAACCACCCAGAATATTTTAGGTAGGTTTGAAAAGGTTGCGATGGGCCCCATTCATAGTTAACCCGATTCAATTGTAGGTTGAACGTTGTGTTTGCTATCGGTGGCATGGCAACCGTATTCTCCTCTCTAACCCTCCTCAGATGCTGCGTCTAATGCCAGGCAAGGTTTGGTGCTCAGCCAATCACAGTGGAATGACCTCACGCCAGGATCCATCTCTGGAGAGCCAGGGAGCCCAGAGTGAATTCCAGTCCTGGCCGGGGGTACACTTGTAGCGACCCCCCACGCCCCCTCTGGCTCTTCTCAACAATAATCCCAGCTCTGTGTTATGATAAACTGCCTGCTCCTCGCTCGGCAGTACATTCAGGAACTGGACCGCCGCCAGGGAAAACACAGGCACAGTGGTAGGACTGTTGAAATAAATTAATGGCCTATGATTAATACAAGAAAACAGTGCGGGTTAATAAGCTTAAACCCCCACAAACTCACAGGTTATTTAAGAGGGGAAGGAATCTTTAACATAAATGGGTATGGTTTTCCACTAGAAAGGCTGGTTTAAAAAAAAACTCTGAGCCTTCGAAATTGGTATAAAAATGTTGGGAAGTGTCACTCAACTTGAATTGTCTCTATTTTTCTTTCTAGAGCTCCCCAGCACTGGCACAGGAAGAAAATTAGATACATTACTTGAGAATTGTGCTTTTTTGGTTTCGAGTCCCAAATGGTATCAGCAGATTTGGTTCCGGAGGGGGATCACCAGATTTGGTTATGAATTATTTGTGACAAAATCCCCAAATCAAATCCACCTTCAGCAACACAAACCCTTGCTATTCTTCAGGCTTGCAAGAGGGTCCAGCCAGTTCTGGATTTCCAAAGGGAAATTTCCAAGCAAGAGAAAGAGTCTCGGCTAACCCTGCCCAGCGCTAACGCTGCCGATGACCACAGCGACTAGGCCGACTCTGGTCGCTTTGTTTGAAGATCTGTCATGTCCCTTTAGTGTTCCTTCTTAGCCATTCCCCACGGACTGTCATCAGGTCTGCTCTGCACAAAATAGTTGACCCGAATCAAGGAATTTCAACTTTAAATACCAGAGCAGCCATGACATTCAGATCAGTGGGAACCTTTGCAAATCCACATGAGAACCTCAGCCCACACCAGTGTCTCACCGGCTGGCCCCCGACAGGAGGCACATGCCGTGAACTAACTGGAAGCAGCCGACTTGCCTTCCAGCCTGGTTAAATCGCTGGCTTCTATTTCAGTGGGGGTGGGGGGTGGGTGGGCAGGGCTGTGCCCAGCCCCGCAGCCAGCGCCTCGGCAAGAACATTTGTGTCTTCAACACGCTGTTGAGGGTCAGTTTGCCTTCGTGACAGAAGAACATTAGAACCCGCTCGCAGATGATAGCCAAGGTACCCCCAACAGGAGCAGACTGGGTAATACAAAGCAATCCCTTACAGGCCTCCCATGGAGGAAAGGCTCCGCTGTGGTGCGCCCTGGGAAAGGGCTGCTCAGAAATTCCTGCTACCCAAGGCTTAATTCATGTGTCCCAGGAGGGCCCTGCTTCCTCTGTCCTAGGAACTGTGGGTGAGTGAGAAGAGCAGTGATTTTCTGTGTAAATCCTGCTTGATTTGTGAGGCCATAGATCCTTCCCCCACCCTACCTAAGGCGGCAGGACAGGACAGCCCCCAGTGCTCTGCCCCTCCAAGGTCACTTCCAACTGAAGTCCCGCAGCCCCATCCTGCACCTCTGCCGACATCCAGGGTTCAGACAGGGAGCAGCCCTGGAAAGGCCCAGTGGAAGGGCTTTCAGGCTGGCCAAGCTCCAGCCCCCACAGCTTCTGCCGCGTCTCCACCGATGAACACATGCACGCACGCATGCATGCATGAATTCCCATCCATGCTCACAAGCGGGGAAAAAGTGCTAGCTGCTTGCTTCTCTTCTTATGAAGCAGATCAGAAAGAAGAGCTCTGCAGCAAGGGGCAGGCAGTGAAGAAGGCTGTAAGATGGGGTCCGCACCCAAAGGCGGCCTCGGCCACGGCCCCCCAATACCAATGACAAGAAGAGCTAGTAGGCCTTTGAAGCCACGTGGCTCCTAACCTAAATTATGATATTGCCAGGGGTGTGATACGTCTAAGACTAGATGCTGTTCTTTAAGGGATTTCTGAGATTCTTGACACCTTTGCTGGGTTCCGTGGCTTTGAATCTGTGGAAGTAGCTGAGAAAGTGACCTGTGGCATTGTGTTCCCCGAAATATTGTGCATGCTAATAAACTTATCTAGGGTCAGAGATAGATCAGCCACAATATTAAACATAAAGCATAGGCAGTGGTAGCACACGCCTTTAATCCTAGCATTCCAGAGGCAGAAATCCATCTGTTTAAGGATACGGCCAAGCATGGTGACTCACACGCCTTTAATCCCAGAAAGCAAGCCTTTAATCCCAGGGAGTGATGGTAGAAAGCAGAAAGGTATATAAGGCGTGAGGACCAGAAACTAGAAGCATGTGGCTGGTTAAGCTTTCAGGCTTCTAGCAGCACAGTTCAGCTGAGAGCCATTCGGATATGAGGACACAGAGGCTTCCAGTCTGAGGAAACCAGACCAGCTGAGAAGTTGGCCAGGTAAGGTTAGCTGTGGCTTGTTCTGTCTCTCTGATCTTACAGCATTTCACCCCAATAACTGGCCTCAGATTTGATTTTATTAATAAGAACTTTTAAGATTCATGCTACAGTGACCCTTGAGAGATTTTTTTCCCCCCTTGTAATGGTTAAAGGCATAGATTCTGAAACTAGGCTTTGTGGGTTTGCATATGGGCTCCACAGCTTGACTTTGCGACTTTGGACAATATACTAAACCTTAGTGTGCCTCCACCCGTTCTGTGGCAGAGGCGGTATCATAATAGAGATGTGTAGTCACTGAGACTGTCTGGATGCATATCCAGATTTGTAAGTGTTGACCACACAGGCTGTGCTGTCTGGGGGTTAGCTGTTATGATTAAGACATGCGTTAAGGGTCATATCCAGCGAGGACAAGGCCACAGATGACGTGTGGGAGGCATGCACTGTGGGCCTGCAGAAGAAACTGAAGTCAGCAGAACAAGGTGCCTGGGAGATTGTTCCGTGGCAAGAGTGCTTTCTCTGCAAGTTTGAAGACCTGAGTTCGAATCCCTGGCATCCCTGTGAAAAGCCAGGCAAGGCTTGTCCCCCTGGAACCTCAGTGCTGTGGGGAGTGGAGTCTGGAGGGTTGCTGGGGTTTGCCGGTACCATCCTAGCTCCATGGTCAATGAGAGATCCTGTCTCAAGGGACTAAAATGAAGAATGAATGATATAGCCGTATACTCAACACCTCCTCTCACTTCATAATCCCCACAGATATGTGAGCATGCATTCACAACACACACACACACACACACACACACACACACACACACACACACACACCCGAGAGGGGTTGGGGGACAACACATTAACAGATGAAGTCAGGGGAATGGGCTTTGTGGGAGAGGTGGGGAAGACCTCGAGGCTGGGCAGTCTGCTCTCCCCCAGTCCGTCAAGTCTCCATGGGACATCTAAAAAGGGCCTCAGGCATCATTCCTAAGCCTTCAGCAAAAGCACCCCGCACCCCAATTCCCAGCTCTTGTCTCTTCTCCTGTTGTTGCATTAGGTGAAATATTGGGGTTCAGGTCAGACTTCAGAGTCAGCCTGTTTCCACGGAGGAGCTGGGTTATAGAGGCTGAGTGTCAAACAAAAGCAATATTGCTCTCAAGAATAATCTCAGTGACAGACAAGGAACCCCCGGGTGTAACTCTGTGTGTGGAGAATGGTTGCTATGGGAACAGAGAGGCGGGCTTGGCCCCAGGGCATCCAGAGGTCATAGAATCTTCAAGGGTGCGTGGAGGCGTGGGACCCAGGATGAGCGGGATAGCGAATGGCTGTCCAGACAGGAAGAAGTGTTTGAAGTTTAGTTTCAAGTTCCGCCCGGCCCCCAACCCCCAGGACACTGAGGAGTGGTGTCATTTACCTCCCTCTTGCAGAAGACACACCTTGTGCAAGGACTGTAACTGGAAGTTCCATGGAGCTGTAGGCACAGACCCCTGCTTCAGATGATCTTGACATCTGAAGCAAGCAGTTATTGCTTCTCTAGACTCTTAACCACGAAACAAGCTCACTATACTTGATAGAGTGGTTGTGGTACTGAGTGAAGAACTTAAAGAATATCCCATAAGCCTCGGCTAAGCACATAACTGAGAGATGTGGCGATAGACTGTGTACCCCACTAAAGCTTGCCTTGAGGATCAGAGGACAGAGCCAGCCACTAGATTAGACATAGAGGCCAGACAGTGGTGGCACACACCCTTAATCCAATCACTTGGGAGGAAGAGATCCATCTGGATCTCTGTGAGTTCAAGGCCACACTGGAAACAGAGTCAGGCAGTGGTGGCACTCACCTTTAATCCCAGGAAGTAATATGGCAGGACATAGAAAGCTATATAAGGCATGAGGAAACAGGAACTCACTTTCTTTAGACTGAGGATTTGGTAGAGGTAAGAACTTGTGGCTGGCTTGCTCTGTTTCTCTGATTTTTCAGCTTTCACCTCAATATTTGGCTCTGGGTTTTTTATTATAAGACCTTTTAAGATTCTTGTTACAGAGAGGAGCTGTCAGAATCACAACCCTACTCTTGAACACCCATCTAGAGGACGTAACAAGGCAAGGACAGATCTGTGTGTGCACCACCTACAAGCATATGGGAGCCTTAGTTTTGAGTCCACCTGAGGGATGCCTAGATGTTTGGTAAAGCATTATGATGTGTCAGCAAGGGTGTTTCTGGAAGACATTAGTACTGGAATCTGGAATCTGAGTAATGAAGCTCAGGGCTGACCAGTGAGGGCAGGTGCCTCCCAACTGTTGTGAGCTTGAACAGAACAAAAACAGGGAATAAGCAAATGAACTCTCCACTTGACCTGGGAGGTCCATCTCCTCCTGGCCTTGGATTTTAGACCTCCTGGTTTGGAGGCCTTCCTAAACTTTTGGACTTGGACCCTTGGCTACACGCTACCAGTTTTTCTGCTCCTCCAGTTTCCAGATGGCAGGTGACAGGGTCTCTATGCTCCAGAATCACATGACTTGGTTCCTTGTTATGATCTGTTATACACACACATACAATGAGGACGGATACAGTTGTCTCTGACCTCCACATGTACACAGCGGTACATGCCCCCCGCCCCGTCCCCCTCACGCCCCTGCCATCAAAACAATAACAAAATGCTTTAGATGATAAGATTTTCTGTGTATTTTGCCACAAATTTAGAAATGAAAAAAATTAGTTTTAGAGACTTCTGGGGAAGGTAGAGGATTAGAAACCTTTACCACTGAAACCCTAAAGAGAACTGTCAGCACACACTCTCATAATAACAAATGAATAAAAAAAGAAAACAAAATCAGATAGCACACAGTAAACTCTTATCCCGAGAGAGGCGAGGTCTGAAAATGAACTTGGGATTGCAGGGGAGAGCTCTGCAGGGAAGCAAGCAGAGGAGCTGAGACTCAAGCCAGGGCAAGTCCTCTCGAACGAAGAGGGAAGAGCAGTAAAAACTTGTCCCCCTACACACCGGACCTGCAGGAGCAGAGGATGCCACGGTGCAAGGGGTGCAGGGGTTCAAGGGAACTACTAGGAAAGGACTCACAACCCCCCTTCACACATTCCCAAACCACACACAACGTGGGGGCTACAGAGACCCACTGCTTTATCCACTTTGATTTTTTTTTCAAAATTAATTCAATGCTTATCTCCATCCTCACTCATCCTACTTCCCTTCCAATCCTAATCTTAATTAACTAAAATCCCAGTATGCTCCACACTATCCTCGGTTGTTTAAATTCTAACAGCTCTTGAAGTCAAAGGGGCCACTGTTGCTAACTGGCAGGTGTGACATCTACAGAACTGTAATATCTAGCAGCTGTGGCTGTTCTTATGGTTAATATTCTGCTCTGGGATAATATAGGGACCACACAGGGCAACCTGGGACTCTGTCCTTAAACTCCACCACACCCGTTTCCTTTAAAGAGTCCCAATGTGTCGACTGAAAGAATACAGCTGATAAAATCCCAAGCAATGAAACAACCCCAGATGCACAAATCTCAATGCAGTAATATAACAAACATGAAAAATCAACACAACGTATCCCTCCCCCCCAAATTACTAGTCACATAGTAATGGCATCTAGCAAGAGTGAGTTAGATGAAATCCCAGACAGAGATTTCAAAAGAATGAATTTAAGTATATTCAAAGAGATGAAAAAAGAAAGTAAGCTCCTGGATGAGAACACAGGAAAACAACAGAATAAAAAAGGGAGATATGTGTGTATGGAAGGGGAATTTTAAAAAGAGAAATATTGGAGAAAAAATCTGAAATGCTAGAAATAAAAAACACTGTAAGTAGATTTAAAAAAAGCTTCGTGTTGGCCGGGCGGTGGTGGCGCACGCCTTTAATCCCAGCACTCGGGAGGCAGAGGCAGGCGGATCTCTGTGAGTTCGAGGCTAGCCTGGGCTACCAAGTGAGTTCCAGGAAAGGCGCAAAGCTACACAAGAGAAACCCTGTCTCGGGGAAAAAAAAAAAAAAAAAAAAAAGCTTTGTGGAACAGAATAGAATGAGTCAAGGAGAAGATAAACTATCTGAGCTTGAAGACAAAAATGGCTGAACTGGAGTAATCAGACACAAAGATGAAATAATGAGAAGGGACCAGTGGGAACTTCAACATATACATTTCCTCCTGAAAACACATGATCTATGAGTTGTAGTCATGGAAGAAGGAGAAGAATATTGTTCCAAAGGTATAGGAGACATTTTCAAAAGAATCATAACAGAAAATTCCCCAGAGTTATGAAAAGAGATGCCAATCTAAATAGAGGAGGCATTTAGGAACCCAAACATGCAAGGCTGGAAAGGAATCTCCCCTGGTCATATTACAATTAAAACACTAAGTACACAGAACAAAGGAAATATATTGAATGGGACAAGAGTCATATATAAAGGTAGGCCTAACAGAGCAACAGCAGCTTACTCAACTGAAACTTTAAAAGCCAAGAGGGCTTAGAACAATATATTTAAGTTCTGAAAGACAGCTGACAACCCCGACTATTCCACTCAGCAAATATCTGCCATTATTGAAGAAAAATAAAAACTTCCCATGATAGAAATAGACTAAAGAATTTATGACCACCAAGTTGGCGCTACAGAAGACACCCAAAGGAACATTTTAGACTAACGGGAAAAAAAAGAATCCATTATGAGGCCACAAGAAAGAAATAAGCCATGCTAGAATAATACTTAAGCAAGAGAGAAAGAAGAAAAATACAAATGCAACAAAATGGCAGGAATAAATATGTAACTTTGAATAATAACCCCAAATGTTAGTGGTTTAATTCCCCCAATCAAAAGACACAGACTAGTAGGCTGGACAAAAATCAGGAACTGTCTATTTGCTACCTCCAATAAATGTACTTCACCACAAAAAAAGCAGACACTACCTTAGGGAAGAAGGGTGGAAAAATATATTCCAAGTAAATGGATCTATGAGACAAGCAGGTACCACTCACTGTTCTAATAGCCAACAAAATAGATTTGAACCAAAACTAGTCGGAAAAGCTGAAGAAGTCTACATGATATCAAGAGATCCATCAAGAGGACATTACGCTGTTAAAAATATACTCCCTCAATAAAGTAACAATCAACTTCATAAAACCAATATTATGAGATGTGAAGTCACAGATTAACCCCAGCACAATTGCCATAAGTGATGTCAATACCCAACTCTCACCAACTGACAGATCTTCCTGACAAAAATAAATAAATAATAAACAGAAAATATTTGAATTAAATGATACCTAGATTAAATGCACTTAACAAACATGTATAGGACATCCAAACATTGCAAAATACATATTCTTCTCAACAGTGCAAAGAACTCACTCTAAAATATATCACAAAGAAAGTTTTAACAAATACTGGGAAATAGAAATAATTCATTGTATCCTACCTGATCACAGTGAACAATAGCAAGAGAAACCCTCGGACATATACAAAGTAATGGAGGTTCAACAATACACTATTGAATAATAAATGGGGCCTTAAAGAAATCAAAAGGAAAGTTAAAAATCTTCTAGAATTAAGTGAAAATGAAAATACAACACACCAAACCTATGGAATCCACTAAAACACAGTCCTAAGAAGGAAGTTACAGCTTCACATGGCAACATTAGGAAGTCAGAGAAACTGGAAATAAATAACTTAATGAGTGCTTTAGAGCCCTGGAAAAAGAAGAATATGCCAAACCTCGAGTTAGTAAATGGAAAGAAACTGTTAAAGTCAAGGCAAAAATTAATGAAACAGAAACAAGCAAGCAGTCAGGCAAACAAAACTAACACTAAGAATAAATAAAACAAAGAGTTGGTTTTTTGGAAAGATACCCAAGATCGGCAAACCCTTAGGCCAACCAACAGGAAGAGAGCTAAGATCCAAAGTAATAAAATTAGGAATGAAAAGGGAACCATTACAACAGATACTAATGAAATTCAGAAAATCATTTGGTCTTTCCTTAAGAACATCTAAAAAAAATAGACAAATTTCTACATGTATATGACCTGCCATACTAATTAAAAAAAAAAAAGACAACTTAAAACATATTTTTAACAAGTGGTGACATTGAAGCAGTAATTAAAAATCTCCCACCTAAAACAAGTCCAGGCCCAGGTGAAGTCACTGGTGAATTTTACCAGACTTTCGAAGAAGTACCACTCATGCTTCTCAAATTAATCCTCAAAATAGAAAAGTAAGGAATCTCACCAGACCCTTTTTAGAATTACCCTGTGACCCAAAGCATCTAAAGGTGCAGCAACAGTAACTTAAAAAGGAGGAGAAAAAGGAAGGGAGGGAGGAAGGGAAGGAGGGGGGAGGGAGGGGAAGGGAGGAGAAGGAAGGGAGGAAGGGAGGGAGGGGGAGAAGGAGGGGGAGGAAGGGAAGAGAGGGGAAGGAAGGGAGGAAGGGAAGGAAGGACAGGGAAGGGAGGGAGGGGGGAGGGAAGGAGAGGGGAAGGGAGGAAGGGAGGAAGGGAGGGAAGGATGGGAAAGGGAAGACTACAGACCAACTCACTGGATGAACATAGAAAAATTCTCAACAGAACACTTGCAGACTGGATTCAAGAACATATAAAAAAAATTATTCTCCATAATCGAGCTGGCTTTATTCCAGAGAGTCAGGGATGGTTCAATATACATAAATCAATAAATGTTTTAGATTATGTAAATGGATTCAAGGACAGAAATCACATTATCATCTCAATAGAAGAAGAAAAGGCTTTTGACAAGAACTAGCATCCCTTCATGTTAAAAGTTCTGAAGCAATCCAGAGTAAAAAGAGCATAAATCAAGATAATAAAAGATATATATGAAAGACCTACTGCCAACAAAACAAGAGTATCTACTTTCTCTACTCTCATTCATATTGGTACTGGAATTTTTTTTTTTTTTTTTTAAGATTTGTTGATTTTTTAATATAATGTTCTGCCTGCATGTCTGCCTGCACACCAGAAGAGGGCACCAGATCTCATTATAGATGGTTGTGAGCTACCATGTGGTTGCTGGGAATTGAACTCAGGACCTCTGGAAAAACAGCCAGTGCTCTTAACCACTGAGCCATCTCTCCAGCCCTGGTACTGGCATTCTTAGCTAGAGTGATAAGACAAGAGAAGGAAATTAAAGGGATACAAACAGGAAAGAAAGAAGGAATTACACTTCAAGATACAGACATAGCTAAGAACTTTCTGAATAGAACTCTGAAAACTTAGGAAATAAAACCAATGACTGACAAATGGGATCTCATTACATGGAAAAACTCCTGTACAGCAAAGAAAACTCAATACATTGAAAAAAAGCAGTCTAAGGAATGAAAGGAAATCATTGCCAGCTATGTATCTGACAGAAGTTTAGTGTCTAAAATATACAAAGAACTCAAGAAAACAAACAATTTAAAAACAGGCTATGGAAGGGAACAAAACGCTCTTGAACGAGGGAATACAAATAGCTAATGAACTTTTTAACAACAGGTTGGCATCAAATAAATGCAAATTAGCAGCTATCCTCAAGAAAGAAAATGACCACAAAGGCTGGCAAGAATGTAAGTAAGGAGCCCGGGGCAGTGGCACATGCCTTTAATCCCAGACCGGGGCAGGTGGATCTCTGCGAGTTCAAGGCCAGCCTGGTCTACAAAGCAGGTTCCAGAACAGTCAGGGTGGTTACACAGAGAAACCCTGTTTTGAAAAACCAAAACAACAACAACAACATGAATTTAAGGAAAGGGGAACATTTTCTGCTGTTGGTGGGAGAGTAACTTAGTGCAGCCACTATGGAAACCAGTGTGAAGGTTTTTCAAAAGCTTAAACCAGGACTACAATATGGCCTGTTATACCACTCCTGGACGTACACCCAAAAGACTTCATATCCTATGACAGACACACTAGCACATCTGTATTCACTGCTGCTCTATTCACCATAGCTAGGAAATAGAAACAGCCTAGGTGTCAATCAACTGCTGCATAGGTAACGAAAATGTGGTACATATGCACTATGGAATTTTATTTAGTCATAAATAAAATAAAATTGTAAGGGAATTGGGTGTAACTGAAAAATATCATACTGAGCGAACCCAAGCCAAGAGGGACACGCTCTATGTGTGTTCTCTGTCATGTGTGGATCCTAAGTTTAAAATTTTGGATTCCTATGTGTAATTCTGAGGGTGTGTAGAGATGGGAAAGCTGGAAAGGGTACGTGAGAAGGAGGGGAAGCTGTCTTCAGTGGGAGAGCAGATGGTAGGACACACGTGATATGAAAAGTAGAGATGGGAAAATGCCGGAGGATAAAAGTTTACCCGGGGATGGGAGCGAGGGTGAAGAGGATGGCGGGAGGATGGTCGAACTAAAATTAAAGATGTATGCAAAAGGCCGTATGAAAACCCACTACTCTGGAAGCTAATGAAAATAAAATTAAAAAATTAAAGAAGTAGTTTGAGTAGATATACCCTCTATGGGTCCACAATTCTTCCCCTGGAAGATATAAGTTATTAAGTGAAAATCTCAGTGTCAGTCATGAAAAAGCCATCAGTGCCTCCTTATGAGCACTGGTCGGGGGAAGTCTCAGGAGGTCCCCAAACAACCTGAACTCTTGCCGTTACTCTTGGTTGCCTACCAAGGCTGGGTGGTAAGACCCTGTTGCTGAAGACACAACAGTTTGGAGGCAGGACATCAAGAAATGAAGCTGGAGTTGACCTGGAAACTTCCTCCTTGATGACTAGCTTCCACGGCCATGAGATGCCGTGTGGGCTGATGGGAGAGAAAAGTCATCAGTTGACTTACCTAGTGGTGGAACTTGAATGCTATGAAAGTGAGCCGTCAGGCAAATGTTCCTACTGGAGCAAGACTGGCGTGACTGGAGGGCAGTAACCAACTGCTTTCTCGTGGATTTGAGGCCCACTCCACAGAAAGGAATTCGTGCCTGGGCAAAAGCTCCTGGTCTAGCTTTTTGCTAGAAAGGAACCTACTGCTGTTGTTTTGCTGAATGGACACATTGTCAAACTGGCTTCTAAATATTTATACTTATATGCACAGATCAGTGCTACTGTCGACCTTCATCAGAGACCCTTTTTTTTGTTCAGTGAGCAGCACTCAATGCTTTGACTTACAGTTAGTTGAAGTAACTGTGGTGTGAACCGCCCTAAATGAAACCTTTATCACATCTCAACCCCTTCTAAGATTCAGGGAACATTGCAGAAAGGGGGGGTTGAAAGAAAGCAAGAGCAGGAAAATGGGGGGAAGTAAGCTTGGAAATGCTGTCTTCTGGACATGACATAACCATTAGTACACTCATGGATTCAGAGCTATGGCTCTCTGCATAAGACCTGGAAAGCATCGAGTCAGTCAATATTCCACATGGATGAGAAGGGGTTCAGGAAATTCTACCCCTAGCTGAGGATCTACCAGCAGTTGATAGCTGCTGGGAAAGATGGAGTCACTTTTCCATTGGGAGGGTCCCCTGGTGGACAGTCCCACACCCATGAGCCTGCAGGGAGCACTAACTGTATCCAGTGAGTTATTTAAGAAAAGCGCGGGGAGGAAGGGAGGGGAGGGGAGGGGAGGAATTTAGGGTAGTTTTGATCAAGATACAGTATGTACATGTATAGAACTATCAAGGAATACATTCAAAATATCCTTAAAAGTAATTTTTTTTTTCTTTTCGAGACAGGGTTTCTCTGTGTAGTTTTGCGCCTTTCCTGGGACTCACTTGGTAGCCCAGGCTGGCCTCGAACTCACAGAGATCCGCCTGCCTCTGCCTCCCGAGTGCTGGGATTAAAGGCGTGCGCCGCCACCACCGCCCGGCCTTAAAAGTAATTTTAATAAAATATTCTTGAGTAGATTGATATTGCCATCTCACCAATGGCTGCTCTGCTTACAGCCACCGAGTGTGACGCGTCAGTTTAGCACAGGTCCCTGACCCACCTAATCTCTCCTCAGTCCCAGGCAGGCAGATTATCTGATGGCTGTCTGCTTTTGTTTTTAAATCTGTAAACTAGGAACATGATTTTTCAACACTGATACCTTAAATTAGATTATTGAATGTTTCTGTTTGCCACTCAGGTTCCCAGCTGTGATGATAACATCCTCCTTTGGGAATGATCAATCCTTATTTTGTGATTCTCCACTCCCTTTTAGGCTTAGAAGGAAGCCTACAATATATGTAGTGTATATAGGTAGTATATCTGAAACCCTTTGGGCCCTAGCCTTAATTAAGATCAGAAGGATTCTTCCGTGCATTGGGCATGCCTGACCACAGGTTGCTGAGTGCCACTGTCATGGCCACTCCTACATAATGCGGGGACACAGAAACCAGACATCCCTGAGGTTGGTCCTGCAGTGAAGCAGCAATGTCCTGAGAGTTCCCACCCCAGGTCAGCCAGAAAGACAGCACCATGGCAACAGGGATGTTCTCCATGCCTCTGCCAAATGTCTTGGAACATTTCGTTCCAAAGAGGCACAAACACTATACACACCCTCTTGCGTGGTTAAACTCCAAGGGAATACCTTGAGACTGACTTGAAAAGACAAACTGCCTGGGGTGTTTTTTGTAGACTAGGTAAAGTGCATTCCCTAGTGAAAGTCACGCTGCTCTCAATGTAGTCGGAGACCCTCTCTTGTGCGGAGGCTCACGAGGGTCTTCAGGGCTCCCGTGCCAGCCCTAGTTAAGAGCAGTCATTCCCTACCCACCAGCCTTCCTTCTTCAGAGCAAAGACTACTGATCAATGAGGGCCTTCTCCTCTTTCCTGGGCCGAGATTGGCCTAACCAGGACTCAACGACTGTTTCCTCACACGCTGTATACCGACTGGCTCCCTGTGCCCTGCCATGATCTGGTTCCTTCTTTCCCATTCAGGCCACTCCACCCCATGAGACAAGCCAGGCCCACTCTGCCTCACTCCTTACTCTGGGTGCCTTGAGCTCCTCCTGCAAGGCCAGGCACAAGTCCAACCCTCCACTACCCCCAAATCCATCTTTTCCTCCTCTGACTTCCGACTGCATTTATAGTTCGCCCTCTACAATTTACCAGACCGCTTAATGATATGCTGGCAGGCCCCGCTCCATAATTAGTTCTTGCATTTAACTCCGGCCTCCTGAGTAGATACTGAACACCAGTGGAGCAGAAACCAGACCTGACACATTTTTATTGTACCCACAGAGCACACAGCGGGGCCATTCATTAAGCCTTTGTGTATACTAGACACGTCATTCTATATAAGCTACCAATGTAGTGCCCACAGCACGATGATGAGGGATTGTCATATCTGATTTTCAGAGGAGAAAAACAAAGGTTACGGTCATATGGACACAGAGCAGGTGATGACCAGGATGATTTAGGCCAGTGTCCTCCAAAGGTTTTATCCAAACTTCTTCACAGTTATAAGAATGAAGGAGTAAGATAGCAAAATAGTTTTCTGGAACTTCCTCATCTCGTCATGAAGGAGCTGAACAAAAACCAGTGCTATTTTTTAAAACGTGGAATAAATGGTAAAGAGGACTGTAAGTTTCACAATGCAGCTTGCTAGCTCCCCAAGACTGAGCCTTATGTCTGTTTTGTTTACATGTAACTCGACTCGATGCTCAATGAAATATTTGCTGAGTGAACAACTGAAACGTAGTCAGCAGATGTACCTCCTGTGCCCACTGAGTATAATGAACTGCTTGTGTAATGAGAAAAATATGGTAAAAGGCATTCTGCTTTGCTTGAATCAGACTTCACGGGCTGCGTAATCCAGTCTCCTTTTCTGTGTCTGCAGATTCCACTCACACAGATCTGCCACTCAGGAATCATAAGTGTTCCCCCAAAAGTTATTCTCTTGGTGATGAGCTCTGCAGTGAGGCCCACAATGGCTGTGTCTTTACTGAATATGTGCTGACTTCTGATCAAGACTCTCTGCACACCCAGGCATGGGGGTGTACACCTTTAAATGCAAAACTTGGGAGATAGTGATAAGTGAGTGTCTATGGGTTTGAGGCCAGCCGAGTCTACATAAGAGGGTTCCAGGTCAGCCAGGGCTACAGAGTAAGACACACTCTCTTTGGTGTTTCTGTGTCTGTCTGTCTGTCCGTCCGTCCATCCGTCTGTCCGTCCGTCCGTCCATCCATCTGTCTGTCCATCCGTCCGTCCGTCCATCTGTCCGTCCGTCCGTCCATCCATCTGCCCACCTGTCTGCCAGTACATCCGTCCACCTGCCTGCCTGCCCCCCACCCGCCCCCACCCATCTGTCTGTCTATCTATCTATCTATCTATCTATCTATCTATCTATCTATCTATCTATCTATCTATCACTGTTCCAGCCACACCAGCCACCTTTAAACACTTTAGTTGGTTTTGGGACATACCGCCTGTACTGGTTGGTTTTATGTGTCAACTTGACACAAGCTAGAGTCATCAGAGAGGAAGGAGCTTCAGTTGAAGAAACGCCTCCATGAGATCCAGCTGTAAGGCATTTTCTCATTTAGTGATCCATGGGGGAGGGCCCAGTCCATGGTGGGTGGTGCCATCCCTAGGCTGCTGGTCCTGCGTTCTGTAAACAAGGTGGGTTGAGTGGGTCAGGGGAAGCAAGACACTAAGCAGCACCCCTCCATGGCCTCTGGGATCCTGCCCTGTTTGAGTTCTGGTCCTGACTTCCTCCAGTGATGAACAGCAATGTAACTCAAATCAATCCTTTCCTCCCCATGTTGCTTTTTGGTCATGGTGTTTCATCAAAGCAATAGAAACCCCCACTGAGACACCACCCAATCTCTAACTTCCTTCTGGACACTTCTTCTGCTGGATCTTCCCATAGCCGAGCTGCAACATCACCTCTTTTGAAAATCTCTCATGAGACTGAAGGCGAAGTCTGATGCTGCTGTCTTCTTTCTCTGGGTTTCCTTTTCAGCTTTCAATCTGTGTTCTCCGGATCCAATCCTCAGTGTATGCTGGAGTAGCCGTACCACCTCATAGGCTCTCAGAGAACAGACACTTCCTCAGCCTCTGACTACACCGACCCCTGAGAGCGTGGTGCTTGTGTCCACACAAAGAGGGGTCCAGTGGACACTGCAAGTGAAGACCTTCGGCCCCCACTAGAGACTTCTGGCCTGCAGCTCAGGGAGCAAGCTATCTGAAGACTAGAGTGTGGCTGACGGAGCTAAAAGCAGGCACGGTCTTCCTTTTCATGACCAATTGGACAGCTGGAGTGGAGAAGCACTCTCCCACAACAGCATTTTTCCAGATGAAAGTGAGAGGAAGCAGCCAAATTATCTCTTTGTCTTCCTTTGAGGAAAGTTGGCAGTTTCTGTTGCTGCCAGTACAACCATGCTGGAAAACAAGCAAACGGCAGAACTAAAATGGGGAGACTGAGGACAGAACGGCTGTGCCCACACAGCTGTGGGATAGCCCAGTCCTTCGCTAATAGTCTGCACGACACTTGGTACAACCTGCGTACTGATGGGAAGGGGGGTTCTAGTCAGAGACAAGTCAGAAGATGCGGGTCCTGTGCGTCCTCTTAGATTAAAAGGGCCTATGCGGGGGCTGGCGAGACGGCTCAGCAGTTAAAAGCACAGTTGCCCTTGCAGAGGACGCAGGTTCAGTCACCAGCACCCCCATGGCAGCTCACCACCACCTGCAAATCCCGTTTCAGGGGATACACCAGACGCAGATGTGGTGTACATAGAGACACGCAGGCAAAACACTCGCACACATAAAATGAATCTAAAAAAAAAATTATTGAATTAAATTAAATTATTGAATTAAAGAATAAGACAGAATAGCACTGTGGTGGCAGAAGCCCTGGGGGAATAAAGATGAAGCTAATCAAAGTGATTAAGACTTTTCAATTCACACTCTTCATACTGCTCTGATTCATGAGCCAGAGAAAGGCATGACGTGGTTTTTTAAAAAGCCAGATTAAGACATCTAATGATTCTTGCATATATTCACTGGTATTTGGAGCCTTTTAGTGCAGTGATTGCTTCACCTGGCTTGGTGTGGACAAACACAGAGAAGGTCGTGGCTGAGTGGGTTACACTGTCTTGGCTTTGTTGTGGCCGTGTTGTGAGACCTCCCCCCCACCCCCGCACCCCGCACCCCAGCAAGACCACCACAGAGATCCAATGCAAAACACACAGGGGTTTATTGATAACAAGCAAGCCTGGGCTTGGTCCGCGTCCAACACACTGGCTAGTCAGGTGAAGGAGGACGGCCCTGAGCTCTCAGGATGAGGGGTTTTTAAGGGAAAAACTGCGAGCAGGGTGGTACAAGCCTTGGCATCATATGATTGGGTGAGAGTATGCAACCTTTGAATTTACTGGTTGGGGGTTACAGTTATCATCTTGGAGGCAAGCCTGGACAAGTCCCAGGCTCTGTCCTTGAGCTGTCATGGAGGCTGGCTGGCCTCGCACATTCACATTGACCCATGCATGTAGTGGGTAGCCATTCCAGCTTGGTTCTGGAAGTTCCAACCCCCATTGAGACTCTGGCAACTGTCACGCCTACGAGGCGGGGCGAGGGGAGGCACCTGGGGGACCCGAGAGCGGGATGGGTCAGCGCTCTCTCGGGGCGCTCTCTCGGTGCCGGAACGCTGACCGGTGCAGATTGACTGTGCAGAGCTCCGGAGAACACCGCTGGACTGCGTTACACCTTCCCCAGACCCTGCGACCTACCCATTACTTAATTTGTGAGTTACGCCATTAAATAAATATCCTTTTAACTATGTGGAGTGGCCAAAATAATTTCTCCAATACATGCATGTAGCTCTAAGTTGGTGAGGGGTCCCAGACAGTAAACAACTGTCTGAACCTTGAGCAGTCAGAGTACGTGCAGAAAGGGAGCTACTGCAAGGACTATGTCTTTTGTTCATGGCCCTCACAGAATCTGCTTACTTAAGTCTCATGAAACTGACACTGAGGCCTGATCTCTGAGAGAAGATTGAGCAGCCTGTTATGGCATCTGCTTGGTCCTTTCAGCTTCACATACTAGCAGCACTGGGGGCTGAGGTGACGTTTATATTCTGGGGGGTGGACTCCCACTAGTTGTTGTTCATAAAAACATTGTGCTGAGGATGACAAAAACTGATCTTTCCTCTATGTGTTCACAGTGCCCCAGCAAGTGATGATTTCCTAAGCCACAACACCTCCAGCAGGCCCGAGGCTTGAATGACTTCAGCACAGAGATCAGTCTCCTGATGACTCAACTCCTTTTGGGAGGAAGTGAGGGAAACAAATAGATAAGCACCCATCGGTGGGAATAAGGTTAAAAGGATATGCGTAGGTGGTACATGAAGAGAAAAGAATTCCGCGTGGCCCCTACAAAGGATGCTACATCTGGCAGTGTCCACTGAAAGTGAACATACCTCCGTGGTTTGCATCTCCACTCCTCTGTATATACCCCTGGAATATGTGCCAGTATTCACTACAAAACCACCTCCAACACTGTCCACAGCAGCTGCATTCAAAATAGACCCAAACTGGAAACTTCCCAGATTGTCACCAATGGTAGATGAAGTAGATGAAATTCAGCTCCAGTAGTATATATGGACCACCATACAGACACAAGGGTGGATAGACGTTACACACACACAGCGTGGGTGATGCTCACAAGCCGGATGATAAGGGGAAGATGGAACAAAGGAATATGCACTCTAGGTTTGCACTGATGTAAGGTTCAAACCCAGCCCAGCCAATCCCAGGCTATAGAAAGTCCACGGAGTGCTTATCTTGGAAAGGGCTGGGGGTCGCATAGGAACAAGGTGTGTGTGTGTGGGGGGGGGTGTTCCGGGTGCTGGGAAGGGTTGTAAGTGCTGTGTGTGTGCTGTGGAAATTCATTATACAAAACATGTATGATTTGTGCACTGTTCTATGCATTTTATACCAAAGAAAGAACCAAGAGAGACAGAAAGAATAAGTGAAAGACAGGAAGACAGGCAGAGAGACCAAACAGAGAAATCTGTATTCTAGGTGCATGTTGGCATGGAAAGGCATGCAGGCCCCATGAGGGAGTGGTAAGCTCATTGAAGTAAGTGCCTTCTATTTCTGTAAATGGGGAGTTCTAGGTAGCTATGCATGTAGACAATCATAAGCCAATAGTTTTTATACATGTTGTAATGCTTATATCTGGGTAGGAGTTTGAGTTTGTTTTATTATCTATATTTTTCTGTGTTCATTTATACTTTTACATAGTATATATACCCACTCAGAAAACAGTTTTTATATTTTAAAACCTCTTGATTAAACAGGGAATAAAATCTTGCTTTAGCCTGTAGTCTCTGCTACTCAAGGGCAGAGGCAGGAGGACCTGGAGAAAGTATTAAGTAAGCCCCAAAGCCAACACCAGGGCATAATGCACTGAATATATTTTACAGTCACCCCGGCTTCTGAGCACGCCCAGTTCTGGTTCTCAACAGAGCAGTCCGGCATCTTTCTCATGTACAGAGGACAAAGGCCTGTGGTAAAATCTGACAGGAGCTGGTCTCCCTGCCGCAGTCAGGAGTCTGCACTTCCCACCTCAGAGTCTCAGCTTTCTTACCCTGACTCCGTCTGACCTTGCCACATGCGGCTTCTAATCTGCCATCTTTCCCGGAGTCTCTTCCCTTAGAATCACAAAGCAGATAGGTCCCTTTATGAAGTAAAAATACCCTCCCCACCATCTTTCTTTCCTCTACTTTTACTGTATAGTCTCTGCACACCATTCTACCTATCACTGGTTTGGGTGGTAGGATTCCTACCAGCGTACCCCCCCAGCTCAGCAGCCTCCACAGCTTAGCAGAGGACTTCCTATCTCTCCCTCAATTCTCTTTCACACCAACAGCCTCTTCTGTTATGTTCACATACTTGGAATTCTTTTAATGAGAATAAATTTCTTTCATCTAAAATCAAAGCCTAAACTTAAAGTGTAAATAACTCTGGGTGGTTTAACACATGGCCTTCAGATTCACACTAACGTGTGAATGTCTAATATCTAACGGCCAGGACAGAAGTGGGCAAGAGAGGGCACTTCTTGCTTACAGCTGGGCAGCTTGCCCATAGTGCTGGCTTCCTCTCCATTCCTGAGCCCCCAGGCTCGCTCTCCTGATCCTCAGCCACCCAGAAACAGAGGCAGCCATGTCTCCCCGACCAGCTGTGTATCTATTCCAGACCCAGGATGACAATGATTTGGGAGAGGGTCAAACAACTCGGGGCCCCAGATCGCAGAAGAAGAGCTGCATTAACTTAAGACTCTTAACTCTTCCCCGGGGGCAGGAAAGGTTGGAGATGGAGGAGGGTGAGGCTTTCCCGGCCCAGGACGGAGGCTCAACCCAAAGCTAGTCATGGCTTTAATTTTTGTAAATCAAAGCCTTCAGTTTTTCTTCACCCTCTTGGCCAAAGACATGTTTCCCAGGATGCATGGGGAAAAACAATAAACAAAACGTACCAAATTAGAGATTGAATGACATCGTGTTATCACTTCACCCCTTTGTAAGCAGGCGCCTCTCTCTCCCCCTCTTCCCAAGTCCCTGCTTCCCAAGGCTGTCTTCACAAGATCGTCCCCACCTTGGGAAACAATTGTCTAATTATCGTCACACACGATGGGCCTCTTGCCAGCTGCTTTTTATTTTAACTGCAGAATCTTTCCAGGGTGTCTGTTGTTGTTGTTGTTTTCATGGGTGGGGAGCCAGAGAGAGGAGCATATGTCTGCTTTTGCTATTCCACAGAACTGATCAAATTTCCTTTTATAATCACAATTAAACTTCCAGACAGGATCATATGAATATTTCACATTAAGAGGATCTGGATGCATGTAGACTTGGGCAATCTCACAAAATCTTCCAGGTTTGGAGGTGAAACGCTGAACCACTAGGCTAAGAAAAATATCCTAGAGATACGATGGGTACCCAGGGACCAGAGGAATGAAGGGGTCTCTCCGTCTTGAGCTTGAGAACTGTGGAGTTAAGCTCCAAGGATATCTACGATAGTCCCTCTAATAGGATGGAAGGCCCATGAGAGTACGGCCTTTGATCATATTCTGCCTCGCTGTAGTCATAGGACCTGCCTTTACCAGTGGGCAATTAATACTGGGTGAATGAAGGACAACCCTTTGTGTGGTCGGGATGGGACACACTTCATAAACTCTCTGTGGAAAGCAGGACTGTGAAACATCAAAACTAGTCAGACCAGCTGCCTTGGTCAGGGTTTCTTTTCTATTGCTGTGAAGAGACACCATGACAACAGCAACTTTTTTTTTTTTTTTTTTTTTTTTTTTTTTTTTTTTTGAGACAGGGCTTTTCTGTGTTGTTTTGGTGCCTGTCCTGATCTCGCTCTGTAGACCAGGCTGGCCTCGAACTCACAGAGATCTGCCTGGCTCAGCCTCCAGAATGCTGGGATTAAAGGCGTGCACCACCACCACCCGGCTCCACAGCAACTCTTATCAAGTAAAACATGTAACTGAGAAGGCTTACAGTTTCAGAGGTTCAGTCCACTGTCATCACGGCAGGAGCATGGCAGTGTGCAGGCAGACATGGTGCTGGAGGATCTAAGAGTTCTACATCTTGATCCACAGGCAGTGGAAGGAGACTGTGTACCATGATGGGTGCAGCTTGAGCATATGAGACATCAAAGCCCGCCGCCACAGTGAAGCTCTTCCTCCAACAAGGCCACACCTCCTAATAGAGCCACTCCCTATGGGCCACGCATGAAACACATGAGTCTTGGGGAGGGCATTCCTATTCAAACCACCACACCAACTCTAGCTATGGAAGTGCTGATCACTGATATATGGCTGGAGGGAGGGCCAGGACTTAAAAATGTCCTGGCATGGGCCACACAGCTTCACTCCTATAATAATGAGTAGCAGAGTTCCTGTGGCATCTTCTGATACCCAGTTGTTCAGGGCCACTGGCTGGATGAATAGAGCTGTAATAGGGGGATGGGGGGGCGGGGAGGAGGGAGGATAAATGACCACAAAGATGCTGGGAAATAGACAGACGTTTTCCTCTTCTCCCAGGAGTCTGCTTTCCTATCCCGAAAAATCAGGAAATGCAGAGGAATGTCCATAAAATTAATTCTGAGTGGCTCCCCAGTGATTAAGAGCTTGAGCGATGATGTATATCTGTCCCAAGTTGAGAGATCTTGGTCAGGCACTCCAAACCCATTGGAAATGGACCCCTAAGTAGCCATTCACTGCTCTCAGCTATGAACCACAGCCAGTGTGTCTCCTGCCACCCACACATGTGGAGCTTGCTTGGAATAACCAGGTCCCTTTAATTTCCTCAGAAATGCTTTTCTTCTTCTTCTTCTTCTTCTTCTTCTTCTTCTTCTTCTTCTTCTTCTTCTTCTTCTTCTTCTTCTTCTTCTTCTTCTTCTTCTTCTCCTCCTCCTCCTCCTCCTCCTCCTCCTCCTCCTCCTCCTCCTCCTCCTCCTCCTCCTCCCCCCCTCCTCTTCTTCTTCTTCTTCTTCTTCTTCTTCTTCTTCTTCTCTTCCTCTTCCTCTTCTTCTTCTTTTTTAATACAACCAAAGTGTTGCAGAATATGTGTTTACACTGCGTGAGGATGTGTCACTGTGATTGGCTTAATAAAAAGCCAAATGGCCAAAAACTAGGCAGGAGAGAATAGAGGGGACTTTGGGGCAGAGAGAAATCAGAGAGAAAAAAATCTAGGCGCGTGGATTTCACCAACAGACTCAGCAAGTCTGAAGTGCCATACTGAGGCAAGGTAAAAGCCAAGTGGCGGGAGGTAGATTAATAGAAGCAGGTTAATTTGAGTTATAAGAGCTAGTTGGAAAAAAGCCTAAGCTAAGGCCAAGCTTTCGTAATTAATAATACGTCTCCATGTCGTTATTTAGGGGCTGGCTATCCAAAGATCATCTGACAAGAAAGCTTGCCACATCAAAGTTTATTTTTAAGATAATTTTATATTTATGCATTTTTTCCTTTACTGAAAAATCAATTCTTTTTTCACATACTGTATCCTGATCATGGTTTCCCCTCCCTCTATTCCTTCCAGCTCCTCTCAATCTCCCCTCCCATCTGGATGTACCTCCTTGCTGCCTCTCATTGGAAAACAAACAGGCAAGGCTGGAGAGATGGCTCAGTGGTTAAGAGCACTGACTGCTCTTCCAGAGGTCCTGAGTTCAATTCCCAGCATCCACATGGCTGCTCCCAACTATCTGTTACTCCAAGATCTGACACCCTCTCACAGACATACATGCAGATAAAACACCAGTGCAAATAAAATAAAAATAAATAAATAGATCTAAAAAAAAGAAGAAGAAAACAAACAGGCTTCTAGAGGGATAATAATAAAATATAGTAAGATAAAATAAAAACTAGCACGTTGGAATTAGACAAAACAAACAGAAGGAAAGGAGCCCAAGAAAAGGAACAAGAAACAGAAATAGAGACAGAGACCCACACATTCACTCACTCAGGTGTAGCTCGACTTTCTTGTTGGACGTTTTATGGACCGCCAACTCTCCAATAATGACACGGAGACTTATTATTAATTATGAAAGCTTGGGCTTTAGCTTAGGCTTGTTCCCAACTAGCTCTTAGGACTTAAACTAACCGGTTTCTAGTAATTATACCTTCTACCATGTGGCTCTTACCTCTCTTCCATTCTGTATGTCCAACTTGCTCCACATCTCACTGACATCTCTTTCACTGGCCTAGATGTATCCCAAATTCCTCTCTCCCCAGAACCCCATAAAAACACTAAATGGGAAGCCATAAGATGTAAACAAAGTGCCCGTAGGGTAAAAAGAGAGAAAAATACATGAGTAAAATGAAATTTAAATTTAAAATATAAAATATAAGGTAAAAAAAAATTTTAAAAAAGGAAAAGCCCTGACAGGACATTGAGACAAAGGGCCTCCAAAGACGCCATTGAGTTTGCTTTCTCTTGGCCATCTACTGCTGGGTAATCAGCCTCCACTTAAAAGAATAGTTTGTTTGCCCAATGAGACTCCCTTGCAAGAAACTAAATTTTCATTTACAGCTGGTTATCAGTTGGAGACAGCTTCTGGCTAGGCATAGGGGCATGTGCCCACTTGTTTCAGCTCCAGGACCCCACATGGTGCAGACCCATGCAGGCCCTGTGCATGCTGCCTCAGTCTGTGTGAGTCGATGTGAATGTCTATCCTTTTGATTTTTTTTTTTTTGGCCTTGTTTCCTTGGTGTCCTCCACCCACTTTGGTTCTTATAATCTTTCTACCTACTCTTCTTTGGAGTTTCCTGAGCCCAGAGGGGAGGAATTTGATGGAGACATCCTGTTTGGGGCTGAGTGTTCCAAGATCTCTCACTCTCTGCATAATATCTGGCTGTAGGTCTCTGGATTTGTTCCCATCTGCTGCAGAAAGATGCTTCTTTGATTATGGTTGAGCAAGGCACTGATCTATACGTATAACAGAATGTCATTAGGAGTCATTTTATTGCTTTTTTTTTTTTTTGGTGGTATTGTTGCTTATTTTATTTTTTAGAAAAGTAGTATTTGGTTTTACCCTAGGTCTCTAGTCAATCTAGTCTCAGGTTCTTCTTGATCACCTAAGCAGTGTCAGGTATGGGTTCTACCTCATGGAATGGGCCTTAAATCCAATCAGATGCTGGTTGATTACTCCCACGAGCTTTGTGCCACCGTTGCGTGAGCGTATCCTGCAGGCAGGACACCATTGTAGATCAAAGGATTTGTGGCTGGCTTGGTGTTTACATTTCTCTTTTGGTAAGCCTGCAGAGTGCCTTCCTGTACCAAAGACGCGCGTATGTCAGTGTGATGGCTCTGTGTAGGCTCAACTTCTCCATGTTCAATGAGTGTGCAGGTATTGTCTCCACCAATGGGACTTTGCCGTCAGTTTGTGGCGAGCAACCCACAGTCTTGGCAACAGCCTGGGTTGTTCAGGGCTTCTCAGGGGACCCCTTTGGCCCCCAACTCAATTATATGTAACTGGTATTGGAAACTTCATTTGGTGACAAGAGATGTCCAGTTGAGACTCTGTCTTCCCCATTATTTGATTTCAGTTAGAGCACCTTCATACGTGTATATATTGTAGGAAGCTTCTGCAGTATTGGATTTCCATACTGCCCCTCAAATGGCCCTTAATTTTAGCTGCCTCTCCCCGTATTGCCTCCCTCAGCCTCCTCCCCACTCCTCTTCCTCCTTTTCCTTGCCACTTGATCCTCCCATCACACACACACACACACACACACACACACACACACACACACACACACACACACACACAACCATTCATAACTATATAGTCTAGAACTATCCCTTTCCTAGGGATATCTGCCCCCCTTAGTCCTTGACCTGTACCTAACCTCTGTGGTTTTAGGAATTGTGGCTTGGTTATCATTGACTTAACAGCTAATATTCACATGTAAATGAATATATATCGTATTTGTCTTTCTGTGTCTGGCTGTGTGACTGTGTGGCTGGCCCCTGTCACCCTCCTCTCCTCCTTTTTGTGCTCCTCCTCTTCTTTCTTTCTCTTTCTCTTTCTACTTAATCTTTCTGCCTGGCAGGCCCCCCATCCCTCTCCTGCATGGCTATTGGCCATTCAGATCTTTATTAGACCAATCAGGTGTTTTAGGCAGGCAAAGTAACACAGCTTCACACCGTTAAACAAGTGCAACATAAAAGAATGGAACACATCTTTGTGTCATTAAACAAATGTTCCACAGCATAAAAGAATGTAACACATGTTCAACTAATATTCCACAATAAGCATCTTTCTTTAGGTTAGGGAAATTTTCTTATATGAGTTAGTTGAAAATATTTTCTGTGCTTTTGACCTATTATTCTTAGATCTCATGTTTTCATGGTATCCAGATTTCCTAAAATGTTTTCTTCTATTGTCCTTCAATGCCTGATAGCCTTCCTTCCATCTCTTGTATTCTGCTAGTGAGTCTTGCCCCTGAATATCCTGTTCAAGTTCCTAAATTTTTCATTTTCAATTTTTCCTCAATTTGGGTTTTCTGTACTGGTTCTATTTCCACTTTCAAGTCTTGAACTGCTTTATTAATTTCTTTCCACTGTGTTTTCATAAATTTCTTTAATGAATTTATTCATTTCCTCTTTAAGGACCTCTGTCATATTCATACATGCTGTTGTAAGGTCTTTTTCTTGTGATTCAGCTATGTTAGGATACGCAGGGCCTACTGTAGTAGGGGTTCTGTGCTCTGGTGGAGATATATTATCTTGGCTGTTAATGATTGTGTTTTTATGGTGGCATCTAGGCTTCTGGGTTTGGGATGACTGTAATTCTAGGTGATGATGTCTGGTCTTGTCTTTGTTGGGTGGGTGTTTTGTTCCATGTCTTCTGTGGCCCTCTGGTTCTTAGGAGAGTGTAGTGGCTGTGTGTTGCCCAGCAGTAAATTCTGCTGGGAATTGATAGGGGTGGCCACTAGGGGTTCCAGATAGAATGTGTTTCTAGGTATTTGGAGGTGACACTTGGGAATGAGGATGGGCTAGGAGAGCCACAGGTTGAAGGGAAGCAGGGTGTTCCATCAGGATCTGCTGAGGCCCCTGGGAATGGGGACAGAGAGTGAGGAGAGGCCCCATTAGATAGTCTGCTACTGTGAGACTGAGGATTGGATTCAGAGGAGAGGAAACAGAGTGACCCTATCTGCTGCTTTGATGGCCTTGTTGCTTCTCTGGCAGGCTTGGTTGGCTGGCTGGTTCCCAGAGAATGCCTGCTGGAGTTCGGGGGCCGGGATAAGAGGGTTAGTGGGGAGGAAGGCTGGAGGAGAAGATGGGGTGATCACCCGGAGACAGGGGCAAACAGGACAGGGAGGCGAAGCAGGTGGTGTGCTTCTGAGATGGGTGAGAATCTGGGGTTGGGTTTGGAGGAGAGGAGGGAGGGGCGGGGACCTGCAGTTAGCCTCCCTGTTTCCCTGGCAGTCTTTGTGGGCTCCACGTTCCAAGGGAAGGCCTGCTGGTGTTGGAAGCTGGGATAATGGGATGAGTGTGAGGAAGGAAGGTTGGAGAAGAGGGTCGGAGAGGAGATGGGGGCGGAGAGGAAGGGTGTCCTGTTACAGAGCTGGGGATTAGACTGGGGGGTTGGATTTGGGGGAGAGGAGAGTGAAGATCCAACTCCCCAAGGATCCTAAAGGGCTTTCTTTCTACCATGAATTAGTCAGGTAATTAATGGGATAAGCAGAGCTTATCCCAAGGAAGTGTGAGTTAGACTGGAGATAAGTCTGCGGTGACAACCCACTAACTAACCAACCTACCCACCAAGCAATCACCTGTCAACCAGATTGCGAGCTAACCAACCTACCTGCTAACTAACCAACTCAAATAACTAACCACCCCACGGATGCAATGGATGTCCGCAATGGGGGAGGGTCTCCAGTTATCAACCTGGTGAGGTATTGGTAGAGCAAGGCCAAGGAAAACGGGGCTGAGACAAATAAACTGCTGGCCAGAGGAGGTCCTCGCAGCGGCCTGCAGGAATCAGCAAGCACTCGGGATGTCTGAGGGCGGAAGTCAGGCACAGAACAAAAGTGGTAGGCATTGGGTTTTGGTTTTTTGTTTTGTTTTGTTGTTGGTTTGTTTTTGCAAACTCTTTTTTTCCTCTAGAATAAGACACGAAAACCAAACAGTAGTTTCCTCCAGGGACAAAAATTGGGGGAGGCTGAGGTACAAGGCTAGAATATTTTCTAACTCAACTCTTTCCAATATTGACCTTCTTGCACTTCAAATAAAATCTTGTTGGCAGTCAGGGTCCTGGCAGCTTGGTGTGGTAGTGAAAACGCCTGTTTTCAAGGTGTGACACTCACGTATCCAGCCCCGAATTAGGATAAGAAATGTCAATGTTTTTCTCCTTCCTACCTACTGTTGCCCCAGAAAGCTGAAGCCCCCTCCCACAACCCACTTTCTGGGGCTTCTCACTTGACCGCCCCTACAGCGCTCAGGTTTGTCTGAGATGCGGAAAGTTCACGGACATTTTAGCTGACACCAGAG
Organism: Peromyscus maniculatus bairdii; assembly: GCF_049852395.1. Taxonomy (NCBI): domain Eukaryota; kingdom Metazoa; phylum Chordata; class Mammalia; order Rodentia; family Cricetidae; genus Peromyscus; species Peromyscus maniculatus. The sequence goes on along the minus strand of NC_134866.1, from coordinate 77,357,646 downwards.
CTCAAATCTGAAAGGCAAGAGTCTATGAATGGCAGGACTTGGTGGAGAAAATTCCCTGTTCTCAGGCTACGCGGGCTTACCTTCCTTCCTTTTCTGGCTCAAGCCAAGCTGGAGGTGGGAGGTGGGAGGCTGCGCATCTTTAAGTTTAGGGGGAAAGCCTCCGGGAGTTTGGTGGAATATCCTGGCTCCTCGAGTCTACCTCAGACAGTTTATCCATCGATCGCGCTACTCTTTCTGGAAGATTCCACCACAACCAGGTTTCCTTCCCTTGCATGGGAAGCCACCAAACACTTTGCTGCTGCCGGCACCAAACAGAACCTCCGGTCAGAGCGGAGGAGGGGAACCTCGGGAGGGACCCTCTGGGTCTCCCAGCTAGTCTCAGGGTCCTGCCTTTGGTCGCCTGCCTGGGTTCCACGGAGCTTGGCGCACTCAGGAGCCAGGCTGCCAGCGAGCGGAGGAAGCCAGCGGATCCCGAGGCCAGGCCGGGGTGCAAGCCCTGCGGCCCGCGGGTGGAACCCTATCCCAAGGCTTGTCTAGCTTCTTCCGTCGGGTGGGTACGAACTCGAACTGTCCTAAACGCACCCCCCACCCCCACTTATAGTCTGTTAAATTGACTAATAAACTCAACACAGCGTTCTCTGTGCGGCTTCAAAAACCTCCGTAATTTCGTTAGAAAACGTTGAAATCCAATCCCAAAGTATTCAGCCCAAATGTTTAGTTAAAGTAACCCCGTGGGTTAATAAACTAAACAAAGTCAACCCATGCAAAACTGTAGCAATGAAAACCAGGCTAGATAAACGAAGGGACGTTTATAAGAACCCTTTTGGAGGAGGAGGAGGAGGAGGAGGGGGGAAAAAAAGCACGAAGGCACTGGGCACGGAGCTTTAATGTGAAGCATGTGAGCCGGGCTCAGCTTACAGGTACACGGCCCACGGCGAAGGGCGCTGTCAGGCGGCATCGCCCAGCGCGGCCCGGGGAAACTTTACCCGGCAGCGGTGCAGCACCGAGCAGCACCACCGAGCTCCCCGCCCCGCCGTGGGCTCCGCCCGCGCTGCCCGCGGGGACCCGTGGTGGCGCTCTCTGCTGCAGACCGGGCGGCCCAGGCCGGCTCGCCAGGAGATGCTCTGTGCAATCCTAGAGGCTGAGCCCAGCTGTCCAGCGCCAGGGGAGCAGGTCGGTGCCCGCCCTCCGCCCCTCGCGGGCGCTGGCAATGGAGTAACAAAGGCGAGCCGCGCCCTTGACCTCCCTCCTTCCAAGGAAGCTCTTGGGAAGAGAGGGGCTGGCTGCCCAGCGCTGAATTACTGTTAGTGATTTTTTTTTTTTGCTAGACCGGACTGGAGTGATAGCCCGGGAGGTGGAAGCGAGAGGGGTCTGGGAAGGGCAGGTCAGAAACCTGGAGGCATTGTGTCGCTTTGGGGACTTCAGTTGTAAAACAGCTCGTTCTCGGGTCCACCTCGCCCTCCTTGCGGGGCGAGCCATCAAAAGGGAAAGGAGTGGGGGACGGGTGAAGGACCAAGGGGGAGGTTTATCTCCCCCCCCGCCCCCCCCCACATCACTCTAACTTCCCTCGCCCCCTGGCCCCAGGAATTCCTAGGAGGGGCCGCCCCAGCCAGCCGGGCCCATTCTGGGAGCTCTGCGAGGAGATCAGAGGCAGTACAGGTTCTCGGTTAAATGAACCTTCAGGAGGGGACAATGGCGGGGACCTCACACGGGGGCACCGCGCCTTCCCCCACCCCGCTCAGCTGCCGCGTTCCTTTATTCCACGTGGTGAATCCTGCAGCCGCCTACCCAATGGGCCGACCCCGGAGAGCGCGGGACGCCCAGAAGATGGTTTGAAAAGAGGTGTGGGTTTTTTAATTTTTAAAGCGTATAATTGGAGGAGGGTTATTTTTCTCCCCTTGGCCAAGGAGGGGTGGAAAAAAAAAAGGAAGAAGAAAGGCAGGGGAGAAAGTCAGGAGAAACACAACGCATTTATCTATCAACTGCTAGACAAGACAAAGAGGTTTTAACAACAGTTTGAAAAGAGCGGCCTGTGAATGGTTACTATTCAATTTGTATTTTATTCCCCGCTGGTCATGGAATTGAGATCAGAAGAAAAAGTGAAAACACATGGCCGAGGTCAGGGGATCAGAGAACCACCACACACAGCAAAGGGAAAGGAAGGCACTGGGAACTCGTGTGAAGAAATGGATTATATAAACAGAGCTTACCATCGCCTGCGCCCCATTATCCTGTAATTTACCCTGCATGGGAGCATAGAAATATATTAAACTAGTGATGGGTTTTACCATTTCTTTACAAGCCAGCCTCGTGCCAATCAAGCCTACTATATACTTTGAGACATGTTTAGAATTCTTGAACTAATGTGTTTATTTTAAATATCACAGAGAAATTATTACATCACTAGAAAATAATGCCAGAGCGGGGGTCTGCCGCCCTTTTGAAGTCCTGTTTCAACGAAACATGATTTTAATTACATAATCACTTTGAAACTATAATTATACAATAAACGATGAGGATTAAGCGGGAAGTATAGAGTACATTAAAAATTGCTTAGGTCTTGAGAAAACAAACTGAACATGAGGGGGGAAAAGAAAGAGATGAAACCCGAGGTCCTGGGGAGGGGGGTTGATAAAACCCTACAATGGCTTTCTTCTGAGCTGCGGAGGGATGGGCGCCTGCGGCTTTCATTCAGCCCGGGCCACAAGCCCGGCGTGTTGCAGAGTAAACGCTAGCAAATCCCAGACAGAATCAAAGAGAGGCCCGGAAAGATGGCTCTGTGTTTGCTTGCTAGTCTTTCTACACAAAAGCAAATAAAGTTGTTCTTTGACATTCACGAAATGCGTGTACATGGGGCACCCGCAGTGCACTGGAATGCCTAGGGGGTGATTGTTTTGTTGGTCCTTGGCGTCCAGGAGGAGAAGCATCCAAGAGCAATGGCGTCCTGGGTGCCACGATGCCCGCAAGGAGTCTATAAACAAGTGTCCGGTGGCCCCAGCGCGACTGTGAACGCCCTGGGGCTCACACGCAAACCATGCTTTCTGCCTGGCACCAACTTCCTGGCCCTGGGCCCTTCTCCGGGGCTATCCCGGCTGCGTGCACTTGCTTCAGGGTTCGCGTTGAGTTTTACTGGAGGCCAAAGGCAGGAATCAGATTTTTTTCACCTAAAGGGAGAAATTTGGCCGCACCCTCCCTAAGAAGGTCAGCCGAGCCAGAGCGCCAGAGCGCTGGCCTTGCTGGCCTTGCTGGCCTTCAGATCCGGAGGCGACAGGGGTCTAGGCTAAGACCCTGACTCAGCCCAGAGCTGGAAACCACTGGAGAGGAGAAATGGGGAGAGGGGAATACACGCGCCACAGATAGAGGCCGGGAGTGTCCTTTTCAGGAGAATTCATTTTATCGGTGTGCTTTGCCAGGCTAGTGCGATCATCGGGCGGGCGCATGCAACTTGCCGAATCTAACTGCATCTTTTAATGGCGGGCTTTTATGACACATTTATTACCCACATTGCCTGGGGTCACCTTTAATACTTGACAGTATACGCCCTGCTGTGGGCAGTTTGGAAGGCAGATGCCTGCCCTGGCTGCGATTGAGATATAAGGGGTTAAACATTACCACTCCAATCTCAGGCAAGAGGGACACTCCCCGCTTTTTGTTTAAGCAACGCATTAATGACTGAAGAGGCTGGGATGTTTAAATCCAAGTGCAATCCCGAAGATGTTTCCCTGCAGAATTCAGAGGTGGGGTTTGGGAAGCCAGCTGGGGAAAGTGACAATAAACATCTCGCTTGGGCCCCCGCGGTTCCTCAGCTCTGACCCATTAATATTAAGGCACATCAGTATCACATCGGTCTGCAATGGACCATCAACAACCAAGAAAAAAAATGCGAAAGAGAAATAAAACAGTCCATCCGAAGAGTCCTCCTGTGAACGTGTTTATTCTTCGCTTCCCTAAGCCCAGGATGTAATTTTCTCACAGTCCTCTTGCAGACCAAAGTGCTGTACTAGGCGGACAGCGCTAAGACCCTTCTAAACCCCTGAGAAATTACCAGTGGGCACTAAGTCAGGGGTTGGTTTTTTGTTTGTTTGTTTGTTTGTTTGTTTGTTTTTAATGGCGTCTGAAAGGAAAATAGGAGGTTCTTTCTGAGGATGAGCATGTTGAGAGTGGGAAGGTTTAAAGAACAAGAGGAGAAAGAGAGAAGAAGGAAAAGAAAGAACATGAGGAGGAGAGGGTCGTAGGGGAGATGGATCCTTGGGAGTAATAGTGACTGTAATAGGTATTATTTACCCACCTCTTAGTAATACAAGAACTCTTCCTATATTATCTCAGCTGATGCTATTGCAACATCTATTTGACTAATACTACCAAACACGGTCTGTTTACTATATGCTCTCCACCGTAGTGTCTTACATCCCTTCCTTCCTCATATTACTTATATGGAATATCCTAATCCATTTCACAGATCAGCAACCCAAGCACTCAGAGATTATTTAATCTGTCCTAGGTCACTTGGTCATAAAATGGCCAGAGTGCACAGGAATCCAGAGTTGAGTTCTTGGTCAGGACAGTATGCTAACTGAAACTGGGAGACACCGAGGCTTATCTGAGGTTCCAGCTAGGGAAGTCTACAGCCAGGACTGGAACCCAAAGTGTAGTGATTGTGATGTGTGTTTTTCACCCAGTGAAACCCCTTGTCCTGAGAGCCATACATCATGCTCAAGGCCCATCCTCACTGGACCAAGAACCATCAGCATGGACTTCCTGTTCTTCTGGAGAGCCAGGGCAGACAATGGAGTGGACAGCCAGGCAATGAGCTATTTCTTCTGGGGTTAGATCCTCTCCTAGACAAAGAAGTTTGGGTCTCTCTGAGATCCTGGTACAACCCTCTACATAGTGAATGCAGGGGCTCGACTGGGGAATCCCTCCTGCCAGATGCAGGATGAAGGTAGCAGGGTGTTTAGTGCACCCAGCTGCCTTGATGCTTGTCATGGGCTTGACTGCCCCTTCTTTCCAGACTCTGACTGATCTAGACCACAAAGTCGGGGTGGCGGCTTTGGCAGGGCACTGTGCATCTCTGAGGGGCGTCACATCTCACACTGGTCATCAGCATAGATACCACTCTACAGAGTTGCTCACCCATTGCAGGTGAGTTCCAGGGCAGAGCTGAGTGGCAGGTGGAAAAAGCTCCTAGGAAAGCTCCCAGGAACTGATCAAGAGGGGGAGGTCTGGCAGTCTGAGACCACTGCTCCCAGTTATTGGCACCACCTGTGAATGGCGTCAGGCTAGCTTTGTCCCATTTCTTCCTGGAAGCTAGTAACTAACAAGCCAGAGGAGACAGTTTAGCGTTGCATCTTTCATGTCTAAGGGAGGGATAATGGCAGTTCCTTCCCATTTTACAGGCAGCGAGAAAAAGAGAAACCCTTCTGGAAGACCATGTGTCTGAGCCTACTGCCTGGCTCTGCCTGCTGATGCTTGAGAGCGGATGCCCAGCACTTCCTCTCTAACTTCCCAGTTCACTGTTTCTGGGGAGCTCAGAGTGGAAGCTCTGGCAAACTGGGATGGGGGAAGAGGGCAGAAGGTCCTTCATCTGAATCCAGAAGGCCAGAGTCCTCCATGTAGAGCGCTATGAAGCTCTGGTGGGCTTTACCACCACAAACCCAGCAGAGAAGTAAGTGATGCTTTGAGATGCTCTGTACTGAGACCTTCCCAGGCACCTACTTCATCTTGGCTGCGTGTGTGAAGCATGTGGAGGAGTTTTGAAATTTTGATGCTGAGATGACTAGAATCAATTCTAGAAGGACACCAAGGTTATTAAAGTTCTTAAGCAATTGCACCATGCAGCTATGTCTGAGAACCACCCTTTAGGGTGAAGGTCTCCATCCTCACAAACACCTCACCGGCCTGATACTGGAAATGAAACCCATCTCCTAGATAAAAAAAAAGTTGAGGCTTAGAGAGGATCTGTGTCTGGTCCAAGGTTAGCCCAGAGACACAGCACAGGTTAGTCTGGTGCCAGAGAGTGGCATTCACCTAGGCCGAATCATTTTCAGTGGTTGTGCTAAAAGTTTAGCCCCTGAGATACCCTAGAGTAGTGACTCTCAGCCTTCCTAATGCTGCCACCCTTTAATATGGTTCCTCCAGTTGTGGTGGCCCCAACCATAACATTATTTCATTGCTACTCCAAAACCGTACTTTTACTACGGTTATGAATCATAATGTAAATATCCAATATGCAGGATATCTGACATGCACCCCCCCCCAAAGGGGTTGCAACCCACAGATTGAGACCCGCTTCCCTAGAACATAGCAGGAAGAGATCAGCAGATCATCAAAGCTTGAGGGCAAAGAACCATCTGCAGCCAGGGGCTTGAACAGAGGAGGAGGCAGGAGGAGAAGAACGGGAACATGGCAGCGTTGGTTTCTTCCAGAAAGAAGGGCCCCCAGATGACCCTGCACCCAGACAGTTCCCAGACAGGCTTATGATTTGCAAAGATGGCGGGAGACGAGTCAAGCCCTGTCACACACAGGAGTGTAACCTCTTAGGGCAGCTTGGAGTTGTGCAGTGAGCATTAGGCTAAGAGTCAAGGAAACTGCAAGTCCACTTGAGCCGTTGGTAGGTCTCTCAACCCATCTCCTCTCTTGTGAAACACTGAGTAGACAGGAGACTCTGTATGGCTACCTCTGACTCCCAGGTAGCTGTAGCCATTTGGGGCCGTGGTAGAAATAAGTTTGAGTCTGCTGGGACAACACATGACAGTGTGTCATTGTCCTATCTTAATAGGTTTCCACAACTTTCCTAAAGACAGGAAACTACGACTCTAGGAGTTTCTAAGCACTTTCTTCAGCTCATCTGTTCATCCGGGACGGGTCCTTCTACTGTAGAATGTGAAGAAGCAGTGGGAGAATTTATGAAAGCGGCTGAGCTTTTCAGAACACCCAGAACTCACTCCGGAATGTGCGTAGGGCCAGAGCTGGTCTGCGTTTGGAAGGGAGCAGAGGAGTAGAGAATTGGTCTTCTGAACCAGGCACTTCTTATGGCCTCAGTTATTTGTCCATCAGTCCCAATCCTCGTGGGTCATAGAGTCACTGCATACACCTAAGACCTTCGGGAGAGTAAGGGCCAGCATGGAGATTTACTGTCCTGGAGGAGAAATCTGCACTGGGAGTCAAGGGATCCCTAGACAAAGTCCTTTCCACATCCGCATAGGTGAACTTCATACCTCAGGGCTCTGATTCCTGCCTACTCATCAGACTACCTGGGCTTGCTCCTCAACTTAATGATGTCCAGATATCCCCATCATGCACTGAGGTAGTGTAAGTGAAATAATGCACTTTATATGCTTAGCCTATCATATATCCTGGCTTAGCAGTGTGCTATGCCAGCGTATCGGCTGTTTTCCCCTCGAGTCTTCATGGCGGACTCGGACTGCCCAGTAGCTCAAGAGTGCTCTACTATGAGTTGCTGGCTTAGGAGAAAAGATAAAAATTTGAAATACATTTTCTATTTTCAAACCACTGCAAAGGTGAAGAAAAATGATGAACCCATGATTAAGTCGGGGATTGTAATCAAGGCTGAGGGCTATCCAAATGGATTACGTCACCAGCTCAGGTGGTAACATCCACACATCCACACAGGGATTCCTTTTTTTTTTTTTTAAACTTACTATGACTCTAATGGGCAGCTGGGCTGGGAGTGGTGGCTCCAGATGCTTAAGGGGAGGTCACGGAGAGGCCAGCAGTCAGCGGGAGATTGACAGGGAGACCATTACCTGGAGACACCCATCTGAGACCGGAGCTGTGTAGATGTGGTGGCTGCTGATGGGATGAAGGGTGGAGAGAAAAAGGCAGCTGGGTATAGAAGCCCAGGAGAGCCCAAAGCCAGTACTGCAAGTGGAAGGAGAGACTGCAAAAGGGGACAGAGCTGGAGGAACTGGAGAGGCAGGAGAAAGACCTGGAGGGATGCTCCTCTGGTGGCCAAGAAATGTGGTGGCCGGATGGGTCAACAGTGCCACCTCCACCAAGGGGCTGATTTAAGATTGCAATTTAAGGAAATTTCTCACTGGACTTGACATTTTAGAAATCCTGAGCTGCTTTAGCAGGGAAGAGCAAAGGGTGGAATATTAAATGGAGGCGAGCTAAGAGAGACACAGAACCTCCTTCCAGCGAGACGAAGGTGCAGTTACCATTGGGAAGCCCGTCCTTCCTCGAGGCCACCAGCGCCTCCTTGTCATACTACAGGAGACACAGAAGGAATCCCACTGCCACCCCATTTTATTTTTTAAATACAGACTGCCTCACGAATCTGCGGGTCGTCCTTGCACAGGGGCCATGTTTATCTTCCGTGTATTTGCTTCGGTTTCGGGGCGTCTGCCAAAGTGCGCAACGGCTGTTAATTTGACGCTCAACTTGAAATGGGGTTCTCAGACACGCACACTAGTGCACAAGACCCTACGCGCTGGAGGAAAGCCGAACCCAAGCTCACAGCCAGAATATGAAACCTATTTAAAACACGCTTGATTCTTCTCCGGAACAGTGCTTGCTACTCTCGTGGTAAAAATCATCCCCTCCAGCCAGTGGCAAGCTAAGCGAACCCAGCCGCAGCTCCAGGCCACAAAAGTCAGCACTGTGGCTGCCAAGCCTTGCAAGGCCCCAGTTTGCTGCCTAACAGGAAACCCCCAGTACAAAACAGCCCATACTCCTCCTCCTGCCTGATGGTTGACCACTCTAAGGAAATTCAGAGAGCCTACAATGAGGGCAAAGAAGAAACCACAAAAACACCCCCAAAAGAAATATAAGAAGTCCTCTGTGAACAGCCCAACACCGTACAACATGACCAGGACGCTAGAGGAGTCGCATCTTACTCCCTCAGCCAGACTCTCCAGGGCCGAGGCTAGCTCTGCAAGGAGATGGGAGTCCCGAGGGCCATCTCAAAGTTGTCTTCTCCTAACCTGTCATCAAGGGGTCTCCTAATCTGACCCTGTCAAGAGCCCACAGGGGCCAGAGGGGCTGCTGGGCAGGGTCAGCAGGCTGCTAGGTTCTGTCTCCGCAGCTGAGCTGTGGGGAAAAAAAATCAAGGACTCCAGTAACTGGTCTTCTCCTGGCTTGCCATTTGGCCTACGTGTGAACACAAGGGCATAGCAAGGCAGAATGGCAGTTCCCCCTGGGTGGGGTGACTGGAAGTGAACACAAGAGGGCGCTCTCTGTCTTGACCTAGACGTAGGTTACAGGGTCCAGGGCATGCAGGAGTGGAACCCTTAGGGTCACTGAACTTTTCTGTTGGCATATTGTACTTCTTAAAAGCTGTTACTCCGCCCCCGCCCCCTTCAACCAATGACAACTATGCCCGGTGACTCTCTGTTGCCAGATTCTAAAATACCACCCTGCCATTTCTCTCTCTCTTCAGGCGATGGTCTGCAATTTTCCTCTTGCCCTGCTGCCACCGCTATGCAATTTGCACCTCGCTAATTTCCTGGCTGAGTCTTAATGCTGTCTGGTCACTGCTTGCTCCACCCACCCGGACAGGCGGCGGCGGCGGCGGCGGCAGCAGCAGCAGCAGCAGCAGCCTGTGGCTCTGCATCTGATCGGGCGGCTTGTGACCTGGACACAACTCGACAGACATCCAGCTTTGAAGAATCACCTAAGAGGGGCAGATGTCGGAGGGACACGGAACCCCCGGATGGAGGGTTCCCCCACACCCTTGCTGTGAATGGAGCTGTTTTGAGCAAGCAAAAAAACATCCCACTTCGCTTGGTTGGAGGGGGTGTTGCTGGGCAGGATCGCGTGATTGACGCTCTTGTGGTCCAATTTGCTGCTCACTGAAGCATTAAAGCGGCAACGCTGAAGTCACTGGAAAGCCAGCAGCCCCGAGCGAGCGAGCGAGCGGAGAGTGCTCAGTTCCAACCTACAAATAAAAAGCATTCTCACTCTGCCTGGGCTCCCAAAGCGTCTTTCACATGGGCCTGCCAAATATGTCATGCAGCCGACCGCCAAGTACTTCTGCAGGTGGCAATTAAAACAGCTGAGGTCTTCTCCTCCATAATGATGGGTTAGGAAGACTATATATAAGGGCTGAGGTTCTTTATTTATGCTTCCGCATTCTTCAAGGCAGGGTGGTTGGGGGGGGAATTCACTGGAGTTCGATGCCAGGTTCTGGTACCGATTAGCTTGTGACCTCAGATGGCTTATTTAGACTCTAATCTGTGAAATGAGAGGGTTAGACAGGCTCATAGTTCAAGGGTCATTTTTGGCTAATGTTCTAGGAACCCATCATATATCGTTGCAGCTGCATGTACACTATCCGTCCTTATTCAATAGGTTTTGATCTTTTTTAAAAAAAAATACCCTGTCTGTTCGGAGGTAGGTATTCAGTGATTAAGCAAATTCTTGACAAATTATCCACAGACACCTCTGTGAAAGACACAATGATGGATGAAAATAAATTCTTATTTTTTAATTCCCTCTATCTCTCTCTCTCTCTCTCTCTCTCTGTGTGTGTGTGTGTGTGTGTGTGTGTGTGTGTGTGTGTGTTCATGAATGTAAGTATAGATGCTGGTGGAAGCCAACACATATTGGAGCTGGAGTTACAGACAGTCGTGAAAGAGGAACCAGGAACCAAACCCAGTTCTTCCGAGAGAGATTGCATGCACACCGCCATCTCTCCAGCCCTACAATGAAACTCTTATTCTCGGATAACTGTGAATCCCCCAAAACAAATTGGACGTGGTGTTTACCTCCTTTGAATGATTATATGAGCGTATAAACTCCCTCTGTCAAGTTTTCAAAAATCTCGCCCGATTCTTCAAATGAATTGACTAACAAAATTGTTCAGTCTGAAACACATGCAAATTGATAATTAGTAAGTTGCTCAAGGTATCTCTGGCCATTTTAAACTTTTCTCTGTGCGTGGGTGTGAGCGCGCGCGCGCGCGCGCGCGCGCACACACACACACACACACACACACACACTCACGTTAGACACTCAGATATATGAGCTGTCAAAACCAATTGTCTTAGGGTTTCTATTGCTGTGAAGAGACACCATGACCACAGCAGCTCCTATAAGGAAACATTTAACTGGGGCTGGCTTACAGTTCAGAGGTTCCGTCTATTATCATCATGGTGGGAAGCAGACATGGTGCTGGACCTAGGGCCGAAATGGCAAAGTGCTCCAGGCCTGTCTTCATGGTGATCCAGTCCCTCTCCTTAGGCCCTGGTCACCATGGTGGCCTCCTCAGCATTCAGCACTCCCAGCACCCCAGTCTGAACCCTTCTACCTGCCTCCACTTGGGGGGCTGACAAGGGGCTGTGAAGCGCTTCAGTGACAGGGAGACTTAAGGAGTTGTGGAAAGGTGAAGTAAACATGGATGAAGGAATAAAAGGACTAGCAGGCAAACTTCTCTCTTTTTGATCTTGAAGGCCGGTGCCCAGAGACTCTCAGGGTACCAGGTAGGGAACAGACGCCGAAGGTCCAACCCCTTCTCCCTGGGTGATGCCAGAGGCAAAGCCATCAGGTGACGTGGTTACGGACTCAGGTCTGTGCTCTTGACTTCCACACCAGCCTCTTTCCACTCTGCTCAACTCAGTCAACTATCTGCTTCCCCCCCCCCCACACACACACACACTCCCTTTGCCCTCCTCTCTCCCTCTCTCTGTCAGGGGTTTGGGTTTTTTATGTGTGTGAGACGGTTTCAATATACAACCCAGACTGGCCTAAAACTCCCTAGGTAGCTCAGGCTGGCCTCAGTCCTATTCCTTCAACCCTACTGAATTCTTGGATCAACAGTGGGGTGCTTCTCATTTGGCATCATACCTGTCTTCATACGTGCTCTTTAAAACAGTTACCTTAGGGCGCGTGCCACCAACGCCCAGCCTAAAATAAATTTAATCCCAGCACTCGGGAGGCAGTGCCAGGCAGATCTCTGTGAGTTCGAGGCCAGCCTCGTCAACAGAGCAAGATCCAGGACAGGCACCAAAACTACACAAAGAAACCCTGTCTTGAAAAACCAAAAAAATAAGTAAGTGCCCTTATTTCAGGGCTTCACGTTCCTGGAAGGGCTCTCTATTAAGCAAACGGATGTTCAGGCAGCCTCTGCTCCTAGCCATAAGCCGTTGGATGGATTTGGTTGTGGGGATCTTTCTCGGTTGACTACCAGGATCTCAGGGGCAAGTGTGTATGGGAAACTAAAATCTGGAGCCTGGACTGGTTCCTGGAGGCAGATTCCCACGCCCCCCCCCCCCCCCCCCCGCTTTAGCTGAACTTGGACACCTCTCCCTCCTTATTCCCCTATTCCTAACCCATCCTTGACTCTGCCCACGGGCCCACCACTTCCATCCTTCCGTTATTTCCTGGTGAACATGGCGCCAGGCTCATTAGTGCCAAATGATTTTCCACATCGTGACCTCCCGTCTCCAGTGTGAGTCCCCCCCCCCCACTGGCTGCAGAGTTTGGGGTGAAGGCTACCTGACACCCTGGCACTGGAATGTGTTCTCCGGGGCAGATGCTCCTACGTGCCGCACAAGCCACAGGGCAAGCATGCTAGCGTGGTTGGGAGCCTGGGAGCCGCGATCCCCTGTCAGGACAATGAGACTTTTATTTCTACCCTGCCTCAGCTGGCAGTCTCTCTCCCACTCTCTTTCTTGGTTGGGCTTTGGTTTAAAGTTACCCTTTTGGGATTTGCTCGGTGTTTTCTTTCGCATGCCACCGGGGAAGTTTCTCTTTCCACAGTGGACAGTACACAGACGGGTCAGTTAGTCCCAGGCCCCGCAGGACCGCAAGCATTGGTGTTCAAAGGCTTCCCTAAACCAGCCTGTCAGACAGAACCCAGTGGAACTTGCTTCTGGCCATTTGGAGAAGCATGATACACGGCAAGCTAATCTTAAAATGACTGTTTTCTGTTGGGTTTATGTAATTTTAACTGAGTACCCTTTCTCCCTACTGACCCCCAAGGTTTTCACAGAAACATCTGGAAGGAGAGCTGTTTGTGTGTGGGGTGTCTATTGGGATTATATCGCTAGCAATCCACAGAGTCTGCTTAATGATCAAAGGAATTTATTTGGGGGTTAACTCATAAGACAGAATAAAGGAATTTGTTGCAGGATCCTGGAAGGGTGAGGTATGGTCCAACGCTGTTCTCTGGAGAGCTCTGCCCTGGTCCACCCCAGGATCCAAAACCATGAGGTAGCGAAGTGAGAGCCACACACATGCATGCCAGGTCTTAAGGTCCCCTAGTGGCCATGCACCAGGGGCATGTAGCTCAAGGTCATAGGCAGGTGTAACAGTTACCTGCTACCTCATTAGGGGAGGTGTTTCAGGAAATGGCTCAAACAGTTCCCATTACATCTCCCTCTTTTGTCTAAATAAGAAAGTTCTAACCTAACACAAAACTAGATACAATAGGAGTGATTATTAAGTATTGTCTGGGAGAAATAATGGATAACGACCTAAGCAAAGTGGAACTACAACCAACAAGAACAACATCAAACAAGAGACACATACTAAAATCCAGAGATGTCCAGAACATAGGTAAATGGCATGTTACAGAGATTATTCTAAAAGCTGTCCTATCCTGAAGAATCTGAACCTAGTACTTAATATGTTCTAGCTAAGATACAAGAAGATTGTAACTGCAATTATTAGTCTTCAACTCCATCAAAGACCTGAGAAGGAATATAATAGTACCTGAGAAAACAGGAAAATGCACACAAGCAATTTTCGAAAAATCTTTCGAGAATGACAGAGACAGCTGGCAGCCTGGACAGTCACCTAAAGTTTCTCAGCACTGTTGGGACATCCATTTGGCTACGGTCCTAGAATATCTGACAGACCATTTTCAGAAACAGGAATTTTGAAAAACCATCTTACCTTGTCTTGGCAGAGTTCAGTAGCCACTTTTCCTTGTGTCCCGCTTGTCCAGAAAGGACAGCGTTCATACTGTCAGCAATCAAGGTAAGGGCAGTTCTTTGCCCAGTAGGCCATTATGCACCAGGAAGAAGACAAACTTCCAAATGGAGTATCTTAGCCCAACATTCTCTTGGGATCAGATTGGTGCAGCCAGGAGCAATCATGTCTCACGTCAACAGATTTCTAAGTTATTTAAATGCCATATTCTCTAGGTCTATGAAGTGTCTGAAGATTACCTGTCTATCTGACCTATGTATCTGTAAATCTGGACAACCTAGCTGACATAACTGCAGATATGAAAAGCATGGGTGACTATAAATCTTAAATCTTATCTACCTAAATAACCTAAGGACTAAGGCTTCATATAAACGAGGTAAACATCTGTAAACAAATGTATGGTAAAAGGACAATGACCTCAAATTGTGACAATATACAAAATACCTTAAACAGAGGCAGAAATGTACAGTGCAATATGTAATATGACAACAATCCTAAACATGTATCAATATACAAAATATCTTAAACAGAGGGAGAAGACACATACAGTATGACAAATATAATTTTACATTTGTATCAATATACAAGATATTTCAGATAGAAGTAGAAATATATGTACAATACAAAAAATATAGTTTTGTATTTTTCCTCAATATATAAATTATCTTAAATAGGAATATAAAAATAGTTTATTTTTGTATCAACATACAAGATTCCATAACTGTGCAAATTATCTAAGGCTGATATTTTACTAAATTAGTTTACTAGTATATACAATAATCTACCTTAATATTCTATACCTATCCATTCCCCTTTTTTCTTTTCTTAAGGAGAATAATGAGTCTAATCTTTGTTCCATCCCCAATCCTATAACCAGCATCCATAACCCTGAGAAACATGAAACCTTTGGAAGAGGGGGCATTGTCTTCTTAGAATTGTTTCCTGCTGTTTAGGGGGTGACGGTTTCTCTGTGGCATGCTGTAACAAAGCTCAGTTAGGTCCCACGAGGGCTCTCCATAGATTCTGCAGCCAGTCTCAGAGTAATGGGTAAGGTTGTCTGAGATTCTGGCTAGAAGTGAGCATAATGGGCCATCTCATCTTGGAACTGTCCTGGAGCGTTTTCGGTCCAAAGCTGGTCATTGAGTAATATACATGGATATCACGGCATCGTTTTGGACTGGGTAGAGTCATTTTTGTGGGGCCCCATTTTCTTTCTGGAGACTTGAGAGATTCTTGTTGGAAAGACTTAATTTTTATTGTAGAAAATTTGGACATTTTAATATCAAAATGGAAAGTTTGGATTTATTCTGAATAGAGAAAGGATTCTCCAAAAGCAAGGACAAGCATGGAAAGAAATAGAATCTCGATGACAATGTTCCCTAGATTATTGGTTTTCTTCTGCCCCATATCAGATGGCTCTTCTGATATGAGACAGGATCTCTTGATTGTTTTTTTTTCTTTTAGCAACATGTTTGGGTTTATAGAAGGAGAGAGCTATATTTCAATTCCAAAGCCAGTTTGATTTATAATTGAATTGGAACCATGAGTTTTTCTAGAGTTAAAAGAGATATAGATACTAGGCAGTGAGATATTATCCTGTGTAGGTTGGTACCAACAGGTTCTTTTTCTTCTGTAGACATCTGAGTATCCAAGGTCTTATGATTTCTGAAAGATGGGCATTTCTAATATCCTATAAAGACAGAAAACAGAACCCTGCCCCAACCCTTGTTTGTTAACTTTTTTAAAATAACTTGTAGGGATGTCATATTGGTGGGCAAGCTATTATTTTTCCTCATCAAGGGGTTTTTCCTGTTCGAATCAAATTTTTATTAATTTTGTTAGTATCCATAGCCTTTCTTCCCCTGCAGAAATAAAAGCAAAACCTCTTTTCCAACGTAGGACATATCCTGGTTTCCATTCTGAGGTTAACATATCTTTATTTGCTCCTCATCTTTGTGCTTCAGTCACCATGAAGTCTGGCCACCACAGACAGGCCTGTCTCTGATTTACTCTGAATCTTAGTGACAATACCAATCAAAGAATCTAAAAGATTTGCTGCCTTTTAACCCAGGGGAGGAGGGCCAGATTGTTTTGTTGTTGGTTGGTAATTAAACACTAATAACTATAGGAAGAAGATGTCTGATATCAGTGAAAGTCTTTAGGAACCCCCAGAAGGTTTTAATTCTGCCTTTAACACTCTGGGAAGTTATTTACGGTTGGTGTCTTAGTTAGGGTTTCTATTGCTATGAAGAGACACCATGACCATGGCAACTCTTATAAAGGAAAACATGTAATGGGCTGGCTTACAGTTCAGAGGTTCAGTCCATTATCATCATGGTGGGACATGGTGGCATGCAGCCAGTCTTGGTACTGGAGAAGTAGCTGAGAGTCCTGCATCTTGCAGGCAACAGGAAATGGTCTGTCTCACTGGGAGTGGCTTGAGCATATATAAGATCCCAAAGCCCACCTCCACAGTGACACACTTCCTCCAATGAGGCCACACCCACTCCAAGAAGGCCACACCTCCTAATGGTGCCACTCCCTATGGGGGCCATTTTCTTTCAAACCACCACAGCTGATATAACCTGTCTTCAGCTAGCCCCATGGCTAGGTGCTTGAAACCTTGTTATTTTCTGCTCAGGGAAGCTGGGGTCCCATAAATGTTCACAACCCAGATTCTGAGCCAGTAGCCTCAGCCCTGGGGAGTCTTGTAAACTCACCCTGGTGAAGGCATGCAGTATGATATGTCTTTATGCACACTCACCTCATGTATAAGCAAGCTCACACTATATGAGTGAGCCCATCCACTTGGGGCCAGGGTGACTTCTCTCAGGTACAAGTATCCTTCCCTAGACTTTATTAACTTAGTGCAAAATTAATAAGACTTATGAGAAGTACATAAAGAAAAGAAAGCAAAATACATTCTTTTCCTTCCTCAGTACATCTTCCGCTGTTGCCGGAAAGAGGAAAAGGCCAGGCTCCATCGTTTCAGATCCCTCACTTCCGGTCATCCAGGAAGGGACTTGAGGGCTGTGCACTTGCCGCTGATACTTTTTAGCTGTTGTATTAAAACGAACTATATTCTTTGTTTTAGCCAGCGTCCTAATGCTGTGACGAGACACCATGACTACGTCAACTCTCATAAAGGAAAGCGTTGAACTGGGGCTGGCTTACGGTTCACAGATTTAGTCCGTTGTCAGGGCAGGAAGCATGGCAGCATGCAGGCAGACATGGTGCTAGAGAGGTGGCCGAGAGTTCCATATCCAGATCGGCAGGCAGCAGGAAGGAAGAGTGAGCTTCTGAAACCTCAAGCCCACCCTAAGTGACACACTTCCTCCCGTAAGGCCATACCTCCTAAAGTGCCACTCCCTGCGGGCCTTTGGGAGTCATTTCCATTCAAACTGACACACTCCTATAAGAATATGTACAATACAACCTATCTAGGGACACAATTGAATTTCTGCAAACATTTGCATCCTCACGCCATCCTTTGCAATCATAACCTAGAACATTCTATCACCCCCCCCACTTCCGGGTGCCCTTTAGCTGGTTGATCTCCATTCCAGCTCCTGAGCTTCTTTTGATGATATGGAGTAGTTTTTGCTGTTTTTAGAATTTCATTTAAATGAAATCATGTACTATGTTCTCTTTTTGTGAATTAAAAAAATAAATCAGCATGCTGTTTTTGAGATTCCTCCATGGTGAGGTGTCAATTATTTTCTGTTGCTGACTAGAATTATCGATTGATAGTTGATACCACTGATGAATATTAACATCCTTGTTCTGTGAATGGACAATAATTTCCTCACCCACTCTTCAGTTCCTGGACATTCTTGTTCTTTCCAGTGTAGACCATTAAGAATTTCCTAAGAAGCTGAGACATAGTTGTTCACAGTCATGAAATCAAAGGATTAAATCTGAATAGCTCAGGTCTAGAACACAGAGCTTAATAGCTATGAGACTTATTTCTAAGGCAAACATTGTTGTGTGAGCATGAAGAGGTACAGCCAGGCCACCTACACCTTGATTATAATGATGATACTTATTAACATAGTGTGTGGATGCTGACACTTCCCATCTGCAGGCTGTTTTCAGACTTGAACTCTGGCAGTGTGGTGCATCTGCAAGGTCTGGGCTCTCCCACCCTCCTTCCTCATTGCTCCTGTACGGCTCACCAGGAGGGACAAGGTCAGTTCTGCTGGAACTTACAAGGCACAAGGAATTCTGCTAATAATTTTACCGGTGAAACATTGACCCATGAGCCCACTTACACAAATCATTTAAGTCCAGGTTTAGCTCAAGTTCTAGGGGTTTTAACAGCCATTCCAAGGGGGCTGCTATGTATACATCCATTCATTTAAAAGGACCCATGAAAAGAATCTTGAAAAAAAATATGAAGTTGATAGAACCTAAACACAATTTGACTCATTTTGCTGATGTCATGAGGTAATTTTGATGATGGAAGACGTGCCACCCAGAAGCAATTCACTGGGTATAGTGGCAGGATAAACCTGCGGAGTTAAACCATGATGTCCATGCTCCCAGCCACCAATGCAGTTTCCCCCTCTCTCCAATTATTCATTTCCTTTTTAATAGGTCACGTCTCATTTCCCTTGATTTAGCACTGGGTCCGATACAGTTATGGGTTTGGTGTGGGGGATGGGAAGAGAGCCAACAAGAAAGAAGTTTATGGGAAATAAGATGGCCCTGTTCTTAATTTCCAAGTGCACACTGGGACTGCACCACTCCTTTGCCGGCAAAGGGCTTTGCTGTGTTTATACTCTTGAAAGAATAAGAAGTGTGCTGGAAAACACCCATTGATGAATAGCGCGTTTGCGCATGTCAGAAGAAGGAAGTATCCTAATGCGCATTTCACCACAAGGTCAAGGAGAATATTTTTAAAACTAAACTCCAGTGTAATGTGAAAAAATAGACCAGTTCCTACATCTATCTTCAGGAAAAATAAATCACGGGCAAATATTTTAATGGCTTCAAACTGCAATAAAAAAAAAAAGAGAGAGAGAAAGTCTCTGGGGTAGCTAGCGTCCTCATTGGGAGCTTTGTTTACACTACGTCTCTGCATTATTATGCACCCGCATTTATAGTTATGATGAATTTGCAGGAAAACATCACATGACCACATCTTGTTAAATGACATAGGTAGGAAAAAACTACCAAGATGAAGAGTTTAGAGTCCAGCCAACTCTGGTTAGGACGTTCCTCAGCCGGAGAGGCCACTGGAAAAAGCCCACCCTGACTTCTTTCTACAATTTCTTAATTGTTTTGCTTAAAAGCCTGTAAGACAGTCACGGCCTCAATTAGTGTTTGTTTAGTAAATAAACATTGAGTCTAAATGTAGCGCATACCACTTTCTTAACATTTTTAGTAACATTTTTTTTAAGCCCTCATCGCTGGCATTGGTGGATAGAGGTCATTTGTTTGGGCGTTAGGAAATCACTGGGCCTGGAGAGAAGACTCAGTGGGTAAGTGGAGTACCATTCTTACAGAGGATGGTTCCATTCCCAGCACCCACATTAGGTGGCTCACAACTGCCCATAATCCAGAGGATCCAATGCTCTGCCCTCTGAGGGTACTCACACTCATGTGCATGCACGCATGCACACACACACACACACACACATACACACACTTAAAATTCTTTTAAATCTTAAGTTAGGAAACTGTCATGACTTTGAGTGACAATGAACTAAACAATCCCTTTCTGTAGAATCACATATCTGAGAATTGATGTATTCCAAGTGAGGTCTAAAACATCTCCTTAACTGAAAAGTAATAGAGACCTGCTTCCCTCTGTTGAATGATTCAAGAGTATACATTATGCAAAATGAGGTATTCTGCCTATCCCAAAGTCAGTGGCTTGGGAGGTGACTCCTGGCTGTGCAAGGTACAACTTTTTGATAGCTTTTGTCTCTGACCTTCTAAATGTATAGACATTAAAAATTAGAATAAGCCAGGTGGTGGTGGTGAGGATTAATCCCACACTAGGGACGCAGAGGCAGGAAGATCTTTGTGAGTTAGAGGCCGGCCACCTTGGTCTACAGAGTGAGTTCTAGTATAGCCAGAGCGGTTACTGTTACTCTGTTACACAGAGAAACCCTGTCTCAAAAAACAAAACAGAAAAACTTAGAACAAGGGCCTGGAGAAATGACTTAGCAGTTAAGAGCACTGACTGTTCTTCCAGAGGACCTGAGTTCAATTCCCAGCACCTACAGGACAGCTCAGAGCTGACTGTAACTCCAGCTCTGGGGGATCCAGTTGCCCTCTTCCGGCCTCTCTGGACACCTAAACATACACTCCACCCATACACATAATTTAAAATAAAACAAAAAAAAAATTAAAGCAGAAATATATCATGGGATACATATTATTTTTCATTTCCCTTCTATATTATTATGCAATTTGCTTTTTGCTTGGTGGGTTCTTTTTGAAGGTCACATGACAGGACGGGTGTCAGACTTTCTTTGGAAAAGATCTCTTTCATTCAGGAATCGACTCAGCTAACATTTGCAGAATCTCCACCTCATTGTGTTCCCAGCATTGATCTGGATGCCAGGATGCAGATGGGCAAGTCTCTGCCTTCATTGTCTTCCCTGCCTCAGTTTACCATCTACCCTTGAGCCTTGGGGACGGCACATTCTGGTCCCCATGTTACTGGCTGAATATCTTGATTGCAAACCTTTCTCGCACTGTGAGACAAACCTGGGCTTCCCAAGCAGAGCATGGCATGGAGTGGGGGAGGAGTCCAGGAGAGTGAGAAAAGAGCCATCCTTGGAGCATTCTGGGTATGATAAAGTGTGCCCAGGATGGGGTGCTCTGAAGGAGGTCCTGTGAGCTCAGGATGTGGCGTGTTTTATTTAGGACTGGAGGTGGGCGGAGAGGCTGCCATTACAAAGCGTTGATCGCTGATTCTGAAGAGGATTCAAATTCCTGACAGCTTCAAGTACTCAACCCTACGAAGCCGTAATTATCTCAATCCTGCAAAGGTTTGAGGTTGAAGAAAAAAAAAAAAAAGTAACCAACAAAACCCAACTCTCCAGATGTGTGTCTTCTGTCTGGGGCGCTCTCGTCACATAACGAGAAAAGGACCCACTCAGGAACGAGTTGAGGCTGCCTCCGCTCAGTGTTCACTTTGAAGTCACTTAAACTCCACGAGTTGAGGACAGGATGGAAGGCTGGAAGGACACAACAGTGCGCAGACCCCTAAGAAGAGTTTTGGGAGCATCTACTTCCGGCACAGGCGCTTTGGGAAAGAGTATGCAGAGGCAAGGTGTCGCTTCCGCTGCACGAAGGTGTGGGTATAGGCACGCCATCCCCACCCCACACCTGTCTGCAGAGCTGCACCGCGGCTTCGTGTTGCTGTGTCAGGTCTGCAGCTCTGTATGTGAGCTGGGCTGGCTTCACTCAGCTCCGGCTACCAGGCAGGGGTCAGACCGCCCTAGCCCAGGGAAGGTCAAGTGGAACTCAGCTTTTCAACCTGCCACTCTGCTATTTATAGCTGTTGTTCTCTTCATTTTCTCCCAGGTAGTTAATTATGTCCTTCATCTCCCTGGTTTTCTGAAAAGAATAATTGACTCAAAAGGCCGCATTGTCAAATCTTTATGGAGGGTGGTGTGTGTGGCAGTATGGCAGCCCTGGAAATTAGAAGAAGCCATTGAAAACCAGAGAACCAGGAAAGCTGGTGACCGGACGCCTCTAAGGTGCCCAGTCTGGTGGCTGCAGATGTTTGTAGGGACAGAGCAGTTTCCTAAGGCAGGATCTGGCTGGTATAACACAATCCCAGGTGGCAGGCGTCAGGGTGGAGCATGCATACCCTTTCCAAAGCAGGCAAACGATTCTCTTAAGAATTACATGTAGGCCCAAGAAAAACACGATTACAGGTTGGATGTGGCCCAGGGGTCAGCAATTCAGTGTTCTTGGGTGGTCCCACCTCTTCCACAAACAGAAAATATGCAGATCCGGGGAGAGGACTTCCCCTGGTAGTGACCAGATGGGCCTAGAACCCAGGCTTTCCAGCTAGCTGACTAGACCTGCTCTGGAGTTGTGCTGGGAAATCCCCCCTCCACAGCCCCTCTGCCCTTGCCCCCCCCCCAGGGAGAATATGATGTCAGTTTGACTGAAAACAAATGGTACCTCTTCCAAGAAAAAGCCAGCCACAGACATATCTCTATCCCATGTGGAGCAGGCCCCTTTTGAATGGTCTACAAACTACTCTTTGCAGCCGACAAAGGACCTCCAAATAGCCTGGATCCCAGAATGTCTCCCCACTGTTAAAAATCCCACCCCAAAAGAATGATCCACGGAGCCTAATCCCTCTTTTTACTCTGTAAAGTGGCTGTCCTTTCTGACCCCTGTCAATCAAAGGGTCCCTCACAGTTGATCTAGAACCTTGGGTTCCTGGACCCATAACACTGCCCTGTGAGAGAAGACTGAAACCAGAGAGAATTTTCCCTGTGAGTTTCTGTTCGGGACTGATGAACTCTGTCCTGGTCATCTGCAACTGTCGTTCTCCAGAAGCCACATGACTAGGGTGACAGGTGCCCTGGAGCAGCAGGAGAGACACAGGGTCCCTTAGAAACATAGGACCACACCTTCCACCCCTCACACCCCTGCTCTGGGATGAGCACTCATTATCTTCCTAGGCTTCACCCCCAGGCCACTGCATCACCTTGTCTCAACTCACTTGGGGGCTATGGTTGCTCCAGTTGTCCTTTTCCAGCTATGGGAATGAGATCACCACGAGTGGACATTTGTTGTTGTTCGTTTTTTACTCTTTTGGGGTCCCACCACCCAGCTCCCAAATAAATCACACATGGAGTCTTATTATTACTTATAAAAGGCTGGCCTTAGCTTGGCTTGTTTCTACCCAGCTTTTCTTGACTTTAAATTATCCCATCTACCTCTTGCCTATAGGCTTTTTTTCTTTTCTTACTTCTGTATATCTTACTTTCACTCTTACTCTGTGGCTGGCTGGATGGCTGGGTGACTGGGTGGCTGGGTGGCTGGGTGGCTGGGTGGCTGGGTGGCTGGGTGGCTAGGTGGCTGGCCCCTAGCATCCTCCTCTCCTTGTTCTCTTGCTCTTTCTTCTTTCCCGCCCAGATTTCTCCTCCTATTTATTCTCTCTACCTGCCAGCCCCACCTATCCTTTCTCCTGCCTTGCTATTGGCCATTCAGCTCTTTATTAGACCAATCAGGTGTTTTAGACAGGCAAAGCAACACAGCTTCACAGAGTTAAACAAATGCAACATAAAGGAATGCAACACAGCTTTGCATCATTAAACAAATGTTCCATGGCATAAACAAATGTAACACATCTTAAAATAATATTCTACAACAGATACTACTCCAGTATTTTCTATGTGGCTCAAGTCCCAAGAAAAGTCTAGTGGACAAGACTTGCTGCTCCATCCCAGAGATGGCAGTAGGGTGCTGTGATTTCAACAGCCATTGCTACTCAGTGATGACTACCCCTCAAGTGCAGAGCTAAGTCCTCAGAAAAACACTCCAGGCAGGCATTCTTATCTTGTGCGTGCGCGCATGTGCTAGAAATCAAAGTTCCAAGAAGTTAAGCAAATCACCTAATGGCACAGAGGGGCAGAATTTAAATTTGTCCCCAGGATTCATTAGACCCTTTAGCCTCACTTCTGCATGGAGTTTTTACCTATCCCATCCCAGCAGACTTCACTCTCAAATCACTGGCCTCCGCTAAACCCCAGGAGGTTCTGAACCAAGCTCTGGGGGAACAATGTCAGGGATGCAATAGTTTACATCCTTCTCAAGTCCACTGCGTGCCTCGCGTTTACAGGGACACTCGTGGGACACCAGCCGTCTTTACATGCTCCAAGCGGATTGGACCAAGATACCCTGGTGCGTGCTATGCATTTACCCTACCATCAAATCAGCCCCCAGACCAGCAAAGGCTATTTTGATTTGACCATTGTCTTTTTTTTTTTTTTTTTTTTTTTTTTTTTTTTTTTTTTTTTTGGTTTTTCGAGACAGGGTTTCTCTGTGTAGCTTTGCACCTTTCCTGGAACTCACTTGGTAGCCCAGGCTGGCCTCGAACTCACAGAGATCCGCCTGGCTCTGCCTCCCGAGTGCTGGGATTAAAGGCGTGCGCCACCAACGCCCGGCATTGACCATTGTCTTTTAACTAGGAAATAAATTTGATTCACTCGGAAGCGTTCTGTTGACGCTCACCGGCTTTGCAGTGCTGACATTCAAAAGTACAAGACAGATGGACAGAGCCCACCTCCATGTAGCCCATGTCCAAAGATGGTGACTTCCGTTTTGGTAACAGTTTATTTTTGCCCTTTTCAGCGCCTTCTGGGAATTCTCCATCCCCAGCTCTGCTGTTGTGGTGTTTTTAAACATTTCAAACTTGTGACTGTGTGTGTGTGTGTGTGTGTGCGCGCGCGCAGGGGTGGCATTCGTAGTTGAAAATGGGAGCATGTTTAATGTTGTGCAAATCTTAATTCCTGTTGACAGTAGGAATCCTCCTCATGAGTGAGGTCAGGGATGGGCAGCATTAACAGTATATACCTCTGGATGATGCTCTGGTTTGTCCTGATAAATAAGCGGAGTGGCTTCACAGTTCTGAGGCTTAAGAGCCTGAGGTGTTGGTGACAAGGCTGGTCTCTTCTGGAGGCCATGAGGGAAGGATCAGTTCTAGGCCTCTCTCCTCAGCTTGCGGGTGGCTGACATTACCATGCCCTGCGCATATGCTCCCTTGGGGTCTCTCTGTGACCTTCCTATCTTCTTACAAGGACACTGTTTAGACCAGGTTAGGGCCGACATAATGACCTCACTTCAACTCCCCACCCTCTAATGGGCTGATGGGAAGTATTGGAGGTTAGAGTCTCACCAGTGAACTCAGGGTCAAAGGGCAACACAATTTAGCCCATAACAGCTGGGCTTCCTTGTGCAATACCTTGCTCATGTTCAGCAGCATGCCCTCCATCTTCCCTGGGCTTCGGGAGAAGACACTGCTGCTCTCAGAGCAGTGAGCCTCCTGCTGTTTCTAGAAGGTCTACGGACGCATGTGTGTTCTACTAGCCTTAGCATCCTGCAATCACCATACTTCACCCGCCTTAACTCAATAGCCCATGATTTGGTCTTTATCCCCAATTTGTACATCAGGAAACAAACAAACGAACAAAAAGCAAGTCATTTGCTGAATGAAGATCAGTTATTAATGAATGGTAGGGCCATGGCATGGGTTGAAACAGTTCATGCTGTTAGTGTCCACCTTTAGATAAAAGCCTTCTATTGGGAGGTGGGAGCAGCCTTTAATTTCCAAAGGACTTGACTTGATTATTACACAATGTGTGTGTGTGTGTGTGTGTGTTTGCCCATGTGCGCGCACGTGTGCTGAGAAGAGGTCAAAAAGTCTTGTTTAATGAGTGTTGTTGTTGGTTGGTTGTTTGCTTTTGGTGGGGGTGGTGTTTTGTTTTGTTTGAGACACTGGGTCCCCACGCTGACCTTGAACTTAGGACTCTGAATCTTGTCTCCCAGGTGCTGGGATTGTAGGCATACACTACCCTGTGCGCCTTATTTCCTTGGCTTGTCTGTTTGGTGGTGGTTTGCTTTTGTGTGGAGGGTAGTTCAAAGGATTCCTGGGAGGTAACCCATTCTTGGGCTTTTGGTTTCAAAGATGAAAGCCTGAGCGTGGGAAGATGGCTGAGGTCTAACAAGGAAGGAATGGGTACCATGAGCTTGAGTTTGACCATAGGGCTCCCCAAAACTTGGAGACACTGTTTCCTAACACATAGATGTCTATACACACTTGGGTCCACCTGCCCAGGGACCTTGAGGTAATAGAACCATACACATTGTTCCTCTGACTCTTGTGACTCTGAACCCCTGACAGTCCCTGAGACCAAACCAAGTGCAGAGAGAGAGACTCCAGGGAGGTCATCTCCTCTAGATGGACAGTGACCTGGTGCCAGAAAGCCCAAAGGTTCTTCCCTAAAGGAGGATGTGGAGCCCCCAACAATTGATCCTGGGGTTCTCAACACAGAGGAGAAGAGATACACACACCAGGTTTATTTTATCAAGGAAAAGGAATATGATATTTCTTGCACTCTGAATATCACCGAGAAGTTCATATTATGTTTATTCTGTCTCCTTTCCAATCCTCAGTGTTTTTCATTCAAACTGAGATGTCCCACGCTGAGCATGATAGACTAGTCAAGAGTACACAGAAGGAAGTATAGATCTTACTCCAGCCAACTCAACTGATTTCAGGTCCCATCCCATGATGTAGCTTAGACACTAATACCCTCTGCATATTTTTTGCTACCTTATCTGTGTGTGGTCCATTTCCCCAAGCCATGAATCAAGCTCCTCCTACATAGGAGCCAGACCTTCTGTATTTTTTAACCTGTATCTTATAATGGTCAACACAGAGCTCAGCACCTAGAGCATGCACACAGTATGAAGAAATGTCTGCTTCATTTTGAATCATATTTGTGCATAGAGCTCTGGGGGGAGGAGCTGTCCCACAATGATAGTTCTGTGCTCCTCTGCCTCTCCTGTGCTCACATACACACACACACACACACACACACACACACACACACACACACACACACACGCTTTAAAAAAAAATCTGGAAAAAGAAAACCAACCACAGTGTAACGTTTACCACCTCCCGTCACTGCAGTGTCCAGCTCTGCCTGGCTCACCATTACCAATTGTAAAGCCAGCCCGGCAACAAGTCAAAAGCTCCTGTGCACTGCAAACCAAATAGCTGGAGGCCCGTGGCCATCCATCTGATGGGAGTCAGGGTTAGCTGAGGGACGGGCTTGGGAGGCCCGAGATGCTTGCGGTCCTGAGCTGAGGCGACAAGTGTGCGCACAGTCCAAGGGCCACTTCTGGTGTTGCTGCGTTGTGGTTGGATACACATTCTGCATGACTTAAATCCTTCACAGCCTGTTGGTCGATAGTGTTGCCATTATCTATTCTTTCTAGTTCCATCTGCAGTGTGCTTTCCTTCAGTCTTTTTTTTTCCTTAAGGGTCTGAGGCTACTTAATCATTGCAACTTAGGACCTAAGGTATTTTGTTTGTTTTGTTTTTCTGGTGAAATATGTATCTATATTTTAGAATCAACTTTCTTCATACAATATTCTGATCATGATTTCCTCTCTCTCATCTCCTCCCAGAATCTCCCAATCTCTTAACTCACCAAACTCCTTGTCCCCCAACACTGCTTTTTTTTTTGTTTGTTTGTTTTTTGTTTTGTTTTTTGTTTTTCGAGACAGGGTTTCTCTGTGTAGCTTTGCACCTTTTCCTGGAACTCACTTGGTAGCCCAGGCTGGCCTCGAACTCACAGAGATCTGCCTGGCTCTGCCTCCCGAGTGCTGGGATTAAAGGCGTGCGCCACCACCGCCCGGCTCCAACACCGCTTTTGAAACAAGGTCTCTCTATTATATAGCTCTGGCTGTCCACGAATTCACTATGTAGACCAAGCTGGCTTCAGATCCACCTGTCTCTGTGAGAAGACTAAAGGCATGCACCACCATGCCCAGCCTTTCTCTCTCTCTTTAGAAAATAAGCAGAGACACTGAGCAGGGATGGCGCATGCCTCTAATCCCAGCACTTGGGAGGCAGAGTCAGGTGGATTTCTGTGAGTTCAAGACCAGGGAATTCCAGGACAGCCAGAGCTGCTAAAATAGAGAAACTCTGTCTTGAAAAATAAAAAATAAAATAAAATAAATAGAAACAAAAAGAAAAACAGAAAGAAAAAGAAAAGAAGCAGGCAAAAAAACAGAATAAAACATAAGAGACAAATTAAAAAAATAACAAAGAAAAAACGGGAGAAACACATACACACACACACACACACACACACACACACACACAAAACCCATTAAAAACACAAAATCGGAAACCATAATATATAAGCAAAGACTAGTAAAGGTTAAAAAAAAAAAAAAAAAAGCCCAAACAACACATTACAAGACAAAAGAAATTCTCCAAAAATAACATTGACTTCACTTTGTGTTGACCATCCATCCACTGCTGGGCATGGGGCCCGGCCTTAGGTATGGTTTGTACACCCAGTGAGCCTCCTAATTTTTCCCTGCGAGTAGTTGACAGGGCTGTAGACATTTCCAACTACAATACAGATTTCAGTTCCTGTCAGTGTTGTCTGTCCTGAATGACAGAGTCTGTAGTTCTGTTGGTTGATGCATGGATATTTCAGGTTGCTTTTCTTCTTGGATTGACACTTTGGTTGGTGTGCAATGGCCTTTTGGTCATTTTCTTTGCTCTACAGTCTACTTTATTTAAAATGAACACAAATACTCCTGTTTCTGTTTGGTTGCTGTTTGTACAATGTCCCGTCTAGTCTTTATTTTCAGACTTCCCCTATAATCATATTTTAAAAATATTTTATTTATTTTAATTTTCCTTTGTTTTTAATTCATGTCTATGGGTGTTTTTGCTTGCATGTAGATTTGCACGCCATATGATGAATGCAGTATCATCAAAGGCCTGAAGAAGGTATCAGACCCCCTGAGACTCAAGTTATAGATGTTTTCCCCTTTTTGTTGAAAATAGCTTCTTTTCTCATACACTATATCCTGATTACAGTTTCCTCTCCCTCCACTCCTCCCAACCTCTTCCCACTCCCACATAGATGGTAGTGAGTCACCATGCTGTTGTTGGGAATTGAACCCAGGACCTTTGGAAGAGCAGCCAGCACTCTTAACCTCTGAGCCATCTCTCCAGGCCCCGTAGCTGCAGTTAAGCTAACTCCTTATAGAGAGACTATAGTAGGTCAAGGTTAGTTTTCAATCCATTTTGCTACTCTCTGTCTTTTAATTAGTTTAATTGGAGCATTTATAATTAATATAATTTTATTGACTGTTTCTTACGCCTCTCTTTTCCTTGTTGCTCTTCTTTGTTTTGTATTTGCCTTTTCCCTGTCTTTTCTGTTCCTTTTCAAGAGTTCCATTTGCGTCATCTGTGGTATTTGTACCTTTAGTGTGAATTCCACCAGCGGTTTCTGTGGCGAGGATGCCAGTAGGCGTCTGTCTACTTGTGCCACTTTTTTTACTAGTTCAAGTGATGGAGAGGAACGTGATGGTGTGGTTCTCATGCTGGTCCTCTCCCAGAGCCATGTTAGGATTTAGTTGCCATTTTAACAGTATTGAGAAGTGGAACCTTGTGAACCCCCCATGTGTGAACTAATGCACTATCACAGCAACGGATTTGTTATCATGGAGTGACCTCATCACTTATTCTCTCTCTCTCTCTCTCTCTCTCTCTCTCTCTCTCTCTCTCTCTCTCTCTCGCCTTTCTGCAATGTTATGATGCAGGAAGAAGGCCAGTTTTTTGATTTTGTATTTCCCAGCTTCCAGAGCAGTAAGGTTCCAAATTTCTATCCATTATAAATAACTCAGGCTGTGGTAGCCTATTATCACTTCATCTTCTTTTATGTCCCTTTATGTTCCTCATTTATGGTGCAAATAACTCCAATGTTTTCTCTATATAATCTAAACCCGTGCCAGACAATGTGGTAATGTTCTCAATTATCGTTTGATAATAATAAAAATAAGTATAGTTCAAAAATCCAAACTATGGAAAGTACATCTTGTTCACCCATGTGTTTGCCTAGTGTGTGTGTTTTCTATCCCAGTACACCAAGATCCCTTCATTTACTTCCTTTTTGTCTGGATAACTCTTTAGCAGAGCTGGTGGTGATAGATCCTCCCAGGGTCCCTTCAGCCTGGAATGCCTCTCTTTCCCTTTGTTTCAGAAGGTCAGTTTTCACCAGGCCTAAGACCTGGGTAGGTAGGCCCTTCAGGAAGCCATTTTGCTCTCATTCCTTTAGCTACCCCTGGCCTTCTGTCTTCTTTCTAAAAGCAAGCTGTCTTTTCCCACTGTGGCTACTTTCAAGATGTTTGTCTTTAGTTCTTCAGAAGTTTGATTATGAAGAACTTATTTGTGTATTCCTCTTTCAAATCTCTGTGTGTGTTTTGAATCAGTAGTTATTTCACCTGAAAATTGGAGACAATGTCAGCTGTTATTTCTTCAGCTCCTTTTCATTCTTGTTTTTTTTTTTCTTTCTTTCTTTCTTTGCTAGGAACTTGAAAGTTAAGAGTCTTGGTCTCACAGGCTGAGGCTGTGTTTTGTTTGTTTGTTTGCATTTGTTTTTTACCTGTTTCTCAGAGTGAATAATGTCTATCATTCCATTTTCCAGTTCACTAAGCTTTCCTCTGTCCTCATTCTATTGATGAGGTCATGAAGCCTTTTTTTTTTTTTTAACATGTTTTCTTCATTACATTTTCTACTTCTTTGCTAAGGCTTTCTATGTCTGTTTCAAATGTGTTCATAACTGCTCACTGAGGCTTTTTAAAAACTCATATCTACTTTAAAATATCATCACAGTGTCAGCATCTATGGCTGTTTCCTGGTGGACTGTGTTTCTTCACTGAATATGAGATTCGGGAGGTTTGTCTAACCTTCTTTTTTGATAGTTTAAAGGGCCCCGCAGTAACTAAGAAGTGGGCATCGGCTTGTAATGAACAGATGGAGGCAGGAACCCAGCACCTCACCTGGCTGCCACTGATATCTAAATGGAGCGGTCTTCATTATTTCTGGGTGGAAGTGAAAGTTCTGGGTCTCCATATGATGCTGCTGAGACTGGATTGTAGTAGCTTTGTTATCATTGGGCAGTTGTAAACGTCCTGACTATCACTTAGCTTCCTTTGGTAACTTGAGTGGAGAAGAAAGGGGTGCTTGGTTATTGCTGGTGAGGATGGAAGCCCAGTATCCCCACGTCGTCCTCAATGACATCATGGTGGAGAAGGGGGATTGTTTATAAATGGAAGGGATGAAAGTTCTGGCTTCATATTTTACTTCCTCTGGCTCCATTATGGTCAGGGTCTGGAGTACTTCACTAAAGTCCTGTGTGGCTGGAAGTGTAGGTCTTTGTTGCCATGATGGGGTAAAGCTGAGGTTTCTTCTATAGTGTTTGGTTGAAAAACAGTATTTACTTCTTTTCTGTTTCCTAGTCCTTTGACTTAAGAAAGCGGGCTTTTGTTGGGGCATTCCCTCACTACACCCATGGATATTTTTAACCAACTGGCTTTTTCAGCTCTAAGACTATTGTGTGTGTGTGTGTGTGAGACCAAACAAAGTCCAGAGTGAGCCCTCACTTTCGGAGCTGGTTAGTCTCTTTGTCCCTCCATCTAACTCACTTGGTTGCCCAGGCTGGCCTCGAACTCACAGAGATCCACCTACCTCTGCCTCCCGAGTGCTGGGATTAAAGGTATGCGCCACCACCGCCCAGCGTGTCCTGAACTTTTAAGAACTCACATAACCAAGAAATTGAGTGAGACTTGAAAATCCAACTACCAGGAATTATGGAGTGTTGGTTTGAATGACAGTGGCCCCATAGGCTCAGCTACTTGAATTCTTGGAGCCCAGTTGGTGGAGCTGGTTGGAAAGATTAGGAGGTGTAGCCTTGTTGGAGGAGGTGCGTCACTGGGCATGGGCTTTGAAGTTTCAGAAGACCACAGCATTCCCAGTGTCTTCTCTGTCTTCAGCTCCTATCTGAGATGTGAGCTCCTAGATGTTCCTGTTACCACACCTTCACTCCACCGTCATGGACTCTGATTCTTGGGAACTATTAGCCTAATTAAATGCTTTCTTTTATACATTGCCTTGGTCATAGCATTTTATCAGTAATAGAAAAGTAACTAGCACACATGGTTTTATAGAGATTCATAAAAAAATGATGTTTGTGGCGCCAAAATTAACTT
The DNA here is from genome assembly GCF_049852395.1 of Peromyscus maniculatus bairdii. Lineage (NCBI taxonomy): Eukaryota > Metazoa > Chordata > Mammalia > Rodentia > Cricetidae > Peromyscus > Peromyscus maniculatus. Next base: position 77,325,966 of record NC_134866.1, on the reverse strand, counting down.
TTCTAATAAAGACTTTATATAACTTTCATTCAGTGTTACTGTACTGTCTGAGGGTACTCTTTTGACCTGTGACAGATACCGCAGGCGGTAAAAAGTTGTCACTGAGCTTAAAATGATCTGATGATGATGAATGGAGACTTTGTTGTATTTAGCAACAGTTGGAGGTCTTAAAGTAACTCTGTTGCCTGGTTGCTCTGAATGAAAAAGTGGATTATTTTAGGCCAGGTGTTAAATCAGAGTGCTCAACTCAGTTTCCTAACCAATGACATCATTTACATTTGCACACATGTCAGGAATGCGCATTGCAAGTCAACCAAGGTGGGCTACAATAAAAACTCCGTGGGTAATCTCACAGGGAACTGTGTTAGATGTGATTCAAACTGGAAACAGGCAGGCTGACTAGATAACTTAATGAGGCTCCGTGATATAGCCCAAGTTCTAGGAAGAGAAAATGTTGATCGGGAGCATCAGGTTACATTTTGAGAGCCAAAACAAGTATTTCAGAAAGGATCATATTACGTTCTTCAAGTTTCAAAAATAAAACCACTGTTTGGAAAACCTCGAGCCTCTGAAAAAGAAAAAGAGAGGGAGGAGGAAGGTGAGAAAAGAATGAAGAATGGGAGGCAGGAAGGACGAGATGGAGGGGGAAGGGAAGGAGGGGGAGAGGGGGAGGGAGAGAGGAAGGAAGGAAGACTGCAGGCCAGCCAACGTCTGCTTTAGTAAGACTCACACTTGAGTGATGAAGACAAAGAAATTGTACTAGAACACTCTAGAAAATACTTTGCTGGCATTAGTCGGACTGAGGCATGCCGAGTACTTGAACAAGTATGTCTTGGGACGGGAGAGGGGGAAAGAGAATGAAGCAGTGACTTCAAATATCCTCCAGAGCCAAAGGCAACTCTCCTCGACACAAATCCATTTTCCTGCCCAAACAGCACTGCCATGGTTTTTTTGGTACCAACTAGATGTTCCCAGAGACTGCCTGTAAATCTTTAGTGAGCATTGCATTCTTTTTTTTTTTTTTTTTTTCCGAGACAGGGTTTCTCTGTGTAGCTTTGCGCCTTTCCTGGAGCTCACTTGGTAGCCCAGGCTGGCCTCGAACTCACAGAGATCCGCCTAGCTCTGCCTCCCGAGTGCTGGGATTAAAGGCGTGCGCCACCACCGCCCGGCCGAGCATTGCATTCTTATATCAATACATGTGTTATCAGCAAAGATCTCACTATTTGGAAAGAGCAAAATCAAATGCTGTTCAGCTTAGGTCTAGTCAACTCTGATTTCATTTCATCTGCTTCTGTTTTGAAGATCTTACATCATCTTACATCTCAGAAATGCATGACACACAAGCTCCCAGGGTCTATATTCCTACACAAGCATCTATATGATGAACTATGCAATCCATTTAAAGACACGTGTGCTAAGCAGGTAGTTTTACTAGAAAGAATTTTTCCTTCTGGATCTAACAATTAGCTCCCGAGGAACCAAGGCATCAAGTGAGATCATGGGTATTCCAAGTCTTCAGGAGGCAACTCCTTTAAAAATTGTCAATTCCTGCTGCTGGATTTCTGGTAAAAGGACCATAACATATCCACAAGGGACAGTGACAAAATTTGACCTTCGTTATTGTATTAGCTTCTTCTGAAAATAACGGAATGAGTGAATGCCCAGTTTACACAGGAGCAGATGTATATGCTGAGAGATTGGGCAATAGCACTAGGTCAATAGCTGGTCAGAAATGGAAGTGAGATTCAAGTCCAGTCTACCATCACTGAATATGGTTCAGCAGTGCTTAAAATAGCATGCTCTATTATTTAGGAGTCGGAGCCCCATGCAAATGATGATGTAAGGTAGGAGTCACCACCAGTGATGGAGGAAGCCCAGCCAGTCTGGAAGCACCAGCAATGACTGTTTTCGAGGCAAAGTGCTAGGAACTGTTCAGAGACAAAAAAAAAAAAATGAATGGAAGGGTAGTCAGTGCACTATGAATTGGAGTTTCAAAATTACCACACCCATGGAGGCTGAATAGTTCCCCGTGGCCTGGATGATGTACATGGTTTACCAAGGGTACAGTGGTGGGAAATGGACGGTGCTAGAGCCAGTAGACTGGGTTTCTACTCCAAGTCCATTTCTTACTATATAACAGAGTACTGGTTGCCTAAGCAGTGGTGACTAGATCCTAAGCCAGTGGTTCTCAACCTTCCTGATGCTGAGACCCTTTAATACAGTTCAGCATGTCGTGGTGACCCCCAACCACAACTTAACAAAAGAATGTTTGCAAAGCATCAGAATGAAATTGGCCCATGGAAAAATTTTGTTATTTCTTTTTTCTGCTTAAAGAATGCAAAAAAATTGTTCTCAAACAAATAGTTGTCCATTAAAAGGCAAATGATACTTGATCTATTACCAACGTTAAGAAAGTTTCAATAGATGGACCAACTCACTCCCCTTAGGAGCTGATTCAAGGCTTAGAAACTTGCACTAGGGCTTGAGATAGAGGATGGCAGGGGTTTGAAATCCCTGCCGTCTGCCTAGCCTGACTTCCCTCCCACTACTCTTGGCTAATGCTCATCAGTCATGCCAAGTGGTATAAGGGATAGAGTCCAGAAAGCAAGGGTGTGCAAGGTCACTTCCCTGAGCCACTGATTGCCCGTATGATAGAACTAAGTCACACAAGCCAAAAATAAGACTAACCATCATTTACTCCTTAAAGGTTCCCCTGGAACTAAGAACTCCTGGAGACAAGAACCAGTTTCCCTGGGTCCCTCCTTCAGTGACCACCCAAATGCCAGCACTCAAAAACACTTCCTGCATGTGAAATGGGGGTCATTTCCCCATGCCCATGCTGCAGGGGTTTGACGACAATCAGATAATGTCACTTCCATGAAACCTCTTTGGGAGTGTAAAATAGCAAGCAGGTCTGAAGAGTTAATATCTACTTATTTCAGGTCTGGGAAGGAAGAAGGAAAACTAAACATTAGAAAAGATGAAGGGGGGCTGGGGGCAGGGCAGGCTGTGGGTTCGGAGGCCATCTGAAGCCACTCTGAGATGACGAAAGGAGATTCTAACTGCTTTGGGAAGGCAAGGGCCACCTTCCACATGCCTTCCACACAGCCTGGCAGTCCTCAAGACCAACTTGGATGCTGCCACCAGCCTGGGGGCTGGAGAATAGCCTGCACCGTAAGTTTCAGCACGAGATGGTATCAAGTAGTCGCCCAAATGCTGTGCTTCATAGCTTGATGCCCAAGAGGCCCACAACCCAATGGAGCAACTTTAAAAATAAACAACTTAGGCTATTTTCATTTTGTAAAATAACAAGAGCAAAAGCATGGAGCAAAAAGAAACTAAAAGGAGACAGGCCAATTAATCAACAGTAGAACATTATCAGGAGCCGGCCTGATCATCTTGTTTATACTCGTGTACATTCGTCAATACAACCTTCAGTGAATTCGTGTTGATTGAATGTTCGAAGTAGCTATATGTGTGAACATAGTCTTTTCTCCCCTGCTGAGTCTAGCAACCAAGTCAGATCTAAATAAGCTGTTTTGGGCATCGAGTCTCCAGGAACTGAATAAGATTGAGTCATGAAGAAGTAGGGGAGATGTTCCATCCAAGTCCCAGTTGCCAAAATGAAACCTGCCATTCGGCTATAGGGCTAGATTGGCCCCTTTCTCCTTCTACTGTGAACACAGATGCCTGGTTCTCATCGGGCTCGGTCTACAGCTGTGAGTCCTGAGACATACCACCATCCTCCTCTTATATGTGGTGGTGGTTAGGCTCTGATGGCCAGGGCACCTGAAGAGCTGGGTGCATTCACCTCCTCCTGATTCTTTCCTTCTGGGTTCTGTTTCATTTCACTCCCTTCACAGTTCTTCCCAAGGAAAAGAGTGCAGTGCACACAGCCCTTTGGAGTTCTTGTTGACACTTCTGATTGCATGCTGGAAGTGTCCAGGGAACTTTGGTCCTAGCTGCCTGAGTCAAGTGTCTGCTGATTGGAGGGTCCTGAGGCCTAAGCTGGCTGGGTTCCCTCTCCCTTCTAATCAAGAGGCCTGGCTGCAGAAGTCCCAGCTGGCATCAGAAGAGCAGCCAACTTTTGGTTGACAGAAGACATCATTTTTAATCAGGGAAAAGCAGAAATGAACACAAAGGTCTCTTTTTCTCCTCACAGGGCTGAGTATCTGCCTGTGGGTTGTGTCCATCTGTGTTTGGCAGGGCCGATCTTGGAGAAGGCCTGCCGTTTGGGACCAAATTCACAGCCCCCTGGCTTCTCCAAAGGCCAGCGGTGTAAGCGTTGTGATCCAGGGGGCAGTAACATGCCTCCTTCCAGGGCTCCCCAACAGACTGAGGGGGAACCCAATCTCAGCAGACTGTGGCCCACCAGGCTCCTGGGAGCCATAGGTCCCACATTTCCCCAGCCCCAGCCTCCTTTCAAAGGCCCTTTATTAAGCCACCAACTATTTGCTGTCGAGACATTTAGGATGAAATCATTGTGTTAAACAAATAAACGCAGCTTCATCTAGAGTTCTGGTCTGGGAGCAGAGTAAAAAAATAATTTCTGTCTGCTCACCACAAAAGCGGCTGGAAAGGCCCAAAGAAAAATATTATTTTTATTCCATTGTGTGAAATATTGTCCTGGAGGATCTGACGGCCTGAGCTTTTGAAGAGTTTGTGCTGGCAGGTTCCGCGGGGGCCCCCGGGGTCGGCCTCCTGGGATTGTTTTCTGCATTAATAAACTTAGCATGATGTGTGTTAAAAGGAACGTTCTGTTTGCTTTGTAAATAAGGGATGTCAAACAAGAAGCCGAAGCTTTACAGACACTGGGTGATGTGTTCTCGAACGCGAGAGGGAGAGGCACCCTGGAAAAGCGGGCATCTCCCTGGCTCCCTGAATGGAGCCGGGGGCCTTGTTGAGAAAACAAATCAGTGTGTTGGAGTCCAAACCAGCCCGTTTCCTCACTGATCCTGGTGGGAAACCTGCACACTTTGCCCCGAACCAGCAGGATACAGGCTTGGGAAGGAAAGTTCTCAAGTGTCTGTCAGCTGCGTGGTGGGGGAGAGCCTCTCACCCGCCTCCCCAGCCCCCTGCTTCCCAGAGAACTTTCTGGCCCATCAGGATCCCTCAGCCTGGGCAAGCAGGAGGGGTGGAGGGCAAAGCTATGCCTTAGAGAATCATAATCTCTCTCTCTCTCTCTCTCTCTCTCTCTCTCTCTCTCTCTCTCTCTCTCTCTCCTCCCTCCCTCCCTCCCTCCCTCCCTCCCTCCCTCTTCTCCTCTTCCCCTCCTCCTCCCTCTCTTTCCTTTTTTTTTTTTTTTTTTTTTTTTAATTCTCCAGCATCTTTTCTGCAGCCTGGAGCTGGCTGAACATGTCAAATTCCTGTGGGGGCCCAGGGGACGCTGACACCGTGGGAGACACATCACCCTGGCCTAGTGATCCTCGCCTGCCTCCGTGGGGAACCTCTGGGAGCAGGGCAGGATGTGCAGCAGTGCCTCTGGCTCAAGTATTTGCTATTTTCACAGGTGCCTGGCGCTGGCCCGGAGGCCCCTCCACGGTGCTGTGGCTATCCTGTTCGGTCCAGTGTTTTTGAAGGCTCCTAGACCTCCCAGGTGGCTCACCTCCCGCCACTGCCTGTGTGCCTCGCCCTGTTCCTTACCTGTCCTGGGTGGCCTTGGGCACCCTCCATTTCTACTCTGGAAATTCCTGGTTTTCTCAAAACTGCTCAAAACGTCATGTGGTTCTCTGAGACTTGGGGTGGGGGTGGGGGGTAAGGGGTGTCACGGAGTCTGGAAACTACCAGATCTGGACATAGACCTGGGGGGGGGGGGGCTGGCACCAACAGACTTACCTGGGGGGTTCCTTCCCTCACCCTCCAGGCAGTTCCTGCTTTGGGAGAATGGTCACACTTTAAAACCAGGTGTCATTCACCTTATTGTTAAGACAGGGTCTCCCAATGAACATGGAGCTCATGGGTTGGCTAGAGTATCTGACCAAGGATCCACCTGTCTCTGCTCCCCTTCCCTCAGGGGTGGGGGTTACAAACCCCTTTGCCCTACAGTCCTTTTTGATGGCTGCCAAGTATCCAAACCCCAGCCTCCATGCTTGCCCAGCAGATACTCACCACAGCCTGAACCAGCTCTCTAGCCACTTGCTCGGGGATGTCTTTCTGTGCGCTGTGAGTATATGTTGTTCCCATTGGTTAATAAATAAACTGCTTTGGCCTATGGCAAGGCAGCATAGAGGCAGGTGGGAAATCTAAGGAGAGAGACAAGAAAGAGAAAGATGGAGTCTGGAGAGAAACAGCCCGCCACCCAAGGAGCAATATGCCAGCAGACTGGTAAAGCCACGGCCACGTGGCAAAACATAGATGAATAGAAATGGGTTAATTTAAGATGAAAGAGCTAGCTAGCAAGAAGCCTGCCGTAGGCCATATAGTTTGCAAACAATATAAGCCTCTGTGTGTTTACTTGGCTTCGAGCGGCTGTGGGACCATGGGTGAGAGATATTTGTGTGGACCATGGTGGGTGGGGGCAGCGGGCGGGACCAGGGAAACCTTCTGACTACAGCCACCCAAAACTCTCATACTTGTTGGTGACTATGGGGGCGGGGGTGGTGAGGGAAGTATAGCACCAGTGGCTACAGACACCGCTTTGACTTCACATGCTCATTTCAGAGGAGTCACAGAGGCGTCTAAGGCCCCTGTCAGAGTCTCCAAAGGCTGCCATCACAAACTGGGTGACCTCAACAACAACTTACTTCTTCCTAGGTCCAGGAGCACAAAGTCCAACCCCAGGCCGTTGGCATTCCTTGGCTTGTAGCTGTTCCTCTGTGTTCAGTCTTCACAGCGCCTTCTCCTCCATCTGTGCTATCAATCTCTGTCTCTTTCTTTGGGCACCTGGGAAAGTATTTAGGTTTCCCCTCTGTATAAACCAGGACGACTCCTCCTGCTTAAATCACGCTTTTTGCCCAAGTAATGTGGTATTCGCTGTTGCACCATATATGGTACAGTCACAGATTCCTTCCATTAAGACATGGGCTTAGCCTTATGGGAGCCCATGACAGGCCTTCTATCCCTGTCAGAGTCAGGGTTTCTTTATTTCCATGGACAACACTAGAAAGCCATGGACTTCTGGCCTCCACACATGCACATGAATGTGCCTGTGCAGCTGCACACACACACACACACACACACACACACACACACACACACACACACACACACGAGCACATATACACAAAAGCATAAAAGCCCAACATAAAGAGGCCCTGTGTCTGGGAGCAGTCTGGACCCCAGGCTTTCTTCTGAGGTGGTCTTATGTTGAACTTATGTGCAGTTAGCAGTTAGCAGACTGGAGTTCAAGGCTCAGTGCTATTTTGTTCCGCCAGTGTTTCCTTATCTATGCACTGGGGATTATCACATGACCTTGCTTACAAGGGTAAATAAAATAATGAATATGAAGCACCTAACTTGTTCCAGTTCACAGTAAGGTAACAGTCCACTGTAGATACCACAACAAATGCCCCAGGCAGGGTGCTTAACTAGTAGAAATTTATTCTCATCATTCTAGAAGAAAGCAGGAGGAGTCGTCCTGGGGAAAGCCTAGGGTCCACAATGCAAATCCAAACCCACATCCAATGAAGCATGCCCTCTGTAGACAGTATGTAACCAGAGCAGGAGGTGTTCAACCTTCTCCTTCTTGAGTGTCTAATACCTGAACATCTTTCCTTGGCTGGTTAGCCTTCCTTATTTCCCTGTTGTACATGACCTCTATTTAGCTGATTGTCTTTCTACATAGACTTCAAACCAAACAAGCAGGTATACTTCACCGGAAAAGAATTTCATGCTTTCTATGCTATGTGTCACACAGTCCACTTATGGTGCCAGTGCCTGGTTTTCTTTACGCCATGGTCTCTACCTACAAGATAACCAAAGCTTGACCTTCAGGGAGTAGTCAGCTACCAAGAGCATCTTCAGCTGGAGCTCCAGCAACGGATTGAATCTGGTCAGCTTAGATTCAGCGTTCCTCTGAAGGGGATGCATGGGTTTACTTGGGAAAGGGAAATAGAAGATATTTCCTCAGTAGACTGGGGACCAGTGGGGATGGGAGCAGGAGGGGTTGGGTTGGGGGAATGGATGGAAGGGGAGAGTAATGAAAGAGACGTCTTGATGGCATTTTGGGTTCAGGTAGAAACCTGGTGCAAGGGAAACTCCCACGAATCTACAAGAATGACCCCAGCTTAGACACCTAGCAATAGTGGATAGGTAGCCTGAACTGGCCCTCTCCTGTGATCAGATTTGTGACTACCCCAATTGTCATCAGAGAGCATTCATCCAATGACTGATGGAAACAGATGCAGGGATCCACAGCCAAGCACTGGGCCAAGCTAGGGAAAATCCTGTTGAATAGAGGGAGGAAGGATTGCACCAGCCAGAAGGAGTCAAGGTCATTGATGAGCATTTAAAAAATATCCCGGGTGACTCCACTGATGCAATAAGCCAAATCAAACCAAATTAATAGTCCAAATTTAATGATCCCCGGGTGATCTCAGGGGAAGAAAAGAAATCACATATCAAGTCTATGGGCCGGACTTTAAATGCCCTGTAGGAGCGGTCTTGAGAAGCTCCCAGGAGGAGCCGCTGCTTGGCAGGTTTTCTTTGGGCAGGGTTTGGAATGGGAGGAGTGGAACCAAGCTCCCACCTGAACATCTGGGCGGGGTTTGGAATGGGGCCTGAGCTGGAGATTGCCAACAGTCATCACAAGGGAACCCACAAAAACAACTAACCTGGGCTCATAGGAGCTCACGGACTCTAGACCCAGAGCTAGGGAGCCTGCATGGGACCCACCTAGGCCCTCTACATATGTGTGACAGTTGTGTAGCTTGATCTACTTGTGGGATTCCTAGTGGTGGGAGCAGGACCTGTCCCTAACTAATGCTTTGGCTGGCTTCCAGGAACCTATTCCTCATACTGGGTTGCCTTGCCCAGCCTAAACTCAGCTTGATATGCTATGTTTTGTTGACACCCATGGGAGCCCTGCCCCTTTCTGAACAGAAACAGAGGGGTAGTAGATTAGGGGGAAATGGGGGGAGGGAATGGGAGGAATGAAGGGAGGGGAAACTGCCGTCGGGATGTAAAATAAATGAATAAATTTAATAATAATTAATAATAATAAAGGTTTTCTTTACTGAAAGCAATAGAACAAAAGTAACCCCTCCTCTTCCCCCTGCCTCCTTCTTTTCCTATTTCTAACTTATTTTTAAATTAACATATAACATATACTAAATTCACTATTGCACATTTATACATATTTTCAACATAGAAAACACCCAGTCACCAAACCACCCCTACCATCAAAACATTTGACAGCTACATCATCCCCTCTACCGAAATAGTTCATACCTTTTCACAGTCAATTTCTTTTCTCATCTCCGGGCTCTGATGACCTCTGCCTTTTGTAGACCATCCTATAAATAAAACCATTCCATCTACAGTTCTTTGAGTCTGGTCTCCTTTGGTGGGAACCACTGAGCTTCACCCATGTTATTGGAATATCAGAAATTTGTTCTTTTTCATTTCCAGATGTAATTCTGTTGTGTGGTTGTACCTAGTTTTGTATATCTTTTTGCCAGTGGAAGAACATTTTCTCCCTTGGTTTTGTGATATGCATGAAGCAGCTCTGAACATTCACATGTAGATGTTAGCACGGACATGTTTTCTTTCCGCTTGGGTAAGTATCATACAGCGAGACTGTGGCATCCAACAGTAAGTGTATGTTTGACTTTATCCAAAGTTGGTGAACTGTTTTCCAGAGTGGCCGGGCTATTTTGCATTCCCACCAGCAGTGGACGAGAACTTGAATTACTCCTTATCCTTGCCAGCACTTGGCCTTGTCAGTTACAGTTTCTTTGGAAATACTGACAGCCTTGTTATTTAGCAAGGAAGCCCCGCCAGCAAGGATGTGCAACTTATTTACTTTGTCTTTTGACTAAATACTTGGATCAGGATTTGACCTCAGAACCCTGGACAGTCCAGATCAGGTTTAGCCTCATGTTTTCACTGAACCCAATTCCACTCCCTCCGCCCACGTCCATGGCCTTCGGAAAGGCCAACAGTCTAGGAAATATGGGAACTGAAACCAGAAATCCAACAGTCACTGGAGAAAGCAGACAGGCTTGGAGCTCCCTTAAAAATCTTTATTTTCCCCAAAGATTGTCACTATTGGATGAGTTGGCGGCTTGCTGCAAAGCTCCATCCCAAGATCTGTCATTATTTGGTCCAAATCAGAGCTGTGTGCAATCGTCTTTCCCCAAGACATCCATGGAAAACAATTGGCTACAATTATTTAATGTCACAGGTGCCCGAGGCAGCATGTCCAGTCTCAGCTAAGAGGTACACTAAGAATCTTTAAAAGCCACTTAGGAGATAGAGATAAGATAATCAGGTGTTTAACATCAGTTTGGGCTCTGTGAGATCTTGTCTCTTCCCACCAAACCAACCAAACAAACAAACTTAAAAAGAGAAAGAGAGCCATTTATAGAGAAATTTCAAAAACATTCAATGTATCTTTGAGAACCTAGTGGGTCACATGCAGTCAAGGGACCTTGTGAATATCTAGAGTTTTGTTCATGCCAAGAAGAAAGGAAGGAAGGAAGGAAGGAAGGAAGGAAGGAAGGAAGGAAGGGAGGGAGGGAGGGAGGGAGGGAGGGAGGGAGGGAGGGAGGGAGGGAGGGAGGGAGGGGGAAGAGAGAGAGAGAGAGAGAGAGAGAGAGAAAGAAAGAAAGAAAGAAAGAAAGAAAGAAAGAAAGAAAGAAAGAAAGAAAGAAAGAAAGAGAGAGAAAGAGAGAGAGAAAGGGGCACAAGAAAGCCAGAGGTTCTTGCTTCTCCTTAACCTTCAGGCTCTGAGATCACAGGACATGGATGCTAAGGTGGAGTTACCATATACATAAAAAACACACTGCAACGTGCCATGGGCCCCATCAGAAAAGATGGGAAATTTAGTTGTTGAGGCATCCAATGAAGTCTCTTTGCTACCACTACATTTCTAAGCTCACAAGTTCGATGGCCCCATATAACAAAAAAAATATGCATTTTATATGAGTCAAGAAGTTGTTAATAAAGAAGTAACAGAAGCAACGACAATTGAAGCATCACAGTGGCTAGGAGAGGGAAGAGTCTGATTCTAGGATTTGACAGCTTGTTTATGTTCACCATGGCCAGGAAAACTTAGGAGCCACACAAAGGGACTTGGAAACTCTGGCCTAGACGTAGGTGGTGGGACAGTCAGTGACAACTTTCTGTAAGGAAGCCCAGACACTGGACTTGGAAGACGGAGACGTTGTCCACTATGACAGACACGTCCAAATATTAATAACTAAAGGAAAACATGGCTAATGAATTAAAGTTGGAGAAAGACACCTCACTAAATAGATGACATCAATAAGAAAACAGGAAGTACCAACAGTGCCAGACAGAGTCTTGGGATCAGAAAGGAGTAATAATTGAAATAAAAAATAACGAGGGACTTATTTTAGTCAATGTTATCCAAAGCCCAGAATCAATCTATCATCTGCCTGCCTGCCTGTGTGTCTTTCAGTCTGTCTACTTAAGTTTGCTTTCTGTTGTGACAAATACTATGACCATAAACAGCTTAGGGGAGAAGCATAAGAAGCTTCTTTAAGCTTTTTGTACAGATTACAGTGCATCATTGAGGAAAGTCGGGGCAGGAACTTGAAGGAGGAACCACAGAGGAATGCTGCTTGCTGGCTCACGGAGACTGCTGCTTGGCTAGTGTGCTGGCTAGCTGTATGTCAATTTGACACGAGCTAGAGTCATTTAGAAAAAGAGAATCTCAAGTAAGAAAATTCTCCCATCAGATTGGCCAGTTTCTAAACTTGATTGATGTGGGAGGGCCTAGCTCACTGTGGGCGGGGCCATCTCTTGAGCTGGTGGTCCTGGGTTTCATGAGAAAGTAGGCTGAGTAAGCCAGGGAGAGCAAGCCAGTGAGCAACATTTCTTCATGGCCTCTACACTGTTCCTGCCCCGAGGCTCCTGTCTTGGGTTTCTGCCCTGATTTCCCTAGGTGATGGACTATAAGCCGTAAAATGAAATTAATCCTTTTCTCACCAAGTTGCTTTTGGTCATGATGTTTTATCACAGGAATGGAAACCCTAACTAAGACAGCTAGATTTCTTCTACAGCCTGGTTCTACCTACGTAGGATGGTACCATCCACAGTGGGCTGGCCCCTCCTCTATCAATTATCAAGACAATCCCCCACAAACATATCCACAGGCCAATCTGATTTAGGCAATTCCTCAAGCAAGGCTTTCTTCTCAGATGACTGTAGGCTGTATAAAGTTGATAATTAATGCCGACTAGGACTCTGCCTGTTTACTATCTACCTCAGGTCTAGATCTGCATCTTGGTATAGAAATGTATGTACATAAATTTAAAAAAAATTTAAAAAAGACATGTAAATTTAACCTTTCTTTCACTTTCTTGCTCTATTTGGGTCCTTAACTAACTCTGCTGTGCCTCTGCCAACATCGGGTAAAGGCAGGTTCTCCTTACCCAGTCCATGGATTCAAATTCCAGTTGTTTCTAGATGCACTCCCACAGACGTGGAAATAGTGCTTTTTCGGCTATTCCTTAACCTAGTCAACCTGACACTTTGAATTAACCACCACAGGACCCACCATTAGACTTCAGGTAGCAAGACAGGGTCAGGAAACTCAAAGACTCACCAAAGGAGGCTGTGCAGTCTGGGAATCAGTACAAACACATGAGCATCAGAAATCTGTAGGCTACCACAAAGCATGCCCATGGGCACATAACTGGATCCTTCGAGAAACAGGAGAGAAAGTAGAAGAAAGAATAATTGGACCAACGATGGTTGAAATGCTTCCGACTGGATTAAAACATTAGCCTGCACATCCAAGAAATTCAGCAAACTCCTAGCAGGATAAACTCAGAGTTCCACACCTGGAAAGGATATTTTCAAACTGTTAAAACACAAAGCACACGCCGGGCGGTGGTGGCGCACGCCTTTAATCCCAGCACTCGGGAGGCAGAGCCAGGCGGATCTCTGTGAGTTCGAGGCCAGCCTGGGCTACCAAGTGAGTTCCAGGAAAGGCGCAAAGCTACACAGAGAAACCCTGTCTCGAAAAACCAAAAAAAAAAAAAAAAAAAACACAAAGCACAGACTCTTGACAACAATAAAAAGAAAGCAGTTCGTGCATATGGCAGATGCTCCTAAGACTAACGGTTGACGTTTTGATCAGTTAAGCTGGCATGCAAAATGGTGGCTTTTGCTGTGATGTTTTCATCGCATACATTGTACCTTGCTCATATTTGCTCCTCCCCCCCACCCCCCCACCCCCACTCCACTCTTGCTGGTCACCTTCCCCTAAACAGTCTGCCTTCTGTTTTTCTACCATATGTCTCTGTGTATGTATTTAAGCCCATGTTCTGCATATATGGCGGTTTAAATGATCAATACCTGTCTTAGGCTCAGGTATGAGAACACTTGGTCCCCTGTGCCGCCCCCCACCCCCACCCCACCCCCCGTCAGCGGTGTGGTATGAGGAGGCTATGGCATCTCTTGGAGATACAGCCTTGCTGGAGGAAGTGTGTCACAGGGGTAAGTCTTTGAGAATCATGACTGTGCTCCACTTCCAGTTCACACCCCCTGCTTCCTGATGGCAGGTGAAAAAAAGAAATATTACCTCTCAGCTTCTTGTTCCAGCCACGTACTGTCATGGCTCCCTGCCATTATGGACTCTCCCTCTGGAATGATAAACTAAATTAACTCTTTGTGCCTTAAGTTGCTTTTTTTCTTGGAGTTTTATCATGGCAAAAAAAAAAAAAAAGAAAAAGAAAAATTAGTACAGTGTATGAGAGAAAATGAGTGATATTCTGTTTCTCTCCTCATTGCCCTCTCTAATTCTCTTCTGTTCCCTCCTTTTTGGCCTCTTCCTCTTCTATTCCATAGTCTTCTTTCTATTTTCAATACACACACACACACACACACACACACACACACACACACACACACACGGGTATTTTGCCTGTTTTGACGTCTGTGTGCCACATTTGTGCATTGCCCATGGAAGCCAGAAGAGGGCGTTAGGTCTCCTGGTACTGAAGTTACAGGCCATTGGTTGTGCCATTTAGGTGCTGGAGATGAAACCTGGGTCCTCCAGAAGAGCAGCCAGTACTCTTAACCATTGAGCCATCTCTTCAGCTCCTCATTAGGATGAGATGGAATCTGAATACACTGACAATTTTGTATTTCCCTGGTGACTAAGACTGTTGAACTTTTAAACAATATTTATGGTTCGTCTGTATTTCATTGTTTGAGGGCTGTCTGTTCAATTCACTTGCCCACTTATTGATTGAATTATTTGGGAGAGATGGTTAATTTTTTTTTTTAAATTCTTCCTGTAGTCAAGGCATTACTCCCTTATCAGATATACGGTTGGAAAGGGTTTTCCTTCCATTCTGTAGCTGGTTCTATCACTCGGATGGTCGTTTCCTTTGCTGTGCAGAAGCGTTTTTCATTCCCTCATCAATTCTAGGGATAATTTCCTAACCGTTGGTTTCTTGTCAGAAACCATAAATGACAGACAGCGGCAGGATGATGTATTCCAAGTGTTAAAAGACGATCAGCCAAAAATACTATATCTGTGGAAACAACATTGAAAAACTAGAGAAATTAAGATCTCCTTAAATCACCAGAAGTGAAAATAACTCCTAGCTATCAGACCTGCCCTTTGGGTGGAAACTATAGACACTAGGTAATAACTCAAACCATACAAGGAAATAAAAGCCACCAGTAAAAACAACTACACAGGGCAAATGTGAAAGGCAGTGTATAATTGTTTCCTTTATAACCTTGTCTTCCATATCGTTCAAAAGACAGCTGTACAAAGCAACAGGTATAAAATCATTTGTGGGATTAAAATGTACAAAGATGTAATATGATGATAATAATAGATCAGGAGAGAAGGATAAAACATCTATATTGGAGCAAAATCACTCTCTATTGTTGAAATGAAGTTGGCATTAACTCAAACTGGGTTGTTCTAAATTAAGGTGTTATTTGTAATCTCCAGAGAAACTACTAAAAAAAAACAAAAACAAAAAACAGACAAAGCTGAAAACCACAAGTCAAGGTGTTGAAGAGATTTCTCAGTTGGTAAAACGCTTGCTGCATACACATGAGGACCTAAGTTCTGTTCCCAGGAGCCATGCCAAAAGCTGGGCATGGTGGCATGTGTTTATACTCCCAGCCCTGGGAAGGTGAAAACAGGAGAACCCACTAGACAGGAGACTCACTAGCCAGCCAGACTAGCTTAATCTGCAAGACTCAGGCCCCAATGAGAGAATGTGTCTCAAAACAAAACAAGGTAGACATCTCCTGATGAACAACAACCAAGGTGGACCTCTGGTATTCACAGGCATGTACACACACACACACACACACACACACACACACACACACACACACACCTGCCAAAGAAACAACCAAGGAATCAACATGATATAATAGAAAATATCTGCCCGATGCAAAAGAAGGTACTGACTGAGAAATAAAGGAATAAAATAGGAAAACACTCATCAACTAAAAATAGCAAATGACAAACAAAAATCCCACATTATCAACAATGACATTAAAGGCAAAATTTTGAAACTCAAGTCAAAAGAGAGATTGGCACAACAAATAAACAGACAAAACCCAGAAGCCACCTCTAAACTCCTATTATCAACAGAAGAGCATCTTAGACTTGAAAAGACAGAGTAAAAGCAAATTTGTGTGAAAGATATCACGCAATCATCAAAAGATGAGTAGACTGGCAATAATAATAAAGTAAACATATCTAAGATAAATGTTATTACTAAGAACAAGGAAGGATATTTATACATGCTAACAGGTAAAAGAGGACATGAAGTTGAGAGGGAGATGGGTCGTGGGACCTCCAGAGAAACCGGACAGAGGTAGTGGGGATGGGGATGGTTAAAATACACTGCATAGACATACAAAATTTTCTAAGAATAAATAAAAATATTTTAAAACCTCTTCTACAAAATAGAAACAGTAACTCTCGCCAACTCACATTGTAAGAACAATACAATACTGATATAAAAATTAAATACACAAGAAAATTAAAGACTAATATATCCCTGCTTATACTGATACAAAAATGGTTTTTAAAAAATATCACTGAATTGAATCTAGCAACATATTAAAAAAAAAAGGACTGTTAACATAACCAAGACTAATACTAGGAACTCAAGATTGCGTTAACATAAAGAATAAATCAGTGTAAGGTAAAAGACAATAAAAGACAGATACTACACATCCATCTCAATATCTGCAATATGTAACAAAATTCAGCACTCTTTCATAATAAAAGCACAATGCCAATTAGGAACAGAAAAGAACTCCTTCAATGGGATTAAGGCATCTGAGAAAGACCTACATGATGCAATCTAATGGTCAAAATGAATGCCTCCTTGAAGATGGAGACCAAGACAAGCATACCTGTTTCTATGGCTTCTTTCAACAAAGTACTGGAGGCAATCGCCATAGCAATTAGTCAAGAAAGAGAAATAAACTGCACAAAAATTTGAAATAAAAAGCAAAAATATTTATACTGACGGACAACCTGGTTTAGTACATAAAACTGTCCTAAGAAGGGAACTGGGAAGATGGCCCATCAGTAAAGTGTTTGCCACACAGAGTTTGGATCCCAAGCACTCACGTATGTATTAACCTGGATGTAACAGCGGTGTGCATCTATAATCTCAGCACTAGGGAAGTAGAGACAGAAAGAGATCCTTGGAGTTCATTGGCCAGCTAGCCTAGCTGAAATGATGAGCTCCAGGTTCAGTGAGGGACTCTGCCTCAAAGAATTAAGCCAGAGAATGGTAGAAGAAGATGCCTGATATCAACTTCAGATGTGTGTGTTGTGTGTGTGTGTGTGTGTGTGTGTGTGTGTGTGAGAGAGAGAGAGAGAGAGAGAGAGAGAGAGAGAGAGAGAGAGAGAGAGAGAGAGGTGCACATACATGTCTTGTGTGTGTGTGTGTTGTGCACATGAGTTCAGGTACCTGAGGAGGCCAGGAGAGGGCATCAGATTCTCTAGATTTGGAGTTACCAGCAGTTATGAGCTGCACAATGTGGATGCTGGGAGCCAGACTCAGCTCCTCTGCAAGAGCAGCCAGTGCTCTTAAGTGCTGAGCCATCCTTTCAGTCCCTCCGTACTGTTTTCTATGAGTGTTCTAATTTACACTCCCATCAACAGTGCATGAAGGTTTCTTTTCTCCATATCTCACTGGCATTTGTTATCTTTTGGGTGGTTTTGTTTATCTTTTATCTTTTGGTGGGGGGCGATAAGAGTCATTCTGGCTGGATTGAGATTGAATCTCATTGTGATTTTGATTTACATTTCTCTAATGATTAGTTATGTTAATCTCTTCCTTTAGGAATGTCATTTCAAGTCTTTGGCCTGTTCTAAAAATGAGGTTTTATTATTAAGTTGAGTTCCTTATATATTGGATGTTAACTTTTAATGAGATAATAGTTTCAAGTATATTCTCTCATTCTGAAGGCGTCTCTTTTCTCTGTTGATTATTTTCTCTACAGTAGAAGCTTTTCAACTTGATGGAATCCCATTTGCCTAGGTTGCTTTTATTTCTCATGCTTTTGAGGTTTCTTCTTTTTCATAAATCCATGTTTAGACCAATGCCAATGAGATGTTCCCCCTCAGTTTTTCTTCAGTAGTTAGGTAGTTTCAGAACTTATGTCTGGAATCTATATTGTGTTATTTTTGGTACAATGGCAGGGTTGACTTCTGGCAAGTGTGTCAGCATAGCTGAATATTTATATCCTTCTCCTTCACTCCTTATACAAAATAACTCAAAATAGTCTCACGTATAAGAATGAAAACAATAAAGCTTTTTCAAAAAAGTGGGAGCAACTGTTATGATCTTGAATTAAGTAGTGGATTAAGTAATGGTTTCTTAACTTTAAAATGTACCAAGTATTTTTTGAGTATGTGTTGCATATTATCAACATCGAAGTGTTCATATTTCAGAAGATACCACTGAGAAAAATGAGAAGAACTCTAAGAATGGGATGAAATATTTGGAGGTTGTTTTGTAAGAAAATGAATCTAGAATGTACAAAGACTATATAAATAAGGCAGCTCAATAAGAAAACCCAATCTGATTAAAAAGGGACACAGGGTGCTAGAGAAATGTCTCAGTGGTTAGGAGCACTGGCTGCTCTTCCAGAGGTCACAGGTTCAGTTCCAGGCACTAACCTGGTGGCTCACAACTGCCTGTTTCTCCAGTTCCAGAGGATCTGAACCCCTCTTCCGGCCTCTGAGGGTACTGCTTACCTGTGGTGTGTGGCTATACATGCAAGCTAAACAACCATACATATAAAATAATGAATCTTTTAAAAAGAACATGGGACTTAAACATCTTTATATGTAAATATTTAATATCAAGATATTAAAATGATCATCAAGCATATGGAAATTGTTAGCCTGCAGGGAAACGCCAATCAAATCACAGTGAGATTCATTCCATAGTCCCCAAGACAGCTATAACCAGAAATAGAAAATAATAAATGTTGATGAAGATGTGGAAAACTTGTAATTCTTGTGCATCAGTGATGGAAACAGAAAATAGGAGCATCACACTGGAAAACATTTTTTTTAATTTCTCAAAATGTTTAAATACACAATTACTATAGAACCTTACAATTCCTATCCCTAGATATATGCCTGAGACCTAAGGACATATCTACATAAAAACCACTTGTATACAAATGCTTATAGCAGCATTATGCAAGAGAGACAATGAATGGGAGCGACACACCCATCATTCAGTGAATGGCTGAACAAAATATGATATTTCTATACCAAGAAATAAAGTCCAGCAATTAAAAGGAAGGCCCTGACAAGCAGTACAGATGAACCTGGGAAACATTATGCCCTGTGAAATAAACCAACACAAAAGGCCACAGGATGTGATTCCACTGACATAAAACATCTGAACAGATAGAGACAGAAAGAAGAGTGGGACACAGGGCACAGGGGGATAGAAATGGGGTGTGACCGCTAGTACTTATGGGAATCCTCCGGGAGGTGCTGGAATGGTTTGGGAGGATGATTGCATGGCTTTGTGGGTATACTAAAAACCACTGAAATGTGCTTTTCAAGGGGTGTGCTTTACGGTAGATAAATTATATTTTAAGAAAGTTATCATCAAAGAAAAATGTAAGTAGACACGGCCAATATCTTGACTTCGAGAAAAGTTACAGTGGCCGAAACCGAACTAAATCTGAATATCAAAGACCCAGTTTCACTCTAAATCTGCTCTCTGACCTGGGGGGTGGGGGGAAGCAGCTGAACCCCTTAGTTCTGTTTCTGCATTTGAGAAACAGGGGGAAATGTGGTGGTACTGTGTTCCCCAAAATATTGTGTACCCTAATAAACTTATCTGGGGTCAGACACAGAACAACCACTAGATACTCAGGATAGGCAGTGGTAGCACACGCCTTTAATCCTAGCATTCCAGAGGCAAAAATCCAGTGTTCTTCAGATTCCTTAGCCTTTATTCTCCTAAAAGACAAAAACAAAAACCTTTCCCCAAGACTAATTTTGGGGAGGTTCCTTCTTGGCAAGTTAATAACTTCTGATTAAATGAAAAGGCATGTGTTACTGGTATAAGTTAGTTTAAATTGGATGTTCATGCTGGTTGATGAACTATCACCTCCTCTAATTAAGAGGTCTCTCTTGTTCAAATCGAACCCTTATCAATTTTGATGGTACCCACAGCTTATCTTCTCCTGTAGAAACAAAAGCAAAACTTCATCCCCAACGTAACACATATCCTGGTTTCCATTCTGAGGTCAGCACATCCTTAAAGTATATAAGCTGATTTAATTCTGTAGTTTTTTTCTATTATCCAATGTCTCTCTGCAGCTGTTGTTCCTTTCTCATTGGCACTAAGAAAATTCAAAGTTAATAGGGCATTATGCAGTCTATTTCTGGGGTTTTTTGTTATTCCTTTCTGTTTACTTAGCATATCCTCTAGAGTTCTATTTGATCTTTCTATAACTGCTTGATCTGTAGAATTATGTGGTATACCTGTAATATGCTTTATATTGTAATAAGCAAAAAAACTGTTTCATTTTAACAGAGACATATACTGGAGCATTGTCAGTTTTAATTTGTGCAGGTATACCCATGAGGGCCATAACTTCTAGCAAATGAGAGTCAGTTACTATGTTGAGAGGTTCTGAAAAATCCATTAATACCAACAGGAAATCTCTCCTCTGTAAAAGGTTTTATGGAGGTCCAAGAACACAGCATTTGAGGCTTGCTATTCAAGGGTTTGTTAACTCCCGGGCTGAGATCCTGAGCTGTCGTCTGAAGTGGGAGTTCTTCTCCTTAAGCTCAGGCTGTTTAAGACGATCACTTTTTTAGACTCTGGTCCTCACTCCCGACTCTGGGTGCTTTGGGTAGTCAGTTTCCTTCCTTCCTTCCTTCCTTCCTTCCTTCCTTCCTTCCTTCCTTCCTTCCTTCCTTCCTTCCTTCGCCATAACAAACAACAGCTCATGAAGAGAAAATTACTTTGGCTCACAGCTTTGGAGGTTACAGCCCATGCTTGATTAGCCTCGTTGCTTTTGGGTCCATGAGGAGGCAGCACATCACGGTCACACATGAGAAAACTACTCACCTCGTGGCTAAGACACCAAAGAGAGAGAAGTCCGTCCTGGTGGCATGGACCTGTGATCCCTGCTACGTGGGAGTCTGAGGCAAGAGGCAAATTTGAGTAATGTAGTGAGACCTTGTCTCAAGGCTCAGGGAATTTGGTGGAAGAGCAGGGGGAAGAAGAAACATTAAGAGCAAGAAGAAGAGAGAAGAGTTGTGAAGTGTCACCTCCACGGCAAGACACAACCAAGGCAAACACAAAGTCACAGGTGCTGGGTCTGCCCAAGAATGGGTCCATTAACAGTCAGGTGTATCTAGAGGAGGGCTTCAGGGAACCTTACTCCTCACTGCTGGACTGTTTGCTACCGATAGATTCAGGGAGAGGGGGAACCATGACCTCTGGTTGTGTACACACTGGTGATCACACCAGGATCCAATGGATAGTTCCAATCCAATGGTGTCACAGATGGCTCTGGTTAAATTAAATGGGTCACAAAACAAGAGCAGAAGCCATGAACCTGGGAAGGGACTGCTAGGGATGGGCGAGTGCTGAGATGGATAGAAGGAGACAAGAGGGAAGAGAGCAATGAGAATATAATGTATACTATACATGATGTCTATTATACAGAATAGAATGTACATGTATGAAACTGTCAAGTAACAGAAATTATAAAAAAGGCTTTAACATGATAGCAGAAGGGGTGAACAGAGGCGAGAGTTCAGTGGTAGAGACAGAAAGGAACTAGATGGCCACTACTCTCTTCAACTACACCCATAATGACTTAACCTCCCATAGGCTCCACTTCCTACAGATTCTACCACCTCATAAAGCACCAATGGGCCTTTATGGTACATTCCAGAGCAAACGGCCATAGTACTTACCGCGATATCTCGAAAAGTAAATAGCCACAAAATTAGAAAAAGAGCCCCAGTGCAGATCTGGGGCTACACATATAAACGAGATTCGATTGCACCCTCCAAGAGGTCAGCTGGGGAAGGTGTGGTAGGAAGACAAATACCTATGTTTATAAGTAAGTTAGTGAGTGTATGTATCTATGGTGAGACCAGTGAGTGATCGTGAATACACAACCGCCCTTCCCAGCCTATGCTCCCTGGAGGCACAAGGTGAGGGTCTGTTGGGTGAGGAACTTGTGCATGCTTCTAAAAGAGAGAAGACTGGAAAGGTAGGGGTGTAGCTCAGTGGTAGAGGGCTTCCCTAGCATAGATTGGGCCCTACATTCAATCGCTAGTATGGAAAAAAAAAGTTGAACATGGTTCAAAAATAATTTTTTAAGGATTCGTGATATTGAATGTTTTAGTAGATAAACACACCACTGACAGATGACTGCTAACAGAAAGGGAACTTTAAAACCAACATATTTCAACAGCAAGGGGCCGCTCAGCTCACTCCCTTTCCTGGTAACCTCTTTATTTTGTCTTAAAAACCCTAGTAAAAACACCACGTAATTTGCTCCAACACTGTGTTCAAAGCAAGGCTCAAGAGGTTTATGTAGACCAGCTCATGGACTGCCTACATTATTTATGGGGCTAACGCCCCACAAGGGCAGCATTAGAGGGCTCTCTTCTCTTAGGTCATATGTTGCTCAGAATGGTTCCTGGAAACTCAGTTGTCTTTTCCTAAGACCCCAGGACGTCGTGAGTGAAAATATACATTGTGAAATACCTCCACCTCCCCAGCCCCGTTCAGAAGGAGTTGTCATGCAGCTCTCCATTCTTAATGTTGAAATATTTCCATTGATGATTCTTTTGACCTGGCAAATTGTAAAACCTTGGTACTTGGAGTTGTTTGCTCATGTGTTCTTAAATTATATCCTCTTGTGGGTCCATAAAATCTGAAGTTATTACAAATAAATAAATGGGTTTTCTCTCCATGATGTAAACCATCTTTCACTGAGGTCACCGGGGGAAGTTTGGTTTGGATGGAAGCAGAGCCTGCCAGGGGTGGGCAGCTCTCTCTACCCAAGGGGCCAGTCAAGCAGGCAAAGCAAGCCCTGCTGTTCTGTTGTCCTGTTTTAACTTCCAGTAAGACACCCGAGAGTTCCAAATGGTCCCTCTTCCTAAAATCTTCCCCATGTGAGGACAAAGACTATTTTCTCAGAGCCAGGTGACAAGAAAGGGTATGTGGGGCATGCCCATGCCACCAACATGAATCAAACTGGATTCCTAAGGGGCTGTTCAGTGTGTTAGTATGCCCAAAGCAACCTTCCCTACACAGTGTGGCAAATAAAGATTTAAAGTGGATGAAAGCTGGGCTTAATGATTGATTAGGAGAGAGGTTGGCTGTTCGTGCCATGCCCTGCTGATGGTAATGCTTCTCGGGAAATGGTAAATCCATAGTTTTCTGGGTGCCTGTAGGCTGCCATACCTAGCCTGGAGATGTAAGTTGAGATTCTGAAGCAGTACATAATCCAGTCTCTGTGGGGAAGTAAGTCCCATGACATATGCAGCTTGGGTCAGGACAGCTGATGACTCACAGTTTGTGTTCCTTGGCTAGACAATGTCCGTGTCTGAGTCTTTGGATTCAAGGCAGGATATCCTCTATGAAGGATGTCTCTTTCTCAAGTCTCTGCCCACAGAATACCTCTAATTCTCCTGCAATCACGTTAGTGCAAAAATGTGTTTTCAGAGTATGGGAACTGAGTATTTGCTAGGACTTAGGGCATCATTGGAGCCAGGATTACAATGTCTGCCACTGATTTTTTTCTTCTTGGGTGTAATAAGAACACAGATCAACAACAGTTGTGGGTAAGGATGTGAGACAATGGGTAATGTCTTGGGCTTTTGTATTTTATTTAAAAACCTCTTGTGACAGTTATTTATTGCTTGTATGTGTATGTATTCATGTGCTTGTATGTGGTGTGTGTCTGTGTGTGTGTTCATGGCACGTGTGTGAAGATCAGAGGGCAATTTGTGAGAACTGGTTCTCTCCTTCTACCGGGTGGGTCTCAGAGACTGAACTCAGGCTTGGCAGCAAGCACCTTTACCCGCTGAACCACATCACCAGCCCTGTGACTAATGTTACAGTTACTGTAACCTTTGAAGACAGCTTGTGTGTTCCTTCTGAACATAGTTTTTTTTTTTTTACCAAATGAGTGAGCAATTGTGTTCCTTTATAACTCACATACTCACAAAGACCTTTTTGTTTATGTCAATCACAGTTCTATTCAAAATGTCCAGAACAAGCCGCCAAAATGCCCTTCAAACATGAACTGACAATGGTACATCAGACGATGAACTATCATTCAGTCTTGCAAATAAATGGGCCATTTAGCTATGTAATGACAAGGAGGAAGCTCAAATGTACACACTGAGTGAACTAAGACAATCTGAAAAGTCCACAAACTGTATAATTCAACTCTTACATCTGACAAAGATAAAATACAGAGTTAAAAAAAAATGACTGCCAGAGATTGAATCTAGGGGAAGAATAGATGAAACATGGGGATTTGAGTTAGCCAAACATTTCATAAAGAATGGCAACACATTAGAAACTGCCTTCGTAAAACATGGCAGATGAAAGGAATCTGGGTAACAAAGAAACAGACTTTGTTCCTGAGAGAGAAAGACTGAAGGACACTGGAGGTCACAAGGGGGTGACAGGATGACTGAGAACAGGATGACATATGATATATGATGTAAGAGCAGAGGGGGTAGGTCCCGGGAAGGGAGCTAGTGGAGAGGAGAGACAAGGAAGGGTTAATGTAAGTAAAATACACTACGGCATACACATATGAAAATGTCATGACTAAACCCTTTCTTTTATATGCCAAAGAAGTGAAGAACCAGAAAAGAAACTTTTATATATCCTTGGCTATTCACTTCCTCATTTGCTTCCTTGTAGTCGGAAGTTTCTCTGGTCCTGCCCGGCCCCTCGGTCCAGATGAATCTCTCCCACCCATATCCCACAGCTGCTTGGTCCCAAGTAAACACACAGAGGCTTATATTATTTACAAACTGTATGGCCTATGGCTCAGGCTCCTTGTTAGCTAGCTCTTATAACTTAACTCAACCCATTTTTTATTAAACTATATGTTACCACATAGCTGTGGTGTTACTGGTCTGCTGGCCTCTTGTTGCTTCTTGGGCTGCGGGCTGGCATCTCTCCAAACTCTGCCTTTCTCTTTCCTGTCTCTCTCCTTGGATTTCCCACCAGTCTCTACACTGCCTTGCCATAGGCCAAAGCAGCTTATTTATTAACCAATGGGAACAACATATATTCACAGCGTACAGAAAGACATACCCCAGTATTTCCTAGTTTGTTTTTGTTTTTGTTTTTCATTTTTAATCATAACAAGAAGCCCAAGATTCCAGACATCACATCTCACTAAGCTGCATTCCCACAGAGCCCAGGATATCCCCAGTGTGAGCAGCCCTCCACCGTTTCCGTCCCCAGACTTTTCCTGGATGTTCTCAGGAATTGACAGCAATATCAACAAAACCGACAATGTCCTCTACCACTTGCCTGTATACCCCTTGACTTTCGAGCTTGGATGGGACTGTGATGCTGCAGGAGCCATCTCCCTGAAGTCCTTTCACATGGTCCTAAGCTGGGACACATACCTCCTTGCTCTCCATCTGTCTTCCAAACAATTCTTTCTCCTTGCTTCTCCTGAAGCCTGACTACCAAGGAGCATCAGGTGAGTCCCTGAAGATTTTACAAGAGCTTCAATCTCTCTGATTCTGCTCTTGTCATAATCCAATGCCCTGGGTTTCTAGTTTCTTCTCTTCTAAGGATAATGCTAACCCCATTTCCAATTCTCTACACCTCATAATCTCAATTTCAGCCTTCAGTGTTAGCTAATGTCAGTGTTGGACATTCCTTTAGCTCGTGCCCAGGTGCCACCTTTGCAAGAATTTCTCCAATTTAATGTGAACATGGCACCACTTTGCTACACTCACTCAGAGAGAAGCTGTGGTTCATGTGTGCTGGGGGTGACTTTTCTATTCTCCAACAGTAAGAGACATGATGGATAGCTTCTACCCCTCTACCGTCTCCCTTACCAGCACCTCATCGCTTCAGGTGGGGGAAACTTTTCCTCTTGTGGAATGACATCTACCTCCTACCACAGAGGCCAAGAGACAAGATCCTTTTCCTTCTCACGGTGGTAGTGGCCATCAACAGTCGTGTCACAAGACTCAGCCAGATGCACTCCTCAAGACTTGGAATGCCGCACAACCAAAGGTCTTGCTTTGCTATAGTCAGATTGCTCTAGCCAAGGCCTCACCCTTAGACTCCAAGCCTCCATTCTCTATAATTGTCTTGATTTCCTCCTCTCCCAAGCCTGGTTCCCCAGGATCCTTGTCAATACCTGAGCACCTTGCGGCTGCCAACAAACTCTCTTTTGCTTGCTCTAGCCAGGATATCTGTCTGTTGTTCATTCTATGGCCCTCAAACTGACCTACTAAGACAGGTAAGGAAAGCATAGTTCTAACTCCAGAAACATCTCTGCAGGCTGCAGCAGAGAACTCAGTAAGCCACTGGATGTGCGGGCTGTAGCTGGATTAACGATCAGGAATGTGTCACCCTCGGGGACTAAACAATGGCCAGTGTTTAGACGGGAATCACCCGAAGGGTTTTCTACCTACTTGACTGTTCTGTGGGGCTATTCGTGTTAAAAATTAAATACATCCGGAGTCTGTTTTTATTAGCGTTGATGATGCGGCCCTATTGAGAAAGTCACACTTGAGTCCTGTCATATTTCAGCATGCCTGCCCTGGTGGCTGGGAGCTCCTGTCCTTCCCAGGATTAGCATGATGAGAAGCCTCCCACGCTATCTTTCAGTCACCCGTTGACATGAAAAGGCTCCTCTGCTGTGCTTATTGGAAGTGAGGCCAAGTGTGCGAGGATGGGAATGCTGGGCTTTGATACCTCTGTCAGGAGGAAGGAGCTTCATCCACCTGGGGTGCAGAGCAAGGTGTCGTGTGTGAAAGGTGGGCAGGGAGGGCACCTTCATGAGTGGGCACAGCCAGTGCCTAGGCTTCCACGTGGATGAAGATGGTCCCGACGGACTGTCACACTTGCCGCTACATAGACACACATGCCGTAAGAGCCGTGTTTGCGATAGCACCTGCTAAGGTTGGGTGGGGGGGAGGCAGACCAGAAGAGCAAACTGTGGCATCCTCAGGATCCGGGTGATAGTGGTGTCTCTGTGTCCCCAGGGACAGCAGTAATGAAGTCCGCAAGAATGAGCAGCTCCCCAGAGCTGGCATTTTGCCAAGCTTTGTTGATCAGTCAGTCTCCTAAACCAGTTTCCTGCTGTTTTCCATCATCTGTGATGTCTGGCTCCCGCAGAAACACTGAACAGCAATGGGCTTTGCCGGGGACAGCACAGTTACGTGCCCTCGATCAACCAAGCCTCAAAATCTATTCACATTATGGCACCAAAAGGAATATTCAGAACAGAATACCCACACAAGAGTGAGAGAACGGTGGCTGAAATGTGGCTGGAGAATAGCCCATCCATCCTGAAGGCCGCCCTTGAATCTACAAAGTTCCCAGTTGGTTCAAGAAGGAAAGAGGGCTGCCGCTCTCGTGAGTTGCCTTCAGCACTCTTTCTTTCTCATTGTATTTTTGAGATAATTTACACAACACAAAGTCACTCTTCCCTCACTTTAGGCAGTGCTGGGGATCAACTGTGCTAGGCAAGTACTTTACCATTGATTATATACACCCAGCCCCAAATCCGCCACTCTAAAGTATATGACGTGGTGGTCTTAGTGTAGTCAACCATCACTAGCATGCAATGCCAGAATATGTCATCAGCAGTCACTGCCATCTCTTCCCACACTTCTGTTTCTATGAATTTGTCCATTTAGAAATTTCATATAAATGATATCTTACACAGTACTTTGAAGGATCATCTGCTAAATTGTACAGAAGTGTGGCTCCTTTAAGAGGTCCTGCTGTGCAGCTGAGCACTTGAATGGTGTGGTATTAGAATGGGGGACTAGATAGAAATGCCTGCCACAGCATGAACTCAGCAAATTCCCAGAGTTAGGGTACATAAGTGGGGTCCTGGATGGCACCCATAGGCATGAGGCTAGGCTCTCGTGGAATGGAGGGGAGCGGAGCCAGCTAGCAGCACCATGTGCTAAGCCATGTGGCCACAATAGCCCAACAGTTCAAGGCTTGGCTCATGCTGTCAGAGAACACTGCAGGAGTTTAATAAAGCCAGGTCCAGAACAACAAAAAACAAAAACAAAAACAAAACAAAACAAACAAACAAACAAACCTCTGAGCAGGTACAGAATGTGCTTAAATGCTGAAGAAAATGGGTAATGTGTATGGCCATAGAAATAAATAAATAAGTAGTTTAAAAATAATTAAGTCTTTAAAGAAAGAATAAAGTATTATAAAAAGAATAAGTGACACAAGGATGGGAAATACACAGGGTGTCTAGATCCTGTATGGTGTTTTGTTGACTTTGAATTTTTTGAATGCAGATGAGTGAAGGGCAAATACTTCAGAGAAACAATGGATCATAACAAAAAACCTGCTAAATTAAACTAGCCAATATATTTTAAGAATGTCTTAACTTTAGAATGGAAGTCAGAAAATGTACTGTATTAAGAGAGAGGTTATGCTTTTGTTTCCACAGGAAACACAAAATCTATGGATTCCTTCAAAATTAATAAAGATCAAGTTTGACTGAGGGAGACCTCCTGAAAATCTTGGCTGCAGACATGAAGGAAGAAACCAAGAAAAACCACAAGATGGTGATGTATAAACTGATCCCTCTACATGGGAACAGCTCTGAGACTGGATGAGACATGATCAATCTTGTTGGCTACAGAGTCCTCATGACTTATTATATGTCATCCTTTCATATGGCATGGATAGAAATTTATATTACCATTTAATTTTACAGTCCAAATGGACTTATAAAGTTGACAGATGTCTTTTACCTGTTCAAACAGAACCGAGAATCATCTTTAGCTGATTTGTGCACACTGTACATTTCATACTTGTGTGGTGATATTTTACTTGTGCAAAATGTGGTCATACTTTATTTGTGCTTTAATAAAGTTTGCCTGGAGATCAGAGGAAATAGCAAGCCATTTTAAGTAAACATAGAAGTCAGGCAATGGTAGCACATGCCCTTAATCAGATCACTTAGCAGGCAAGGTCTCTGTGTGTTCAAGGCCATACTAGGGAACAGCCAAGCATGTTGACACACACCTTTAATCCCAGTACCAACCATAGAGACATGGAGGTCTGTACAGACAGGCAGTGACAAGAAAGTGAGGTAGCTGGGCTAAGATAGCCAATGAGAGGGCAGAAAGGCAGCAAGGCAATAAAGGCATGGGTAAGACAGGAAGTAGCTCGCATTTGGAAGCTGCAGAGCTGGTGAGGTAAGGTTGGCTGGTGGCTATTCCTATTTCCCTGATCTCTAAGGCTTTCAACCCTATATTTGGCTCTGTGTATTTTATTTAATAAGGCCATTTAGAAATTCATCTACCTACTTGTGTTAATGCAGATATGTATGTTATCTTTAAAAGTTCGTATGTTTTCAGAAAAAAAAAAGACAACATTGAAGACAAGTAGCCCAGGTGATCCAGTCTCTCAGAGTGTCCTTGTTGCAGTTTCCACAAAAATCTGCATCCAGGACAACTTCGAAGCAGTTAGCTGAAAGGGTCCAGCCTCACAGACTACTCTAGCCAGGACTTTGGATAAGCCCTGAACTTTCCCATTACACAGAGACTGAACAACAAATGATACAGCTAGCTCTCCCAGGACTTGACCATTATCCCAATTTTCTCAGGATCCCCTAAAGATACCCCCAGACAGCAGGAAGAACATTTTTTAAGAATAATTTTAAGAACATGACACGCATATTCCCAAGAGGAAGGGGTGAGTAGTTTTGGTCATTTGATAGGTTATGGGTATTTATCATCCTTTAAGGATTGGTTGCAAGTAGTTATTGGTGACAGTCATAGAGGAAACTAAGCAAAGGAGATTAGATTCAGGGATCTCCTTATGCAAAGAAAAAGGGAGGATATGGAAATGATAGAATAAAAAGCTAGATTATTGAATCTACTTTTAAACTAAAAAAAGCAACTACTAGTCTCAAATATTTATCATTAGTATAGATTTTTGTATATTGCTACAAATTTAAGATTATTTTTGTTATAATATATGTTTCTACTCTTGTTTAAGGTATTTTTGTATATTGATACAAATTTAAGGTTTTTTTGTTATACTGTATATATATTTCTACTCTTATTTAAGGTATTGTACCTATGCAGCTTATTTATCAATGTAATGTAAAGTTCTAGTCTTTGAAGATTATTACTACAAACTATTTAGGATAATTAAGAAACATAGATTAATAGCAAGTCATCTATAACAATCAAATTTGTGGCCATGTTAGGTATGTTTTCAAGGCCCAACAAAGATATATTTTAGATAGTTAGATGGTCCTCAAATGCTTCAGAGACCTACAGAATATGGTATTTAAAATGTTTTAATAACACAAGGTTTTTCATGATAGTGAAACACATCTGCTCTTGGCAGCACCAATTTACTTCAAAAAAGGATGATGTGCATCAAAGACCCCCCATATGGAGTTTGCTTTCATTGTGGCAAAACTAGCTATTGGGCAAGAAACTGCCCTTGTCTCAAGTGCTGACAGTATGCTATCCAAATTAGATGAGCAGGATACAAAAGAAAGCAACTACCAAATTTTGCCAAGACAAGGTAGGACAGTCCTTCAGAATTCCTGCTTCACAGGAAAGTCTATCAGATATTCTAGGCCTATAGGCCAAAGATGGATGCCCCAAGATTACAGAGGGACTATGGATGACTGTCTAGACAGCCAGATGTCTCTGTCATTTCTATAGTTTTGGAAGTTGTTTGCTCTGCACTTCCTATTTACTTCTCAGGTCTCTAATGGAGTTGAAGATGAGATAGTTATAGTTACAGTTTTCCTTGTTATCATATTCAGAAAAGAAACTCACAAAAGAGATGTTAAGTGTATGAGGTTGAGAGACATAAAAGCTTGCTTATCTATGAAAATGTTTTAAGGTCTAAAAAGATATTTCTAGGCTGGTAATACAATTTATGATAGAAAGTGAATTAGGTACAAAACTTTGAACTCAGCAAGATAGGATAGATAATAGAGTATTTTCTCCAAATTTGCCAAATACAAATGGACTGGACATTGCTAATGCAATTCTTACTTGATAATTGTTCTCATTGCATATAGTTTTACTTTGTTAAATAAAACATTTCCTTTTTATTTAGACAATACCTGATAACTGTTCTTATTGTATCTAGTTTTTCTATATTGGAATTAAAACCTTTCCTTTTTATTTAGACAAATAGGGGGAAATGTTGTAGGATATTTGTTTGCATTGACACTCTGAGACTAACAAAAAAGTTTACCTTGAATTAGAAAGCAGAGTTAGTGATTGGTTGACTGGAATTAACCACAGAGGTTTTGGGGGACCCAGGATACATATAGAGAGACTCAGGAAGTAGTAGGGAGGGGCATAGAAAGATTCATGGGCTTTTTGGATGGGGGCAGGAGAGAGAGGCGGTCACTGGTCACTTTTCCACTGCTTCTCTAATCAATCAGGTTTTTACCCTGATATCTGACTCCTGAGTTTTATTTAATAATAGGAAAATATAAGCAAATGCTTCATTCAGCCATGGTTGGTTTTTTGTTTGTTTGTTTGTTTTGTTTTTTGATTTTTTCAAGACAGGGTTTCTCTGTGTAGCTTTGCGCCTTTCCTGGAACTCACTTGGTAGCCCAGGCTGGCCTTAAACTCACAGAGATCCACCTGCCTCTGCCTCCAAAGTGCTGGGATTAAAGGCGTGCGCCACCACCGCCTGGCTTCAGCCATGTTTTATAATGTAGCAGTACTTGTTTTATGGTTGAATAGCACTCCATTTGTAAGAACAAAATACCTTTTGCCTGCCTATCATTAGTTGGTGGGCATTTCCCACTTTTCAGTTGGGAACAATGAAGCTCTAAGCATCTGTGTACCAAAATTTGTATGGAGACTTATCCTCTGTTCTCCGAGTGCCTGGAAGTAAAAGTCAGGTCACAGACTTCACCACTTCTTGCTATTCTGGTCCCATGTACCAAAGCTTGGAGCAAAATGGCCCCAAAGTTGTCCTCACTACCAGGCTCATGAGATGAGGTTCTGGGCCAGAGACTTCCCTGG
This sequence comes from Peromyscus maniculatus bairdii, assembly GCF_049852395.1. Taxonomy (NCBI): domain Eukaryota; kingdom Metazoa; phylum Chordata; class Mammalia; order Rodentia; family Cricetidae; genus Peromyscus; species Peromyscus maniculatus. The sequence continues at coordinate 77,294,063 of NC_134866.1, read as the reverse complement.
GGAAGTTGTGGGGTGTGGAGGAATGTAGCTGGGACCACAGACTCTCCGGAAGGAGAAGGTAGATGTTGTGGTAAAGGATGCCAGGCCAGAGTTGTAGGGTCTCAGAGGCCTCCCCTCCAATGCCTGCTCTGTCAGCCTGTTACCCCAATGCATGAGCTTGGGTCCTATTTGCATTCCATCCGACATCGTCCTTCTTATGAGCATCCATCCTGGTCAGGCAGTCAAAAGAACACGTCCAAACAGTTTATAGGGTTTATTTTCAAATCATTTTAAAAACCATTGTATATATATATATATATATATATATATATATATATATATATATATATATATGGGTGTTCTGCCAGTGTGAATGCCTGCACACCACATACATGCAGCACCCACAGAAGCCAGAAGAAGGCATCGAATCCCTTGTGACTGGAGATACAGATAATTGTGAGTTGTCATTTGGGTACTGGGAACTCCGGGAGAGCAGTCAGTGCTCTTAATTACTGAGCCATCTCTCCAGCCACTTGATAGGATTTTTCTTTTTAATACCACCTGGGAAAATATTTTTTTTTAATGCCTGGTTCACATGTTCTGGGTGAGAGCCAGAGGACAGCCAGGCTGGGCTCCAACGAACAAGCTTCCTTGGCCCAGTCTCATACTATGTTCGTGGGTTTTGTATTGTTGCAATCAAAATATTTGACAGAAACAACTAAAGTCAAGGGAGGATTTACTCTGACTCACAGTTTCAGAGAATTTCAACCCATCATAGTAGAGCATGCATGGCTGAGGAGCCCTGTCCATGTCGCCGTGAGTAGCATGAGGTAGTAGCTCTCCATGAGCCAGAGAGCAGATGGAAGCAGGGGTAGGGTCACCCCCTTCAAATGCCCACTCCTGTGACCCACCTCCACCATCTAGATCTTTCTTCCTACAGGCAGCCTCCTGGAAAAATAGCAGCAGCTGGGAAACAGGTCTCAAATATGAGTGCCACATCCAGAAAGACTTGATCTGGAAAACCTGACTAGGGTGATAAGGGGATGAAGAAAGAACAGACATGTGTGGGAAAGCTGGGGTTGGGTGTGTAGTGTGCATTCTAGGAGAGTGGCCCCATCCACAGCCCAGAACCTCAGGCTATAAATATCTGGAAGGGGGAAACTATGAGTGCTAGATTTTGCACATACTGCCAACATCTGCACTTTAGACCAGAGGAAGGCTTTGTCACCCATCTGAGCCTGTGGGCCCAGGGGACACTTTGCAGTTTTCCTATGGATCTGAGGCATTGGTCCTTGCATGGGTGTGTCTGTACCAAGAAATACACATTCACTCAGGAATTCATCTGCTCTTTACACATTTATTCAGGGCCCCCTCAGCTTTCCATACACCAGCCTGGGAGGTGGGGAGCGGAATTGCAGGTTCAAATGATGACTCAAGTTTTCTCTCAGAGATCAGGAGGGAAGTATGTATGCTGCCTTGTCTCCTTTTCCTGTTGCTATTTTAAAATACTCTGCTGAAAACAACTTAAGGGACAAAGGGTTTTACTCAGCTCATAGCTCCAAGTTATAGTCATCGTGATGGAGAAGACACGGTCTCAGAAACTTGAAGGAGCTGGTCACAGAGCATCTGTAATCGGTAACAGGGAGCAATGCACACACACACACACACACACACACACACACACACACATACACACACACACACACACACACACACACACACACACACACACACACACCAGTGCCCAGTTCACTTTCTTTACTCTTATACAGGCCAGGATTATCTGCCTAGGGAATGGTGCCGCCCACAGTGGGCAGGTCTTCCTACCTCAGTTCATGGAATCGAGATAATCCCGCAAAGGCATGCCCACAGGCCTATCTACCAGGTGATTCTAGATTCTGCCAAGTTGACAGGTAACTAACCATCATATGTGCTGTGACTTTTCTGTCTAGTCCCTCTGAAAACTGCCAGCCTGGGAAAACAACACAGCTTTCTTCACAGTTTTTCTCTCTATTACCTCTTGGACCATTTTTGGAACTGTGACCACATCTCCAATGGATTCTCACTCTCAGTGCAGATGCTGAGGCGCCACCAGATGAGAGAAGCCCAAGTTTCTTCTGTTGTGTTTACGATGTTGGCTCTAGAGTTTAAAAGTATTTTTAAAGCAATTTCCTAACACTAGATACTGAGGTAGACATTTGGAGAAAGAAGTCTTGACCTGCATCTGGGACCTGTGTCCCCCAGACCCAGATGGCCCATGCTGTAACCAGGTCCAAAGCCTCTGTACCTATTCGCAGGAGGCCTCAGCCTAATTACCACATTTAAGGCCTTCTTTATACAGTAGGCATCCTGCTAAGAAATAAGATTGATAAGGCCCAGTTCTTACCATCAAGAAATCTACAGTGTTGATAGAAATATGAGAAGAAAACCTGGGGCGGGGGTGGGAGGTGGTGTGCAGAGGTTCGTGGGGAAGAGCAGGAGCAGAAGCTGGCATAGATTTTTTCTTTACCAAGTGTATTGAGGCTTGAAAGCTGGCAAAGCACCGCATGGCTGCCCCTTCTGCCTGGATCACCATGCAGAAGAGGGAACCGAAGAACAATTCTCTGGCTGAGTCCCTTGGACGGTTTCTGGAGTCCTTGGACTCAGAAGAGTCCCGTCTGCAGCCACCAATGAGACCAGCAGCCCTAGATATTCCTCAGGCTGGAGCTACTCACTTGAAAAACAAGAGGGAGGTCAGGGTTTTGCTCCAGAAAAGTTATTTTTTGCACGGCCCTCCCCACCCTCTGAAATGTGTATGTTTTGTGATTATTTAAATCAGCTGAACTATTATAGTCTACGGCTAAGCTCATCTCTTCTCAGTGTAAGGGCACTAACAGTAACACAATTAATACATTACCCCAGGAGGGTGCAAGTGGGCAGTGGAAGCAGCTAGAAGAGGTTGTTCCCTCCCAGACCCTGGCAGGGGAGTACACAGGGGCCACCTCGGCACATGCATCGCAGAGATTTCTTCCACCAACAACTGGGATACCAGCCAAGCTTTCAGATACTTGTCAAGTGTGCTGAAGAATTTCAGTCTTATGTCTGTGTCTGGAGTCAGCACTGGTCAAATCGGCTGGCTGCCTGGGAGGTCCCAAGGGGACGCAGGGAAACGGCACACTCTTGATGACTGTGTCTTTAGAAAAATGTTTTGTGTCCTTCAAAGTAACGTAAACTTCTGTCTTCTGGCTGCCCTGAGATGTATTCCCTTCTTTGCGGAGACTGATGGACTCCTTACAGAGGCTGGGTGGCTATTGGATCATTCTGGGGTGCTCACCCTTCCAGTCCCCAACTGCTGACTCACGGCTCTCCTGCCCTCCCCTGGGCAGGCAGGGAGCCAAGGCAGTGCCCCAAGCAGCTCCCATTGCTCCAACTGTTAACTTGGATTTTTCCAAAATGTGTTTCTGGTTAGTTTAAAAAAGGATAAACAAGATTTAATAGCTGGCAATGAATCACATTTTTTTTCCCCTCTCCAAACTCTATTTGGATCCACTCAGACGCCTGTCATTCCACTTCTGTACAAATAAATAAATCTCCTTTTCTTTTGTGCATTTTTCTCTGTCCTGCATTTCCTAAAATACAGTTTGTTTGACGGATGAGTTAAGCAGTTCTGAGGTTTGTTTTTGGCTCTGCAGGCCACTGGGTTGTTTTCTCATCATAATTCAATGGGACAAGGTTACCACCCTCTGGAACACTCACACCTCATTTAGAAGCAGAACCCCCTCCCCCGAAGAAGAAACGCTAGCTAACATTCTCAGAGTAAGTGTCAGTCGTGGGTAGGCAGCTTCTTTGTGCTCACGTCCCCCCTCTGCCTACCTGTCTGTCTTGTCGTATCTGTACAGGGCATCCTTGGAGCACAGATATTTGGATGTGAGGTCATAAGCAGATGGGAAGCAAAGCTAAAGCCACCCAGGGCTGGGCCCACCATCCACGCAGGCAGAGGGCCCTTCAGCAGAGGGCTTGCTAAGCAGAGATTTCCCTCGCTCTGCTGAAACACAAAACAGACCATCCGTTTTTAAAAGACAAGTATCTGGGAAATTGTCGAACTGAAATTATACCTGTGTGTTTTCTAAAGTGATAGTCGTAGATTAAAAGTCATGTTTTCCGAGTAGACATGTCATCTGGTGTTGAGCCCTTGCTTAAGACAGAGAAGCGACTTCTAGGAGAAGCACCTAGTATAATCAAGGTTGAGGCAGTAGAGGCTGAAGGACTGTGATTTCCAGGCCAACCTGGGCTGTCGCGTGAGATCCTGTTTGGTTTGCTTGTTTGTTTTTAAAGGCAGGTCTACAAAAAAATGTAAGTTGAGGGTCTTCTTTGAAGATTTCCACATGAATGTAGATCCTCTGGGAGTCTGTTCAGTATATGCTTCTTGCGATCAGGACACTATTGGGTAGGAGAGAGGCCGGCCTTCTAAGATGGGTGGTGGGAGCAGGTCCCAGAAGTGGGCTCGGCTGGCATGGGAACAATAAGATGAAGGAGCAGGCGTCCAGCTGGCTGTTGCCTACTATCCCTCACCCTCATCACCCAGTGACATCGCCTCATCTCTAGATTTCTATCCCCTGGGGACTTGAGGTATTATTATTATTATTATTATTATTATTATTATTATTATAGAACTATTTACATCTTTTTGTCACTTATGAAATAGTGTTAAAATAACCCATTTAAATCCTGCAATCATCCTGAGAACAGGAATGTCCCCAGCTTTGGCCTTCCCTGTGTCTAAAACAGAGCACATTAGTAACCAATAAATAACAAAAGAATATCACCATTAATCGATCCTCATTTCTTCTCCCAGTGTGCATGCGTCAGTGGCACAAGATGAATGCATGGTTTTGTAAGCTAACATTAACATGTTTTCTACTGTTTTATGAAATGCTGGAAACGGCTGGTGGCATTTCATCATTGTGTCCACTGAGCCCTGGTGTCCAGAAACTCAAACTGGGAAGAGTTGGCTTAAGCCAATGTTTCCCAATTTTGCTCAAGCACTGGACTAATCTAGAGGACATGGTAGAACAGAGGGCCCCATCTCCAGAGGCCCATCTAGCAGGTTTGGATGACACTGGTGCTGCTTGACCACACTTCGAGAAATATGTGGCCCAAAGGATGGGCAGGGATGTTGAATGATGTGGTTATGGAGGCTCTGCCACTGACTAAACCATGTGACCTTTACCCATCTCATCGTGGCTCTTGAAGATAGGGAAAGAGAATAGCTTCTTGTATCCATGGAATGCTTCAAGGTATACACCCTGTATCTTTTATGGGATCAACCTTCTTCATGGAGATGTGAGATGAAACTAAGAAAGTAAAATGATTGTGGTTGTATTTTGGAGCATCAAAAAAAGCACTGCTGAAAGTATGTTGATTTACCATTCTGCTCTTTTCTACGCTCTTTACAACCTGGTCATGTCCTAACATTGTATGAGAGTTTTTCTACTGGCACCTTTCTGGGTTGCATTTCTTAGTTAAGAAATTCCTGATTTAAAAACAAAAAAAAAAAAAAAAAAAAAAAAAAAAAAAAAAAAAAACAGCCCCTGAGTTAGGAAACATGAAAAATAGCAAACCAGTTTTCTGCTTGGAAGACTGCATCCTGCAGGGTTTTCTGGGAATTCCACTGAACGGATAGAGTCCTGGCACCTGCTTAGTATCCATAGACATGTCGCTGGTCACTGATGTCACACCCACAAGGATTGCTTCCTGGGGATTAGCACGCATGTGGCCTGGCTGCTGGCAGTGCTGACTCCAACATTAATCAACTCAACATCTGGATCCAACCCAAGGCATCCATTGGATTGCCACAGAAGACTACTCTCAACTGTCAGCAAAGAGATCAGTCGGTGGACGGTGCCAGAGCTACACCACACCGCATGGAAGGACAAGTGTGGTATTCATAAATAAGCTGAATAACTTGAGAGTGTGGGTGAACTTTCCTCAGTGGTCTGTCAACTCAAGCCTAGACCATGGGGCATTTTGCCTGTAGCAGCAAAATTACTGTGGTAGAGAAGACCTGAGTAGATTGTGGCCATTTTTGAAAATTACAGTCTCCTTGAGTCCAGGGACAGTAACAGCCACCTCAAAACCCTATAATCCCCTCGGTCTGCTGTAGCTCTGACTTCTTCTTCTTCTTCTTCTTCTTCTTCTTCTTCTTCTTCTTCTTCTTCTTCTTCTTCTTCTTCTTCTTCTCCTTCGCTGCCTCCTCCTCCTTCTCCTTTAATATGTGCATGCGTCTGAGAGAGTGCATTCATGCACATGTGTGCATGTAAGTGAGGGAACCTGTGTGTAAAGGCCAGAGGACAACCTCATTTGTCATCCTCAGGGCTGCTGTCTACCTCTTTTAAGACAGGGTCCCTTACTGACCTAGAATTCGTCAGTTTAGCCAACAAGTTCCAGAGATTCTCCTCTCTCTCCCTTCCTTGTGCTGTGACTGTGAGTGTGCACTACACTTGTTTGTGGGTCCTAGGGACTGAACTTAGGTCTGTGCTCTTGCAAAGCACACACTTGACTGACTGAGGCACCCCGCCCCCAGCCCAGCCCTAAGGCTGCCCTTGGAGACACTGTAAAGGACATCAGAACTTCTGTTCTGTCTCAGAGAAGGGTGGGTATGCCGATGGCTGGCAGGCTACTCCTCATCTTCATGACCGCTCATAGGACTGAGCACTGGGTATAGTGTCCATGGCATCCATCTTTCCTTCAGCATTTCATGTGTCCTAATATGGAAAGCTGGGACGTTATCCAGGAGGGACGCTGGTTAGAAATCGCTCTGTGATGTGTTAAGGAAAGCAGGCAGTAGAGAATCAAAAATTCACCTCATCAAGGCACGCGGGGTGGGGGGACCCGGGGGGAGGGGGACGACGACACACAACAATCTGCAGATAACGTTGTAAATCAACCAGGAGACAAAGGTCTGCTTGGCTTGTCACCCGCCATTTCACGGCATTGATTTCTCAAAGCCGAAAACCATAAGGAGCCCAAACCAGAGCGGAAGGGCGGCATGACCTCCCATGCTCACTGATTTAATTTTCCTCTCTGAACACACGCAGCCCCATAATTAGAACATTTACCAACCATAAATACAGTTTAAACTCTGTACATGTGTGTCTCTGTGTGTGGAGAGGTTTTGAGCCGAGATACGGTTTCAATCAAAACAGTCCTTCCGCACTGATTAGAATGTGTAAGGAGGAAATCTGTTTTTACCACAATCTACCCCAAACTGGTGTTGGCAGCCACACTCTCGGCTAATAAATGTCAATAGCAAAGCTACACAGAGGTATAAATTAAAGGCCTTGCAATCTGGGGATTCAGGGCTTAGCTTGGAACTGTTTGCCCAGCCCATTTCTGGTCTGCCCCGCTGTGGAAGAATGCCACAGCCTTTGTTTAAATCACGGACTGATGAAGGGGGTGTGTTTAAGGGTGTTCCGCTCTCTGCTGAGTTCAAGCCCACTCCCCAGGGAAAGGGTCTTCAGAGGAACCTATGGGGTGAAGACACTGCAAAGTTTTGGGAAAGTCCTTATTTCCTGTCCCTTAAAACTGTAATGACAGCACTCTGAATCTATAGACTTGTTAAGAATAGATTATTCAGTTAATTATAAAAACTTAATCTTTTACCGGCAGTGGTGGCGCACGCCTTTAATCCCAGCACTCAGGAGGCAGAGCCAGGCAGATCTCTGTGAGTTCGAGGCCAGCCTGGGCTACAGAGTGAGATCCAGGACAGGCACCAAAACTACACAGAGAAATCCTGTCTCAAAAAAACTTAATCTTTTGAACTCTGATTTTCTTCTTTCTTCCCACATTTTTATTTTATATGTGTGTATTAATGTTTTGCCTGAATGTATGTAAGTACACTGAGAGCATGCCTGGTGTTCAAGAAGGCCCGAGCAAGTACCAGATCCCCTGGAAATGGAGTTATAGACTGTTGTGAGCTGTCATGTAAGTGCTGGGAATAGAACTTGGGTCTTCTGAAAAGGAAGAAAGTGCTCTTTTACTTGCTTTGTAGACCAGGCTGGCCTCAAACTCACAGAGATCCGCCTGCCTCTGCCTCCCGAGTGCTGGGATTAAAGGCGTGCACCACCACCGCCTGGCCTGAAAGTGCTCTTAACTATGGAGCCATCTCTCCAGCTCCACGTGTTCCACTTTTCATTTCCTTTCAATTTATGAAAATTAAGAGCCAGGAACTGTCTGTTGATCCCACCCTCTGTCTCTCCATCTAGACCATAGCAAGCCTTCCTGGAGTCAATGGTTCAGAAAGAAGAGGGGGCACAAAGGGGAACTGCAGGGGATGACCAGTCATGAGTGAAGATGGAGGAGTGAGGTGAGGTATGATCTACCCACTAGAAGGCCAGTGGGCCACGCCCCTTTCTCTTCCATAGACACATCCCAAAGAGATCTTCAAGATAATGTAGGCATGGACTGGTAACAACCATAGGAAGACCTCAGAATGTCCATTATCTTCTTCAGGCTGGCTCTTGGGTGCATTGCAATGATACATATTAAAAGCAATAACAGGCCGGGCGGTGGTGGCGCACGCCTTTAATCCCAGCACTCGGGAGGCAGAGGCAGGCGGATCGCTGTGAGTTCGAGGCCAGCCTGGGCTACCAAGTGAGCTCCAGGAAAGGCGCAAAACTACGCAGAGAAACCCTGTCTCGAAAAAACCAAAAAAAAAAAAAAAAAAAAAAAAAAAAAAAAAAAAAGCAATAACACTAAACACAAATCTGAAGCAAGGCATGGTAGTGCACACTATAATCCCAGCGCCCAGGAGGCTGAGTCAGGAAGATCTCAAGTTCAAGGCCAGTCAGTGCTCCATAGCAAGAACCTGTCCCAAAGAACAAACAAAAAGCAGATATGTACTAGATCATCCATTAAACCATAACCACCACCACCACCACCACCACCACCAGGCAGGCATCATTACCATTCCTAGTCTACAAATGAAACATGGAGGTTTGGGACCTTCCCACGGTCACATGATGATGAAGGCAGACTCAGGTAGTCTGACCCTTCAGTCAGATCCCACCCTCTGACTCTCCAGTTACGCTATTGAGCAGCACCCCCGAATGCTTTGCAGGTACTCATCCATCTATCCCCACTGTAGTGTTGGGAATCAGGTAGTATCATGGGTTTCTGATCCCTAAGATCTAATAAGGGTCACTAGCAAGAAATCCCAGACAGGCAAGAAGGCCTCAGAGCCCCCTATGAAAACCATTGCTTCACATCACCCTTTCAACATGCCTGACAAAAGTCAGATGAGCCTCACCTGTGTCCCGTAGCCTTTTCTTCTGCCTCATCACACCTGATCTAACTCCAGGCCCTGTGTCAATCTCAAGAGACTAAATATTTGTCTGTGGCTGCTGCACTGTCAGAAGAGGTACAACGTGGGACTGAGCTGCCCATCACTGTTCAGGGCTGCTCAGGTGTGAGTCAGAGCTGGTGAAGACCGTGCATGGGAGCACACACACACACAAAGACAAGGGCAGAAGAACACTTTTGTGGGAAGAACACGTCAGACTCAAGAGAAGCAAACTGACTTGCCCAAGATTTCAGTCTACCTAAAGTCACAACTGGGACTCAAAATCCATGTCTAGATAGCAACGCTACAACACAAAACACCAACCTCTCTTACAGCCCTTCACAAATAGCAACCTAAAAAGATCTCTCCCCTCTACTTGTGGAACAAGAAGAGCGATGAGCTGAAATACACGGCTCTTCGCTGGATTATTCACACAACTCAGAGCCTCCACGTTATCTGGGACACACACTCCACTTCCCTCTTCCTTCAGTGAGATCAGTCTCCTCAGTCCCCCCTAACCTGCCTTTCTGGGGAGTTGGAGGCAGGAGGTTCTCCATAAGGGAGGACAAAGCACATCATTCCTGGGTTTACCCGAGGACCCTCATTAGCCGACCTTCCCACATGATGAAAGATGTCACTCTTCGGTTTATATTCCCCAGTAGTTAGGGAATGTTGTCCTAGGTTGGTTTTTAGAGGGTTTGTTTTTCTTGTTTCTGTAAGGCTTGGCTACAAGGGGTCATCATATTTCAGAAAGTTCTCTAAGCCATTTTCCATGCACCCACAGGCGACTATTAAAATAATGGGAATGTTTTATAAACACCCTAAATAAACAAATACATAAAAACATAGTTTGTAAGTAAGGTAACGCTAACTTAGCTAAAATACAATGGAAAGTTAATCAGAATCTAAAATGAATTGTATGTCACTAGAAGTCAGTCTACAGAACATAGACATCCTGTAGATTTTAGAATTAAAACATTTCTATATGCTTTATCTATATGATAAATGATAAATGGCAACTTTTATAGTTCACCTTTATGTCCAGCAGGAAGAAACAGACAAAAAAATTCAGCATATATATGCTGGAACTAGACTGTTCTATCTCCATTATGTATAATCATCATTTCATTGGAATCAGAGTACACATAATCATTTTCTCTTTCCAAAGGCTCAATCTGTGTTAGAGGAAAAGGCTAGAATATGCCAAGAACTTTTAGAAGCTGGATCCATCTCTCTGTCCTTCTCCCTTCTGCCTCATCCACTGCCTGCCAGAGATATGGCCTCTCCAGTTACAGGTCTCATTCACTGCCCATATACCCAACCCTAGACCCCCTGGTCATTCCTGAAAACATATAAAGGAAGTTTCCAGAAGGGAAAAACTAATGGCCAGATAGGTGTTCTGTGTGCTGAGAAAATTTCAACCCACCAATGAATAAACACATGGAAGAAATGCAAATCGAGTGCTTAAGAATAAATTAGGGGAAGCCAGGGATGGTATTGCATGTCGGCAATCCCAATACTTGGGAGGTTGAGATATGAGAATCTGAAGTTCAAGGCCAGTCTGGGTTACCTAATATGACTCTTGAAAAGTTATAAATTGAGAAGTTCATTTTAAAAAAAATTGGGGTTTTGTTTGTTTACCTTTTTTTTTTTAATGAAAATTTGTTGAGTACGCCGCCAGGGAGCAACGTGCTCAGCTGTAACTGGAGTACTGTTCAAACGCATGTGTTTTAAATGTGAGTCCTTAGCTTCAAGCATCTTGGGGGAAGCAGGATTTTTGACTCTCAGATGCAGAGGAGGGGAGATGGGTGGTGAATATAGAAGTATCAAGCCTTCTTACCTAGGCTGCTTCAGGCTACCCCAACAGGGAGGCAGACTCTGGCCTTGGCCTGTTCTCATAGCCTAAGATATTTATACTTGATTATCCTTAAAGACCTTGGGCAAGACAGGAAGGTCTCCAGTCAATTGGACTTAAACGAGCTGGATTTGAGATGACTGAAGAAATGGGCCGTTTGAGCTGCCTACACAGTCCACATTATTGACGCATAGAGACCCTTCCCAGAGCGGCATGCTATGAAAAGGTACTCAAAGGTCAAGCATTTGCACCTTTAGAACAGACAAGACTGTGAGCGTTTACAGGACACAGCATTCTCTCAGTAAGTGGTCTGATGACCAAACCAAAAAGAAGAGGTGTTTGTGTGTGTGTGTGTGTGTGTGTGTGTGTGTGTGTGCGCGCGCGCACTTTCATAAATCAAACCAGCAAATGTTTCCCAATTAGTTCACAACTCTGCTAGGTGACTTGCAGTACAGAATTAAACTTTTTTTTTTTTTTCAAGCCGGAAGAATGATTTCCTTTCGAACACAGACCGGGTAGAAAAGCTCTCCCAGTCTAACAGAAATGCAATCGGTGCTCTGTGGCGGTTACCCCTCCTAATCATGTACCAGATTTCAAGCACTCTGAAAATTACTCTCAGGCAATTAAGCCTGTTAGATTCACCCCGTGAAGGAAGCAGTCCTTTTCCGGTGCTGCCTGTCCAGAACAGCTGTTGAAGTCCTAGCAGGGATAAAAAAAAAAAAAAGCCACGTGACACCTAAGCTCACAATCCAGTTCATCTATCTGCCAGAGATTGCGTGTGTATTGTGCTGATGCAAATCACAAGACGGGGAACTGAGTCAATGGCCAGAAAATGGGGCTCCATAACAGTGTACCTTGGAACAGTCAAGACGATACACAGGGAGCTCGGGTGTTTTGTGTAGCCCCCTGCAGGAGCAGAGGGGGGAGAAGAAACAAGGGCTAATCTGGGTCCCGTGGCTTTCCAACCTCCTCTGTGGTTCCTCTCCTGCCTGGCCTGAAAACCGTCTCTCAGACCTGTGCCTTTCTTCACGTGTCTGCATGGGTAAGCAACCTGAAACTCCCTCGCTTGTTCCCACAGTAATGGTATGGAGGTCCTGCCTCCTGCAACAAATGCCTCTCGTCTTTTAAAACGTTTTCTCGCCAAACAAATGGGAGAGAGTCCCGTGGGCCAGGACACACATCTTCATTGGTGGATACACAGCTCTAAGCAAATGACAGTTTCTCCACAAGCTGTGAGACGTCTTGCTGGAGTGGATCTTGCATTGTATTTAAAATTTGAAACTAATATTTGCAATATTACTATTATGTGCGGCCGATTCTGGGAAAGGGGTGCGTGCGCACGTGTGGAAGCCAGATGACAACGTTGTGGAGTTCTCTCCTTCCACCTTACCTGGCTCAGCTGGGACTCGGGGCACCAGGCTCGAGCGGCAAGCATCCTTACACACTGAGCAGAAGATCAAGTTATCAGAAAGAGTGGCTGGTGTCTCCCAGGATCCAGAGACAAAGAGCTGGCATAGAGGCATGGTTATCAACAGCTTCATTTCCATACTTTTGTGTTCCCCGGTCCTTGGGGCCCCACCCCACCTCAGTATCTGCAGGGAGAGCAGCCTGCCTGCCACAAGCCAGGCTTGTCACCCACACCCCCACGGGGGTGGTGGGATGGGGGTGGATGAGGCAACACCCGCATAATCAGCATTTGCACACTTGCCAGGGCCTGATTGTGGGCCTCTCAGCCAGGGCATCCGAAGTGATTTGGGAGCAATTTCTCAGATTACACAGCCAGAGGACCTCACAGGAGTACGAGGAGCCTCCTGGGCGGCCACTTCCCAGACCTGTCTGCCCACCAATGAAACAAAGTACCCCTCACCAACATTTATGTCAGGCTGGCTCTTCACACATCTGTGACCTGGACCATTTTCTGTGCCCTCAAGTCCTGGAGCAAGAGGCATGCCTCTTGGGAGAGTGACGAACTTCCATGCAGTCCTAGAGATCATGGGATGGTACCAGAACTACCTATGCCCCAGTCCATTCTCAGTTTTGAAATACGCCAGGTTAGCAATAGGTGGGACCTGAGATTTCTTGATCTGTCACTTGAGGAGCTAGGCCGCAGCTCTAGAATCACTCCTGGTACCCGGGGCTAGAGGCTGGGGACACAGGGACCAAGTCAGCAGGGCTGAAGGCCAGGGTTAGAGATAGCTGATCCGTGGAGACTTTGCCCCCGTGACCCAGCCGCTCTCTGGCCATCGTCGAAGACCAATTGGTTTACAAATAGTTATGATAAACCTAAGGTCTTAATTTCCCTTATGGAACCGACGGTGGAGCTGTGTAAATGTCTCCTGACAGACATAATGAAGGGTCATTAGCAGTACAAAGCCTGTCGGACCCGCAGCATTAGTTCAAGGGAATACCTCAGTGTCCACCGAAATTGCCGCGCATGTAAACCAATTTCCCCAGCAGAAGGGTAAACACAGACTCGTTTGAACCCCGAGATGAAAACAGATGGGATATCGCAAACAGTTTCCCAAAATACAACAGACTTCTGGGCTAATTACACGTGGTTAGCTCTGAATGGCAGAGGAAATGGTTTTCTTTGCTGCTAAATGTCAAGAGAGTCACCTAAAGGCTCAGAAGGAGGCCGCTTTGTTTTTTCGAAAATTGCTAAAAATTAATCTGTGCTGGAGCCACTTGTAAAACACGGAACAGGCCCCTCGCCCCCAGCCTGTTGCCGACATGCGACAGACTCCTAAACCCAGGGTAACCCAGACGCAGGGATGCTCTGCATCCTAAGAAGCCGCCCCGGAACCCCAGATGGCACCGAGGAGAGGCGCGCACCTGCGCGCATCACCGCATCCCTGCGTATGCGCATCTTCACATCCATGCTGGGCTGCTGCACCCCAGAGTCTGCATCTTGAAGGCACCAGGGGGCCTCGGTCGGGCCTCGGCCTCGGGTACTGGGTGAGGAGGAAGCACCCGGCTGGGTCGCTGGCTCCTGGCTCCGGAAGGCGCGCAGGGGCGATGCGGCAGGAGGCCGGGGCTCCAGTCCCTGGAGTAGCAGCGTGCAGGGTTCAGCGGTGTTTCGGTTGCCCTCTGACCTGACCCCGGGTCCACAAAGGCTTCCCGGCTGTGCTGCTATGGCCCAGCTTTCCAGTCGCTGCCAAATTAATGAGCCCACGTCAGGTTGGGTTTACAGCCCGGCCAGCCAAGCAGCGGAGTGGAAAAGGAGCCTGGGGCAGCTCGCGAGGCTCTTGCACGCGCGTGTGGAATGGCTACTGTCTTTTGTCATCCCCACCCCCACCCCCACCTCCGCTGGCCAGTCCTAGGAACCCAGGAAAGCTGAGCATCTTGCGGGTCCACTCTCCACTGCCAGTTAACCTCTTGTCTCCGGAGGGAAACAGCCTGGATCAGGCAAGTATGTTCTGTGAGAAATGCATCTGTCTTATTTACTGTGGTAAATAACTCAGACCCCACTTCAACATCCCAGCGAGGCAGGGCGTGCTTGACAGCGTATCTGGGCTGTGGGCTCCATAGACCTTCTGGGTCTTTTACAGCACGGTTCTTTGTCCTGGGCTCACCAGATTTGGGACTTAAGTTTGTGTTCCTGGGGCCACGTTTCTTCTAACTACAGAAGCCCCGGGGTACTACCAATGACCGTGCGCCTGGCTGGAGCAGGGAATTCTAGAAAGAGGATACCCAGAGGAGACAGTTAAAATCTGCAGGGAGGGTTTGAAAGCCAAAGATAAGTTGAAATAGGATTTGATATGTGTTTTGAATAAAATTGGACCTGGGGCTCCAGCTTAGCTCTGACTCTCCTGGTGCACACAACGGCTCTGCTTTCCTGTTGCTGTTTAAACTCGGGGGATTCCGTTCAAGAAAACAAGGACGAACCTTCAGGTGGATAGTGCTTCAGGCGCTGGTTGGTTATACCCTCCAGATTTTCAGACATACTAAAAGCAAACAGTTTCATTTTAAAAGACTGGAAAGATCAGAACAATTCCCCGGAAACAGTCACAAAAGCCCCTCTTCCCGCAGCTTTGTTGGCTGTTGAGAACTCCAAACATTAAGAACCGGGACAAGGATACGACTGTTAACTGACTCCTGTGGCACTCTGTGTCATCCTTGCCCTTGCTCCAAGGACCTTCTAAAAGTGGAGGGCAGCTACTGACCTCTTCTAGTGGCAGGCACCGTCACCTTTCATAAGGTCCCACCCCTATTCCTCAGTTTCCCCATGTCTGGATCCCACTGGCACACACACACACAACGTCCACCACCTTTATAAACATGGCTGCCTTCCCTGAGCCTACACCGCCCTATGAAATCTTAATGTCCCTGCAAGGCCAAGTTGTCTTTATGATTTCAAGCTGTCACACCTCAGAGGAGCTAACTATCTCCAAGTGTACACACAAGTAAACTATAGCACGTTATAATTATCTTTCTGGGTGTTATCTTCATCAAGTACCAAAGATAAACAACTTACAAAGAGGATATAAGTTTATTTGGGCTGTGTTGTGCCCTGTAGCAGAGAGGTACATCAATCATAGTGGGAGCTTACAGTGAAGAAAATGCTTACCTCATAGCAGCTGGGAGGTAAAGAAAACCTGGTCCCATAATCCCTTTCAACGTCTAAATGTCTTGTTATGTGAGGGCCAGGATTCAAAGCCTGTGCACTGTGTTCCTCTCTCAAGCTGACGTCAATGGTGAAAGCAGTCAGTTTGTTAAAAAAAAAAAAAAAAAAAAAAAAAAAAAACACTTACCACTGTGTGGGTGCTTAGGTTCTAGTCTATGGATTTGGGGTTTGCAGGTACAAGAGGCCTGTGAAGGAACTATATTACTTCCCACGTGCAAGAAATATAGGCTCAGACAACTATGTGGAACAGGCCAGTTTTATACCTCTCTTTCTTTCTCTCTCTCCGCAACAGTAGGTATTTAATGCCAGTTCTATACTCAGAGCCTGCCAGGTGATCTTGGACAGATAATAGGCACCAACCTGTGCTGAGGGCACATAAAGAAATATTCAGAACCATGCTTATCTCAGACACATACTTCATAATCACTGTAGTTCGCTTCATTCTTCGTCCATGTCCTTCAGACCTGGTAGCCAACCCTTGAGGTCAACTCCTACTGGGTCCCTCTTTCTGGTAGCCCCACTTTTACGATGTCCACTGTGATGGATAGCTGAATTCTATAAGTAATAGGCTGATACGCAAATAGCAATGTGTGACTCCCAGGATTCGGTCATAGAGACCCAGTGGCTTCTGCTTGCTCTCTTTTGACTCACTCCCTTGGGGAGAAGCCTGTCTTTGTGTCATACATACTGAAGAAGTCCCAGGGACAGTGCCCCAGGTGCCAAGAAACTGCAACCTCTTGACAGCATGTATGGGAGTTGTCCTCAAAGAACGCGCTCTGACCAGCACTTGAAGCCTGAACGGCTAGACCCCTCCTGAATCTCTGTCCCATAGAAACTGTGCGATAACGACTGTTTATTGTTTTAGGTTCAGCGTGAGGGTGGACTGTGACAGAGCAGTATATAACCTAACAGACTCGGTAACTGAAGACGCCTCTCTAACCTCACAGGCAAAAGTCACCTTGATTTATTTATCACTTTGTGCATTTCAAAGAAGATCTATGGCCGCGTCTCAAGCCCTAGGAACAGAACAGGGAATGTGCCATTTCAGAAGCTAATTGTCCCCCAGCCTTGTCCATGCAAGGTCCTCCAGGAACAAAATTAATAGGGGAGCATTTAGTGTCTCTCTCATCAAGTGTTACCCATGTCCCTGTTTCATAGCTATCTTTAACAGAAAGAACCTGGGAATCAATACAGGAAAAAAAAAAATTTAAAAAGTCCCCCAGCTAAAAGGCTTCCTGAGGTGTTATACAATACTCCCCTGCTCACAGCCTCCCCCCTCCTCCGCTTCTCACAACACACAGGAGTTTATGGCCTTGGATCTGGCCCAAAATTGTAGATAGCCATCAATCTTGAGAACGTTCATATATCCTGAACAGTGAAACTGTTCATGGTTACGGTGTTTATGGCTCGGGTTTAAATAGGAAGCTAATAAAGATAAAATCTGTTGATAAGGTACTCGGACCTGTCAATGGAAAGTTTCCTGTCGCCTTAACCACACTCCGGCTCCCTCCCTGGGTCCACTTTCAGAAGACACCATTGGGAGGGAGCTAAAACTAACAGAATTAAAATTTGGTTCTCCTAGAACTAATTCCAAGGCAGCAAGTGCTACTTTCAGACAGTATTGAGCGAGCAGATGGGGGCCGGAGCAGCTATTTGCCTGCCTAAGTTCTCTGGGTCGTTTGGACTCTCTGTTCCTTTTGAATGAGCAAGCAGAACCTCCAGGGCCCAAACTGCTCTGGGAGGAGCGTCAGTTGTTGACCTTGGCCTGAGGCAGGGGAACCCTCTAGGATGAAGCCTTCTCTTTGTTCCAGAGGCACAGCCTCTGCCTGGTCAGGCATCTGCTGGGAGGACCTACGCAAACGCGGCCTGGCTTTGTTTCTTAGAAGCCGTATGCGTTTGAGTCTAAAATGGGCTCTAGAGCGCGCACACATCTGCAGTTGATGTTGCCACAGGTGTGGGATGTTGTGGTTTCTAACATCTTACACGTGTTCTCCAAACAGTACCTCAAGTGTCCTTTGGTTTCTGGTCTGAGCGGTTTCCTGCACTTCCGGGAGTGGGTCTCCTGCAGAAAAGCTGCAAAGTATTGCACACACACACGCACGCATGCACGCACGCACACACGCACGCACGCACACACACACACACACACACACACACACACACACACACGCACGCACGTGCACATACACGCGCACACACACGCAGAAAATGGGGTTGGTGCTGAAAGAAGCTTGCCCCAAGTGTGGGGTGAGGAGCGCGAGGCAGATATCTGTGGGGCTTCCTGACATCCAGGCTCCAGCAGTTTCCCAGCAAAGCCCTCTCTCACCAACAAGGAATGACTCCAGATCCTGGCCCTTGGGCTCTGATATGAACTGAGGAATAGAAATCTGTCTGATTAGAAATAACAAACAGAGAAGGGAAACACCTTTAAAACAAAGGACTGTGCTAGTACCCCATGACCCAAGAAGGGGACGCTGGGAGCTTTTAATGTGACCCCTCTAAATAATAAACCTGGGACTTAATGCTAGGAGCTAAAGATATTACTGGGACGTATCAAATTAATAAATGCCCAGGGCATGAAGCTCAAGATACCAGATAGCCAGGCGGTGCAAACAGGGGCCAGTAAGACTGGTGACCTGAGATCCATTGCTGGAATCCAAGGGAAGGTTGGAGGGGAGAATCAACTCCACAGAGTTGTTCTCTGACCTCTACACACTACACACACACACACACACACACAGAGAGAGAGAGAGAGAGAGAGAGAGAGAGAGAGAGAGAGAGAGAGAGAGAGAGAGAGAGAGAGAATAACAATAAAAATAAGAAAATCAATCCGGATAAGCCACATGGTTCAGTTGTCAATAGCTTCTAAGTGGTCATTAAATGGGACCATACGTGTCCATACAACTGAAAGTATGTAAACTATTCGGGATTGCAAAGTGGGACAGTGCTGAGTCCTGGGAATGTCCTGAGAGGATCATTATTTTCACAGTGAGATATGATAGATAATATTTAAAAGTGTAAGTTCAAGGATTAGCAGTCAAAGCATGAGATTTAGAAACATGTTTCTACATTAATACATTTTCCACTGCTGTAACTAAATATCTAGAGCCACACAGTTTGGGAGGTGGTGGTGGCGGCGGTGGCGGTGGCGGGAAGAGGTTTTTACAGCTCACAGTTTGAGTCTAAACAGTATGGTAGTTGCTGGAGCAAGAGGGCTTGCCTGTTTGTGCCATATTACAGGGGATGGCATCACGGCAGGAGAGAGATCACACGGTGACACCCACATTACAGGGGATGGCATCACGGCGGGAGAGAGATCACACGGTGACACCCACATTACAGGGGATGGCATCAGGGCAGGAGAGAGAGAGATCACATGGTGACACCCACATTACAGGGGGTGGCATCACGGCAGGAGAGAGATCACATGGTGACACCCACATTACAGGGGGTGGCATCACGGTGGGAGAGAGAGAGATCACATGGTGACACCCACATTACAGGGGATGGCATCAGGGCAGGAGAGAGATCACACGGTGACACGGGCTGATTCACTCTTTTATATCAACCTTCTACCAAGTCCTCCCAGAGCTATATCTAGTCCTTCCTAGAGCGGTGACCTCAATAACTGCCTCGCTCGCACTAGGACCTCCCTATCAACAGGTCCACATCCCTCACAACACTGCTACACCGAAGACAGAGCTCTCAACATCTAAACTACGTCCCATCCACAGCAGGATGCAAGTACCAAGATAACCAAGAGATTTGGGGTATATTCATCTTCAGGGGGTGGAAATGGGAGAGGCCAGGGTTCTGTCTTTTCTACAAGCTTTGTACATCCCTCACTACAGGGATGCACGGGTCATTTTGAGAAGAACAGAAACTACAAAAACCATGAGCTCATCACAGGGCCTCCTACCCATTTGTTTTAGTTCTTGCTTGACATGTGATCATCATGATTTTCTCACTCATCACAAAACTTCTTTAGAAGGCCCCAAACTGAGGCTAACTCACTGGCAAGGCAGAAAATTACAGCCCTCAACCTCTTTTCAACAAAAGCACTCTTGAGTACAATTAGAATCTAGTGACTTTCGTTGGCTCTGGAGATAATGAAGGTGGCTATCCCCAAGAAAACCATAAGTTCCACATGTACTAAATTTCAGGAGTGATGTCATTGGGCTTCAACTCTGCAACGAAGCAGGCCATTCCTGCTTAAAACATTAGAGGATTGTTCCTGCAAACCAGCCTCTAGCTTCTTCCATTGTCCTCAAGGTCACCACATGATAACCTTTTCCATGATCCACTTCTGTCTCAAATCAGAAGCTTACTACGCACCTTCTCGTTAAAAGGAATTTTCACGTATTTATTTTTAATCAGGTGATGAGATAATCAATATGTAATGCAAGCCAGTGATGCAGAAATAAACTTCACTTGGCTATTTAGCAGTTCACAGTCCAGACTCACCCTTGACGGAGACACGGCGTGGCCCTGTGCTTGCTCAACCTAATTCGCCAAGGCAAAACTGCGACCTCCCAGGCCCAGCTTCTTCTTCATGTTTACCTTCCCAAGACTCCCCCAACTGTGGACCCTGATGGGCAGCCAGAGCAGAGTGAAAGCACCTGGCTCCTTTGTCCACAAACACAGGGGAAATGAAAAGCAGAAGCTTGGACTGGGATATTTCCAGGGAAACAGAACTAGCCCAGGGAAAATAAGGGCCTCTTCTGCATGTCTGGGGAGAGATGCCAGTCTCTACTGAGTGGTCTCAGACAGGACCACTGTGGGCTCTGGGGTCACAGAGACCAGATCTTGCCTCTGTCCCTATGTCCACATTGAAAATGAAATGTCACTCTCCCAAGAGGAATGAAGTTCAGACTCAGGCCTCAGCTTCCATGGTCTACATTGTTCCTTTTCTTCTGTTCCATCCCTCTGTCTCCTCTCTCTTCTTGGACAGGGTCTCTTTGGGCAGCCCAGGCTAGCCTGGAACTCAGGATCTCCCTGCCTCCATCTCTTGAGTGCTGGGATGACAGGTATAAGCTGCCATACCAGAAAACTTGCATTAAATGCCAAAAGACGGGGAGAAGATTTGGTTTAGCCCTCTCTGTGTGGGGTTTGAACATGGGTTTTTTCCCCTCCTGGATCTGCCAAACAAGTTCCCTTGTCTGAAAGACAGTGTGAGGTTGCTCAATGCTGTTTCTAAAGGACTGAAGTTTGACTTTAGAATCCCTCCCACGGTGGCTGTAAAAGTGAGCCAATTCTTGTTTACCCCTGCCCTCCCAGAACAGGCGCGTTGGGGAACTCACTGGTGCTGAGGAGAGAGGCCTGTATGGGATATTCTGCTGACGTGTAGTGTAATTGAATGTTAACGTTTCACAGCTTCCAGGAAGAAGAAAAAAAACATTTCATTGAGAGTTAACAGCAATGCTGTGGGTCCGTAGTCTCAGAAAGAAAAAAGAAATGAACAGCAGCAGGAGGCTCCCCGGAAGTTCCTGGGCTGCGTCCTGCCGTAGCTGATGGTAACTTGCCCAGAAGACAGCGAACACGCTCAGCGGAGGACACAGAACAGCGTCTACAGTCCCTAGGACGACACAGACACTCAGTTTTGCACAGGAAAAGCTTCTGCTCCCTAGCAGTTAGTGCTTAAACAAAGCCCAGTCACTTGAAGATGGCAGCTTTTACACAGGTGGCCCTCCGCCGGGGACCTTGAGAGGTTAGAGAAGATAAGAGTCTAGAGGAGTCTCCTGACATGGTCCCCCACATCCTCATTTTCATTACTCACTTATCCATTTGTTAACTCACCCAACAAGCATCCATTGCATTCCAGACCCCATTCTAGGACTGTGTCTCCAGCAATGATCAAACAGGCCCCAGTTCCGGCCCACGTCTACTCCACTGGCTTGGACGTGGATAATGTCAATATTGAAGTGTTGTGTTCAGGGGTTATAAGGTCAGGTGGCTCCAGGAGCCGGACTGGGACTCGAAAATCTCAAGATGTTAGGAAACCAGAAAGTGTCTCCAAATGCTTCCAAAAATATAGGAGCATTTTGGTTTGGTTTGGTTTGGTTGTTCGTTTGTGTGATTTGAGACAGGGTCCCAGGTAGCCATGCTAAGCTTACATTCGAATTTTAGCTGATGGTGGCCTTGAACTTGTGATCCCCCGACCCTGCATCCAAGTGCTGCAATAACAGTCGAACACTATTGCACTTAGTTTCTGTGATGCTGAGGATCCAACCCAGGGCTCCGTGCATGCTAGGGCTGTCGAGTGAACTATAGACACACCCACCAAAACTGTTTTGTTTTCAGAACACTATATAGTCTAAACAAAACACCTCTGGGCTCCAAGGGCCTCCCATGGCTGCTGTTCAACTCCCAAATATCCTCAGATCAGAAAAATCAAGGCCCTTAAAAAATGCAGGCCAAGCCGGGCGTGGTGGCGCACGCCTTTAATCCCAGCACTCGGGAGGCAGAGGCAGGCGGATCTTTGTGAGTTCGAGGCCAGCCTGGGCTACCAAGTGAGCTCCAGGAAAGGCGCAAAGCTACACAGAGAAACCCTGTCTCGAAAAAACCAAAAAAAAAAAAAAAAAAAAAAAATGCAGGCCAGCCAGGCGGTGGTGGCGCACGCCTTTAATCCCAGCACTCGGGAGGCAGAGGCAGGCGAATCTCTGTAAGTTCGAGGCCAGCCTGGTCTACAAAGTGAGTTCCAGGAAAGGCGCAAAGCTACACAGAGAAACCCTGTCTCGAAAAACAAAACAAAAAAAACAAAAACAAAAAAAAACAACGCAGGCCTTACCCAAGGTCACACAAGCAGGCAGGCAGAGGCAGAGCTAAAGAAAGAACTCAGCTGTCCTGGCCCTGGCCCGGGTCTTTCTAAAGAGATGCCGCTCCCTCTGGTCAGCAACCTGAGGCATCTCAGCTAGTTACTAGTGTTTGACATGATCTTGATGAACAGCCCCTTCATTCTCTGAGCAATTATTTATAAAGCACTTTCATGCGCCAAACACCAAGGAAAGCTTAGGAGAGTATGGGAAAAGTCCAGTGTTAGAATGGGCTTTAGCCTCGCAGAGCTTAGGAACAGACATCTTAACAGACAGCAATCTGGAGACATAATTACTAGTAAACAAGACATTTCTCTACCCACTTTAAGCACTTCTGTGGCAGTCGCTATAACTGTCTGCGTTCAGATGCATATAGATGTTCGACTGAGACAAGAAATAAACTTAATGTCATGCCATTGACGTCATGATCTTTAAAAGTAATGTAGTCCAACAATCAGTATTTTTAAAGTTACTGTAAGGGCTTAGTAGTTAAGAGCACTTGCTAGCAGCCCACAATTGCCTGCAACCCAAGTTTGAGGGGATCTAACCTTGTCTGCTGACACCCTCGGGCTTGTGCATATATGCAGGCACACATATCCACATTTTCTAAAGTTAGCATAGTAGTTGAGCATCTAAAGGACATTCAGCACATGCTCAGCAGAATGAGTCTCAGTGTTCATATGCTGTGCAGTCTCAGGCAGATGTAGAGACTTGGCCTACATTTGATTGCCCTCACAAAGTCTCCCCAGTGTTATGGTCAAGTGCCACATCCATCCACTTACTGCAAAGTATTATCGAAATGCCTATGTGCCAGATAGAAGGCTGCTGGGGTAGAAATGTACATGCTGTAGCATTCAAGGATCCGTTTCTATGAGCTGAAGATAAGCTGCAAAGTTCCCAAGAAGTGTAGTGGAATCATTTGGGAAATAACCATGACTGTGTCTCCTAGGTTAGATATCAACTCCTATCACCTGTCTCGGCTAGAAGGAAGGATGGTCACAGGGATGATCTTTGCAGACTCAAGCTATGAGTGGCAGCTTAGTTGGTGGCCATCCCTAGGAGTAGTAGCTTGGCTAGTGGCCAGGGTCATGGGAAGAAGTTGACTGGACACTGAAGATTAGGGGATATAGGTAAAGGCACGTGAATATGCATTTCCGAATGGGCACGAAGGGTCCATGGGAATGCTCATGGAAGGGTGGGTCAGGTGGGTAGGCTGGCCTATTCAGCCATCCCCCTTCTATATCCACTTTCATCATTACCCAGTGAGCTCATGAACAATGTGGCCATGGAGGCAAGGACAGAAGTTCCGCATGGACTCCATATTTAGACTTCCACTCATCAGGGCTGATCCAGCTAAAACCACCACTGAGTGCCTAATCTGCCCACAGCCCCTGAGCTCCTACACTGGCACAGCTCCCAGAGAGGTCAGCCAGCTACTTGCTGACAGGTTGATTACATTGGACTGTTTCTGTAACAGCGCTTTGTTCTCATTAGAGTGGACGCTCACCCTTCTTGCCTTCCTTCTTATAACGTTTCTAAGTGACTATGTGTGCCTTAGAGAATGTCATATCTGCTCTATGCCATTCTACACAGCTCTGATCAAAGAATTCATTTCATAGCAAATATGGCTGCAGAAATGGGGGCCTTGTGTATGCCAGGCAAAAACACTCTACCAACTGAGTGAGCTATAAGCCCAGCCCTATGATTTGGCTTTCTGATTGAACCCTGTCTGATAATGTGGCTTAGCAAATTAAGGAGTTTATTTTCTTCACACAGTTTGAAGGTGAACAATCCAGGTAGCCAAAGCTTTTTGGCTCCATGTGGATATTCGTGGACCCAAGTTCCCTTCCCAGTTTTGTAGCAGTATCCTAGGACACTGCCATTACCCACCTGGTCAAAGCTGAGTCTCCACACCTACATTTCAGCCAACCCAAAGAGGCAAGGGGAACACAGAGAACAGCCTCAAATCTGAGCCCAGCCCCGGAAGTGACATGCCATTTCACATTCTGGAGGTAAAACTCATCATGGTGCTTTGCCCAATTCAAGGAAAGAGTCGGAAATAAGTTCTCATGAGGTGGACACCTCCTTGTCCATCCAGGAATAAAGGCTCTTTGAACAACTAGCTACCCCTAGGATATGTGTTTATGTATGTATGTATGTATGTATGTATGCATGTATGTATGTATATATACTTAATATAGAAAAATATTTACACTTATGTTGTCCTAGGGTTTTCTATTTCTGTGAAGAAACATCATGACCACAGTGACTCTTATAAAGAAAAGCATTTAATTGGGAGGGCTTACTTACAGTTTTAGAGATTCAGTCTGTTATCATCATTACGGGGAGCCTGGCAGAGTACAAGCAGACACGGTGCTGGAGCTGAGAGTCCTCCGTCTTGCAGGCAACAGGAAGTCAACTGACACAAGGGG
The DNA here is from genome assembly GCF_049852395.1 of Peromyscus maniculatus bairdii. NCBI lineage: Eukaryota > Metazoa > Chordata > Mammalia > Rodentia > Cricetidae > Peromyscus > Peromyscus maniculatus. The sequence continues at coordinate 77,269,042 of NC_134866.1, read as the reverse complement.
TGATATCCTGAGCATAGGAAACCTCAAAGCCCACCCCCACAGTGACACACTTCCTCCAACAAGGCCACGCCTCCTAATAGTGCCACTCCCTATGAGATTATGGGGGCCAATTACATTCAAACTACCACATGTATATAGGTAGACAGATTAGGTTTTTCTAATATGTAAGTGTGTGTGCAGGAGTCTATGAATGTGCACCATGTGCATACAAATGCTTACAGAGACAAAGAGCATTGGGTCCCCTGGAACTGGAATTACAGGTGGTTGTAAGCTAGCTTGGGACTGAACCCAGGTCCTCTACAAGAACAGCAAGTGCTCTTAGCCCCTGCGCCTCTCTCAAGCCCTGAGACCAATTTTACTAGTATGCATATTATTTTATCTATAATAGTAAATCATATAGATTATGTAGTTGCATACAACCATACATAACATTTTATTACAGAATATTGACAGAATTAAAGTTAGTCTCTATATCATATCTATAAGTATACATATTACACAGACATAATGCATATGCTATTACATACTGTGATACTGATACCAAGTCTGAAAAGTAGCTCAAAAGAAATACTAAAAGTGAGCTGGGTTACTCTACACACCAGAGTCAGGAGCAGAGTCAGGAGCAGACTCGTGCTATGAAAAATTTAACTGAATGCTTCCAGATTGAAGATGCTCTGTGCCCATAAATAAATAAATAAACTTCTACAGTAACCACAAACCCAGGAACTTTCCCAATGAAAAATCATAATTGATCCCAAGCTGTTGCCTCCTGTATCCGGTTACTTTCTGCCTTCTCAACTGAATACCTCGGCAGGGAGAAAGATTGCGTTTGAGATTTGCATGGTTTAAATAGCCTAGCACACATCCACCCAAGACTGAATCGAAGAGAGGAGATTTGGTTCAAATACTCCTTCTCAGCATGTCAGGAAATGTTTGCTCCAATTAAGTAATCTCATTTTAGAGTTAAGTCTGTGCCAAGAAAATAAACAATGTATCTTTCATGCACACATCCACTCTGTTTTATAAAAAGAACTTCTATTTTCTGGGAGGCTGCTCTTGGAATTTGTACTCCGATCTAATGAGATCGGAGCTGGAAAAATCCTGGCCTTTTTTAAGCATCTAGCAGCTTTGGGAACTATAGGGAAGCCACGTGACACAGTATAATAAAAAAAAAGTTCTACAGGAAGACTACATGAAGGACAGTAGGATGTTTCTGCTCAGCCTTGAGCTATGCAAAATTGACTTGCAAGAGACTCTGCTACCCATCACACTCCAAACACTGTTACACTTTCAACACATACTTCCAAGATCCAGTAGGAAGATCCAAATTGCTGGCTGGCTGATGGGTGGCAGCGAAGAAGGGAGAAGGCTGGAGGACCCCACCTTGGAGGTCTCCAACCCACTCCCAGATGCAGGGCTGGAGTCAGAGTTAGGTTGTCCTGTGCTACCTCTCACTGTCCCAACACCCTCACTATGGTCCAGCAACATCAAAGAGTCCCCTTCGGCAGACCCAGCAAAGCTGCTTCCCATAATGCTGCTTGCCCATAACCCTGGGCATTTGAACACTCGGTTCCTTGCTGATGGTGCTTTTGGGGGGAGATTCAGGGAGTGTGTCCTGGACAAGGGAAGTAAGTCACTGAGGGCAGGCTTTGAGAGTTCCAGTGTGCTCTCTCTGCTTTGGGCTTGGAGATCAAGATGTGAGCTCTCAGCTTCTCGCTCCAGTTTGCGGCCATGTCTTCCTATCACTGTGGACTCTACCTCTCTGGAACTGTAAACCAAAATAAACTCTCTCTTCTCTAAGTTGCTTTTGGTGATGGTGTTTTATCACAGCAACAAAATAGTAACTTACACTCTCCTCTCCCCTGTTAGCTGTTCCACAAACTGTCCACTCCCACACCCTTCGCTGTTCTACAAACCTGGCTCCAGCACCCGTCATCCCTTCCTTAAAGATCAGAGAGGTTTTGTTTGGTTGACTTTTTTTTTTTTTTTACTTCTTGCTGGATTCTATACTGGTGGGCTTCTCAGTGCAAAGTGTTCTACTGATATTTTTTTTCTTACCTCCCTATTACCTAACACAAATCTAGACATGGGTGTGTATATGACGTGTTTGTGAAATGAACAGGCTAGTGTAAGATCCAAAGAAGGTGGTATATGGGAACTCACAATTAGCCAACTCGAGGCTTCCTTTCTGCCATTGGTATAATCTCACAGTTTGTTGGGGAAGAACGAGTGAGAAACTGCTCACTCTCATTTCCCGCTGTCCCTGAAATCTGGATCTGGGTCAACTAAGTGTGCAATTAGCTCTCAGCTGTCAAAAGAGTATATTGATCTTCCTTGATTGCTAGTGGATATTGCTAGCAAATAGGAGCCCTTGCTACTGGGAATGACAAACAGTCTCAACTCAGAGCCACAGTGGCATATCCCTTTCAGAACATAAGTGGAAGATTCGTGGTGAATAGCCGCACAGAAGGAAATGTCCCCCGCCCTCCACAGGGTTTCATACCTCCAGACTAAGAGTTGGCTTCACTCTGCCCAGCTTTCTGAGCACAGTTTAGGCTAAAAAGTTGGGGGAGAGTATAAGGTTTCAGCCGTGACACAGACACTGTCCCATCATTCCTACAACTGCTCCGTGGGTGGCCTCTCCATCATGCTGTGACCAAGACGATGAGCAAAGAACACTGTGGTCGGAATCAGGAGGGCTGTAAGTCCTGACCTTGCAACTGTCCGTGTGACCTTCTGTCTTCCCCTTCACCGGTTTGGGCCTGTTTCATCACCTTTAACAAGGAGTACAATGCTCCCCAACATTCTACCTTATGCTTCCAGGCTTTGAACGAAACAATTCCCACAAAACCTTTTACGAAAATACAAGCACTGTACCAACACTTGGCTTTCCTCTCACCGCTCCCTTTCCAGCACCCTACCTGAAGTTTCGCTGGACTTTTAACTGACCTCCAAGCACTCTGTGTGCTTATACACAGACCTGTCAACTCGGTATCACCAGCGATGTACCTGGACCATGAAGCCCCTGACATGGCCTAAGAAGGGCAGTTCTCCTCTACAATGGTTTTCTCCAAACCCAGAACTGCAATTGAGCCATGAGAAAACACCAGACAACCCTAGATGGAGGAAACTTTTATAGCATGTCTGGTCCTCAAGACAGTCAACGGCATGGAAATAAACCAAGACAAAAGCTGTCGCAGACCAGAGACTGAAGAGCCACGACAATGAAGACATTGCAGTTGTCTGAACTGGACCCAGAAACAGTGAGGGGACATGACCAGGAAAACTGGTGGCACTGAGAAAGCTAATAAAGGGCTGGAGAGATAGATCGGCAGTTTAGAGCACTGGCTGCTCTTCCAGAGGACCGGAGTTCAATTCCCAATACCCACAAGGCAGCTCATAGCTTTCTGTAACTCCAGTTCCCGGGGATCTTCTGCCCTCTTCTGGCATTGGGAAAAACCAGGTATGTATGTGATGCACACACAGGCAGGCAAGGCACCCATACATACAAAATATCAGAATAAAAATCATTTTTAAAAATGGAAAGGGGTTATAGAGTGTACTCTACAGACCGAGCCAACGCTGGCTTCTTTGTTTTGACAAATGCACCATGAAAGTGTCTGATGTTAAGAGTGGAGGGTGGTCAAGCCAAAAACAGTGATGGGCGGGCCTGTAATCCCAGTACGTGGGTGGCTGAGGCAGGAGGATCCGGAGTTCAAGGTGACCCTTCACCTCTGGTGAGTGAGACCTTATCTTTATTTTTTAAAAAAATCAAAAACCACATTAAGTTAGGGAATATGTGGTGTCCTCTACACCAGTTTTGTAAGTTGCTCTTTATCTAAACTTGCTCCATTTTTTTTTCCTCTTCTGAAATTGTTTTGTTTTTATTTATTGGAGAATTTCATATATTTTGATCATGTTCTTTCCCATCCCCTAACTCCTTCCCCAGGAGGAATACAAAATAATAAAATTACATTTATTTTATTTACCTGCTTACTCACCCAACTTCATGTTCTTTCTCTCACTCTCAAAAAAAAAAAAAATCCTATAAAGTTTCTGCTTCTCCTCCAGGCTTCATCCAAAAGCATCCCTTGTGACTCCCAGGTGAGGCCTCAACCAGGCTCCGAGCTTGCTTCCTTCCAGCCTCTCCTAGCTCTTGGCTTCCCCCTCCCCTAGTGTCTGTGGGTCACTTATTCCCTCCCGTCACCACTCCACCCCCCCTGCAGATGTCGGCAACCCCGAGGTGAGAGGGTATTCCTTAACCTATGGGGTCTAGCAGAGTTCCTGGCACCTGATAAATATCTAGCCATGTTTCTGAATCAATGGATGGATAAATTGTAGCAGCCCATGCTGTCAAGTGTGGAATTGCTACAGCATGTTCACTCTATCCAGGCTTAGCCAGAGAAGACACTTCCCCCAAAGAAAATTTATTCTGTGGGCTAAGGCAACGTCCGTTACTCAAAGTGCTGCCATATATTTGAAAAACACTTCTCATTCAAGACATCTAAAGCTATTTAGAAACCACAGTTTATTAATCCTCGTACACCATCCCCCTCACATAAAATCCTCTTGATATAACTTACCAAACCAAACTGCACATACCACAGGGGATTTGGGGAATACCTAATTAAAGATACAGTGCTCTGCTCACCTTATCCTGTGCTTACGGCCACTGAAATTAGTGAGCATGTGGACTCAGGGGGAAAAGAATCAAGGCATTTTTATAGCTGAGGATTGTAAGGGATTTGGGACATCAGTACTGTAAGCCTCAATGAGAAAAACAGATTGAAACCAGGAAAAAATTAGATCCTGGGAAGCCAAGCAGAATGTCAAAGTTAGGAAAGAAAGTAGGAGAGACTGCCTAATCAAGGGTGAGAGAAGGCCAGCACAGGTATCATTGTCATTAATTGTTATTGTCTTGGCCTCATATTCCCTAAAAAGCAGCGCTTGAGAGCGCGCGCGCGGCGGGGGGTGGGGGGGGTGGGGGATTGCATGTGGGCAGATGTGTTGGCTGCTTTTCTGCTACTGTGATAAAGCACCATGTCCAAAGTAACTTACAGAAAACAGGGTTCATTTGGGCTTACAGTTCCAGAGCGATGAGTCCTTCATGGCTGGGAGGCATGGCCGCGGGAGCCAGAAGCTGAGAGCTCACATCTTTAAGGGAAGACGCTGGGAGAGCAAACTGAACAAGGTGAGGATTTTCACTTTCAGATCCCACCCCTATTGATGCTCCTCCTCCAGCAAGCCTAAACCTCCCGGTCCTGATTGGTTTGCTGCTGGTGGTCCCCTTATGGTTATTGGTAAGTTTGTTTCGTTTGTCAGACTTGAGAGAAGCTAGAGTTACCAGAGAAGAGGGAAGGCAATTAAGAAAATGTCTTAAATACCAGACTGTAGGCATGTCTGGGAGGCGGGGCATTTTCTGAATTAGTGGTTGATGTGGGAGGGCCCAGGGCATCGTGGATGGTGCCACCCCTGGGCTAGTGATTCTGGGTTGATTAAGGAAGCAGAATGAGCAAGCTATGGACAGTAAGCCAGTAAGCAGCATCCTTCTGTGGTCTCTGTTTCAGTTCCTGCCTCCAGGTTCCTGTTTGGCTTGAGTTCCTGCCCTGACTTCCCTCGGTGATGAACCGCTTCCTGGAAGTGTAAGACAAAATAAGCCCTTTTCTCCCCAAGTTGCTTTTGGTCATGGCCCTTTTTATCACAGCAATAAACTGTGATATTGCCCAAACAGTACCAACCAACTGGGGTCCAAGTGTTCAAATGCTGGAGACCGTGAGGGACTTCGCTCATTCAAACCATCACAACAGGGTTTTCTCAGGAGTGAATCCACGTATCAGCATGGCAAACTGAGAAGCACGCCCTGCATGGTATTGATATTCTCACTGTGGGAAAAGTAAAAATTGGAATATAACCGCTGAGATTGCACATGATTTATAACAAATCGCTAAGCTAGTGGGTGCAAACGTTAAGAATTGGTGAATGGTGATTTTATATGCGGTGGTGGTTTGAATGAAAATGGCCCTCATATGCTCATAGGTTTGGCATTATTAGGAGGTGTGGCCTTGTTGGAGTAGGTGTGGCCTTGTTGGAGGAAGTGTGTCATGGGGGGCAGGCTTTGAAGTTTCAAATGCTCAAGCCAGGCCCAGTGTCACTCTTTCCTCCTGCTGCCTAAGGATCTGGATATAGAACTCTAAACTACTTCTCCAGCACCATGTCTGCCTACATACCACCGTGCTTCCTTCCATGAGGTTAATGGACTAAACCTCTAAACTGTAAGCTAGTTCCAATGAAATGTTTTCCTTTATAAGAGTTGCCGTGGTCACGGTGTCTCTTCACAGCAATAAAAACCCTAACTAAGACATGTGCTTTAAGGAAAATTTTTATTAACATGTATTAATGATACATATTTTGCTTTGAGATGCGATCTTGCTATGTTGCCTATAGGCTGGTCTGAAACTCCTGGGCCCAACTGATAATTCAGCTCAACCTCAGGAGTGGTTAAGCCCCCATACACATGGCTAAAAACTATTTTACAAGCAGCTTTCACCGGTCTGAACAGTATTTGACAATGAGTAGATGGAGCTCTCTTTGTCCAGTTAGCTCCTCCAAGTCACTGTGTGCTGTTTAATTTCATTTTTAAAATTTGGGGTTTTGAAGACAGGATCTCACTGTGTAGCCCAGGCTAGCCTTCAGCCCATGATTCTCCTACTTCAACCACCCATATGCTGGGATTACAGGCATATACCACTATGCCTACCAGTTAAGAACTATTTCAGGGCTGGAGAGATGGCTCAGAGGTTAAGAGCACCGACTGTTCTTCCAGAGGTCCTGCATCCAATTCCCAGCACCTAAATGGTGGCTCACAACCATCTGTAATGAGATCTGGTGCCCTCTTCTGTATACATAATAAATAAATAAATCTTAAAAAAAAAGAACTATTTCAAAGGTATATATTTAAATATATTTATACACATATACTGTGTGTGTGTGTGTGTGTGTGTGTGTGTGTGTGTGTGCATATATAGGGATAGATAAACTAGCTATGTCCAGAGGCAATGGTGTTTTGGTTGTTTTAGTTTTGAGACAGAGTCTCACTGTATAGCCTTGGCTAGCCTGGAGAGTATGTATGTAGAGGTGTGCCTGCCTCTGCCTCCATAGTTCTTGGATCAAAGGCATGTGCCACCATGCCTGGCATGACAGTATTTTTGTAACTAACTTCATGACTTTCATTCTTAAGTCAACTGGAAGAACATTCAGCCCTCAAAAAAGAGCAATGTTGACTAGCTTTGTGTTAGTACACAGAACTCTGTCCTCCTGGATTCTTCTCAAGCTGCTACTACCTTGAGGAAGCTGAAATCAATGGAACTGTTCCCTGGTACTCTCTGCTCAGTCTCTTCCACTGTGCTCCATGCCAAGTAGAAGCACATTAATGAACTTGAGGCTCCTTGGGTCAATGGGAAGTCCAGCTGCAGAAACAGAACTCTGCAGAGAGTGCAAGTCTGGGCTTTAGCTGTGCTCTCTAAGGCTGCTACTGTGTGTGTGGTTATGAAGACCCAGCCTCTCCAAGTGGCCCAGGATCAATAGCTCTGCCCCTCCTTGCTGTGGAACAATCCTTTTCTGCACTGTGAATATGTATTACTCTCATTGGTTAATAAAAAGCTGACATGCTGGTAGCCAGGCCAAAAGTTAGGTGGGAGCATCGAACTAAGAATGATGGGCAGAAAAAGGGCAGAGTCAAGAGAGATGCCACCCAGCCACCCAGCAAGCATGACATGTAGAAAACGAGGTAACAAGCCATGAGCCACATGGCAAAGCATAAGTAGAAATATGGGTTAAGTGCAAGAGTTAGCTAGTAACAAGCCTGAGCTATCGGTCCATCATTTATCATTCATATTCAGCCTCTGAATAGGTCATTTGGGACCAGGTGGTCAGGACAGGAAAACTCCACCTACACCTCCTTCATCTCTGCCCTTGTGACCAATGTGTAGAACATTTGCAATAGGTCCTTGGGATGGATCCTCTGTCATTTTCACAGCAACCAAAACCAGAGCCAACTTAAAGACATAGTCCCAATATAAGTGCCTTGAAAAACCAATGCCCCAGATCAAGGTCACTGTACCTCAATGTTTGACACAAACTGACTTGTCTTTACAGAAGTCCTCTGCAGTGAGCATTCTCCCAGACTCCACATTCCACGAAAGAAATATACTTGGAGACTAGTGGCCCACTTTGGCTACCAACTGGCCAAATGACCACCACAGACTGCTTATCCCTTGGTTTCTTCATCTATAAACTCTAAGTGAAGCTGGATGTGGTGGTACCTGTCTGCAAACCCAGCACTTGGAAGGCTGAGAAGAGGCTAACTACACAGCGATTCCAAAACAAAAACAACATGTGAAAGATTAGTGTTCTTCAGCTCCGGCATGCTGTGATTTCAAACGCTGCCAAGATAAATGTCTCAGGAGAGTCTCCTTGTATTATTTCCACTCTCTACTTCTCTCTGCTTGACCCTCACATGGCAAAGATCTGGTGCCTCACCCTTCCACACCCACACCAGGTACATAAGAAAACCCTGACTATCTCTTTCACAGAAGAGTGTGAGCCACATTCTTCGCACGGTGTCTCTTTTTGTCATTGAGATCCCTACCACCTCCTCAAACAAGAATGTGTGTGCGGGACATCAGAAAGATGTGGGGGGCACTTCTCAGTCTCCTTGATTGTGGTAGTGTGTTTGTTTGTTATTTCAGACACCCTTTTCTTTGTAAATCGTCTAATAGCAACCTAGATATTCCCCTCTGATTTACATAAAGGGAACTGCAAGTTAAAGACTTCTCATAGGGAGAAATGAGTCTGGGGAATTCCCTGGATTTTTCTGCTCCTTCAGAATTTCAGTCTGCCATGTGTGCATGGAGTTGTAAACTTACTATAAATACATATTTTTTAAATGTTGTTTATCATCAGAGAGTTACGGAGAGTGCGCCGAGACAGAGGTTAAAAGCAGACCTTCTATTCCCATCTTAAAGTTAAAAGCAACTACTGACTATGCCCTGCCTCATCTACAATCCACCAAAAATCTGAGTCCTGACAGTACTGTGAGCTTTGTTCCCTTTGGTTTCCATAGGCAGCCACACGGTTCAGTTCTGGCATGTAGTATCGCTTGTCATAAAGCTGATACAGGGCTGACCTTGGTTATCTTTCTGGCTTTGCAAGAACATACACCATCATCAAAATTAACCCATTTTCACTGGAACAGCAGTGTAAATGGATGTTTCCTGTCCCAATCCCAAATAACCACTCAGAGGCTGAATATTACTTATAAATGCTTGGCTTTTTAATAGCTAGAACTTACACTTAAATTAACCCATATTTCTATTTATGCTTTGCCATATGGCTCATGGCTTTTTACCTCATCTTCTACACGTCCTGCTTGCTCAGCAGCTGGCTGGCATCTCGTCTCCTGACTCTGCCCTCCTTTTTCCCATCATTCTCAGTTTGGCTTTCCTGCCTAACTCTCTGCCCAGCTACCCGCCTGTCAGCTCTTTATTAACCAATGAGAGTAACACATAGTCACAGTGCAGAAAAGGGTTGTCCACAGCACAGCAGTGGTCAGGAATAGAATAGGACCGTCAAGTGTCCGTGGCATTAGAAGGACCATCCAACTGGCTCCTGTACTTAGAGATCCTGACCACAGGGTTCTTTGGGTGAGAAGATGATGGGTGAATACCAGCATACCCAGACCTCAGGAACCAAGGAAACTCAATATGACAGCCCACGGTTTCTTAAGACATATCCTAAAAAAGAAAAATCAGTATGAGGTCTGCTTCAGATCCAGTTAGGTCCAGAACTTGGTTCCAAATGCTTTATTTGGCTCATTTATGATGCTGTAAAAGTTTTTTTTTCAGTGTGTGTGGGAAGGCATTTCTCCTTGTTGAGACCCTTTGAACTTGATCTCAGTTGCAGTTTTGACCTAGAGAAGCCAGACTCATCTGTTCCTGGCTCTGCTTCTTCAGCCAAGTCATTTACTGTCCCAGGATTTTATTTTTTCTCCTCTAAAAGAATGAAGTTTAGAATAGACCACATTTGCAGAACTGTCACATAATTTGCAGACTGGGACCAAATGCAATGATAAGTCCCAATTAAAAGAAAATATTAAGAATCTTAAGACAGCAACAATAGGTTCCAAGTATGGGGTCTACTGAGTTCAGTGCCCTGCTCATGAGCACAGGTCACAAGGACAGGCAGTGACGACTTGATCTGCACACCTTGTCCATCACCAACAGGTTTCCTTGGGCCCCCACATAACCAGTTCTCGTGTAAAATCAAACACAGACAAAAGTAAAAGCAAAAGCCACAGTTCCGTTTTCTGTGTGGAATCGCTCCCTTTCCCTGGCCCTTTGACCACAGCCTGTGCCTTCGCCCTTCCTGACTCGTATTCTCTAAGATGGATGTTCTTCTTTCCTGTCTACAACATCCAAATGACCTTTGCTTCGGGCCTTTGCTACATCGCCATATGTTAGATAATTGGGCCCTAAGGAATTACTTCCAGAGTGGTCCAAACACAAAAGAAAAACACACAACCAACTCTTTCTCTAGAGCAGCGCAAACATTTCCTTAAACCTAAGTGTCTCAAGAGGAAAACCGACAGAATAAACCTTTCACCCAGAGAGTCCATTCCGAGACTCACTTGTGCTGAATCCTGTTTGCCTTTTCACATCCCTGATTTATCTACTGTTTGCCAATAAAAGCAGTCATGGGCTTTGATTTAGGTTTTTCCACAGTGGAAAAGTGGCCAGGGAAAATGACTCAGTTGAGTGTTTTATTAGCATAAAAAAATGATGTGTATGGAACGCTATGAGCTCACTGCCTTTCCTCTATTGTGTTCCATAGTTCTATGGCGCCCACCTGAGAGGCGGGAGACTGGAGTTCAACACCAGCAAGTTGGTGGCTTTCTAGAAATCAGGTTCTCTGAAAAAAAAAAAAAGAACAATCAAAACAGAACTTTATTAGTTACATCTTAGCAATTACAAAGTGGTACCCCTTAAGACAGGAGGTTCTCTTGATATGCCTTATAAGGAATTTCATCTATGAATTCTTTTATCCGGGTCTAATTTTAATAGAGAAACATCCTGTACAAAAACATCACCATCACTTCAAACCAGTGAAAAATCAGATTTATTCTTGAACTATTCGAATTTTAGCAGGAGGAAAGAGTAACTACGAATGTATTCACAATTAACAACACGATTGCAAAACAAATTTATGTTCAGTTACAAAAATCCAGAGTATTCTGCTTATTATTAAAAATAAGTGTATTTACTTTTATAATCTCATAAGTATTAAAATCCCACCTGACTGAAATATTGAAGAACATACATGTTTGGTTATATTCTGTGTGTATATATATATATATGAGAAGAGATCCCAGCATCTCATGAATGCTAAGCAGGCATTGCACCTTGATCCCCTCCCCTCGCCCCATATGATCAATTTTTAGAAGCATTTTTTTAAAGATTTTTTTTTTTTACTTTATTTTATGTGCATTGGTGTGAGGGTGTCAGATCCCCTGGAACTGGAATTACAGACAGCTGTGAGCTGCCATGTGGGTGCTGGGAATTGAGCCCAGGTCCTTTTCCTGAAAGAGCAACCGTGCTCTCAACCATGGAGCCATCTCTCCAGTCCTTTTAGAAGCATTTTCAAAAAAGGATGCCATAAACGCTAATAAACCACTCATCAGCCGGGCGGTGGTGGGACTCGCCTTTAATCCCAGCACTCGGGAGGCAGAGGCAGGCAGATCTCTGTGAGTTCGAGGCCAGCCTGGGCTACCAAGTGAGTTCTAGGAAAGGTGCAAAGCTACACAGAAAAACCCTGTCTCGAAAAACCAAAAAAATTAAAATTAAAAAATAAATAAACCACTTATCTAGTTTAGGACAATTGCAAAGAGTTCAATACCCACACTCTTTAGAAGGACTCAGACAGAGCTGCAAAACAATAGAGGCCGGCATTGAGAGCTTGGCCACTTCTCATCCTGTTGGCAAAATCATGGTAGAAATCCATGAATTAGTTTCCTAGGGTTGCCATAACAGACAGCCAGAAACTGGATGGTGCCGAATGATTGAAGAAGAAAAAAAAAAGCATTCTCAGGAGGAGGGAGGACAGGGGAATCCGTGGCTGATATGTCAAATTAAATTAATTATAAAATAAAAATATTTAAATTTTTTTTTTTAAAGCATTCTCTTTCAGCTCTGGAAGCTGTCGCGAGGCTACGCTCTCTGAATGCTTGAGGGGAGAACCTTTCCTTGTCACGTCATGACTTCCTGTGGCCACCAGCTCTCCTTGGTTCATAGATGCCTCACTCCCCCTCAGGCTCGACTGTCACATGACCTTCTGCCTGTGCCGCTCCAGCCATCTGAGTAGATGACTTCATCTTAACTACGTGTTGTGGAATGGGTCCTCCAGGCATGCCATGGCCTGCTGCCATCTTGAAACCAAAGCAGCTATGCATACCTGTGCAGGGCCCTCCCAAGCCTGGCCCCCCTGCATTCCTTGACGGAAGGAATGGGAACAAGGTCATCAAACCCTTACCTGAGAATATGGCCACTTGTTCCCTCCTGCCTCCCTCCAGCGGTATACCGTCCTGCCCCAGCCGCATGTGATCTGAGGAAGTGCTACCATACATATTAGGTTAAAGGTCCACTGAATGGGGTACTCCATCTACACAGCTTTGGAGACGTCACCCCCCAGGCTGGGCTGGGGTTTTCCACTATGGAATCTCTTTGGGGGGTGTCTCCCACACTCCCTGTGAGTAACCCTTCACCTAGGCACCTATAAATGAGATCTGCAAACTCGTTGGTTCGCCCTCTGGACTTGGCATCTTTTCCTCGTCTGCTGTTGGTGCCATGTCTGGGGAGAACAAGCATTTGTTCATTGTCCATCACTTTCTCATCTCCCTGGGGGAAGTCCTGTAGCACAAAATGTATCTCCAATGACCTATTTCCAAATTGTATCCTATGATAAAGTTTCTGGGAAGGATGTGAATTTATTTGAAGGGGTTGTTATTTAACCCCGTACACACCCCCAACACATGGTGAGTTCTCCTCTGGTCAAACAGAATGAAAACAATGAGGTGGTCCAGTGAAGAAAGGCTCAGTAAGTCCTGTTAGGATCCAATCCATTCCCCCATCTACTTGAACGTCGTTCAAGGGGGCTCTAGAAAACGATCACCTCCATTCACCTTGGAGGACCAAGGCTTATTAAAAATGGGGATTTCTGGGCTAGACTCCAGTTGCACTGGGTCAGAACCGCTAAGTGTAGAAGCCAGGAAGGTGTATTTTAACCAATAGTGGAGGGAGTCTATCCCCATGGAAATTTGAGAAGCACCGATCTACAGTGTCAGACAGGTCTGTCTTATAGCTCCCTGAGGAGCCTCTCAGATCCATCCCTCATCTTCCCTTCTTTACAGGTGAAATTGAGAACAGCTGGTCAACGGATTTTCTTATATTTGAGCATGATTATAGAGGTATTCCACATTTCTTTTCTCCCTCTAGACCAAGCCATATAAATTCAAATAATATTAATTCTTTACTCCCAATAGGATATATTTTTTAATCATTAAATCATTTACAAACTCGCTTTTCATCTCCAGGACCATAGACAACCCTTTGGTCATGAAAAGGGCTATCCCTGTTTCATGTGTCAGGCGAGGAAAAAACCTGAGTCCCAAAGAAGTCATGGGAAAGACAGCGCATTCAAATGTACCAGAGAACAAGATCAGAAACATATAGACTGGGAAGCGCCACTGTCTGAAGTTGGAAGCCCAGGAAAGCTGGTGAGATTGATTCCAGTCTCATATTAAAGAACCCAGAACTGGGGCGTGGGTGGTATAAAGCCCAAGTCCAAGGGCAGAAAAATGTCAACATCCCAGCTCGTGAATGCAGGCAGGAAAGGGGTTCCCTCTTTCTCCCACCTACTTCTCTGTTCAGGCCCCTCATAGACTGGATGATGCCCATCACTCTTTTATGAGTCCACCACTTCAAATACTGATCTCTCCCAGCAACATCCCCAAAGACACGCCCCCCAAATCATCCTTAATCTGCCTCCCCCCAAGCCAGATCAGTCAAGTTGACGTAGAATTAGTTAAGGCCATCCTTGTCAAAGTTCCTTACAGCCCTGACAAAAGCATGCATGCTCCTGTGTTGACAACTTGACAGAGGATGGCTGCCTCTCCTGCTCCCTTCCTTCCTTTGGCCCTTGGTTAAATGTTGTCAGTGAAGAAAGTAACCTCCACTTCCAGGCTGGGGTGCAACCCCTGCTGAACCACAGGAGGACACGAAGGAGACACCACAGAGGAAGGGGTGCTTACAGGCAAGGCCAGAGCCACTTTTCATCTGAACTGAAGCTTTTGCAAGTCTGAGAACCAGCTGTCTCCTTCTGGGAAATGTTTAAATGACAGTGAGTGAGGCCTGTACCAGACATCACACTGCTAGAGGCAGAAAATCAGTTGCTGGTGCCTAACTCTCAGCCTTTATACTCTCTCTCCTCTCTCCTCTCTCTCTTTCTCTGTCTCTCTCTCTGTCTCTGTCTCTCTCTGTCTCTCTCTAATAGAATGTCATGCTGGTCACTCACATGTGAACATGCAGTCATCACACAGGCTGTTCAGTATCTTTTGAGTATTCACAGTCTAACCACAGAAAGGTTATAACATGTACTGTGAATGAGAGAATTCCTGAACTGGGGAGGGAATTCTGATGAGATGGGAAAGGATGGAAATAGAGAGTCGTGTTTAGATCTAGAAACACTGATCAAGTGAAGAAAAATGATTCAAGGAAGCCACTTCATGTGCAAACGCCAAAGAAAGTGACAGAACACAAGAGTCACCAGGGCTAGTGCCACCATGCTCTTCTAATAAGGAAACAAGTGCTGCACTCACATACTGTAGTTCCCATTCTAGAGACTGTCTGTGCCCTCCTAAAATCAGACTAGGGAAGACAAGTATTCTGATGGTCTATTCAAGTCAGAAGTCATTAATCTGATACCTATTATGAGCAGAACTTTAAACATTATTATTAAGAATTAAGGGTCTGGTTCACAGAGACTGAAGGACAATCAGCCTGCATGGGTCTGTGCCAGGTCCTCTGCATATATGTTACGGTTTTTAGCCTGGTGCTTTTGAGGGACTCCTAACAGTGAGAGTGGGGCGTCTCTGACCCTTTCACCTGCTCTTGGGACTCTTTTCCTCCTACTGGGTTGCCTCGTCCAGCCTTGATATGAGGGTTTGTACCTAGTCTTACAGTATCTTGTTATACCATGTTCAGTGGATATCCCTGGAAGACCTGCTCTTTTTGGAAGGGAACTGGACAAGGAGTCAATCTGGGGAAGATGGAAAGTGGGGGGACTGGAAGGAGTAAAAGGAGGGGAAACTGCAGTCAGGATGTATTGAAAACAAAAAATAAATTAAATTAAAAAAAAGAATTAGGAGTCTGGGGAGATAACTCTGTCAGTGAAGTATTTACTGTACGGACATAAGGTCCTGAGTTCAATCCCTTGAACTCATATGAAAAGCTGGGCATGGGGGCTGGAGAGACGGCTCAGCAGTTAAGAGCAGTTTTTGCTCTTGTGGAGGACTTGGATTCAATTTCCAGCACCCACATGGTAGCTGATAACTTTCTATAACTCTGGAGCATCAGTATTTCCTCAACTGATGCTCCTTCCTCTCTGTCAACCCTAGCTTGACACACAAAACCAGCCAGTACCAACACCCAAGACTGGCCTCTGGCTTCCGCATGCATGTGCACACACATGCATGTATACTCTCACCCACACATGTGTGAGAACACACACACACACACACACACACACACACACACACACACACCTATATATATACACACAGTCATCCCTTGAAATTTTTACACTTTATTTAGGAAAGACATCTCTACTGTCAGAGAATGAAGCATGACTGATCAGAGAGTAAAGGGGAGAGTCTGGAATTGAGTCTTGAATGTAGGGTACCACTGATAGAAAGAATAGAAATTATTAGAGGGAGAAATGTGTGTGTGTGTGTGTGTGTGTGTGTGTGTGTGTGTGTGTGTGTGTGTGTGTGTATTATGTATATCTTAGGGTTTCAGATGCTGTTGAAGAGACACCATGACCACAGCAACTCTTATCAAGAAAATATTTCATTGAGGCTCCCTTACAGTTTCAGAGATTCAGTCCATTATCATCATGGCGGGGAGCATGGCAGCATGCAGGCAGATGTCGTGCTGGACCTGAGAGTGCTACATCTTGCAGACAACAGGAAGTTGACTGACTGTCACAGTGAGGAAAGCTTAAGCAAAAGAAACCTCAAAGTCCGCCCCCACAGACACACCTCCTCCAACAATATATATATATATATATATATATATATATATATATATATATATATATATATATATATGTGTGTGTGTGTGTGTGTGTGTGTGTGTGTGTGTGTGTGTGTGTGTGTGTGTGTATGTATGTATGTATATAGTTTTGGGGATCAAGCTCAGGACCTCACTCACACAAGGCAAGTGCTCTGCTGTTGAACAGTACTTCCAACTCAGACACCATTTTTTGAAACTGATTTACAATTCAGACATTGACTTTGACTCTCAATTTGTAAACAAGATTAAACTAGATCTCTAACTCCGATTGTCTTTACCTAGGACTCTAACAGCCCCTGATTTTTTGTTTGTTTTTGTTTTTTGAAACAAGAGTCTCACTGTGTAATTCTGGCTGTCCTGGAACTCACTATATAGACCAGGCTGGCCTTGAACTCATAGAGATCTGCCTGCCTCTGCCTCTGAGTGCTGGGATTAAAGGCGTGCACCACCACACCCAGCACAGCTCCTGATTTTTGATTTTTATCACATTTGTTCTCTGACAGTGTAAAATGCAGTGTGATCACTTTTATCTCACACCCTTTCTTGTCCTCCCTCCCACTCCTGCCGACTCTCCTTCCTCCCTACACACCCCTTCCCCACATTCATGCCTTTTTGTTTGGTTTCTGCCCCCACTGAGTTTAACAGACTGTCTGGGTGACCTTGGGCTTGCCAGTGTCCATTGGAGCCTGGTGGGTTCGCCAGTGTGTACACAATTGATTGCCTCTCCCCCAGAATCCACCAGCTACCAATAGTTCAGTGGGGAGGGATGAGAGCCTGTGAACCAATCCCAGATTCTTGATTGACTATTGACAGGCCCAGGGCAGACCGCCACAGCCGCTATGAGATGATTACGAGATGTCGTGCTTAGAAGACAGTATTTCATAGCCTTTCTGCCTCCTCTCCCGTGATGTTTCGTGAGACTTAGAGGAAGTAGTATAAATGTCCCGTTAGGGGGGCGCACTCAGCTGTCATTTATTCTCAGCACCCTGAGCAGAGAGGAGTGACTGCATTCGCTTTTTAATTGCAGAGAGAAACTTCTCTGATGAAGGCTGAGAATAGCATTCATCTATGGCTGTAAACTATTTGGGAGGCAGTTTGGCACCAATGTCAATTTAGTTGAACAACAGTAATGTAGTCTTTCCTAGTATTTCGACCTCCGCAGTCACAAGTTTTGGCCCGGTTTACAGTGTCAGATATGAATTGTCTCTTGTGGATGGGGCTTCAAATGCGATCATGGACTTGTTGGCGCCCTCCGTGACAGGTATACCGTTACTGTGCCGACAGGCCAGTCTTGCCTGGGAGGGTGATATTGTGGTTTATAAGGCTCATGGCTGGGTAAGACCACGGGTGCCTGCTCTCCCTGGGAAGGCTAACCAGCACCCTCACATTCTATGAAGGCTCAAGGTGGAAGGAAGCTTCCAGCTCACTGCCAGCTTGGATTCTCTAGACCTTGTAAGCATGGAGCATGAAGTCTCCAACAACAGAGTTGATCAGTTAATTAGGGACCTCTGGGGCCTTGCTGCCTGGGATTTTTTATTCAGTAACTCATGGCTTTTAGAGACAGCATTGTCCAGCCTGGCAGGATGTCTGTCTTCTAACTCTTTTTTTTTTTTTTTTTTTTAGCTCTATTTTCAATTGGCTTATACAATATATTTCCATACAAATTTTTCTTTTCTAAAACTTTTTATTTTTATTTTATGTGCATTGGTGTTTTGACTGAATGTATGTCGGTTTGAGGGTGTCAGATTCCCTGGAACTGGAGTTACATTGTGAGCTGCTATGTGGGTGCTGAGAACTGGACCATGGCCCTCTGGAAGAACAGCCGATGCTCTTAACCACTGAGCCATCTCTCCAGCCCCTCATACGACTTTTCATATACCCTTTGTTTTGGTTACCCCTCCCTCCCTGGCCCTTCATCTTCCCATCTCCCCACCCCACCCCTGCTCAAGCCTTTTCACATCTAGTATCCCCCCTTCTCTATTGTCCTGTCACCTGTATGGTGCCATCCCCTTTCCCTTAGGGCATCCCTCAGGAAAAATGTCTTTTCTTGTATTCAATAGACACTGGAATATGCATGCACACTTATTAATATTTGTTTTCTGAATTATGACTCAAAATTATTCTTTATTGTACATTATGATCCATAGAGCCCCACTGTTTCATATGAGAAAATAAACTCAGAACACTTGCTGCATTTGTTGGATTATTAGGTTGCTTGAGTGAATGTGTATTGTCCGGCGTGAGCATGGCCATGCCAGGTACCCCAAAGCCTCAAACCCACCAGGAAGATGGCAAAGCCAAACCTTCTCTCCTGGTCTGAGCATGAATGTTGTGTGTGTGCAGAAGATGTCCAACGAAGCCTTCTCCATCCCCTTATGTTTACAGCCTGAAGTCTGCTCGCTCTCCCCCCGCCCCATAGGGTTTCTCTGTGTAGCTTTGGAGCCTGTCCTAGAACTCAGTTTGTAGACCAGGCTGGACTTGAACTCACAAAGATTCGCCTGGCTCTGCCTCCTGAGTGCTGGGATTAAAGGTGTGTGCCATCCCCCCATCCCCCCCATCCCCCCCACCCCCCAGGCTGAAGCCTGCTCTCTTACAGAGACCACTCTACCAAGGTCAGCTAAACCTTGGCTCACATGGATACCATAAACCCTGTCTCCTTGCATTCAGCTGTCCGCATCACCCTGCCTCTCTGCTCACCTGTGTACAATAAATATGCTGAGCTTCTGGGGTGCGTGGCTTCTCTGGAAGAGAGCCCAGTTCATCCAGTCCCCGCTTTTCTGTCTGTCTGTCTATGTGTGTTTCCTTTTCTTCCGTTTCCTCACCACCCAAGTCAGGTCCAACCCTGGAGCCATGCTGGAAACAGCAGTTTCAGTTTTAGCAAAGATCAAAGGGTAGCATCTCAAATGAAACAGGCGTGTCTCTCGAGCGGAAATGGCTTATGGAATAGATCTATGAGAGCGGGGTAGGATTTCCTTCTCCCGTGTTGCTCTGTCATGCTTCCAAAGCTCCCGCTCGCCACTGTGTACTCTTGTGCCAAGCTGCAAGAAACAGAGTGCCCAGAGTGGCAGCCTCTATGTAAGCATTTGTTCGGAAGGTTTACCCATTTCCACTTATCTCCAATTGGCCAAATCTTAGCCACTTAGCCAAATCTGCCTGCAAAGGACCCTGGGAAATGTAGTCTGTAGAGGTAGCCTTAAGCTTAGCAAATAGATTTTGCTATTAAAAGGAAGCAAAGAACAGTAGATAGGAGGCAATAATAGTCTCTGACCTAGTTGGAGCTCAGTGAGAAAGTCTGTTATGAAATTGTTCTGGAAAAGAAAGAAAAACCAGATTTTTCAAACCCAGATTTGCAAATAACAGGTTTTTTTCAGAACTGCTGTAAAAGGGAAACATACAAGAAAATACCAAAACTGTTCTCCATGACTGTGATACAGACTCTGGGTTTTGAACTGTTACACATGGCATATTTATAGTGATAGAACCAAATAAAGCATCACTTTTAAATATGGTAATTGAGGGTAGTATTCAAGTTATTGTGATAATAACTCTTACCAGTAAAGAAATATTTTTTAATAAATTTCTCTTCTTTTCTTTTTTTTTTTTTTTTTTTTTTTTTTTTTGGTTTTTCGAGACAGGGTTTCTCTGTGTAGCTTTGCACCTTTCCTGGAACTCGCTTTGGAGACCAGGCTGGCCTCGAACTCACAGGAATCCGCCTGCCTCTGCCTCCCGAGTGCTGGGATTAAAGGCGTGCACCACCACCGCCTGGCAAAGAAATTTTATGAATTAAAAAATTGTTCATAGAGTTGACACACAGTAACTATACATACTTAGAGTATGGCACTTCATTGTATGTCCTCGATGGGAAAGGTAACCTATACGAAATACTCTGTTGGTCAGAATTTATCTGTGTGCTACAGCCCTTACTGTAGTCCACGGTCTCTTGCAGAAGAACCAGCATGCCTGCAGAATGCAGCTGGGTCCGAGGTGATGGCAGCGGTGTCTGTAGCAACAGGAGCAGTGACAATCTGAGCACAGGAGTCACATGGGAAGAGGAAGCGTCTGGCAGGAGTGTGGTAGGCTTTCCTCCGTGTCATTGAGTTTAATACGTTAACTCTGTAGTCAAAGCCGCTCCTTTGAGCCCAGGGTTCATAAAAAGTGTTCCTGGCCCTTGCTGATCCCAGTTGCCAATGGTAAGGAAAACAGAACCTTGAAAGCTCACATTGATGGGAGCAGAGCCGGAGCTGGGGTCAGCCCAGCGCCGGGGCTCCTCCCCGCCTGACAGAACTGAACAGCTATTCATGGCTGCTGGAGGCCTTCCAAGCTGGGAGTGTAAATTTACGTGGATCATCTTTGCAGAGAGGAACTGCACAGTCCCCAATGCCTCCTGCTTGATTCGGATCGACTGTTTATTTGTTTAGTCCTGTAATGATATTATCCACAGGGCTAGAGCCACACAGGGAGGAGGAGGAGGAGGAATTCCTGGAGGAGGGAGCCTGCGAGTGTTTATTACCCTGTCAGCCCTTCACGACAAAAGACAAAAGTTGCTGCAGTGTGTATTCCCACACATGCATCCATATGGACAATATCGAGTCGAGGTGCTGAGGAAGAAAAGGGGCTCCCCAGAAGTCAGGGTGCCAGCTGCCTGGCTGGAAAAATGTGGAGACATGCTCTCCCGGGGAGCCTCTGATTAAACCCCACCATCCAGAGCTGGAATGAATTCTGAGGTGTTAGCCATACCAGAGGTAACAAGGAAGTCCAGCTCTGGGCTGGCTCCAGCCTTGTGCTTCTTTGGGCCTTGTGCCTCATTTTTTTTTTTCTTTTTTCTTTTCAGGCCCAGTGGTTTCTGTTGTCTTAGCAGAAGAATCTAGATTTCTCGTGGCCGTGCATATTTGGGGAAAGCAATGATTTTTCTTTCTCCTCAGCGCGTCTATTTATAACTTCGTTTTCGATGCCGTTCTTAACTATGCATGTATTACCAAGGCCGGCGCTAGCTCATCTCTTCTGCCACCAGCTAAACTGTGCTGCCGATCGGTTTCTGATTATTTTTCTGGAAGCTTGCACCCTGAAAGCTTTTTTCTAGCTCAGGAACATGCCATCCCTCCAAGAAACACACAACTAGAAAGAACCGGCCAAAGGAACCAACAGAGCCAGTCCGACACCCTGCTGGCTGGGGCACAGGGTTCCAGTCATGGGCGGCTGTGCCCCTGACTGTTGGGTCTACCATGGATCTGCCACGTGGATGCCGCTGTCACACAGCTTGATGGGTGCCACCTGCGGGTCTCCGTTCACTAACGCCAAGGCAGCAGAGGGCACTGGAAAGTAAACGCAAGCTCGATGGATAGCTGCCACGGGCCTTGAGAAACGGCCCTGGAGACACACCCAAACCACCCCCAACATGATGCCACACTGCCAGGAGCCAGGGAGGAATGGCGAGCCGGCCAGGAACCTCAAACGGCCCGGGCTCACTTTGAGTAGTGAGGCAAAGTGACCATGGTTAAGTCAAGAAGAGCAGTTATCTCAGAAAATAGCCATTCCTGGTTCCCAAACAATGGAGGCATTTTCAGGACGAAGGCCTTGGTAAGGAATCTGAAGAGCCCTCTCCATCTCCCTGATAGTGGTCACTATAGCAGCCCCATCCAGGCCGCACAGATTCCTTCCAACCTCTATCTAGTGAAAAGCCGAACTGCCTAAATGTTATTATCGTTTGAATAAAGGGATACAGACGGAAAACGCTTAGCAAGTGAACTGGAGGCCCATTAATAATCCCTCCGTTGCCCTGGACTTCTGGAAGAGGCAGTGGTGGTTAAGTCTTGGGCTCAGACTGGTACCCACTGGCCTCTTGGTTGCCTTTTTCGGTTCATCTAAATGGGAAAGAAAATCCAGAAAAATTCCTTCACCGTGCACACTGGGTACGAACAGGAGGCAGAGCCGGAGCAGTGGGAATTTGCCCTAGAACAAAGCAGAACTTCCTGTTAAACAGAGGAGCTGTTGCAAAAGCAATCTATAGACAGCCTGAGTGTTTTTCATGCCGGGACTAGTATGCTCTGGACAAACACAAATAGCTCCCTGCCTGCAAAGGGGTAGAAAGCTCCCAACCATGAATGAGTTCCCGGCCACCCCCCACATAAGGGTGCCTGGCCCTGCCAAAAAATCATTTACCAATAAAGAACTCTCAGAAATGTGCCCTACCTTCGGCCAAAGAGGAGAACCTCTTTTCCAATAAATATTTGGCCAGGAAAGGGGGAGAGAGGCCAAGAGTCACAGACGGAGGGGGCCAGGGGCCTGGGTTTGTTTGCATTGCCCGGCCATAGCGAGCGGGAGCAGCCGGGCGCAGCTGACCACGGGTACAGATAGGTTAATTTCCACATGGAGCTGCAGAAACCCTATCCGCGGGTTGCGAAGCGTGGGTCAGCCAAGGCATGTTAATCTGTTTAGCATGTGCGCCGCACGGAGGAGCCAGACCACCGGGGCGCAGGAGGCGCGGCCGCAGCCGCAACCGCAGCCACAGCCGCGCTCCTCCGGGGGAGTTAATAAAGAGCTTAAGGCGAGTAAGTGTATCGAGCTTGCGCGCGGCTCCGGGCCGGCGGCCTCAGGGAGGGCGGGCGAGGCTGCCTGCGGCCGGCGGCGATCGCGTCCCGCAGCCCAGGGAACCGCGTGCAGCGAGCCCGGCGCCCGAGCCTCCGGGGCGCCCGCGGGCCGGGCTCCCATCGAGCGGGGCCGGGTCGGGAAGCGCCGCGGCGGGGAGGAGGGGAACGAGGGCCTAGCCATCTCGAACATTTTTAACTAATCAAAATATTTGCTGATGAGTATTTATTTTTACAAGAAGTCGGTTTGGCTGGAGACCTCCCGAGCAACAATATGGGCTGCCGTATTAGGTTTGTGCCCCAGCCAAGTGCGGTTGGGCTTTATTGAATCTGTGCGCAAGGAGATCACTCGCTCCGGACATGTTTCTGTGTTCTAGGGAAGGCTCTCTTTCCCAAGACTATCTTTCTGCAGATGTCCCTTAGAATACAACCACATGTCCCCCAAAGCACGGGAGCCTTCTTGTATTATGTTTGGGCTGAATGAAAAGATCGCACGCCCTTTCCTGTCCAAGTCAACAAAAGAGAAGAAGAAAGGGGGAAAAATCTGTCTTAAGAAAGGGAGCCAGAGCCAAGAGGTCCCAGCGTAAGCACAAACAGCGTGGTATTCACACAAGCCAACACCCTCCACACATCCCTTGGTCCTGGTTAAGCTTTTCCTTCCTCTTGCCTTTCCTCTCTCAAAACTCACCCGAGGAAGCCTCATTTCAACTTCTCTCCAGTAAAGCTGTTAAGTTTGGCCCAAAAGCAATTAGACAGCTGTTGCATTGAGTCATTGCAAAGCCACTGGCCACTGTCTAAGAAAAATCGAGAAGCTGAAGGCAATGGAGGTCTGACAGTGGACACATGAGGCCTCAGAGTAAACAGTCTCCATCGGTGAAGATGCTAGAAAATACTAGGCCATAGCTCTGCACTGGCTGAGAACCGAGAACTGGGTGAAAATATCCTGGCCGGTGGTGGCATCATTTAAAAAGATGGCACTGGGATGCAGGCAGCGGTGGCGCACGCCTTTAATCCCAGCACTCGGGAGGCAGAGCCCGGGGGATCTCTGTGAGTTTGAGGCCAGCCTGGTCTACAGAGTGAGATCCAGGAAAGGCACCAAAACTACACGGAGAAACCCTGTCTTGAAAAAAAAAAAAAAAAAATGGCACTTGGCTCTGGCTCCCTTTCTTAAGACAGTGGCTCAGAGGGGAAGGTCATTAGCCACCTAACCTGACAACCTAAATTCAATCCTGGGACCATGTGGTAGGAGAGAATCAACTGCCTAACAAGTTGTCCTCTGGCCTCCACGTGTGCTCTGTAGCATGTGTTTTACACACACACACACACACACACACACACACACACACACGTTTTTTAAAAATGAGATGGCTGGAGGTGGGGACCAGGCATTCCCCGCTGTCATCCTCTGACAGGCTCAGCTATGTCTACTGAAGTGAGCTTTTCAGAGGTGCAGTCTTGGGAGAGTGGGGGTGGGGGTGGGGGGGAGGTTGAGCCAGACTGGCTTGGTGAGGAGATCACCGCCAAGAAGGGCCTGCAGGAAATGTGAATGAGCCAACACTGAAACCATCAAGTTGGAGCTGATCAAGGAGCAAGTAAATCTGCCCATGGTGAGAAGAGCAGGGTAAAATCAATTGACCAGTCGCTTCAAGCGCACAGGGAAACACGCATCTGCAGTCACGGGGATCCGAAGCTGGCTAGCAATCACTGGGAAATGCAATGTGGCAGCTTCCAAAAGCAAGCAAGAGTCAAGGAAATGAAAGTTACATGAACAATTAGAAACCATGAATCCGTGTCCCCCTTCACTCTCGGTCGGAGGTTGTTTATGCAGTTTGGGAAGCCACAAGTGAAGACATCTGAACTGGATCACGCCCCCATTGGATAGACCCTTCAATTGCCTGCTTTATGCTAATCTTGATTACATCGACCTTGTGATGGCTGCCACCTGTCTGATATTGGTCCGCGCAGGCCCCCAACTCAAAGCTAAATTGTCTACGACTCTGAGAAACAGGAAGGGAGTCTGTGGCTTCTTTCACTCCGAGATCCGTGGCCTTGAGTTTAACAGAGGAAAGACCTAGTGAAAACGGCCTGCGTTTCTGTGATTTGGGAAATGGTTGGCAGAGAAGGGGCAAGTCAGGAAAGCAAAACTTTCAGAGCAGCCCAAAAATCCTAACTGTGGAATGTAATGTCTTCAGAATCCACCTAGAGAATAATAGTTCTGATAGTAACTCAGATTTCCCTGAGTCAGCAACCTCTGGGCCTGCCACTCAAAAAAAAAAAAAAAAAAAAAAAAAGACCTCAATAGTGTCTGGTGTCCAGCGGACCTATGCAAATGCCTGCTTGGAGGGTGGCATCTTTGCAGGCTGGGCCCAGGGCTCCAGCCTATTTGACCCAGGTGTCTATAAGATAATAGCATAGGCTGGGTGATGTAAACCTCGGGTGCTCACTTCTACAAGTCTCCAGTCCAGAAATCCAAAGTCAGGGATGGAAAGATTTGGTGCCTAGTGGGGACTCTCTCCTGCCTTGTAAGAGCCACCCACTTGCTGTGTCCCCTTGCAGCAGACCAAGCAAGCTCTAACCGGTTCCTCTTCTTGGGAAGGTACTGCCCACATGAGTTCATCTAAACCGTATTAACCCCCAAAGTCCTAGCCTCCTAATTTCATCATATTGAGGGAGGGGGGCAACACATGAATTTAAGAATGGGGAAGATGAGCCAGCCGGGTGGTGGTGATGGCAGAGGCAAGGCACACTATTAATCCCAGCAGAGGCAGAGAGGCAGGTGGATCTCTGAGTTCGAGGCCAGCCTGGTCTACAGAGGGAGCGTCAGGATAACCAGGACTACACAGAGAAACCCTGTCTCGAAAAACGAACCAAAACAAAACAAAAAGAATGGGGACGATGCAAACATTCCATCCATAACAGAGAGCACTCAGGGCTGGAGAGATGGCTCAGAGGTTAAGAGTATCGACGGTTCTTCCAGAGGTCCTGAGTTCAATTCCCAGCAACCACATGGTGGCTCACAACCATCTGTAATGAGATCTGGTGCCCTCTTCTGTGTACATAATAAATAAATAAACCTTAAAAAAAAAAAAAAAAAAAAAAGAGAAAAAAGAGGGACACTCCTGTATCAGTGTGATGCCGCCATAGAACTAGAGACAAAAGGACGCTGGATAACAAGTCCCATCCCATCTTCAAGGCTCAAATTGAGGCCAGCAATAGGCTCGCCTCTGCTGTGGGATGTTCTGTATGTTACGTGTGTTGCTCTGATTGGGTAATAAATAAAAGGCTGATTGGCCAGTAGCCCCGCAGAAAGTATAGGCGGGACAAAGAGAAGAGAATTGGGGGAAGTGGAAGGCTGAGGCGGAGAGACACTGCCAGCCGCAGCCATGACAAGTGAGATGTAAGGTACCAGTAAGCCATGAGCCACGTGGCAACTTATAGATGAATAGAAATGGGTTAATTTAAGATAGAAGAAGTAAGCTGGGCAGTGGTGGCACACGCCTTTAATCCCAGCACTCGGGAGGCAGAGCCAGGCGGATCTCTGTGAGTTCGAGGCCAGCCTGGGCTACCAAGTGAGTTCCAGGAAAGGCGCAAAGCTACACAGAGAAACCCTGTCTCGAAAAAACAAAAAAAATAAAAAAGATAGAAGAAGTAGATGACAAGAAGCCTGCCACGCCCATACAGTTTATAAGTAATATAAGCATCTGAGTGATTATTTTATACGTGGGTTGTGGGACTACGGGGGTTTGGTGGGACCTGGAGAGAAGCTCTTCAGCTACACGCCTCCCCCTTTAAAACTTTGTCTTCCTTTCTTATGGTTCCTTAATCCTTTTGAGTATTTTTACAGTACTTAGTTTGCATCCTAACACATCCAAACAAGGGTGTGTGTGAGGCTGCTGTGTGCTGCTGTAACAGAACAGCTCCGATTAGGCAACTCATGAGAACAGAAAGTTGTCTCCCCACAGCTCTAGAGGCTGGGAAGCCCAAGAGCAACGCACTGGAAAGCATGGACCTCTGGTGATGGCATCCCATACATGAGAAAGGGGCAAAAACCGAAGCTGAAATTTGCCCACCTATAAGGAACCCACTCCCTTGACAACAAGCCCACTCCGGCTCTTGCATGTGAAGGCAGGACCATCATGACCTAAACACCTCCCACTAAGGATTCTCAACACTGTTGCCCTGAGCACTAGGAATCCAGTGCTTGGTGCTGAAGAGATGGGTCGGTGATAAGAGCCCTTGTTGCTCATGCAGAAGACCTGGGTTCCCGGCACCTACACAGCAACTCAAAAACACTTCTCTATAACTCCATCTTCAGGGGAAAGGACACCCTCTTTCTGCCCATCATGAGCACTCTGCAAACATATGGCACACTGGCGTGCCTGCAGATAAAACACTCATCTACATAAATAAAAATGAATAAAGCTCAAACATATAAAAGAAATAAAAAGACTCTAGTGCTTATTTTGGGAGGGACACCTTCAAACCGCTGCTATAATAATAAGATGATGCTGGGGGGCTGGAGAGATGGCTCAGTGATTAAGAGTACCGACTGCTCTTCCAGAGGTACTGAGTTCAATTCCCAGCAACCACATGGTGGCTCACAATCACTTGTAATGAGATCTGGTGCCCTCTTCTGGCCTGCAGGAACACATGCAGACAGAACACTGTATACATAACAAATAAATAAATCTTAAAAAAAAAAAAAAGATGATGCTGCCAACAGCTAACACTGATTTCGCCTGTATCATGTGCCATTATTTTGTATCCACGCGTTAGACAGTTGTCAAAATGAACCTGCAAGGTAGATGTCATTTTTTACCCACTTTACAGTGAGAACACTAAGACTCAAGGAGGTTAGGTAACTTGGTTGCCAGGTTAGTTAGTGGCAGAACTGGTGTCAATCCATGGTCCTCTGTCTATACTCCCAAGCTTGTGACCTTAAACAATGGAGTGTCATAAGATCCCCCTTTAAGCACAAAGAGCCCCCTCCCCAGTATCTGAGGATGAAGATAGTGTAGACGTTTCATTTCACTGCCCTGGAGTCAACTGTTTAATGGAAACCCTAGTGTTGTGGGTACCAACATGTTTCTTACTACGTGGAACTCCATCTCCCAGGTCTCTTCAATATGTTAGTTCTGTGTCCCTCTCTTTTCTTTTCCCTCCCTTCCTCTCCTCCTCCCTTCCTTCTTTCCTTCCATGCTCTACCTCCAGGCAACATCCCCAGTCCTCTCTTTACTTTGTTATCTTTTGAGACACGGTCTTGCTAAGTTTTCTAGGCTAGCCTTAGACTCACTTCGTAGCCCAGGCAAGCCCCGAATTTGCGACCCTCCTGCTTCAGCCTGGGATTATCAGCCTGTGCCATAGGTCTTGCTTCCCTCCCCTCCCCCCCCCCCTTTTTTTTAAAAATCTGGGTCTCTTTTCATTCCTTCTACTTAGATTCCATTGTGATCTTTCCAAGCTCATTTCATTCCCATTGAGGCAACAAGGATGGCTGATAGCTTTCCTTTTCACATGCTTAGTTTTCCAGGCATGAGACACCAGACTAGATGTCTTGGTTGCTTTCCCATCAGTGTGCAGACACCATGACCAAGGCAACGTATAGAAGGAAGAGTTTATTGGGGCGTACCGTTTCAGGGGGTTAGAATCTATGACCACTGTGACCGGGAGCAGGCAGGCCAGTAGGTTGCTGGAGCAGTAGATGAGAGCTTACATCCTGATCCATAAGCATGAGGCAGAGACAGAGATGTAACTGGGAATGGAGTGGGCTCTTAAAACCTCAAAGCCCATCCACAGTGACATGCCCTCCAACAAGGCCATACCTTCTAATCCTTCCCAAATAGTTTCATCAACTGGGTACCAAGCATTCAAATATATGAGCCTATGGGGGCTGATCTCATTCAAACCACCACACTAGGAAAATGTGCTTGTTCCATGTATGGATCTATATCATCTAAGACTGAACTGGAAGTCAAGTTCAGTGGCAAAAGGCTTGCCTAATATACGGGCCCAAGTTCAACTCTCGGCACCACAAAATTGAGTGAATAAATATTAAAAGTTTTAAACAATTAAGTTAAATGTAAAATGAAAATGGTGTGGGGTTTTTTGTTTTGTTTTTTCATGTTATTTATTTGTATGAATGTTTTGGCCCATATTTTTATTAAGTTCACCATATTCATGCAGTGCCCACAGAGGCCAGAAGGTGTCAGAAACCCTGGAATTGGAGTCACAGGTTAGGAACCACCATGTGGGTGCTGGGAACCCAACTCTGCAAGAGCAGGCAGTGCTCTTAACCACGGAGCTGTTTCTCCAGCCCCTATGGTGATATTAAACAAACAACAAATACACCTTAGACTTACACAAAACTGAGTTCCCCAGGCCGCACAGGCCGGCCGAATCACACAGAAAAGGAACGTGGGGCCGCTGGAGCGTTTCAGAGGAGAAAGCACAAACGTGAAAGTGCTCACGGCCCCCGACTTTGCCCCGTGATGAGCCCTGGGGTAAGGGGAGAGATGCCAAAGCAGAGGGGCAGGCGGGACATTGTGGTTAATGCGGTGGCTGCCGGCATGGGATGGAACTGGTAATTCTGCTGCTGTAATGCGTAGTCAACACTGCCGATGTGAGTGTCGGCGCGGCTCGCGTACCTCGAAGGCCTCCAAGGAGGGGCAGCTCAAAGAGAATGCTTTTCTTTCTTTTTTGTTTTCCTTTTTCCTTTCTTTTCTTTCTTCCTTCCTTTCCTCCTCCTCCTCTTCCTTCTCCTCCCCCCCCCTCCTTATGACATATGAGTGCACATATTTGCAGGATAATAATTGGGTGGCAATTTGTAAGGTGATTTCTTGTTACATAATATTTATTTCTTATGGGGGAGCACGTGTGTGCTGTGTACGGCAGGTGAGGGCCGGAGGGGCATTTCTTTCCACCACGAGGGTGCTGGGGATCAAACTCAGACCATCAGTCTTAGAACAAGTGCCATCCCCCACTGAGCCACCTTGATGGCCATAAAACACAATCATTTGAAACATGCAGTTGATGCATAATGATTAAACGAGGGCGATCCCCATCTCCCCCTTCTTTTCTCCTCTCTTTTTATTTTATCTTTGGAGGCTGTGCAGCCCAGGCTGGCCAGGAACTCTCTCTGACAGCGCAGCTGGGCCTCGAACTTGAGTCCTCTTACCTCTGCCTCTCAAATGCTGGGATTTCTATCTTCTCAATATGTATCATTTCTCTGTATTTGAACTTCCAAATTTCTCTCGTCTAGTTCTTTATAAATATATGATAAATTGGTAACAACTGTCTCCACTCCCTGTGCTGTGGGAGAATAAAGAAGCCTCTACCTAAGTACCATTGCCTCACTACGTAGAAAGTATTTTTTCCCAAATAACTCGACTGATCAACCGAAGAGCTTCCGAAGCACAATGGACCGGTGTCGTTTAGATAAGCCATCTCTCTGGTGTTCTGGATGGAAATGAAGATCAACTGCCCCACAATCCTTCAAACAGCAGGTGCCCTTACGTGGGCCAGACTTGCCTAGAAAGGAGACCAGAATGACGAGGCCCCGATGAGTCCCCCAGGCTTCCCATTCTAAAAATGTCTCGTTAAATGAGTCCAAGCGGTTGCTTCTGAAATCATAAATTCCGAAAGACAGTGAAAGTTGCAATCACAAGGGGTAACAGAAGCCAAACACATTAGGAACATGTTCCTGGAGCAAACAGCCTAATCCGGGACACGTGGGAACACATGGTTTGCCTCAATCATGTTTCATTTAGTCATCGCACTGAGTGTGCAGTATTTCTCTCTGGGTGCAAGAGTGATTGATTTCCTTGGGAGAATTGTTTGGAAGAACCTGAAAGTTGCCAAGGCAAACACGTTGGAGGGAAGTGTGGAGAAGGGGAGTGAGACGATTTGGAGTAGATCTGGCCTGGGGAAGTTCATGCAGAGGTGAGACAGTGAGATGTAGAACAAATAAAAACATTCTGCACACTTCATCTACATAAATTATGTTCAGAAATCCACTCAGTGTAGACATTAGCCGCATAGCTACAAGCCCCCCGAGTGCACGGCCAGAATGTGGGCACGGAGCCAGCTTCTAAGTGAATGATTTGTAACTTTTCCTCCATACAAATTAATCTGTTCATATTTAGGTCACCCTGATTTTAATCCACCACTCATGTAGTCTTTGGGAAAAAATAAAGAAAGACCAATTATCTTTTATGCCTTTTATGACAGAATTCTACTACTGCCTGGTGAATAGATTCGTTTCAAGATATGTTGACTAAACACAAAACCTTAGGTGTGCTTCCTGTGGTCTCTTTACTATAAAAAGAAACCTCTCTGGAAATGATACAGCACGATTTTCAGTCTTGCCCATTTGAGATAGCTCTTTTGGTCATTTGCATGTTTACTGTGGCCTTGAAGACAGCTTTGTTTAGGTCTTATCTGCCTTTAGGTTTCAGCTTCTAAGAGACGCAAAGGGTCCTAAAATACTCAGATACTTTGATACATTTGTGTGTAGTTTGGTTTTGCTGTTCATTTCAGTTTTGTTTTGGGACAGGGTCACCCTATGGAGCCCAGGCTGGTCCCAGTCTCTCCAGTTCTGGGATAACAGGCATTTGCCAGGAGGAGAATAGTTCTGTACTAACCTCATGACTCACAAATGAACTTTGGTTTATTCTATTTGGATTTTATTTTGCCTGTAGCTATTCCTAGATGTAGAATGAAAACTTCTGCGAATTAGCTACACGATATCTGAATAAACATCTCCATTCAGGAGCTGGAGAGATGGCTTGGTGGTTAGGAACACTGGCTGCTCTTCTAGAGGTCCCTGGTTCAGTTCCCAGCACCCACATGGCAGCTCACAACTGTCTGTAACTCCAGTTCCAAAGTACCTGAAACTTTCACACCAATGCACATAAAGTAAAATTAAATAAATTATTTTTAAACATCTCCATTTAAGGGTAATCTATAAGGGCTGGCGAGATGGCTTAGAGGCTAAGAGTGCCTGCGGCTCTGGCAGAGGACCAGAGTTGGGTTCTCAGCACCCACATTTGGCAGTTATGCCCTCAATGCCTGTTAACCCCAGTTCCAGAGAATCCACATTCTCTTCAAAACTCCACAGGCACCTGTTTGCTCACTCATGTGCACAAATGCATGTGTACACATGCACACACACACACACACACACACACACACACACTTAAAAATAAAGAAATAAAATCTTTTTAAAAACAAAGGGTGATGGCACCTAACGTGTTGGCAAGAGTTTCCACCTAAAACCTGAGTAAAAAGACTCTAAAACAGAGCTAAAAAACAGTTCCTAGTTGTCTCTTTCAAGCTAGCAGCAGCCTGTGTATTTGGGCTACCATGGTGGGTTGCTGGTGTGTGCGCTTGACCTGCAGTATGGCGGGAATGAGGCCTCTGCAAGTGGCACATTAAGCTGTGTGGTGGATTTAACCTTTGCTAGTACAAAACAAAAAAAAGATGTTTCTGGGCTACACGCTGCTTGGATAAAAGCATAGACCCACGATAGCTCCCAGAGCTGGTGGTAAACGTACCACCGCCATGTTGGAAAGCTGAGGTGGTCGGAGCCAGCAGCCATAGCGCCATTTCAGTCTTACAAATGCTGCAGTTTAAAGCAATAGATTCACAATAAGACAGATTCAGATGTAATAGTTTACAATGTGTGTAAAATATACGTAGGCTTGAAAGAGACAAAAAAGGTGATATATACAGTTATATAAACAAATACAGTTTTAAAAAATAAAGTCTTTATAGAAACAGTAAAATTAATATAAAAAATAAGCCACGTAAAGATGAATATTACAAAGAGAATCTGGATTGTGTTGTCTTTGGGATTTTTAACTGCAGAAAAACATTTGATCGTAAAAGATGTTGAGTTAAACCAATATGTATATTTTAAAGAGACCTTGACTTCAAAATTTGGATATAAGGATATGTTGCTTTGGAAAGGAGGCTCTGCTTTTGTTTCTACAGAAAGCCAGAGGCTATGGATTTGTTCCAGATTAAGATACATCAGGTTTGACCAGCCAAGACCACCTGAAAGATCTCTGATGACACCATGGCCCAGATAATCCAACATCCAGAATTGTTTCAAGGCAACTGGCTCAGAGGATACAGCCTCATGGACTACTCCATGATCCTAAAATTTTCTTTGTGTCCCCATAAGATACAGCATCCCCCTCCAGCAGGAAGTAGTAAGAGAAGCTACACCCAAATTCCCAAATATACCAAGCTGGCTTTGGAGATGTGTAAAAGTTAAAACCTTCCTTTTGGAAAAAAAAAAAATAGAGAAAGTGCTGTGGGATGGTCTGTATGTCAAATCTGCTGTTCTGATTGGTCAATAAATAAAACACTGATTGGCCAGTGGCTAGGCAAGAAGTATAGGCGGGACTAACAGAGAGGAGAAAAGAAAGAACAGGAAGGCAGAAGGAGTCACTGCCAGCTGCCACCATGACAAGCTGCATATGAAGATGCCGGTAAGCCACGAGCCACATGGCAAGGTATAGATTTATAGAAATGGATTAATTTAAGCTATAAGAACAGTTAGCAAGAAGCCTGCCACAGCCATACAGTTTGTAAGCAATATAAGTTTCTGTGTTTACTTGGTTGGGTCTGAGCGGCTGTGGGACCGGCAGGTGACAAAGATTTGTCCTGACTGTGGACCAGGCAGGAAAACTCTAGCTACAGGATGATATTCTAAGCACAAAATAAATGATGTCAAACTCAAATAACAAAGGTCTGAGCTGACTATGTACAGTAGTAGCCAGCACAGCTCCCTGTGTGGAGGTACTCAGGACCCACGCTCGGACACAGCCCTCTGTTCCCCATTCTCCCATCACCAGTTAGTGCCTGACAGAAGAGGAGTATGTTTGTATCAGCTATCCTTGCTGTGTGACAAATGAATCCAAACACAGAACTTCAGAGCAACCTTTACCTCCTTGGAATTGGTATGGGTCAGGAGTCAGGGTGCAGTTTGGCTAGCTCCCCTACCTAGATCAAAGGTCTCCCAAGGTCTAACTAGGATGAATTAACTCCCCAGCTCATTTACATGTTTGCTGGAAGGATTCAGTTCCTCACTGGCCAACGGACTGAGACTTCAGTTTCCCCCCGGGGCTGTTGGCTGCTGGTCCCCCTCAGTTTCCCCCCGTGGGTCTCTAAACAGAGCATAGCCTGTCAGCCAACTGCATCAATGTCACACGGCAAGCGGGCAGGATGGTTGCTCAACAGCTGGTCACATCCCAACACTATTTTTTTTTCTAATTGACATACATTCATTGTACATAGTGATGGTTTGGTGGTTTCCATAGAAACAATTTCCTACAAGCACATCGTGTGCTTTGACCATATTTATCCCCATACTTTCCTTGTCCCCCTCCTCTGCCCCCCCAACCTCTTTAATTCCTCTAGTCCCATCCTGCTTCTACTTTCATGTCACACATACTATGTGTGTGTTTGTGGGTACACACATATACACATGTGTGGTGCGTGACCTAGGAGACACACACACCAAGAAAACAAGTGGAGCTTGAGGGACAGCCCAGGGCTTAAGAGCAGTGGCTGCTCTCCCAGAGGATCCAAGTTCAATTCCCAGGCAGCTCACAGTCAGATGTCTTCTTCTGGTCTGCGGGCATACATGCAGCCAAAGCACCTGTGTACATAAAAAATAAATCTTAAAAAAAAGAAAAGAAAAGAAAAAAAGCAATCCAACCAATGAATGGTCCAATGAAATGAACAGATGAGGTATAAATAGCCAATAAATGTATGGAAAATGTTCAACATCCTTAACCAGTAAGGAAATCCAAATTAAAACCACACCAGGATTCCACCTCACCCTAGTCAAAATGGTCATCAAGAAAATGAAAATACATGCTAGTGAGGATGGGGGAGATCGTCCACTATGGCTGGTGGTAATGTAAATTGGTCCACCCTGGAAATCAATGTGGAGGGCCCTCAAAACTAAACAGAAACCACTATATGCTCTCCCACTTCTGCTGCGTTGTCTTTGATGGAAGCCACTCTCTCAGTCCAGATCACACTCAGAAGGGAGAGAAATTGCAGAAAAGTTGTGAATACCAGGAAGTGTGGCTCAACAGAGCTGTTCCAGGAGCTGCCTCCCTTGCGCTGGTGACTGAGACAGCCTTGCTTACTTCTTGGCATTTGATTGAGACATGTTCCCCATAGACTCTCATATTTTAACACACAGTCACCAGATGGTGGCGCTGTTTTGGTGGTTGAGCCTTGGAAGTGGGTCACGGGTGGGGTGGGGAAGGAGGGCAGGTCAAGAAAGACTGCACATATGATCCCTCCTCTCTCTCGTCATTTGGGCTCCTGGAGCTCTGCCAGGGGCTTGGCCATGGATCTCTGCATCTGCTTCCATCAGTCACTGGATGAGGGTTATATGATGACAGATAGGGTATTCAGCCATCTGATCACCAGAGTAGGTCAGCTCAGGCACCCTCTCGACCACTGCCAGTAGTCTATGGTGGAGTCATCTTTGTGGATTCCTGGGGACCTCTCTAGCACTCTGATTCGTTCTATTCCCAGGGGTCTTCATTTATCGTGGTATCTCTTTCCTCGTTCTTCCACTCTGTTCCTGATCCAGCTGGTACCTCCCACTCCCCTAAGCTCTCTTTCCCCCAACCCTTGCCTTCCATCACCCCGCCACACACACACCCAGTTTGCTCATGTAGATCTCATCCATTTCTCCATCACTGAGCGATCCCTGTGTCTTTCCTAGGGTCCTCTTTACTAGCTAGCCTCCCTGGAGCTGTGAGTTGCAGTCTGGTTATCCTTTGCTTGTGGGTCCGGGTGTAGAACTCTCGGTTCCTCCAGCACTATGTCTGCCTGCATGCCGTCATGCCTCTGCCAGACTGATCATGAACTAACCCTCTGAAGCTATAAGCCAGCCTCAGTTAAACGCTGTCTCTATTAAGAGTTGTAGTGATCACGGTATCCTTCACAGCAATAGAACATTGACTAAGAAAATAACTTATAATAAAAACCAGGAGATATCATATGATAGTCCCTCATACGGCGCGTCTAGATGATATTTTTTGTCCTCCCCACATCTAGATGAGATTTTTGTCCTCACACACACACTAGGAACTGGATCCAGAGCCTCCCGAATGCCACTGAGCTAGATCACCAGCTCTCAAATATATGTTTGGCTAATCTCTACTTTGGATTTCAGTTTGGAAAATCTAGTAGATCT
Organism: Peromyscus maniculatus bairdii; assembly: GCF_049852395.1. NCBI lineage: Eukaryota > Metazoa > Chordata > Mammalia > Rodentia > Cricetidae > Peromyscus > Peromyscus maniculatus. Next base: position 77,232,833 of record NC_134866.1, on the reverse strand, counting down.
CAGGCATCTAACTCCACAGGCTGACACTTTGAAGGGTTTGAGGCCAAGTGGACTTGGGTTACCCTAAACAGGCTTCAGAAGAGCCTGTCAACAGAGGAGGAAGCACACAGCTGTCTCCATGTTACACTTGTTTCTAAATCTCAGTTCTCTGGGAAAGTCCTTAAACTCTATCCATGCTCAAAAAACAATTGTAGTTGGGGCTGTAGATGGCTCAGTAGCTAAGGACACTTACTGCTCTTGCCATGGGACCCAGGTTCAGTTTCACGGCACCCACCAGGCAGCTCATAACAGCCTGGAATTCTAGTTCCAGGGGAGCCAACACTCTCTTCTGGACTCACCAGGCTCCTGGGGCCCACATGGTGCTCATAAACTCAAGCAGAGTCGCACACATGCACAGAAATAAAATAATTAACAATAATTTTTAAAATGTTAATTGTCACAGGTGTGTTCCCAAGAGTATAAGGTGGCTAAAAATAGCTGATTGTGTGTGCTAGGGCCTTCTAGCAGGAATACATTCTCTGAGATAGTTAACATCACACCCATGGGATACAATGGTCTACAATACAGCTCTGTACTCTTCTGGGCTGTGTACCATTCCATTCCCTCTCCCTTCCTTTGTCTTATTTGTTTGTTTGTTTGTTGATTTTTGAGACAATCTTCCAATGCAACCCAGGTTTGCCCTGAACTTTCAGCTCCCCCACCTCAGCCTCCTGCACACAGGGGATTGCAGACATGCATTACCATGCATAGTCCCTTCGGCTCTTTATCATGCCTCCAAATTCATGGTCCTGTCCTCGAAAGTCTTCTATGTTATTGTAGAAATGAAAAGAGTCTGGGATGGAAGCTTTGGGTTCAAATCTCAACTCTGGTAGAAACTATGTAGCCTGAATTTATTTACTTAACCTCTTTGAAGTTGTTTCTATTTTGGAAACAGTCTAAACAGGTATCTCCTAGATTTGACATGTACATAAAAAGCAATATGGCATAAAAGTTCTTGCCTCACAGTAGCTGCTAACTAAATGTTATTTCACCCTTCCTTCTGTTTACACCCCCCTTCCCCCGGGCTTAGCATGTCATCCTGTATATCTTAGGTCATTCAAAAATGTTAGAACTTGCAAAAGTCCAGGGCTGTGCCCTTAGGCTAGCTGGACATTTCAGGAAGCAGACAGTGGAACCTACACTAATATGAACAAACTCTCTAGTTAATAGTTCATGCAGAGGACATGGGATCTCACCCTTCCCTTCTCAAAATCTCATTAGGGAGGAGATTCACTCTTGTCATTCAGAGGATGTATTAACTGTTGACTTGAGCAGGTAATACAACTCTGTGTTATTGACGTTACACCCTCAGTACTGGAAGAATTAATATAGCTATTGGAACTTCACTGTTGAAGACCTCAGCTGTCCCTTTGGGCACATATGATGAACATAAGAAATATATTGCATTGTTGAAATTAGACAATTCTTTCTCAACTTTCTGTTGGTATAACCAATAGAGCATTTACTCACTTTGCCCTGGCAAGTCTGTGATAAATGAAAGAAAAGGTCTTTTATAATAGCTGTCTGACTCTCCTACTAACTGACTGCATGTTAATTGCTTCTGGGAAGGGGGTATACCAGAGGCAACAGTTCAAAGGAAAATCGGCCCCTGGTTCAGTTTAATAATGCACTGTAGCTTTTTAAAATACCTTCTAGTACTAATTTCTTGCTTTTATAAGTATAATCATGGGGCTGGAGAGATGGCTCAGAGGTTAAGAGCACTGGCTGCTCTTCCAGAGGTCCTGAGTTCAATTCTCAGCAACCACATAGTGGCTCACAACCATTTATAATAAGATATGGTGCCCTCTTCTGGCATATAGAAATACATGCTGGCAGAACGCTGCATGCATAATAAATAAATCTGTTTTTTATCTTAAAAAATAAGTATAATCATATATAATTTATTAACAGGGATATATTTTGAGAACTGTGCTGTTGCTGGGTGATTTTGTTTTGTATCAGCCTAAGTGTATTGTAGTTATGCAAACTAAGATAATCATGACTCATAACTAGGTGGTTTAGTCTAATGGGACCAGGTTATTTTGTGGTACATCACTGTACTGTGACTCCCCCCAATCCAAGCATAGAATGGTTGTGATTTTTGTTTTGTTTTGTTTCCATCTTTTATTTTATGTATAGACGTTAGGCCCATTTGTATGTCTGTGTATCATGTGCATGCAGTCCACATGGAGGCCAAAAGAAGGCATCAGATCCACTGGGCCTACAGTTACCAATGACTGAGAGCCCTGTGTGGGTGCTGGAGATCGAACCTGGGTCCTCTGGAAGAGCAGTCAGTGCTCTTAACTGCTGAGCCAACTCTCCATCTGGGAAATGGTTGTCTTTTAATGGTTAATTATTAGTATTTATATATCTTCTGCTTATAAAATACATATCGAATTTTAGACCAAGCAAATAAGTGAAAGTATGAAGAAAGTGTGTTATTTTGAATGGAAAGACCTTTTAGGTGTGGTACCCATGAATTATGACCAGATGTTTTCTCTTATTTCAGATACTTGACAATTATAGATATTACTCTATGAATTACAGTCAAGCCAAGCAATAATTAGCAGAGCATTGTAAATGTCATTCATACAAATGGGAATGTGGCTACCACACCCTCACTGTGCTAGCTGGACTCCAGATTCATTGGGCTGAGAGGGATGATTAGAACGGTTTCTTTTTTATATATATATTTCTTTTTTTTCTTTTTTCTTTTCTTTTATTTTATTTTACAATACTATTCAGTTTTACATAACAGCCACAGATTCCCTTGTTCTCCCCCTTCCTGCCCTAGAACGGTTTCTTATCTTTACTGATTTACCTTTGGATAGGTAGACAAGGACAATTTTCCCCAAATTATTTTACCCACATTGTTCATCTGCCAGATTGGTCAGTTCATTCAGTAGTCAGAAAATAGCTTTTATAGATTTCCTTGCTTTATCCTATGTGCATGAGTGTTTTGCCTGCATGTACATATATGTATCATGTGCATGTCTAGTGCCCACAGGGGTCAGAAGAGGGCATCAGATCCCCCAGAACTGAAGTTGTCAATGGCTGTGAACTGCTCTTGAGTACTAAAGTACTAAGAACCAAACTCACGTCCTCTGCAAGAGCAACAAATGCTCTTAGCCAATGAGCCGCCTCTCCAGTCCCCAGAAAATATTGTAATATCAATAGGATATGAAAAAACAAAGAAATGAGATTGGAATATGGTGGGAAATTCATAGTGAATACAGTAAAGATGGAGTTCACAGGACTCTGTAATAGAATAACGTCAGATAAACAGGACAGATAATAAATCATCAAGAATGGGGACAGATGAGAATGATGAAGCCTGGGCTCTCGAGTTTAGACCACCTAGGGCTGGATTCTACACATTAGCTCCTCCACTTACTTGATAATGAAAAGCGGGTGTGTCTGGTAGACCGCCTGTAAGAGTCAGATGACATGATTCCTCTAACCTAATTCGCATGCCGCCTCCCCAGAAGTACTCCATACACGTTAACTCATGCAGTGATAGCTCATGATGTGACACTATTTCCAAGAAAAGGTAGAGATCTCAGCCAGTTCTTATGTAATGACAACTACAAAGATAAGAGGAAAAGCCACTCCAGGTATGGACTGTGACATCAATAAGTGCAAAATGCCGAACATTTGCAGAGCCCACCTAGACAGTAAATTTGACCCAATTATAAAGGAACAGATCAGAACTGGACCACTGATCACAACTAGGAAATCACTTTCAGTTCTTGAACAGAAGCATAGGCCTCTGTGGAGGACAGACATGGGGACATACACCTCAAACCTGGAGGCAGAAGGACCAGGAGCTTGAGGTTAGCTCGGGCTACATGCTGAGACCTCGTCTCCCAAAACAAAAAGAGGATTTTGGAAAGAGAATTTGTAACATGTGTTGGTCCATGAACAGACTAAAAGATACGAAAGCAGTTCAGTGGTACAGGCTCCTGGCGTCAGGAGTGGAGAAGAAATGAGGCAAGTTTCTGCAGAACGGACAAGCTTTGGTGAAGAGCCGATTCGAAGAGTCACCGTGATAGGGGGAGGAGGCAAGATTCTGAAAATGTTAATGCCGGGTTACTAGGGAAATGGAGTATTAGCCAAGAAGGGAAGCGATAATGGTTAGGTGCTTATCTTGGGACTGTTATAGCTGAGGCTTACAGAAGGTCTAGCAGGCAGCTGAACCTGGGACCAGAGATAGCAGAGTTTAGAGATGTTAGGTCTGAAACCTGAGTCACCTACCCGAGTAAAGAAGGCTGGATGCTAGGCTGTAGGGGCATCACAGCGAGTCATTGAAAGCTGTTCTCCTTCTGCCGAGCCCAGTCTGTCCATTTCCATTCCACTGGCCCCAGGTGTTTTCAACCCTCTGCATCCTCTGTCTTCTCATTATTCTACCCTATCAGGAAAGATAGTCCAGTCATCGAGAGGCAGGGGCAGATCTCTAAGTATGAAGCCAGCCTGGTCTAAATAGAGGACTCCAGGCCAGCCAAAGTTGACAACATTGTAAGACCCTAACAACAACAACAATAACAACACAAGAACAACAAAAAGCAGGGGATGGGGATTGGGGTAGGTGGGGCTGAGAGCCAGTCCTAAAGCGACCCTTCCCTCACTATAACAACTATGCCTCTCATAGGACCTTCCCACTTAGGAGTCAATACGACAAAGAATGTGTTTGGAGAACTAAATATGAAACTTCAACCGTTAACCACATGCTTGATTGACAGGCCCCAGCCCACCCTGTCCCCATTCCTCACATGCAAGTTACTTCTCTGCACTGCTAAGGAGACTCTGGACTGTATCAGACGAGGAGAGGCCCGCTGCTCGTCTGTATCATGAGACTCCGGCCTCGCCTCCCCCCTTCACGCTGACAGCACCCTGCTCGCTCAGTGTCTTGTTTCCATATGTAAGTTCCATTGCTTTCCAAAATCCATCGCAGACGCTGCGTCCTCCGAGAGGCCTTCCTCAGGCCTCCCAGATAGCAACGTCGCTCGCTGTGATCTTTAACTAATCAGCTCATATTTATATTGACGTACTCTGTGTAATATTTTAATTAGCATGTGTGTCTCCTCTCTCTCTCCCCCAGCCAGATGTTCTGCCTTTGTTTGTATCCACAGCAACGTCCCTCGTGCCTGGCATACAATAGGTGCTCACTAAGTGCAAGCAAGACGAGTCTATGACAATGACCAGAAAATTAAATGTAGGTCTTTGATTTCCCTGCCTTTGTTTTGCTTACAATGTGCCTATTTTAATGTGATCTTTATTTGTAATTTTTTTTTCAATTCTGATGCTATTTTGTGTGTATAATGTCATGTAGACTAAAGACTAGGGTCACAGGTTCCTAAGTTTGCCACTCCTTATAGCATTTCAGAAAGAATGGTCTTAGTTTACTATTAATTTATTATGCAGTTTTATTGACTTTTTAAAGTAAAAGTACTCTTTTTTTCCTCCAAGAATTTCTTTAAAGGTTTTACAGAGCAAAGTCATACATTATAAATTGCCTTAATTTCAAGCCAATCAAAAACTAAAAAACACAACAATCTAGTTACTAGAGGTTTTTGTATCTCCCCACCCCACACCCCACCCGCAGATACCCATGATCCAGTTCTTCTGCTCAAGTTTCTTAGAGTCTGTGTGGTCCCTTCTGAACTCTAAGCAGACAGGGGCCTGTCTGTGTGAGCAGGTAGATGAATGGGTGGGAGGAAAGAGGCCTGTCACTTTCCTCCCGGCTCTCCAAAATTAATAGGACACATGTGTGCAAAAGTGGTAAGCCACTAATAATATTTAGAACTCCACAATTCCTAGTGGAAATAAAATAATACAACAGTCCAAGAAAAGAGCAAGGCCAGCAGCTAAAACGCGGGCACCCAAGTTTAAAGTCTGTCTGCAGCCATCACCTGTAACTGGGGCTGCTTGCAGCAAGAGTTCAGGTTGCTTCTATGCCATGATCCACTTGCAGGTAGACAGGTCCGATCATAAAGGAGAGATCTACATGAAAATTGTGCCATAATTGTGCACCTCCTGAGTTCATAATCGAGGCAAAGTTTTAACTGATTAACTAGTTCTTGTTGAGTCATCCTTTCATAGCAGGGTTACGGACGTTAAAACGGTGACTAGAGCTCATGAAACTGCCACACATAGGACTTTATAAACCAGGTAAGGAAGTGTACTACCTTGTCTTAGAAACGAGGAGAGGAGGAAGGGGGAGGAGGTGGGGGGAGGAGGAGGAGGAAGAGGAGGTGGGGGGAGGAGGAGGAGGAGGAGGAGGAGGAGGAGGAGGAGGAGGAGGAGGAGGAAGAAGAAGAAGAAGAAGAAGAAGAAGAAGAAGAAGAAGAAGAAGAAGAAGAAGAAGAAGAAGAAGAAGAAGAAGAAGACGACGACTACTAATAATCAGTGGTCTTAACCTTCCTGATGATGCTGCAACCCTTTCATACAGTTCCTCATGTTGTGGTGACCCCACCACCACCACCACAAAACTATTTCTTTGCTACTTCATCACTGCATTTTTGCTACTATTATGAATCATAATGTAAATATCTCTGCTTTCTGATGTTTCAGAGGGTCAGGGCCCACAGGTTGAGAACCAGTGCCTTAAACACCTGAAATTTTGTTTAAAAGACTGTTTCCAGCAGGCGCCATGGTGGTGTGCGTAGCAATCCTGGCACTCAAGAGACCGAGACAGAAGGTTAACATGCTCCGTACTAGACTGGATGGCACAGTAAATTCCAGCCCACTTTGTGCCATGTAACAAGACACTATCTCATATAATAATTATGACAATATCTTCAAAACAAGCATGCAAATTTCCAAGAACCAGTTTTCAAGTGTGACTCTAAAAATGAGACAAATATGGTTAAACCTTTACCAGAATTCAGGCATGGAAATGGATTTCCCCTTGAAGTGTCACCCTGGACACAGACCAATATCAAAATCTTTCTAGGGGCATTTTTAGAACTCTCCCTTTGCAGTCAGTTCCTAAATTGCATGTGTGAGAGATCTTCCAGGACTGTTCAGTTTTGCTACAAAAAAAAAAAAAAAAAAGCTCTTATCCAACTTGGTCATCTACCTAATTTATCATTGTTGACTCTTGGTGACATTGGCAATTCACAACGTTAAATCTACCCCCAAAGAATGAAGACATTCAAATAAATAAATGATATTCTTGATGCTCCAAAACCTTTTCATTTTCATCATAGGAAACACAGTGGGCAATTATCAAATGTAATACTAGTAAAACCATTTTGCTTATGAGAATGTATGATGCCCTTATTAATTATGAAAATCTACTAAGGAAAGCTCTCGTCATCAGCAGAAAGTCTTATAATGGGACACTGACTTTTTTTGAAATAACGATAGATTCACAAGAAGGTGAAAAAAGAGTCCACTGTGTTCCCTGTGCCCTTCAGCCAACTTTCCCCAATGGTGACTTAGCATGCAGCTGTAGTGCAATGGCAAATCCAGGACATTAGTGTTTGCACAGCACTATTAAGGACCTTGTATATTTTACTCATTTTCTGTGCGTTCATATGGGGAGTTAGTTCTGCACAGCTATAGCAGATTGATTGAGACTGGACAACTTATAAAGAGCAGTTTCTCCGAGTTCTAGAGACTGGGAAGTCCAAGTACTAGGTGCCAGGATATGCAGGATATGGTAATGACCCTCCTCCTCCTCCTCCTCCTCCTCCTCCTCCTCCTCCTCCTCCTCCTCCTCCTCCTCCTCCTCCTCTTTTGGGTGTTTTGAGACAGAGTCCATAATTCTGTAGCCCAAGCTGGCTTTGAACTTACAACAGTTCTTGTGTCCCAACCTCCCAAGCACTAAGACTAGAGCACAGGAAAGCATGAGCCTGGCTGGCAAGGCTTTCTTGCTGCATTCTCACATGGTGGAAGAAAGGCAAGAAGGGACGAGTCTCTGTTCTCACGTGACCCTGTCACCCCCACCAGCCCTTTTTTCACAGTGAACGTAGTGGGCAGACAGGGCTTTCCACTGAGCTCTACCTCCCAACATTCCTGCACTGGGGGTGAAGATTCCAATGCATGTGTTTGGGGGACATGTCAGACCACAGCAGTGTGTGTGTGAGTGTGTGTGTGTGTGTGTGTGTGTGTGTGTGTGTGTGAGAGAGAGAGAGAGAGAGAGAGAGAGAGAGAGAGACTCACTATATGCAACGTGACCCTGTGTGTGTGTGTGTGTGTGTGTGTGTGTGTGTGTGTGTGTGTGTATTCATGCGGCAGACCCCAAATTAAGGTGCAGAACTTTCCCGTCACCAGGAAACCCCTCCTTCCTACCCTTTCCTTTCCCACTCATACCTTCTCCTCCTCCCTGTTTCTTGGCATAACTAATCCGTTCTTGTCTCTGTGGTCTTGTCATTCCAAATCAGGCTGGAGAGATGGTTCATCGGTTAAGAGCACGTGCTACTCTTCTAGAAGACCCAGGTTCAATTCCCAGCACCTACATGACAGCTCAAAACTGTAACTCCAGTCCCAGGGAATCTGATGCCCTCTTCTGGCCTCTGTGGGCATTAGACGCACATAACGGTACACAGACACACATGCGGGCAAAACACCAATACACATTAAATACACTTAATAAACAATTTTTAAAGAATGTTGAATGAATGGAATCATGCAGTACCTTACTTTTCCAGGTTCAAAGGCACAGTGACTTTGAAGCCCGGTTTGTCAAGTTCGTGGTGCATTCCTTGTTATGTATATTGCTTTGTATGAATAGTCTAGTTTTTACCCATTACATGACTAGGATATTTGTTTTTCTTTCTCTTTCCCTTTTCCTTTCTTTATTTCACAAATGACTCTTCTATGGGCGTTTGCATGCATGTCTTTCTATAAACATAAATTCTCATTTCTCTGGTATAGAGGCCCTAGTCGAGTGTAATTGCCGGATAGTGTGGTAAGTGCATTTTTAGTTTTACAATCTTTGAGGGTGACTTTACACTCACACCAGTAACATGCAAAAGATTAGAGTCTCAGCATCCACAGTATTTGAATAGTGCTGCTATTTTTATTTTATACAGTTTTTTTTTAACAGTGTGGGGTGGGGTGGGGGTTGGGGGTGTGCACATGTGGCCTCATGTGGAGGTCCAAGTACAGCCTGTGGGAGTCAGTTCTTTCCTCACACCACGTGGGCTTTAGCTCCAGTCATCAGCCTCAATGGCAAACATCTTTATAAACTGGGCAATCTTTCTTGAGGACTGGAGAGATAGCTCCGCAGTTAAGAACATTGGCTGCTCTTCCAGAGGACTCAGGTTCAGTTCCCAGCACCCACATGGCAGCAGTCTGTAACTCCAGTTCCAGGGGATCCAACACACTCACATAGACATACATGCAGGTAAAACAGCCGCAATGCTCATAAAATAAATAAATTTTTAGAAAAATAAAAATAAACTGAGCGATCTTACTGGCTCTTGCTATATTTTGAAATGAGCGATTCATCTTATTTGTCTGATATTATGGTAAGGCAGTGTAGTTATCTTTCTCTTATGCCCATGCTGCCTTCCTTAGTGTGAACTCTGTGCCTTATCATAGGTTTATATTAATTTTTAGATTTAAGAGTATAAAACAGAATGCTCCCGACTTAGAATTTACTCATGTCCAATATAATCAGCCAAAAATATGTTTCCGGTTCTTCCAAACGCCGTCATTTCTCCTTTGGCGCAAACAAACCTCCCCTTCCTGAAGGGGAGGTCCTCAGGTTTCATGCTCGGTTTCTGCTGAAGGGAGAGAGGATGGGTGAGAGCCTTCCTGGGTGCCATCCCGACACAAACTCAAGAAAGGGCTGGCTCCCTGGGACAGTATCTGAGGGAAGGGGCAGCTGGGGGACCATCAGAGTCCCGCAGGTTTGCTGTGCTTTTCCCTGTTCGAAGCTAACTGGTCCGTCCGTGTGGTGACCTACAAACAGGGTAACTGTGTTAGTTGCAAATTGAACACTTTACTTTCAAACAGAATTCAAAGCACACTTGACAGGCCGTTGCATTAAGTACTCACAGGTCTGACACAGAACAAACTGGATGCAATTTACTTTGCCCCTCAAGTTCATGCCATTCTTTGTGAAGAGGCCCCAAGTGCTTACTACTAGTCTTAGGGGATGAAATGGCCGGGAGGAAATAGAATCCAATTACAAAAGCAGCCTGCGGCTTCTGCTCTCCTCACAGCTCCCCACAATTGCATCTTGGAAATGACGTAACCCACAGCTGCTGCGTAAGGATCCACTATTTCTGTTTATACACTTGTCTTAAGATTGCCTTTCTGGTTAATAGTGGAACGTTGGGGTTTCACGGGGCAAGGTATCTAAACTAAAGCTTTCCACTGTTTGCTTCTCATCTGTACCTGTCTAAATTATTGACATCCTACATTGACTTATCAATAGGGATTCAAGGAATTGATGTGATGATGTGATGAAGTGATGAAGAAAAGAACCAAAAAAATGCACACTGAATGATCCCACTTATATGAAATTCACGATAGTGAGACCCATCTGAGGGTTAAAAAAAAAAAAAAGACCAGTGGGGGGAAGGAGGTGGTGTTTATTATGAAACAGCCGTGGGGCTCTTCTGTCTTGTTTTTCTTTTTAATCTTGATCTAAGCACTGTGATATAGGTGCATATCCACCACCCTATATATTTAGAAGCTGCACCCTTGACCATATATATGTTAATCTTAATTAAAATTCAAATCAACAGCTGAAATGGAAAAATAAGAGGTTTGTGATTTAAAAAAAAATCACAGACGGTATAGATTAAGAGTTTCTATTTCAAAGTTTCCAGGAACTTGAAATGTTTGCAAATTGTCATTTTCTCCAATGCAAATGAGCCACTTAAAAAAAAATTCTTTCCTCTTCCTTGCTCCTCCCAGTTTCTTAACAGGCTGGATTTATGTTCCAATGTCATGCATATTGTAACTGTTAAATTAAAATATTGTGAGGTAGGGTGTGGAAGCAATAAAACTCTATTAAGATCAGTTTAGGCCTTTAAAAAATTCCACAATTCCTTTCACTCACATGACATCTTTCATTTTTGTTTTTGAAGTTTGGATCCAAGGAATTCTGCACACTGTGGGCTGACATTTAGTTTAATAGCGTCTTCTCCCGAGGTTCCATTTTCTAAATTAACATGATCAAGAACAGTGACCTGGTGATATTGCTTTGTACGTCTGGCTCTTTTCCAGGAAAGGGGGGGAGTGAAGTAAAAAGAGGAAGAACGCAAGAAATCAAGAGTTTTGGTCACCTTTGTTTTAGGGCAAAATGTTTCAATTTTGGGGGGGAAAAATATCAGACACCACCTTCTCATCAACAAAGTGAGCCAAACAGCTTTCCTTCCATGCGAAAGTCTGTATTAGCAAATGACTTCTGTTTCTCATTTCTCTTTTACCTCCCTAATAGCTTGTGTCTGGGATTCTTCCTATTAAGCAGTGAGAAAGATAAAGAGAAATATGTTGACATATACAGCTATAGAAAGAGACTCAAGAGCTCGCCCGAGGAATCGAGTCCGGTTTTAGTTAAGATGTAACTGAAGGTAGGCTAAAAAGAAAGGAAGAAGGCTGACAGTGTGTTAAGACGCTCCTGGCACGTAGTAGGTGCTTAACACATTTTTCCAAGAAGGAAGGAGGGAGGGAGGGAGGGAGGGAGGGAGGGAGGGAGGGAGGGAGGGAGGGAGGACAGACGGACGGACTAGTGATGAAATGTGCAAATTATTTCTACTAGTAAGAAACCGTCATCACCACAGGAGACCGGGATGGGGGACAGAATGGCATCTGACCCGCTTCCTGTAGTTCACAAATGCTTTTCTCTCGAAATTTCGTGGGGTGGGGGTAGAGAAGGGACTACCTATATAGAAAGTGAGGAAAAAAGGAAGCCGGCTACCTCGAGGAGAAAATGAAGAGAGTGGTGTCCGGAAGGATACTTCAGAGACGCCTCGCTTTCCACTCGGATGCCCCCCAGCATCCTGGCTTGCTGAGTCCTAGAGCAGTCGGCTGGCCTTCTGTTTGGGGCAGGGACTGGGGCTCTGAATGGATGGGAAAGCGGGAGCTGGGCAACAGGTGGGAAGGTGGCGGACTTTTGTCTCCTGAAAGGGCGGAAAGCAGTGGCGCGCAGGAAGGGTGTCTGCAGGGTCCCCGAACTCTCGCCATCGCCCCGGCTCCTCTAATTAAAGAGGGGATGCAGGGTGGCATTAGTTCCCAAACGTTTTAATCGAGCCTCCTTTCAATGGCTAGGGATAAATGTGGCCACTGTTACTCTGTGGTGAATGAGTCGCATAGGCCCCCGCCCGGCCCCCAGCGTGGCCATTCAGGGCTCTTTTCACAACTCCTAAGCGGCTCAGTCCCTGGGCCCAGCGACACTGCAGAGCGCTCCTAATTAGTCTAATTAGAAAGGTGGATTGATAGATGGAAAGAAGACAGAGCCGGGTTAGGAAGATGCTCAATGCTGCCAATCTCCGCTGCCTTGACGTTTATTCTCTCCGGAAAGAAAAGGCCGCCAAGGAGGAGGTTGGAGCCGAGGCTGCCCCGCGGCGGCTCGCGGGCTGGGCGGTCCGTGACCCCCGCGCCTCCCGCCCACAGCCACGGTCCGCACTGGGAGCGCCGCGGCATCGCGGGGCCACGGCCATCGCGTCCCCGTCCGCATCCTCCAGGGGCCCCCCGAGACCGAGCGCGCGGGAGGTCCACTCGGGGCCGCCGCGCACACGTGGCAGCTCTTCTGTGCGTCGGGACAGCGGCTAGTCCCCCCCCCCTTTGGTCCCCGCAGGTTCGCGGCTGGGGGTTGGGGAGCAGGCTTGGCGGCTCTGGCTGCGGAAGCGCCCGAGCGGTGTGGCTGCGCTGTCGCCCGCGCATTCCTAGAGGGGCGGGAAAGGAGCCGCCCGCCCGGGTGGCGCGCAGAGCACTGAACCTTTAATTAGGCTATAAATCAGGCCGGGGAGTTCGGGGGGTGTCTGTGCAGGTGTAAAAACAGCCGGGAGAGCCCGGGCCGAGCGGCCGCAGCGCCCCGGCAGGTCAGAACCTCTAGCCAAAAACATCTCCAAAGTCCGCTGACAACCAAATAAACAGCCGAGGGCTGGCCCGGAGGAGCCGCGAGCTGTGCGCCTGGAGGCTGGTCGCCCTCGGGGCTCCACTGCACCACTGGACCGGAGGGAGCCGCAAATTCCTCGCCCTTTCTTGCCCTCACCCATCCTGCGCTGCTTTCTGCTGCGTGGAATGTTGGACCATAAGGATTGGGGACCGCTACACTCTGAGGCTGCTGGAGACCTCAGGCCAGGCCTTTGCGCGGCCCGCAGCGGCCCTTGTGGAGCCTAGAGTGATGTCCCTCTGTCCTGGGGTAGGCCCAGGAGTCACAAACCGGCCCTTGGCAGGGAAAGATAACTAGGTAGAAAGGATGATTGAGAAGAAATTCGGTGCACGGCTCGGGAGTAGAACACACACACACACACACACACACACACACACACACACACACACACACACACACACACACACAAGGAGATGTTGGCCGGAGCAGCAGACTGATTCACATACAAAGGAAAACAATACGAGTCTCGTTAGATCATTTTTCTGGACATTGTTTAAGGTCTGAAAGGAATCAAATCGTTTCAAAATGTTGCCAGTAAAAATTATCCTATGTGGAATGCAACTAATCCTTTTAGGTTCCTGTCAACTGTTTCCACAAAAGGAATCCGATTTTTCAAATCAAAGATCCAAAAGTCTTTGGGGAGAGATTTATTACATGCCAGAGCTTTAGTTACAGACTAGAGTTACAATAACGACCCTCACCCACCAGCTCCCTAGAATAAGGGGTCCCATCCCACATAATTCTAAAGATGTGTGGGAGCTGGTTTTTCTGGAGCCCTGCTATGTGTGCAGCTGGAGGGGGTCGGGGGAAAGAGGAGGAAGGCACATTATTAAATTCCTTAAATAGAAAAACACAGCACCAAGTCCTCCGTGCTTTATCCTCTGGACTCCTAGTTACTTTTGGAGAAGAAAACCAAATCCAAACTGGGTGACTTGGACCAAGTTCCTCAGCGATGACAACTTTAAAGGTGAAGTAAATGTTTGAATTTCATTTCAAAAGAAAAGGGGGGGATCTTGGCGGGCTGTGCACCCTCAGCAGACCAAAACCTAGACTCTGAGAGAGTTTGCAAATTGCATATTGAAATTTCTCAAGTGGAGTTTCTTTTTATTTAAAGGTTATTAAAATAATATAAGAAAATACTTTTCTTTGTTTTAAATTTTCTTTTGTCTGTAATAAAATGTTCCAAAGTGGGAAGGGGGGAAAGTGCCTTCGGATTTCACAACTGTCTCCGTGTGTAACTCTTCACAGACCCATGTGAATGTAACCTCAATTTGTGCAGGTCACAGTCTTCGTTCACAGTACGGGGGGGGGGGGGGAGGCTGATAACAGCCACCCCCTCCCCCTTTCATTTATTCTCAGAGAAGAACTGGAAGCTAGAGACGGAGTGATCCATCAGAAGAAGCCTTCCAAACCGGGGAGGAAACTCAGATTCCTAGCTCTCTGGTTGGAGGAGTTTGACATTGTGTTACCTCAACACCCCAATTGTGGGTAAAGTGGCTGCATGATATGTGGCAAAGATATTATCAAGACAATGCCATCCGTTTTGTTTACGTACTACTGAAATGTCCAGTAATAAAAAAGATGTTCTAATAGAAAATGAAAGAATGCCCTGCCTAGCCTTCCCTCTGCCTGTGGTTCCCGGGCTTGTTCTCCTGTTCACTGCCTGTGCTTAGGTAATTAACAGCTTGGTGTCAGGAGTTCTTTAATTTGTTTCCTGTATCTAAAGGGATTTGCAATGTAGCAGGTGCTCCGTCAACAGTGCAGACTTATCCTACTTTTCCAAGCTTAAGGGTTAAAGAGATGATCGGTGGATAAGTGGGGAGAGGGGAGAAACAGCAAGGGACTGGAAGAATGCGTTTACAACATTAGCCATTTGTTTATTTTAGAAGAGGCGAGAAAGCTATCAGTCCAAATACACATCTGACTGCAGGAAGAGGAAAATGCCATCTCTTTTATCTTCATTATTTCTAGACAGGACTAAGCAACAACCAATCTCAGAGCGAAATGGGAAGTTTGAAGGAAAATAAGTATGTAGACGTTTATACGCCAGGGGTTTCGTTATATGCCAAAGTTTAGAGTGTTTCTTTCCCTTTCTTGTTTTCCCGAATGAATAGTGTAGGAAGAAGGCGCACAGAGATCACAATTCTTTACATTAATATGTTCTATATTTTCTAGGGCAACATCACATGACTTATTTTGTTGTCACACGTCATCTTCTGAGAAGAGAAAAGCAAGGAAGAGAGGAAGAAAGAGAGCTCTACCCGAGAGTGGAAACTGACCTAACAGTTCATTTCTATGCAGTCTTTGTTCCAGGCTTTCGAGATTGGTTGATGAGTTTCTCCCTCTCGGTGGCATCAATTATTTAACAATAGAATCTCGCAGTTATTTTCACGCACATAAAGCTCTGCATAAAAAAAAATAATGAAAAGTAGAGAATCAAATCGTTTTCCCTCACAAAAGTCCTTCCTTGTAGACTTTTTGCAAGATATGTCACATCCTTTGATTACTGAAAATATGCTCCTGGTTTCACAAGAATTGTCAAAATGTGCAAAGTAGGAATGTTCATCTCTGGATTCCCCTTTTTGTTTGCCAATCTGCTATTGATGAAGTTACAAGTAAGAGAAACTCGTGTGCCTGGCACCCTCTGGGTCAGTGAAACCCCCAGATTCATCCTCCAACTCTTTGCTGCTGCCCCCTGCATTGACTGGGCCTAAGACACAACCGTAGCTTGTATTTGGCTTACCAGACTAGATATCTCCTCCACCAGCAGTATTCTAGACACAAGAAAATACCCTATCTTTGAAAATATCATTCTTACAAGTAGAAAGTATCCTTCCACCCCATTTCCTAATTTCATATTCATATACCCAAATTGTTTAAATAAACATGTTAATGTTTGTGAACTGCTTTTATTGTGGGGAGGAGGTTTGCTATCCTTCAAAGTGTGTAGTTAAAATTTTTTTCAGTTTCTGGTATTTAAAAAGAACAACTTTATTTATTTATTTATTTATTTTTTGCATTAAGCACTGTTCCTTGAAAAGACTATCATAAATTTTTGATTGTATTCAGCAGCTTACAATCTGTCAAGCCTTGCGCATGCTTAGCAAGTACTCTACCACCAAGGCGCACCCCGTGATCTGGGTGGGATGTTGAAACTGTAACCCCAGCCCCTGCCTGAGAAAGCTGTCCTTTCCTAGATAGCAGTGGGCCAGCATGAACTGGTAGGTAGTCTGGAGTTCATCCACCAGGGCTTTAGGGAGAACTCGGGTCAGTGCAGATAGGAGCTACCGATAGGCTCCTGGCTACAGAGGCTCCTGTGCTGTAGGTTAAGCCTGCAGGGATTAAAATCACTGGCGACAGCATATTACCCACAGCTGGCTGTGCAAATGGGGGCGATGTCTGCAAGAGACTGTGTGGAGGGAAGAGGGGACACATTCTCAAAAAGAAAATAAGAAAGAACTGTTTTCTCATTTAACTACCCAATCGGTCTGACTCCTTACATGATCTTTCCTCTGCAAAATAGCTTTAGCAGTTTAGGAAAGTGTTCTCACCTGGCAGACTTTGGCCTTTAAAAATCTACAAGAGGGGGCTGGAGAGGTGGCTCAGTGAGCACTTGTGGCTCAAGTTTGATTCCTAGAACCCATAAGATGGTTCAGTTCCAAATCGGAGGATCCGACGCCCTCTTCTGGCCTCCATGGGCACCAGCATGCCTGTGGTGCACAACATTGCTTGCATGCAAACACATTCATCCACATAGGATAATTTGTTTTAATCTACAAGAGACGTGGGAGACACACGACCTGTTTGTGAATGTGGTCAGACAGGACCTCTCCTGAGGATGTTTTAAAGAAGATTGCTGATGCCAGGGGGGGAAAAGGAGGAGGAGGAAGAGGAAGAGGAGGAGGAAAGGAGAAGGAAGAGGGGAGGAGGAGGAGGAAGAGGAGGAGGAGGAAGGGGGATGCTAGGAGAGTGCCATGTAGAACTACTTGGAGGAAGTCTGAAAAAATTAGCTGTTGATTTTAAATACGGCTAGAACAACAGGCTTCCCATGGAAGTGGTAGGGAAGAGACTATGGTGAGCACACAAAAAAAAGAAAGAACTGCACCAGAGACAAACGACTCACTGTGACCTCTCAGCGTCTTCCCTACCTATTTGTTATAAGGTTTAACAAATGCCACCGATGGTAACAAAGCGGCAACACAGTCTCCTGGAGATAAAGTGGGATTTCAGTAGTGACATCCCAGTAGCTATGACCTTGGGCCAATCATTTACCCTTTTTTGAGCCTCACCATCTGATTTGTAAAGCAGAGTCCAGAGTGATTCTCTGCCTCACTATTTCACAGCGAAGAAATCCATCAGGCTTCTTCGTTGGAGGCCTGGGGGTGTCGCTCGGTGGTAGAGCACTTGACTAGCATATATGAGGCCCTGGGTTCAACATCTTGCACTGCAGATAAATTTTTTAAAAAAAAAATTAAATTCAAAAGATTATTCCTGAAATATTAGTGAAAATCTTTCATTAAAAATCTAATGTTTGCTGAGGGTACTGGTTGGAATAAGAAAGGGAACCCTGGTGGGCCGATAAGATCTGCTTCTTGAGCAGGGATGAGCTACTTGGTGCATTCAGTTGGGGTAGAGAGTTACTGTGATTTCTGAACGCTTCTATATGTCTATTACACCCCAAAAGTCAGAGGAGCCCAAAACAGGTGTGGCTTGGTTTTGGAACAAGGTGACACGGTCTGGTTTTGCAGCTCATATGCCCTCAAATCCTCCTGCCTCAGACGCCACATACTGGGTCAAAACATTTTTTACAATTAAGATGTTGATGGTAAGGGCCACCAAATCAACTCCTATATCCTGTCACACCCAAAGGCTGAGGCCTTGGAAGATGTTCACTGGTCATCATCTGTTATTGTCTACTCATAGGCTTTGCTTGTTGGTGACTAGGGGGGTTCCCTTGGTAAAGAACCCCCGAGGAATGAACCAGGAAGCTTCTAGAACTCCAGACGGGTCAGCAGTGAAAAGCAGCCCAAACTGGTCACAGCGAGAGCAAGATGCAATCAGAGAGATGTGATTTGCAGAGAAATTAGCTGAAAAGTGAATTCAGTTAGGGAAGGGTAAGCCTTAGCAGCCCTAGCAGCTGGCCGGGATCAGAGGCTCCATTTCCCTGTCAAACGTCAGGGGATCCAAGTTGGCAGCCTATTTATTGCTAAAGTCGAAGGGCTAGATTTTACACTAAACATATTTACACATTTACATTCGTGGCCCTATAAACACACCACATTTCACTGGCCGTGACATCAAACACGTTTACCAACAAAAAACATATGCCTAATTACAAAACCATGGTGGGAAAGCGGCAAGTGGCAGCTGATGGGCTGTGAGCGTGCGTGCCTGTGTGTATGCATGCCTCAGCTGCACCCGGCAGAGATGTGAGTGAGGACGGTGCTGTTCCCTAGGTCCGTCTCTGTCTGGTTCAGTTCTAAGGGGTGTGTATGATGATGGGGGGGGGAGAATCTTGGTATTCCCATTAAATGCACACTGAAGCCCCCTGAAGAAGCCAGATGAGACCAGAACTGTCCCTGGGAAGATTTCTAACTTGGGCTGAGTTTGACAGTGATAACACCCTCTTAGTCTCTCTCTCTCTCTCTCTCTCTCACACACACACACACACACACACACACACACACACACACACATGACTTTGCTCCATCCGTAGTAAAAGCAGGGGTGAACAGAACTTGTGGCTAGCAGAGAATTTAAATATCGTAAGCTGGAGTCCTTGATCCTTAGCTGTGGGCAGTAGGGTCAGATCCTTACCCATCAGCAGCCGGGTGTTGTAAAAACACCGTTAGCGGGTCCAAGCTTGGTCCTCCCTCACGCAAAGAAAGCAGAGTCATCAGGGTCAGAGACAGAAAAACAAAGCAGGCACAAGCCTCAAACGGTGGCCTCCCTCGGGCAGCCTCTAATAAATGGCAGGGGCTGGTATCCCATCAAAATAATCATCTTCCATCAGGATGAGCACTTCCCGCAGCCAGCAGGCTACAGGAAGACATGTGGGTTTGTGAAAAAGAAAATCTTGGAGGGACAGAAGCCTTTTCCTGAGAGATGTGCTCACTCTAAGAGCTTGGAGGATACGTCTACCCAGAATTCCAGTTCTGTCTGCAGGAAGTTTTGGCACAAGAGGGCTGCTGGGTATGGGACCGGAGAAGCACAGATGGGTGCGAATAAAGATGCTTCAGTAAGTAAAAGATTGGGAAAGCTCCCCTTCACTTCCTCGGTTACTTGTTCCTTTCTTTCTTCCTCTCTTTCTTTCTCTCTTTCTTTCTTTCTTCTTTCTTCTTTTTCTTTTTCTTTTAATAGGAAAGGAAGTGCCTCTTAAATGCATGGGGGTGGGAATGGAGAGGAAACCCGTTGTTGAGCAGAAGCACTAGCTTTTTATTTTAAAGAAATAAAAATAATTACCCGGCAGAGAAAGAAATCAACCAAGAAGCAGCCCGAGGTCGTGACACCATGTGTGGTACAAGGAGCAATTCAGCCCATAAGGGCTTCATTACCCCCGCAATAGATAACATTTGGCTAAATCTCGCTGCAGATTAAATCCCCGCAGCACAACAGAGCCTTGAATGAAGAGGCTCCTTTTTGTGTGGTCCTGCCTCGGGAGCGGCCTGAACCATTAGCCCCAATATATCCCTCTCCCCATTAACTGCAATTCCCTCCCGACTGGGCTTCGGTCATTTGTCTCCCGGCTCTACGGGGGCGTTGGAGGAGTAAAGAAACAAGGGGAAGGGAGAGAAAGGCGTCAGGTTAATGAGTTGTAGCAAATCCACACTTTGTAGTCGGGAGGAGGAGAGCTGGTGGCCAATGTTTGTCCAACCGGTTTATTTTTCGAGACCCAGCCTATTGAGGAAGGCTTGTTCGAGAAGCCTTCTAGCCTACAAACACACAAACATCCTTCTGTTTGCCTTCAAAGAAAAGGGGACCAGCGCTGGATTTGCATGCGAATGAGGAGCCCCAGGAGGAGACATCCTTGCCCATCAAAGGCCTGGGTAGCCCGGCTTCCTTTGTTCCAGCACCTGCTTGCCAGCACAGCCTGGCGCCCCACACTCCTGGCTCACCCGTCCAAGGCCCACGGTCCAGTCCTGGGCCTATACCCAGCCTCTGCCCCGCACCAATCTGAGCCTATATCTTAAAGCCTCTTACTATCTCCCCGCAGGTCTGCTGAGTAAGTAAAACCTACTACACACCCTCAAATCTCATATAGGAGACTGAACCTGGTGGGATGCAATGGACAAGCAGGAGGCCCTCACTGCACCCGGCAAGATCAAAAGCGGGTTTGCGGTCTGCTGCCCTAGAAAGTGACCGGGGAGCCCAGCCCAGGCAAAGGAAAGACATAGCTGTGGTACCCTGCTTTCGGGGCACCTACGCACTCATTCTCAAAAGGGGAAAAAAAAAATCACACTGTTTTGCTTTTGGCTCTCTTTGCAATAACTTTCAAATCTAAAAGTCCGTTCTGTGCGTTCCTCAAGTCTACAGGCAAGCAAGCTGCTGTATCTATGCCTTTGGGTCCCGCCTGTGAATGCCTCTGTAAAGGGGCTCTTGGGGTGCAGAAGGTCTGGGGTCCGAGGTCTGCTCTCTTTTAAAGCTATGCTGGAGTATACAAGAAGCCTTTGCATATAAGATCTTCATTTACAATTTGCTATAGATTTGGTGGTACGGTTCGGTGTGAGTGTTTTTACTCTAACTTCTTTACTTTTCCCCACATAATCTCTTAGGGGGAAAAAACAAAACATAACTTTCATCTTGAGATATATATATATATATATATATATATATATATATATATATATGTCTTTTCCTTCCTCAGATGTGTGGAGGAAGGGACAAGCCATTAGAGTGACCAGCTGGGCACAGTACTGGCCTCTGGCCTATAATGCACATGTCATGAATTGGATAGGTTAAATCTGTAGGTCTTCAGATACCATAGTGTGGACACTTAGCCACATTTTAAAGAAACTGAATAAACAGATTCAATGTCCACTGAAAACCTGCTGACCCGAAGCATTCAAATTATGTGTTACGGATAAATCGGCTACAACCAGAGCTCACAGTACCATGTGTACTCATCAAGACTTGGCTTCTCTCAGAAACTGGATGTTGAATGTAATCAACAATGAAAGACTTAAAATTTGAAAAGGGATACCCCAAATCACCCAAATTGCTTATTTAGTTCAATAAACACCCAACGTGCTCTACCTTTAAATCTTTGAACCATATACTCTAGTATATAGATGACAAATTTCTTACTCTTAGGCTATTCATTTAACCTAAAATTTCAGTAAGTTTGCCTTTGCGCTCAGAACTCATTTGTGCGATTCCTGGACTCACATTTATCCTAAGTGCTAGAACATTCACATACAATTCATGTTATAAGTGCAAATATTTGCTTATCCGGGACTTTTAAACACTTTAAAGAGATAATCTGTGCATCTCTTTTGGCCGTTAAATTTTTAAACTAGAAACTGCCTCTGCTGTGTTACTTTCATTACTGTTTGAGCTTTTTTTTCTTTTCAACATTGTGCTGAAAAGTGAGCAGGAATTAACTCGGGAATCTCACAAATCAAAGCAAACACTCCTATTAAATTATCTTAGGGTGACTAAAACTTCAACGTTCAAAATGTCTTGTTGATCTTTAAGATGGGCACGGCTTAGACTTGGAAATATCTAGCAAAGGACCTGCTTTCATTTGCAGTCACTGAAACATAAATCCGATCTTCGATGGTTCTGACTTGGAAAGTTTAAATAAAAAACTATGGCATTGTGCTACCGTGGTTATGTTAGGCTTTCTTTGAAAGTAATATTTAAGTAGATTCTGTACTGAGTTTGGACTTATCTATAAGACATTTTTTTTCCTTAACAGAAAAAAAAAAACTAAGACAGGGACGATTCAGTCAATTACTTAGTTGGCTTTTCTTTGAAAATTAAGCATTTTATTTCTGAAAAAAAAAGTGTAAAAATCTTACATTAGAATAGTACAATAATAATTGCCAGTAAAATTTACAATACTCCTTGTAAAGAATACGCTGTAAGTACAAAATAAAAATTCCGCATGTCCATTATGATACAAAACACAGGTTAAAATAAGAAATGATAGATTTTGACTTGTTGCTTGTGTAAACATGTTAATCTTTTTTTTTTTCCTTTCCATGAAAAAGTACACCAAACAAGTGTGAGCAAATAAAGGCATTTCTTGGAGACCTTTACTAGTTTTGTATGAGCTTCATATAAACATTATTGATTTGTTTGTTTTGTTTTAACGCCTGGACCTGAGAATCTCTATACCTCAAAAAGGCTTAGTTTTGATGCTTTTGGTTGGTTTTTTTCTCAATTTGTCAAAAGTCAAAGAAGCCTCTAGTGCCAAAACGGGGCGACTCCCCCTAACACCCTCTTCCTTCCCACCCCAAGTCAGGATTGCAGCATTGGGCGATTTTTGCATAAATAGAGGGACCCGCTGAGCCAAACTGCGCGGCGCCCCAGCTGTCGCCCCAACACAGTCAGGTCCAGGAATCCGAAGCGCCGAAACTAGGGGCGCGAGGTCGCCGAGGGCCCGGAGGGGCGAACAAAACCAACCACCCCTCCGCCGAAAGGAGCCGGGAGTCCTACCTTCGCTTTCTCACGCGCGCTAACGGCGGCGTTTCTAACAATTGGAAATCCTAGCAGTAAAGTTCTCCACACTGGACAGCGCAGCCCCCTGGTGCAGAGTCCCCAGCGCGGCCGACGACGACACGGACGAGGCGGCGGCCGCAGCGGCGACCACGAGCGAGCGGGTGAGCGCGGCAGCCGGGCCCGCAGCCGCCTGCGCCGCGCAGCCTCCGCTCCCCGGTCCCGGTGCGGTCCCGCTAGCGGCCCCGGCCGAGGCTTGCACACCGGCGGCCGCGGGGCCCCGGCTGCGCCCGATGAGGCTCTCGATGGAGAAAGGCGAGCGTGCCAGCGCCACGGCGCCGCCGGGGCCTCCCGCCTTGACGGCAGCCGCCTGCAACGGGCCGGGCAGGGCGGCGCCCAGCGCGTGCGGCCGGTAGCCGAAGGCGGTCCGCGCCAGCTCGGCGGCCGCCCCGGGCGGCGGGGGCGGCGGGGGCGGCGGCGAGTGCGGGTGGAAGGCGGCGGCGGCCGCGGCGGCGGCGGCGGCGGCGAAGAGCGCGGAGGGCGGCGCGCAGGGCGGCAGCTGCAGGCCGTAGGCGCAGCCGTAGGCTCCGTAGCCGCAGGCGGCCGGCGGCGGCGGCGGCGGCGGCGGGAAGAGCGCGGCGCCCGGGTCTCCCGCGCCCCCCGCCGGCCCCGCGCCACGCAGCAGCAGCGCCTCGGCCGCGGCGTGGGGGGCGAGCAGCGGCTGGCGCTTGAAGCGCTTGCGGCGCCGCAGGAAGCTGCCGTTGTCGAACATGTCTGCGGACTCCGGGTCGAGCGTCCAGTAGTTGCCCTTGCCCGGGTTGCCCGGCTCGCGCGGGATCTTGACGAAGCAGTCGTTGAGCGACAGGTTGTGGCGGATGCTGTTCTGCCAGGCGGGGAACTTCTCCCGGTAGTAAGGGAACCGGCCGCTGATGAACTCGCAGATCTCGCTGAGCGTCAGGCGCTTCTTGGGGCTCTGCAGGATGGCCATGGTGATGAGCGCGATGTACGAGTAGGGCGGCTTCACCAGGGGGTTCTTGGCACCGCCGCCGCCTCCCGCGCCGCCCCCCGAGCTGCCTCCCGTTCCCGGGCCGCTGCAGCCTCCCGGGCCGGTCCCCGATGGGGGCGCAGGACCCGGAGGCGCGGGGGACGCGGCGGGCCGCGAGGTCAGCAGCAGGTCGTCGTCCTCCTCCTCCTCCTCCAGGTCCTCCAGCTCGTCCTCCCCGGCGTAAGAGCGCCGCCGCCGCTGGGCCGAGCCGGGCAACCGGGGCCCGCCGCCGCCTCCGCCGCCACCGCCGCCGCCGCCGCCGCCCTCGTCGTCATCGTCCTCCTCCTCGTCGTCGTCCTCGCCCTCCCCCACCACGTCGATGTCTGTCTCCTCGGCGAGGCCGGAGGCATCGGACATCTCCGTGCTCAGGGTCATAGCTGGGGCGGCGCGGCGGCGCGGCGGCGCATAGGGGCGCCGGGCTCCCGGCTCGCTCGGCTCCCCAGGCCGGCCCTGGGGCGGCGGGCTAGGAGCGGGGACGCCACGCTGGGACGCGCCGCTGCAGGAGGTGCCGGAACCGCGGCGGCGGAGCCCCGCGCGCCTGGACTTGGCGACTCCGGCTGCTGCGCGCGGTGTCTGCGCTCCCTCCCGGGGCTCCGAGTGCGTGCGCGGGGCTGTGCGAGCCTGACTTGACCTTCTCCTCCTCGGCGGTCCCTCTGGCCGGGTCAGCCGGGGAGGGGGTGGCGGGACCCCCGAGGGCCAGTCGGTGCCGGGCGCCCAGGAGGGCGAGGGGCGTGTGAGAATCTAGGAACCGAGCTCGGCGAGGCCAGGGCTGAGTCCAGAAGAGGGCGGACCTTGCCTGGGCTTATAGCAGAAGGGGGCCTGTCACATGGTGTTGCACGTCAGAGCGCGGCCCGGGGAAAAGGGAAAGAAAGGCGAGAGAATCGGCGTGCGGGAGGAGAAAGTTCACCCGCAGGAGGGGCAGCAGCGAGAGTTGGACACCGAACCCCGATATTTTTTTTTTTTTTTTTTTTTTGCCAAGGTCTCGGATATCCTGTATCACGCCCTAGCCAGCGGCCATCCGGACCTGGAGGCTGCACGAGTTCGAGCCCCCAGTCTGCTTCTCCGGATTTAGCCCTCAGCCCTAACATCAGAAGCGCTCCGGGGACACTTCGCTGGGTCCACTCGGTGGCCTATGGGATCCGTCCCGCTGGGGGACAACTACTCTGTGTGTGAGGTGGTCCCTGCAATACTGAGCGGGGGGAGCCTGGTGGGGCGTCCCAGCTCCCCTGGATTGGGCCAGCCTCTGCCTGTGGAATCTGATGAGAAATCTCCCCCCATTTTAAGCACGGTAATAATTGTTTATTGACCCTTTAACCCTTTCCCTTCGGTTCTTCTCCAAAGACGTTTGTTTTCCGCCATCTGTTAATAAAAATGCGGTTAGGCTGGCGTTTTAGTCGTTTATCTGCAATTGAATGCCCTAGAGACTTGACAGCTAAACTAAAGCCACTCTAATGAGAGAGGGTCGCACAGATTCCATGGGAATAGAGCAAGCAATGGTTGGATGAGGGAAAGAGATAGAAATTTTCAGTGAAAATTCAAACACACACACCTAGGAGCAACTAAAAAAAAAAAACTGTTACCATGTTAGAAAAAGGAGCGCTGTGTTTTTCAATAAAAGGTAGGTTCTGGCGAGCATTTCTCAGAACTCTCTAAACGCTGGAATTATAACACACATACAGTGCCGCTCAGGCCGGACTGGTGCTGGGAAAGAAAAGGCAAAGACGTTCCTTTGAGATCAACTTTTTAAAATTTTCAGAAAACACATTAAATATTTTTACCCTCTTTGAGAAAAGAAACGAATTTATTTATAAATATGGAGTTCAGCTCCACTCGATTCGTTTTTTTTTTTCTTCCAGGTGGCAAGCTAGTGGGAATAATTCAAACATGATTCTGTTTTAAGGACACCTGTGTTTATCACCAGCTAAATTAATTGTTTGGGCTGCTGGGAACTCCGAATGATTGTGTCGCTCGAATTCATTCTCACAGCCTGGCTTTCTGGCTGCTTGCATTTCCTGAGATGCTTTTATGTTAAAGAGGGAACTTGGCCTTAGAAGTTTAACTTTCTGATTAAAATGGCCATTTGCCAAGAACCGAGTAAAAATTCAATGGCTTTTTCGAGGAACAATCTCAGATACTCTTGTGTACGTCATTTTATCAACCAAGTACTTTTTTACTTCCTGAAACGACTTGTTCCAACTGGTATTCATCACAGAGTCTTACAAATAAACTCGTGCCCCATCGGGTGCTCTCCAATGGCGAACCACCGGTTCCACTTATAAATGGCCCGTAAAGTCTATTTGAGATCTTTGAAAGATCTACGAGAATGCCTCACGGTCCGAACGCGCTATTTTTCATTGCCTCTCGTTTGATGTATGGCTGGACCATCTAATTATTGTAATGGGCTCCGATTAACCTGCGCCAACATTAATCAACACTGTTAATCGGGCAGCAAGTGCCTTGTTGGTGCAGACAAGCGTCCTTACCAAGAGGTCCACTTTTTACATCGAACGTTTAAGTTTTGTGAGTACTCGGCCGTTATCTAAATAAACACCACGGTTTTCGCAGCAGTGCTGGGTGTTGCTGCGTGGCAACGTATTTGAAGATGAACTACAGGAAGATTTCTTCGCAAGGTATTAGTAACGTTAGAGGACTAAATTACAGCCGTGTTTCTGCTCAAGATTTTCATCGTCTTCAACTTGTCTGTCCTACAGGGTCCGGGAAATGAGAGTTCGCGTTCCGTTTGTCCCCAGAGGTTTAGTCAAAGGGCGCTCGCTTCCCTGGACGTGTTTGAAAAATGTGGCATTTCCATTCGGGGAAATGTGGAGATTTGCCAGAGATCAGAGCGCCACAACCCACTGGGATCGCCGTAGGACCGGAACAGAGATTTGGGTAAGCGTCACTAAAGCCCCACCTTTGAGCACTCCGCCTGTTTTGTTTGCTTTAGTTAAGGTACCCATTGCCCCGCGCCCCTTAGCTGTTCCGTCCTGAGATTCCCCAGTATGGAAGCCCAATTCTAGCCTTGTGCGTCCTCTTTACCAGAGGTGGGCAGAACAGCCACTCAGTTTCAAGTGAGATTCCTCCCTTCTCCAGGTCAAGAAAGTGGCTAGCTGTTGTCCTTGCTACGTGGGAGCGCGGCAGAGCTGCCCCCTGGTGGCGGTGTGGAGTCCTGCTGCCCCTCGGGTTGGCCTGGGCACTGTTTGAAGAAGCTACCTAGCTTCAAACAGGCAGAACAGAAAGTGTGGGGTGAGTGAGGCCTCAGGTCTACGAATCTCTCTCACCCCATCCTCTGAGGGGCAGGGACTGCGCCAGCACACAGCTGTTTGCTTGGGCTTTGGGTTTATCGGTTTTATCCCCCATAGGCTGTTTGGGTCAATGGGCTGAACCTCAGAGCTGAGGTCACAGGATTTGGCACCACATTGGGAAGGAGGCCCCTGCTGCAACTCTGTCTTTGCCACAGGCCTAGAGGATTCCTTTGAAGAGAAACCTGGCTCTGTCAACTCAGAAGGCAAGAATCGATATGTGCTGGCTAGTTTTATGTCAACTTGACTCAAGCTAGAGTCATTTTGGAAGAAGGAACCTCAATTGAGAAAACATTCCCTACCTGATGGGCCTGTGGACACAGCCTGTGCTGTGTTTTCCTCAGTGACTGGTGTGGGAGGGCCCAGCTCTCTGTGGGTGGAGCCCTGGGCCGGTGGTCCTGGGATCCATAAGTAATCAGGCTAAGCAAGCCAGGAGGAGCAAGCCAGTAAGCAGC
The DNA here is from genome assembly GCF_049852395.1 of Peromyscus maniculatus bairdii. NCBI lineage: Eukaryota > Metazoa > Chordata > Mammalia > Rodentia > Cricetidae > Peromyscus > Peromyscus maniculatus. The sequence goes on along the minus strand of NC_134866.1, from coordinate 77,205,257 downwards.
ACTCCTCCATGGCCTCTGCTTTTCAGTTCCTGCCCCAGTTTCCTGCCTCGAGTTCCCACCCTGACTTCCTACAAGGAGAGTCAGGGGTGTGGAACTGTAAGCTGAAATAAACCCTTTCCCTCCCAAGCTGCTTCTGGCCTTGTCTGGTGTTTTATCACAGCAGCAGAAAACCCAAGACTCCTTGATTTGTCTGTGAACCAGAATGTGCTCATTTCTTAAACTCTGGGGACGCCTGGGGCGGTGCCCCTCCTCCAAAGAATCATTCTGCAGTCCTGCCTTAAGAGAGTGCTGTGCACTCCAGAGTCCTGATGGTGGTCTTTAATCCCAGCACTAGGGAGGTGGAGTCAGGCAAGTCTTTGTGAGTTTGAGGCCTGCTCAATGGTCTACAGAGTACCAGGACAACCACGTCTGCATAGAGAAACCCTGCCTCAAAACAACAACAAAGATACTGTTTGGCGCCTTATGAGTAGCCAAGTAATAGGAAGCTCCTATCTGCAAAGTGAAGGCTTTCTCTTTCCCTCAGCCAAACGTGACGGAGGGGCACCTGAGTCTCTTCCAGGGGCGCTCCGGTTCCCTTCCTGTGGCTGCGTGGTCTTCATTCCTCCGTGTCAGAAGTCAAACCTTGGGCTCTCTCATTTGTTATTTGCTTGTTGTGGTCTTCGGGAGGGATAAAAGACGCGAAGAGTTTACTGTCCTGTTTTCAAAGTACTGTGCGAAGAGGCATTAGAGTCTGTGTTGCTAAGCAACCATCGCCCCCAAACCATTTCCAGAATGTTTTCATCACCGCAAACTGAAATCTGCACCCATGAAAAAATAACTCTCCGTTACCCCTACAGAGAGAGAGAGAGAGAGAGAGAGAGAGAGAGAGAGAGAGAGAGAGACCAGCCCTTGACAACCACTGTTCCACTTCCTGTGTGAACTGGGATACTCCAGATATATCACAGACGTGAAATGGTACACAGTCTGTGTCTGACTTATTCCATTCAGCCTAGTGTCCTCAAGGTTCATCCATGTGAGATGTGGTAGCATAGACCAGGATTGTTCTAAGGCTGTCGATATATACTGTACACATATACCACATATCCTGTTTATTCGTTCATCTGGTGATGGATTTTAGAGTCATTTCTCCCTTTTCTGTCCATGTCTCTAACCTTCACTCTGCTCTTTGTAACACTCTGCATGTCGCAGTCATCCAGTAAACTTTGTGGCCTATGCATTTCCCCCACATCCTTTTCACTCCTGAAATTCTCAAAGGAACCCCACTGTGCTAACAGTGCCCACTGCTGGCTTCTGCTTTATATACTTGGGAACACTCACCTTTGTGGATTTGAAAGCTTAACTTACTAACAGTTTTGAGACCTGGAGGCTCAGACTCTTCAAATCATCTTCAGTAAACGATATGTTTATAATCCCTCCGGATTCTTTCCCAGCAAACCCGAGAACATACCCATGACATCCCATTTTACACCTTCTTGCCTGCTCTATTGCTCAGGGGACCGGATGACTCTAACTTTTTCTCCTGGTCATCTGTGGCTTCTCCCTCTCCCTCACTGTCTATGGCATAACAGCATACTTAACACTAAGTGAATTCCAACCCATGGCAACCTCCCTGTGAGGGCTGAGCAAATGGTCTCTGGGAGCTGCTCCCTCTCAGACAGGAAGTGAGGGGGATGCCAGACCCATCCCCAACTGCTTCTTCAGGGTTGCATAGGATCTGAAAATATGTTCAAGGCAAGGCCAAGTTCCGCTGGTGAAGTGGTCAGTATCACCCATAAATAGGTGCCTTTCAACCTGGAAAATTCCATGGACACAATGCACTAAGCTGGTTTCTAAGGGAGGGCCTTTCTGGTGTGCTGGAGGTAGGGTGAGGTTTCTTTGCAGAGACTAGGTCTCAGTGGCCTCCAGGCCTCACTGAGTGGATCCTGCTTGCATAAGAGCTTTTTAAACAAGCATGAGCCGGACTCAGAAATCCTCAAGAATTCAGGATGTCAGCAAAGGTCTAAATCTGTGTTTTATAACAGTGAAATTATTTACACTGAGTCAGGAATTTTCAATTCCACAGTGAAGTCGGACTAGCCCCCTCCTGAACATACCACACAGGCGTGCTTGGTGCTTCAAGGTGACACTCATTTGCAATTTGTGCCCCAAAATCAGAAGTTCAGGTGCTATTTATTATTTAAAAAAAAATAGTTTTACTACATTTTTGTTTATTTTGTGTGCGGTCACACACATACGTGCGGGGGCATGATCATGCAATGGCATGCATGTGAAGGTCAGGGGTCAGCTTTCAGGGGGTCTGTCAGTCCTGGGGAATGAATTCAGGTCTCCTGGCATGGTGCAGGTGCCTTTACCCACTGGCCCATCATTCTGGCGATCACATGTTATTTTCATCACGTGTGTAGTTAGTTGCAAAGCCCGAGGGCTGCCTTTAAGACAAACCTTTCCAGAAAACATAACTACAGCTCCGTTATCATGTGGCATCTCATCACATTCTTCAATATGTCAGTTTCCTGGAAGCAGACTGAGTATGTTTAGTTCTCACATAAAAAGGAATTGAGAAATGAGATTACAGGTTGGCTCCATGTAGTTGTCCTCCGACCTCAGGGCACCTGAACATGTGTGTGCGCCCATAATAACAAATAATTTTTTTTAGGTGACAGGCTGAGTAACTCTTTTCTACAATCCTTGGGACCAGGAGTTTTTCATATTTCTATTTTTTTTCACATTTTAGAATACTTGCATATGCTAGAGAAAGTATCTTGAGGCTCGGAGCCAAGTTTAAACACAAAAATCTGTCTGTGTTTCCCATGCACCTCTGCAGCTGGAAGGTGGCCTTACACAGTCTTCTTAGTTTGCTTGTGTTTTGACTGTGACCTGCCGCAAGAGGTCAGGTGTGGAATTTTCCATCTGCTGCGGCAAGTGAGTGGTCCAATGTGGTTCAGATGTTGGAGCATTTCAGACTTTATATTTCTGGATTTAGAAAACTTGGCCTGTTCTATGTCTAGAAAGAGTGGATTTATTTATTTTCCATGTATAGTTCACCCAGAGGCTGTGAAGAGAAATCTCTCTCCTTGGGAAGGACAAGGCTTTTTAAAGTGATTTAGGGGTTTCGTTTGTCTGCAAGACATACTGAAAATGAAAAGGATGCTTATGAGATCATAATAAAGCCTTCATGAAATTAGATAATAGATCGGTGATAGATGAAGGAATAGGACGTATTTAGCATCTTTCAGCCTCACGATAACCTCTACGTCCACCCTCCAGACAGCACTTCGATTGACACTACGCTCCCTCACAAAGCGGGAGGTTGGTTGCAGTCAAGCACAAGCATGAACCCGCCTCAGAAAGGAATCTCAATGTCCTCCACTAGAAGTGTACCGAGCACCTCAGCGGGATCTCTCTCAGAGCGGGAAAGAGCTGGAAAAAGACCTGGACCCAAAGTTTACAGAGAACTCCACGTAAATACTAGAGTTGTGAAAAATAGGGGGAAAAGGAAACTCTAGGAAGCAGAACTTCACACAGGAAGAGGAGTGTGGTGGGGACTTCAACTTCCTGTGCAGGTAGACAGGGGTGCAAACCTTTTAGGAAACAACTTGGCAATGCAGGGCTTGGATCTCAGCATCCAGTTCCTTTGACCCATTTATTCTAGAATTTTGTCACAAATTATCAGAATGATTAGCATCTGGATGTTTGAAGGTTAATTGCACTGATTTTTTTTTTAAGGAGCAAAAAATTGGAAACAATGGGATGAGTAGCATAACACATGGATTGAGTTTGAAGGTAGTTTGAAAAACTCTCCCCCAAAATAACAGTCGGAGACAAAATTCCAGCTCATGAAATTAATTTAGTGAGTTTGGCCAATATTGAAAGTTCAAGAACAGAGCAGAGTGGGACAGGAAAAAATAGAGTAAAGTGAAAAGGGGTAAACAGAATAGAAACTATCTCCAGGTGTCATGCTAAGAACTGTGCCACACTGTTGTGCTCTTCAGTGTTCCGTGGAAAGGCCTGGCCAGGAAAAGCTGAGAAACCGAAATAAATGCAGAAAGCAGCAGAGACTGCAGTCTTTGGAGCTGGTGGGTTTGTCCGTGTATGTTGTGACCCTTCCAGAGAGGAACCAATACAAAGCAACAGTTTCAAAATTGACTTTGGTCGTTTGAGAAACGGATCTGGAGCTAGTAACACGATGCGGAGTTAAATGACTTGACCTTTGCTAGAGGGAAGGTCTTCCCATTCACTCGACAGATACACTGTGCACCTTGAGGCAGGTTCTGGACACTGGGGATACATCGGAAAAGAAAGAGGGAGTCTTCTCAGGACACCAGAAAAAAATAAATAAGTGACGAATGAATGGATGAATGAATGAATGAATGAATAATATACTCTGTTAAAGATAATAATTGTGATGGAGTAAAAGTACAAGGGGTGGAGAAAGAGAAGTCGCGCTCCAGCTTTTAAAAGCAAAGACTGAATTCATGATATCAGGGAAGGAGAAATCCAGGCAGAAGGAGGAATTAGGCCTCAAGGTAGGTGCATGCCTGTCATATCCCCAAAGGGCAGCAAGCCATAGTATGGTGGGCAAGAGCAGGGGCAGGGGCAGGATTTTACAGGACTGTGGAAGCTGAGGACTAAGGGCCGTGGGATGAGAGGATGGTGTGAGGTCTTGGAGGTTCTCTAAGGCTTTAAATTTCACTCTGAGGGACATAGGGACTGGACCTCACTGAGTTTCAATCCCTAAATCATGGAAAGAATCCTCCTGGCTGCTCTGTTAAATCTGTTCATTTTGGTCAGAGGGAGAGAGGGAAGGCCTGAAGGATGACAGCAGTGATGGTGAGGCCTGGTGGTGGCTTACGTCGGGGACCTGAACCCACAGCGGTGGTTCTCAACCTGTGGGTCACGACCCCTTGTATCAGACATCTTGCATGTCGGATATTTACATTACAATTCATAACAGTGGCAAAATTACAGTTCTGAAGTAGCAACGAAATAATTTCATGGTTGGGGGTCACCACACCATGAGGAACTGTATGAAAGGGTCTCACCATTATGAGGGTTGAGAACCACTGCCCCAGCAGCTTTCCTAGTTGAGAAATGATTACATTCTGGATGTAATCTGAAGAAGTTCGTGAGACGTCCTGATGTGCTAGATATAAGCAGGGCCACCAACATATCTTACCTTCTTACGTCTACTTCTTTTATCAATACATAAGTTTTGATGTTTCTCCCAAACTGTCTTCAACTTTTATTCATTCTGTGTCCTGCGTCTCGATGAGACAATCCACCTGCAGTCATTTTATGACCTGGCAGTGAATTACCTGTTGTTAAAAAATAACCCTACGCATTGCAGGGTTATGGCGTCTGCCTGGACCACATGCCGACACTTCGAGTGTTCTGACCGCTTAACTCATGGCTCTCTCTACTACCTCATCATATCTGTGCTTCTCCGCTTGCTCTTAAGAATGGGTGAAGACATCAGGTCGCCATTCTTGTTCTCTCAGTCCATAAACATCCATTTTGCTTCCAAATCCTTCCAGTTCTCTCTCTTAGAAGACCTAGCCTCAGGGCTATATCCTCAGTGAATTCTTAGTCAGCAGCAGCATTTTATTTTATTTTATGTATTTATTATTGTTGAGTAGTAGTAGTAGTAATAGTAGTAGTGGCAGGTTTTTTGAGACAAGGTCTCACTGTATAGCTCTGGCTGCCCTGGAGCTCACTCTGTAGCCCAGGCTGGCCTCCAGCTCACAGAGATCCACCTGCCTCTGCCTCCCAAGTGCTGGGATTAAAGGTATGTGCCCCTATACCCAGCTAACCCCAGCATTTCAAAGTAATGTCTCCTATGAGTTTGATTATCTTAGGCTGCACATTTAGGTCAGCAATATCTTTCAAGTGGCATGCAGTATTCATTGAAGCTTTTTTTTGGTCTTTTTTGCATATGACTATCTAATGATTCTAGTGCTGTTTGTTCACAGCTGAACCATGAAATTACCTTAATATCTATTGATGTGTGGTGTTTAAATAGGTATGGCCCCCAAGGACTCATGCGTTTGAATGCTTGGCCTATAGAGAGTGGTACTATTAGGAGGCGTGGCCTTGTTGGAGTGGGTGTGGCCTTTTTGGAGGAAGTATGTCACTGTGGGGGTGGGCTTTGAGGTCTCATATGTAGCTAGAGTTTTCCGCCTTGCCCACAGTCAGGACAAATCTTTGTCACCCGCCAGTCCCACAGCCGCTCAGACCCAACCAAGTAAACACAGAGACTTATTTTGCTTACAAACTGCATGGCCGTGGCAGGCTTCCTGCTAACTGTCCTTATCTTGCTAACTGTGCTTTTATCTTAAATTGATCCATTTCCATACATCTATACCTTGCCATGTGGCTGGTGGCTTACTGGCGTCTTCACAAGCTGCTGGTCATGGCGGCGGCTGCAGTGTCTCTGGTCATGGTGGCGGCTGCAGAGTCTCCTTCTGCCTTTCTGTCCTTTTATTTCTCCTCTCTGTTAGTCCCGCCTATCTTTCCTGCCTAGCCATGGCCGATCAGGTTTTATTTATTAACCAATCAGAGCAACTTGACATACAGACCATCCCCCAGCACAGCCAAGTGCAGACCATCTCAAACACCTGCACTCAGGCCCATGGTCCTAATCATCCTCTATACGGACCTGCTGGGTAACGCCACAAAGAACCCAAGAAGGGCTCCCACAGGACAAACAGAACATCCCACAGCACCTCCCCTTTTCTTTTTTTTAAAAAGGAAGGTTTTAACTTTTACACATCTCCAAAGCCAGCTTGGTATATTTGGAAATTTGGGCGTAGCTTCTCTTAACTACTTCCTGCTGGAGGGGGGCGCTGTATCTTATGGGGATGCAAAGAAAATTTTAGGATCATGGAGTAGTCCGTGAGACCGTATCGTCTGAGCCAGTTGCCTTGAAATGATTCTGGATGTTGGATCATCTGGGCCATGGTGTCATCGGAGACCTTTCAGGTGGTCTTGGCTGGTCAAACCTGATGTATCTTAATCTGGAACAAATCCATAGCCTCTGGCTTTCTGTAGAGACAAAAGCAGAGTCTCCTTTCCAAAGTAACACATCCTTATATCCAAATTTTAAAGTCAAGATATCTTTAATATATACATATTGGTTTAACTCAACATCTTTTACGATCAAATGTTTTTCTGCAGTTAAAAATCCCAAAGACATATAATCCAAACTCTCTGTGTGATATCCATCTTTACATGGCTTATTTTTTATATTTTACTTTCTCTTTAAAGACTTTATTTTTTTAAACTTTCTATTTCTTTATATAACTGTCTATGTTCCTTTTCCTCTCTCTTCCAAGCCTATGTACATTTTTACACACATTGTAAAGCATTTAAAGTCTTGTTCCATCTGAATCTGTCTTATTGCAAACTTATTGCTTTAAACTGTAGCCTTCTAAGCCTGAAACGGCTCTGTGGCTGCTGGCTCCGCCCCCTTCAATTTCCCAACTTGGCGGTGGTACGTTTTCCACTAGCTCTGGGAGCCATCAAGTCTCAGAAATAGTGGGTCTACACTTTTATCCAAGCAGCGTATAGCCCAGAAACCTCTTTTTTTGTTTTGTACTAGCAAAGGCTAAATCCACCACGCAGCTTAATGTGCCACTTGCAGAGGCCTCATTCCCGCCATACTGCAGGTCAAGCACACATGCCAGGAACCCGCCAGTAACTCAAACCGGCAGCTGCCGCTCATTTGAGAGAGAGAATTAGGAACTGTGGGGCGTTTACCGACGTCACTGTTCCTGGAGAACTTACCGCTCCGTGTGTTGAGTTCTGAATCCTCTTTACCACCACTCGAGGATTCTTCTCAGATCACACTTTATTGGAGCGCCTCTTGGTTAAGGGACTTTGTCTTTAGTATTTTTTTTTTTATAACACCGGCCTTTATCCCTGTTCATTTGTCCTTTTTCTTTAGTCCCTCTTTTTTTTTTCTTCCCTTTTTTTCTTTAGCCCCACGTTGGGCGCCATTTGTAGCTAGAGTTTTCCGCCTTGCCCACAGTCAGGACAAATCTTTGTCACCCGCCAGTCCCACAGCCGCTCAGACCCAACCAAGTAAACACAGAGACTTATTTTGCTTACAAACTGCATGGCCGTGGCAGACTTCCTGCTAACTGTCCTTATCTTGCTAACTGTGCTTTTATCTTAAATTGATCCATTTCCATACATCTATACCTTGCCATGTGGCTGGTGGCTTACTGGCGTCTTCACATGTTGCTGGTCATGGTGGCGGCTGCAGCGTCTCCTTCTGCCTTTCTGTCCTTTTATTTCTCCTCTCTGTTAGTCCCGCCTATCTTTCCTGCCTAGCCACAGCCGATCAGGTTTTATTTATTAACCAGTCAGAGCAACTTGACATACAGACCATCCCCCAGCACAGCCAAGTGCAGACCATCTCAAACACCTGCACTCAGGCCCATGGTCCTAATCATCCTCTATACGGACCTGCTGGGTAACGCCACAAAGAACCCAAGAAGGGCTCCCACAGGACAAACAGAACATCCCACAGCACTCATATATGCTCAAGCCACACCCAGTGTGACAGTTCACATCCTGTGCCCAGCAGATCAAGATGTAGAACTCTCAGCTCCTTTTCCAGCACCGTGTCTGCCTGCACACTGCCATAAAGATAACAGACTGAACCTCTGAAACTGTAAGCCAGCCTCAATTCAATGTTTTCCTTTATAAGAGTTGTCATGGTCATGGTGTCTCTTTGCAGCAATAGACACCTTAAGACATGATGGAAGAGTAAAATGATATAATCACTTTAACAATAACTTTGGCAATTAAAAACATATTAATTAGATACTGTGTAATCCAATCCTTCTTCTCTTGGCTATTTACCTAAGAGAAAGAAATATAAGCATATTCAAAAATGTGTGTCTAAATGCTCTCCCTGCCTTTATCATTACCAGCCCTGTGATGGTGTGTTTAGTGTTAGTTCAACTGAACAGAAGTTGTAATCACTTGGGGGAGATAGGCATTTGGGCATCTCTGTGGGGCTTACCTTGATAACCTAAGTGAGGTGGGACTCCGACAACGGTGGGTGGCACCATTCCCTAGACAGGGGATCCTGAACTGTGTAGGACGCAGAAAGCAAGCAGAGCAGTGGCATGCCTTCATCGCTCTCTTCTTCTGACTGTGGGGTGGTGTGGCCAGATGCTTCCAGCTCCTGTGCCTTGATTCGTCTATCATACCAGACTCTACACTTGGACTGTGAACCAAAATGATCCCTTGCTCCCTGAAGTTGTTTCTCTCAGCATAGTTCATCACAGCAACAGGAAAATAAACTAAAACAAGCCCCACATCAAACAAAAATAACAACAAAGAGCTATCTTAAAGGAATGGATAAACTCCAGCGTGTTTCTACACTGGGGAAACTGCTACCTGGCAACAAAAGGGAATGCCCTACAACACATGTCACAATCTGAATGGATCTCAGAATTATTTTGCCCAGTGAAAGAAGCCAGACAAAGATGAATACTGTGGCAGTTTGAATGGGAATGGCCCCCATAGGCTCATATATTTGAATGTTTGGTCCCCAGAGCCATGGAGGCCAACAGTGTGGCAGGGGAGTCTCTGGAACGGCCATTGAGTGGAGCAGGGATTGCATCAGAGACCCCAAGATGTTGGAGATGACAGAGCTGTGGGATATCTGCCCAGGAGAGCTGCAGACAGGGAGTAGAGCCCACTTGAGAGAGAGGGAAGTATGCTGTAGGCAACATGGCTAGAAGGGAAGAGCCATTTAAGCCCTATGACACCAGGCATGGAGTTAGAGAATTTGGAGTTTAACCTGCTGGGTTTCAGTCTTGCTTTGGTCCAGTATTTCCTCACTATGCCCCTTCCTTTTAAAATGGTCATGTTTGTTCTCTACCATTGTATGTTGGAAGTATGTAATGTGATTTTTGTTTTTGCAGGGGTTTACTATTGAGCAATTGCTTTGAGTCTCAGAAGAGACTGGACTTTGAAACAGTATTGAGACTGTGAAAGCCTATGAGGACTTTTGAATTTGGACCGAGTATATTTTGTGTTATGATATGGCTACAAGCCTAAGGGGGCCAGTGAGTCGAAGATTTTGGTTTGAATAATAATGGCCTCCCACAGGCTCATATATTTGAATACTTGGTCCAGTTGGTAAAACTGTTTGGGAAGGAAAAGAAGGTGTGGCCTTGTTGGAGGAGCTTTGTCTCTGGGGGAGTGTCTTTGAGGTTTCAAAAGCCCATGACAGTCCTGATTATCTCTCTGCCTCTTATTTGAACTTCAGGATGTGAGCTCTCAGCTACCGCTCCAGCACCATGCCTGCCTGCTGCTGCCATGTTCCCCACCATGACGTTGATGGACTCTAATCCCAATAAACTGTAAGTCCCCAGAAACTCTTTCTTCTATAAGTTGCCTTGGTCATGGTATCTCTTCACAGCAATAGAAAATTAACTAAGACAGTAGTCTATTTTTTAAAATCCATGATAAATTTCGAGAAAAAGCAAACTAGCATGAAAGTAGGTTATCAGTTGCCTGGAAATGGTAGTGCTGGGGAATGGACTGCTAAATTGTGTGGGAACCTCGGGAAGTTTGGAACTGAGGAGTATGTTTATCACCAGGACTCATGAGAACTGCTTGGGTGCATACATAGAACAACTTACCAAACGCTGTGCCTTTAAAATTACTCTCACTTTTCTCTACATCTAATTCCCAATGGTGTTTTGATGTGGAGTAAAGGTGACCTGTTCATAAAAGATATATATATTAACCACCTCTGTATCCACATGCAATTAATAAGGGACTATGAAGTGAGTATATTTCCTGGCATGCTGTGTCTTAGGCTTTGCTGGTATGAAACAAATACAGATAAATGACACTTGCAGCTGAGCGGTGGTGGCGCACGCTTTTAATCCCAGCACTCAGGAGGCAGAGGCAGGCGGATCTCTGTGAGTTCGAGGCCAGCCTGGGCTACCAAGTGAGCTCCAGGAAAGGCGCAAAGCTATGCAGAGAAACCCTGTCTTGAAAAACCAAAAAAAAAAAAAAAAAATGACACTTGCAAACCACAATGATAACCAGTTAGATGGGCATAATAACTATTAACAGGTATAGATACTTCTTAGATATGTTCATGAGTTTAATAGTATTATAATAACAATCATAATATCTTGAAAGACTGTATTCAGAGATTATGTGGACAATAAGCCTGTGAGGATAACTATGAAAGTTTTGAAAAAGAATGATTGAGTGTGGAACTCCTTTATCAGATACTATGGGGAACCCCATCTAAAAATAAAGTTGTGTACAAACTGTACAGTCTAGAAATGGGCCATGCTTTGTGATGGTGGGCAACTCAGTATATAACTTCATGGTGGCATCACAGATTAGATCGAAAGGCAGAAATTATTCAACAGCTGGCATGGGACAGTTGATCTGCTTTTATGAGGCACAAAAATGAGCTTAGTTCATATGCCAAAATAAATGCCAGATGAACAAAACCAGTGATTCTTTAGAAGTGGGGAGGGGGAGCCTGGTTAAGAGCACTGACTGTTCTTTCAGAGACCCCACATGGCAGTTCACAACTGTCTGTAACTCCAGCTCCAGGGGACCCTGTGATGAGTCTTTCTCTGTCTTGCCAGCCAGCTCCCAAATAATGACACAGAGACTTCTTAGTAATTATGAAAGCTCAGCCTATAGCTTAGACTCATTCCTAATTGGCTATTATAATTTAAATCAACCCATTTATATTAATCTACATTCTATCGCATGGCATTACCTCTCTTCCATCTTGTACCTCCTGTTTCCTCTCTGTGTCTCCTAGCTTCTCCCACATGCCTAGATTCCTCCTCCTCTTCCTTTCTCTCCCCAGAAATCCTGCCTAGCTATTGGTTGTTCAGCTTTTTATTACCACAATCACAGCAATACACCTTCACACAGTGTACAGTGTATGATATCCCACAACAGGACCCAATACCATGGCAAAAAAACAGTGCACAATAAAAAAAAATCTTTAAAAAAAAAAAAAAGAAGTGGGGAGGAGAGGGGAAAACTATCTTAATTGGGGAATATCTTAGTTACTGTTCCATTGCTGTGGAGAGACACCAAGACAAAGGCAAGTCTTATAGAAGAAAGCCTTTAATTGGAATTTTGCTTACAGTTTCAGAGGGTTAGTCCATGACCCTCATGATGCAAAGCATGGTGGCAGGCAGATATGGTGCTGAAGCAGTAGCTGAGAGGTTACATCTTATCCCCAAAATAGAGGCAGAGAGAGAGAGAGAGAGAGAGAGAGAGAGAGAGAGAGAGAGAGAGAGAGAGAGACCTTTTGAAACCCCAAAGCCCATCTGAAGAGACACACATCCAAAAAGGTCACACCTCCTGATCCTTCCCAAACAGTTCCACCAATTTTGGATCAAGCATTCAAATACATGAGCCTATGGAGGCCACTCTTATTCAAACTACCACAGGGGGAATTTTTTAAATGTGAGAGCTTTCTCCTCTTCTCATGTCCATCTGCAATGTTTTAGTTGAAAGCATGTTCAATAATGAAGCCATTCATCATGGAAAACTATATAGGAGCTACATTGGTTACCTTTCTGTTGTGATAAAATTCTATGACCAAGAAAATCTAATTTGCCTTATGGCTCCAGAAGGACAAGAATCCATGATGGTGGCCTGCAGGACATGGTGACAAGTGTCAGGCATGGTGGCAGGAACGGGAAGCTAAGAGCTCAAGTTTTGAATGGCAAGCACTAAGCCGAAAGAGCAAATGAAGTAGGTGTGGCTTTTTGGTTCTCCAAACCCACCCCCTCTGATACACTTCCTCCATCAAGACCTCATCACCTAAACCTCCCTGAACAGGGCATCAACTGGGGACCAAGTGTCCAAATGCCCGAGGCTGTGGAGGACATTCTGCATTCAAACACCACAGGAACTACTTACTCGATCTTGGAATATGAAAGAGCTTTACTTTTCAGAGACTGGAAAAACTCATCAAGAACAGTAAGAAAAGACTTTGCTACACAAAATTTACAAAGGGGGAAACTATGATCGACAGCATTTAATGAAATAGTTATAAAGCAGATTTGTATTGTTTTAATTTTTATTCATGTATGGGTGCAGGCATGCATGTGTGTACACACACATGTGAGTGCCTGTAGAAGCCAGAAGAGGTGTCAGATCCTCTAAAGCTGGAGTGACAGGCAGTTGTGAGCCACCCAGTGTGAGTGTTCTGCAGGAGCAAGAAACTCTCTTAAACACTGAGCCAGTGTTCTAGCCTCATATGATCAGTAGAGTTTTAATAAAAGTAATTCCTACAAGTGGATTTTCAAAAATAAAAAAAAATGCTACTTCAAAAATAAGCACACTAGAAATGTTTCTATCTTGTTAATAAATACTTTAGGTACTAGTAATTGACAACATGAAAATTAGACTTTAGGAGGGTTCAGAGGCTAAGCTGACCCACAGCAGGAACAGGAACCATCTGTGGTTGTCTTGGCTCACATCTCTAGCAGTTGATACTGGCTGTCAGCTGGGGTGACTGGTCGTGCACCACAATGTGGCCTTTGCAAGTGGCTTGGGCTTCCTGGAAGCCTGGTCTCTCAATGCAATCAGTGGGAGCCCTGTTACTTTTTATGGTCTAGCCCTGGAAGCCACACAATGCCACTTCCACATTTGTAGAAGCCTTCCAGAACATAGGAGAGTTAGTGCTGTTGGAAAAACTAGCACAGACTAGGAAGCAGAGCAGCAGGAAGATAACGTCTCACTGAACTGGCATCAGCAGGATCGGCTTCTTCTGGGCCATGGGAGAAGCCTCTGATTCAGACCCCTCTCCTTGGTTCGTGAGTGGTTGTTTGCTCTCTGTGTCTGGGAACATCACCTTTGTTGTTCGAGTCTTAGGTGATCTTTTAATTAAAAAAAAAAAAAAACGAGAGCCGGATATCAGGGTGAAAGCTGAGAGATCAGAGAAGCAGAACAGCCAGCCACTAGTTCTTACCTCTACAAAATCCTGAGCCTAAAGAAAGTGAGTTCCTGTTTCCTCACGCTTTATATACCATTCTCTGCCCAGACATCACTTCCTTGGATTAAAGGCATGTGTGCTTCCCAAGCAAAGGCATGAGATCTCAAGCGCTAAGATTAAAGGTGTGTGTCACCACTGCCAGGCTGGCTCTATGTCTAATCTAGTGGCTGGCTCTGTTCTCTGGTCCTCAGGCAAGTTTATTAGGGTATACAATATGTCACCACACACCTTTCCTCTGTCTATCTCTTTGTTCAAGCCTCTGTTTTTTATCATGACTCCCAAACCCAGTGATTTAACTCTAACTGCATTACCTCCATAAAGACCCTCTTTAAGATCCTATTTTCTGGGGGCTGTAGAGATGGCTCAGCGGTTAAGAGCACTGGCTGTTCTTCCAGAGATCCTGAGTTCAAGTCTCAGCAACCACATGGTGCCACACAACTATCCATAATCAGATCTGTCACCCTCTTCTGGTGGTACATGCCTTTGATCCCAGTGCTTTTGAGGCAGAAGCAGTTCCAAGACAGCCAGGGCTATGAAGAAAGACCCCCTGTGTCAAAAAAAACCAAACAAACCAAAGGGAGTCTATTCCCCTCCTAAGAAGATCACACACTGAAGTACTGGGAGTTACAGCTTCCACATAGAAATTGCTGGAAAAAATGACTTAACCTGTGAAGTAGATATAACTCTCAAGGGGAGGAGTATCAAAATCACTAGGTTAAAAACTGCACATGGGAGACATTTTACTGACATTTCTGGAAAACAGTCTTCAACATCATGACATTAAAAAGTTGAGTGATGAGACTCTATGACAGCTTATATTGTTCATTTCATATCTATCCGCTCTCAGCATAAAACATATACTTTGAGAAAACCCGGCTTTTATAGGTTTCCTAGTTTGGGTGTGAGCCAAGAGCTCAAATACCAACTATATGGTTCCAAGCCAGGAAGATGGAAATCTATGGCTGACGCCTTCCCGAGGCAATGAAAGGCCGTGCATCTAATGCCAGCACTTCCTAGCGGAACTTCCTGAGAAGTATTTTTTCTGGCTCAAGGATTCGGTCTACCTTACACCCCTTTGCTGATTTGCTTATTTGTAGTAGACGTTCACTATTAGTGACCGTCATCCAGCCTTGACCAGTCTTGTCTTCACTCAGATCTCTGCCTGTTAGTTTTCTGCACAAAGTACATTTAAACATTTACTGTTACCAAATTTTAGGAGCGACCGATGCAAAAAGTATGACCGAGCTTCATTTGTTCCCAATCTTGTCACTACTTGAGATGAATATTATAACAAGGAATGAACTTTTACACATGGGTGGAGCACCAATCAAACCCCAGAAGGCACTGGTAACTCTGACTGTTCAAAGTAAATCAGCAAAACCACCTCCAGCATGAACCACAGTTAGTCTGTCCAAGGGCCAGCCTCGTTTGCCCTCTCTAAGTAAAGTTTAAGTGGGTTGTAATGTTGAAATGGGAGGGACCTAGGCATCTCATAAGCCACTGCATTAACCTCTAGCCGCTTCAGGGAACCAGCTGAGCTACTTGGGTTTCCCTCTCTGGGCCACTACAGACCACTGAATCGGCGCCTCTAAGGTGAGTCCCAGGAGTTGATTCTGCTTTGTTGTTTTAGATACCCACGGCTAATTTTGGCGATCCCTAAGTTAGATTGTGACAGGTGCCATATGCTAAAGCTCACATGGCTTAGGCTGCACATCAAAGGGACCCTCACCTCCACCAACTCTGTAACTTTATCGCGTGTTGCTTCCAGCTCCATGATTTCCCCTGAGCACCACTGAACAAAGCCCACAGTGCTGGTGACCCCCCATCACCTGTTGTTGTTTTTGTCTCTTTTGGGGGGCCTGCCACCCAGCTCCCAAATAAATCACACACAGAGGCTTATTCTTAATTATGAATGCCCAGCCTTAGCTTGGCTTAGTTTCTAGCCAGCTTTTCTTAAATGATCTCATCTACCTTTTACCTCTGGGCTTTTCCCATTCTCTTACTTCTGTAAATCTTACTCTTACTCAGTGGCTTGCTGTGTAGCTGGGTGGCTGGCCCCTGGAGTCCCCCCCCCCTCCTTCCCTGGCTACTTCTTTCACTCTTCCATCTCTTTTCTCCCCCTCCTCCCAGATTTCTCCTCCTATTTATTCTCTCTGTCTGCCAGTCCCGCCTATCCTTTCTCCTGCCTCGCCATTGGCTGTTCAGCTCTTTATTAGACCATCGGGTGTTTCACACAGGCACAGTAACACAGCTTCACAGAGTTAGACAAATGCAACATAAACAAGAGTAACACACCTTAAAATGATATTCTACAACAATCACCCTGGCCAGGCAAAAATCCCCATCCTTGTTGACTACTGCTGTGGTTTCTGTATAGGTTTGCCTCCTCCCAGATCCACAGAAAATCAGTCCCCAGTGTGGCAGCACTCAGCTGTGGCACGACCTTCGAAGGGTAATTAGGTCATGGGGATGCTGCTCTCACAAACAGATTAATGCCCTTCTCCCAAGAGGGGGTTGTTACACAACAAGGCCACCCTTGTACCTGTCCCTGCCGCCTTCACTTGGGCTCCTCTTCCATGAGCCCTGGTGGCATACCAACTCCGGCTTTCTGTGAAAACTGTTCTCTTCTTTATTGCTTACCTGCCCCATATATTCTGTTACAGCAACAGGAAATGGATTAATGCAAATGCAAAACACCTATCTTTCCTCTCCAAAACCATGCCTAGGGTCAGCTTCCACTGAAGCATTCCCAATGACATCATCCTCACCCTCTGTTTCTCCTGGAACTTGCTTACAAGGCCATCAGCACATAGAACAGAAATACACTTGCTCACCTCTCTTCCTGCTAGAATGTGACCTACTTGACATTAAGTTCAATGCCATCTCCACCTAGGCATCCCCGGCAAGGGCTGGATTGAGTTCCAATAAATTGCTTTAATGAAAGTGAACAATGAGTCCTTCATGAGCAGGGTGGGGCTTCTTTGTGTAAGTGGCTTGATGTGTGTTTTTCTACTCTGTCTGGCCTTGAAGTGACCATGAAGATTTTCTTTCAGGATTTAATACAATACACACTTGTTTATGTTTTCTTATCAAGAAAGCCACGGAGATGGCCGAGAGGGTGAAGATATTTGCTGCTAAGCCTGACAACCCGAGGTCCATCCCATATGGTGGGAGTTGCACTCTGGCATTTACACACACGCGCGCACACACACACACACACACACCTGCAATTATTATTATTATTATTATTATTATTATTATTATTATTTTACAGGAAGCAGGCCTGCACAGGCTTGGTGGCTCAGGGTCTACAATCCTGAGACTAGGGAGGCTGAAGCAGTAGGATTGCTAGAAGTTGGAGGCCAGTCTGAGCTAGAGTGAGACTTGGTCTCAAAAACAACAGACAGGATTTCCTTACCAATGCAAAGATGGGTTTAATCTGTATTTGTTAAAAAAAAAAAAAAAAAAAAAAAAAAAAAAAAAAAAACTGAAGGCACCCATATCAAAATAAATAAATAAATAAATAAATAAATAAATAAATAAATAAATAAATAAATAAATAAAATGCCCCAAACAAGCTCCTCTCTGGCCTCCGCAGCAGTGAACACATACTTTCTTTTTTTTTTTTTTTTTTTTTTTTGTGAGGGTGGTTCAAGACAGGGTTTCTCTGTGTAGCTTGTGCCTTTCCTGGAATTTCCTCTGTAACCAGGCTGGCCTCGAACTCACAGAGATCCGCCTGCCTCTGCCTCCTGAGTGCTGGGATTAAAGGCGTGCGCCACCACCGCCAGCAGAGAACTGCTTTTCTAAAAGGTGACACTGAGGCTAGTCCAGGAACATTTTGAGAAGCAGCATGCTACAGTGGGATAGATAATGAAGAGGGGAACCTAGCCAGGCGGTGGTGGCACATGCCTTTAATCCCAGCACTCGGGAGGCAGAGGCAGACGGATCTCTGTGGGTTCGAGGCCAGCCTGGACTACAGAGCGAGATCCGGGAAAGGCGCAAAACTACACAGAGAAACCCTGTCTGGGGCGGGGTGGGGAGAAGAACCTAGCTACGTCCCTGGCCTGAACTCTGGATGTCCAGACTGTATCCCATTATGATTGAATTGAATTATTTGGGGTAGAATCAGAGCACCGGTGGTGATTTGAATAAGAATGGCCCTTAGAGACTTATATTGGAATGCTGAGGGAGGAGCATTAAGAGATGCAGCCTTGTTAGAGGAAGTGTGTCACTAGAAATGGGCTTTGGGGTTTCAAATGTCCAGGGGCGCGCGTGCGCTCTCTCTCCCCCCCCCCCCCCCCCGCCCCGCGCTCGTCGTCCCCCCCCCCCTCTCGCTCTCTCTCTGCCCGCTGCCTGGGGATCCAGATGTAGGACTCTCAGCTGTCTCTCCAGCACCGCGTCTGCCTGCAGCCACCATGCTTATAATAAACTAAATAATGGACTAAACCTCTGAAATGTAAGTAAGCCCCAATGAATGTTTTCCTTTTTAGGAGCCGCTGTGGTCGTGGTGTCTTCTATTCATAGAGCAATAGAAACCCTAAGACAGCATCCTTTTTTTTTAAAGCCCTCCAAGTGCTTCCAATGTGTAGACAAATTTGAGAACAATAATCTAATGAAGCCGTTCCCAACTCTGGCTACAAGTTCCTGGGCTTTGAAAACGTAATCCCCTCCAAACTAATTAACTCAGAA
Source organism: Peromyscus maniculatus bairdii (assembly GCF_049852395.1). Taxonomy (NCBI): domain Eukaryota; kingdom Metazoa; phylum Chordata; class Mammalia; order Rodentia; family Cricetidae; genus Peromyscus; species Peromyscus maniculatus. The sequence continues at coordinate 77,186,557 of NC_134866.1, read as the reverse complement.
CATCTGGGTGTAGAGCCGGTGAGAAGGCTCCATGAGAAAAGGCCATTGTTACATAATCCTAGCAGCCTGAGTTCCAACCCCAGAGCCCTGGAAAAGAGGAAAGAGAGAATTGACTTGATAAATTTATCCTCTGACCTCTACACTCATACCCTGACATGAGTACAGTGGCACATGCCCCCCCCCCACTATATACACACACCACCAACAACAACAACAACAACATCATCATCATCATCATCAAAGAATACCTGAGTGTGAAGCCTGAGTTTCCTTCCTTCCTGGTTCCTAGATTTCCCTAAGGTTTAGCCAGGATACAGTACTGTTATCTACACTCCCTATTATAATAAGTTGTGTCTGCTCCAGCTGAGAAATACTTTCTCCTCTAGGACAAAAAAAAAAAAAAATTAGGATAGTTATTTTCATGTTCTGAAAACTAGAGTGCCCTGGTTTGCATACTCTGGCTGGAGGACTAATCAGTCTTCAGGGTGAGTTCCCCAGCAATCCAGAAATTACCCAGGATAGCATTCTTGGCCCTCCCAGTCCTGCAGCCACAGCACCTAGGAGTTTGTCTGAAAGTCTCAGGTCCTGCTCCAGCACAATGGTCTGCCTGTGTGCCACCCCCAAATTCACACGTTGAAATCCTAGTGGACACTGGAGAGATGGCTCAGTGGTTAAGAGCACATACTGCTCTCGCAGAGGACCCGAGTTCAATCCCCAGCATCCCTATCAGGCAGCTCACAACTGCCTGTAACTCTAGCTCTAGGGGATCTGACATCCCTCTGCCCCCCTCATATGCAGACATATACACATACACATAATTAAGTGATAATAAAAGTATTTGAAGAAAGGAGCACATCCTAGTGTAAATGTAATGAGATTGGAAGGTGGAACACAGGGGCATGGTTAGATGATAAGGGGGGAGCCCTCATGAATGGGAGTAATACCCTTTCAAAAGGGATTCCTCCAGGGAGCTCTCTAGACCCCTTCCCAGCGTGTGGGGATATAGTGAGAAGATTGCAATCTAAGTCCTCACCAGAACCCAGCGGTGTGGGTGCCCTGAATTCACAACTTCAAGAATGAAATCCTTGCTGTTGATAAGGCAGCCCTACCCATAATCCTTTGCTACAGTGACCCACCTGGGCAAGGCAGGGGGCCTCTGGTCTACGTATTTAACCAACTCTGCAGGTACTTCCAATGCACCAGGCAGGAAGATTGCAGTGACCATCGGTGATCTTCACTTTCCACCTCCGATGCTGATTCATCTCTTTAAGTAACTGGTCTACTTTACCTCTTAAAGGGAAATACAACAGTAATGTCAGAAGCTGTGTGACTTAACATCACAGGTCAGGGTCAGATGGGACAGTGAAGTCTCCACCAAGCCCCTTTCTATATGTGTACTTTGGACCCCAACTTTTGGTTTATACTCACACTGTCCTGTTTTTAATGTGAGGACCACAGGTAGTCCCCAAATGCTGACAGCCAGGCACGTTTCTTAGCCCTCAGAGATGGCGTCTTTAGAGCAGTGTGGTTAGTGCATCTAACGGGCCCTTGCTGGCTCCCGTTTGCTCATCCTTTGTTCTCCATTTCCTCACCAGATGGGGTCACATACTCGTCGATTTTCATACAGCCATCCACATTATCCTACACAGCTGGAGAGCTGGACAGGGGCCATTCTGGATTAGACATCAGCGTTCCACCAGAAGCCAGAGCTTTCCTCTCAGCCTGGAGGCACACAAAAATAGGAAAGAGCTCATTTCAAAATCTAAATTATTATTATTATTATTGCCAAGGACCCTTCATCGGAGATTATCAAGGCTTCGGATTATGAGGCCCAGGACCTGCTGGGAAACAGTGATGCAGAGATACAGAAGGTGAGAGAAGTCACCACATTGCTGGTTCTTCCTAGAAGGAAACCTGATTTTGCTGAGTGCATACCGAGTCCTGGGACCTAATGTACACAGTTTTACTTAATAAAACACTCATAAGAACACTGAAGGCGGTTGTGCCTAGTTACATTAATACAAATGCAAAGCAAATACACCGAGAACTATTGAACAACCTTCCCAAAAGCCCATAGCTAATGAACTGAGACTCATGTGCTCCTGCTACCCCACCCGGCCCACCAGTGGGCATCTTTGCCAACCACACTGTGTATTAGATAGACGTCTCGGCTCATTTAAGTCACGGTACTGTTTCCTGCTGTAAACACTAAAAGTGAAAATGATTTTTAAAAGAAGCCAGAATAAATGTGCACTGAGTTCTTAGAGTTGATCCTTGGGGTACTCTATAAATATCAAAAGCATGAATGAGGAAGAATTAGGAAATGGAAGTTAGATGCATGGCATCAGACACTGCACGTGTTCTCAATGTCTTCTCAAATCTTTCTCCCTGGCTTTCCTGCTGTCTGTCTTCCTGTGCTGTCCAGAACTCAGCTGGAATGACTGACAGACACCCACCAGCTTCAGGAGCACTGGACTCTGTCACAACCTGTCTACCTCTGCCTTGTCATCTGTGGTCTCCTACATCCTTGCCAATGTTCTACACTATATCCTGTTAAAGTATTTCTGTTGTGATAGTAAAAATAAAAATCAAGTTTTAATTAATTCATTAACTAATGGTAATGAATTGTTAACATCCATTAATGTTAATTAATAATTAACTCCTTAACTGATGTTGAGTTTGAATACATATATATTTTAATTGCTTTCTTTGTGAATTGTCCATTCACATTCTGTGGGATACCGTGGGAGTCCAGCTCCTAACTTTCCCACCTTTTCTAGGGTTCTTAGGAGGAGGAGGAGAAAGGGATAAGAAATATTAGGTAGAAAGGGAGACCTAGCCAACAAGGAGAAACACAGGATAGCTTCAGGAGGGCCTGGATCACTACCTAACGGCCTTGAAGGTTTATTCAAAAGGCTTTTTATAATATGCCAAGGGGAGAGGCAAAAGACCTCTCCCTTGCTAGATGAAAGCACACTGTACAGTCAAGTGTAGACACTTCCAAACACCTGGGAACTACGGTCAAATCATCCCATTGTGCAGCCCTGCTGTGTAAAGCAAGCCCAGATTCTCTGACCCGAAGTAACTTGGGCCTCCACAACATTGTTTACCTACCTTCCTCTGAGGGCAAGTGGATTTCTCTTCTCGAACGTGTTTTCATATAAAAATCAGTACTTTGTCCCAATTTGTCTTTCAATTTCCTTATTTTTATAACATGAGAGTTTTCAGTTTCATTTGGTCAAGTCAATGACATTGTTCTCCCATGTCATTGTGAGAGAGACTCCCCTGTGCTAAGCTTTACAGATAGTCAGTTTTCTCCTTCAATTGGGTGGTAGTTGTTCTAAAACCCACTTATTTATATTCGGGGGTTTTGTGTGTGGTATGTTCACTTTGCACACATGTGTATGCAGGAGCATGTGAAGGCCAGAGGTTGACATCCAGATGTCTTTCTTCAATTATGTCTTTGAGGCAGAGTCTCTCACTGAATCTGAAGCTCACTGTTTTAGCCAGATTGTCTGGTCAGGGAGCCCCAGACAGCCTCCTGTCTCCTTCCCATGGCCCTGGGGTTACAGGCATGAACCTCCACACCTGGTCAATGCCGTTTACTGAATGAGACCTACTTCCTCCAAATGTAAAGTGTTGCCTATATTATATATTGTCTTCTCACTCACTTTAGTTTCTTTCTAGAAGTCATAGCCTTTCCATTTAACCTATCTAACACTGGCTTAATTTCTGTAATTTGGCATGTTTTGACACTCGTTAGATTTAATTCAATCCTTCTTCATTAAGATTTTTCAAGCCAGGCGGTGGTGGCACACACCTTTGATCCCAGCACTTGGGAGGCAGAGGCAGGTGGATCTCTGTGAGTTCTAGGCAAGCCTGGGCTACAGAGTGAGTTCCAGGAAAGGTGCAAAGCTACTCAGAGAAACCCTATCTTGAAAAAAAAAAAAGATTTTTCAAATATTTTTCTGGGGGTTGGTGGTGCACACCTTTAATCCCAGTACTTGTGAGGCAGAGGCAGATGGATCTCAACGTTCAAAGCCAGCCTGGTCTACAGAGTGAGTTCCAGGACAGCCAGAGCTGCATAGAGGAAACCCTGTCTCAGAAAAATAATTTTTTTTCAAATATTTGACCTACTGTTGAATATTTGTTCTTCCAAATTAACTTCAAAATAATTTTTATCAAAGCTTAGTTCCTCAACTTGGTCTTCCAAACCATCTAGGCCTGTCTTCCTAGTGACTACTCTTTTTGGTTCTCTGTGTAGCTCTTTGTTCTTATAAAGCCATCAGTATTCCATTACGGAGGCCCCACCTGCTGGCCTTCTGTATTTATACACACTCTCAAAAGTGTATAACACCATAGATTAAAGTTCTACTCCCTCAGTCTGCCACAATGGGGTTAACCTCCAACATGAGGGAGGGAGGGACCAACCATGTTCAAACTGTCGCACAGTCCAAGAACAAGGAAAGGCAGCACCAGCTCAGACCATCAGGCAGAGAGGGCAGGGAATGAGGCAGAGAGCAGAGAGATTGAAGAGATCACCTCCCAGGAGTGCTCTTCCCTTGCTTATCTTCGGCTAGGTGCGCCCAGCCTTTAGATGTTGCAGCTGGATTGTTGTCTACAAAGTTCACAACGGAGAACCTTACAGTGAAGTCAGAAAAAGAAAAACCACACAACCAATGTCCTAATGCTCTAAGTAAATTTACCTTTTTTGTGTTGGGCCACACTGGGAGTTATCTTTGGTTGCGTGTAGCCCAAACAAGCCATGGGTTAGACCTACCTCGCCTTGGCCCAGATGCAGGAGATGGAAAGCCAGGGGTGGTGAATCAAAGAAAGAGCAAGGAAGTGAGGAAGGAAGACCTTAACAGGGAAGGGAGGGCTTCACAGGGGACCCTGGCAGGATAGGTGGGAGGGTGGGCTTTGGGCCCCTCATGCCTATGTGTGGGCTGGGGTCTGTGGCTCTCTCTCTCTCTCTCTCTCTCTCTCTCTCTCTCTCTCTCTCTCTCTCTCTCACACACACACACACACACACACACACACACACACACACACACACACACACACACTGAGCAGAGCAGCCGGCAGGCCCGGAAGGGAAGGCCAGTTGCAAAGTGTACCTCTGAGTGTAATGTGCATACCATCTGTCTGTCCATGCTAGTAGGAGCGCTAATAAAAGTGACATGGTGGCCGGGCGGTGGTGGCGCACGCCTTTAATCCCAGCACTCGGGAGGCAGAGGCAGGCGGATCTCTGTGAGTTCGAGGCCAGCCTGGTCTCCAAAGCGAGTTCCAGGAAAGGCATAAAGCTACACAGAGAAACCCTGTCTCGAAAAACCAAAAAAAAAAAAAAAAAAAAAAAAAAAAAAAAAAAAAAAAAAGTGACATGGTGAAACTTCTACAGGCACTTGTACATAAAAATTCCATATGCCAACTGACCGGACTATGTGAGCACATCTGTCAAAAACGGGTCTCCCAGGCGTAGTTGAGGACATTCCAAAGTAGCTTTATAACTGCTTTGGCCTCCAAGTAGCATGAGTTAACTCTCACGAGCTGGCTCTCTTCTCACTGAATGAAGGATTGGGCCAAATGTCTAAATAACTCAAGGCCACCCTCCCCTTTGGCCCTCACCAGAGAGAGCATCCACAGTGCTGTTGAACTCTGTCTCGGAGGCAGAGCAGCAGTCATTTCTCACAAGATTGGACTGGCTAACACTCCCTCCTAGAAGGGGAGGCCACAAAGCTCATTAGCCCCTCCCTCTCTGAGGAAAAATATACCACTAGCATCGCCAAGGGAGAGGCTTTTCTGGGGAGTAGCTGCCTGTAAATTACCTAAGCTCCTGAAAGTCATCATTTAAACTCACTGGTTTACCAAGGTAGAGCTGGGGGAGTCATTTCTTTAACCTGCCCCTGGTGCCTTATCTGGGGTGAATAGGTGTCTCACTCCAAACCCCATACAACATTGAGGTAAAGTCTTTCTCTCCAAAATTGTGCTGTGGGTCCACTCAGTTGTTAATATGGTCGAAATAATTCCATGGTTCAGGTATTGCGGACTTGAAATAAAACAAGTGTTGGATTTTTCAACATTCTATCGTTCCAGCAATGTTTGCATTGTGGTGTACATTGACACATACTGGATGATTAAGCCACAGATGGCAAGCGCATTTTATTTTGAAACTTCAGTGAATGTACTGTCTCCATCCCCTCTCTGCCTGAAATGGAGAGAGAGACATGGGGAATATGATCCTAACTTTTAAGGCATGCTTAGACACACACTAACCCTCATGCATCTCAGCATATGCCCAAACTAGGAACTGACTTGTACTTCTTTTTTTTTTTTTTTCAAACATTCTATTTGCTTCTTTCTGACTTGCATGAAGATTTCTTGAGAAAAGAAAAGGTAAATGAACAACAACATTGGATGACAGAGTCAGAATTCTCCAATATCTCAACCTGCTGGCAGGGCAGTGAGATGCTAACAGAATTAAATGGGAAAGGTGTGACTACAAATCACATACGGTTCTCAGAAAACAAGAAGTGAGGTGGAAGAGGAATCCCACATTGGAGCTGGACACATGAAGAAAGGCCTCGGGAGTTCAGTTCAGTGCTCGGTGGCTTCAGAAAGCCAGTCAGGCAGCCTCCTTTGGGGCTGTCTTGGACTGTGTCCCTAAACGCATCTACCAAACAGGGGACGAGATGTCCTCTCTTTACCCAGTGTCAGACTATTATAGACTCATATGCAGCTGCCTCACGTTAACAACAAATTGAAGGGATTCGAAAATGGTAACCACTTGGTGGAGTCTGAATGAGGACCCCCATATATTTGAATGCTTGGTCCCCAGATGGTGAAATTGTTTAGGAAGGATTAAGAGTTGTGGCCTTGTTGGAGGAAGTGTGTCACTAGGGGGTGTACTTTGGGGTTTCAAAAGCTCATATCATTCCCAGTTAGTGCCCTCCCACCATGTACCTTTGTAGATCAGGTGTGAGCTCTCAGCTACTGCTCCAGCACCATGTCTACCTGCTGCCATGCTCCCTGCCATGATGGTCATGGACTCACCCCCTGGAACTGTAAGCCCCAATAAACTCTGTTATAAGTTGCCTTGCTCGTGGTGCTTTCACGGCAATTAGAACGTAACTAAGACCAAAATAGTGCCTTCTGCATCAGGACTCCTAATGTGGGGACTGAGTCACAGGAGATCCTGTAAAAGGATGTTTCTTGTCTCAACCACCCAGTCTCAAAGAACAAACTCAGAGGCTGAATATGAATTATAAATACTCAGCCGATAGCTCAGGCTTCCTACTAACTAGCTTTTATACTTAAATGAACCCATAATTTTTAACTATGTTTAGCCATGTGGCTTTGTACCTTTTCTTCATACAGCGTTCTCATCTTGCTTCTCCGTGTTTGCCAGCAATTCTCTGACTCCACCCTTCCTCTTCCCAGAATTCTCCTAGTCTGGCTCTTGAGCTCAATCTCTTCCTGCCCAGCCATTAGCCAATCAGCTTAATATTAACAATGAGAATTATGCCCAGCGAGCTCCAGTTACAGGATTCTGTAGATAGAGCTTGGGGAGGGGGGCAGGGTGTGGTGCTACTGGTAACTGAAGGGATGTAATTAGTTACAAATACTTGAGAATCTGTGGTATGGAATAGAGATTCACTGGAGCCAATAGGGGAGTTCCTTCCAGAAGAGCGGCAGCCGCTGATTCTATTAGAACTCATGTTCTTCATGGGGGCGGTACTTTTCCCTCAAGAAATTGATTCTAGGGATGAGGGTGGGAAACCACTGTGGACATTGGCATCATCTACGAGTCTCCATTCTGCATCCCCACCCACTGGGAACCTTATTTCATCTTCGTGGTAGGCTGTTTAAAGTATCCTGTGAAGGGCATTGACACAGGCGATCCACAGAGCATGTGTAGGTCAGTATCAGAGCCAGGTGCATGGATGGCTGTGACTGGAGGATTTCATCTCCAGGGATTGCTTCATCTCAGTGCCGTATTCTGAGAAGTTATGAATTAGAGGTGTTTAAGTGTTTGAGGGGTCTTGTTGTTGTTGTTGCTGCTGTTGCTGTTGAATTACCAGGGCGACTCTCTGTTGAAATTTAAAAATAAGAATGGAGTTAGTCAACACTCCTGTCTTGTCCTCTCGTCCCCTTTCTTGCTATCTTACCAAGCCACCTTCTTGATTGTCTGTTGGCAACAGACTCACTCTTTCATTCTGGAAACCACAACTCCTTGGTACCAGTAATGGTGGTATCCCAGGCTGGGCACAATGATGGTGCCCAGGGCTGGGCACAATGGTACTGTCCCAGGCTGGGCACTGTTCTGACCTATAGGCACTAATCCCATGCCAGTATTTTCTTGGCTAAACTGTGAATTACTGTTCACTTGCCAGGATGTATTTGATTTCCTTTTGTTGCCCTTGTCACACTATCATAGACGTTCAGATATATACATAAATCTGTGACATTATTAGTCAGGTCACCTGTCATTACAGTGATGCACTCTGAAAGCCAGCATGACTCTGTGATTTGGGAAATTTGAATCCAACTTCAAGGAATGAGATCTACTGATAATCTGTGTCAGATAAACAGAAGGTGAAGCTTATTGAGAAACTGTTATTACTAAGTATGTTCTACATAAATATCTTTTGAGTTCAACTCTATTATGTTCACTAATATGTACTGGAATTTGTCAGGTTTTACTCAAGCATTCACTAGCAACAAAATCTGCTCGGGGCTCCTTATAAGCTTGCCACATTTGATAACCACAACTCAATAATCTGAAACAGTGAGTTACTGATTCAAACTTTTCTTTTTTTTTTTTTTTTTTTTTTTGGTTTTTTCGAGACAGGGTTTCTCTGTGTAGCTTTGTGCCTTTCCTGGAGCTCACTTGGTAGCCCAGGCTGGCCTCGAACTCACAGAGATCCGCCTGGCTCTGCCTCCCGAGTGCTGGGATTAAAGGCGTGCGCCACCACGCCCGGCTCAAACTTTTCTTTAAAGTTTGAATTTTAACCATACATATATGGAGTGTGGTATGATAATTTGGTGTGTATATATAATAAATGATATAATTAGAGTAATTATATTACTATCTCTTTAAACATTTAAAAAAATTAAGACAAGGTCATATTATGTAGCCCTGGCTGGCCTGGATCACACTACAAAGACCAGGCTGACTTCAAACTGACAGAGATTCACCGGCCTCTACCTCCCTAGTGCTAGTATTAAAAGTGTGCATCACATACTCAAAAATGTTTTTGCTAACAGAGTTCTATATACCTGTGAGATACAACAATTTTCTTTTTTTTTTTTTAATTATTTTATTATTTTGTTTGTATGGGTATTTTGTCTGTCTGTCTGTGCATCATGTACATGCAGTGCCAGTGGAGACCAGAAGAGGGCAGCAGATCCCTTTGGAGCTGGAGTTACTGACTGCTGTGAGCCACCATGCGGGTGCTTGGGATGGGACCCTCGGGTCCTTTGGAAGAGCAGCCAGTGCTCTTAACTGCTGAGCCATTGATCCAGCCCCAGGTACATCGATTTTACTTGTGTACAATGTATACTTATCAAAGCAGGCTAATTACCATTTCCATTTCCTTAGTACTTAGTGTTTGGACCCTCCCGACTCCTCCTCTCTATTTACTCATAAAATACACAATAGGTTTTTGTGGACTGTACCTGTGCTGGCTGGCTTTATGTCAGCTTGACAGAAGCTATAGTCATCTGAGAAGAGGGAATCTCAATTAAGAACATGCCACGCAGGCTTGCCTACGGAGACATTCTAATTAGTGATCAACAGGGGAGGGCCCAGCCCATTGTGGGTGGTGCTACCCCTGGGCTGGTGATCCCGGGTTCTATAAAAAAAAAAAAAAAAAAAAAAAAAAAAAAAAAAAAAAAAAAAAAAGCAGGCTGAGCAAGCCAGTAAGCAGCACCCATGGCCCCTGCATCAGCTCCTGCCTCCAGGTTCCTGTCCTGACTTCCTTAAATGATGAACAGTGATGTGGAAGGATAAGTCAAATAAACCCTGTCCTCCCCAACTTGCTTTGGTCATGGTATTTCATCACAGCAAGAGAAACCTTATCTAAGACAGTAGTCACTCCATTGACTTTCATTACTCAAATCCTTTCTGCTAAGACAGCTACAATCTAAAAGACCCAGACACAAGAATAAAAAATAAGGGCTGGAGAGATGGCTCAGTGGTTAAAAGCACCGACTGCTCTTCCAGAGGTCCTGAGTTCAATTCCCAGCAACCACATGGTGGCTCACAACCACTTGTAATGAGATCTGGTGCCCTCTTCTGTCCTGCAGGGACACATGCAGGCAGAATACTGTATACATAATAAATAAATAAATCTTAAAAAAAAAAAAAAAAAAGAATAAAAGATAAGCTACTCTGTTCTCTTGGTGCATCATCAGTTAACAGTGCCCAGCTTTATATTAAACCGCACCGGCCATTGGGAGAATGTTTCTTCTACCATTGCAGTGATAAAATACCAACTTCAGGACCAGTGGCTTTCTTTTAGCTCACAGTTCAAGGTACTGTGGGAAATCGAAGCAAGGAATACAACAACAGCTCGTCACATGAAGTCCACCACCAGCAAATGAACATTTTGGCTCCCGTTTCCCACTTTAACCAGCACACGTTCCCCCTACCCACAGAACGATTCCACCCACAGTTAAACTGATCTTCCCACATCAATGAAGATAATCCCTCACAGATACTCTGCGGAGCTAACCTAGCTTTCCCTCACAGGTGTGCCTGAAGGCCTGCCTGCCGGAAGATTCTAGATTATGTAATGTTTGACAATTAAAACTGACCGCCACAGGAGGTGAAGTCACAGCCTGTTGTGTTTCTTTCAATCAGCCTCAGTGACTGAGAAACAAAAATGGGCTCGCTCAGGACTGAAGAGATGTCTTCAGAGGTTAAGAGCACTGGCTGCTCTTCTAAAGAACCAAGGTTCTAAGCCAGGCATAGTGGCACGTGCCTTTAATCCCAGCACTCTGGAGGCAGAGGCAGGTGGATCTCTGTGAGTTTGAGGCCAGCCTGGGCTACAAAGAAAGTTCTAGGACAGCCAGGACTGTTTCACAGAGAAATCTTGTCTCAAAAAACAAACAAACAAAAAAAAAAAAAGGTTCCATTCTCACAATGCCGCCTTCTTCCTCCTCCTCCTTTCTTCTTCTTCTTCATCTCCTTCTCCTTCTCCTCCTTCTCCTCCTCCTCCTCCTCCTCCTCCTTCTTCTTCTTCTTCAAAAGATTTATTTATTCTGTATACAATTTTCTGTCTGCATATATACCTACAGGCCAGGAGAGGGCGCCAGATCTCATTATAGATGGTTGTGAGCCACCATGTGGCTGCTGGGAATTGAACTCAGAGCCTCTAGAAGAACAGCCAGTGCTCTTAGCTGCTGAGCCATCTCTCCAGCCCACAATGCCCTCTTCTAACCTCTGCAGGCACCAGGCATGCACATGGTACACAGACATATATGCAAGCAAAACACCATACACATAAAAAAAAAAATCAAATAGTAATTTTAAAGGGGGATCCTTGTTGGGAGTAGTGGTACATGACCAGCTGTTTGGGAGGCAGAAGTAGGAAAATCATTTAAACCTGGGGTCTCCAGGCCAGCCTTAGGTCACATTTGCGGGTAGGGTGAAGGTTATTTAAGAATGTAGGAGGAAATACATATATGTGGGATATGTAAATATAGTCAAAGGAGAAGCAAATATGAAGACACAGGCCTAGGAATGAGGGATTAGGGTATGTGATACAATTCCAAAGTCAGAAGAGAATCTGATGGGGAAACCAGAAAACTGCTGAGCTTTCGGTCAGAGGGTGGATGGATGCCGAGGGTCCTGTAAGGACTCTAAGGTCAAGAAGAACAGAGCCTAGAGAGATAGTGGAAGAAGAAATAAGGCAGTCTAGCTTCAGAGAAAAGGACAGAAGAGCAAAGGCCGCACGGAAAGGCCTTGATTCCTCCAGCTGTTGAGAAGATGGAAGATTCTGTGGTAGATAGGTTGCTGAACAGGCAACAGGGCCATCTTTGTTTAGGTTACGTGTTCTACATTAAGTCAGCTCTTGGGCAGGGCTTTGTTTTGATCCTAGTTAATAGGAGACAGATGTCTGGCATCTGGTCCTACAACCGAGTGTGGCCACTGTTTCTGAGCAGCTGATAGTCGTGCCTGGGCCAGACTCTGGGGAACAGCGTCCTACCAACAGTGGTACAGCCAGAGCAGGTGGGACATGGAATGTGAAGTGACTGACCTGAATCACATGGAAGATGAGGACATCGTTTGTTCTGACTTTCGTCATTCATATTTTGATAACTATTATCCTATTGGTAATATTATATTCTAAATTCCTTTTTTTTTTTTTTTGAGACAGGGTTTTTCTGTGTAGTTTTGGTGCCTGTCCTGGAACTCACTTTGTAGACCAGCCTGGCCTCGAACTCAGAGATCCGCCTGCCTCTGCCTCCAAGTGTTGGGATTAAAGGCATTCGCTACCACCACCCGGCTGTATTTTAAATTCTTATAAAATTTTAGCATGGCATAGCTAATACATCTGTATAGGTGACATGCTTTATATTTCTAAGATAGCTATTGTGTTCATGGCTAAACTGCATCAACCAGCTATATTGGGTTGAAAGCTCTTAAAAGGATCTACTGAACTTACTCCAGAAGCTTCCACTGATTTAAGGGATAGACCAAGTCATCAAAGAGAGCTTTGAGGGCTGGAGAGATGGGTTATTCATTAAAAGTCTTTGTTGCTCTTGCAGAGGACCCAAGTTCGGTTCCTAGTACCTCTATGGTGGTTTGAAACTGTAACTCCAGTCCCAGGGAACAGGTGCCCTCATCTGACCTCCTCCAACACCAGGTACGCGCATGGTGCACAGACGTACGTGCAAATCACTCACACCCTTAAAGTAACTTTTAAAACATTAAAGAGAATAGCTTTGTCTAAAACTAGACCTATTTGTGAAATCCCTCTACCTCACCCTCAAGCAGCTTCCATGCTTTATTCTGGAGACCTTTGGGAGCCTGTGTAAGACAGCTGTGAAGTTACTGTGAACCACGGACAGGGCAGAGTGCAGAATGTGCTTCTCACAAGGTGGCCTTTTGGAAAGAATTGCATAAAGTCAGATAGATGAATGCATTTAAAAGCAAGGATGTGAAGAAAATGCCCTGGCGAGTCCACATTATCTCTGAGGGAAAGGCAAAGGCCTGGGAGGAATATTCTTGGCTCTTATGACCAAAGAGGGCACACCAGGTGTATTCCCTTCCCTGCTTGTATCTGCTTAAGCTAGCTGTGAACGGCACCTCAGGCCTTGTGGCTTTAATAATAGAAATGAGAGTGCTTTGTTTACATGACCATTGGTCTCAGGAGCCTGGAGTCCCATTTTGACCCCACTCAGATCTTTGGATTATATCCTTCAATCCTTAAGACTTAACCTCACTGGCCAAGTGGTGCATCAACAGACATCTTTTGTGGCTCCTTTGTTGAACATTTTTCAGGAATCCTCTGTTCACTTTATGGTTGAACTCCGGGTCCTTAGCATCTCTTCCACTGTCCTCCTAATTGCCTCTTTGTCTCCATAGTCTCCTCCTTTGCCATTTCTTTGCATGCACCGCTTTGAAAATTTAGTCAATCACACACTGTCTTCCTGCATTCTGAGATGCCCAAGTATCAAAGGAACTGTCATAACTATTGGTAATTTTTTTAACCAACCAATTTAAAACCATCCAGATAAATAACTTTGAAAACTTTTTTCTTTCATGTTTAAAAGAAAAATGTGTATGGGTGTTTAGCCGGTGCACCACATGCATGTGCCTGGTGCCCTGGAAGCCAGAAGAGGACAGACAACTAGAGTCACAGGCAGAGCTGCTGTGTGGATGCTGGGACTCACCCGTGGTTCGAGCTGAGACGATTGTTACAGGTCATTCTTGTAGGGTGCCGTGTCTCCATCTGAGGGGTGAACTAGATGTTTCTTGTTTTTCCTTGCCCCTATGTGAAAATGGGCTCCCAAATGATTAATTTCATTGCATTAAACCCCATACTTGGTTTCATCCATTTGTGCTCAGCTGTCACCCACCCAGCTTGCAGCAAGCAGGGCTGAAGAAAGCTCTCCCTCTGCTCCTAAACCTACACTGATGCCCACCCAGCAGTCATGCTTTCCCTGTGTAGATACGGCGGTCAGGCGGCTAGACCAGCCAGCACTTACACTGTTGCCGGGAGACCCGGGTGAGTTTTTCTTAAATGTATTTTATAATACTGCACAGTCAGATCTACCTTCCAAGGCCGTGTGGGCTCCACCCATGGCACATTTATTCCTTATCTGGATTTTTCAGTGTAATTAGGAAGGAGAAATGAGGAGGAGAAAGAACATCCCATCTTTCCAGGTCTCTGGCTGACTGTCCTCTGCATCTAGCCAAGGTTTGTATCAACCACCTCACAAATGCCCCGGGTGTCACCAGGGCTACATTCTCTGTGGGATATATACTGTGTATGTGAGCTAAAGCACTACCTGACCTTAAACAGCTAATTTGAAGAGAGGGGGGAAAAACTACAAGAAAAACAAAGTGACTATGGCAGAGATGGAAGAGATGCAAATGGATGGGGGGAAGGTATCTGAGCAAGGTTTCCTGAGACTTGTGAGCTGATGTATAGATGGCAGATGGATAAAAGAAACATTGTTTCAAGAAAAAACTGTTACAATTATTTTACAAAGCAACCTAGTTGTCCTTTCTAATCTTAATGACTCATCACTGTGGCAATAAACTTTTGTCTAAAAAAGTTTTCCAAGAAAAAATTGATTTTAGCTAGAGGGGTATGCACTTCCACAAATTTTTCAGATAAACTGTATTCTCTCACATTTCTAACACACTTTCACTTCTGAATATTCAAGATTGCAAGAAGGCTGACCACACAGAACTTTCACTTAAACTTCCATTTTTTGTTTTTTGTTTTTCTCACACAGGTGGTTTTTCAGGTTTTCTTAAAACTTGTCTGGGAATGGTGCTGCAGGACTGCAATCCCAGCACTGGATGGGGGAGACGAGCACCTGAGGCTGGAGGATAGCTGTGAGTTTCAGGCTAGCCCGGAGTACTTATCAAGACACTTTTCAAAACAACCATCACACCACACAACAACAACAACAAAAACTGACAATCACAATGAAACACAATTTGTACTGGAGTTCAGCAAACTTTAAACTCACAGCCACGCTTTTATCTCCATGCACACCAGGCCCAAATTCGTCTCTGATTGTTTCAAGGTAAAGTTTGCTCCATTGTGAACGATTCATGGTCAAATCCACGCAGATTCGAAATCAAGGAGTCAACTGTTCGGCTATTAGAGAGTAAATAAGTCCGCTACGGTAGTGGTGTAGAGGGTTAAGGGGATTAGAAGTGTGTTACTCTGTTTCAACCTTGAATGGATGGAATTGCTCTAAGGGGTGAAGCTCCGGGGTGAATTCTGAACACGCTTTCTAGAATTTCTTAATTGCGATTTTCAACATCACACACGCCACCTAATTTTGCAAAGTAACATTAGCTCCACTGATTTTGATAGTTTTATTTATTTTTATTATTATTTACACCCAGCATTGTGCGGACATCGCTGCCTCCTGGACAAAGCTGGACGCCCCAGGGTGGACACGGGGCAGACAGACTTAACCACAGCTCTGCGGGGAGCCTTTCCCCGGGACGACGGGCTGTGTCCGCGGCTCTCCGGTGCTGCTGCTGCTCCCGGGCCGCCCCGAAACGCAAAGAAAGGACGAGGCGCCCACCGAACCCGCACCCTCGCCGCGGGGCGGAGCGGGGGAGGGAGGGAGGGAGGGAGGGAGGGAGAGGAGGCGGCTGCGCGTGCGCAGAGCCGCCGAGGCCCCCCCCCCGCTCCCCGAGTTCCGGGGGAAGTGGCGCCGCGTCACGTCCGGCCTCCCTCTAGCTGCCATCTTGCGTCCCCCGCGTGTGTGCGCCTTATCTCAGCTGGTCTGCCCGAGACCCCCCCTGAGCGCGAACCCTAAGCCCCCCGCGCGGCCCCATTTCCACTCCGACAAGGTACTAAAAAGAAGGCTGTGGACGCCGGCGGCGGCGGCGGCGGGGGAGGAGGAGGACGGGAGCGGGGGCGGGCATTGGCCCGGCCGGAGCGAGACAGGGAGGGACAGGGCTGAGGCGAGAGAGAGAGGAGAGGAGAGGAAAGCGATGCGACGGACAGGCGCTCCCGCTCAGGCCGACTCTCGGGGGCGAGGGCGAGCCAGGGGCGGCTGCCCCGGGGGCGAGGCGACGCCGTCTCTTCCTCCACCTCTCGGCGGAACCCGAGGACAGGAGCCTCAGGTACCGCGAGGCCTGCGGAGAGCGGCGGGGCCGGGCCGGGCCCTGGCTAGGCCGAGGCCGGGCGGGCGGGCGGGCGGGCTGGGGGGGGGAGGGAGTGGCGGGGGTGGGGTGGGGAGGGAGTGCTGATCGGCTGCCGGGAGGGGGGGATGAGCCCGCGTCTGGGCCTGGGGAGGGGGAAGTGGCGGGGAGGGCCGAGGGCGCCTGGGCTCACCCGGCTCGCACCGAGCCGACTTTTTGTTGAGAGCTTTTGGGGGGGGGATCGGGGGAGGGAGGGCGGTGGATTTGGGAGCCGGGCCGCCCGGCCTGCCGAGGCCGTTCTCCGGCCGGCGTCCTGGGAAATAACGAGCGTGGAATGGAGTGAGCCCCACCGTTCTTTGCTGAGGATTGCCCCTCTCTCTCTCTCTCTCTCTCTCTCTCTCTCTCTAGATGAAAGAAACGATCATGAACCAGGAGAAGCTGGCCAAACTTCAGGCCCAAGTGCGCATTGGTGGAAAAGTAAGTTTTTTGGGTTGTGCTTTTTTTTTTTTTTTTTTTTTTAGTTCCCCCTTGCGTTTCTCACTTGGCTTGGCAAGGGAAATCCGCAAAGCTAGCAAGTAAATCCAAGGGAGACGAGACAGATACAGAGAGACGTGGAGGCTGTACATGGGGGGGGGGGGAGATAATTGAATAGAGAAGAAAATAACACTTAATACGCTACTTTATTTGTGTGGTTGTAAGATTACACCATATAAACAGAAGAGAAATGTTTATTTAATTTTATTAAGGGGGGGAAATGTTCTCTCTGCCAAATCCTCTACCCTTGACTTACACAAAATTGGTGCCTCCCCCCCCCCTTTATTTTAAGCTGTGCTGGAGAAAAGATACAGGTACATGCTGGGCAAGCTCTACTCCAGCACTGCATCCCCGGTCTCCCCTTTCTGTTGTTTATTGTTGAAATAAGTTAACCGAATGTCTTGTTTTTTCTGTTCTGCATAATGCTTACTTTTATTTTTGTAAATTAAGACCTTTCTGAACTAAATGCTCAACAAGGTAATTGTCCTTTTCCAGGGTATTTGAAGATACCTTCCTTAATTGGTGTATTTTTGGAATTCATGAACAGTTGGTGTTAGATTGGAAAATACTACCCAAGCACGTGTCTTTTTTGTAATTATCTTCTGGTGGGAGGAGGAAACTGTTGGCTAATTGGTTACTCCTGGTGGGTACTGAGCTTAATGGAGACTCTTTACTGAACCTGGTGTTTGGTTCAGTAATCTGAAGTCCACTCCAGAGGAAGATCTCCTGGTTTCATGTGTTGTGTTAGCACATTCCTGGTGTTGGACAAGGTGTGGCAGCGTGTTGAATCAGAGCTTGTCTTTACTTGGTGAAGCTTGAGGAGCTTCCATAGGTCAAGTGTATTACCTATTAAATTGTAGTGACTTTAAACACTTACCTTCAGGAGAGTCTGCACATGGGTTAAATAAGACACAGCTCTGCTAAGTTAGTGGACTTGGCCAGCATAATAGCCTCCTGATTTGCCTTTGCTGACAGTTGTCTTCAGTTTCCATTCATGCTTTAACATTAGATGTGTCTTGTCCTTTACCTTAAGGCAGTACCTTCAGGTGCTAGGCGGGGCCTGTTTCTTTCAGTGTAGTTATAGGAGTGATGTGCTTGTGTGCAGGTTTTCTCTAATCACTGGGCTTTAACTTGGAGGGGCATCTCTAGGGAAAATGAAAGCCTTCCAAGTTAATCTGATAGAGGAGACTTTGTATCTAGTATTTGCCAAGACAAGACAAAATGTTTCCAGTCCTAATGTGGGAACATTTTTCTATACCTTTTCAGAAACCTTACAGTATCAGTGAGTTTTGAAAAAAACTTAGAGAAAAGCGGTGTTAGAGTTACATACTTTTAGGGGAATATTATTCAAGACCGTTTCCAGTGTCTAATGAAAAATAATTCTTTACATAAACGTAGTAAATTCTATGTTTGTGAAATCTATAGGTGGTGGCCTGTATTTTCGATTCTAATCTTTTCCTGTTGGTATTGTACTTAGTGTTATAGAAGTCTTTTCAGACTGTACAGTTGGGAGTGCCTTAGTATGTCATACAGTTAGTGCAGAGTTGAGGCTTTGAAGACACAGATGGGAAAATAGCTGGAACAGGATTTTGAAAATGAGTAAGAATAACTTAAGAAATAAACTAGGAAAGGCAGTGATGCTTGTGGAAGTCCTCAGTTGGGTGATAAAGAAGAGCCTCTTACCTGGGGAGAAGTAGAAACATGCTCTAGGGAGGGATCTGAGCGATATCGGGAAGAGGGGTAGCCTGTTCCCCTTTAAGAACCTCAAAGAGGCTTATTTGGCTGGGAAGATCTCTGGGTTAAGTAAGAACTTTAGCTTTCTACTCTTGGCTGTGGTAGACATCTATATACAGATTCATTGGTTATTTTGTTTACTATCCCACCTGTGAGAATTAAGGTCTTGATTTTCCTTTGAAAACAAAAGGTTTTGTTTAGGTTGGCACTTGCCACCTCTGATCACTTTTTAAAAGACTTAAAATATTAGGACTTGTAAAAGACATTTGTATCTGAGAATCTAGTGCTTATGAAGAATTCATAAGCCTTTCCTTTCCCATACTCCCATCTTAATCTGCCTTTTTAACTTCATAGTGTGTGAGTTCGTTAACTATCTTTTAATTTTATTATGTATTTGTTTTTATTTGAACCTGGTCTCACTGTTTTTCCCTGGTTTGTCTGAAACTCTCTGTGTGAACTAGGCTAGCCTCAAACTCAGAGGTCTGTCTGCCTCTGCCTCTTCTTCCTGAGCACTGGGACTAAAGATGTGTGTCACCGTGTTCCATCTGGTTAATTCTCTTGTACAGAAGCAAAGATCTGAAAAGAATTAGGGTAGACTGCTGTGGTGTAAATGTTGCTGTCTGCCCTTTTCCTCCCACCAGGGAACTGCTCGCAGAAAGAAGAAGGTGGTTCACAGGACAGCCACAGCAGATGATAAAAAACTGCAGTTCTCCTTAAAGAAGTTAGGAGTGAACAATATCTCTGGTATTGAAGAGGTCAGTGTCAAAGCCTGAAGTGACGGCAAAGTTTTAATGGTCGTACATGAAGTAATTAATTGTCTCGCCCCTGCTGTTGTCAGGTAGTCTATGCCCCGTTAGATGTTTGAGCGTCGGGGAGATGGGAAGCCAGAAAGCTGTTTGCTTACACGTTCCAAGGAGATTGTCACCTGTACTGCAAAGGGGGAACCTCAGCCAGATTTTAGTTTAATGAAAACATTGATGTTTTTAAAAGAGTCTTTGGTGACTGTTACTTATAATAATCGTATTTTCTTTTTTACAGGTGAACATGTTTACAAACCAAGGGACAGTGATCCACTTTAACAACCCGAAAGTTCAGGCGTCTCTGGCAGCAAACACCTTCACCATTACAGGCCACGCTGAGACAAAGCAGCTGACAGAAATGCTTCCCAGCATCCTAAACCAGCTCGGAGCGGACAGTCTGACTAGTTTAAGGAGACTGGCTGAAGCTCTGCCCAAACAATGTGAGTATCCTCAGAGTCACATTTGTGTGATCTCAGGCCTCAGAATTGCTAAGAATGTCTTTAGATGTAGACTATCAACTTATTTACCTAAAGGAAAAACATACCCTTAATTGTTTTTATGTATTTGTGTTTACATACAGGAGACACTGTAGTGATGTGTCTAGTTTTTCTGTGATCATAATACTTGATTTAGTGGATGCTTATCTTTTACCAGCTTACTAGCTTTGAATCACACCAAAATTTTATCTTTATTTGTTAGAGATGAAAAACTGTTAATTTTGGGGTTTGCTGGTAGTTGAGAATTGACAGGCTGGGCATGGTGACCCACACTTGGTAACTAGAGAGAATAATAGGGTTCAGGATCAGCCTGGGCTACAGACATGCTGTCTCAGAAAAATAACACTCCATTTTCTTATTTATTGTTTGTTTTTTGGTTTTCGAGACAGGGTTTCTCTGTGTAGCTTTGCGCCTTTCCTGGAACTCACTTGGTAGCCCAGGCTGGCCTCGAACTCACAGAGATCCGCCTGGCTCTGCTGGTATTAAAGGCGTGCCACCACCACCCGGCCCCATTTTCTTATTTATAATCTTTGTGTTTGGTGATTTCTTGGGGGGGGGTCTTAATTATAAACACATGATAAATTATTGTTGATGTCAATGATAGCTGCCAATATTTTGGTGTTTCAAATTAATAGTTGGATTAGGGATTTTGTTTAGGGCAGGCTACAGCCTAATTGACTTCCATGTACATCAGGCTGTGTTCCCTTTTGATTTCTGTTGCAGTAAACACCATGACCAAAAGCATCTTGAGGAGAAAGGGATTATTTTGTTTGTTTGTTTTTTTACCCCCCATTGCACTTTACAGTTCATCTCGAAGGAAGGCAAGGCAGGAGCTTGAGGCAAACCATGGAGGAATGCTGCTATAGTGACTCATTCTCAGGCTCAGTTTCATAGCCTTTTTTCATTGTTACATGGATATATGTATACGTATACATTCCTAAATATACCTGCTTATGTGTATGTCTTCAGGGCTGACCATTTAGACCTGGACAGACTGTTTTTATCCCAGGCCAACCTGCCCAGAGATGGCACTAACCTACCATGGGCTGGTCCCTCCTGCATCCATTAGCAATAAAGAAAATGCCCCACAGGCATGCCACTAGGCTGATCTGATGGAAGCAATTCCTCATTTGTGGTTCCTTCTTCCCCCTGGGTGTCAAATTAACCAAGATTAGCTACCATAGGCGGCGTGACAACTTCATGCTCCATGTTTTGGCTTAAAAATTAAGAATATGAATGCAGAAGCGAGTCAAGAGGTTTATTCAGTGGCTTGCTGTTTCCTCAGCTGTTTGTTAGATGCTGGCTCATTTTATGCTTTTGGGGACGGGGCATCAAAATGTTTTAGGCCATCTTGAACTTCAAGATCAGCTTTTGAAATTCACTGATGGCTGTGCGGGTTAGAACTGTGGGCTCTTGGAACTCTCCTTTCTGTGTGACGAAAGTGGTCTGGGTGTGGTGGCCCATTCTGTAATGCCAGCCACTGGGAGGCTGAAATAGCATTACAAAGTGGAAATTGTGTTGAGGGCCTGGGCAGATTAAACTGTCTTATTTATGAAAAATAGGCCGGGTGGTGAAGCTCAGTGGTAGAGGTCTTGCTAGCTTATTCAGGGCCCCGAGTTCAGTTCATAGTATCTCACAAAGGAAAGGGAAGAAAAGAGGAACAGTGGATACTTAAGAGTTCAAAGATGCTTTAAATTTGGCCTTTTTGTTGGTTCTTCCCTTCTTGGCTTTTTGAGATAGGTCTCCCCATGTAGCCCTGGCTGGCCTGGAGTTCACTACAGTCTTGCCTTTGCATTTGAAGTTCTGTGGTTGATAGTTGTGAAGTCACCACATTTGGCTTGGTTTTTTCAATTATTTTATTTCAGTATTTATTGGGCTTTATTCCATGCACAGAATATTTAGGGAACTTGCTGGCCTCTTCATTTGCTTCCCAAAAGAAGCCTGACCATAATTGGGTGTGTGGTTTATCTGTACCCTGGGCACTCCCTGCTCACTGTACCGAGTTACTGTCTCCTGTGTTCTGGTCGTTCGTGCCCATCACAATTTCATGTTAGTGGCACTGTAGGGGAAACCACTTGCCATTGTGAGTGTAAGTTGTAACTTGGTGTTTGTTGATCTAAAGAAATTGGCTCGTTACATTATCATTTTTCTTTCACAGCTGTGGATGGAAAAGCACCACTTGCTACTGGAGAGGATGATGATGATGAAGTCCCAGGTAAGAATCACTTTGACAAGGGAGAAAAAGGAATCTTTGCAGAAAAAATGCCGGCATGGTGGTGGTGAGTTAAAGCCAGTGAATGTGGGGAAACAGGAACAGGACCCTCACTTAGGAACTGAAGCTACTCGGAAACACTGGTTTATTAAAAAGCATGGAGAAGTTGAGTAACTTGGTTAGCAGTGTTTTTCTTTTTTAGTTTGTTTGAAACATTGTTTCAATATGTAGCTTGAATTTGAGAACCTGACTCAGCCTCTTGAGTGCTGGGATTACAGACATGTGACACCATGTCCAACTAAATTATGTTGAGTTTATGTCCTGTGGAAGCATCAAAAAAATGCATACAATTTTCCACTTTTGACAAATATCCCTGAAACCTTGGAGAGACTCAGATCGTGCCATGGTAGTCTTTAGTTCTGTTCTGTTGATGAGTGGATTGTAGCTGGTTCTTAAACTGAGGGAGGATGAGTGATAAACAGAGTCTTAAGCATGATGCTCTCTGTCAGCTTGCCAGACCACACTTAACTGCCAAAGTGGTCTCATGGGAGGTGACAAGCTTAAATGTGAGATCATTTCCACAAATATCTGGTTTTTTTTTTTTTTTTTTTGAGCAGGGGATCGAACCCAGGGCCCCAGCGCTCTTCCACTGAGCTAAATCCCCAACCCCCCAAATCTGTGTTATTTTGTAGAACTGGCTTTCTTTTTCCAGGATAACTGTTTGATTCTTTTTTAGATCTGGTGGAGAATTTTGATGAGGCGTCTAAGAACGAGGCAAACTAAACTGAGGCGACTTCTGGAGACGGTGACACCTGCAGAAGTTACAGGAGCTGCTGTTTTATATCATGACTGCTTTTTAAAATTCTTTTGTTTATGGATCTGATAAAATCTAGATCGCTAATATTTTTAAGCCCGAGCCCCTTGGACACCGCAGCTCTTTCAGTTTTTGCTTAAACACAATTCATTCTTTGCAGCAAATTAAGCTGAAGAAGCCTGGGAATAAAGTTTGGAAAAGGGTTAATAAAATTCTTTGCCTAGTATATGGTTTGTTTATTTATTTGGCACTGATCTATACATAGTGAGCAGTTGTCTATAGAAAGTTGGTCATGGTGTGGTCATACTGATAACATGTGGTGAAAATTCAACAATTAGTATGGAAGTGTTGGAGAGTTGCTCCTTCACCAACCCTGAGGGCTTCCACGCTCTGTGTGGTGGATGTGCTAAGAGGACAGGATTCTGGGGGTAAACTAGGGTGCTTTTTCTCTTGGTGTTTATTGTAAGCATATAATGTCTTTATGCATCTTTTTGTTTATTTGTTTTTGTTTTGCGAGACAGTTTCTCTGTGTAGCTTTGCGCCTTTCCTGGAACTCAGACTGGCCTCGATCTCACAGAGATCCGCCTGGCTCTGCCTCCCGAGTGCTGGGATTAAAGGCGTGTGCCACCACTGCCCGTCGCATCTCCTCTTTAAAGATTTGTGTGTGTGTGTATGTGTGTGTGTGTGTGTCTGTCTTTCTGTGCACCATGTGCATGCCTAGCATCTGCAGAGGTCAGAAGAGGGTACTGGATCCCTGAACTGGGTTTCCTTATGTACATGGTTGTGAGGCTCCATGTATGTGGGTGCTAGGAATGGAACCTGGGTCCTCTGGAAGAGCAGTGAGTGCTCTCAACTGCTGAGCCATCTCCAGCCCTGCATTTCAGTTAACACATCGTAAGTTTATGAGGTGTGAGCTAGTACCTCCATTTTGTATGTATAACCTGATACTTTCAGTTACTAATTTCCAAGGCTCTATGTCAACGGATGCCGTAACTGCCACCATCATGGCAATATTGACCAGGTCCATCATCCCCAGCAAGTTCCCGCAGCTGCTCAGCATTCGTGCACAGAGGAGAGCTGAGAACTGCCTTTGCTATGAATCGTTTTAAATGTGTGCTGTGGTTCGCACTTCCCCTTTTAAAGTGCTGTACAGCTGTGCTCCAGAATTGCTGTGCAGTTAGTTGTGCCGAATGGGAAGGTGGAACTTGCAGTTATCCTGTCATTCAAGGTAGACTGCTACAGTAACAAGGATCCTGAGGTCTCAACAGCTTAAAAACCCTAGTTACTCCAGACACTTAAGGGTGAGGTGGGATGTAAACACATTGCATCACTGCCTGCCCAGTGACGGGGCATTCCCTGACTCTGGCATAGGAAATAGGGTAAATCTGTCCCCTGGGAAAACTGTTTTAGAGTCCAAGCAAGTGGAATGGCTAAGCCCGAGTCCTGTGAGGGGGCCCTGAGAGTTTGCACTCCTGGGTAATGTTGCCATTTTTTAATAGGGGAGTTAGAAACATTCTCAGTTCACCCCAGGATGTCAGCTCTCGGGTGACAGTGACATACTCTGAGTTGGTAGAGATGGCTGCTGCCTGGCTGTGACTTAGAGCTATAGGAAGGGTTTCCAGCTGGGTCTGTCCCAGTACAGAAGTTAAACCTGTTCTGTCCCTAACCAGAGATGATTCCTCAGCCTCTGCAAGTGTTTTGGTGATTGTTCGCTGAGTGACCGACCGTGTGTTGGTAGCTGTGGATTAGTAAGGAAACAGTTCCATAATCTCCCATCATCAGGAAGAGCTTTGCTCCAAAGGTTCATCCAATTTGATGCCTGGTTTGCTTATGCTCTACTTTATTGCAGGAGCAGCATTTAATTAGAACCTTGCCAGCCTTGTGATGGAAAAGGTGGCACATCACCAGCTGGGAAGTGCTACATGTAATTACCACAGATTACATCAGCCAGAGGAGGCACTGTTCCTGTCTCCTGTTCAGAGTAGCTGGTGTTGGTAATAGCACAGTCTACCTTATTAGCCTTGCAGTTTTTCTTTGTCGATAATTTCTGGGGCTACTACTGGTAAAGAGCAGCATAATCACTTGTTTTCCTAATTATTAAAATCTTAAAGGAGGGCTGTGAACAGATGAAGAAAATGTAAGATGTAAAATTACTTGTCTGAGTGAGTTTCAGCCCCTTTAGTAGAATAAGATTCAAACCCAGGCCACTACCTACCAGGAAGAATTTTAGGCCCTGGCAGGTTAAAGGAGAAGACTATTGTCTTGCTGATGATTTCTTGCCTGTTGGTTAAGGCTGGTTTTCTCCTAGCCATCAGGAAAATGCAAATTGAACTACTTAGAGGGAGCACTTCGCTCAGTCAAAATGGCCACCTTCAAGAAACGCTGGCAAGGATGTGGGAAAGAGGAGGCCTTAATTACAGTTGGTGGGAGTGCAAATGACTACAGCCATTATGGAATCAATAAGGGTGTTCCCCCAAAAAGTAAAACTACCATATGACCCAGCTGTACTATTCCTGGCTATATATACTCAGAGAATTCGGTATCCTACCAAAAAGATACTTGTACATGCAAGCTCATTGCTGCTGTGTTCACAAGGGCAAGGAGATGGACCAACCTAGATGCTCATCCACAGATGGGTAATGAAAACTGGTATGTGTACTTGATGGAATTTTATTCCACTGTAAAGATAAAAAAAAAAAATCCAGGAAAACAGGTGGATCTAGAAAGCACACATTAAGCTAGGTGACCCAAACTCAGACAAAAACTACATTCTCTAGTATGCAGATCCTAACTTGTAATACATACCTGAATATAGACATGAGCATGAATATAAAGCCTTCAAAGACTAGGAAAGAGGGTAAGGAGATGTTGAAGAAGGGGTGGTGGGGACAAGAGGAGACATCCAAATGGGAAGGAGACTTCAGGGGAAGTTAGAGTGTGGAGGCTATCTACTAAAACACTTTATGAAAAATGCCATAATGACATCTTAATACTTTATGTGCTAATTTAAAAACAAATTTTCAAAACTTAAGATCTGAAACCAGGGCTGTACACTAGTGAAATAGACATCTCCATCTGAAAGTTCTTAGGGTGACTGTCTTCATACTGGTTAAAAGCACACGTGTGTGCTTCCCACAGAACCCTGTGGCTATTTGGAAACAGGTTTAGAACAGAGACCTACAGCTGCAGCTGCATTCTGCCTGCTTCCTTTGCTAACAGGGGGCACAGGTTCTTCCCTACCCTACATTCCAGGAAAGTAAACACAGGAGACAGACGTACCACTACTTGGAAAGAAGTCTTAAGACAAAAACATTTTTCAGCTTTTCCAAAACCCCCGATTCTAAACCTAATCGTTGCACAGGTTTTCATCACTCCAGTCAGCACAGTCTTGGATGCCGTTTCTGCAGCGACTTCTGGGAATGCAGGCACAGTCAGCGAAGAAAACAGTGTCACATCTCCAGCCTGGGCATGCTGGGCACTGCGAAACTAGACAATGGTATTTATTTTTAAAAGCCTAACTTAAAATGTCAACTGGAAAAAAAAATAGCCCTTTAGGTTTAAAAAAATATTAGTGAAACTATCTCCTGGGAAAACTGCAGATGATTATTGAAGAGTCTATACATAGTTTGAAAAGCCAGAGACGATACTGCCTCTCCCCATCAGCCCAAAGTAAACATACCGACATACTACATAAACAGGCAAGGGTCCCCTTGAGTTGGGGCAGTCAGTCAACAGGGGAACCAGGTCTTGGCTAATTGGCAGCTAGCCAGAAGCAAAGACTTTGTGTGTGTGTGTGTGTGTGTGTGTGTGTGTGTGTGTGTGTGTGTGTGTATGTGTATGTGGTTTTTTTTCCCAAGACAGGGTTTCTCTGTGTAGCTTTGGAGCCTGTCCTGGAACTAGACCTGTAGACCAGGCTGGCATTGAACTCAGCAATCTGCCTGCCTCTGCCTCCTGAGTGCCGGGATTAAAGGCAGGCGAGCATCACTGCTGGGCTGCAAAGGCCCTCTTTACACTTCCATCCCTTTGTTACAGAGCCAGACTTCTTAACTACAAGGATGCATTTCCATCCTATCCATCACTGGCAAAGAGCTGATCTTCCGTTCTGTGTGTGTTTCTGACGAAGCTTTGCAATATATCAACTGGAGCCATCATGCACTGGAATTGTGTTTACCGGCTGGGGCCTTGCCTGCCTGTGAAATGGGATGGGTGCAGCTCAGTGTTAAGCCATGTTGGAACATGTTGGGGACAAGGATGGCAGTGAGGAAGAAAAGACAAAGTTAGCAGCTACTTTTCTGAGAGCTGAAGCATTGAACAAACTCTCCGCAGATCTTCCAAAACTGCCAAAGAAACCCAAATCAAAGTTGATAGGAGACAAGAGCTTTCTTCTATTGAGAACCTTTTCTTGTAAAAGTGACTTTGTTGACGTCTTTGCTGGAGAACTCGTCTACTTTAAACAGACATGAACTAATGACATCATGTAGTTCCTGCCCTCTTCCTCCTCCTTCCCCTCCATATCCTCCTCCATTTCCTCCTCCTTCCTTTTCATTTCCTCCTCCTTTCCCTCCACTTCCTCCTCCTTCCCCTCAATTTCTTCCTCCCTCTTCTTAATCTCCTTCCCCTCCATTTCCTCCTCCTTCCCCTCCACTTCCTCCTCCTTCCCCTCCACTTCCTCCTCCCACCCTCCTTTCTTCTCTCCTTTCCTCCCTCCTTCCTATTTGTTCGGGTTCCGTGGTGGGGCTAGGAACACAAGCCAGGACAACCCTCAGCCTGCCGAGCCTGCTCTCCACCTCAGAGCTGCCTGCAACCCAGGGAGTGGCGGAGTCTCTTGTCTGTGGATGTAAACACCCTTCAGAAGGTGTCTAAGTTGGAGCTTACTTATGTAATTGAAGTGTCAGGGTGGCCACTCCCAAAACCATTAGAAGGATCAACTGTGGGCTTTTCATTTTTACCTGATTCATCCGAGCAGTCCCCACAGTCATTCCTTATGTCACAGACCCTGTCCACATATATCCATGTCTTCCGGTTGGGACACTTGAAAATCAAGTTCTGTGGGAGACTGCTGGGCATTTGACCTATATTGTACAAATACATTAATTCTAATGGAAAACTTATTCATGAAAATGTTTGCTACTACTACTACTACTACTACCACAACTCCTTTACAGACAGGGTCTTACTGTGTAGATCTAGCTGGGGCTAGCCTTGAACTCAGAGACCCACCTGCCTCTGCCTCCCAAATGCATGCACCACACTGCCCAGCCCTGGCCACTCTGGAATAGTAGTTGAAGATGTGTTACATTTGTTTATGCTGTGGAATATTTGTTTAAGGATGCAAAGATGTGTTGTATTCTTTTATGTTGCATTTGTTTAACTCTGTGAAGCTGTCTTACTTTGGCTGTCTAAAACACCTGATTGGTCAGGCAGGAGAGAGAAGTAGGCGGGGCTGGCAGGCAGAGAGAATAAATGGGAGGAGAAATCTGGGAAGAGAGAGATCAGGGAGTGAGGAAAGAAGAAGGAGAGAGGACACCAGGGGCCAGCTACATAGCCAGGCACTGAGTAAGAGGTAAAGAAAGATATCTAGAAGAGAGAAAGATAAAAGCCTATGGTGATATTTTATTTGTACTGAAATGTGATTTTAATTTTATGTTAATAAATAAAGTTGCCCTGGGGTCAGAGCTATTAGAGCCATAGCAAGAGCGTGGTGGTTAGAAGAGCTAGGTAGATTTCTGTGTGTTCAGGGATACAGCCAGTATTGGAGACATACGCCTTTAAGACCTGGAGGGCGGTACTTACAGGCAGTGATGAGGCAGTCATGTGTTTGGGTTTACAACCAATGAGAAGTCAGAACAGAAAGACTATTTAAAGACAGACAAACAGGAAGTAGCTCTCTCTCGGGGAAGCTAGGAGCACTGCAGGAGGTAAGATTTTATCTCTGAGCTCTGACCTCTCGGCTTTCTCTTTTACATTGGCTCTGTGTTTCTTATTTTAATAAAACGATTGGTTACATCTACAAAAGCCCAAAGGCAAAAGGGAGATGGGATCATTTAAGTTAGAAAAGCTGGCTAGAAACAAGCCAAGCTAAGGCGGGGCATTAATAAGTAATAGGACTCTGTGTGATTTATTTGGGAGCTGGGTGGTGGGCCCTAAAGAGTAAGAGACTAAAAACAACCACTACAGTCCCCTCACCACAGTAGGCGGCAGACTCATCCCCGCCATCCTCGCAGTCCATCTTGCCATCACAAAGCAGAGAAGGCAGCAAGCAAGTCGTGCGGTCCTCACACAGGAAGCCTGGATGCTGTGAAGCTGTTCTGCAGGGGTGATACGTCCGGTCTGAAAGATGGAAGAACGCTGGCTAGCCTCCCCTCCTCTGCTTTGTGCCGTGGTCCCCATTATTTCTTCTCCTTCTTTTCTTTCCCACCCAGACTCCCAAACTCTCCAGGCAGAGGCCTCCTTAACGTGTTGGTTCTTCCTTTCCCCTCCACACCATTGGCATCTGGCAAACAAGTGTAGGATCACTCCCGGCAAGAGGTAATAGCAGGCAGCTGAGGGGTCAACAGGCCTGGTTCCTGGTGTGAGCTTTATGATGGATTGGGTACACAGTCCTATTATTTTCCTAGCTGAGGTAAGAACAAAGGTAACCTTGTCAACCTCAAAGTCATATTGTGAGTCAAATTAAATTGAGATTTTTTTGGTGGGGGGAGAGGTCTTGGACATTGAACTCAGGTTCTTGCCCATCCTGGGCAAGTTCTCTACCAGTAAGTTACAACCTGGCCTCTGATCAAGATGACGACGACGGTGAGCGATGATAACATTGAGACAATGTGTCTTAGCTCAGACTGACCTTCTAATCACTGACCTTGAATGTGATCCTCCAGTCTCTAGCTCTGGAGTACTGTGACGACAAGTTTGTGTCACCAGGCCTCATGTTTGCGGTACTGGGGACAAAATCTAGGACTTCCTGCATTCTAGGCAGGTACTTTACGACTGAGCTACACCCTCAGTCCCCAAGTGATAGTATTTTAAAATACAACAGAATCTACTTATTTGAAAGGTCTTTTAAAACATCTCAAGTGTTATGAAAAAAAAATTAAAAACTGATGGAAGATAAACTATAGAAATACTGGTGTGTACCAGGCTTTTTCTTTTATACCATCAACCAGCTCCCAGATCATGACATGGAGACTTCTTTTTAGTTATGAATGCTCAGCCTAGCTTAGGCTCGTTTCTGGCTAGCTCTTTTAAGTTAACCTGCTTCTCTTTGTCTACCTTTTGCCTCGGGGCTTTTTACCTTTCTTCTGTATATCTTACTTTCTTGCTGTCTCCATGTCTGGCTGGCCACTGCCTAGCTTCTGCCCTGGGTGCGTCCCTCTCTTTCTCCCTCTTCTCTTCTTTCTTCTTCTTCTTTTTTTTTTGCTTCTCTCAAGCCTAGATTTCTTCTCCTGTTTACTCTCTCTGCCTGCCAGCCCCACCTATCCTTGCCTAGCTATTGGCTGTTCAGCTCTTCATTAGATCATCAGGTGCCTTAAGCGGGCAGGGTGAAGCAAATGCCACACATCTTTACCTAATTAAACAAATGCAGCAGAAACAAATGTAACACACCTTTACACAGTTAAAGTAACACGCTTGTGTCTCTGCATCGTTGTGTGTCTCCCCCCCCTCCAATCCCTTAAGACTGTTCAGAGTGGCGGAATATCTGAGGCACTCGGTTTGGAGTTTGCTTGATGAGGGTGCATTCTCATCTTGAACAATTAAGAGGCAGATAAAACCAGATCCAATAGGTGCTGGCATTGTGGGTTTAGAATCCTTATTCTGGTCATCTGAAGGAATTGGTATCAGTTTGGATCCTCTGAAGAACTGATGCCGGGATGGGATGGGATGTGACGCTGTGGTGGGGAGTTAGGACCTGGGGCAATGTCTATAAAGGAGAAGGGAGGGGTCAAGCACAGGAGGGGACCCTTAAACCCTGGTGCTAGTCTAATGCCCGTGGCAGGACAGGGTTAATAAAGGCCCGTGTGTGAAGAGTCCCTTCACATGGATGGGCTGGTTCAAGTGTGTGTGTGTGTGTGTGTGTGTGTGTGTGTGTGTATGTAATTGCAGTGGTCACATGATGCTGGACCACTTTTCATTCAACACCCATTTCTTGACTACTCATGCTGAGGCTTTGTTTTTAATTTTTACATTTATTTGAGCACACGTGTGCTCGTGTGGGCATGTGTGCACCCGCCAGCCACAATGCTCATGTGGAGGGCTAAGAACAATTTGCAGGAGTTGATTTTTCTCCTTCCGCCTTGTGGGGCTTGAGGACTGAGCTCAGGTCATGAAGCTCAGCAGCAAGTGTGTCCTCATCCACTGAGCCATCTTCAAGCCACTGTTTGTTTGTTCATTTGTTTGTTGTTTGGTTGGTTTTGAGATAGTCTTGCTATGTAGTCCAGGCTGGCTTGACCTTGTGACCCACCTGCACCTCCCCATGACACCCGACCTGGCTTCCCAGTGTTCTTTTTCATACTTCTTCCTCACATACCTCAGGTTTGATGTGAAATAAAGTCCATGTCCTTTCCATCCCCGAAACAGTCTAACTCAGGGTTCCCTACAAGGCTCAGCTCAATTTCAGTTCCTTCATTCCCATGGCCCTTGTCTCCAGTCCTCGATGATTTCTCTCCAGTTCTACTCCTAATGATCCACTCGCTATTCCACCATCCGTGGCCCTTTCTAGAGTGGAAATCCCTTGTAGGTGGAGACCATATCCTGTGCACACTTCAGAGTCAGGCTGACCTGGGTCAGAATGGAGGCTTGTTTACTTCAGAGCTACATGATCCAGGGCAAGTTGTCTCCTCTCCCCCAGTGTCTGTCGTAACCGCCGTAACAACAGGCACCTTGCAGGAGTTGAGGCTAGAGAGAGGATGTGCAAATGGCTGGTGGCTGGCACATAGCACATGCCAACCACTCCCCACCCATAGGTTCACCCATTTTGGAAACCTATACAGTGTAAATACACGTGTGTGGAGACACATACCTGCGGGCTTCGTCAGTATCCCGAAAGTGATCCCAACAGCAATCGCTGTAGCGACAACTCCGAGCACCAGGAACGCCACACAGGAAGTCACGAGACATTTTCTGGTGGGAAGGCAGCTGTGACCTGCCACAGCAACACACACAGACATGAAAGAGCAAGTCATTACAGAGCAGGGGCCCCTGTGAGGGACAGTGGTCACCAGCCAAGTGTCATCCATGACATTCTCAGTATAGAGTGCCAGACGTGTTTTAGCCATAGTTACAGTGCTGGTTTTCCTGTATATGGCTTTCCTATCCCTCCCTCTGGGAAGCCAGCGGCATGGTAAATGAGGGCCTCTCTGGCAGATGGATGATGAAGCGGCAAGAAGATTAAAGGAGCAGAACTGACTGTAGTTGTTTTGAGACAGTAGTTTTAGTGCCTGTCCTGTAGCTCGCTCTGTAGACCAAGGCTGGCCTCGAATTTACAGAGATCCACTTGGCTTTGCCTCCTGAGTGTTGGGATTAAAGGCATGCACCACTACCTGGCTTAGTTTTTTTTTTTTTTTTTAAATCTGCCATCCAGCTCCCAAATAAATACATGGATGGAGACTTATTTGTTGTTGTTTTTTACTCTTAAGCACTTTACTTTTTGGGGGGCCCACCACCCAGCTCCCAAATAAACCACACACAGAGGCATATTCTTACTTATGAATGCCCGGCCTTAGCTTGGCTTGTTTCTAGCCAGCTTTCCTTATAAATTATCCCGTCTACCCTTTGCCTCTGGGCTTTTACCTTTTTCTGTTTCTGTCTGTCTGTCACTCTTACTCCACTGCTGGTTCTGTGGCTGGGTGGCTGGGCCCCTTGCGTCCTCCTCCTTCTCTAACTCCTTTTTCTCGCCTCTCGCTCTTCCCAGATTTCTCCTTCTATTTATTCTCTCTGCCTGCCAGCCCTGCCTATCCTTTCTCCTGCCTTGCTATTGACTGTTCATCTCTTTATTAGACCATCAGGTGTTCTAGACAGGCAAAGTAACACAGCTTCACAGAGTTAAACAAATGCAACATAAAGGAATGCAACACATCTTTGCATCATTAAACAAATGTTGCACAGCATAAATAAATGTAATACATCTTTTTTTTTTTTTTTTTGGTTTTTCGAGACAGGGTTTCTCTGTGTAGCTTTGCGCCTTTCCTGGAACTCACTTGGTAGCCCAGGCTGGCCTCGAACTCACAGAGATCCGCCTGGCTCTGCCTCCCGAGTGCTGGGATTAAAGGCGTGCGCCACCACCGCCCGGCCTGTAATACATCTTAAAATAATATTCTACAATACTTATTCTTACTTACGAATGCCTGGCTTTAGCTTGGTTTGTTTCTAGCCAGCTTTTCTGTGGGAGCCCGTTCTGGGGTTCCTCGTGGCTTTACCCAGCAGGTCCGAATAGAGGATGATCAGGACCACGGGCCTGAGTGCCGGTGTCTGAGATGGCCTGCACTTGGCTGTGCTGGGGGAGGAGGTCTTTTGCTCCACCCCTTGGCGTCTCTATAAAAACCCTGGACCAGAGACAGTCTGGGCCCGTTGGAATAGGTTCCAGGCTCTCTCGAGGCTATCCTTTAATTTCTATCTGTTTATCTCCACAAGATGCTCTGCTATAAATCCTTCTATCTAATATTTCCTGCTGCTCGCACTCAAGAAAACTCTGGGAAGCTGTGGGGGTGGTGGGTAAACGCCCCACAGAATGGCGCCCGAACAGGGACTAAAGAAAAAAAGGGACTAAAGAAAAAAAGGGACTAAAGAAAAAAAAGGGACTAAAGAAAAAAAAGGGATTAAAGAAAAAAAGGGACTAAAGAAAAAAAGGGACTAAAGAAAAAAAGGGGGAACCAAAAAAAGGGGGGACTAAAGACAAATGAACAGGGACTAAAGACAAAGTAATAGGGACTAAAGATAAAGGAAAATAATAGTTTTATTACAGAGTTTTTGGTGAAAGTGCTGAGTCAGCCCTGCCAGTGGAAAGGCATGCCGGTGTTATGGAATATATATATTTTATATATATATTTTTTGGTGAGGCAGGGGTTTTATCCTCGAGAGAAAAGGAAAGCGGGCTGGAAGGATGTCCGATGCTGCAGCGAAATTCTCTTCTGTCAAAATTTTCTATCTTCTATCCCTTTCTCAATTTCTATCTGTGAAAAATAAGTAAGGTATAGGGTAGTAATATAGTTTAGGAAAAACTTAGAAGTGTAACATTGTGTAGGAAAAAATAAGTAAGGCAACTAGACAGAAAAACTCTTCAATTTTCTAACTTTGGGGGCTTTGAAAGCAAACTGGGGGAAAAATCTTTCTTTGGGCTTTACGGGTAGTAAAAAAGCTCTTCTCTGAGCTTATGGGGAAAAAAAAGTTTCCTATGGAAGCTTTTGACCTGGGGACAGCTGAAATGCTAAGTCCAAGCAGCAGGAGAAAGTGATTTCTCCCTGAGGCAAAAATGAGGGTGTAAGAAGTCAAAGTTTAAAGTTGGGAAGTTTTGGGAAATGTTGGTCTTCTGGGGGGGGGGGAACCTTTCTCTTAAACTATAAAGCTTTTCTTGAAAAATTTGGGGGGAAAATCTCTCTAAAAAGCCTTAATCTTTTTCAAAAGCTCTCTTAAACTTAAAAACTAAAAATTAATTTGACAAAAATTAGAATCACCTGAAGATATTAGTATGGGGACCACCTGTGATTAGCTCTAAGGGAAAACAACAAACTTAAGACAGCAAAACCTCTAAGTTCTTTCAAGCTTTAACAATCCTCCCTGCAATGCAGGAGGCAGGAAAAAATTTCTAAAAACCCCTTCTAAGCTCTGTCTCTTCAAGCTAGTAAAAGACAGTGGGTCAGAGTACCCTGAGGGAAATGCTTGGGGAGAGTAAGGGTGAAGAGCTACAGAGAACCCAAAGGGCAGGAAACTTTGCCTGAGAAAAGCAGAAAAACCAAGCTTTTCTGTTACAGCTGAGCTGAGGCAGCAAAGGTTTTGAGTGAGCATTTCAGAATGAAAAGGTGCTCCTAATCATCCTAATGCAAAGATCCCCTGAAGCAATGCAAACTTGAACATTGTATCCTCGCTTTTGACCAAAAACCTAGAGGCAACTGGCCAGCGTCTCTGAGTTGGAGTGCATTTCGGGGATACTAGGGTTCCTGCAGTTGCAAACTTCCTGGAGCACAGAGCTGAGGCAGGAAGGTGCAGGACCCAGGGGAAGATTGCTAATGAACAAAGCAAGCTAAAGCAGGTGGGAACGGCACAGTTGTCCACTTTCCTACAAGTCCCAGGTTGATAGGTCCACAGCTGCAAAAAGAAATCTGAGAAAAGCTTTCCTATCAGAGAAAGGACCTTTCTGGGAAAACAGTAAAGCTGAACTGTGTCTGAAGCAGTCGTGCTGCTGAGTCAGAACGCTGTCTGGGGAAAGAGCCCAGCCAGGGCAGAACAGAACTATCCAGGAGTAAAGCTTTTCTGTCAGAGAAAGCACCTCTTTGAGAAAGCTTTGTTTCAACTGACTCCCTGAGATGAGGGAGTGTAGCCCTGAGGGGTGACTGCCTCTGGCATAAGCTCTGTCCTTGAGTACCCATACAAGCAAACCCAACCCACTGGGGGACTGGGCCAGGTGAAGGCCTGATGAGGCAAAACACCTGTTCTAATGGGAGTTTAGAAATGGCAAAAACCTCCCTTGTTAGATTTTCAGTCTGTACGCAAACCACGCAGACCCCGAAAACAAACGGACAAAAAGCCCCTACCTTCAGTAGCAGGGAAAGCCGCTGCTCTAGTGTCGGAAACTGTTTCTGGGGTAGAGGGGATAAACTGAGACCAAACTGGGAACTGTCTGGGAGAAAGACTCTGAAGAAACAGAGAAGGGACATAATCCTCCCCAGAAAATATGACCTGAAAAAGCTGCTAGAATTTGAGGCAGATTCAGGGGGAGAAAGAAAGCCCTACCTCCAAAAGCAGCTAGCAGAGGAACAGAGCCGCAGACAGATAGCTGAAGCTCTGCATCTGGGGGGGGAAGGAACAAGCAAAATGAGAATAAGATCAGTGGGAGAAAATTTCTCTGAAAGAGCTATGGAAAAGCTCTGTTGCAAATGATCTTGTTTTTCACTGACTGGCTAAGACAAACACAAGCCCCGAGGAAAGTTGCTATCAGAAATGCCAGCCTCAGTGCCAGCTAACGAGGCAGGTGCGGTTCTGATCCAGGGCCAGTGTCAAGTGAAGGAGAGACACCTATTAAAGCCAGCTGAGGAGAATAGAAACCTCCCAATGTGCCATAGCTAAAAATGTAAAATGCTTGTTCAAATCTCCCGTTACAAAAACAAAAAACTTTGTTCAAACCTCCCGGGCAAGAATTTGTAAGCAAGTCTGGTAAAAGAGAACCAGTTGACTCTCAAACCCGATAAGAAATATGGGAAATGATATAAGGGACTGATATAAGGGACTGATATGGGACTGATATTATTATGGACTGATATAAGGGAAATGCATTCTGGGAAAGGTAGTTTTTCTGCTAAAGATGGCGACATTGCCCTGAAACACTTTTGTCAGCTCAAAAATACGTTTATGGTAAACTTAAAATACAGTCTTTAAAAAGAATAAGGAGGAAAATCATCTAAGAGTTTAAGTGTCAGTTCCAATGAAAAATTGAAAGGATACGGAACTAGGTGCTTCGTGGTTTGGGGCTCCGTTGGTAAAATGCCTTATTTACCCTAATAGCTGTGCAAAGTTTTTACGGCAGTTGGATGACAAAAAGCTACCTATAAGAGCAAACAAGTCACTTTAAAATCCTTAAAATACCACCTAATAGCTGTGCAGTTTTTGGTGAAGAGCTTTACAGCAGCTAAATATGATAATTTCACCCTCAGCGTAAAGTTTTTCAGTAGAACAAACCAAAAGTACTGCTGTGATAGAAACGTTTGTATGAAATGAAGCATTTAGGGGAACTACTATGAATTTGGGTGAAGGGACAGCCTCTAGTTAAAAACTGTCTACCACTGACAGTGCATCTCTGCTGGTCCGGAACGGCTGAGAGAACTGGTAACTTTGGGGTGTGGCTTTGTCCGGAGAATGTTACAGTACCCTAGCAACAAGTATCACAACTCTATAATGACAACACTCACTAAATCCCAGTGCTTTATAACAAAACTGACTATGAACTCTAAACTTTAGAAATGATGTATGTACTTCCTGTCTAGTTAAGAGAATCTTTATAATAGAGATAGTGATAATTAAGAGTAAGAAGTAGAAAAATGAAAATAAGATATGTGAGTTTGTAGAAATTCTGTCTTGTGGGGAGAGATCCAAGATGGCGGAGACAAGCAGACGCAGGTAGGCCTGTGGCAGCGGCCCGCAGAGGTGGATGGGTCCGGCGGCAGCGGCCGACAGGGACATTTAGGCCGGCGGTAGCCGGCGGAGACATTCAGGCCCAGTGGCGGTCCACAGAGGTGGACAGGCCCTGCTGCAGAGATAAGCAGACAGAGGTGGACGGGCCCGGCGGTGGCGGCCGACAGAGACATTCAGGCCCAGCGGCGGCGGCCCACAGAAGTAGACAGGCCACTGGGCAGAAACGGGCGGACGCAGGTGGGTCCGCAGCGGCGACTCGCGAAGGTGGAAGGGCCCGGTGGCAGCGGCCGACAGGGACATACAGGCCCAGCGGCAACCGGGAGACACATACACGCCTGGTGGCAGTTCGCAGAGGTGGATGGGCCCGGCAGCAGTGACGGGCAGGGGTAGGTAGGCCCGCGGTGGCAGCCGGCAGAGACATACAGGCCCATTGGCCGCCCGCAGAGGCAGACAGACCCAGGGACATACAGGCCCTGCGGCAGAGACAAGTGGACCAAGGTGGGCCTGTGGCGGCGGGCCACAGGGGTGGACAGGCCCAGGGACGGAGAGGGGCGGATGCAGCTTGGAACGGGGACGCCCCTAGCCCCAACACCTGGGGAAGAGGTTATCTCCGTGGGTCAGAACCAGGGCGAGTCTGGGCACTCCGTTTGGGGACAACCCAGGGCCCAACTGCTGATCCTGTGAAACCCAACAACTTGGAGGAGTTGGTGAGACTACCCTGCTCAGCTGAAACCCATCTGGGAGAGGATTCAGATGCCTACAGTTTGAAGTCTGAAGAAACAAGATCAGCTGAGGAGTTGACAAATGAACAAAACGTGACCTGGGAACACAGAAGAAGGCGCTACCCAGCCACTAAACCAGATCACCAGAATCATAAGTATATAATTCATCGACTGAAATCAGCTGTCCCTGAAGAAACAGCCCAATAGCACCAATTTAACCAAGAACCCCTACTAAACCAAGACTAAAAATTAGAACAAGTGAGGCACTCTCAGACACAGACACCACCTGCACCGCACAGAGGAAAATATGAGTAGACGCCAGTGCAAAAATACAGGCAACAACATAAAGACCTATATGGCAACATCAGAACCTAGTGATTCTATACCTGCAAGACCTAAACATACCATGACAGAAGAAACAGAAGAGATCAACCCTAAAAATGACTTTAAGAAGATGATAGAGGCCCTTAAAGAAGAAATAAAACATTCCCTCAATGAGGAAATAAAAACTTTCCTTAAAGAGGAAATGAAAAACTACCTTAAAGAGGAAATAAAAACTTTCCTTAAACAGGAAATGAAACACTCTCTTAAAGAGGAAATAAGAACTTCCCTTAAAGAGGAAATGAAAAACTCCATTAAAGAGGAAATTAAAAACTCCCTTAAAGAAATGGAAGAAAAAATGAACAAAAAATGGGAAGAAATTCTGTCTTGTTATATCTGTGTTAAGAAATCTTTAGGTGTTTGCTAAGTTAGATATATGCTAATGGTAGCCTATATAAGTTTGTAAAATAGATCT
Organism: Peromyscus maniculatus bairdii; assembly: GCF_049852395.1. NCBI lineage: Eukaryota > Metazoa > Chordata > Mammalia > Rodentia > Cricetidae > Peromyscus > Peromyscus maniculatus. The sequence continues at coordinate 77,147,769 of NC_134866.1, read as the reverse complement.
ATAGAGTTCCTTTAAGAATATAAGCTTGTAAGAAGTATCTAAGGTAGTCTTAAGACATGTAGTAATAAGCTTGTAAGATGCTAGTTGTAAATGTAAGTTTAAGAAATAAGATGGAATGAATATAAGTATATAAGAATTAATAAGAAATATATTTGCTAAAGTAGTTCTATAGTTTCCTTAAAGTATAAATAAGTAGATGTTAATATGCGAGTTTGTAAAAATGTTAATGTTGAGTGAGTTTATGCTTAAGCACATGTTATGTGGGTTTGTAAAGTGTAAATGTTAAGTGTGAGTCTATTAATGTATATGGTGAAAACACCTGAGACACAGGAGATAGTGTCCTAGTAGACTGCAAAGTAGGCAGTCTGAATGGTTTCAAAAGCTCCAGAAGCCGCTAAGAAGCTAAGAATGGCAGACGCCAGAACCAGCACAAGGCATCTGCAGCTGAGATCCAGGGAATATCAACGCAGCACAGAAAAACCTGAGCTAACAGCAAAAACGGTGCAGTTTAAAATATTACTATAACTAAAAAGGTCTGTCTGTGAGAACAAAAGTTGCAGAGACGCTTGTTTGAACAAAAATTAACTGCAAAAAGTTTTGGTTGAAAAACGTCTTTTCATATTTGGAAGTGAAAGCCTGATACCAGAATTTATTTCTTGTTTGAACTTTTTGAACTTAAAATGAGATAAAATTACAAAAAACGTTTTGGTCATGGATTTCTTCAAATTTGGAAGGCTAGTACCAATATTTATCATTTGAATTTTGGTACTTAAATGAAATGAACAATAGAGATTTCATTGCAATGGGACAATTTTGAGCTTACTTATAGTAATGACCTAGGGACAGTTTTCTGGAATTGGGTTAAAAATGGAATTGTTTAAATGAAGAAATGTATTTCTGCTTAGAATCAAGATGCAATTTTGTGTATGCATATATGCTTTATTAACTGGAGATTTATGAATTGTTTTGTGGAACTGTTTATGTAAAAATGGAATTACTTATGGAACTGGTTTTGTATTACAAATGGAACTGTTTAAACAGAAAAGTTTGGGTTTTCTAACTAGGCTTGAGATTTTGCTTAAAAATTATAAAGAAAAGGAGGAGCTATGAGATTGAATTATGTTCGCAGAAACCTATTGATATTAATGCACCCTGGCTTTGTGGAATTGAGGAAATGTTTAAGTTTGATGTGAATACATCGAAGTTTTTCCTGTGTTCTGTTAACAAGAAAATTCAATGACTGAGTTAAAGTTGTAAGACGGAGAAAACTGTTAACTATATATAGCACCATATATGCTAATTCAAATGGTTCTGTTAAGAGTTTGTTTTGAGTTGTAAGATTGGGAGAATTGTGACTATGTATAGCAATATTTATGTTAACCTGTTAATGGTAATGATGAAGCTAAGGGATTCTTTAAGTTTGTAGTCGCCTTAAGAGTTTTGGTTTAGAAAGGGCTTGAGGCAGCTAAGACTGCTGTGGTCACCTTGGACCTAATTCAAAAGAGAAATGCCATTTATATCATCCTCTACTCCCATACTGGGAGGTGTAACAGCTATGGAGATTGCTGTAAGCCATTAATAGTTATTTTTTTTATATATTAAGAAGGGGGGACCTGTGGGAGCCCGTTCTGGGGTCCCTCGTGGCTTTACCCAGCAGGTCCGAATAGAGGATGATCAGGACCACGGGCCTGAGTGCCGGTGTCTGAGATGGCCTGCACTTGGCTGTGCTGGGGGAGGAGGTCTTTTGCTCCACCCCTTGGTGTCTCTATAAAAACCCTGGACCAGAGACAGTCTGGGCCCGTTGGAATAGGTTCCAGGCCCTCTTGAGGCTATCCTTTAATTTCTATCTGTTTATCTCCGCAAGATGCTCTGCTATAAATCCTTCTATCTAATATTTCCTGCTGATCGCACTCAAGAAAACTCTGGGAAGCTGTGGGGGTGGTGGGTAAATGCCCCACACTTTTCTAACTTAAACTATCCCATTTCTGTATAACTACATTTTGCCCTCTGGGCTTTTTACCTTTCTTTATTCTATATATCTTTCTTTTCTTCTTACTCCATGGCTGGCTGTGTGACTGGGTAGCTGACCCCTGGTTCCCTCCTCTCCTCCTTTTCTCCTCTTGAGCCCAGATTTCTCCTATTTATTCTCTCTGCCTGGCATCTCCACCTGTCCTTCTCCTGCCTAGCTATTGGTTGTTCAGCTCTTTATTAGACCAATCAGGTGTTTTAGGCAGACACAGTAACACAGCTTCACAGAGTCAAACAAATACAACATAAAAGACCGCAACACATCTATTTGCATCATTAAACAAATATTCCACAGCACACACAAATGTAACATCTTCAACTAATGTTCCATGACTCAGGACCCACTTAGGTGAAGTGACTCCTTAGTTGTTGTTGGCCTCAAACTAATCTTCTAGTCTCTAGCTAGTGGGGGATACTTCTGCTATGACATGGTTTCCAAAACCTAGTTTTTAGGCTACCCATATCAGACCATGGAAGAAAATAGGGATTCCAGAGCTCTACAGTGGATCTGCAGAAGCAACTCTCCACAGGGCTAGATTAGGGATGTACACATCTGATGAGCGCAGACCTTGAGAATAGCAGTTCTATGTCAAGACAAGATGCAGACCACAGTCCCAGAGCACATAAGGTGTTCCCAGGCCAATCAGCCACTGAGAGGGAGCCCTGTCCAACTGGGTGAATTGGCTCACTAAGATGAGGGCTCAGGACACTGAGTCAGAGCTGTATCACTTTCTGCAGACAGTCCTGCTCACCTGACCTTGAGATGCCCCTTGGCCAGCCTCCCCGACCTAGCTTTCTTTGCCCTTGTGTCTAAGCAGGACATGTTCACGGAAGAGAAAAAGGGGTGCTTTGCATTCATAGAACTCTTCCCAGGCTCTAGCCCTCTGCCGTATCAAATCTGAACTATAGCAAATACAAAATTAATGCTTTGCATGCTGCCATTCACCAGGGCTTAGGTCTCTGCCTCATGCAGTGTTGACCGTACTGCTGAAGACTTAGAGACCCCTAGTGGCACAGTGGAAGAAGTGCAGGAGATGATTAGCGATTCCGCGGCACAAACTGCATTCAAGTCTCCCTGGGCCAGATCACAGACCTATGAGCCCTTGCTCCCTAAGCTGGGGCCTCCTCTCCTAGAACTGGGGGTGATTTATCCTTGCTATAGTTGCTGTGGTTTAACATCCCACTGTTGACAGTCTGTCCTAAGTATATTATCTGATACACAGAAGAAAGCTTTAGATACAATGTCTACAAAGACTACTATATACAGAGTATAACTGACCACAGGAAACTTAAGTGTTTGATCGTGCTATAGTACACCCCCCAACACCTGCTTACTAAAGGTAGGGACAACTACATATAGATTAGGTTCATGGATTTGTAAAACAATAATGTTTAAGTGTGTGTGTGTGTGTGTGTGTGTGTGAGAGAGAGAGAGAGTATGTATGTCTGTGTGTGAGAGAGTATGTGTGTGCATGTGTGTGTGAGTGTGTGTATGAGAGAGAGTATGTATGTGTGTACGTTTTGTGTGGGTGTGGGTGTGAGAGAGTGTGTGTGTGTATATATATATATGTGAGTGTGTATGTATGTGTGTGTGTGTGTGTGAGAGAGAGAGAGAGAGACAGAGAGAGACAGAGAGGCGAGAGTGTATGTATGCATGTAAGTGTGTATGTGTGTGTGAGAGAGTGAGTGTATGTATGTGTGTGTGTGTGAGAGAGAGAGAGACAGAGAGGCGAGAGTGTATGTATGCATGTAAGTGTGTATGTGTGTGTGAGAGAGTGAGTGTATGTATGTGTGTGTGCATGTGTGTGTGTGCACACATGTGCGCACTCACACCTTGGTGAGCATATGGAAGTCAGAGAACAACTTTGTAGAGTTAGTCTCTTCCTTCCATTTCTACCTGAGTTTCAGGGCTCTAACTCGGGCCTCTAGGTTTTTGTGACAGGTGCCTTTACCTGCTGAGCCCAAGCCGTTGGCATGGCAACATGATGTTATCTACAAAGTTTCTATCCAAGAACCACACCATCAAATTACAAAAAAACAAAAACCAAAGCAAACCCAAACAAACAAACAAACGCAATAACCATTTAATAATGTTTTAGTAATGGTTTTATGTTGGACCATATCAGAACTATCCTCTAAGTATGTCTGTAATCTCAACGTTTGGGGGACTGAGTCAGGAGGATAACAAGTTTGAGGGGCAGTCAGGGCTACCTAGAAGACCTTGTCAAGGAAGGAAAGAAGGAGAGAGTGAGGAATGAAGATGTGATAACAACCTGGTTAAATATATCATGTGTTTGTGAGTACACATGGGGTATTTCTATCATGTAAGGTGCCTTGTCTGGTTATTGTTTTTGTTTTTTTCAAGACAGGGTTCCTCTGTGAAACAGTCCTGGCTATCCTGGATCTCACGCTGTAGACCAGGCTGGCCTTGAACTCACAGAGATCCGCCTGCCTCTGCCTCCCCAGTGCTGGGATTAAAGGCATGTGCTGCCGCCGCTGCCGCCGCCGCCGCCTGGCTGGTTATTGTTTTCATTTGGAAACTAAGCATGACATAGGGAAACACGGCTGTGTGCCAAGCTGGCAAGGAAAGGATGGACTTGTGATGCCCATTCTTGGTTGGCAACTTGACTATATCTGGAATTCAATAAAAACCCAAATGACAGGGCACACCTGCCAGGGATTTTTTTTCCTAATTAAATCATTTGAACCAGGAAGACCCACTTCTAAACCAGATCTTTGAGGTGAAAAGACACACCTTTAATCTGGGCCACACCTTCTGCTGTAGCCTACATAAGCACGTGGGAGAAGGTAGCGTTTACTCTTTGGCTGCTTGCTCTCACGGCACCGGCACCGGCAAGTTCCTTCCTTCCTTCACCCGCATTAGAGTCGACTTTGGGATTCCGGCATATACTAAAGACCAGCTGAGACCCAGCCTCGTGGACCGAATGGCTACTGGATTTTTGGACCTCCCCTTCATAGGCAGCCATTGTTGAACTAGCTGGACTGTACTGGGTAAGTCGTTGTAGTAAATCCCCTTTCTACATATATAGTGATTCATTCTATAAATTGTTACTAACACACTCTTCTAGAATACTCTCTAAGGTTTTATGATTGTCTATCCCTTCAGGAGCAAAATAACTAAACGAGATGCAATTAGCATTCCTCCCCAACATACGCATATTTATTTATAAATTATATGCCTATACTAGCCTACACGTGTGCATGTTGTAAAACATCGTGCAAACTAACCCCGCTGGGTCCTCTCGACCACGCCTCTCAGTTGAAATGACTTTCTTTTAAATGCTGCGATTATGAGTGCCAAGCTAGAAAAGACGCTGATTATTTAGCGCCGGAGTTTCAAGGGTGTTCAAAGATCTGATGCAAAGGCTACTCAGAAAAGACAGACAGGCTGCCTTCCAAGGGATGAGGAGATTGTGCAGCGCAGAAGGGGCTGGGACTGGGAGATGGCGAGGAGGTGAAGTGCGAATTCCGCCTTCGATCGCTTGCAGATGCGCCTCCCTCACACAGACAGAGCAGGACTGTTAAGTGAAGAGCTCACAAGGGCGGTCTGTCTTGGCCTGCGCTGCTTTGCCTCCCATGCAGTGTAGGCAGCACCCAATGCAACCCAAGCTATGCACTCAAGAGGGCAGCAGAGAGCAACTAGTGATCCCGGATTCAGCTTCCTCCTGCCCAGCACTGTTTGCGTGTTAGGGAGTCTCACGGGACAAAGACTGGGCGGATCCGGAAACACATCGTATGCTCATGCGGGGGACAGGTTAGCACATTCAGAGTCTTTGGATGTAAATCTCCAGCCGCTGGCTTCTGCCTCTGTGACGGTGTTTTCCCTTTGGCACCCAGGCAGGGGTGTGGATGCGTTCAAATACCCCACCTCACTTTCATCAGGAGCCTGTGAGATGGCAGCTTTGGTAGCGGGAACAGACGCCAGAACTGTGAAACTTGCCCAGCTTTAACACTTAGTTTGTGACAGAATTGAACTTCGAGCCAAATGTCAAACAAACAACACGGTTTAGCGTTCCTGTGGTGCTCAACTACACAGCATCTCTGCACAGTTGCTCAAAGACCTGAAGCTTCTCTTAAGAATTACAAATTCGAGCCAGGCGTTGGTGGCTTGGTAATCCCAGCACTCGGGAGGCAGAGCCAGGCGAATCTCTGTGAGTTCGAGGCCAGCCTGGTCTACAGAGTGAGATCCAGGACAGGCGCCAAAGCTACACAGAGAAACCCTGTCTCGAAAAACAAAACAAGAATTACAAATTCGAGCCCGGTGGTGGTGAATCCCCGGGTTCGAGGTCAGCTGGTCTACAGAGCAAGCTCCTCCACAGCCAGAGCTACACAGAGAAACCCTGTCTCCAAAAAGCAGAACCCAACAATTTTTTACAAATTTGTTTTTCACTATGATGGTACCCTAGCACCGACTGAGACCTTCAGATGAGACTATCGTTCTTTGCTATCAGGACTGGGGGGGAGAAGTTTTGCTTTTACCGAACTGGGAACAAGCTAGGATGTCTTTCCTGGTGCACACACAGACACTGTTGGTTGGAGTGTGAAGCTCACATTATAAAAAACAGCCTAGATTATAAGATCAAACATGACTAACTAACTAACCCTCAGGTGGCCATGCACTTCCTGCAGAACATCATCCATCATGTTACATGAGCATTTTTTTTTTCAGAGCTGAGGACCGAACCCAGGGCCTTGTGCTTGCTAGGCAAGCACTCTACCACTGAGCTAAATCCCCAACCCCACACGAGCATTTAAAACTTCTATTTGATTAGTTTTGTGGAATTTGATTTTTAACCTTGTCCTGTGATTACATATCAATTGCTAGGGTTTGAACGTTTGTGTACTTCCAACACTGGTATGTGGAAAAAGTGTTTCGATTGAAGAAGGAGCCTCTAGGGCAATCTTCCTAATGCTGTGACCCTTTTATACAGTCCCTCGTGTCGTGGTGACCTCCCCACCATAAAATTATTTTTAGTGCTACTTCATAACTGTAATTTTGCTACTGTTATGAATAATAATATAAACACCTGATATTGCATATCTAATATTCGACCACTGCGAAAGGGTCGTTCGACAGCAAAGGGGTCGTGACCCACAGGTTGAGAACCATTGCTCTAAAGGGACAGTTCCATCCTCATGAACAGGAATAATGTTCATTAAAAAAAAAAAAATCAAGACTTCAGAGATGGCACAATTCAGCTTGCACTCTTCGAGGCTGCAGAGGAAGAGTCCGTCCTGGAGGAAGGGACCAACCCCTCACCCAGACACTGAAGCTGCTGGCGCCTGGCTCCCGGCCTTTCTAGACTCTAGAACTTCTGTTACAAAATATCCGGTCTGCTGTATTTTCTTAAGGCAGCCTGCACAGACTAACTGAGGCATATAAAGCATGACATTTATACATCATTTATGATCTTGTGCGTTGAAATCACATAATAAAATTTAAAATGATGGCAACATAATAATTTCCCAGGAGCACAAAGTAATTGTGGGTTGATTATGCGGATTTGAGGAACCAGAGTTCTTGCTGGCCTTTCCCACTAGAGGGCGCCTCATTAAGTGAGTACTGGCACCTCCCTTCAGTAACATAAACCCCAATTCTTCCCTTACTGCAACCCCACCTTCAGCTCAGTTTGGCAGATTCTTTTGAGAAAAACTTTAGCTTCGATGTAGTGGAATTAACTTAGTTTACACAAGAAGGGCCCGGGGATCAGTTGGGTAAAGCGGTGGTATAATTCAAGCTCACTGGAGGGACACAGACCCCGTGGCAAGAGTTCAGGGAAGCTGCATCGGAAACTGTTCCCCGCGGGGCTACCGCCATCCTGTTTCAAAAGTAGAAGCCGGCACTGCCGGGGCGGGGCTGGAGGGGTGATTCCTTGTGCAGAGTTCCAATAGGCCAATGAGGCACCAAGTGTTTGCTTCGGAGCCTTCCCTGTCCCTGAGCATGGGGTAGGTGATGGTGGAGAGCCGAGGAAGCCCTGAGGGAATGTGTAAGGACAGATGAAGTCCTGAGTGAATGTGTATTGTCATGGACCAATGCCGCAGACTCATGGGGGTTGGCAAAGCCTTCCTGGGGTCAGGCTCAGGTCGACAAAGCCTTCCTCTGGTCCGTGGGTCGAGGTTGGCAGTGTGCAACTCCTGAGACCGAGACTGCTCCTCTCGGGGACCTCCCGCTGTGCTGCATATAGTAAATGTACCGACATTCTGAACTGTGTCATTGTTGGTGCCTCTCGGTCAGATCCCAGCTTTTCTGTACTCGTGTCTGTCTGTCCTCCATCCCATCATCACCCCAGACGGGGTTCCACAACCAAGCTAGGTTGGACAGGGCAAGCCTGATGCTAGACTTGCATCTGCCAAGGAACAGCCAGGTGACCTCCAGCAATGGCTACCCCGCCCATCCCATCCATCCCGCTTCCTGCCATACCACTCCCCTTTCCCTAACATACCTGGGCCTGCAGGAACACTTCCCCCACATCCCTGAGGAATATTTACAAAGTCTGCATTTCTAGAACCTCAACCCAAAGTTGGAGCATCCAGAAGCAAGGCCGGGTGATGTATAATTAACAAGTGTTCTAGGTCATTGTTGTCACCCGGAAAAACAGGGTTAGAAGGGCAGGCTCCAAAATTCGTGCTCAGCACAAACTCCTGGTTCATTGCACATGCAAGTGTGAGAAGCTGACCCTGGAGATCCTGTCAGTCAGTCAGTCAGTCAGTCACACTAAAGAGAGAGCCGTCAGACGGTTAGTGAGTCACTCACCCAGGCTGAAGGACCTGGAAAAGCAAGATGGGCCTGTCTTACTCAGAGGAGCACTCCTGAGAACTCAGGAATGTGGTGTGTTAAAAGGATGTGGGGACGTTTTCCGGGGAGACAGAGGCTTGGGGGACACCGGGGTGTGGCAAAGAGCAGCGGGGAAGTCTCCTGAGGCTGAGGCAGGTGTGTGGAGGCCACTGGATCTGTGGAGCCAGGTCGGCCCCTTCAGTTCATCAGAAAGGCATTTGTCCAGCTTGCTGTATGAACTGGCGGTGGCTCAGCTTCAAGGAACCAAGTGGACTCTGTGGTGGCATGTCCTGACATGGGAGACTGTAGTAATACACTGTACATAAGGTACTGGAAGCAGATTAAGTCTATAAAGAAAACAGGTCTGCTTAGCTCTGGAGTTCAAGGGCATGGCAACAGTATTGCCTGAGCTCCAGTGAGGACCTCGTGACATCTCACAACAGAAGATGTCCCAACGGTGTGCCTGCGTGGGAGGGGAAGAGATCCCATCTTGAAACAGAAAGCCAGAGCCACTCAGGGATCCAGCTGGTTTCTACGGCAACCAGCTCTTATCAGAGCTCAGAGGACTCATGAGAGTTCTCTTAACCCTTTCCATGGACCAGCCCTGAGTGTAAGAACTCCACATTTGACCTGATTTCTAAAGGATCCCCCCAGCTCTCAGCTCCACCACAACAGGAAAGGTCCCAGTGTGTGAAGCTTTGGGGACAAATGGCATCCAAACCACAGCAGAGGTCTCAAGTTCATGTCAGTCAGAAACAGACATGTGGAGATGAGGCGTGAAATGGGACAGTTATTATGAACTCTTGTTAAGACAAAAAAGGCTTCGTCCAAAACAATTGCAGTAGGCAAAAAGACAGACCTCAACTCTACATACCACAGAGAGAGCTGAGCATTGTATTCGCCAGCATGCAGAGTGGGGGCACCAGTCAATATGACATGGCATAATGGCATATGACATTGGTGGGTGAATTGTCAGTAACTGCTTTATGTCAGATCTTGTACTTAAACTGAGCTTAGCAAGTGTGGTGCTTTGGATGAGAACGCCACCCCTCCCACTCCCACCCTGCTCATATGTTTGAATGCTTGGCCCAAAGTTGGTAGAACTGTTTGGGAAGGATTAGGGGTGTGGCCTTCTTGGAGGAGGTGTGTTCCTGGGGGTGGGCTTTGAAGTTTCCGAAGCCCCTGCCATTCCCAGGTAGCTCTCTCTCTGCTTTGAGCGACTGCTCAGTGCCATGCCTGGCTGCTATAAGTTGTTTTGGTCATGATGTCTCTTCACAGCAAAAGTACCGTCACTAAGACAGCAGGTAGAGGTCAAGGGAGGTCCTTACAGAGTCAGGTGAGCATGACTGTGGTTTAAAGAGAGAGTCTTTGTGTCAGGGGTCGAAACCTCCTTCCGTTTGGGTAAGTCAATCACAGGTTAGTGAGACAGAGTCTTTTTCTGTCATGCTAAGAAGCTTTAGGAACAAGACACCATCGTTAGGTGGGTGTGGAAGCTGGACTTGGTTCTGTTGGCTCAATGGAGTAATATAATAATAGTAAGGCAGTCACAACTGCCACCCCCTTTCATCCAGTGCTTACTGGATGCCAACGACTTTAGGTCCATTGTTTCCAACCCTCAAAACAACCTTGACAAGACCGGTCCTTAGCTTTACCTTGAAGAAAGGAAACCGAGACTTTAAAAACACCGTGAAAATCAAGAGTTGGATCAGGACTTGATTTTAAAGCTTCACATCTTTTCACTGTGTGGCAAATCTCATAAAAAGATTTTAAATGGAATCACTCCTAAGATGAATGAGTAAATGGACTAAAATGGGTTTCCAAATTAACGGACGCAGTCTTTGTCCTGAAGGATCATGTAATACTGTGTTTTATTTATTCATGGGAGCAGGGTCTCACTGTGCAGCCCTGGTGTGCCTGAAACTAGCTCTGTTGGGTAGACCAGGTAGTCCTTAAAAAGTCTCAGCGATCTGCCTGCCTCTACTTCCTAGCTCTGGGGTTAAAGGTGTGTGCCATCAGCTTATCTGTCTGTCTGTTTGTCTATTAGGAATGGTTGCTCAGCTCTAAGGTTCTTGCCTCTCATGGCAAGGCAGGGAAACCATGGGCAGCTGAGACCTCGGGACCCCTGGGAAGAAGACAGCGCACTGTGCCAGTGTCCTGGAGTCACTGGTCAAAGAGAAGGAAGGGACAAAGCTTGTCCCGTGGACAGACCCCCTTTCTACCTCAGCCTGCAGCCTGTGGTGTCAGGCTGTTCCCAGAAATGCACCATTGACTTGAGCAGTTGCAGGGTCAGGAATATTAAGATCTAACTCAAATTTGGCTCCAACTCTAGCGAAAAAGGATAAACAAAATCTTTCCAAACTGGAAAACTGCTCAGGATTATTTCTCTTGCTTTTCCAGCTCATCAGAGCTGAGCTTTTCAGCTTCAAAGCTTTGTCTTGCATTCTTTGTAATACACGTCTGTCTTTAGCTGCTCAAGATTACCACAAACTCAGCATTTTTATTCTGGGGTCGCTGATTGGCCTTTTGCAAGTCTTGTTGACATTTCAGCTGCTTTTGAACTATCGCTTCTTTCCGTCTCCATGGAATGGGTCAATTCTTATTTACTTCTCTGAGGACTGGCTTGCTTTTCAGGGACCTTCAATTATACTGACGTGTGTGCTTATAAACTATGCAGTGAGGACAGACCGACAGACGGCTGATGTGGAGGAAAAGGGAATCACTTTCTGCCTAGTGCCAAGTCTATTTTTTGAGTTTCTAGGTATGCCACGGACTATGAAAAGTTCTAGAAGTGCTGATGTGTGATAGCTCACGTAACAGTAAATATCTTTAGAAGTTTCCACGCTTGTTGGTTATGGAGAACAGTGTCTGGCAATCAGCTTTGGGAGAGCGAATCAACCTTGGTTCTAAGAAGACAGGGCCAAGGTATTCCTGCCAGGACAAGTGGAAGGAGAGGCAGAGCGTGATTTGTGTGCAAGAAAAGGGGCTGACACACTGTCTCAGCCACGGTACACGGTGACTGGAAGTGGAAAAAGGAGCGACAAGGACCTCACGGAGTGTGGCTGGGTGATGGGCTAAGGACCTTCATGATAGTGTGACAAGGAGTCAGACAACCAGTCCTCTCTCCCTTCAGAAAGCCTCAAGGATGAGGCATAGTGTGGAAGCAGGGTCGGGGGAAGTCATTAGGGGTGTTCCTTGAGAGTTTATCTGGAGAACAGCTGCCATTTAGGTCCTGTCTCTCTCCAGGCATCGGGGCAACTTAATCTTCAGCCTTGGTTTCCAGAGAACAAAGGAGCGCTGGGTTTGGAGGCCGTAGGCACGCTGGAGGATAGAGTGAGGCAGGAAGTAGGAAACAAGCTTGAGTACAAGTCTACGGGGGCCTCAGAAGGCCAACTAACTCCGTATCTGTCTTCACGGTCGAGGGGAATAAACCCTTGGCCTTATAGAATAAGTTCGGCATGTTTGAACAGCTAGAGGCCCCAAGATCCCACCCTAGCAGAATGTATCACGTAGTGGGTAGCTGTCCTGTCCATGACCTTGAAGAACCGCCCCTAGAGAGGCAGCAGGTAACTGCTCCACCTGCCTATCACCTTGCAGTACACGCCCCTGGGGCGTGGCCTCTCGGACCCCGGGCGTGGCCCCACAGACCCTTAAGACCTGAGATGCACTTAGGCAGGTCTCTCCTCTTGCTCCTGGTTTTGGAGACAGGACTGAGTCAGGCGCCCGAACAGCAGTGTTCCAGAACCTGTGACGATTCTGCTATGTACAGTGAGTTTTTCCCTAATAAATTCCTTTACCTGTTAAACAGTCTCTGTGGATTTCTCCTTATGGTATCAATTACTTTTTCATTGCTTTGTAAAGCACCATGACCAAGGCAAGAATTCCAGTCTGTCGTGATCATGTCAAGGAAGGGTGGCAGCAAATGGGCCTGGTGGCTGAAACAGCAAGCTGAGAGCTCACATCTTAAACCACAGAGAGTAAACTGGGAATGGAGTGTGGCTCAGAAACCCCAGTGTTCAGCCCCAGGGACAGACCTCCTCCTTTGGCAAGTCCACACCTCCTAAACCTCCCCAAACAGTGTCGCCAACTGGAGAACAAGTATTGAAGCATCTGGACCCATGGGGGGGGGGTATCTCATTCAAACCACACAGATGCAGCTTACTTGCTTTCCAGACAGGGTCTCTGGTAGCCCAGGCTGGCCTCAAAGTCACTGTGTAGTAGAGGACTTCGGGAAAGACTTTGAGCTGCCTCTGTCTCCCAAGTGCTGGGGTTACAAGCATACATACACCATCACTCACATTATATGGAGTGCCAGGGACCAAACTCAGGGCCATCTGCATTCTATCCACGTATTCTGTAAACTGAGCTGTATCTCCAGTCCAAATGCCTCCTTTTTGAAACTGAATGCTTTTGAAGATGGTCCAATGTGAAAGACAAATCAATAGAGGAAAGGAACCATGAGGAAAGTTAATTCAGGTGGCAGGACAAAACATAACTAACTAAAGATTAAATACCGCCTAGGGACAGGAGATGATGTGTGGGCAGGAGATGGGAAGACCGTCACACATATGAAAAGGAGTCCTGGAAAACAAGAAAGAGGTCAGCATGGTGGCACATGTCTATGGTCCTAGCACTCAGGAGGCAGAGAAAAGAGGATCAGGAGTTCAAGGCCAGCCTGAGCTATCTAGAGACAGCCTGCCTCAAAACAATAAAATTAAAGAAAGAATTCCATGAAGTAAACATATATATAAAAGCTGAGATTTCAATGAAGTATATAAAAAATATAAAAGCAAGATTAGAGCCTGGAAAGATGGCTCAGCAGGGTTGCTCAGGTTCCCAGCACACAGCTCCAGTGGCTCACAACCACTTGTAAACCCAGCTCCAGGGGGATCTGATGCCCTCTTCTGGCCTCCTTGGGTACTTGCACCCGTGTGCACATACCCTCACATTCACTTACACATAGCTAAAAGTAAAATATTAAAAAGCATTTGCATAGGCATGATGTAAGAAGTGGGCGTTCATTAGTCAAAATGACCGAGGGAACCGGCAGGAAGTGAAATGGTAAGGATATTCTGTTATCTGTCCTAAGAAATTCATGCAAAACAGAAATAGAGAACTTCCTGGGACAAGAGACGGTGCAGCTTCTCAAAGCTTAATCCGTAAACCTGCCACCTGCCAGGAGTTTCTCCCCTCTCTTGCCTACAGTGTACAGAATGCACCTCTCTTAAAATGCATCTCTCACCTAAAAACTACTCCCCCTAGGTGCATGGCAATGCCAGATTCATTCAAAGACAAACTGGCCAATAATCTGAATTTTATGTGGTGAAATACCTCCGTGAGATCCAGCTGTAAGACATTTTCTCAATTAGTGATCAATGGGAGAGGATCCAGCCCATGGTGGGTGGTGCCATCCCTGGGCTGCTGGTCCTGGGTTCTATAAGAAAGCAAGCTGTGCAAGCCATGGGAAGCAAGCCAGTAAGCAGCGCCCCTCCATGGCCTCTGCATCAGCTCCTGCCTTCAGAATCCTGCCCTGTTTGAGTTCCTGTCCTGACTTCCTTCAGTGATGGACTACAATGTTGAAGTGTAAGCCAAATAAACCCTTTCCTCCCCAACTTGCTTTTTGGTCATGGTGTTTCATCACAGCAATAGAAACCCTAAATAAGACAGGCTGCTACCTAGGAAACCTTCCACTGTCCTCCTCTTGATGGACAAGATTTGGAATGACTGTCCCAGGGTCTGATCAAATCTCTGCCTAATGGATTGTAACTTGCTGAGATCTTAATACTTGGTGGTTCAGAAAAATCTATTCTGGTCCTGTGGTCTGTGAAAAATTTGTTCAAGTACAGCTCATTCAAACTGACCTCCCTCAAGGAAAAAATATTGTGGATTTTATTGTTTTGTTAGTGGTTCAGCCTATTTATAAGTTATGAGGCAAAATTAAAAAGTTTAACTGTATCTTACCTGAGATAGTGTGTGTTCAAGTATGTTGGTAACCTAATTAAAACCTATCTCTAGCTGGGTGTGGTACATGTCTTTAATCCCAGCACTTGAGAGGCAGAGGCAAGCAGATCTTTGTGAATTCAAGGCCAGCCTGGTCTACATAATGAATCCTAGGAAAGCCAGGGATACATAGTGTGATGCTGTCTCAAAACAAACAACAAAAAGCCCAAGTGATGGAAATCTATCTTTATAATGAAGCTGTCCTGGTATGATATGAATGTATCAGTATGTGAATGCTTATGTTTATTGGAAGTTGGCTACTGAGATGCCTGGCTGTGGATAGGATTGGGGCACTATGTATGTGACCTTTGGTACTGAGGAGCTATGAAGGAAGGGCTGATGTGGGCTCCAGCTTGCTTGATCTTCTCTCCCAGAGAAGGATTCTGACAAATTTCAGTCTAGCCCATACTAATAATTTTGGGGCCTTTGAGACACTGGACTTTATGGGGGGAAAGTTGTTATTGGGTAGCCCAGGACATAACTGAATGGCTCCTGCCTGGCAGGGCTCTTTAACTATTTTTGGGAAAAAAAAAAAAGTAGATAGAGATGGAGAGATGGCTCTGAGGTTAAACGCATTGGCTACTCTTCCAGGAGACCTGGATTCTATTCCTAGCACCCAAATATCAGCTCACAACCTTCCATAACTCCAGTCCCAGGGGATCCAATGCCCTCTTCTGACCTCTATGGTGCACAGACATACATGCAGGCAAAACACACACACACACATACACACACAAGTTTAAAAAAATGTAGAAACGTCACCTCTTTTACGATGCTGATCTGCAGGCACATCTGTTGCAGTAGGAAGAAAAGAGATTCCTGTCGCCTGGAAGAGAAGGAGAAGCCTTAACCACACTGATGGCCATGATACCGGGCTGGACTGCATAGGCTTCTAGAGCGAGTTTGCTACAGGGAGGTGGAGACTCCATCACTTTGTCCCATCCTTGGAAGATGCTCAGCAAAAGCTTGGAGAATGGTGTAAAGGAGTGACATGGAGGAGGGGGAGATGATGGAGAAGAAGGGAAAAGCCCTGGAAGGGTCCCAGGTTTCAGGAAGCAGGGGTCAGCCTCAGCTGCAATAGTGATGGAGAGCATCTGCAAATATTTTTCTAGAAAGACTACTATGTAGTTCCCAAAGTAACATTTCCTAGTCTTTAAGGGGTTCTAGAGCTAGGAAAACAGAGGCCTAGGGTGGCACCTTAGTGGTAGAGTGCTTGCCTCCCATGCATGAGGCTCTTCAGTCAGTCCCTAGTACTGAGGGAGAAGGGGAAGATGAGCTGGGAGGTAGTGGTACAGGTACTCACTTGCAGAGGCCCCAGGTCTGGTTCCCAGCACCCATGTTGGGCAGCTCACAACTGCCTGTAACTCCAGCTACAAGAGAGATCTCTGGCCTCTGTTGGGCACCACCACACATATGTGCATACCCTCACATGTACACATAATTAAAAATAATAAAAGTAAATCTTTAAAATAATGTTGAGGGCTCACAGAAATCCCAGGCATTCTACTACTGCAGTGGAAGAGTCGGAACAGGGAACCAGGCATCCAGAAAGCACCACCCCAAACCTACTGCTCAGGATCACATCTAGTGTGCCATCTGCTGCTGCCAAGACTGGGCTTGTTGTAGTCACTACCACTAATTCCGTACTTCTTACTGCTTTGGGTCAGCACCTTACATTGAGAAACTCAGGGCCTGACATGCAAGACTACTTAAGCTTAGATCACATACTTGCTATGTAGCTGCAAGAGAGGCTAGAAGAGGGAGACCAGAGGAAGGAGCACCAGAACTATTTGGCTCCTTTAAAGAGAAGTGGAGATGCAAAAAGACCTGTAAGTATGTACCATTTTCCTGCTTCAAGCATAGCATATTTTTCAAAGATTTATTTTCTTTTTAAATTTATGTGTATACATGTGTGTCTGTATGCGACATGTGTGCAGGTGCTCAAGGAGACCCACCAAGACAAAACAAATGAAAAACTCAGCAAAACAAAAGCAATTATATCATTTATAATACTATCAAGAAAGATAAAATATATAAGAAATAACCCAAATATCCATTGGCAACACTAGTTACGAGATTATGTGTGGTACACTCACATAGTGCAATTTTATTAGTGGCTCAGAGCAATATTGGACACTAATTCATTTGTTTTCTTGCCTTTGAAACAAGGAATATCAACTATTAAATTAGTGCTTTCTTGCTCTCACTACCCTGTAGCACACCAGAAAGAACCATCCACACAAGAAGCAACTCCACCACAAAAGTATATCGCCTGCCTGAGTTCAGTTGTGATGGGGGTGGCTCCTTATATAGACTTTAAGATTTTTATCTTAAATATCTTTAGGAAAGCATAAGAATGTGATGTGCACACCATGCTGATTGACTTTGCACACATTCCCATGTAACCACTACCCAAGGCAAGATTTGGAATATTTCCAGTATGTAAAGGGTACCCTCATGTTCCTGTCAGTAAATAGACCCCTACTCCTCCAGTAGAGGTAAACAATGGGGAGTTGTCAGGGCTGGAGATGTGGTTCAGTGGTTAAGAACACATGCTGCTTTTGCAGATGATTGGAGCTGGTCTCCCAGCAACCACATTGAGTGGCTCACTGTTGCCTGTAACTCTAGTTTCAGGGGCTCACATGCCCTCTTCCCGCCTCCTCGGAAACCTGCACTCACAGGCACATACTCTAACACAGATATATACATAATTAAAATAAAATACAATCTTGAAAACTAACTGGGTTGTTTCTATTGGGGGTTATCATGAATAAAAGTGTTGTGATCTAGGACTTGGAATGGGAGAGTAGCTTGTTCTCAGAAGAAGGCAGTGATGCTAAGTTCTCCTCTCCAACCCCCCCTCCACCCCCCACCCCCCTCCACCCCACCCCCACCCCACCCTCCACTCCCTCGAGACAGGGTTTCTCTGTGTAGCTTTGTGCCTTTCCTGGAACTCGCTTTGGCGACCAGGCTGGCCTCAAACTCATAGAGATCCGCCTGGCTCTGCCTCCTGAGTGCTGCTGGGGTTAAAGGCATGTGCCACTACTGCCCGGCCAATGCTAAGTTCTGACTCAGCCAGGTAGGCGGGCTGTTAAATTCTTTTTTGTTGTTTCGAGACAGGGTTTCTCTGTATAGTTTTGGTGCCTGTCCTGGATCTCACTCTGTAGCCCAGGCTGGCCTCAAACTCACAGAGATCCACCTGGCTCTGCCTAGTGCTGGGATTAAAGGCGTGCGCCACCGCCTCAAACAACTGAGGGGCTCAGAAGCTGGGTCTCACTAAGCCAAGGACACCCCAGCAATTGACCTTGTTATCACTGCCCACCTCCGAGGCAAGCAAACCCCAGGACACCCAAGGAAGAGATTTCACAATGGGCATGCGCCCTGAAGGGGTTACCTGGCTTTGTGGGTGAACCCTGTGAGCCGCCATGAATCCCGGAAGGCCAGGGTTTCAGTGAACACTGCTCCCCGCTCTAGGAACCTCAAGAGCAGAAAACAGCAAGCAAGCTCCTTAGCCTTGGTACAAACCGGTGTGCTCCGTATTCAGGACTCCTCTAAAAGGTAAACAGAGTGAGAGCATTAAAAGCTGGCTCTGCCTTTTCCACTTCTTAACAAAGAATGTGCAATCATAGCTAACAGAACATTGTTCAGTAACAAAAGGCACGATTAGTGCTTTGTAATTCTTTATCTTGCCACTTAGGCTTTCGGGGAGAGGGGTATTTACAAAAGAATTATAACAAGTACCAACAGGTTGGGCACAAAAAAACTTGGGTTTTGTTGTTGTTGTTGTTCTGTTTCTGTTCCTTTTAAATTTAATTTAATTTATTTTGTAGACAGGGTGGTGATGGGAGGGGCAAGTGTAATTGGGACCCTACCACTTCCACCTGTCAGAGTTTCCTGTCCTTATGGACAATTGTTCTCCCTCAAGATTATATCAAGATTGCCAGGGGCAGCCCATGTTAGTTAAATCAGACCACCTGTGGCTAAGAGCAGACACCCCACCCTACCCCCACTCCCCCCACCCTCCCCCACCCGGCACCTTCAGTCCTCTCCAGAAGACCTCACTGTGAATCCCAGGCTGGGAACCAGTTCCCTTTGGAATGGAATTTGCTCTCACCACTCTACAGTCCTTAGTCTGGTCCTGCCCCGCAGCCCCCCCCCCCCCCCCCCCCCGTCAGTTGGAGGCTTCTATTGGTCAATAACGAGGTGCTCCCACAACTGAAGGACTGGTGTCTAAGGAACCTGACATTGGTTAACATAGGACTAATTTTAGGATGCATGGTTCAGGGGAAGTCACCTGGCGGAGAGATTCATGTAGACCCCTGGGACAAGGAGTTGCCTTGGTGTGGGCTCCCACAGTTTCCTCAGGGCCAACCTGGTCTCTAGCATGGTGGTAACATGCTACGTAAATGCATGCTGAAGAATTAATGACCTTTAGAGCAATCTCCTAAATCTTTATGGGGAAAAGACGAACAGATGGACTGAATACCACAAAGATAATTATGATGCTTTTCACAAGTGGATTCTGGGAGATGTAAAGTATCTTGCTAGAACCTGTCCCCACTGGATGGCAAGAGGAAAAATATTGAAACATCTAATTGTTTCAGATGCTATGTGCTCATAATATAACACAAGTGAACCTGTCATTTTGGAGAATAAACAAACATATCATGCTGTTTTCTGCATAGTCCTCCCTGTGCATCCACAGGGACTGGATCCAGTAACTCCTGAAGATGATGCCCAAATGGACAGATGCTCCAGTCCTTTGAGTAACGTGTGCCAGTATTTGTGTGTAATTTATCCACATTTTCTCACATACGTCGTCATCTCTAGACAATGCAGTGTGGAGGATGTTTAAGGAGTTGCTGTTCTATCCTTGCGGGGATAATGAGAAGCAAAAAAAGTCTGTGCGTGTTCAATACAGAGGCAGTTTTGATTATCTTGGTTATTTCTAGTAGTTGAGCAAATCTGTGAATTCAGACCTGTACATACAGAGATCAACTGTACTCATTTTACTAAGAGAATTCAGTAAATGAATGGGAAATGAATTTTTAACTGTCTGTTCCCAGAGTAATAATCACATTGCTGATCCTTTCAAATCAACAGACCATAGCTTCACCATTAGTAAAACATTTCTCTTTTGTTTGTTTGTTTTTTTAGAGATGGGGTTTCTCTGTGTAATAGCCCTGGCTGTCCTGGAACTCACTCTGTAGACCAGGCTGGCCTACGAACTCACAGAGACCCACCTGCCTCTGCCTCCCCAGTGCTGGGGTTAAAGGCATGCGCCACCACTGCCCAGCTAGGAAAACATTTCTTGATTCCTGTTATGGAATGGTAGATCATACATTTTAAAATAATTTTTAGATGTATTTATTTTTATTATTCAATGTGTGTGAGTGTTTTGTCTGCACATATTCATGTGCCTCACATACATGCCTGGTGCCCTTGGAGGCCAGAAGAGGGCATTGGTTCCCTTGGGACTGGATTTACAGACCATTAATGAGTCACCATGTAGGTTCTGGGAATGGAACCCAGATCCTCTGCCAGAGCAACAATTAATCTTAACTTCTGAGTCATCTCTCTAGCTCCTGTTATTTTTTTTTAAAGATGTATTTATTTTATGTATATGAGTGCTCTATCTGCATGTATGCTTGCACACCAGAAGAGGGCATCAGATCTCACTATAGTGGCTGTGAGCCACCATGTGGTTGCTGGGAATCAAACCCAGGACCTCTGGAAGAACAGCCAGTGCTCTTAACCAGCCCTGGGTCGTATTCTTTTTGCACACAGTTGGCATCTTAGAGCTTGCACTCCAACAGAATGAGCTTTACTCTCCATAGAGGAAGGTCTGTACAGGACAGGACAACCCTCTGAAGTCTCCTGTAACCAGACAACATTTATCCCATCATCTTTGGCTTGTTCCTTTTCAGTGGTTGCTCTTCCTATTTAAATGCACACCTAAAAGTCTTTCACTCATGTTATAGTCCCTTTTTTTCTTATCTTTATTGTTATTATTATTACTACTATTATTTTTTACAGTACTAAGGATTAAGTTTAGGGCCTTTCACATGCCAGGCAAACATCCCAGCACTTAGTTATAAATGCAGCTGTTTGTTTTTTTCTCTTCCTTTTGGGACAGGATCTCACTAAGTTGTCCAACTGGTCTCGAATTCATATTGGAGCCCAGGAAGGCTTACGCTTGCAATTCTCCTGGTCTAGCCTTCTAAGGAGCTGAGGTTACAGGCCGGCAACACTAGGCCCTGGCTACTCTTACTTTCTGTTATGAGATAAATGCACATACATTATAAAAATTACTAGCAATAAAATATAAGAAGTTGGAGCTGGAAAGAGAGCTCAGTGGTTAAGAGCACTGGCTGCTCTTCCAGAGGACCCAAGTTCAATTCCCAGCACCCACATGACAGTTCACAACTCTCTGTAACTCCAGTTCCAGGGCTTCTGACACACTCACCTGCACACAGACACACACGCAGGCAAAACACCAAAGAACATAAAATAAAGATAAATAAATTATTTTTTTAATGTAAGAAGTTATGACTACCATTGGGAATTTTATTAGTAAGAAGGCAAACTTTTGAGACTGTCATGAGGCAGGTAATTTGAGACTTGACCCCAAAAAAGATTAAAAAGAATACTTATGAATTATAATAGCCAGAGTTTATGTAGCAATTTTCTCAAACTATCAGATTGATAAATATTTTATTTTTCACACAGACAGTCTTTTAAGGGATAAGAGTAGATTCTTTGCCTTGACTAGATATATAAATAGTAAATGATGTTACCTCACAAAGCATCCATCTTATGTACATATGTATGTATGTATCATCTACCTACCATCTATCTGTATATCTATATATCATCTCTCAATGGTACAAGAATATGTGAACGCTTTGTGTTAAGAACAGAATTTAAAGTGTTAAAAGGTACCACCATACAATCTTATCCATACAGGAGGCTAACTGACATTCCAAAGACAATTTCAGAGTTACACACTTGGAAAACCCTCCAGCGGCATGGTTAAAACCATCCACTACTATTTTCCTTAAAAGCCCAGGCGTTTATGTTTACAAAGATCAAGCATATTAAAACCTTAACCTTTTGTCGTGCCAATCTCCAGCTTGCCACTTCTTCTCCCGAGGGGACTCTGGACCCCCTGCCCCGTCTCATAAGCGGGGTGATGTAAGACAAGCGTTGTCACCAGCACGTCGGGGCACCTGTATTCATTTACCCCTCAGCTGTTGAAAGAAGGGGGATTAATTACCAGGGTGATTTCCTCAACCACAGCCATGCTTTCCCTGAAGTCCTAGCAGGTCATGGTGACATGTTCTTTCAGCGTCATATGGGACAAAGGCCCCCAGAGAATGATCTGGAGAGACAGAATCTGATTCAACACTCACTATTTGTTAAGGTCACAGACTGAGTGGAATGACAGGTTACTTCAGAAGCTTTAAATTTTTGCCTTCTTTTATTGTTTCTGTTTTTTTGAGACAGGGTTTCTCTGTGTAGTTTTGGTGCCTGTCCTGGCTCTCATTCTGTAGACCCGGCTGGCCTCGAACTCTCAGAGATCCACCTGGCTCTGCCTCCCGAGTGCTGGGATTACAGGTGTGTCACCACTGCCCGGCTCAGAGGCTTTAAATTTTTTAAAAATTTTGCATGTGTGGGTGTTTTGCCTGCATGTATATCTGTGTAGCACACCAATGGCTGATACTATCGGAGGCTTGGAAGAAGGTGTCGAATACCCTGGAATTGGAGTTGGAGATGGTTACAAGCCACTGTGTGGGCGCTGAGAATAAAAAAAAAAAAAAAAGCCATCTCTCCTGCCCCACTTTGGAGGTTTTTATCTGTAAAGAAACAATTTCTGTAGTGTGGGAATGAACCATTTGATGCAGTTTGGGTTCCTACTGGATGTTAGCTAGGTTTATATATGACCAGCAATCTTGTCTTAAGGTCACCCCAATTCCTTGGTTTCTTATATGGGGTCAGAGACAGTTTTAACTTTTGTTTGGGTTTTTGTTTGTTTGTTTGCTTGGTTTTTTTTTTTTTTTTTTTTCCCAAGACAGGGTTTCTCTGTCTAGCCCTGGCTGTCCAGGAACTCACTGTGTAGATCAGGCTGGCCTCAGACTCACAGAAATCTCCTGTCTTTGCTTCCTTAGCACTGGGATTAAAGGCATGCACCATCATGTCCGACTAGTTTTAGCTTCTTACTGACTTCTTTTTTTTTTTCCGTGAGAAGATTAAAGTGTTTGTCACTGGCTTTAGTTGTATGAGGGTGTCTTGTCTTTGTAACCTTTTGAAAATGATCTTGGAACAGTTTAAAGGTCATTTACTTATATTTGATAGTATTAATATGCCAGGGCCACGTAGACTTACTTACCTGCACATGTTCCCTTGACCTTGGAGAATACCCCATGGGGCAACAGAAATTTAGCTTTTCTGATTCCAGTTCTTTCTACCATCCTCAGAGTTTATGTATTTGTGTTTCTTTCAACTTTGCACACATTCATGAAAATATTACCTACTAGTGACTAAGTGACCAGGGATTAGCTTTTTGAAAATTATTTTTTTATTATTAGTTTATTTGTGCATGTGTGTATCTGTGTGAGTGTATGTACACGTGTATGTAGTATGGGAGAGGATTGTCCATGCCTGTGTGCTTGCATGGAGGCCTGGAGAGAGTGCCAGGTGTCTTCCTTTCTCACCTTCTGTCTGTCTGTCTGTCTGTCTGTCTGTCTGTCTGTCTGTCTGTCTGCAGGGCCTCTCCCTGAACCTTAGGCTCATGTTGTCTGGGCTAGGCTGGAATCCAGAAAGTCCCAGCCAGCCCCGAGCCTCAGCCCCCAAGGTAGCGGGGTGTGTGTGTGTGTGTGTGTGTGTGTGTGTGTGTGTGTGTGTGTGTGTGTGTGTATGAGAGAGAGAGAGATGGGCTTGTTACACGGAACCTGCTCTCTGAGCTCCCATTGTCTTGATCATTCAGCAAGGGCTGTTAATCCCGAGCCCTCTCTCCAGCCTGGGATTAGCCTTTGTGGTCTGGCTGTTGGTGATCCCTCCCTGCCGGATGGATAGCAGAGATCTGTTCTCAGTAGCAGGTAACAGAGAATCCCACTTACTAGTGCTTTTGGTTTTGGGTTGCCTGGTTTGGTCTGTTGTCTATGTGTTGGCCTCCAGTCAGTTAAGAATTCCATGCTCTAGAGGAAAAAAAAAGAGAGAGAGGAAAGAAAAAAGGGTTTTCATGCTCTGTGTCAAAACATCACTGTCTTCATCTCTTCTTCGCTGATGCTAATTCCACTTCCCTGAAGACACTGTTCACTTTCTCCCACCACTAGCCTGGTTTATGTAACCCAGGGCTGGGGCCAAGTGTTTGTGACATGAAATACAATTTCATTTAAAACAAATGGAAACAATTTGAAAAAAAATCATGCTCAAAAGGCTGAGCAAATAGCATGTGCAAGGTCCTGGGTTCTGTCCTTAACAATAAACAAACAAACAAATAAATAGGGAGAGAGAGAGAGTGAGATAGAGCAAGTTCTTTTTTTTTTAAACCTATGGCTCTCTGTCTATAACTGAGAAACATCTTTACCTATCATTGAAGTGTAACTTATTTCCTAACTCTAAAACCTATTAATGCACTTGATTATGTCTCTGATATTAAAAGAACATGATTCTGATTGACTTGTAGAGAGAATGGGAGGAATAACTGCCTTGAAGTGACACTTAGCCTTCCCACTAGTGAAATGTTGTGAGGGTAAACATTCCAGATCGCATTTTTGTGGAAAGGCCTCCAAGACTCATTAACAGCCTTGCTATCTGAAATAGGTTTTCACCCTCAGGGGAGGCACTAGCAGACTGCTTACGATATAACCACAGAGTGCTACAACACAGGCTTTTACCTGTCCCGTCTCACTATTGTTCTGCCTTTACTGGAAGTACTCCTGAAGGTTCTGTTCGAGGCCTGGAACCTCTCAAGGGTAGAGCCTTATAGAGAGCCTGAAGAAGGGTGTCCCAGACCCCACCGCTGATGATATCAGTGATAGACTCCCTTGAACAGCAGTCACACTCCACGGCAGGTCCAGCCGGGCAACCTGAGGTCAATCCTGGAACTTACCTGGTGGAAGAAGAGAACTGACTCTTGTACACTGTCCTCCGACCTTTGAATGTGTGTTATGGTACATGTGCGTGCTTGCGAGCACATGCCCCTATCTTTCCAAATAAGGAAATGTAAAAACTAAAAGAAAGAAGGCAGAGATCTTTTAGCACATTGTGCAGATCTCAAAGAGAAGAGGGATTTAGGTTGATGAACTGATATGGTGGTACAGTGTGGAAAGAATTTCTTGGGCTTAGGGCCCTAACCTAGAATAGAGGAACAAATAATGCAGGCTTCAGAAGCCCTGCACTTTGTCCCGAAGACTGCTGAGCAGAAACTCATTGTTTTGACCTTATTTCTTAGGTCATGGAAAGCTCTGGATTTGTGGGGGAAAAAAAAAAGTGAGGCTTATAAGTAGGGAGCCAGAGCAACCAAAGACTTTCTCAGAGGCCCTGATGAAAGGACAAAGGGAACTTTAGTTCCGTGTCCTTGTCCAGGAGTGGACTTGGCAAGGACAGTTTAGGGCTGGGACAATGCCTCCTCCCAAGGTTGGGTCAAGGTTGCAGTTTCGGGGGAACCCATTCTCCCCGCTGGGCTGTGGTCACGAGTCCTTAGAGAGCTGTGTCTGAGGTATCTATCCCATGTTCCTTGCCAACATTGTCAGACTTTGTTTTCTCCTGACCTTGGCTACCCCTGCCCCCCACCCCCAGAAAATAGTATATATGATGTTTGCTTGGCATATAAGTCACCAGCTTGTGCAAGACCTCCTGGTCCCAGCCACTGCTTTTGGCTTATTGATCTGTCTTCTCTATTTCCCATCCCTGGTCTTCCCAATCAAGAATACCTTGCCATTTGGAACCCTGATTCCTGCTGGTTTGGGTCATTTATACTGTTAAATTGCCGTATAAATGTAAACAATCAGGCCCAGGGTCAGTGAGACGACTCAGCAAATAAGGACATTTGTTGCCAAGACTGAGTTCAATTTTCAGAACTGACAACGCTCCCCCCCCCCCCCCCCCCCCCCCCCCCCCCCCCCCGCCGCCCCAGACAGGGTTTCTCTGTGTCACTTTGACGCCTTTCCTGGATTTCACTCTGTA
The DNA here is from genome assembly GCF_049852395.1 of Peromyscus maniculatus bairdii. Lineage (NCBI taxonomy): Eukaryota > Metazoa > Chordata > Mammalia > Rodentia > Cricetidae > Peromyscus > Peromyscus maniculatus. The sequence goes on along the minus strand of NC_134866.1, from coordinate 77,121,758 downwards.
GACCAGGCTGGCCTCGAACTCACAGAGATTCACCTGGCTCTGCCTCCCGAGTGCTGGGATGCTGGGATTAAAGGCGTGCGCCACCGCTGCCTGGCAATAAAGGCAATAAATCTTTGTTGATAAATTTGTAGAACATAAATGATAAACTGAAAATTTTGGAGACATCTGTGATAAACATATAATCAAAGAGCCAGAATGCAAACAGACAGAAAGTATTTTATTTAAACATGATTTTGTAAACCATCACACTGTGTACTTTTGAATTCAACAAGAACATTATTTCCCCCCCCCCCCCCAAAGACTTACAGTGAGCCTTGTGCAAAGTCAAAGAGTTAATACAGGAATGAAGATCAACAAGGTAGAATTTATTTCTCAAAGCGTCAAACTGTGGTACTTGATACAAAGACACATAACCACCTGTACCATAAAAGTTTCCATGCCATAAAACATTAATTTATAACTTTAAATATATAGTAAAACACATTTATTTTTAAAAATCAGGATTAATTTCATTATAAACCAGTGAATTATTCAGAGGAATAATTATTAAAACTCACTAAAAACCAGCAAATATTGCAACCGAGGTAAAAATTTACATGTAAACAAAACTATCATTTAGAAGGACCGAGGAGTGAGGAGAAGGGCAGATGGCATCTTCTGAGCGCTGCGTCACTCCTTGATGTTCTGAAGCAGCTTCAGCAGATGTGACTCAATGACCTGCTGGACTGCAAAGACAGGCCACCAAGGTCACAGCGCAGAACCAAAGCAGAACCAGAGAAGGGAAGAGCCCAAAGTACAATACTGATATAGAAATCATTTTTTATAAAAAAACATGTTTGAAAATCTTGCAAATACTGCCCACTTTTCCTCCAGTAACTATTAATAAAAAAGTACGATGAATGAATTCATTTAACTTTATAGGAATCTGTTTACTTTGTACTCCATTAAAGCATATGTGTGGTGTTAGGATAACATAATGTTTTATACGTGAAACAATGAAGAAGGTTTGGACTCCCGCATGTACTATGTATGAAGTTTTCCTAAAATGGAACCCGGGAGTTCCGAAACACTCACCACTTCTGTAGCCCAAAGCTACAGCTAGATCCATAGAGTTGTATCCAGAGTCTGTTTCCATTGTTGGGTCAGCTCCATTTTCTGTATCAAAACAGAAAAATCTAGATAAAGAAAGTGAAAATGCAAATGCCTGTCTATTCCTGGCTCATATGCAAATGGCTGAACAGATTGTCAGCCAATCTGGAGGCTATTTCCAACATGCTCACACAACGACTGAGCACATGGATACACAGAGTTCATTTGGTGGGCTGGAGAGGATACCCAACTGTCTCTAGAGTAGTTGAAACTCATAAACAACTGGACAAAACTTATATGTGAAGACACTGTGTCCAGAGCACACCAGAGTAGAGTCAAAGGTGACCTCCAACGTGAGCGAGTGGGAAGGGCAAAAGCTTCAAGTGCAGAGGGCAGTGTGAGGGAACCGCTTCTCTCAGGGCAGCCCTGCGGTAAGGAAAACCCAGGGGCAAACGCCTGCAGGGTCATACAACCTAACAACAGGTAAGCTCTCCTCACAGGGAAATTTAAACTAAAATGCTCACAGGGCTCCCTCTAAATAACGACTATGTTCACCCGCTTACCTAACAGCATCTTTACACACTTCACATGATTCCCATGGACAGCATAAAGCAAAGGTGTCCCTCCGTTCTGAAGAAGGAAAAGGTCATCATCATTTTTCACTGAGCAAGAGTCAATCAAATGCTGCTATGAAACTGGGCATGTAAAAGTAGTTTAAAATGATATTAATATTTTGTGAAAAATATTTAAGTCACAAGTAATTGAATTTATGACATTAAGTTGTTCATCTTAAGTACATTTTTCTTCCAAGTCCTTAATAAAGTTTATATCTCCCTGAAATCAATTAAATCCTAAAAATTATTACAATAATTGTATTTAATTAATTAATTAATTAATTAATTTTTGAGGCAGGGTTTTAAGTAGCCCTGTGGCCTTGAAGTATTCATGAGGCCAAAGATAACCTTGATCCTCCTGTCTCGACCTCCTGGGAGCTACTGCTGACCACCAAGCAGTTTATAAGGCACTGGGGACGCACACGGGGCCCATGGCGCTGGCCAGCACTCTAACTCTAAGGTACAGCCTTGTTACAGCAGTTTTAACTTCAGTGTGGTGGACTCACCCAGTCATACTCATTTACATCAACTCCGCAGTCAAGCAGCATTTTGACAATATCCGTGTAGCCTTTACTACAGGCCAATGACAGGGCACTTTCTCGACCTTTTCCTAAAAGTTGGGGATCTGCACCCTGTCATGGAAGTGAACATAGAGGACTTTCAATGAACTTAAACAAGAACACTTGTCTCTGTCAATATGATTCAGTTTAACACTGAGGTCAGGCCACGTTCTAGGGTTAATGAGGAGATAACAGAAACGTGATGGATGTGTTTGTTACCAAAACGGTCAGGATGCCTACCCTCCCCCTCCCTCCAGCTGCCTCAGTCCTCATTCTCCTTCACTCTGGCAAAGGCCCAGTGGACAGCACTCCTCCAGGAGCCCTTCCCTCCAAGACTGAGCTCAAGAAACTACACCCACACACATTTTCCTTACATTCTGAAGCAGGAACTCCACCACAGCTATTTGCCCGTGTGCCGCAGCCCACATCAGGGGAGTGAATCCTTCTTCATCCGTGTGATTGATAACATTTTCTATTTAAAAGAAAAGCAATTTTTGTGATCTAATTTAACAACCACATATTAGTATCACTTTGAAAGCACTGGTATTCTAAAAACTTATGACTCAATGAAGTTCAATGAGATGACTTTTGTTTACTGAAGTCTGGATGTGATATTGTGGTTTTCAGTCTGGACATGTTAAAATGTGCCTCACTGCATGCACAAAGCTGGGTGGGTTCATGGAACACATTCTGTAAATCATAAACTGCCACACTCAGTATCATGTTAGGTACAAGGTTGGTAACACTGGTCTCAGGGACAAGAGACTTAAGGTAGAATCTTGGTCCTTTCATTCTAGTGATTTGGGTCTAGGCAAGTGACTTAATTTCTGCTAAACACAGATCAATAGCTTGCTTATCTCAACACATACTTGGGAAGATCACAACAAACTGATAGACAATAGCCCTTAGCATACTTGAATGTAGATTTAAAAACTTCAACAGCTTACAAAAGCTGCCTTCCACTCTAGCTAACTTGCAGCCTGTGATTTTCTTTCATTCCTAAGTTGCTGGCATAACACACAGACTGGATAATCTGAAACAGTATCACACAATTCTACCCTGAACCTCATCTTAGTCCCTGAATGTAGCCGAGCAGTTATAAACTGCACAGCTTTCCCTCTACACTTATTTGGTAGGTTGAACATGAAATTTCTACTTTTTTAAACAATTATTTTTATTGTTTAATTATGTATGTGTTGGGTGGGGTATGGGTGCATGTGAGTGCAGTGTTGTGAAAACCAGGGGCTTCAGGTGGGCATAAGCCAGCTAATGCGGATGCTGGAACTGAACTTGGATCCTCTACAGCAGCACCAGTGCTTGGGTTCTGAACCATCACTCCAGCCCTCAATATTTAAAGATAAGCAGAAATATATCCAAGTCTTATGAAAATAAAATTCTTGGATCATGTTCCCTGTAATCAACAAAGATGGGACATTTAAAAAAAAAAAAAAGCAACTGATGGGACTAGAGAGATGGCTCACTGGTTAAGAGCACTGGCTGTTCTTTCAGAGGACTCGGGTTCAATTCCCAGCACCCACATGGCAGCTCACAACTGTCTATAACTTCAGTTCCAGGGGATCCGACACCTTCACACAGACATACATGCAGGCAAAACACCATTGCCATAAAAAAAAAAAAAGCAACAGTTTTCATATTCTTTATTAAACTAAAAAGTATTTCATATGCATCAAAGATTATAAAAAAGGAAAACTACATAAATTCTAGCGTAAGAATGGGTGGTTTCTTTATAATCCTAGAATTGGGAAATTTTTTATAAGTAGGACATAAAACTTCAAAGTCAAAAAGAACACAAATTTACAATTAAAAATCTGAAGAGGTCACCCAAAAATGGAGAAACTGGGGAAACTAAATGCACAAAACAACAGAAGTCAGTTTCTTTCACTTTGGAGTTCCTATGACACAAATATACTGTAGGTAGCTCAGACAAGAAACTCAAAGGGCTTATAACTTAAACATAGCAATGGAATTTCTGTGAGGTACCACTTTCCCCACAGATTAGTAAGAATTAAAGTCTCCGCCAGGCAGTGGCTCACGTCTTTAATCCCAGCACTCAGGAGGCAGAGGCAGGCAGATCTCTGTGAGTTCGAGGCCAGCCTGGGCTACAGAGTGAGATCCAGGACAGGTGGTAAAACTACACAGAGAAACCCTGTCTTGGAAAAAAACAAAACAAAACGAACAACAACAACAAAAAAACAAAACCCCCCCAAAAAACCAAAACAAAACCAAGAATTAAAGTCTCACTGTGCCCATGACAGTTTGGGGAAACTGCAACTCTAACGCTAACATGAGGCCAAACATGTAGTTAAAATGTACAAACAAGAAGGCAGAGGCCCAGGAGTGCTCTGTGGTAGAGCACTGGCCTGGCACATGTGAGGAGCCGACTCAACCCTCCCCATGACCAAGGTCATCTAGTTGCGACCTGGCAATACCTCTGTATGAAAATGTACTCAGTGGAGATAAGGAATGCAGAGCCCGCCAGCAAACATCTGTAACTCACCAGATGAACAGCCAGGAGCACACACGGAAATCACAGCACAGACATGTGCATTACAGTGACAACGCATACAACAGCTGGGTGTGCAGGTGCATGTCTGTGATCCAGCACCCAGGAGGGGGAGACAGGAATGTGAGTTTGAGCAACATAGTGAGACTCGCTCTCAATCAAAAGATCCTGGGGCTGGAGAGACGGCTCAGTGGCTAAGAGAACTTCACTGTTCTTGCAGAGGGCTCAGGTTCCCAGCATCCACACGGTGGCTCCAACCATCCTGACTCCAGTGCCCGGGGATCCTCTTTACCTCACAGGCCCCAGGCATGCAAATGGTACACACACACATACAGGCAAAACATGCACACACATTAAAAATTAAAAAAAAAAACAACTTTGGTATGCTTTAGTAAAACACTCTCCAAAATATTAAATGAAAACAGACACACTGTAGTGTATGTAACATTTTCTTGCTTGTGTACCTAACAAAAGCACATGCATATTCTCAAATATAACCATACATGGAAATGTTTTCTAGAAAAATTTCCTGAAAACACAAAAAATTTACAATGTGGGGGCTGGAGAGATGGTTCAGTGGCTAAGAGCACTGGCTGCTCTTCCAGAGGATCCCAGCACCCCCACGTGGCAGCGTATAACTGCCTGTAACTCGAGTTTCAGGGGATCTGACAACTTCACACAGACATACATGCAGACAAAACATGAACGCACATGAAATAAAAGTAAATAAATAATTAAAAACACCCTCACAATGTTTGTTTTGGGGAAAAGTAAAGGAAGCTAAAACTTTAAATCAAGTGATTTTTTTTCCTTTTTTTGGTTTTTCGAGACAGGGTTTCTCTGTGTAGTTTTGGTGCCTATCCTGTATCTCACTCTGTAGACCAGGCTGGCCTCAAACTCACAGAGATCTGCCTGGCTCTGCCTCCTGAGTGCTGGGATTAAAGGCGTGTGCCACCACTGCCTGGCAAATCAAGTGATTTTATTTGCATGGGTGTTGTGCCTCGTGTATATATACACATATAACATGTGTACCTGGTGCTCTTGGAGGCTAGAAAGAGGGCATTAAAATCCCCTATCGTTACGAACAGTCGTGAGCTGCCATATGGGTGCTGGGAACTAAACTTGGTCCTTTGGAAGAAGAGCTAGTGCTCTTAATCTCAGAGCTACCCTAAGGCCTCAAATTTTATAGTTTGTATTACTTAAAATTTCCCTTTTTGCTATCCATTGGGTTATGTTTGGTGAGATTATATGACTTCTTTTGTCTTTTTAGTTTCCTATACAAAAATAAAACAATACCAAACCTAATAAATTCAAACGAATATTTAAAATATAATACTTAAAACTGGGCCATTACCTTGTTCAATACGAGTAGCCAGGTAGAGCATTTCTCCCTGAGCTGCCAACTGGTGAACAGACAAGGCTGAAACAATATAGTGATAAAATTATTCAAGTGTACCTTGTGGATTCACATCTATTGTACCATGGTGAAGCCAGTGTCTTTTCCAAAACAAGACCAATCTTATCATTTTAACCTAACAAAGTACCCCAGTATTACAGGTAGTGTTCTCTGAGAACTGACTCATAGGATATGACATCTGCAAATTACTATTTTGGGGCAAACTTTATCCTAAAGAGTGAATAAGGTACTTAATTTTTTACATGCTACGTCCATATCCAAACTTATGAAGGAGGCCCCAAAAGACACAACATTCCTTTTAGTTTTCTTAGTGATTCCACTGAAGAACTTGTTTTTCCTGAGTGCCTCACCATGATGCCCAGCCCAAAGCTGAGCATGTAGGCTCAAGCAATCCTCCCACCTTAACCTTCTGAGTGGCTGGAACCACGAGGATATACCACTACTCCCCAGCCCTTTAAACTCTAAGTACATGTATTTTTAAACTTATGCAACTGGGGGTTTTGCCGGCAGTGCCCATATGGGCCAAAGAGGGCCTCGGATCCCCTCTATTTGGAGCTACAGGTTGACAGCCAAGGAAGTGCTGGGAACTGAACCCAGGACCTCTGGAAGAGCAGCCAGTGTTCTTAACCGCTGAGCCATCTCTCCAGCCCTCTACATATTTGAGGTTGGATGGGTTTTCTTAACATTAAGAATGAATTCATAAATAGGAAACTGGCCTTGAAAGATTTGTGTGTGTGTGTGTGTGTGTGTGTGTGTGTGTTACATTTAATTTTAGAGATAGTCTCACTATTGTCCTCCCTCATTCTTCTGAGTTCTGTAATCACAGGAGTGGAGGCTAGTCTAGTCAGCATGTTAACTCCGGCTGGCTGATTAAGCATTTGTATTTATAACATGGGGGACAGTCTTTAGCTTTTTTTTTTTCAGCAGAGAAGTTCTATGGTTGGAATATTGTAAGACAATCTCTGAGAAGCACCTTTAACTAATACGGCCTCCAGAAGCAGCTGTGAAGCACACACATCTAAGTAAGCTAGAAATGGCCCACAGGTAGGATTGGGGTGCTAGAGAAGAGTCTCCTGGCTCAACTGCTGAGTCCGCAAGTCTGAAGTTGGAGGGATTCCAGATTTCACCAGGCTTTGGAATGCAGACACGTTCCCATTACAGTGTCAAATGCCGTTACTATCATCTAATTGTTAGCTGGTTTTCTCTCATTCAAATACTCATGCTTCACTGAATACTTGTTAGCTTAGGTAGAGAAACTTTACATCCTATATAATGACTTTACATTCAAAGTTTTTTAAAGGGTGATTTCATATTTATATACTAATGAAACATTTCAGTAGAAATTACTTAGTTTCTAAGTACAAAATATTTCTTGATCAGTGAAATAATATAAGTACATATTTATAATAATTATGAAACTCTAAGAACACAAAAACATTGATATCTTAACTTGTAAATAATTCACAGTAACTCACTTCTTTATGGTAAAACAATACAGGTTTTAATAATATTTTAAACTGTATTTGTCCTCATAGAGGTATAACAGGAAACAGATATAAAAACACATGAAAAAGTTTCAACTTACTAAAGTGATTAATATATCATTTAAGCTTTCAAAACTGAAATGTTTATTTAGTGAAACTAATATTTCAAAGCCAAACTCCTAATTTGTAATTGCATTAGCTAATTACACTAGTAGTAATATTTTAGTCATTCTTAGCGCATACTTACAATTTGCTAACAGAGGTGTGGTAGAGACTTCATTTCCCCTGTGCTTGTTGGTGAGAGTAGTTGACTGTTTTATGGGTGAGAAATGTTTTGTTGTAGAGGGGGTGTAGACATGCCTTACTTGAATTCCAGGAGAAGGAGATGTATGGATATTGCACTCAGCTAAATAAAACAAATTAAAATAGTATTTTAATGGCAAAGCTTTCTAAATAAAAGTGTCAATGTTCACATGAAGCAATGTATGATGTTTAACAGCTTCAATTAAAGTGTTTATCAGGTGATACCAATTTTGTATAGTCTGTACTACTACAGTGTAAGTTCTACAAAGAAAATTATTAGTGTTGAAAAATTTTGAGACTAGTTTTAATATTAACAGATAACAAAGTAACTTTAAAGCATGTTGACAGATCACTGAATTAAAGTAGAAGTAGATATAAATTAGTCACAAAACAGGAGATATTAAAATAATTTTGTAAGAGAAAAGACATATTTTCTATTATTTAAAAAGATGCAACTAGGCTGGGCAGTGGTGGCGCATGCCTTTAATCCCAGCACTCAGGAGGCAGAGGCAGGTGGATCTCTGTGAGTTCCAGGCCAGCATGATTTATAGAGCTAGTTCTAGGGCAGCCAGAGATACACAGAGAAACCCTGCCTCAAAATACCAATAAATAAATAGATAGACAGACAGATACAACTAAGAATAACCAAATTAGAGAAATTGTAATAAAGACCAGGCAAATATTTTATTTATTTATTAAGACAGGGTCTCACTATGTATCTCTGGATGGTCTGGAACTCACTATGCAGACTAGTCTGGCTCTGAATTCACCTGCCTCTGCCTCTCAAGTGCTGAAACTAACTAAAGGCATACGTCACTATACTGGCTTAGACAAGAAATATTTTTTAAAATTAACAGTAATTTAATGTTGGTTTCTTTGAGATTCTAGAAAATCTTTCTAAAAGATGACTTTCAAGCTTTTCCTCAACTCTGATCTCATGACGGAGAAAAACAGAACAAAATCAGACAAATGAAAGTGAATGTAGGGAGTTGTACCATAACTTTCAACCTTTAAATAAGACAGACGCCACCTCCAGGTCAGAGTTAACTTGATCTTGAATATTTTTACTATCCTCTTCATTTAAGGACTTCACAAATCGAGAACATACGTTCATATCAAATCGGTTTGGCAATATGAATTTCATTCCCATGGCAACACCCTGAGCTGACGCTTCTTCTGCATTTGGGTCCAGCTGGTGCTCTATTTTGATGTCTGGCATGCCAGAGAGACCATAGCTGCTGGGACACTCTTCCACGATCAGCTGGGCCCCAATGTCCAGATTTGCTGATGTAGCCATGGTTTTAATAATTAAAACATTTCTTCATGGATCCCTCTTAGTTTTTAAAGGGTGTTTTCCAGTGTATTCTTGGAACTGGGTTATTAAAGTATCTGAAAGAACAAATTTAGAAAATTTGAAGTAGCATATTAACTTATGTAAATGTATATACGCAACCACTTTCAACCACACAACCAAACAGTGCTCTTTTAAACCCCTATAACATAGAAAGTACACAGTATTCAGAGGTAGGTAACCTGCCTATAAACTCAAGCTTTACCATTCACTAGCTGTGTGATGTGTACGAGTGAACCTGAGAAAGTCTCATCTGTAAGAAGAGTTCTAGTCAATAATTTACAGGATCTTGGCAAAGGACAAAGGAAATACAGTACACCTCCATCACTATGTTCCAACACATTTCCTATAACTGACTACTGCTTAAGGATCAGGCTCATGTTAAAACAATAAGCTAGTATTTGAGATTAGTTTTTTAAAAATGCTGTTCCTTGTAAGTGGCTCCCAGTTTGACCTGAGATATAACCAATCTGTAGCCAAGTTGATTAGCACTGTTTTCAGTAATACCCATGATTCAGCAAAGCACTTCACTAAATTTACTGTAAAAATTAGTTATTACACTTATTTATTTTGTTTGCATGTGTGTGGGAACACATGGACCACAGCAAGCATGTAGAAGTCAGAGGGCAAATTTTAGGAGCTGGTTCTCCCGTCCATCATGTGTGTCTCAGGGACTGAACTCAAGTCATCAGGCTTGGCAGCACGTGCCTTTATTCACTGAGGCATCTCTCTGGACCTACACAATTTATTTTTGAAGACTCAAAAGTATATTTGTCAGCTTTTACTCAGAGTAAGCATAAACAATTTGATGTAATTTGTAATAAAAAATAAAATATGTAGATTACGTATTGGGATCGCAGGATATATGATATGACAGTCCCAGATATGTAGATCCTTGAAACAGGAAGAAGTGAACATCCAGTCAATTTTCGTCATGTGACAGCATATTGCACGTTGCACATTTTGAAAGGGTACTGGGTGAGCAATGATCAGAATTACTTGGAATTAAGAGAGAAATGAATTGATGCCATATGACCACTGTTCAGAGTTTTAAAATAATTTCAGAAGATTGATCCTATTGGGCATGGTGGAGCACTAGAGAGCAGGAGAAACAGTCTTCCCCAGAGATGAGCATACCGACTGGTTATGTGATACCAAATAGTCCTGAAAATATACACGTAAGTAACATTATCCAAGCTGGGTACTAGGAAGTCAGCAACAGGTGGATTTCTGTGAGTTTGAGGCCAGCCTAGTCTACATAGAAAGTTCTAGGACAATCAGAGCTACATAATCGAGAGACACTATCTCAAAAAAAAAAAAAAAACAAAAAAAAAAACAAACAAACAAAACAAAACAAAACAAAAAAAACCCCTGCTCTATCAACTCGAACACTGTGGCCATTAAATAAGCAGCAACAGAAGAATTCCAAACTTCCAGGGGAGAGAGGCAGACACACTATAGTCCGGAAAAAGTATCGCATAACGAAGTCGTTACATTTTGTCAGAAGGCAACAGGAACAGAAAGTTAGTTCAGTGACTCAATGAGAGACGGAGGAGTGGAGAGAAGACTGGGTCTTTAAAAAGACACAGCACGAAGAACCATTTTGTCTAGGCATGGGGCGGGGTGAAAGCAACTGCCATCCACCCTCCCCGCAGCTCTCGGAGGGGATGTCAAGTGTCTCTTTTAACGCTTGCTATTCTCTTGACCGCTTCCTTTCTAGCTCCCACTAAGGGGAAAAACTGGCAGATGGAGACCACTTTTTTTTTTTTCTTTTATTTTTGAGACAAGGTCTGACTTTGTATTCGAGCCGGCTGGTCTAGAGCGCAGTGTTATACCTACATGCCTCTGCCTCAGGAGTGCTGGGATTAAAGGCGTGCACAACCACACCTCCTAACCACTCTTAGGAGCCACCGCACACAAAACCTACCTGGTGTTACATAGCTATTTTCTGATCTTAATTGGAACAATTTCTTTTTGCATTTTCTTTCTCACATTTTCTAATTGGATTTGGTTCTCCATTCTCAACATCTGCTAATTAGATGCGCTGGACACACCCACTGCATAAATTTCCCGAGACTCAATCCTTTATAAAATGGTGGAAAAACAGTCATCTCCAATGTTCTTTGCAGCCCCTACAGAACAAGTCAAGGTTTCAATATACAGAATTACCACTCTTTGAAGAAAGAGCAGCAAACGTAGGGGAGACGCTTAGCTAGACTCCACTCCAGGGAGAAGGGAAGACTGCGGATATGCCAAAACGTGAAGTGCGGGAGAGGGGAAAGTGGACAGCGACGAGCAAGAGCTAACATAAAGGTAGGCTCACCTGCCAGAGCTCAGGGAAGGTCGGAGAGTCTAAATGCGGGCAGTGGGCCCCGACCCAGGGGAAGCTAATCGCAGGGGCTCCCCGTTCTTCCTGACTCTTGAAATTGTCCTACGGGAGGAGAAAGGTGCTATTAAAAAAATAACACAAAACTGAAAGACGTCTCCCAAGCGACAGGTGTCCCGGCGGGCGTTCCCGCTCGGTCGCCGCAGCCTCCACTCACTCGAGCGGCGAGCGGATCCCGGGGCCGGGGACCGTCCGGCGGGTGGCACGACGCCCCCGAGACCGCAGGGGCGGCTCCGCCGGGCCAGGGCCGGCAGCGGATCGGGTGAGGTCCTCAGAGCCCGGCCTGCTCCGGGCCGAGACGTCACTTCCTATTTCTTTTCCTCTGCTGGAACGAGCCCAGAGCGTGCAGCCAAGACGAGACGACTTCCGGGGGCTTCTTCTTGTTTCTCCAGAGCTCCGCCGCCCATGCTCGCAGAGAACTCAGGGTCACCGCAGTGGCGGGTCGCCCGAGGGAAGCCCACGGCCCCGTCCCCGGCTGCTCCACCCACCGGGGACCCTTCCTCCTAGTTCCCGGCGGCGCACGGCTGCCGCACACGCGCCGTGACGTCATCCCCCCGCGACGCGCTCCCGCGCCCTCGCGTTTCCGGCTCCTGGCGGGTCCGCGTGAGTTTGAGCGAGTGCTGCAGAGACGTCCGCTGTAGGGAGCTGGCCCAGTCTGGGGAGTCGTCCTGGGGATCGGGGTGCCCCGGCGGACCCTCGGGGCCCCCGCAGAGGTAGGCGATGGCCACTGGCGGCCCAGGCTCCGCTCAGGCCTCACTGTGGTCTCTTGACAAGCCGGACATGCTGCTCTGGGCTTCCCAAGGCTCCAGATCACTGAGCTTACCTGCCTCCGAGGGTCCCTGCGATTTAATTTCGACCCAGGCTTTGCTCCTCTGTCGTCGCTCTCCTAGCCACCGCTGTCAGTCTCTGGAATAACCTGCTCTTCTCCGAAGCCAAGGACAGACTTCTGTCTTAGTGACTTGAGAATGGCCGGGTATTCGTCTCCCTCGGCGCTATGGCTTACTCCTTTTATGTCCATCACGTAATGTTATGCTTATAGACCCCGCTGAAATGGCATACTCTTTCCAGGTAGCATTAAATATCTTCCTCGTCCATGTTCTCAGTACTCTGATTACAGAGTTTATTTGATCACACATTGTATTGCAGTAATAATACCGGTTGTTCAGTGAACTCCAGTTTCTTAGGCCCTGACTTTGGTCCAGTCAGTTTTCTCTCATTCGTTTTCACAGCATCTCGCTATTTGCACTGTCTTCCTTCACACGTCCCACTAATACTGTTCATTTTTTTAAACTAGCAAGTCATTGCTACTTTTCACTTCTTTCCTCCAAATGCTTTTATTTCTTGAAAAATAGACTTAGGAGGTACTCTTCCTTGGATCTATTCAGGTGCTTGTTTTTGTGTATCTAGTGAACTAAGATTTTTTTTTAAAACAGATAAACATCCTGTCATATGTACAGTGATTTGGTGGGAATTAAATGAAGTAGCCCTTGACCTCAAAGAATTCTTCTCTCTTTCACAAACAACAACAACAACAACAACGATTGTTTCTGTGATTATTGGGGAACTCTGTAAAAATTGTGAGTTTTTCTTCTTATGCCATTAACCATAGAACATCCCCTATTTTGCCTGTTGGTTGTCCCTTGATAGAAAGTAACTTTGAACACATGCTGTATAGCATTGTTCTTATTATAGACCGCTATTGATTTTGACTATATTTTCAATATATTTAATCATTTTCCCAAGCAAATACTTCCAATATATTGTTCAATTTAACTGGAAAAAGAGGTTATTACAATGCAGTGTGATTATGGGCACTCACAGAAATAGAGCCAAATAGGATCGTGGGAGAGAGCACCCAGTCTCAGAAGGCAGGAGGAATTTCTGAAGGACAGTCTGATTTCCTTTGGTGACCTTAGTAGATAGAAAGGGCATTCCTGGTGGAGAGCATGTGTTGAAGCAAGAATGAATGAATGAATGAATGTGCTGAGTTTAGAGAATGGTAAACAGTTGGTTAATAGCAAGAGGTGACACAGGCCAGAGCAAAGGGAACCTTACATGCTATGGAGCTAGCTTCATTTTCTGGGCCGTGTTCAGTTTTGTAGTGCACTGGTAACTATTTGGAAGATGGATGTGGGCATCCAGGAGACTTTCAAATGGTGTTGCTTTTATTTCAGTAGTCAAAAAGACACAAGTTAGTGCAATTGAACTAGGCTTACGTGGACTTGAGGTTTAGAAATAGTTGAGAGATTAAGGGCTGGGGAGACGTCTTCGTGGATGTAGTGGGGTCAATCCTGAGCACCCAGGGGAAAAGGAGGCCTTGGAGTGTTTCTATCATCCCAGTGCTGGGAGCCAGAGACAGGAGGATCCCCCAGACTTGCTAGTCAGGCTCACTAGCTAGGCATTATTGTCAGTTGGTGAGTTTTATGTTCAATGAGAGACCTCATCCTGTCTCAGAAATAAGGTGAAGCACTGTAGAGAAAGGCTCTCTGGCTTTACACACACACACACACACACACACACACACTTGCACATAAAGAAATCTTTGAGAGATGAAATTTTTGTGCTTCTTTGAGTCTTGGGAATGAGGAGGAAAGCTAAGTCTGGATTCCTCATAGGCCCAATCATTTCGAGTATTTGAAGGTATAGATCATGTCTGTTTATTGTCCTTGTATTCCCAGTGATGAATGCTATCTTGCACATTGTACGTGTTTGACTGAATAGAATCTTGGTTTGCTTTGCTTCATCAAAATAGCAGTTAAAACATGTCATACTGTTTTTACTTCTGGCATTACTGATGTCATCTTGCAGGCTTTTCAGACTGGATGTAGCGTAGCATCACTGGTACCAATCACCTGATGACTTGTCTTCAGTTGACTGCTTCTTGGAAGATGTTTTAGTTTCATTGCATGTTAAGAGCTTTAATTCATTTTTTTTTTAAATCCTATTCTCCCATTTTAAGTTTGCTCTATTTCAGTTTAAACCTTTTAACATTGAATTGTATGCCTTATGTCAGCACATTATCTCTAATTTCATCATAGGCTTCTACACTAAAACATTAGCTTTGTTTTACTTTCTTCTTGGTATCTTTTTCTTTAGGAAGTCAAGTCTGTAGAGATAATTTTATATTTCTAATTCTATATTAGAATTCTCTATTAGAAATATAGAAGAAAGTGAATATTGTCAAGAAAATGAATATTGTAGGCCTGCATGCTTTTCTGGTTCGCCTCTTGCAATGTCGAGTCATATTTATTCTCAAGTGTTGCAGACTGCTCTTGGAGGTTTGAGGAGAACATACATATACAGCCAGTATGTACAGATGGTGCACTGTGGTACCCTTGATCTATATTCTTAAGTGTCTCTCTCTTCTAGGGTTCTAATGAAATGGTTTATTGGTCATTAATCTATGAAGTTCCACACAGTCTTTGAAAGAACGCAGAAGGAGAATTATACTTGTAGGTGAACGTTAATAAACAATATGTACTTTAAAATGTGTTCCTTTTTCAGACATAAGGCAGAGTCGCTGCAGTTATCCTGACATCAGTTCCAGATTATTGACCCCTGGACAACAGTGGAATTATATGAAATCATGGCTGGTTATAAACCTGTAGCAATTCAGACATATCCTGTACTTGGTGAAAAAATCACCCAAGACACTCTGTACTGGAACAATTATAAGGTAAAGAATGAGAGGAAATGAGGGAGGAGGGAATTTGGACATTTTTGTATCCATTTATATCAGTTTTTCCAGCTTAGGCAGGCAGAACCATTAACTAAATAATAGTTCAAGTGGATACTTTGTTATCTATTTTTTCTTAGAGTGTCATGTAAAAATCCATACCACTTAATTATTTTAGCCATGCAGATGCTTAATGTAGAACATGTGTGTGATGGCAAATGAAACTGTAAAACTTGAATCTTATATGCAGGAAAACTTATTTGCTTTTTCTTATTTTGAAATTAGCTTCTCTGTACCTTCTAATTAGGCTTGCAATGTTTTCTGTTTGTTCGTTTGTTTGTTTTTAATTGAGAACCTAGAAAACTAGAAAATGTTTGGAATTAGGTTTGTGGAAAATGAAATATAATCGGATAATAAAAATATAAAGAGACTGAGCCTCACTCACAAGCCAAAAACGGATGTAGCTCAGTTGGTAGAGTGCTTGCCTGGCATGTATAAGCCCTGGGTTCAGTTTCCAGCCTTGCACAAACCTATTTGGTGGTACATGCCTGTAATCCCAGCACTTGAGAGCTGGAGGCCAGAGGATAAGTTCAGAGTCATTCTTAGTTACTCAGGGAGGTTGAGGGTAGTCTCGGCTACAGGAAATCAAGAGCACTTGATGCTCTTGCAGAGGACCTGGGTTCAGTTCCCAGCACATTGGCAGCTTATAGTTGCCTTTAACTCTGTTTCCAGGGGATCTAACATCTTTTGCTAGCCTCAGCAGGCATTTCACACGTGCATGTTTAGACAAGCAGATACACACATACACAGAAATACAAATAAATAAGGTTAAAAAAAAAGCACAACATAAAACCAAATAAGATAACAATTTAGATACTGTTTATTTTGTTATATTGGCATAGATGAAAAAAAATTGAGGGAGGGAATTGACAATAAATGTCATAACTATAAAAACATTGTTGCTCTGTACTCATAGCTTGAAACATGGCCTACTTTGAAAAGTTTACTAAGACATGTAAAAGTGTTTATTGATGTATCCACTGTAATATTGGAATTCTTAAAATATATGTTCATTAGACGTGGATTGGCTCTGTAAATTATGGTGTATCTTTATAAAAATGGATGGTAAATTTATTGCTTATGTACAAAGATTGCTAAAGTCGGTTAGTGGGCGCAAAAAAGATAAAGATCCGTTTACATGGTCTGATCATCTTTGTATTAACTTAAAATCATAGTTGATTGATGTAGACTTAGCTCGTTCTTTTCTTGGTGGGAACCGGAATAAAGTCAGCCTCTGAGACAGTGGGATGTCGCTCTCCAGCTGTCCTTATTTTCTGGCGTGTCAAAGGGAAGGCTGGGGGGTGGGCAGCAGAGTGGATTCTGCTTCACCCTTTCCTTTCTCTTTGCCTTGTATTTCTCTGTAATACAACCTACTAACTGGTACTAAGGACAAAAGGAAACAGTCTGCAGGAAATAGCATAATGCTTAACTGTGGCTCGCCCTTTTTAACTCTGCCAATACTCTTCTTGTTTTTCATTAAGACTCCTGTGCAGATTAAGGAATTTGGTGCGGTGTCCAAAGTTGACTTTTCTCCTCAGCCTCCATATAACTACGCAGTCACAGCCTCTTCAAGAGTAAGTGCAGTAGTGATCGTCTTTGCTCTTGTGATAGGGTTTACTGCCGAGCGTGGGCCTTCCTTCTAGTGAAATACTGCTTTTTCTCTTACAGATCCACATTTATGGCCGGTACTCTCAAGAACCTATAAAAACCTTTTCCCGTTTTAAGGACACAGCATACTGTGCTACTTTTCGACAGGATGGCCAATTGCTTGTCGCTGGCAGTGAAGATGGTGTGGTTCAACTTTTTGATATAAGTGGGAGGGCGCCCCTCAGGCAGTTTGAAGGTCACACAAAGTAAGAGCCAGTTTGATGTGTGTTGTGTTCATTTGTTGTTTTTCTCTTGAGAGCTCAGCCTTCATGCTTTTGATAAACACATATTGGTTGTGTGAAGAGTACACCCATATGTACTTTATTTCCTGTTGTTCTCAGACAAAGGACTTAACCTGAGTCCCACCGTCCAGTTCCTAGAGCTTGTGACTGCTCTAGAGTTGTGTGTGATGTTTTAGAAAGGGTCTTCCTTTCTAGGAGGTGCAGTGGGATCTGAGCGGTTGAAGATACGAACCCACTGCTCTAACAGCAGCCTTACGGCTCTAGGGATGCTGTAGGCCAGCTCTCTCAGATCTGCTCACACTGATGTCATGCTGCCTTTCTTTTCTTGGATTTGTGGTATTTGCCCCTTGATGAATTCGGTTTTCTAACTTTTGTTTTAGGATTACTAAAGTCATTGCTGAAGTCTGCTACTGATTTAAAATACCAAAGTGTTTCTTTCTTTTTATTTTAATTACAAGCTGTTAGGATGTTTGTACCCATCATCATTGAAACACTCAACAAAAGCTGTTTTAATAGGATTCTGTTCTGTGGCAAGTCTTTCTCGGGTGTTTTGAAGGAGCTCTTTGTTATGTTTTTTAAAAAGTGTACCTTTGCAGAGCTGGAGAGATGGCTCAGTGGCTCAGAGTTGCTCTTATAGAAGTTTTGAGCCATATGGTGGCTCACAACTGTCTCTAAGCCCAGTCCCAGGACATCTGAGGGCACTAGACATGCATGCAGATAAAACACCATACACATGAAATAAGTAAATAAATATAAATACTTTAAAAATTACTCTTGTTGCAACATTTAGAACTTAATTTTTACTAATTACTGCATTTTGTTACTTAATATCCTTGTCAACCTAATAGTAACATAATATTACACTTCAGTCCATAGTATTACACTTTGGTACATAGTATTATACTTTAGTCCATAGTATTACACTTTGGTACATAGTATTATACTTTAGTCCATAGTATTACACTTTGGTACATAGTATTATACTTCAGTCCATAGTATTACACTTTGGTACATAGTATTACACTTTGGTACATAGTATTACACTTTTGTCCATAGTATTACACTTATATACCAACACCCATTTTAAAGTTTTTCCCTTTTCTCTTAGTTTTTTATAAGTATTTTCTATTTTCTGGAGTTGAATGTTTATTTAGTTATTGTGCGTGTTTGGGTGTGCACATGCCATAGCATTCATGTGGAGATCAGAGAACAACATTCAGAAGTTGGTTCTCCCCTTTCGTTGTGGTGGCCCCAGGGAGAGAACTCAGGCCATCAGGCTTGACAGCCAGTGCCTTTACCCAGGGAGCCATCTCGCTGGCCTGAACCCGAGGGGTTTTTGTTGGTTTGTTTTGTTTGTTTGAAATCTAGGAAGGAACACTTCATGTTAGAAGATACAAACAGTAGAGATCCCCTTTTTTGTAATCTGTTGACTTTTCATCTTTCAGAGCAGTTCATACAGTAGATTTTACAGCTGACAAATACCATGTGGTCTCTGGAGCTGATGATTATACAGTTAAATTATGGGATATTCCAAACTCCAAAGAAATTCTGACATTCAAAGAGCATTCTGATTATGTGAGGTGTGGCTGTGCTAGCAAACTGAACCCAGACCTCTTTGTAACAGGTTGGTGATCTCTTTCCACTTACTGCTGTGCATTCTTTTGCGGTGGAGGGGTTTAAATTTACTTTAGTAGGGTCAGGGGTATAGGTCAGTGGTGGAGCACTCACCTAGTCTGTATGAGACCCTGGGTTCAATTCTCAGCACCATTTATATATATATATGGTTTTGATTAAAGTCAATTTTTTTGTTTCCTTTTTCTTCTCTTGCTAGTGGGTTTTGTTTCTTCTAATGTGTTTGAGAATATCTTCAGCTGTTTGACTGCATCATAAGAGATCAGGTTGCAGTAGGCTCATGGTGCCTGGTTGTCACAGAGTCCCAGTGTATAGGTGGAGCTCAGTTTGTGTGGGTGACATGGTGCCAGGAGCTTGAAGTATTACAGAGTGCTTTAGAAACAGTAGCAGCAGAAGGCTTGAAAGTACTGACTTTATGAATCATGTGTGTGTTTTCAAAAAAAAAAAATCTCATATGTTTTTGTCCTTTTAATTTCATTGTGTGGATACACAAACTTTTTATTGTTTCAAAGAGCAAAATTCACATAATACAAACATTGACATTTCAGGGTCATATGATCACACCGTGAAGATGTTTGATGCTCGGACAAATAAAAATGTTCTCTGTGTCGAGCACGGTCAGCCTGTGGAGAGCGTCCTGCTTTTCCCCTCCGGCGGTCTCCTGGTGTCTTCAGGTATTGCTTTTCAAAAGAGCTTTCAGCACTGTTTCTGGTCTCAGATAGATTAGATTTTTCTTTATGAGTTGCCATTTGTGGATTGCTGGTGTTCGCCTGACTTACATACCTAAGCCTTTGTGCGGTTGGTAAGTGGGGTGGCAGTAGCTGTCACTCACTCTGTCGGACCCGCACTGACGACACTGTTCTGTTGTTTGCATGGCATCCTAATGCTGGGCAGTCCTCCCAGGCAGTTAGCATTCTGTTTACAGTTAAGGAGATAAAGAAAGAATCAGCTAGTTTGTCCAAGGCAACATGGTGCGCTCAGAGGCCAGAAGAGGGTGTCAGATTCCCTGGAACTGGATTTATGGATGGTTGCGAGCCACCATGTGGGTGCTGGGAACTGAACCCAGGTCTTCTGAAAGAGCAGCAAGTGCTCTTAACTGCTAAGCCATCTCTCCAGGTCCTAACAAAATACTTTTTAAATCATAGAATTAAATTACCTTTTAAAGACCTTTATGATTCTTAGAGTAAATTTTTTTTGGTGGGGTTCATAAAATTTTTAGGAAACAGTTATATTATTGATTTCCATTTTTTTTTTAGTGTGTGTGTATGTGTGTGTGTGTGTGTGTGTGTGTGTGTGTGTGTGTGTGTACATGTGTACATGATTGGAGTTCAAAGATCACCTTTCAGGAGTCAGCTGCCTCCCACCATGGGGTCCAGGGATCACACTCAGGCCTTCGGTCTTGGTGGGAAGGGCCTTTACCGACTGAGCCCTCTTGCGGGCGGCCCAGCATTTCTCTCAGGGAATCTATTATCCTTGAAAGACTTTCGGTTCCTGTTCGTTTGCTGTACCTAAAATAAGCAGTAGCGTAGTCACGTTAACGTTCCGTGAGTAGGGACTCCCACCCAGCACCACTCCCAGTGCTGGGAGGGGCCCGCACGTGAGGTCTGGCTCCAGAAGCTGCCCTTAGCGCCCGTGAGCAGTGAGTGCTGCAGACCTTCCTCACTCGGAGAATGTAAGCAGAACATCAAACTCGCTCTTCTTTCTTCCCACAGGAGGTCGTTACGTTAAAGTCTGGGACATGCTAAAAGGAGGGCAGTTGCTGGTGTCTTTGAAAAATCATCATAAGACTGTGACGTGCTTGTGTCTGAGCAGCTCTGGACAGAGGCTACTCTCCGGCTCACTGGATAGGTAGCATTCTAGCTTTCTTGTGCATCGTTATTGGCACTTACTGCTTGAGAAACTGCGTTATTTTTAGCAGTATTTGTGATAAAATGTTCTAACGGTTTTCATAGAGGATAAAAATCTATTGATTTGAAAATAGTTTGACCTTTCATTTACATATAACTACTTACATTTCCCCAGAAATAATTGATCGATTGCTTTAGCTTATACACTTGAACAGTATTGGTTATCCACTTGAGCACTGATCTTTTGAAATGGCCTATTTTCCTGTAGCTTCTTTTAAAGTCATTTTTATATATACATATGTATTTTGAAAGTTTTAGTCTGCAGATATATGTAGTTCCAGGTTGCATCCTTTAAAATATAAAACTTTAGCTGGGAGTAGTGGCCCATGCCTTTAATCTCAGCATTTGGGAGGTTGATCCTCGAACTCACAGAGATCCACCTGCCTGGGCCACCAGCGCCCAGGTTTTTTTTTTCCTTTTTCTTTCTTTCTTTCTTTTTTTTTTTTTTTTTGGTATTTTGAGACGATTTCTCTGTGTAGTTTTGGAGCCTGTCCTGGATCTCACTCTGTAGCCTAGGCTGGCCTCAAACTCACAGAGATCCGCTTGGCTCTGCCTCCCGAGTGCTGGGATTAAAGGCGTGCACCACTGCCACCCAGCTTGGACTATAAATTGTCATAGTCATATAGTTTGCTAAAGACAGACACTTGATCTTTTCCCTCATTTCTGAGGTGACTTGACAGAGCTTTCTTTCTCACAGGAAAGTCAAGGTCTACAGCACAACTTCCTACAAAGTGGTTCACAGCTTTGACTACGCAGCTTCCATCTTGAGTCTGGCGCTTTCTGTACGTACTTCCAGCTCTTCTCACGTTGTTACACACTGTGCCTACAAAGTGAAAGTAAAGAGGAGTCTTTAGACTTATTAAGGCACGTTAGCTGTTGAGGCCAGGATGTGACGTTACCTGATTCCTGCATGAATTCCCACTTGGTGGCACTGATTGCTGTCATGGTCACACCGAGGCTGGACTAGGACCTTGTTAACTCTCCCTTCAACCCACCCAAGGGCGTTACAAAGCTCAAGAGTGCCAGATTGGCTCCAGAAAAGGCAGAGAGGGCAGGAGCAGTGGAGTGAGCACTGTGCTTTCTGGAATGTTCACTGTCAGGTTTCATGAGGAGCCACATTTGGGCTGGAGGATACCCGAATATGTGATGTGGAAATCTCCACCTGGAGAGGAAAAGTAAAGAGAAACTCTTGTCGAGGAGCCAGCTGACGAAAGTCATGCTATTGCGTAGTCCCTTTTCTACTCAGAGAACATAGACAATTATTTTGAAGCTTGTCAGGATGCCATTAACACCAGCCACCTGATGTTGGTCAGCCAACATCAGCATGATCCTCACATGCCCTTCCCCGCAGTGCTGAATGAGGATAAGAAGGTCTGTCCCGATAGTGGTACCCTGGAGGAAGAGGGATTTTGCTATAACATTTTGAGCAGATCATTATTAGGAGTGTGTGTATTGACTGGAACTGTGGGTAGTTAGATAAGTATCGGACATGATGTGCAAATGCTGTTTTGAGCTAAAGGTACTAGACTGTTGGTTAACAATAGCCGGACTTTTCTGATTCCCATTAGCATGAAGATGAGACGATAGTTGTAGGAATGACCAATGGAATACTGAGCGTTAAACACCGGAAATCTGAAGCAAAGAAGGAATCTCTCCAGAGGAGGAGGAGGCCTGCATATCGGACCTTTATTAAAGGAAAAAATTACATGAAGCAACGGGTGATTATGGTTTTTGTTATTATTTTTAAAATATGACATTTCTTAGAAGGGTCAATTCTACCCATTCCTGGAATTTATTGCAAAGAATGATTTGCACAATATGTACATTTTTTTGGTTCTTGCTCCATCAAAGTTGGTTCCAGATTGCTATAGAACATTGTTGAAGAATAATGGGGAGCAGGGACTACTTAATACCCTGAATCATGACATAACATAGTGCTTTACCATCTTCAAAATAGTGTCTGTCTCCCACGATCTGATTTTTTTCCTCTAAACAGTGTATGCCTGTAATGCCACCTTGTGTCAGAGAGGAAGGACTGAGTGTAAAGTTCTGACCAACCCCGGAGGTCATCAGAGTTGTGATGATTAGATCTTAGTCTCTGGTTTGTTTTATTTCTCTTTATATGTAGTCATACAACCTGCCTTATTCAATTTTTTTTTTGAGAAATTTTGCTCAGAATAGAGTCACTTGTGCATATATATATGCGCATATATATATGCTAAAAATCATAAGAGCACATTAACATGGCAAAGTGTAACATTTGGATTATGGACATTATTTGTCATGTAGTGTAAAAGCATCCTGACTTTAAAATGTATGTATCACTTTATTATGAAAATATCTATTTTTTTACTCTTATTGATTCTTTGTGAATTTCACATCATGCATCTCAATCCCATTCATCTCCCTGCCCCCTCACATTGCCCTCTGCCCTTGCAACCTTTCCCCCAAAACACAAAACCAAATTTAAAAGAAAAACCAAACCAAAGAAACAAATCAGAACAAAAACAAAGGAGAAGAATCCTGTCATGGAAGCTGTAGTGTGGCCCGGTGAGGCACACAGCTCACCCTTCAGTCTGTTCACGTTCACTTGTAAGTGTTCACTGCCCTGAGTCATTGTTCTGACGAGAGGCCTCTGGCTTCTGCTACACCACTGATAACGGACTCTCACTGGGGCTCCTCTTGGATATCTTTGATGTTCAGTGACGTGGAGATCCTGCTGTTTGGGATCCGGAGGTTCGTCCCCTTCACATACTCTAACAGTTGACAGATGGGGTGGATGCTGGCGTGGACCAGCTCACAGCCCTGGCTCTGGGCCTGGGTTGGTCAGCTCCCTGGCTTTCCTCCTCCTCACGATCCCAGTGAGCTCTCCAGCACTGCCTCGGCTAGCTCACCCAATGCAGCCTGCAGCAAGGAGCCCTAGTAGCAAGTTCTGCTCTCGGGCCCTCACATCCGGGTCCCCCTCACTCATATCGCCAGGGCTCGCTCTACTGGAAAACATTGATTTCTAATGGAACTATATAGATACTAATTTCCTTCCTCTATAAATTTGCTTTATCATTCAGGATGATATCATGATCAATAGGCCAGCAAAGAAACATCTAGAATGGTATGACAGGGACCTGAAAAGTTTTCGGATCTCAAAGGCACTTGACAGAGTGCTTGAGGTGAGTGAGAAACATTTTCTTTTCACTGAGTATTTTTTAATTTTGTTGGTGTGTGTGGCAGGGTGCATGTATATGCATGTGAGGAACTGAGGTAGAAGCCATGGAGGAACACTGCTTACTGGCTTGCTCCCCATGGTTTGCTTAGCCTGTTTTCTTGTACAACCCAGAACCACCTGCCGGGGTGGCACCACCATGGTGAGCTGGGCATCTACATCAGGAAAATACACCATAGACTTGTCCACAGGCCAGTATAATGGAGGCATTTTTCAGTTGACATTCCTTTTTCCCAGATGACCCTGGCTTGTGTCAGGTGATAAAAAGTCTATCCAATGTTTTCCGTAGGATATCCTTTTGGCCCTTCTAGGACAAATCATAAACAATGCTAAACAGGCTTTTTGTACTTTACACTTAACAATTGTTAATTCTTTGGGAAACAGACTATTATAAATTTGAATTATATTTGTGGATTAAGTATGATATGCATATCTTATACCTCCCAGAGATTTTAGGAGCTAAACTTAAAGTTAAGATTTACAAGTAACAGTTAAGCAAAAATTCAGTCTCCTTTAAGTGAAAAGGAGGCACAATAACTAGTTTGCTTTTGTGAGTTTTGAATTTTGACTTCTTTTTTTTTTTTTTTTTGGTTTTTCGAGACAGGGTTTCTCTGTGTAGCTTTGCGCCTTTCTTGGAACTCACTTGGTAGCCCAGGCTGGCCTCGAACTCGCAGAGATCCGCCTGGCTCTGCCTCTCGAGTGCTGGGATTAAAGGCGTGCGCCACCACCGCCCAGCAGAATTTTGACTTCTTGTTGAGATAAATGTTTTCATCTTAAAAAAAAAAGTCTATCCAAGACAGGGTCTGTTACCGAACTGGGAGCTCACCAGGTAGCTGGCTGGCTTGCCAGTGAGGCCTCAGGATCCACTTGTTTTTCTTCCCAGCATTGAGATCATAGATGTATGCTGCCATGCTGAGCTAGTGAGGAGCATTTGAAGAATCATTCTACCTGGGCCATGGTGGTATACACTTATAATCTATAATACAGCATTAAGGAGGCAGAGGCCGGTGGCCAGCCTGGTCTACAGAGTGAGTTCCAGGACAACCAGGGCTACACAGAGAAACCCTTTCTCGAAAAACCAAAAAAATAGTCTCTGGTGTTATGGCTCTTGCCTCTAATCCCAGCACTTGGGAGGCTGAGGCAGGCAGATGACAAGTTTGAGGTCAAGCTGGGATATATTAAATTCCAAGGCCTGATAAGACTCGTAAAGTGAGACCCTGTCAGAAGAAAAGGGAAGGGACATGTGGGGGAAGCATCTTGACAATGGGTTTAGGATTTACCATGACTTGGGAGTGTGAAGATAAGCTTGGCAGTGTATTGCCGTGGAGTGATCTTCTTCTTGTCTGTCTTTTGGCTGCTCTGACTCTGAACCTTTCTCTAGCCTAACTGTGTAATAAAGACGCCCGAGGTTACAGTTTCCATCATAAAGGAACTGAATCGGAGAGGAGTCCTTGCCAATGCTCTTGCAGGTCGGGACGAGAAGGAGATTACCCGGGTTCTGAACTTTTTGATAAGGTATGCGTGACTTGGGTTTTGTGGCTTAAGTCCTCTGTTACTACCCAGTGGGAGACACCTACTTCTAGTTTGCTCTTTACAGATAGCTGGTGGAACAATTAATGTTTGTTTTAGGGATGTTTTTCTCTCTTTCTATATATTTATTTATGTAATTTATATTATTATTATTAATTAAATTTTTTCATTTATTTTATATCCCAACTGTAGTTTCCTCTCCTTCCTTTCCTCCTGTTCTCTTCCCCTTCCTTTGCCTCCCCTCCTCCTATCTACTCCTCCCCAGTCTATGTTCAGAAAGGGTCAGGCCTCCCATGGGCGTCAACAAAGCATGGCACACCAAGTTGAGGCAGGACCAAGCTCCTCCCCCTGCATCAAGGCTGGGCAAGGCAACCCAGCATGGGGAACAGGTTCCCAAAAGCCAGCTCAAGCTCCAGGGACAGGCCTTGCAAGATTCATTAAACAGAACTTTTGCTTTGTAGGAATCTGTCTCAGCCGAGATTTGCCCCTGTTCTGATTAATGCTGCTGAAATAGTCATTGGTGAGTAGTTGTAAAACTTAAACCTTCCAGCATGCTTGTGAAAGTGGAGGTATTGGGACCCGAGAGCTCAGCAGCGGACATTTGTCAGCACGTCTGGGCTCCTGAGTTTGAGCCTCAGCATTGAAAAAGATTAAAGAACCTGAAACAGAAAACCTAGAGGTACAGGTGCAGTGAAAATGTAGTAAATGTTACGGGGGAGATTTGAATTGATTGGACTAGGAAAATTACAACTTAAGAAAGTTTTTCCCATAAACATCTGTAATGGTAGTCTTTTTTTTTTTTAATTAGTTAATTTATTGTTTGTGTGTGTATGTGTGTGTATTTGTTTATGTTTATATGGTTTATAAGAATGTGTGGTTGCCCAGGTGTGGGTCCCAACTGCTGGCATTGTAGGCATGTGCCACTATGTACAGCCAAGCCTGCGTGCTTCAATGGGAGAAATCATTTATATTTGGGGTTAGAATTGAGAAGTGTGTGCTAATGCTGGGGGATGTCTTTCTGTACACTGTGAATACATGTTGTTCTCATTGGTTAATAAACAAGCTGCTTTGGCCTATGGCAAGGCAGCTGAAAGGCAGGAGGGAAATCCAAGGAGAGAGACAGGAAAGAGGAAGGCAGAGGCGGAAGAGACGCCAGCTGCCACCGCAGAAGGAGCAGCAAGATGCCAGCAGATCAGTAATGCCACACCACGTGGCAACTTACAGGTTAATAGAAATGGGTTAAATTATAAGGGCTAGCTAGCCAGAAGCCTGCCATAGGCCATACAATTAATAAGTCTGAATGATTATTTTACAAGCGGCTGCAGGACCGTGTGGACGGTGGGACCTGAGAAAATTTACGACTGCTTACTAATTCCTATAAGATCCTTGTTTTCCCCAAATTGACCTTTGCTCTTTTCTCCCTCTTCCGTTCATCTTAGAGATTTGCTGGTTTTTGAATTGAAACCGTCTGATCTTTCCTAATGCTCTTTTGCTCGTCTCTCTTCTCTGGACACTTCTCTCTGCTCCTGTTACTGTGACTTTCTTGTCCGTGTGTTGGCGTCCTTCAGGGTCGTCTTCTCTGCTGCTTGAGTGGTCATGCTTTGCTTAGTCTCCGTCCTCCATCAGTTCTAAAGGCTGGCTCCATTGGATGGAGTTCTCCTGGCAGTTACTCCTCTCGGGCTTGAGATCACTTCATGTTTCCCTGCCCTGCGGAAAGCTCTGATGGTCTAGCAGTGAGCTCAGCTCTCTCTGTGAGGAGCTTGGTCCTGCTCTGGTGTGGTGGTTTGTTCCGTGTTGGCTATGGTACGACATAGAAAGGCTCTTCACTGGGTATGCGTGTTTAGGGTTTCGAGTGCCTCCTGTATTTGGATGTCTTCATCTTGCCCTGGATTTGAAATTTTCTGCTCCAGTCTTATTGTCTGGATTTTGTATGCTTCTACAGCGAAGATTCTTAGGTTTTCTTTTGTCATGCCCCAGAGCTCTTGGAATCTGTGTGTTTGCTTTGGTTGTTGACAGTGTGTGTGGATGTGATAATTCCTCGGCCCACTCCTGCTTGACTTAATCCAGATGTTTTCCACTGCGATTTTGACTTACTGGATCTTTTATATCCAAGGTTTCCATTTGGTTTTTCCTTAGAATCCTTCTGAGGCATTCCTTGTTGGTGTCTTTGGTCTGACTTTTTACTTCTTTCATCTGCTTCATGGTTGCCTCTCTGAGGTCCTTTGTTTGGTAGGTATTGCAGCTCTGTCGGTCTCTGCGGGTCCAGCTGTTAGTCAGTCAGTCAGTTAGTTAGTTAGCGCCCTGGGGCGGCCTCATACTGCCCCGCATTTCTTCCACTCTCTTTGTGATTTGCACATCTCTTGGGATGGATAGCTCTGCTGTGTCTGTATGGAGACCTGTGCCTGACGTCTGTGTCTGCTGCACACAGGAAAGAAAGCAGCCTGCAGTCATGGCTGAAAGCCAGACCCATGTTTACATACAGCAAACCACCCGAGAACTGATGGACCCCCAGTAAGAAGGCAAGAGGAAGGCCTGAGGGCGTGGTAGGGTTGGCTAGGAGTTCACAGGTACAGCTCTAAGAAATAACAACAGGCTTAGTGAAAGGACAGAGAGGTCACAGATAGGAGGAGAGTGTCAGGAGGAGAGTGTGAGCAGCAGTAGTGAGGGAGAAGAAAGTGAGACAAGTGCAGTTAGTACAGCACAGTGGGGTGCAGGTGGCTCTCCCTGCCGAGGAGACAGGGTGGCTGTCGCTGGGCTGAGTTCCGCTGGGCCAGTGCGTGTCCGTGTGCAGCCTCAGTAGTGTGGGTCATGTAGCATCCACTCTCAGGTTGCTCTCGGGAGCCAGAGGATGCCAAGCTGGAGGGCTTACACCAGAGGGACTCGCCCAGTACCCGTGTGGGCGTGGGACACTCAGACGGTGGAAAGCAGTCAGGCCAAATGGACCGTGCTGGGGGCATCCGCACTACCATTAAGTGACCCTGAGTGCTCTGGCCAGGCCGGCCGATGTCCCAGCCCCTTCCTCCCTTGTCTTCCCATGGGCTTGGTCTTGGATTCTTCACTTGCGGTCCTCAGCCGCAGTGAAAAGGCAAGGGTGCTTTTAGCTGTCATCCCTTAGTCCTGTGTCTCTGCTGTGGTCTCCAAGTCATAACCATTTTCCCAAGTCCATAGGGATGTTTGTGATGGCTGCTCTCTTGTCCAGTAGAGTAGAGAGGCCTGAGGGGCTTGGAAACAAGAAAATGCAGGGGCTCCTGGGCCCCTGGCTGGAAGAGATTAGTAACATCAGGTGGTTCCCAGCACGACAAGCGTGAGCAAATGAAGACGTGTTTGCCGAGTGAATCGCAGCTCTTTCTCTAGAGGGCCGGGTTGTGTAACTGGAGCCCACTGAAGTGGTCTTTTTCTCTTTTGCTGGAAGGCGCAATGAGGAGGATTCACCCTGTCTACTTCTGAGTCCTTACGTTAGGGTCTTTTGTGTCATTTACGAATCTCAAGTCCAGTGTTTCTGGATTTCACTTGGTCCTGCCTGTGACTTATGTTGTACCCTCAGGCCTTTTCATGTGCTCCATCTCTTCCTGGCCCTCTATACCTGATACTTTGTTTCAGGTTTGCCTCATGTCAGCATCCTGGGTCTTCCTCCACCACTCTCATCTGTTTTTCTGAAACAGGTTCTCTCATGGAACCTGAAGTTCACTGTTGAGCTCAGCTGGTGGCCAGCAAGCCCCAGGGCCTGCCTGACTCGACCTCCCCCCCCAAGGGCTGAACTACAGTTAATTGTGTGCCCGGTGTCCAGTTTATTTTTCTTTTCTTTGTTATGGGTTCTGGGAATCAAGTTCATATCTTAACTGCTTGTAAAGCAAACGCTCTACCCCCAGCCATCTCCCCAGCCCCCAGACATGTAGTTTTTAATATGAAAATGAGAATAAGACCCCATACACTGTTTTTTTTTTTTTTTTTTTTTTTTTTTTTTTTTTTTTTTTGGTTTTTCGAGACAGGGTTTCTCTGTGTAGCTTTGCGCCTTTCCTGGAGCTCACTTGGTAGCCCAGGCTGGCCTCGAACTCACAGCGATCCGCCTGGCTCTGCCTCCCAAGTGCTGGAATTAAAGGCGTGCGCCACCATCGCCCGGCTTTTTTTTTTTTTTTTTTTTCTTCATACTCTGTATTTTGTATAATTGTTTTTTTCAAAATGCATTTAATCAGATTGATTCTTATGTTTCCTGCAAACCACAAATTAATTATTAAAAATATTGGTATTCAATGTCTTTATATTTAGTGTCATACTGTTTATAAACAGTGATTTCACTTACAGAAAATGTTTCTAGTTAATGTATTTTCTGTCTCTTTTTAGATATTTATCTGCCTGTGATTGGCCAGTCACCAGTAGTTGATAAAAAGTTTATAGTGCTTCAAGGACTCGTAGAAAAAGAAATTGATTACCAAAGAGAACTCCTAGAAACCTTGGGGATGATGGACATGCTGTTTGCTACCATGACAAGGAATGAAAGTATCTGTGTGTCAGAACATGTGCCTGCTAAACTCCCAGAAAAGAAGACAGAGTCACTCCGTCAGCCCAGTGACACAGACAAGGACTCCTAACTGGGAATGGTTTGACTCTTAATTACGAGAAGAAAGCATCTTCGAGGCATTCGAAAAGAGAACTTACAGGAGTGTTATGGAAGAGACTGAATTAACTCTAAGTGGGAAGTGAGCACCTGTTTGAAGATGCGGTGTCCATGTATTAATTTGATTTGCTTTGTGGCTTCTTCCACTGGAAGGTCTTAGTTGTCTTGGTCACAGTGTCTGTCGACCTTGGATGAGTTGATACTGACTTTAATGGAGCCAAACCCCCAGGGACGTGGCCCTCTGGAGAGGGTTCCAAGTGGAGTCCTGCCAGGGGACAGAACCTTGGTTTTCCTTTTGTTTTTTACTTGTGCCTGGGAAGACCAAGAACAAACAGCAACAGCAAAGCGTTTTTCACTGTACTCAATGCCCCCGAGAACTTTTCTTGCTGGTATCTTCCAAGTCCTGGGTCACACTTTCTCTCCAGCTGCCTGTGGGACTGTCTTCCGAGTGGGGCAGATCACTGGATGCTGCTCCTGGAAGCGTATTTAGGTGTGAGACGTCTTTGTTACCTACGAACTGAGCTCTCCAGCGCTGTTTTCTTTAGTCTCGCCTGTCTCTCTCACGACCAAGTCCAGAGAGATCTGACTGAAGCAGGTCCCCTCCTCAGCGCGCTGCCTTTCTCCCTTCTCTGCCTCAGCTCTGGGATAAGGTTGTCCTTCCCTCACAGCAACGGCCTTTCAGCCTGTGCGTACGGTCGGGGCCTGTCTCCTATGTGTAGCCCCGGTAACAATTCTCTTTGCTGTACTTACACTTCCTTTTCTCTGTTCTTCATTCTGTGGGTCCAAACCTCAAACAGGAGCAGTTTGCTTTGAAAAAAAAATGTGTTTTTGAAAGTTCATTGTAAACCATATTTTTTATAAAGAGATTCTTTTCTTCTTCTTGACTTGCTGAGGTGTGTCAATTCCTGATGGACAGTCAGTGGCTTGTGACCAGCATACTGATCCACAGCCATTACTTTCCTGCCTTCCTTCAGTTACCCTGCTTGCTTAGTAATGTGTCTGGTGACGGCATCTGGAGCTGAAGGAGCTAAAAGGGAAAGATTTTGTAATGAGCCAGTTCTGTAAATTTAGATTTCCTTACAGCAGAAGAAAGTGGGGATACGTCTAGAATGTTCTGTGTGGACACAAGCTCAGCTATAACAGGCTATAGTTCCCTCTAGTGAGCCGAAGCGGTTCTGCAGTATGGTGTCTTGTGAGAACCTGGAGTTTGCTGTGTAAGTACTCACAGCCTTAGTCACAAATGAGAGCCCGCGCTGTAAGGCCGGGACGGTTGATCGACCTCAGTCCAGCCAGTGTAGTAGATCCTCCTAAGCACCAGAGTCGGCACTAGCAGTTGGGATTCTCCCCGAAGCTGTCGCTGCTGGTCCTGTGCAACTCTGGAGCACTCCCTGGCCATCACTTCACTTGCTTCTGCTCACCACAACTATCCAAGTGTCCAATCTATCTCTTTTGACATTGAATGAAGTAAAGTTGCTCCAGTTCCTTACCATCCCTGCCCTGGGCTGGCCTGCCGGGGCCCTAACCACTCACTCCCTTTGACAGGCCTCCAGAGCGCTGCAGCTCCCGTGGACAGTTGATAGTGATTACAGACCTGAAAAGGATTGGGAGACATTTCCCAGTCCTCAGTGCAGTCATGTGCAGGAGTGTGTGTGTGTGTTTGTGTGTGTTTGTTTTGAAACAGGGTTTCTCTATATAGTCCTGGCTGTCCTGGAACTCACTATGTAGACCTTGCTGCCTCAAACTCACAGAGACCCATGCCTCTGCCTCTCAAGTGTTGGGATTAAAGGCGTGCGCCACCACACCCAACTCAGGAGTTGTTTTTATATTTATTGAAACGATTGCTTGCAGTGTGAAGTGTTTTAACATAATTGACCTATTTCAATATGTGATGTTGGCCTTGGGAGTCAAATGCCTAATTGATTTTTAAATTTGTGCTTCTTAGCTGGCAAGTGTTTGATGCAAAAATAATGAAATGTTGCTGAGAACTTAGTCATTTATGTTTAATTTATTATGTTAACGCAGACTTAAACATACGGGGAGGTTTGCTTGTTTCGAGTCAGATTTCTCAAATGCCTGTGCTGTTAAATTGCGTAAGGAATTGATGTCAAATGGGACGCCTAGAAGTTCCACTGATTTAACTGAAATGAATTCTCCCAAACATTAATTAAAGACTCCTTTGAATGTGATTATTACAATATAATAATCTCCGTGGGATACTTCCAAGTTGAACATTTAAGAAAAGTTTGAATATCTATAACGTTAATAAGTGACCATGAATAGTTTTATCTTTGAACAAAGTATCCCTGAGAAACTGAAAACCATTTGCTGGCAGATGATGTTTTCTATTCCTTTGGCCATGGTTGTCTGGGCCGGGGGTGGTATACCCGACTCAGGCTGTGTCTACAAATCTGAATTTACAGTGAAATTGTTCTTCTAGGTCAGAACAATTTGGTTCTCAACCTACGGGTCGCTAACCCTTTGGCAAACCTCTGTCTCCAAAAATATTTACATTACGATTCAGAACAATAGCAAAATAACAGTTACGGATTAGCAAAATAATTTTATGGTTGGAGTCACCACAACACAAGGAACTGTATTAAAGGGGTGCAGCATTAGGAAGGTTGGGAGCCACTGCTCTAGGGAGATGTGGGAGGCTGGGAATGCTATGCTGTGGGGTCTTCAGCAGAGAAAGCAGTTTCCAGAATGCATCTTATATGCAGAGAAAATAAACACAATGACTGTCC
This sequence comes from Peromyscus maniculatus bairdii, assembly GCF_049852395.1. Taxonomy (NCBI): domain Eukaryota; kingdom Metazoa; phylum Chordata; class Mammalia; order Rodentia; family Cricetidae; genus Peromyscus; species Peromyscus maniculatus. The sequence continues at coordinate 77,088,757 of NC_134866.1, read as the reverse complement.
TGCCTCACCAGATAGAAAACCCGTCTTCATTCCCGCTGGTTTTCTCTCAAATATCTTGTCTGTACTTCCTCCTCCATGAAGTTCTTTTGGAACTCTCAATAAATATATTTTTCTTACATGAATGTGAGTGGGTTTGAAAACGACTGACTGAAGACTTGACCTTGAGACATTGAAATTCAGAGATTATAAAAGTGAACAAAATAGACAGCAGTCCTTATTCTCTTCTAGATGACATTGTGGTTGAGGGAGAAGTCTGGTAAAGTATAGAGTGGGTCACATGATGCTGAGTGATGGAGAGAACAGTCATGTGGGAGAGACTGAAATGTTTCCCACTGGTGTGGTAATCAGCTTCATTCTCAACTTGACACACCTGGGAAGAGAGACCCTCAATTGAGGAGTTGTCTCCGTTGGGTTGGCCTGTGGGTATATCTGGGGGGCATTTTCTTGATTATTAATTGATGTAGGAGGGCCCAGCATACCATGGGCAGTGCCCTTACCAGGCAGGTGAGCCTAGGGTATGTAAGAACGGTAGCTGAACTTGAGCCTGTGAGCAGGCTGGTAGGCAGCGTTCCTCATGGTCCCCGCTTCAGCTCCTGGTTTCCCTTAATGGGGGGCCGTACCTGTAAACTCTTTCCTCCCCAGATTGGTTTTGGTCAATGTTTTATCACAGCAAGAGAGCAACTAGGGCCCTGGCACTGAAGGCTGCCAGGTGGTTCAGAATAATCAAGAAAGAAAGCAGGGTGAGATTCATACAAAAATGACTTGACTGCTGCCAGACTGAAACCTGGCTAAGGAAATGAGGTCGGTTGAAGAATTTTGGTTTGCATACTAGAGAGATTGAGCTAGAAACATTAAAAGGTATTGGGTTGTTTTTTTTTTTTTTTTTTTTTTTTTTAAGGAGATTGGCTCATGCAATCATGGGGGCTAAGTCTAACACAGGCTTGTCTAACAAGCCAGATAATGGGGACACTTGGTAGTGGGGCTCAGTCCAAGTCAAAAGGACTTGGAACCAAGTTCAAAGTCAACAGAATGATTTTCAGTCTGGTCCCTTTCTGACATCCAAGGGCAAGAAAAGAGTGTCTCAGCTGACAGGTGGGGATCCAATTTTCTGTCCCTCTATTCTCTTCTGGCCTTGAGCCAACTGGATGACACCTGTCTCCACTGATGAGGTCTTCCTTCCATGGATTCAAATTCGAGTTTGTTCTAGAACTGTCCTGCCAGATATACTTAGAGCTAACGTTTCTCCAAGTGTCTAGCTGTTTAATCCACATGGTAGCTCATGTATACACATTAGCACTCTGTTTATTTACAACAAGCTGATGCCCTGAGGTCCTAGGGTTGTGACAACATTGGTTATTACATTAGGCATTAGAACATTAGGAAGCTTCTGTTCCCTTGAGGTTTCTTACATTGAAGCCAGCCTAAATTTTCTCACCACTTTGTTAGGTGTCTTAATGACTGTTCTATTGCTGTGGAGAGACACCATGACCAAGGCAATTCTAACAAGAGAAAGCATTTAACTGGGGGCTTATCATTTTAGAGGTTTAGTCCACTATCATCATGGCATGGCAGCACGCAGGCAGGCTGGAGCAGTAGCTGAGGACTAACAGGGTCTTACTGTGTAGCGCTAGTTGGCCTGGAACTTGCCCTCTAGACCAGCTGGCCTGGAACTCATCAAGTTCCACTTGTCCCAGCTTCCTGAATGTTGGCATTAAATGTGGCTCGTGCCTGGCTCATGCCTTTTAGTAAGATGCATGTTCACAAAATGGTGCATTACTGTGATTTGAGTGTAGTCGGACTTCTTCATCGGACCGTCAGGACTTATTATTGTTTATGAAAGCTCGGCCTTAGCTTAGGCTTGCTTCTGACTAGCTTTTATAACTTAAATTAACCCATTTCTATTAATATACTTTCTGCCTTGTGGCATTATTACCTCATCTCTGTATTGCCCGTCCTGCTTGCTCTGCGTCTCCTGGCATCTCCACCTTCTTCCCAGCATCCTCTCTGCCCGCAAATCCTGCCCAGCTATTGACCGATCCGCTTTTTATTAAGCCAGTCAGAGTGACACATCGTCACAGTGTACAAGAAGATCATTCCACAACATTTGAGGGCGGTGTTTTGGCCTTCTGATATCAAAAGATGACATCTGTACCGGCCCAGGTGAAGAGCTGTTGGTTTCAGTAAGAACGGTCTTCATAACTAGGCAACTGTTACCATTATGAACAACACATCAGAGTTTTTATTTAGATCCAATTTAGGTCATTTATTTTTATTGCCAATCATAGCCTTTATTGTTCATTTGTCTTTCTTCATAGACAAGTATAAGTATAAATAAGACAGCAGATACAAAGAACATAAAACAACATGACATAATTTTTGTTTGTTTTGTTTTTACATCCCAATTGCAGTTTCCCCTCCCCTTCTCCTCCTAGTTCCTCCCCCCCATATACCACCCCCCCAATCCATTCCTTCTCCATTTCTCTTTAGAAGAGTGCAGGCCTTCCATGGATATCAGCCAGCCATGGCATATCAAGTTGATGTTGAGACTAGGCACCTCCTCTCCTGTTGAGGCTGGATGAGGAAACCTGGTCAGAGGAAAGGGTCCCAAAAGCAGGTAACAGAGTGAGAGACAGCCCCTGCTCCCACTGTTAGGAGTCCCACAAGAAGACGAAGCGACCCAAGTCACATTTATACAGAGGGCCTAATGTCAATTTCCTGTGCTTCAGGTACGTTGAAATAGCCAGGGTTTGCTGTAGTTGGACCGCTTGTTCCAGGATATTTGATTACACTGTGAACCCCGAAATTGTGTTATTTCCTGGAAAAACCTGTTACTAGTTGTGGCATGGCTCAGCCCTGCCACACACCTTTAATCGAAAGAGCTTTCTGCTTGAATATTGTAAACCGGATTAAATAAAGTCAACCACAGGTCAAGAGGCAGAGCAAGCAACCAGTTGACAGGAAGTGGACACTGGATGATTAAGAAAAAACCACAGAGAGTGAGAGGAGTCAGGAGGACGGATAAAGAGATGCACAGGAAGTAGAAGGGAGGGACATTCAGTTGGAGGAGGGTAGCTGGAGGCAGTGGAGGAGAAAGGGGGCTTCTAGGGTGTCGGCAGGGGAGAACGGTCGGGTGGGTGCTTCCTCTGCCTCTCTGAGCTAGCAGGTTTTCACCCCAGCATCTGGCTCCTGAGTCTATTGGTGAAATCGAACAACTGAGATTTTGTTAAAAACAATAACTTGGGTCTGGTGATGTCATACTTCCCTGGTTGCTGCCGATGGTTTTCTTATACTGTGTTCTATTCATCAGGGTTTGGCGTTACTGTAGGGTTAGGTGCTGCCCTCTGAGTTTTGATAGATGATGTTTTTTGGATGTTTTCCCCCTTGGTTTCTGTTTTCTTTTTTGTCTTCTGGACTGAGTGAGGTTCTGGTGACCAGTGAGTTTTTAGGCCCAGTAGGGTGTCTCCTCCACTGAGGTTTTCATGGCCTGCATGACCTCTGGTATTTTGGGTGCCTATGTTGCCTCTGGGGTTCCAAGTACCTGTGTGGCCTCTGGGGTTCTGGGTACCTGCTTGGGTTCTAGGGTTCCTAGTGCTGGCCTGGCCTTCCATAAAGCAGAAGTCTTCTATTGGAGTTGTGGGCCATGATCTGGAGTCCAGGCGAGGGGGTGCTGTTGGGGTGCTGTTGGGGGGCTCTTGGGAGGACTTTAAAGAGTGTTAGTGCATGGTGGGTGGTGTCTTACATGGGGTCCCTAGAACAGGCTAGATCCTCCGGCCTCTGCCTTCTGAGTGCTGGGATCAAAGGTGTGTGCCACCACACCTGGCTGGAGGTGTTATTTAAAGTAAATCTAAGCTGGGAGGTGGTGGCGCACGCCTTTAATCTCAGCACTCGGAAGGCAGGGGCAGGTGGATTTCTGTGAGTTTGAGGCCAGCCTGGGCTACCAAGTGAGTTCCAGGAAAGGCGCAAAGCTACACAGAGAAACCCTGTCTCAAACACACAAACAAACAAACAAAACAAAACAAAACAAAACAAAAACAAATAAGTATTTGTATGTGCACATTTCTATGTATCTGGGGATGTTTAAATCTATATAGAGAGTCTATATACAGATTTTTCCCAATGTGCCTGAGAAATACGATATATAATGGAGTCTTAATTGTTTAGAAATTTAATGGCACAGCTGTTGGCTTTAGATCAGCACCTACAGAGCCGCCTTTTATAAAATATATTTGGGGCTGGAGAGATGGCTCAGAGGTTAAGAGCACTGGCTGCTCTTCCAGAGGTTCTGAGTTCAATTCCCAGCACCCACATGGTGGCTCACAGCCATCTATAGTGGGATCTGATGCCCTCTTCTGGCCTAAAGGTGTACATGCAGATAGAGCACTCATACATAAAATAAACGAGTAAATCTTAAAAAGGGGGGAAAAAGATGCATAGCACACATTTTCTGATAACATAGAAAAGCTCACGATGAAAAGAAAGATCTTTGTTCCAGGTAGAGACTTGTCCTAGGCTTACTCGGAGACACAGAACCCATGGTTCATGTATTGTATAAGATTGCCAAGGCTCAGAGATATCACGATCTGCTGCTGGCGCCATGGAGAACCAGAAAGGGTGTGGACTCCAGGCTGAATCTGGAAGAGGGTATGTGATAGAGGGGATTCCAACCTATGCCTCCAAATCTGGGGGCCGGAGAACCCGGAATTCTAGGGTCCGGGAGAAGAGTGGGAAGTTGCCTTTCCTATGCCTTTTCTTTCTAGGCCTTCAAGAAACACCCACATTGCTGAGGGAAGATTTTCCTAACTGGGTCAACTGATTAAAATGCTAATCTCTTCAGAGAACACCGTGCGGATACGCCCATGGTAATGTTCTACCAGCTCTCTGGTTTCCTTTAGGGCAATCAGGCTGACAGTTCCTATTAACCACAACACAGCAAGTACCTGTGTCCTAAGTATCTATCCGAGTGCTAGGAAGCTAATGTAGATAAGGATTTAATATAGGGAGGGAACTAGGTCTTTGTGACATCAAAGGGTTGGAATGGAGCCGCTGCTCAGCACAGCCCCAGAAAGCAAAAGTCCACGACTTCCGCTGTCTACAAGCTAGAGAATAGACCCTGGGTGGTCTAGTTACCTTTCAGTTTCCATCTCCCGACTTGAGGACAGTAACAAGCAGAAAACTGGCTTCTCCTCACCCCTGCCTTCCAGATCACGGGTTAGTATATTGTATTAGTGTTCTCGTGACAAATTGCCTCGCAAAGGCAGCTTAAGGAAGGGTTTATTTTAGTCAATGGTGTCGGTCCATCAGGACAAGGAAGACATGGTGGCAGGGCTGTGAGGCGGCTGCTCCCATTGGCTCATAGTCAGGAATCAGAGAGAAGCATGCTGCTTCTCAACTTCTCTGTCCTTTTCGGAATGTAGTCCTGGACTCCAGCCCATGGAATGGTGCCACCATGTTCAGGGTGGCTCTTCTGTCCTCGGTTAAACCTCTTTAAACACAGAGACATGCCCAGAGCTCTCTATCCCAGGTGATTCCCAATCTACATATGTGATTAACTGTCACATCCATCTCATCTAGGAGCCTGATTTTCATCTGGGATATTATTAGCAAAGGTTTTCTGGGAAATGTGGTTTTAAATGTCCAGCTCCACAGTCCTGAAGACATTCTAGCATCCTAAGGGGGTCAGGATGCTGATAAGTGCAATCCCCCGCCCCCCGGTGGTCGGCACATCTTTGAATACAGTTGTATGTGTTAGCTCGCTTTTGAACAAATGAGAGCATACAGCTTGCGGTTGAGCGGTCCAGGTTTCTGTTTATGTTGCACTGAGTCTGAGCCATCTCAGTGCATATAGCTCTGCTTCATTCTTTCTTAGGCTGGCTTCCTACATCACCATACAGATGTAGCATGATCAATATCATTGGTCCCCCGTAGATGGGCCTTCTGACAGCTTTCGGTGTTTTATATCTACAAGCAATTATACATCTGGCTTTCAGGTTGTTATATGTGCAAGCAGTTATACATCTAGCAATGTTTTGCCTAAGCTTTGGTGCATTTTGAGGAGAGCACATTATCAACATAGGTCCTGGAGAATGGGTCTTTTCTCCCACTACCAAGTCTGTGTTTGGTAGCCCCTCATCCCCAAGGGGCTTTCTTTCATCTGAGAAAATATCAGTTTCCCCGAAACCACACACACACACACACACACACACACACACACACACACACACACACACACACACACACAGTGCTTAATATTTCACAGAGTGCTAGGTATCTATCTACTTGAAGCAGGTAATGCTGGTATCCAGTTCTGCACACAACGACACACCTGGGTGACAATTTAGGTGATATGTCACATGATTAGTTAGTGACAAATTTGGATTGAGCTCAAGTCGCCAGCTTTAAAAGTGCATGTTTTCAGGCCATGCAGGAATAATGTCTTATGTTCTACAAACATGGAGAATGCCCTTATTCACCTTTATATTAACTTTTTGCACAGTACATCTCTTGTGCTGAGTGAATGAATTGTCGTTAGGCGATGAATTGTATAAAAATATTTTACTTAGAATTTATAAGGTAACATGAAGATAGCTTCCTTTTCTCTACGAGATCCAACTCAAACAGAAAGACGTTCTGGAAGTTATTCTTCTTACTGCTTGTTGATCATGAGAAATTGAAACGGTGCCTCAACTCACCCTTTGTCCACAAGGGGGCAGTGTTACTTAGAAAACCGTGAGAAACAGTTCCCTTTTCAGACCCTTCTCTGACCGCAGGTTCCCAAGGAGTGATTTCAGTCCCTTCAGAAGGAACTCACGATTTTTGCTGATTGCTATGCTGGGCAAGTAGATTTAAAGAATAGTTATTAGCATATTGCAACCAGAAATATGGAAATAAATCTTAGCAAGGCTCTATTTAGAAAGATTAAGTGTTCAACCATGTAGAGTAATGGGAAGAACATGAGCTCTCTAACCTTGGGAAAGTCACAACTCCATGAACATCAGCTTCCACATCTGCAAGATGGGACAACCATATCCTCCCCTTCAGGCTTGCTGGGAGGAGGAGGTACTGACACACAGAGAACTTCACTGGTTTTGGTCTGAGCTTTTTCTTAGCTTATCTGATTACTAACATTATCTGGTTCTCTTGGGTAAGAGTTAAAGTCAAGTTTTCTTTTATATTTTATAAAATTTTATATTACTATAAAGGATATGAGTGTGTGTGTGTGTGTGTGTGTGTGTGTGTGTGTGTGTGTGTGTGTGTGATATGTATATTGAATTCAGGGTTCTACACATGCTAGGCTGGCATTCTGACACTGAGCTATTTACCCAGCTCTTGTGAATATTTTCTGAATAAACAAGATACACAAAATGGCAAAATAAGCACATAGCTGATTTCAGATTGACTGAATTAACAAGAATTTGGAAGCACAAGGTATGGTTTGAGTTTGTACAGATCACTGTGTTATTGATGCTCTGGCAGGATATTTGATGGTATTTGTCTATGACTTCACTCAGCACTGTGACCCGAGTGAAGAAATTGAAGGAAAGCAGGAAGGGGTTGTTTTGGTTCACGGTTTTAGAGGGCACCCTTTACCATGGTGGAGAAGGCGTAGGGGTCACAGTAGAGCTAATGGTAGCAGAGTGCGTGGTGGGGAGCCCAGACACGGGGACCATGAGCTGGCCCTGGAGGCGTAGCCTTCAGGACTCACCCGGTGGCTCCTTCCACCAGCTAGGGCCCCCACACCCAAAGTTCAGTGACCTCATAAAGTGATGGCAGCAGCTGGGGACCAAGTGTGAAAACACGTGAGCCTCTGGGGATGTTTTAGACTTAAACCATAATGACACTGTTGTCTTCTTCGAACGTATCTATTAATACAGACTATTCAAATCCCTATTAGCCTGGGATATATGACAGCTTTATGACCAAAGGGTTAAAAATATAAGCTATGCTAATTTAATGAGTTTGGCAATTTCCTATGAACATCACTATAAAGCATTAGCTTTTCTAGATCAGTGTTTTGGATTATCACGCAATGTCATGGGTTTCATCATGGTATCTTTGTACCTAGACTGAGACACCTTGTTCTCCTCCGTACCTTCCCCTGCCCAAACCTGCTTCTGTTTTCTCGTATTCCATTACCCTCTCTACCTCCCGCCTTCCTTAAGACTCTTCCTCCCTTTTTGTGGCTCTACTTCTAGCCTTGTGACCTATATGATAGGAGACATAATTTTGACAAAGTAATACAAAAATTGAGAGTTCACGAGCTAAAAGCAATTTCCTCACAGGAAACAAAGGGGAATCAGTGGCCAGATTTTTTTTCTCTCTCCCTGTGGCTCAGTTAAGAGTGAGTTTATGGCTTCCCTGCATCATCCATTTTTATCTCTTGGTGGAAGTAGATGTCAAAAGAATGAAATTCTTCCGGACAGAAAATCGGGAAAGAGCAAAATAGATCCTGTGCGGTGACATTATAAGAGCAAATGTTAATTTCCTTATTAACTTGTACACAGACATTCCACGTTATACACATGCTTTGTTATTGTGAGGTCGTGGCTCCTCAGCAGAGCCCGGTGGTTCTATTTACTTAACTTACGAATGTAGAACAAGGTCATTACCACAGGATAAGTCAGCCACCGTTGATAACAACCTCTGCGGCCAACTCTTAGAGAAGAATGTATAAAACTCTGCTCTAGGATGAAGTGTAAAACTGAACAGATCCGAGCCAGGTGATGGTGGTGGCGCACGCCTTTAATCACCGCAGTTGGGAGGCAGAGGCAGGTGGGTCTCTGAATTTGAGGCCAGCCTGGTCTACAGAGCGAGTTCTAGGACAGCCAGGGCTACACAGAGAGACTCTGCCTTGAAAAACAAACAAACAAACAAGAACAAACCTGGACGATTACAGACAATAACAAGAGAGTCAAACACTAGCAGTGAGGTGGATAGGGAACTGCTCTATCTATGTGCGTACTAGCTGTTGGACCTTCACAGAACCCCACAGGAAGGTCATATGACTAACCTCACAATCATTCCAAGTTTGTGCAAACATCTATTCTACACTGTACAGATTAATAAAAATAAAACACTACAAGACATAACTATATGCAGAGGAAAATTAAGCAATGTATAAGACTATGTGGAAAAACTTTATAGAAATGAATCTCAGAAGCTGGATGACAGTGGTGCTTTGTGTGTGTGTGTGTGTGTGTGTGTGTGTGTGTGTGTGTGTGTGTGTGTGGTGTGTTTGCATGTGCATGGGTACACGTGTGTGCAGGGGCATCTGTATGTGTATTCATGTGGCAGTTTGAGGCTGATACAGGGACTCTTCCTCCATCGCTCTTCCACGTTATTCACAGAGGCGTGGTCTATCAGTTAAACCCAGAATTCGCCCATAAGGCTAGTTCCACTGGTTAACTTACACCAGGGAATCCCACCCCCGGTCTTGCATTCTAGGAACCGGAATTGCGGGTGGGCTGCCACACCCATCTGGCATTGATGTGGGTGATGGGAATTAGAACTCCAGTTTCCTTGCCTGGGTGGCAAGTACTTTAACCACTGAGCCATCTCACCAGCCTGACACACACACACACACACACACACACACACACACACACACACACACACACGCACACACACACACACACACAGGTGTGGGTGTATTTTTATGTGTACAGCTGTGTACAGCTAGAATCTGAATACGAACCACTAGATTCCAAAGAAACAGGAAACTGAGACAGACCATTGACTAGGAGAAGTTCTGGGAAAGGTAACATGAGAAATTATGGATGTAAGTTTTTTTTTTCCTGGGGAAGAAATCATTCAAAAATTTAAAATTAAAATATAATTATTAATAATATATTGATAATATATATTAATTTATAATGAATAACTTAGCCTTTCCCTTTCTTGTCTCTAACCTTTCTCCTCTCTTCTTCCTCCTGCCCCTCCCATGTCCCTGTCCACCCCTCCTCAAATTCATGATCTCTTTTTTATTTTACATATTGATTACACACACATACACATATATATCTATACATATATATAATAAATATGTAATACAACCTGCTTAGTCCTTATGTTACTTGTATGGGTATGATTTCAGGGCTAACCACTTGGTATTAGGTAAACAGTTAGGCAGATCATCCCTGGGAAAACCTAATTCTCCTTCTCTCAGCAGTCTTTAGTTGCTTGTATTTTTTTTCTTTTTTGGTTTTTCAAGACAGGGTTTCTCTGTGTAGTTTTGGTGCCTGTCCTGGATCTTGCTCTGTAGACCAGGCTGGCCTCGAACTCACAGAGATCCACTTGGCTCTGCCTCCCGAGTGCTGGGATCAAAGGCGTGCACCACAGCTCGCCTATTGATGTTGTCATTGTTCCAGTCTTCTTTAGGCAGCAATATTGTTAAGGTATTGTAGATGGTTTGAATAAGAATGGCCCTCTTAGGCTCCCATATTTGAATGCTTGATCCCCAATTAGTGGGACTGTTGGGGAAGGATTAGGAGGTGTGGCCTTGTTGGAGGAGGTATGACCTTGTTGGAGGAGGTATGACCTTGTTGGAGGAGGTATGACCTTGTTGGAGGAGGTATGACCTTGTTGGAGGAGGTGTGGCCTTGTTGGAGGAGGTATGGCCTTGTTGGAGGAGGTGTGGCCTTGTTGGAGGAGGTGTGGCCTTGTTGGAGGAGGAGTGTCACTGGAGGTGGGCTTTGAGGTTTCAAAAGCCCAGGACATTCCCAGTTCCTGCTCCCTGCCTCCTCGCTTGTCACAGGGTAGCGATGTGAGCTCTCAACTGTCCCTGCTGCCACACCTTCAATGTATCAACTCTAAACCCTTGGGACTGTGAACAGCAGATGATTTCTTTTTTGTTAGTTGCCTTGGTCATGGCATTTTGTCACAGCAATAGCAAAAAAAAAAAAAAAAAAAAAAAAAGGACAAAAGGTGAAGCCTTTCTGGTATTTCTAGGAGACACAGCCTCATAGCAGACCTTCTTGTCCTCTGGCTCTTACAATCTTCCTTGTCCTCGATGTTCCCTGAGCCTTAGGTGTGGGAGCTGTTTGCAGTAGACCCAGCCCTGGCGGGTATATCTTCAACAATGAAACTGGTTTTAATTTTTAAAGTCTTAAACAATTATATGTATTTATTTAAAGCACGTCAGTGCATGCATACGAACACACACACACACACACACACACATGTGTACACACAGTTACCACAGCATGTGTGTGGGGGTCAGAGGACAACTTGTGAGAGCTGGTTCTCTCCATAAGGGTGCTCGGGATTAAGGTCAGGTTATCTTGCTTGGTGGCAAGTGCCATCTTGCCTGACCTAGATGCGAGTGTTGTGCTAATGAATTATTTAACCTTTTCAAGCCAATGCCATTTACACAGATCTAGAACTTAAAGGAGAAAGTAGTTTCTGAAGTCAACCGAATAAAGATAAACCTGACAGACATCTTTGTTCTTAGGTCAGACTATTTTCCATGCGTTTCAGACGCTGTTGTTGTATGTATTCCAGATCTCCACCTTGTTGGATTTGAGTTAGGCCTTAGGCCTTGAGTCTTCCCCTTCTGGGAGGGCCACATATCTCCACTTGGCTGAGGTCAGGAGGAGCTGTGCAATTTGACTAATTTCATGGAGTCAGGGCAGAAGGGATACCATGTAACTTCGAAGCAGATGTTTAATAGCAAGTTCTTGGAGCTGGAGACATGGCCCAGAGGTTAAGAGCACCTGTTGCTCTTCCAGAGCACCCAGGTTTGATTCCTAGCACCCACATGGTAGTTTATAGCCATTTGCAACTCCAATTCCATGAAATGCAAACCCTTCTCCTGGCCCCCTCCAGTACTAGGCATGCCCATGCTACACAGATGTGTATGTGGGCAGGTCATCCATACCAATAACAAAATAGTGTAAATTCAAGTTATTTTATCTATGCCATGAGCAAAGCCACTTGCTAGATAAATTTCTTAAAAATAAAAAAACCCACCTAATCTCAGAGGGGAGATGGCATGGAACAGGGATGATGAACATCATGAACATGTGAGCATGAATTAAACCTTTGATGCTCTAAATTACTAAAATTTTGAGAATTTGGGTTGGTAAGCTGCACATGGCTATATCAAATTTCTAAGATAAATCAGCTTATAAAGAGGAAAGATTAATGTAAAATGATTGAGTCATGATTTCAGAAGTTATGGTCATTGATTGCTTGGTCCTGTTGCCTCTGGGTACTTGGTGTAGCAAAGCTGCTCCCCTTGTGGTAGCTGAGAAGCTAGGCTGAAAATACTCAAAGCAAAATGATAGCAGCACCTAGAAATCCAGAAAATATATAAAACAGCCATATTTTAAGCTATAAATGTTGCATGAAGCCATTTAGTCTGGCAGTGTCCCCGAACACTCGGAGGAAATGAGCCAGATAACAGTGCTCTCATCTGAGAACGCCTGTGCAGTGTATACCTTTTCTGGGTTGTTTCCTGTCAGTCAACAAATGCATTTAATTAAGTTTTCTCTGTGGCTTTTGATGGCCTGCTAGCCCATTTTCAGAAAATGCTGCAGAACAATATTTCACTGTATGAACACAACACAGTTTATTTTTTCACCTATTGGAGGACATTCTGGTTGATTGCAAGTTTTAGTGATTGTAAACACTTGTCTATTTATGTGCAGGTTTATTTTTGTGCATAAGTTTTAAACTTATTTGAGTAAGTGTAGCTGGAGAGTTTTCTCTCCATGTCCCACCAAGCCCTGGCAGTCCGACAGCCCACTTATAAAATAAACACACAGACGCTTATATTATTTAAACTGTTTGGCCTAATGGCTCAGGCTTCTAGCTATCTAATTCTTACAACTTAAATTAATCCATTTCTATAAATCTATACCTTGCCACGTGGCTCGTGGCTTACCAGCATCTTCATATGCTGCTTGTCATGGCAGCGGCTGGCAGTGTCTCCCTACGCCTTCCTGTTCTCTCAATCCTCCTCTCTGTTAGTCCCACCTATACTTCCTGCCTGGCTACTGGCCAATCAGGGTTTTATTTATTGACCAATGAGAGCAACACATTTGACATACAGACCATCCCACAGCAAGTAAGTACTATGGGAGTGTGATTAAGGGATCAGATAGTAAATGTATTTAATTCTGTAAGAAATGGCCAAACTGCCATTCAAAGTGGTTGAATCACTTTGCATTCCTACAATAATAACTGAGAGTTTTTAATGGTTAAGTTCATTTCTATTATTTTTTTTAATCTTATTTTATGTGCATGGGGGTTTAGCCTGCATGTATATCTGTGCACCACATGGGTACAGTGTGTGCAGAGGTCAAAATAGAGCATCAGATCTTTTAGAGCTGGATTTATGGATGGTTGTGAGCTACCATGTGGGTGCTGGGAACTGAACCCAGGTCCTCTGGGAAAGCAGCCAGTGCTCTAGAGCATGGAGCCATTTCTCCAGCCCCATGGATAAATTCTTAAGGGTGCTTTCTTTGTCTTGGGTACCAGCTCTTCATTGGATATATGTTTTGGAAAGATTTTCTCCAAATCTGTGGCTTTTCTTTTTATGTGCTTTTTTTTTATTCATAGAACACAGCTTTTTAAATGTAAGTGGAGTAAATTTAAATGAAGTCCAGCATCAGTTCTTCTTTCATGGACTGTTTTTGATGTTACATCTAAACATTGATGGCCAAGATCCCTGCTGTCTAGAATTTCTCCCATGCTGTTTTCTGTTTGATGTTTAAAGTTGGGTCTATGATTCATCTTTTAGTTAAAATTTTCTGAAAGGGATCAAGTCTGTCTACATTTAAAAATACTCAAATGCACATTCTACTCATCTCAGCAGCCCATTTGCTGAAAGAGTTTTTTTGTTGCTGTTAGATTTGTTCCACGGAGTTGCCTTTGCCTCTTGACCAAAGTTCAGATCATCCTGACTATTGGGGTTTATTCCTGGGTTTTCTATTCTGCTCTATTATAGTGAGTTTTGAATTTGGGTAGTGATGGTTCCTTGACTTTGCTTTGACAAATGAAGTTTGAAATAAGATTGTCAGTATGCACAAGATGATATATAAATATACATATTTTAGAATTCCTCCTCTTTTTAATTATTTGTAAATGTGTATGTGTCTGTTTGTGGGTATGTGCAGGTGTGAGTGTTGGTGCTGGTGGAGTCCAGAAGAGGGTTTGGGTCTTCTGGAGTTGGAGTGACAGGCAGTTGTGACCTGCCCTCTGTGGGTGCTGGAAACTGAACTTGGAACCTCTGCCTGTGCAGAACATGTTCTTAACCACTGAGCAATCTTTCTAGCCCCCATAACATGCTATTTCAGTTGGTATAACATTGAGTCTATAGCTGAAGTTGGGAAAAGTGACGCCTTGACAATGCTGAATTTACCTATGTCCATGAAACATTCTCATTGATTTCCTGGTTTCTTTCATCAGAGTTTTGTAGCTTTCTGCACATATATCTTTTTATTTTTTATTTTTATTTTTTTTTTTACAGAAGAGGGTGCCAGATCTCATTACAGATGGTTGTGAGCCACCATGTGGGTGCTGGGAAATGAACTCAGGACCTCTGGAAGAGCAGTCAGTGCCCTTAACCTCTGAGCCATCTCTCCCGGCCCCTGCATATATATCTTAAAGATATTGGGTACATTTATGCATAAACATTTTATTTTGTGATAATGTAAAAGGCAATGTGTTAATTTTAAATTCCAACTGCTCTTTGCTAGGCTAAGCGTGTGCACAGAAACCTTGCTCTAATTGCCTACGAGTTCTAAGAGCGGGTGTGTGTGTGTGTGTGTGTGTGTGTTATTGTATGTGTCTGAGTGTGTATGTGTGTGTGTGTAGGTCTGAGTGTGTGTATGTGTTATTGTATGTGTCTGAGTGTGTGTGTGCATGTGTGAATGTGTGTATATGTGTATCTGAGTGTATGTGTGTTTCTCTGAGATTTCTCACGTAGACATTTGACCGATCTGAAAGCACAGATTTTTTTTAATTCCTTGCCAATCTTTTTGCTTTCCCCTTCCTTTTTCTTACTGCATTATCAAGGACTTCTAATAAGATACTGAATAAGGGCAATGAGTGAACATTCTTGCCTTCTTCCACAGCTTCCCATCTACTTATCTATCATCTATCTATCATGTGTGTGAGTATATGCCTCTGTGTGTGCACACTCACAGCCACATCACCATGTATATGTGGAGGGTAGAGGATAACTTACATTCTCTGTGTGTGTGTGTGTGTGCATCCTCACAATCACACCATCATGTATATGTGGAGGGTAGAGGACATCTTATATCCTGTGTGTGTGTGTGTGTGTGTGTGTGTGTGTATTGTGAGTGTGTGCTTGGAGACATAATACCAGTGTTGATGGCTTCTTCTGCTGCTTTCCACCCTATATTTTGAGACAAAGTTTCCTCCTGACCCTGGAGCTCATCTGATTGGCTAGACAGTCTGTTTTGTAAACCTTCCCTAACCTCCGGGGAGCTCCACCTCCCAGAGCTGGGATTGCAGGCATGAACCATAACGGGTGGCTTTTTACATGAGTGCTGGGGGCCTGAACTCAGGTCCTCACGCTTGCACAGAACACATTTCCCACTGAGCCGTCTCCATGGCCCACTTTGCCCCCTTTAATGTATGTTGATTTCCAAGCAGTCACAAGGTGCATCTGAACCCTCCCACAGAAACCCCATATAGCTGGCTGTACTCACAGCTAAAACACTGTCCCTGCTACATTATTGATTCAAATTTCTCTTATAAACAGGACATGAAAGTCACTTGACAGACAGAGGATATTAATGTAAGCTTCAGCATCACCAATATCCCTTTTACAATAGTCACAATGGGTAGTTACCTATGGATTTCTTAATGACTAGTCCAGGAGATGTAGGTGTAGGTCGTCTGGATCCATCCAGGAAAAGCTGGGGTAAGGGCAAAGGGAGCTGTGATTCTCTTAATCAGTAGTGGGCACAGGCTGCATGGTGACAGGGTCCATAGGAACCTCATGTCCAGAGGGCAACACCCAGCCAGAATCAATGTTTGCTTTTGAAAGATGAATTCTGAGGGGCAAATACCTGACGTGGGACTAGCAGCAATGCCAGAGAGAGGCGCTTGCTCTGGTCATGTTGATAAGGAGACACGCCTTTGCTCTGTGGAGAACTATATAAGAGTGAGACCTTCAAGGGCAGATGACTTCAGAGTCTTCAACTCTCTATGTATTTTTATTTTGAAGTCATTTTTGTCTGATGGACAAATCTCCAAGAACAGCGAGGTTTCAGACAGCCTGTCCTAACATTAACAACTCTCATAGCCGCAGCAGGAGGCTCAGAACCAGCAGTCAGCTTTGGTCTAATGCTGTTCACTCAGACATACTGGTTTTTCCAGTCCATTCTGCCCTCTCCTTTCCCTGTTTTAGGATCCAGTCCAGCATCCTTCATTACATTTAGATGTCATGTTTTTTTTTCTCACACCCCTGAAATGTGTGGCTTCCGGTTCAGGATTCAGGAACCTGAAACTTTTGATGAGTACTGGTCAATTATTTTGTAGACTGTCTGTCAGTTTGGGTTTGTCTGAAGTTTTCTCTCCATTGGCTCCTGATTATGTTTTTGGCAGGAATATCCGGTTAATGACTATATTTTCACTCACTAATTTTAGCACCTGCTGATCTTGCCAACAGCAATGAATATAGTGGAGTTCAAATGAAAATTTCCATTTCTTCATTTTTGGAATTCTTTCTAGGGAGACGTTGTCTCTCTTCCATTCATCCCTGAGTATGGACTTAAGATATTTTGTTTAGCCGGGCGGTGGTAGCACATGCCTTTAATCCCAGCACTTGGGAGGTAGAGCCAGACGGATCTCTGTGAGTTCGAGGCCAGCCTGGTCTACAGCGCGAGATCCAGGACAGGCTCCAAAACTACATAGAGAAACCCTGTCTCAAAAAACCACACACACACACACAAAGAAAAGATATTTTGTTTATCCCAAAGGTTACATTCTGTGTCCCCATAATGCTTGCCCAGGTTTCTCCTCCCTCCCTCCCTCCCTCCCTCCCTCCCTCCCTCCCTCCCTCCCTCCCTCCCTTCCTCCCTTCCTTCCTTTCTTTTTATTTTTTATTTTTTTAAAACCTTGCTGGTATCATTCTATGTTCCTGGCCCAATCTGCATTTTCCCTACTTCAGCCCTAGAGCCAAACAATTCTCTATGTGTTAGAGCATGATGTTGGACCTCAAGATCTGAGCCCTGAAAATACAAATGACCTGTAAGAGGATCATCGCTCTATAGCTCTTCTAGCGGACAGAAGTAGGAAATGCATGCTAGCACACATATCTATGTTTTCACCTGTTTATTTCTGCTCATTCTCTTCACGTGTTCACCTATGTATCTGGAGCTCTGTGGCTTCCTTCCACTTCCTACACATCCATGCGATATTTCAGAGCTTAGCTACAACTTCTTTCTCCACCCTTGGGACAGACTACACTACAAATATTCACTTGTTCACACACACAGTTTGTGTGTGTGTGTGTGTGTGTGTGTGTGTGTGTGTGTGTGTGTGTGAATGTTTCACTATGTTAGCCTTGGCTGTCCTGGAGCTATGTAGACAATGTAGACAAGGCTAGCCTTGAACTCACAGAGATCCAACTGTCTGAGTGTTGGGATTAGGGGTGTGAGCCACCACACCTGGTCCCTGCCAGGCATATTTTAAAAAGTTATAGAGTTATCAACCCATCCTCCTATGAAAAGTAGATTTACTAGAATAGGTCACTCATGGTTGTGGAATATTAGTTGAGGATGTGTTACATTTGTTTATGCTGTGGAACATTTGTTTAATGGTACGAAGATGTGCTGCATTCTTTTATGTTGCATTTGTTTAACTGTGTGTTACTTGGCCTGTCTAAAACACTTGATTGGTCTAATAAAGAGATAAACAGCCAATAACAAGGCAGGAGAAAGGGTAGGCAGGGCTGGCAGGCAGAGAGAATGGACAGGAGAAATGTGGAAAGAGAGAATCCAGGAGCGAGAAAAGAAGGGGCCCACCACCCAGCCACCCAGCCACCCAGCCAGACATGGAATAAGAAGGAAAGAAAAGATATACAGAAATAGAGAAAGGTAAAAGCCCAAAGGCAAAAGGTAGACAGGATAATTCAAGTTAAGAAAAGCTGGCTAGAAACAAGCCAAGCTAAGGCTGGGCATTTATAAGAAAGAATATGACTCCGTGTGTGTATTTATTTGGGACCTGAGTGGTGCTGCCCCCAAATAGAATAAAAGAGTAAAGAGTAAAAGCAACCAACAGCAGGCTACTGTCTGCCTAGCTGCTTTCAGAGAGTATGAAGTTTCCTAGTTATCGGATTCGCTCCACATCCCACATCTCCCACATTGTACCTTTACCATTTACTCTTAATACTAATCTCATCTGTTGCTGTTTGGATTCCATTGTGGGCTCTCTCCACATCCTGATTGTATTTAATTAAGTATTATTTACTCTTTGGAAAACATGTAGCATTGCTATGATTTTAAGACTAAGGCTCCCAGCTTATTCCTCCTGCTTCCCCCTCCCCCCTCCTTACGCCCCTTTCTGCTCATCCTTGGGAGATGGCTTCTTCAGCTTCTCAGTTGGGTTTTGTTGCTGTTGATTCCATAGATTAACAGATGCACATGTATTTTCATATCTGCTTATTTCTTACACAAAAGTTAGTATATTATAAAAACACTATTTTTTGCAATTCCCTTTTCTTTCTTTTTAAAGATTTGTTTATTTAGTATGTATACAGTGTTCTGTTTGTATGTATGTCTGCACACCAGAAGAGGACACCAGATCTCATTACAGATGGTTGTGAGCCACCATGTGGTTGCTGGGAATTGAACTCGGGACCTCTGAAAGAGCAGTCAGTGCTCTTAACCTCTGAGCCATCTCTCTAGCCCGCAATTCCCTTTTCTTATTTAGCCACAGAAAATACCATTTTCTAGAACTCCAGTCCTTAGCTCTTACAGCTGCTAAGTAATTCAGGGAATGGATATGCTGCCATTTATTTAATTCAGTGTATGGATATACCATCATTATTTAGCTACTTTTATGTGCATGTTCATTGAGATGGTTTTCAGTAATGCTAGACACACACAGTAAATAAAACGTTAAAAAAAAGATGCCTGCACTTTTGGTGCTGTGGCTTCAGGGTGAGTTTCTGGAAGTGACATGACTGGGTCCTTTTGAGTTTCTGAGGATTGCCTGATTTTTCTGCAGACACACTGTACCATGGGCACGCCCACCATTGATGTAAGAGAATGACCATCTCCTCAAGGCCTTGCCCACACCATAAGTTGTTACACTTTTTTGGGGGGTGGTTTCGAGACAGGGTTTCTCTGTGTCTGAGGCCTGTCCTGGTTCTCGCTTTGTAGACTAGGTTGGCCTTGAACTCATAGAGATCTGTCTGCCTCTGCCTCCTGAATGCTGGGATTAAAGGCATGCACCACCACTGCCCAGTGAGTTGTTATACTTTTAATTTTTTTTCCCCAATCTGATTGGTGAGAACTGACATCCTAGCATTATTTTAATTTTTCTAAATGAAATTCCGTTTATACAATTTTCATATGTATGTGGGACACTTTCATATCTTTTTATAATGAATTGTTTGTGTATTTTCTCCATTTTTCTAATTGTTGTCCTGTTCTTTGGTTCTCAAGGGTTCTTTTTTGTGTGTATGAGGATGGATGTGTCCATGCTCTGTTCATATATGTGCATGTGCAGATACATGTATGTGTACACGCATGTGTGTGTAGGGCAGAGGACAACCTCACACAGTCCTCCTCAGGCACTGTCCACCTTGTTTGGTTGCCCAGGATTTTTCACTGGCCTGGACTCGCTGGTTGTGCTAGGCAGGCTGAGCTATGAGCCTGTGGGATCTGCCTGTCCCCATATTGGCAGCGCCGGGGTTCTAAGCATGTGCTGCTGCACTTGGCTTTTTACAGAGGTCTGGGCATTAAACTCAGGTCTTTGTATTCATGTGACAATAATTTTGCCAACTGACTTTGCATATGGGGATGTTAGTCTTCTCTGTTTTAAATATTTTCTTCTAGTCTTCCAGTTTTCTTTTTTAACTTTCTTCATGGTGTTTGGCCATATGACATTGCTGCTTTTAATGCACTTACATTGATCAAATTTTCTTTTTTATTTCAAGTCATAATTAGACTTTGAATTAAAAATTCTTTGTTATAGCCAGGCAATGGTGGTGCACGCCTTTAATCCCAGCACTCAGGAGGCAGAGGCAGGTGGATCTCTGTGAGTTCAAGGCCAGCCTGGGCTACAGAGTGAGTTCTAGGACAGGACAGGCACCAAAACTACACAGAGAAATCCTGTCTCAAAAAACCAAGAAAAAAAAATTCTATATCATGATAAATCTCTCCTTTCAGAGCTCTAAATGTAAAGAAAACATCCCCCACCACACACATGCACACACACACACACACACACACACACACACACACACACACACGGAAATGCTTTTCCCCAAGTGCCCCATTTTATGATTGCCTCTAAGCAAACATTTTATAAGAGAGGCAATGATGCCAAAATAAGCCTCTCTGAAGTTTGAACATAATCAAAGCTCTATTGATTTGTATTTTAGGTGTATTTTTTTTTTGTTGCTAAGCAACTATATCTTCTGTGTATTTGGAGATACAGGTAGGTTTATCTGTAGATGTCTAATATTGCATCAATTGAGCTTGATAGCCCAGAAGGCTTGCCCAGATCCTCAGTGCAGACCACACATGAACAAGTGGGTGCTTAGCATGAGGTTGGGGTGTCTTCCTGTGGACAGTTCCCGTTGGGCTAGGGAATGACGTTAGAGAGCTCACTCTGCTAAGCACTCCATAACCCTTTCTAGGGCATGCTACCACCTCGTGGCCTTTGCCCTTGCTATTCCTGCTGTGGGGATACCCTCCCTCCACACCTGCATATCAGAAGCATGCATGCTCCTGTGTGTTCAAATGTCCATCGTCTTTTCATTCGTAAGAGGACTTCTCTTCCCACTCGAGCGTGTGACTCAACTACCTGCCCTTTGCACTTTTTCCTCTCCCCGACTCACCTGATGCCCTGTGTGTCCCTTTATTTGGTTTATTTATTTGCTTACTGCCTGCTCTTATTCACTAGAATGCAAGCTTCACCCAGTGTTCCTGCAATACCAGTAGCAGTGACCGTGTTTGGACATAGCAGAATATTATCATCAGCATGATTCCCTCAGTGACTACTGAATGAATTAATGATAGAGGAGAGAAAAATCCCAAAGGATATTCAAGAGGCTCATAGTGTCTCCCTCCACCAGGGTTGTAGAATCTAGCTTAAAGTCTAGAGTCTAGGGCCAGTGTCCAGATTTGCCACTGGACTGTTCCAGGAGAGTCTCACCCAGTAACCAGGCAGGGATCTTGTGGTCTGCACTCGAGGATACTTGGATCCTCTGCCATGCCACCTATGAAACCCTGGGGGTCTCCATAGGCAGTGTCTCTTAAGCCCTTGCAAAAATTATTTCTAAACAGCAGTATCTTCTTTGACAATTAGATTTATTTATCGTCTATAAATGTCTGGCTCAAATATGTCTGTGCACCATGTACAAGTCTGGCAATCCTCTGGAACTGAAGTTATGGACAGATGTAAGCTTCTGTGTGGGCTGGGACTCGAACCTGGATCCTCTGCAAGGACAACAAGTGCTCTTAACCACTAAGCTATCTCTCCAGCCCAGAAGTATCTTAAAAAAAAAATCCCCAAAACCCGAGTTTTCATTATGCATTGTCAATCCTGTGTGCCGTTTCTACTCGTTCATCCTCCCCTCCCCCCCACAGCTTTCTCTTCCACTTCACATCACATTAATTCCAGTCCCCCGTCTTTCCCCTTCCTCCCCTCCCCACTGAGATCTCTTCCTCCCCTCCCCCACCACCCTTTCTACTTTCAGACAAATTTAAGTCTAGATTCTGTACGTGAGAGAAAGCCTGTGGGACTTGTCCTCTGAGTGTGGCTTATTTTGCTTAACATCATGTTCCCCTCCCCTATTCTGTCCCCTTTCCTGAGAATATCATGATTTCTTTTTTCTCTGTGGCTGAAAAATGTCCCATGCTTCCTCTACCCACTTGTGTGCAGATTCTGTTTGGTGTTATGTCCTGAAGGAAGGCACCCGAGCGGAAGAGCCAGGTCCCATGCCTGTTTCAGCTACACAGGTGCTGAGGAAAATGATTCATTAGATTTTGTTTCCCCCCAGGGAAGAAAAACTCAAAGGTGGGAACATTCTAAACCTAGGAATCGTGTCTAAAAGAGCATCACAGATGCACACATGAAAACTAACATACTCACTGTGATCAAAACATGGATGGGAGCCAGGGTTTTCCAGGTGGGAAGACTCCACAGTGCATAGGGTCATGGAGTCTACAGAGGGAGACATCTGACAGGAAGTGCTGTAGACTAGAGTTAGCTGGAAAGGCTCCATAGAGCTCCCTTCTAGAAACAATGACTTATGACTGACTCTGGTGTCAACACAGATTCATTATTTTCGCCTCAGGCCATGTGATGCTAATTTAATTAAGAAAACAAATTGCTTTATCATTCATGGGAATTAAGTGGTTGTTTAAATTACGCTTGTTACGGCTTCCAAGAAACACAGGTGATTAGCGTATACCCCAAAAACCTTAAAAAACAATGGACAGTTGGATGGATCTGAGCAAATGCACATGTTCTTTTCCTTTTTGACAATTTCATACGTGATCACACTCACCCCTATTACCCTTTCTTGTCCCGCACTCCTGCTGACCCCCTCTTCTTCCCACCCAGCTTCCCTCCACCTTATTTAGGTCGGTGCAGCCGCTGTGTGGTCTTGGTTACCATGGCCCTGTCATATGCAGGGGGAGGTAGGTCACAGCATTTCTTCCCGTTCTTCAGCTCCTACGACTCTCTGCCTCCTCTTCTGAGATGCTCTCTAGGATGGGGAGGGGGAAACGGGCATTATTTTAGAATAACAATAGGTGTTTCTTTTTTTTTTTTTTGAGACAGGGTTTCTCTGTGTAGCTTTGCGCCTTTCCTGGAACTCACTTGGTAGCCCAGGCTGGCCTCGAACTCACAGAGATCCGCCTGCCTCTGCCTCCCGAGTGCTGGGATTAAAGGCTTGCGCCACCACCGCCCAGCTGTTTCTTTTGTTTTTAATTATTTATTTTTACTTGATGCATATGAGTGTTTTGCCTGCATGTGTGTATGTGTACCACATGTGTGCCTGTGTCCATGGAGGCCAGGAGAGAGTGTTGGATCCCTTGGAACTAGAGTTACAGACAGGTGTGAGCTGTAATGTGGGTGCTGGGACTTGAACCTGGGTCCTCTAAAAGACCTCTGAGCCATCTCTAAGATTCTCACATGCCTTTGTGATTGTCCTTCTTTCCTTCACCGAACACTTAATATAGAGATTTCCTTTTTATTGCTTCAAACCTGAGATGCCGAGCTTGGCAGCATTTACAGAGGACAGACACCCCCCCCCCCCACCACATACACACACACAAACCAACCCTTCATCTAGAGAAACATGCCCACACAATGGACAGGTGGCACCCGTCCCCTTTTCCTGCTCCCAGGGGTGCAGATTTGGATGGCATCGTACCACAGGACACACTTCACTCCTGGAGAAACAATGGTACTTCAGTGCCAACAGAAAAGCAAATATGTGTTTGGCGTGAGCACCGGTGCTTTCCCACTTGGGGCTTTCATCTTGTGGTGTGCTGTTTGCTTATGATCTGTGCACTTTGTCATGCAGTCGGCAACAAAGGCCAACGGCAGTCTGCAGTCAAGGTTTTTATCCACTGCCTTCCCAGACGCGCTCCCCTCAACTCTCAACCTCTGATTGCAGCTTGTGTTGGATTTGCAGCAGTTTCCCACATCCTTAAGGATGATGAAAACGTTGAGTCTGAATGGGAATTTTTCCCCATCTTTTCCACGTTAAGGAAGACCACCGCATCCCTGGCTCCTCAGCTGGAGAAAAAGAATACAGGTCTCTCTTTGGAAGGTAGCAAACCATCCAAAGGATGAGCCCGCAGCTTTTTGAGACAGTGGACCCATTACAAGATGGTCCCCTTTTTTCCCCTGACACCAGAGACAAAGCATAAGCCTTTTCTATTAGGTGAGGGCCAGAGGGGTGATTGAGACCAACATTGTTTAGTCAATGGACGGTTATACAAGAGAACGACCAACCAGGATCACCTTAGGGACTGCTCAGCTGAGGGAGACAGAGGCAGAAATGGTTCTAGGGATGCCGGACAGGAAGCCCAAGGGCCAAGGAAGGCACAGAGTAGAGAGGAATGCAGTTAATGATATCTACCCCAGATGGGTGTGGATGGGCAGGTCGAGGAACCTCTGCTGGGAGGAGGCTGGGAAGATTGGCAGAAAGACATGGAGCTCTGCAATATTGTCTTCAGAACTTGGGTTGGCTGAGCAGAAGACCGGGCGGGGGAGCTGGAGTTGGTGGTGAAGACAGATGGATCAGGGTAGCAGTGATCTGTATGGCAGCTTGTACTAGTTAGATCTTCAGAAAAAGGTGACTCCAGAGATTTAGCTAAAAAGTCCCCACATGAGGCCGTGTAGGGATTTGGTGAGGAGGCTGGGCTGGTTGTACTCTGGGCTTGGTTAGTCATTTGTTGCTTGCCTGGTGTTGTGGTGATGGTTAAGTGAGGTAAGAGCTTAGAACTGTGCCAGGTATACATTATGGCTGAATATGAAATGCCATTATCGTGCGTCTAAGGCTGTGCATATTCTCTGCAGGACTAGGGGACTGAGAATGGTGACCAGGGACAGAGTGACTCTCCAGAAGCCGCTGGTAAGTGTTGCTACTTAGAAGGGAGGACCAATTTACACTCATGTTTCTCAAGGTCGGAACTGGAGAGGCACCCATAGATCACCCTATAGGAGGAATTTCCCAGAGTGCACCAGCACTGCTGAATCAGCCTCCGAGTGATGTGTCTGTCCAGGCCCCAGCTCTCCGGAACAGCAAGGGCTCTGCCTAACATCAGGCAACAGCTGGGCAGGGGGCTTGTGGACAGGTTCATGCAGAGTATCGGAAAAGAGATGAGTCCTTTTGCACTTCGCAATTCGGTGCTGCAGTGGGTACTCATCAGGAGGTAGAGAGAGGCAAATGATGGGCAGGCCAGGAGCAGCCACAGAGAGGTGCCGCCAAACACTCAGGGAGGGCTACGCCCTGTGCTTAGAGATGTCACTTGGGCAAGGCAAGTGACAGTCCTAGGAGCTTTTGTGGCAGTTACGGAAGACATAGAGCCTCCTTACTGTGTACAGGTGCACTCCTACAATGATAGAACACAGAATGGCACTGGCCAGGCAGGCATGCAACTTCACCCCTGCTACTAAAAGGGACCATCTCCCAGGAGTTTTGCCAGGAAAGTTTCCCACCACAAGCTCTCTGGCCAGAGTGCGCCTGAAGGAATCATTGCTAGTGTGAATAATACATATTAAGCTCTAACATATGAATGCAGAAAAGAAGCAGCAATGATGTCTGTAACCTGAGGATGCCCCACAGGGAGAATCCTGCACCGCCACCTCTCCCCAGGAGTGGTATCGTTCCTCCAGCTTCCCACCTGACTCATGGACGTCATGGTTGGGGTGGCATTCACTGACCCACGCTCTGGCTTGCATGCCAGTCTTACAGCTTTCCTAAAGCACTGCCAGGTGACATTCAGGTTTCCAAAATGGGCATCAACAGACACGAGGGATCATACAAAGACAAGGAAGCCCTTAAGTACCTGCTGTCCAGCAGGGACAGAATAATAGTCATTAGGGCTTCCATGTCCAGCCTTCCTGCTGAGTACCAGGCTCCAGTAAGTTCTAAAAGAACTAAGTCTTTGGCTAAGTCTTCTCTGAGGGTCTTCACATTGAGGGTGAGAAAAGTCCAACTTAGTGAGTTACAGTCACTTGTTAAAAGAATAGAGACGCAGAATGCCAATTCTGTTCAATGGCAGCATCCAACGCTGCCTTTATTCAACCACTGCACCTGCAAAATAATAAACAACCCACTATAGTGTGACAGTTATTATTATAGCAACATCTTCAAGGCTATTGGCACGTGGATGGAAAGAGAGAGAAGTGGATTCTATCAGCACATGAAGGCCAGAAGTCTACACTATACTGTAGTGAAGGAGGACAGAGCTGAATAGTAATAAACCTCTCTAGAGGACTGTTGAGGGGAGGTGGTGAGATGGTTCAGCAGGTAAAGGCACCTGCTGCCAAGCTTGACAACCTGAGTTCGATTCCCAGGACCTACATGGTAGAAAGAGAGAACCAACAAAATCTCACAAGTTGTTCTCTGACCTCTACATGTTCATGTGGCATGGGTGTACATACTTTACAAACAAATAAATGAAAAATTAAATTAAAAAGTTCTAAAAAAAAAAGGGAACTATAGTAGGTTGACAGTGGATTAATAGAATAGGACCAATCATCAGCTGCTTTCATTCATTCATTCATTCATTCATTCATTCATTCTACTGTTAAGGTAAAGGTTATTCATTTCCCTTCTGAGGTCACCATGTTGATACCTTCTGAGTGGCATTGAGGCCTGTTACAGCACATCTGTAAACACACAGACACCTATAAACACTGCCCTGTTCTCACTTTATTTTTCACTCTGCAATACTGGGGGCTTGACCCCGGATCTCTGCCTCTAGTCCCTTGCTATTTACTTATTGTGTGTTTAAAAAAGATTGGTTTTATTTTTAATTACGTGCAGACATACGTATTTGTGTGTGAGTACATGTATGGGAGTGCAAATGCTCACGGAGGCTGGAGGGGGGTCATTTGGAACTGGAGTTAGCAGCAGTGGTGAACTGCCTGGAGGGTGCTGGGAACAGAACTTGGGTCCGCTGGGAGAGCAGCCAGTGCTCTCAACCTGGGCCACCCCTTCAGCCTCCCATTAGTATTTTAAAAAAGCTGCATAGTGTACGTTCTGTAGTTTAATCTAACCAAACAACCCTATGAACAAATACATTGTTTCCAATTCTTTGCTGTTTCAAAAATGTTGCATAGAGCAAACAGTCTTGTGTGTGAACCTTAACACTCTTACAGGTCTTGAAGATCTCTTAGAAATACACTATGCTGACTACTTTTTTTTTTTTTTTTTTTTTTTTGTCAACTTGACACAAGCTAGAGTCATCTGACAGGAGGGAACCTCAGTTGAGAAGATGCCTTCATCAGATCTGGCTGTAAGGCATTTTCTTAGTGATTGATGAAGGAGGGCTCAGCCCATCTCGGGTGGTGTCATCCCTGGGCTGGTGGTCCTGAGTTCTATAAGAAAGCAGGCTAAGTAAGCTGTAGGGAGCAAATGAGTAAGCAGCACCCCTCCACTGCCTCTGCATCAGCTCCTGCCTCCAGGTTCCTGCCCTGTGCGAGCTCCTGTCCTGACTTCCTTTGATGATTAACAGTGCTGTGGAAGTGTAAGCCAAATAAACCCTTTCCTCCCCAGGTTCCTTTGGTCATGGTGTTTCATCATAGCGACAGTCACCCTAACCAAGACATATACAGTTTCCTGAATCTTGACTTTAAAATTTGTTCTTTAATCATTTCTTTCATGTCCCTTTCTTTCTATACCTGGAGTTTCTTTTAGTGGGATGTTAGATAGGTGAGATTAATATTGATTTAAAAATTATTTCATATTTTCCATGTACCTGTGTGTGTGTGTATGAGAGAGAGAGAGAAAGAGAGAGAGAGAGAAAGAGAGAGAGAGAGAGCTCAGAGAAGGCAACCCAGGGTCCTGAACAAATTGGGAAGCAAAGTGCTCTACCACTGAGCTGCGTCCATAGTCCTGTATGTTTGTCTTAAAAACAGTAACAACATAATGTTCTGGGATATTTCTATACCTTTATTATCACCTTTATTATCAACCCTGTTTAAATTTTTAAAATTCACTATTTTATATTTTTAATTTCTTGTCCTCTGATGACTTTTTCACAGTGACTTGTTTGTTTTGTAGATACATAATTTTCTTGTACACCTCCACAGTATACTAATAAGAATTTATTTTTTTCTCTCACACACTATCTTGGTTTTAATTTTTCATGGCTTGGTTTTAAATTCTGAAGTTACATGCTTTAGTTCCATTTTTTTAATTTTCAAAATTATCATATGAAATAATGGGTTTTGGGGGCTGGAGAGATGGCTCAGTGGTTAAAAGCACTGGCTGCTTTTCCAAAGGACCCTGGTTCAATTCCCACCACCCACATGGCAGTTCACAACTGTCTGTAACTCCAGTTCCAGGGGATCTGACACCCTACACAGACATACATGCAGACAAAACCTCAATGTACATTAAATAATAATAAAAAAATGTTTTATTATGGCATTTCCAAACCTACTTTGTTGTGGAATAGAACATTTGTTTAACTATGCAAAGATGTGTTGCATTTGTTTGTGTTGCAGAATAATTGTTTAGGTATGTAAAGATGTTTGCTTTTGTTTATGCTGCATTTGTTTAACTATGTAATCCTCAGAGGATGAGAGGAAAAAGCCACCCACTATATTAAACATAGAAGTCAGGACACACCTTTAATCCTAGCATCTGGGAGGCAGAGATTCATCTGGATCTCTGTGAGTTCTAGGCCACACTGGGAACAGACCCAGGCATGGTGGCACACGTCTTTAATTCCGAGCACTAGTTAACCATGGAGGTATGGAGGTCTGTACAGACAGACAGGACGTGATGTAGCTGGGCTTAGAGAGGAAGTGAGATGGCAGGGCACAGAAAGGATATAGATGTGAGTAAACAGGAAGTAGCTCTCTCTGGAGGCTGAGGAGTTGGTGAGGTGAGGTTGGCTGTGGCTTGTTCTATCCCTCTGATCTCTCAGTTTTCACTCCAATATCTGGCTCAGTTTTTTTTTTATTATTAATAAGACTGTTTTGCAATTTGCCTACACTGGTAGTCCAAGAAAGCCTGCTACATCATGTTGTCTTCCTCCCCTACCTCCCCTCTCATCTTCTTTTCACTCACAAGAAACACAGAACCAATGTAAAGGAGAAAGCCGAGAGGTCAGAGCTCAGAGCTAAAATCTTACCCTTCCTCCTGCAGTGCTCCTAGCTTCCCGAAAGAGACCTACTTCCTGTGTGTCTGTCTTTAAATAGTCTTTCTGTTCTGCCTTCTCATTGGTTGTAAACCCAAACACATGACTGCCTCGTCACTGCCTGTAAGTACAGCCCTCTAGGTCTTAAAGGCGTATGTCTCCAATGCTGGCTGTATCCCTGAACACACAGAGATTTATGGGATTAAAGGCATGCGCCACCACCATGCTCTTTCTATGGCTCTAATAGCTCTGACCCCTGGGGAACTTTATTAACATACAATTAAATCACATTTCACGCCAGGCGGTGGTGGCGCATGCCTTTAATCCCAGCACTCGGGAGGCAGAGCCAGGCGGATCTCTGTGAGTTAGAGGCCAGCCTGGGCTACAGAGTGAGTTCCAGGAAAGGCGCAAAGCTACACAGAGAAACCCTGTCTCGAAAAACCAAAAAAAAAAAAAAAAAAAAAAATCACATTTCACTACAAATAGAATACCACCATACCCCGCTGCCCCATAGATCCCCCCAAGAGTCCCCTCTTGCTTCCCTCTCTTGGCCTCTTCCCCCTCCCACTGGCCCCTTCTTCTCTCCAGTAGCTCCCTTAAGCTTCCATATCACATGGATTCAGTTACCTTCCGTGTCTCTCTTTCTGGCCCAGCGTCTCTTTTCCCCTCTCATGGTCTCCTTTCTAGTTTCATGGCCCCTGCGCCCTGCCTCCAACCCATATATAAAAATCAAAATCTAGGAACCACACCTGAGAAAAACAATGTGGTATTTTCTTTTCAAAGTCATGCTTGCTTTCTTTAACAAAATATTTTTCAGTTCCATATTTTTCTTGCAAATGCCATGATTTTGTTTTTCTTTCTTCTTTTGGCTGAATAAAATCCCACTGTGAATCTATACCACATTTCCTTTATCTTTTCAACTATTGGTGGCTTAGGCTCCTTCTTAGCTATTGTACCTAGTGCAGGCATGAACATGGATGTACAAGCATTTCTGTAGCAAGACTTAGACTCCTCTGAGTGTATTCCCAAGAGTAATAGAGCTGGGTCATAGGGGAGTTCTATTTGTAGTTTTTTTGAGGAACCTCCATACCGAATATCACAGTAGTTGTGCTGATTTACACCCCCAACAGCAAGGACTAAAGGTTTTTATTTCTCCATATCCTCACTAGTATTTATTTTCTTGTTATTAACCATTCCGATTGGGGCAAGATAGACTCTCAAAGAGATTCTAATTTGCATCTCCCTGATGTCTAAGGATATTGGACACTTTAAAAAATACTTATTGGTTTCTTGGTTTATTTCTTTTGAGAACTGTATTTAGTTCATTAGTTTACTTATTGATTAAGTAAAGAATAGTTTTTTTTGTTTGTATTTCTTGCAATCATTTGGATTTGGCTTCTTCATATTTTTCTAAACTCGTGGGGTATATCATTAGGTTATTTAATTGATCTTTCTCTCTCTCCCCCTCCCGCCCCCTCTCCAATGTGAGTGCTTACAGAAGTGTGCAGTGTTTCTCTGCACGTTACATACAGTTGTTAAGTTGGTTTGGCTGGGTTGAAGTCCGTCTCTGTAAACTCACCCTCCCTACCCGCCTCCTTTGAGTGCCTGAGTTGAAGCTATACCAGGTGAACAGGCACAGATCTTTCAGACTTGAAAACAATAACAAAACAGCTTTGGTGCACTGCCTTGAGCCCTGACTCTAGGTCTTTTAAATTAGCTTCAGAACTTGCAGGGTAGTTAAGGTAGGCTAGTCAAAAGTGCTGAGGTCCATTTATGGCAGGATCTGATTTCACCTTGGAGTCTGTGTTAGAAGTTATCAGATGGTAATCAGATGAAGTTTGAAAAGCTCAGTGCAAAGACTTTATATAACTTCTTGTGGAAGGGAAACAGATTCATCCCCAGTTTGTTTATGGAGTTTCCTCTCTGGTCCCTTCTTCCTCTGCCTGCCCTTCGTAAATAGGAAAACAGGAACTGGATCATCTGGGATGAGTAGGAGCGCCCAGAGCCATACATGCATTTACCAGCATTCAGATGACATCATGAGCTGAGCAGCAGGGCCTCCTTCTCACATCTGCCATGTCCCCAGTCACCAGAAGCCTTCAATATAATTACAGCCCGTGGGACAGTTGTGCATCCATTACTTCCCACAGGTATAATCAGTAACTAGTTGAGCCACCCTAATTAAAATGGTGTTAGTGTCTCCATTATCAAGTCTTTTAAAAAGGGCTTTTGTTATATAACCGTGAAAGCTTGCTTCAGGATGAGATTTAACATGCTCATATCAGTGTTGGACAGGTGTTGGGGAATTGGAAAAACACTGGGTCCATGTAGTTCTCGCCTACGCCCACACTGGAGCACTCCAGAATATCTGATGATGGATGGAGAATGTATAGACACGGTGTGCATTTGGGAATACCTATTTGAACTGTCTTGTGGAGTTATGCCATGGTGATTAAAAAAAAAAAAAAAACAACGGGGGGGGGTGTCTTAAGTTGGCTTACTATTTAAGAAGTAGGGTATAACTGGAAGTCATCTGTAGCCATTTAGGCAAGAAAACACAGACACACATGCACACCGATGTAGTAAACAATCATATTCTGAGATAAAGTCTGTTCTAGAATAGACTTCTTGGTAAATCTCAGTGGTTCCTTGGTTGGCTCACGGGTCGGATTTGCTGGCTTTTCACAAGTTGGAATGATCTGGCTCTCTGGAAGGGTGAGAGACAGCAATCAAAATGGGTGTTTTGAGGCCCAGGTTTGGCAGCACATGCCTGTAATTCCAGCACTGGTGAGTCAGTGAGGAAAATTACTCCAGGTTTGAGTCCAGCTTGGTCTATCCGGCACTTCCAGGCAGTCTTTTTGGGAACTTGAGAAAAGAGCCGAGTGTCCGATATGGTGTGGAAAGAACACTCAGAGAAAAAAACTTACATAATTAAACCTGTCAGCCCAAACAGAAAACAATACTCCCAAGTCCCCCCAATATCCAAGCCCATCCTCCTCCTAGAGCCCACAAAACGAAGCCCCAAACAATGACCCGGCCCCTGAATGCTCCTTTACTCGGTTGACCTCTGCGCTTTGACCGAGTATTGGAGTGTGCTAATGCTGTGCTTCTGACTGGGGGTCCCTTGCCGCACTATAATCTGTGTGCATCTGCATTTTAATTCTTTGACTGGGACAAGAACCTGGAAACACTGGGTCCAGACAGGATCACTGGTCACAAGCTTACAGAGGATGAGACTCTTTTTTTTTTTTTTTGGTTTTTCGAGACAGGGTTTCTCTGTGTAGCTTTGCGCCTTTCCTAGAACTCGCTTTGGAGACCAGGCTGGCCTCGAACTCACAGAGATCCGCCTGCCTCTGCCTCCCGAGTGCTGGGATTAAAGGCGTGCTCCACCACTGCCCGGCAGGATGAGACTTTTTATAGTGTTCTCCCTAAAGACTAGTACTGGAGGAGGATGGGGAGAGGGATGGGGAGAGAAGACGGATGGATAAGAACAAAGTACAAACACACACACACACACACACACACACACACACACACACACACCCCATAATGAAACCCATTGCTTGGTACACTTACATAAAAAGTTCATGTTAAAAACGCTAAAAAAAAAAAAGGTGGCAATAGAGACAGAAAAAATCTTTAATGTTAGAGTTTTAGGTCTCTAGGGATCACCTGAATAAACACTATCTTGTGCATGGACAATGTCCCACAAATCACATGTGTGGGAACTGTCACACTCTGTATATTTATAGGGCTGGTTCCACTCAAGAGGTGTATTTATGATTTCCCTAATACGACCCTGCCACTCATGTAAGCAGCTGCATGCAAATATCATCCACAACAGGGAAGTCCACAGGCTTTTCTAACTACCTGGGATGAACATGGACCTGAGAACTTGTGTGCATTGAGATTCCTGTGGGCTCTGTGCACTCAGGCTTCACAGGCCTCTTTCTCCGGAAAAATTAAAATAAGAAAAGAATCACACTTTACTACTGTAGATAAAGATATTAATTTATATGGTAAGACAATTTTTCCTTGACCTAAAAGTTTGTGTTTTGCTTCCAAGTTCAAGAGAAATCCAAACATTTTTGTATGCCTTGAAAAGTGTCTTTGGTGTAAAACTGGTTTTGCCTAATAGAAGTTTGTCCTGTTATTAGGATTTTATACTTAAAACTGGCTAAATATTCTTTTATTCAAAGATTATAACATGTGCATTTTGTGGATAGTCAGTATTTACTATTACTTGACTAAAAATATTCAGAGATAGGAGTTCTTTTATAACTGATATTGGCTATTTCTCTGCTTGTCCTTCATGTCTATTTTGAACTTCGGTTCTTATTTGTTTTTGGATTGTTGTTGTTTGAGACAGGATTGTGCTGTGTAGACCTGGGTGGTCTTGAACTTTTGGCTCACACATCCTTCTTCTACAGTGCCCTTGTACAGTGCCTACTGCTCTCACCGGCCTGTACACATACATCCTCCCCTAACAATGCACTCAGACACCTAGGGCCCTCACCTGAACTGAGCTGGGACACACAGCTCACATAGAACAATGGATTATGTAAGAACTCTTCTCTTGTGGACAGCTTCTACTCAAACAAGTTCCAGAACAAATCTGGGTATGGGAGGCAAGTGGAGACTCCAACCTAGACCAGTGCCTCCACCTTTCAAATGTGGGGGTCACAGGTGTTTATCATGTTTTTTCATTTCTTTTTTTTCTGAGACAGGGTTTCTCTATGTAACTCTGGCTGTCCTGGAACTCACTCTGTAAACCAGGCTGGCCTCGAACTCACAGAGATCCACCTGCTTCTGCCTCCCGAGTGCTGGGATTAAAGGCGTGCCCTACCACTGCCTGGCTCTATCATAGATTTTTTAAAAGAAAGGATCTCTCTTTATATGGTCTAGGCTGGCCTGGGACTCACAATGTAGCTCAAGCTGCCTTGAACTCATGGCAATCTTCTTGCCTCAACCTCTCAAGTGTTGGGATTATAGGCATGGCCTACCATACCTGGTTTGAGTCTGCCTTATATTGATGGTGGGGGCTGGTCCGGGACCAGGCAGGTGGGCACCGTCTGAAGGTTGTCAGAAATACTGCCGTCAGCTGACATTACACAAGAATGCTCCTTTCAACAAATCCCAACATGATTCTCGTGCACACGTCCCTGAAGCACAGCACACCCGAGGTTCTGACCAGATTGTCCAACAGAGGAGAACAACGGAAGGGCTGTGTCATTGATGGCTGCCTCTCATCCTCCTGTCCTTGGTCTAGACTTTGGAATCCTCTGGGGAACTTATAAACCTGGGCCTCATCCCCTGGAGATTCTGTTCTGGTGTGGGGCCCTGGAGTTAAGACTTTTTACTTCCAGGGCGACAATATGTAGCCAGAAAAGGGAACTACAGAGGATTTAAATAGCACTGCACCCCCCACAATGAAACCCATTACTTGGAATACTTATATAGAAAGTGTTGGTGAAATTGTTAAGGCCACTCCACGTAGTTAAAAGGGGGGTTTAGGGCTGGAGAGATGGCTCAGCCGTTAAAGGCTAGGCTCACAACCAAAAATATAAAAGGGGGGGTTTATTTTGTGGGGTAACTTTCAAGTGAAGGGATAGTTTATAGGGTCTGGGAAAGGTGTTGCGCAGTCCGGCGGTGTTCTCCGGAGAACTCTGCTCCGTCTCCCTCCAGCGTCCAGGGTCCAGGAACCAAGAGAGCCGGCCCATCCAGATCTTGGGTCTTCAGCATCCTCTCTCAGCTCTGCCTGGTGACCATCACCGAAGCCTCAGTGGGGGTTGGAACTTCCAGATCAAAGCTGGAATGGCTGCCCACTACAAGAAGTTTATTTTTAAAACGTTATTTTAAAAAGAGTGGCGGGAGAGGTGGAACAAATCTTTAATGTTT
The DNA here is from genome assembly GCF_049852395.1 of Peromyscus maniculatus bairdii. Lineage (NCBI taxonomy): Eukaryota > Metazoa > Chordata > Mammalia > Rodentia > Cricetidae > Peromyscus > Peromyscus maniculatus. The sequence continues at coordinate 77,053,820 of NC_134866.1, read as the reverse complement.
TAGGCCCCCAGGGATTAGCTGAAGGTGAACAATATCTTGTGCATGGACAGCGTTCCACTCTAGCCCCTGGTTCTGAGCATGTTGGCCTCTGTGCTGGTTAGATCCCCGCCCCTACACACTCACAATTTGACACAAGCGGTAGTCATCTGGGAAAAGGGAACTTCAACTGAGAAAATGCTCCCATCACATTGGCCTGTGGGTAAGTATATAGGAGCATTTAAAAAAAAAATTGAAGCCGGGCGGTGGTGGCGCACGCCTTTAATCCCAGCACTCGGGAGGCAGAGGCAGGCGGATCTCTGTGAGTTCGAGGCCAGCCTGGGCTACCAAGTGAGTTCCAGGAAAAGGCGCAAAGCTACACAGAGAAACCCTGTCTCGAAAAACCAAAAAAAAAAAAAAAAAAATTGATTTGGGAGGGCCCAGCCTACTGTGGGTGGTACTACCCCTGGGCAGGTGGTCCTGGGTTTTATGAAAAAGCAAGGCAGAAAGCAGCATTCCTCTGTGGCTCCACTTCAGTTCCTGCCCCCAGGGTCCTGCCTTAACTTAACTTGATGGACTGTGACCAGGAAACCAAACAAACTGTTTCCTCCCCACTTGCTTTTGGTTATAGCATTTGTCAGAGCAATGGAAATCAAGTTATGATGGTTCCTTTTATGTCAACTTGACACAAGCTAGTCATCAGAGAGGAGGGAACCTCAATTGAGAAAATGCCTCCGTGAGAGTGGGCTGTGGGCAAGCCTGTAGGGCATTTTCTTAATTAGTGATGGGGGGGGGGAGCTTCTGCCTTTTGTGGATGGTGCCATCCCTGGGCTGGTGGTCCTGAGTTCTATCAGAAAGCAGGCTGAGCAAGCCAATAAGCATCACCCCTCCACGGCTTCTGCATCAGCTCCTGCCTCGAGGTTTCTGCCCTGCTTGAGTTCCTGTCCTGACTTCCTTCAGTGATGAACAGTGATACAGAAGTGTAAGCCAAATAAACATTTTCCACTCCAAGCTTTGGTCATGGTGTTTCATCACAGCCATGATACCCCTAACTAGGATAGCCTCTTTTCTCTGTGTACCCTAAATTTAGACCAAGGAAACATGTGTACAACCTAGAACTAGTTTCTCTAGAACTTGGAGTCTGACTTTTAAGTGGGGGCTGGAGCAAAGACTCGGTGGTTAAGAGCTAGTACTGTTCTTGCCTACAACCCGAGTTCCATTCCCAGCATCCACACGGGTTGACTCACAACCTACCTGTAACTGCAGCTCCAGGGGATATGTGGCCCTCTTGTGACTCCTGCAGGTACTGCATCCACATGTACACAGACCCTCCACACATTCACATCATTAAAAACTAAATCTTTTTTTTTTTTTTTTTTTTTTTTTTAGAAAGAAGTGTTCTAATATTCCATACTCTGAAGTATTGCCTGCCACCATTTCATGTGTCTGTATCATTTTATCCGGCATTGGCTGTCAGGCCTTTAATCTTCACAGTGATTGCAGACACTAGTCACATTTTACAGATGAAGAAATGAAGGCTTAGAAAGACTGATGTACCCGAGGTCGTTCTATTTCTAATTCGGAAGTTTGTCCCATTCTCTGACAGACTGGCCATCTTCTCAGACCAAGTTTTCACTTCAGACCATGAGACTTCCTAGGAATGGTGTATTGGTTGGCCATTCAACGCTCATGGCCTAATCCTAGACTTACTTATTCATGTTCCCAGGATTATTAACAAAAGGAATAACATAGAGGGAACTACTAGGTGATCATAGAATTGGGACCAATTCTAATGTTTGCAAATTGTGATGGACATTTCCTTACTGCATAACAAGACAGACCAGCTGGGACACTGCAGAGGACTCCCCCTGGAAAGCTGGGGCAATGCCAGCCGAATTGCCCACCTGCTCTCTCCCTGGCTGAAAGCTCCTTGTCAGTGGACTAAGAATAGCAGACTTTGTCTGAATTATAAACCCATGCACTTCCAGCCCAGCTCAGCGCTATCATGTCCTGAGTGACCTGTGTCTGCAGGAGTGAAATCAATCAGATGCAAAAGGTTATTTACACAAGGGATATCTTCCTGCCTCGGGCAGTCACCGGCTTCTTTTCAAGTCGCCAGAGCATGCGCTTAGAGTTTGAACCCAGAGGAGTTGAAAGCCAAGGACTTATTTAAATATTGATCAAGCTCGGCGCTTGAGAGAGGGCAAGAACAGCCGCATGTAGTGGGATTACATGTCCTCATCTACAATCCTGCGAGAGTTTTACTGAGGATTTTCCTGTTTGCTTCTTATTAGTGTGGAAGAGGCTTGGGGTAATGTCTTACAATACCTGTTCCTCTTCCCAAGATTCCTTGCTTTTTTTCTAGCTATATGACAGAATCAATGAAAAAGGGAAAAAAATGAAATAAAAGTCCAGCAGCAACAAAGGCATCGGCAATGAAGGCTTCTTTTATGAACTTTTCTGCTAACCAGCTTGGAAACTCTTTTTATCCGGATTGTCACTCAGCTAATCTCCAGTTGACATTTTCACATTGAAAATAATGGTGTTTGACAATAATATTATTGCTTTTATTTTATTTTATTATCTTCAGGACCTTGAAGTCCTTGAGTGGAGAGGGCTCTTCTTTGGGGCCTATGGCTCTGCGGCGTGAGATCAGTTGATATGAGTGCAAGTGTCAAAGTGCAAGGCCAGTGTCAGGTCCTTTATCAAGAAGAGCAACGTGCGCTGGGACTAGAGATGGATGGAAGACCCTGGACGTCTTTTCCTGATACCCTGTCATTCCTCAGGCTCTCTTTAAACAAGGAGCATTAGGAGGGTGGCCCAGGGCCTCTGGTGGTGATGGTTAGGGAGGGAGCCTTTCTTCTGATTTGGAGATACGATGGCCCAGCTTCTTGGGGCCACCACATTTCTCATGTTCATGTAGACATCTTATCTTCTTGGGAACAATAAAGCCAGTACTCAAGGTACTTTCAGAAAAGTAGATGCATAGTTTTATCTTTAAAGCTGCAAGGATCATCTTGAACCTATTTTATGGTGACCTGTACAATGGAGAGAATTTATATCTTGGGGTTGGGTCAGTGCTCAGTAATAAGGTGCATCAAGATGGGGGGGGTCCCTTCACATTATTGAGGATTGTATAAGTGAGTGACTAGGACTTTCTAAAAAAAAAAAAAATTAATTTTTTTGATGCCATTTATGCACCTGTGTGCATAAAAGCCTAGGGAACCGAGCCTGTAAAGCTTTGGATCGGAGTACCATCCATCATCCCCATGAATTAAGAGGGCTGCTGCTTTTAAAATAGTACTTCCTATTGTAACAGACCCGGGTGCTATTACGTCCCGGGTGTGGTGGCTTTGGGCTGAGAACAACCCGAGCCTCCCTAGGGCCTGGCACTGCTCCCCTTCGGAGCCGACAGGCCAGCTCCTTCCTCCGGCGCCACCAGGGCGTGGAGGCCCCCAGGGCGAGCGGGCGCCGCCGCTAGGGTGCAACCCTGCCCTGGCCCGGCCAGGTCCCGCTCCGTGCCCGCCGCGAGGAGGAAAGCCGAGGCGAGCGGCCGCCGCCCCGCGGAGGGAGGGGGCGGCGGAGCCGCAGCAGCTTCAGGTTTCCTCCGGGAGCCGGTGGCGGGCGCGGCCATGTGATGAGGCGGCGGCGGCGGCGGCGAGCCCGGCAGGCCGGAGGTGGGCAGGCGGGAACCGGGGGGCGCGGGGGCGGCCCCAACTGTGGGCGCGGCGGGCGAGCGGGCGAGCGGGGGACGGGGAGCGGCGGCTCCGCCCCTTGGCGCGGCCAGCCGAGCGGAGGGGCGTGGGCAGCTGGGGACCGGCTTCCCCGCTCCGGGCGACGCTGGCCGGCGTGTCGCCCTCGGCAGGCCGCGGGGACAGCGCCTGGCCAGGGCTCCGGGCGCTCCCGGGCCACAGCTCCAGGTAAAAAAAAACAAAAAGAAAAGGTTGATGGCGGGAGCCATCCCTCTCGTTTCCCCGCAGCTCCCCCGGCGAAGTTTGCCCACCTGAGTTGGCAGGGGACAAAGTTTCTCCAGGGTCCCCGAGGACGCAGGGGTCTGGAGAGGTGGCGAGAGGTTGCACCCTGCAGGCTGGGCAGCCGGAGGGATGGGCGCCGCCTCCTGGTCTCTGGGAGTTGGCAACAAGTGCATGGCGCTGCCGGGTCGGAGGCGGCAGTTGCGGGAGCGCACCGGGGAGGAGGCGGCGGCCACCCCTCACCCCCTGGGGCACCGGGCTGGGAGGGGGCGGAGGGTGAGGGGGTTCAACCTCAGCTGGTTGCGAGCCGTGGAAATCAATGGCATGCGGGTGGTGGAGAAGGGAGCGCCTGGAGAGCCAGGGTCCCCTCTTCCCATCTGTGCTCCTGGCCGGGGTTCAGGTGCTTGGGGAACCCCAGACGGCTGGTCAACCTCCAAGCTCAGGACATTTTATTTCTTGTGAATAAATGTTGCTGGGTTTACAAAAGCATCGATGGTTGGTTGTCTTGTTTGGGAGGGGCCTTTAGGATTCCGTGGGAACCCATGCACTTGTTTCACGGGTTTTCGCTGGGAATACTCGAGTGTGGGTGGTAGGGGTCACGGGTGGAGAAGGCATTCGCGCTGGTTGTGAGCCCTGTGGACACTGGGTGTTCAGACCACCCAGGAAGCCCAGCTCTGGTTTCCCAGATACCAGTTAGGTTTCTAAGGGAGACTGCTTTAGGGGCCCACAGCGCCCGCCTATTGGTTACAGCTGGGTGGGCCCAGGGGAAGGGCAACATCTGTGTTTGCCCGCTCCTGGCTCCTTGACCCCTGTTGGAGTCCCAGTCTCGACACACGCCAAGTTGTGGAGATGGACCACTGGTTCTGCACCAAGCAGTTATAAATTGTTACAAAGAACGGATCCACGGCTTTTCTGTAGTTGGTCTTCTTCTGTTCCTAGGCTCTGAAGCTGTCTCAGTAAACGGAATCCTAGTCTCAGAGCACACACGAAATCAAAGGCTTGCCCTAGTTAGGTTCTGTGGGATCTACTTTGGACAAGATAATCCAAGCGCTGATAACCTTGCCTGGGAAGGTTTCCGTACCTCTGTCTTGGGTTTTTATGTGACTGTTGTTAAAACAAGTAGGCGTTTGTCTACTCTTGATGAATAGTCGAGCTAACTCCGTTGGAGTAGTTGAAGGAAGAGAATATTGCAAAAGGCTTTGGAAGTTGTACTCCCTGACAGTATTTCGATGTACTATTCCGATGTGGACTTCAGAGGCGATTATGTGTATTTATTTTGATTCCAGAACTTGTATCACACCTGATACTTAGTGGTTAGGGAAACTGAGGCACAGAACGAGTTCTTGGGTCTGGGGCTCCTGGGAGTGTTCTGGCTAATGTGACATGAGACTGGAGAACAGAGAATCAGTGTTTGCCCGGCTCTTGACTGTTTTTCTCTCTTATCAAGACCGTACAGCCGGCCAATGGTGAACACGTTCTCTAACAGGTGTGGTTCAGGACTTCCCTCTGAAGTGCCGTCTGCCCTCTAATCAGTTAAGAAACGTTTAAAGGCACAGAAGGAAATCAGAGTGGGCAATGAAGGTGCTGTGAAATTTCATTAGCTCTTCTAGGGTTTCACTACTTTTTTGTTGTTGTTGTTTAAAACCATGGGGGTTACTTTGGAAAATTCTGAAGTATTTTCTTATTGTGTTCTCACTGTGCTCTTGTAGCTAAGACTTCCACTGGACAGGCATTTCAGATGTGCCTTAATACATTAGTATGCCACGTGAGGGAGAGAGAGAGAGAGAGAGAGAGAGAGAGAGAGAGAGAGAGAGAGAGAGAGAGAGAGAGAGAGAGAGAGAGAAAGAACCTAAGTGAGTATTAAGTGATGGGATATACTATTACTTTAAGATTAAGCGTTTTGTATAAAATTGGTATTCAGGCTGCCAGAGTTTATGGTCAAGTCTTGGCTCCCAAGAAGAAAGATTTATAATGTAAATGTTGGAAACTCCTTCTCTACTGGTAAATGGTTAGGAGGGAGAGCCGAATAGAGCCCAAACTGCTCTCGACGTCCCAGCTTTATTGTTATTTATATTATATATTAATAGTATATATTATTTATTATGCTTTAGTGTCCAGGGCAGTTAGGACGGCCCGGGTCTGTGTAGACTTGGTTTCATTGCGATAGTATTTGTGTTACTTTCAATGGGACAGAGTATCTCGGGGGTTCTTCTCCCAGCGACTCCAGGTAAGACTTGTCATGAAGAATTGTGTCATGCTGGGCAACATCTACGGAAGGTGCTGAATCGAGGTGTATATCTGAAACGCAGAAACTCAGGGAATTTTGCCATGTTAGAGTTGTACTAGAAACATTATACCGCCCGTAGGTTTGGGTCTGAATCTCTTGCTGAGGCAAAGCTGAGCTCAGAGATGTTTTTCTGGCTTAGCAGGCGCAGGTCAGGTATGTATAGGAGAGGGTTTTGCCTGGAGCAGATTATAATCTCTCATTTTAGCCAGTTCGTGATACCTGCTTCCACGGTTGTTCTAATGGTATTATTGAAAAGATGTCAGAACTCGAAGCATTGTTACTTGGACATTTTGAAAACTTCTACCACGCGCCTCATGTTCTGTTTCTTCAGTTTTCCTTCCCTCAGTGAATCTGAGGGGTCGCTGCGTGCCTGGTACTGCTTTTTGATTTCTGTCCCTAGGTGGTTGACTTCAGTGACACTTCTGTGGCGTTGGTGTTTTTGGATTAGTTCTATTTGCAGAATGGATTTTTGCTTGCTCCACAATCAAGACATCTGGCTGGGGAAATGAGTCTATGTGGCAGTCCATCTTCTTAATGCACTCCCATTTTCTCCCCGAAATTTGATCTTCGATACAATTGTAATTGGCTTATTTGAGTTCTTATTGCTCCTGGCTTTCTTCTCCCGGGTAAGCAAGATAATGAGATCTGACATCATTTGTTTAATAAGAGGGAATGTGAAAAATATATAATTGAGTGTTGGTTATTTATTCCAGTGATGTTGGTTTTGAATATGCTTATCAAAAATACATTTCTATTAATCTTTAGAGGTTCAGTCTCTGGTTTCAATCCAGTTACTAATAATATGAGGTTTGCTTTTAGTAGAAAGTTAACATAAAAATGATGTTCCTTGAAGATCAGAGGTGTGTGTGTGTGTGTGTGTGTGTGTGTGTGTGTGTTTGGGAAGGGGGGAGGGCCACCAAAGCAGGCAGCAGGCAGTAACTGAAGCTTTTCCAGAAGAGACCCTTCTAAGCCGTCAGGTGAGTCACATCTTACCTCTGGCACGGGCAAGCTTCTTGTGACCACTAAGCCTGAGAAAAATACGTACTTGCAATGCTAGCATGCTTTCCACGGTCCCATCAAACCCCTATCCAGACATATCCTTAACAAATAGATGAGGGCTAGCGAGGTGGCTCAAGGATAAAGGCGTTTGCTGCTGAGCCAGACAACATGAGTTTGTGCCTCAGAATCCACATGGTGGAAAGAGAGAGCCAACTTCTGAAAGTTGTCCTCTGACCGCCACACCTGAGCCAAGGCATAGAAACACACACAAAACAAACAAACAAATACATGTAATGAAAAATTAAAACTCAAATGTACCATCAAGAACTTTTAAAAGTTACGTTTATTTATTTATTTACTTACTTATCAGTGTGTACGTATGTGGAGGTCAGTGGGCAGCTTTTAGTAATCAGTTCTTCCCTTCTAGCATGTGAGTTCTTGGGACAGAATTTAGCTCATCGGGTTGGGGAGCAAGCACCTTAATCCACTGAGCCATTTAGTCAGCCCATGAGATATACTGAATACTTTAAAAAAAAAAAAAACAGTTAGCTTTTAAATTCATTTTACAACATTGGTAGTCATACCTATAGATTTTTGCTTACTCTTTTTTCCTCATTTTATAATTTAAAGAATTCATATGTCATGAACTCTAATGAGGTGGTTTCAAGGGTGGACTTTGAAGCCACAGTGAGTTAGACAGGCTTGTTGCTGTCCTGGCTGGGTGACCTCTCTCTACCTCAGGTTTTCTGTCTCTTGGAATGGCAAGGGCAGGGCATAATCCACAGTGGTAGAGCACTTTGCCCAGTGCGCATAAGGGCCTGGGTTCAATACCAGTACTGGGTTAAAAAAAAAAAAAAGTGAAATCCGGATAATAGTAACATGCCTCATTGGTTGTTGATGAGATAAGTAAGCTATGGTGTCACAAATTGGTTGTCATTACGTTGACAACAAATGGCATTGAAGCATTTATAAAGAGTGATACTGTTAGAGGTGGAGCTTAGCGGTAGATAAAACACAAGCTTAGCTTGTGAGGCCCTGGGGTTGGTCCCCAGCACCCGCCCCGCATGCCCGGCTTTAGCAGGCTTTCCAGCTGGAGATGCCAGTGTGATCCAGGGCAAACTGCCCTTGCCTGGGAATCTCAGGCAGATATAGACCTCTTCATAATCTCTCATCTGTGTGACCTTGGGCAAGTAGGAGTCATTTCTGGTTTTTCTTCATCCAGAAAAACAGAAAGGATGCGATTCATGGTCTCTAAGACCCTCTCAGTTCAAACATTCTGCGCAGTCTTAAAATTTACAAGTGACGAGAGTCTCAGTCCATTCAGCCTTTCTGGCTGCAATCCACAAGACTGGGCATGCATGGTTTCCAGGCCAGCACTGTGGCTGCAGCAGTGGTCATACGCATTTACAGTCACCACACAAAGACTAAGGTTATCTTCCTGGACTTAGTCCCAAGAGATTGCAGACAAGGAAGTCTGGATCCCACGTGTGTGGGTCAGCTGGCGACCTGGTCTCCTTGTGGGGTAGTGTGGCACTAAAAAGGAATGATAAGCAAGCTGATTGTTTCTTTGATATCCCGGTACAGATAAATTCTGGGCCAAAGGAAGTCTCATGAAGGACTTCTGAGACATTTTTGCTGGGCTGTGTGGTTCAGGCAAATGCTCCTTGGTTGCGGACATCTGTCTTTCCCTGTCTGGCCTGTACATCGTCACCTGGTTTTTTGTCAAATGTCCCCCTTTTCTTGCTCCACCAACTTCGTGGTTTGCTGTATACCCAAATGCTAGAGTTTCAGGATGTCCAGGGTTCCCTCTGATGGATGAAATGGCGGGGCTGTTTATTTTGAGCCCCTCCGGCAGGATTTCAAACCCAGGTAGTCTATTCACTGGGACCATTGCAGATGGACCTGACATCGTGTGAAAAGGAGGTCACTCCAACATAAGTTGGGTTTGCCACCTTCCTGGGTGTTTCTGGCATTCTTTGTCCTAGAGCGTCTACGGAAGGAGCAGCACCTGCCGCTTCCCGTGGCGTTCCTTCTATGCTGTCGACATGCCGGTCCACCCTCCATTGTTTCTTCTTGTGAACACTTCCCACCCACCAGCCATGCCTAATGGCTGCTGTCTTCACAGTTTGGCTTCCTTGGGTTCCGTGAACTGTGGGTTGGGAGTTAATCCTGCATCAAACATGTACAGATTATTTCCTGGCTGTTATCACCTGCACACAACTAGGTCACAAGTGTGCGCATAGCATTGCCCTTGCATCGGTTATTAGAAGTTGTCTAGAATGCAGGGAGCGCACAGGTTACATGCAGATACTACCGCGCTGTGCATGAGCCTTGAGCATCTTGGGATTTTAGGACCCGTGAGGGTTAGGGAATTGGCAGCCCTGGGATACTGAGAGGTGATTCGATTTCTAGCTGGACTTTATTCACGGGAGGCCTCGTCCCCTCCTGAGAGACCACCTATCATAACCCTTGATGCCCAGCTCAAACGCAGTCTCTCTGAAGCCGCTCATTAACGTAGTAGCCCCAGAGCTGCCTTTCTGTCCGAGTCCTTGTCACTCACTTGTGGTCTTTCTGACTAATCGCTTGCCCCCAGGCACCGGGCCTACTGTGTGTTTCTCTGTGAGTCTCAGTGTTCCAAACTGACTATAAGACCAGTGGTGGCTGGGATCCTGATTTAGGCTTAAAGGACAGTGTACCTGTGCTGTTTGAGTAATTATTTTGCTAATAATTATCAGAAGTCCTTCCAGTCCTTATCATCTCTGTAAAGACTAGCCGTGGTGTGCTCCTGTGTATTGTGTATAGCTTGCTTTGGAAACCCTGGGATGCAGGGATGCAAGGTGGAGGTTGCTCAGAAAGCAAGGAGATGGCTGTCCTGCCTGATGTACCGGGACCACTCTGTGGACCTCTCTAAAGATGTTGCTTTCTATCAGGAGAAACAAAGGAAGCTCTTGATGGATTCTGAATCTTTGGATTGACAGACACCTGGAAGCTTCTGTCTGGTCTTTGAGTGCACATTTCACCCACACAGCACACTCCCAAATGGCTAACCAGCTGTCCTGATATAGTGATAAGGAACTTCTAGGCGGTCAAGAGAGTCTGCTCCGTGGGAAGCTGAGGCTGCTGAACACAGAATGGTGGTCCTTCGGTGTTTCCTTCAGCCAACTTTCCCATGCTTCTGCAGCATGCAGGCCATTCTGAACAAGGGCTCTCGTAATGACATTTTTTTAAAAACCGATAACATATGTGGTTTTGAATTCTCTTGCTGTGCTGAATATTCCAATCTGCCACCTTCTTCTTAGAGTGCAGTTCTTGCTGATGATATCTGACGGAGCGCGGAGCAGAACCTCCGCTTCCTCAGCTCACGGGGATCAGCTGTAGCTCAGACTTAGAGCCAGGCCGTCCAAGTCACCTAAATGGTTAGCCTCCGTTTGGATCTGTTTGTTATAAGGGCTTGGTAATCTAGCCTGTGTAAATTCTTTCACACAGGACTCTAGAAACAATGACATTCCAGCTGCGGTACTTGGGAGCTGTGCTGTTGATCCTTGACGGTTACAACCGTCTTGTAACTACAAAGCTCCTGTTAACGTGTATTGCAGATGCGCCACACCTCGTTCAGAGACTCGTGGAAAGGTTGCCCTTTTAGTCATCTGGGCAATATTTATCTCTCTTAGATTTATTTCCTTGCATATGACCGGTCTACCCCTCCGCCCCCAATTGGCTAGAGTGGTGATAAATTTATCACATTCACTACTGCATTCTTGAGGATGCAGACTCCTGCTGTTTAGGCTAAGGTTTAGGCGGAGTAAAATGGTGTCTCCACAGACTTCCTCAGATTGACGGTAAGCAGCATCGTTTGTATCAGCACCTCACTGTTTATCTTCCTTCTTGTCACAAGGATGTACACTGTATCCATTTTACCTTTGGCTGGTCTAACCTTGCCACCACCCAGGGACGTGGGGCGGATTCTCAAGTAACTTACTGTTGAGAGCCCCATTGGCTCCTTTCTCTTTGAAGTTCTTGTGTACCAGCCCCCTCCATGATCTCCGGAACCTTAGTCAGGAGCAACACGGAATGCCTTCTGCCTAGAATCTGCAGGCTCTGCCTTTGGAAGTTGTAATGACAATGCTTACCTCCTGGATTGACTCGTCAGCTATTCTCTACAGTTCCCCATAGATCTTCAACCCCTAGGGTCTCATGTATGCTAGGCCAGTGCTCTGTGTAACGTGGAGTTATAGCCCCGCCCCATGGAGTTATAGCCCCGCCCCCTTTCCCTCCTTTCTGATCAAAACATCCCCTCTCTCTGAATAAGACAAAGTCCAAGTAGACAGAGTTCTCCTCGCTTCCTTGGCATTCTTCTACACTCTATCATCTGCGCGGAGCTCTGCCCTTGACACCCTCGCTTATAAACTAAGTTGAGATGGACATTTTGTTGGAAAAATTTAGGGTTATTTGAGCCTCCGTCTGCCCCACCCAACTCTTAACACGGCTTCCTCATTTCTGTTCTTGAAAGTGGGTCAGGGGCAGGAAAAAGAAAGTCATTCTTTATTTTTGTTTTTGTTTATTTGTTTTAGACAAGTCTCTCTATGTAGCCCTCGCTGTCCTGGAACTCACTCTGTAGACCAGACTGGCCTCGAACTCACAAAGATCTGCCTGCCTGTGCCTCCCAAGTGCTGGGATTAAAGGCGTGCGCGACCAGCGCCTGGCTAAGTCATTCTTTTTATTAGTGTGAGTGGAAAGCTTGGGGTCATCAGTCTCCTTTGCAATGGAAGATCTGTGGCCATTTTTATGAATGATTGTGATACCTTATTTGAAACAAGGTCTCCAGTAGCTCAAATTAGCCTTGATCTCAGTAGATGAAGCTGAAGATGATCTTGAACTCCCAACCCTTCTGCTTGCGCCCCGGGGAGGATGTTTTAGGTGTGATTGAATTGTGAGTAAAATTTGGCGGAGGTGGATTCAGATGGCGTGAGGTGGTAAAAACTGAGACCCAGGTTTACGACCGTGGTAGAGCCTGGCAGCCTTGCGCTTCAGAAAACCACTGCCATGTACAACTCGCTTGCTATCTCTCCAATACTGCTTCTCAGGGCTGCCAGGATTTCAACTTGTCAAAAGTCCTCAGGAATGGAGTTCTGGAAGTTGCTTTTGTATCAGTGATCCCAGCCCCCAGAGACTGAACCGTTTTCCTGTTCAAGGCCTATTAACTAGTGCTTTACTAGAGTTTGTGTGTGTGTGTGTGTGTGTGTGTGTGTGTGTGTGTGTGTGTGTGTGTGTGTGTGTGTTTGCTGTAGATCAAACCCAGGGCCTCGTGCACACAGAGTAAATGTTCTACCACTGAGCTATAGCCCCAGCTCCAAAATTAGGTTTTTATTTATTTATTTACTTGTTTATTGTGGATGTGTATCAAACCCTGCACACATGCAGAGGCCCAAAGAAGATATTAGGTGTCCTGTCCATTCTCTGCCATATTCCTTCCAGACAGAGCCTTTCTCTGAACCCGAGTCTGGGGTGACAAGTAGCAACCCCTGTTTTCCGTCCTCTACAGCACCAGGGTTTATTGTGCTCTATGTGGATGTGGAGATTTGAACCCAGGTCTTCTTGCTCATACAGCAAGTGCTCCTACCCACTGAAAGTAGACGTGTTTCTCTCAGTGGTGTGTTTCTTGTCATACCAAGTTGTTATGTGAGGTGCTTGTGGGACCACCAATAGGTTCAAAGCTTGCACATGGAAAACAAAACAGTGTGAAGGCATTCTTGATGTTTAGTTCAAAAGTCAGAATTTGGACAAAAATTTGTGCATTATGAGACAAAGCCTTCACATCCTTTAATTTTTAGCCTTCTTATCTAAATGTGTTAAAAATATTTTTTTAAAGATTTATTTATTTATTTATTTATTTTATGTATATGAGTGCTCTATCTGCATTTACACCTTTATGCCAGAAAAGGGCATCAGATCCCACTGTAGATGGTTGTGAGCCACGGTGTGGTTGCTGGGAATTGAACTCAGGACCTCTGGAAGAGCAGCCAGTGCTCTTAACCACTGAGCCATCTCTCCAGCCCTATGTTAAAAATCTTATAATGATTTGACCAATGGGGACCTGAGGTTGCCTTACAATAGCACTGGACACCCCCACACACTGGGTTACTTATGACTGTGCCACCCTGAACATGCCTGATCTCGTCAGACAATTCCAGATTATCTTTGTGTTTTGCTTCCTTATTTAACAGACATGGGGCTGAGCTAGAGAAAATTCAGCTTCCCATGACCAGCTTGAGGGGGCCTCATCTTGGTAGACTACTAAGTGTTCTTTGGAGACTGCTTTATTAGAACAGGTTTTTGTTGTTAATTATTTGATGTGTATGAGTAATTTGCCTGCATGTATGTATGTGCAGCATGTGTGTGCCTGGTGCCCATGGAGGCCTGAGGAAGACATTGGGCTTCCTGGAACTGGAGTTAGACCGTTGTGAGCTGGTATGCGAGAACAGAACCCAGGTCCTCTGCAATAGCTCTCTCCTGCCCCTAGAAGAGATTTTTAAATCTTAAAAAAAATAATAGTATTTTGGAGCCAGGTGGTGGTGGCACTCGCCTTTAATCCAAGCACTTGGGAGGCAGAGGCAGGTGGATCTTTGTGAGTTCGAGACCAGCCTGGTCTACAGAGCTAGTTTCAGGACAGCCAGGGTTACCTAGAGAAACCCTGTCTCAAAAAACTAACAACGACAACAACAAAATAGTACTATTTGGGTATATGTATATATATTTATGTTTGTATGTTTGCATACATGTGTATGTATATGTACAGACATGCACCATGGTGTTCATGTGGAGGTCAGAGGACAACAGCTTGCAGGAGTGGATTCTCTCTTTCCACCACGTGTATCTTGGGTTTTGAACTCAGGTCATCAGGCTTGGCGGTGAGTGCCTTTACCCACTGAACCATGTCTCTGAAGAGCCAGAGTTTCTTTTTCCTTATGCATCCCTGGCAGGACTCTTTTTTCATTAGCTATCATTCCACAGACATGGATACGCAGCAAGAGAAACAGGCAGCAGGTAGCACTCTGGGGTAAATGAGTTTTGAAATAGTCCAGTTACTGTGAGTTGGGTTTGATCTGCAGGAGGAAGGTTTTGAAAGGATTTCCAGGCAGCGTAAGCCATGGGTTGGGTCAGAACTGAAATTTGGATTGAATTCTTATGTGAGTCATGTTACCTCACTGGGCCCCGATGACAGCATCTGAAATCCAAGGGTTTGGGACCATCCCATCCCACTGTGCATTCTACTCTCAGGTCACACCTCCCAACTGCCACCAGTGGTTGAAGGATAGAGAATGGCGGTTGAATTTAGGGCATCGTGCTAGGTGAGCACTCTACCCTGGCTGAATTCCTAGTCCCCTTTTCACTTTGTTTTATTTTGAGGCAGGGTCTCACTTAGCTGTCTAGACTGGCCTCAACGTCACTTTGCAGCCCAGGCAGGCCTTGAATTTGCAATTGTCCTGTCTCAGCCTCTACAGCAGCTGGGATTACAGGTCCATGCCACCAGTTCAAGGCCATTTTTCAAGTTCTACGGAGGGAGGATGGTGCCTCAAGCCTCCTGTGGGTTACTAATATGGTGCCTGATTCCCAGAGACACTTAGACACTGGGCTGACTGCATGCAGATGTTCAGGTTTGAAGTGGTTGTCCAGTGTTGCATCTTCACAGGGGAGGAGGACTGTTGGTTCCCAGGGGTGACCTTGTCACAGCAGCTCGTGACATTGTTGTCAGACCCCTTCCTGCGCAGCCAGGCGGAGTGATCCAGTACTAATCTAGGAATTATTTTAATTGAGTTCTAAGATGACTGGAGATAGATATTAATTTCATTTTCGCAGCGGAACTTGATGTACCCCACTCCCCTTAGCCTTGGTGGAAAACATGTGCCCTGAAATGTATGGCGTTTTTGATACATACCTGTTTTCAACTGGAGTGAGAACATTTATAATAGTTCATTCTCTTCTTTTTTTCTTTTCACCACCTTCAGCCCAATTTTCCTCTCAAAATGTGTGATCTTCCTTTTTATACAGGTTCTCACAGTGTAGCCTCGGCTGCCTGGAGCTCACTCTGTAGACCAGGCTGGCCTTGAACTCATAGAGAACCGCCTGCCTCTGCCTCCTGAGTGCTGGGATTAAAGGTGTGAGCTACCATGCCTGGCATAACAAATTTCTAAAACCTAGTTTATCATGTGGTTCCTGATGATTAATATAAAAGATGCCAAATTATACTCATAAGGAGACATATTTTCAAGTTCCTCTAGGGTATTTCAAGCTCAAGATGTTCTGTTTCATGGCTGCTTTAGACACTGGGCCAGGAACTTGTCATTGTTCTATTTGGGATTTGACTTGCTGAGGTTGGGGTAGGACTTCAGAACTCTCTAATCATCTGGAAGTTCTTTCTAAAGCTTTTCTACTCCAGGGAGTTTTTGTGGGGGTTCTATTTGATTTTTGAGCGTTCACTGAATTTGACTAATAATGACTTAGAGGGAGACGTATGCTGGGTTCTGAGGGGCCAGCAAGAAGAGGCCTCCAGTTCGCGCAGGCTCTCAGTGCTGCTGAATTAGCCATTGTACTGCTGTTCTGTAGATAGTGATGGGAGATGGTGTGTATGGGGCGCTTTCAGCAGCCCGAGTGAAGCCATTTTAAACCTTTTTTTTTTTTTTTTCTGGAAGCCATGCCTGATAGACTAGGGATCAAATATTTCGCCTTTTTTTTTTTTTTGCTTGTTTTTCCCTCGATCATGGTGTTGTTGTGAATGTAATCTGTAGTGTAAATATGTGGCTGCTTTGGTGACAGCAGGAAAACAAGAAAGGGGGTGGAGCTGGACAGATGTCTCGAGGGATATGAGCAACTGCTGCTCTTACAGAGAACCAGAGTTCTGTTCCCAGCACCCACGTCAGGTGCCTCACAACTTCCTGTAACTCGATTCCAGGGGATCTCACACTCATTTCTGGCCTCTGCGGGCACCTGCACACATGTGCACATGCACTCCCATAGATACACACACACACACACACACACAAAACAGAACACAACTTTAAAATAAACATAAGGAAAGAGCAGTAAAGAGATGTAGTGAAAATCTGAGCTCATCAATGAAGCTGGAGGAATCTCAGATGCTAGGATTCCAACACAAACCATTGTTTTGTTCTGCTTTTCCTTAAGACATTTACACATGGTTCCTCGCTGCCCATACTTGAAAACGCTCAAAGTTGGGCTTGGAAATAAATGCAGTGGTTACAGTAGCTATTTGAGGAGGAGAAAAGCTTGGATATTATCAGACAGAATTATGTATAACAATTTAGATTAGGGATTGTTGTAGCCCAGTGGTAGCATGCTTGCTTAGCATATGCAAGGCCCTGGGTTCGTTCACTGGCTACACACACATAAACACAAAAATGAAAGTCAAAACAGAGACCCAACTAATTTAAGCTTATTTTGACAATCTGCTTACTTATAATGGCTTTATGTCCTAAATTCATATGGAAGGTAGGTGAGATGGCCCAGTGGGGGGCCAGGAGAGAGAATATATGGAAACATCTAGTTTTGTAGTTTTCTGACCTCAAATACTTGAGAACGTTATCAATTTTACAGATTCTGGATGTGCCTGATAAAGATCCTGGTGACCCTCTTGGTGTGTCAACAGTGAGCTGCTGCTGCTGATGTGTTTTTGTTGTTGAGGGGCAGCTCTCCAGTCTGAGGCTAAGCACTCCATTAGACGGAACAGCACTGAAGGCCACCGCTCAAGCCAACAGTAAACAAGGGAAGGTCATTGGCCCTGCACAATCTTGTCTTGGGGACAGTCAGGGGCATGGCTGTGCATACAGGGAGTACGCTCTGCTTTCCATGTACTTTTGGGCACAGGGTGAGATGCATAGATTAGTATTTAAAGCAAAATCACACAGTCCTTCTGTGCCACAGTAAACAGGGTTGAACTTGTGGAGCATTTAAAGTCGCACCAATTCTAGAAGATGCTGATAGAATGAATCACCACCTCGTGTGTTGTTTTGACAGGAAGTGTATCACGTCTCAATAATTTCCTTAGCATTTTTTCCTGCCAGGTGTCTGTTTTCTTCTTGTTGCTAACTTATTCCTGTAGAATTCCAAATATGTGGTTGGCTTCCTGGGCTGATAGCCTTTCAGGGTTCCTCTTCTCCCTTCTTCGGGGCGGCTGGCGCGCTGTGATTTTTGTTTGTTTGTCCTGGACAGCTATTTTGGACATGTCCAGTCAGGATGCCTTTGTCTGGAGAGAGGATCTTTAGGAACTCAGCACGTAGGATTTTCCAAAGGGATTTGCAAACGTGGCTGTGGACAGATTATAGCTAAGGCTGAATTTACATGAAGCATTGTTCCCACAGTCATCTGTGGAGAGATGAGGGATGGCTTTTGTTTTTCTATTATTGTGTGTGTGTATATTCATATGTAACTAAGCAATAATTATTTTTACAATGGGCATGAGATGCCTTGAATTGAAACAAATTAGAAGCTACCCTTTTCTTCTTTTACATTTATTTTGTTTATTTTTTTTGAGAATTTCATATATCAATATATATTTATATCATTTTCATCCCCCCTTTCTCCCCTAATTTCTCCATGTCACTCCCTCACTCTCTTTCAAATTCATGATCTCTTCTTTAATTTCTATTGTCACATGCAACACACACACACACACACACACACACACACACAAATGTGGGCACACACATGCATAAAAATACAACCTGCTATGTTTAGGGCTGACCACTTGGAATTGGATAACCTATTAGGGGCCAGACCCTGGAGAAGACGGATTCTTTCTCTCTCAGCCGCCACTAATTGCCTGTAGCTCTTCACCTAGGGGTAGAGTCTTGTTAGCATTTCTCCATCCACACTGGAATGTCAGCCAGTGTTGTCACTGGGCTGGTCTCATTTAGGTCACGATATTGTTAAGATTTCATGGGTGCAGCTCCCTGTCGCATGTAGAAGACACCATCTCTCCACAGACATTCTGATCTTCTGGCTCCGACAATCTTCCCAGCTTCTCTTCCGCAATGCTCCTTGAGCCTCAGGAGTAGGGGCTGAGTTGTAGAAGTATCAGATGGGGCCGGGTATCTCACGGTCAGTTGATTTCTACATCTTAACCAGTTATGAATTCCTGTGATGGCCTCTGTTGCTGCAAGAAGAAGAAGTTTCTTTAATGAGCAGTGAGAGGGACACTTTAGGTATTTGGAATGCAGTTGGAATTACACTGGTTTAGGAAAGTGGCAGTGAAAGGTCCTTTTCTAGTTTCCATGGTCTTGTCAACCACAGGTGGCTGGCTAGGTTTACAGTACCAGGTGTGAATTCCCTACTGTTGAGTGGGAGTCCGATTAGGTAACTGTTCGTTACCCCTAAGATGGAAGTACCACTCTTGCACCCTTGGATATAGCTTGCTGTAGTGGTCATTGGTATGGTTCATAAGCTTTATGTATGGGTAAGTGTAGATGTAACCAACTGTCTTATTAAATAAGAAGCACAGAGCCAATACAGAGATGAAAGCCAAGAGGTCAGAGCAATAGCTAAGAGCTAAAAACCTTACCCTTCACTGTCGCTGTACCTCTCCGAAAGAGACCTACTCCCTGTGTGTTTGTCTTTATAAAGACTTTCTGTTCTGCCTTCTCATTGGTTGTAAACCCAACCACATGACTGCCTCTTCACTGCCTGTCTGTACAGACCTCCAGGTCTTCTATGGTTGGTATTGAGATTAAAGGTGTGTGTCTCCATGCTGGCTGTATCCTTGAACACACAAGAGACCCACCTAGCTCTGCCTACCAAGAGCTGGGATTAAAGGCGTGCGCCACCACCGCCCAGCTTCTGCTATGGCTTGCTATTAGCTCTGATCCCCCAGGCAACTTTATTTATTTACATACAAATAAGATCACATTTCAGTACAAATAAAATATCACCATAATAAGACTTTTAATTATTTTTCTCCCCTGGCAGATTGCATAGCACCTTCTAATACTTTGATGGCTTAGTCATCAGGGAGGAGGCTTTCTGGTCAGCTCCAGCTCCATCTTCTATATGCATTAGACATAGGTTTTGAAAGAATCAAGAAACCATCTTTTTCTAAGTTAAGAAATTACACAGACATGCGTAAAGATGCTTTTTGTCATTAATTCAGCAACTTGTGCAGTTGATGGGAATATTATATGTTTGCCTTTGAACATTTGAGTTTCTGAATAGGAAAAAATATACGTATCTGCAAATTTAAATAAACTCCATGATAATAAAGACATTCTGTAAATTCTATTGACTTTATAATTGTGTGATTTAAATGTAGTTGTTTACTAACTACTTTCCTTCCTTGTCAGTATAATTTTTTGGTTTATATTTCCTGCATTTATTTGTTCTTTTTCTTTTTTTGGTGTATATGTGTGTACCTGTGTATGTGTGGGGGTTATGTATGCATGTGTGTGTGCATGCCTGTGGAGGCCAGAGTTGGATGTTGGGGTGTTTTTCTCAATTACTCTTCATTTTATTCTGTTTTGAATCTCTTGCTGGGACCTGTGTTCACTGATTCGGCTAGACTGACTGACCAACAAGCTATAGGGATCCTCTTGTCTCTGCCTCTCCAGAGCTGGGACTGCGGGCACATGTTGCCGCACTTGGCTTTTTTTTTTTTTTTTTTTTTTTTTTTGGTTTTTCAAGACAGGGTTTCTCTATGTAGCTTTGCGCCTTTCCTGGAACTCACTTGGTAGCCCAGGCTGGCCTCAAACTCACAGAGATCTGCCTGCCTCTGCCTCCCAAGTGCTGGGATTAAAGGCGTGCGTGTGCGGCGGCGCTGCCGCCGCCGCCGCCGCCGCCACCACCACCACCCGGACGCACTTGGCTTTTTTATGTGGGTTCTGGATGCTCTAACTCAGGTCCGCATACTTGAGCTAAAAGCCCTATTGCCACAATCCCAAAATGTCCTTTCTTTACTCAGTATAGAATTATTACACTTCTTTAAGAGTATTTTTGTTGTTGTTATTGTTGTGAGTTTAGGGATTGAACTTCTGGTTTTGTGCTAGTCAAGTGCTTTGCCACATCTGTAGTGAATTATGCATTATAAGGGCAAGTATACAACAGATAACTTCTGATGAAAAATAACAGGGTTTTCAACTTTCAGGAGCATTCGCTTCTTGTGATGTGTGGTTACATGCTGTAGATTGTGAGTATGTATGATGTGCAAAGTCCCTACGAAAGCCAGCCCTGTTTAGTATATTTAATGTATTGGCATAGAATGCCATTGAAGTAATAGGTTGGCCTCAGACTCACAGATATATCTGCCTGGTACTGGTATTAAAGGTGTGTACCATGGCTGGGTGTGGTGGCTGGGCATGGTGGCGCACACTTTTAATCCCAGTGTTGGCAAGCAGAGACAGGATCTCTGTGAGTTAGAGGCCAGCTTGGTCTACAAAGCAAGTTCCAGGACAGCCAGAGTTGTCTCAAAAAAAAAAAATAGTGTGTAACATGTTCAGGCTAAGGCTTGGATATTTCTATTGGCAAACAAATGTCTGTTTAATGATCATTATTCTGTCTGTCTGTCTGTCTGTCTCAGACAGCTCTTGACTGGGCTGGAATTTGGAATCCTCCGGCTCCGGCCCCCTGAGTGCTTGGAGGTGTGCACCATCACATGCAGCACACATTCTGTTTAAGCAGAGGTCTCCTTTGCCTCACTGATATTAACAGCCATTTAAAAAGTTCAAGGAAAAAAAGATGAAACTATTCTCTCTGTAAACAGGGCAGCTCAAGATCTACTCTGTGTCAGCCAGCCAGTTAAGGGTTTATTCTCCAGAAGTCAGCACGACAAATACTTATTTACTAGTGTGTTGCATTGGTTTAAAGTGCAGTTGGTCTCTCAAAATTAAATGGGATTTTAGGGGTGCAAGCCGAATATAACTTTAGTTGTTTTTCTTTTGGGGGAGGGGGCAGGGATCTTGTCTCATAGAGCGCGCACACAGCCGAGAACTTGTTATGTGGCTGGACTTAAACTCCTGATCCTCCTGCCTCCACCTCTCAAGTTCTGGGATTACAGGCATGTGCTACCACCGTGGCTGGCTTAGTGTAATTTTAGATAAGTGTTTTGTATTCTTTGTTCCCTGACCGATGAAAGGGATACCACCAGCTCCTTAGCTAAAAAATGCTAATTTGCTGATCAAGCCAGGATATAGATGGCAACATTGTGCAACGTTTAAATGACATATGCATACACGAAGAAAACCTATAGTGGGCTTTGCAGTGAGTTATTCGAGGCATAGATTTCCCATTGCTGTACATATGGATGCGAGAGAACAGAGACGGTGGTGTGCTGGCTCCAGGCCAGACCCTGAGTCGCTTTGTTAATCTAACACTTCTGCATTCAGTGACGTGCGAGAAAACTGCAGAGCCAATTCAAATCAGGGGGAGAGAGTTTGAAAGAGGCCTGTTGTGTAAGGATCAGGGCTAATGAGCGGCTGTATTCTAGGACCTACTGGCTCTGTGTTGAAGGTCACAAAGATGGTGTTCTTATGTTCTTCCACTACTTAGATTCAGCATAAGGCCATTTAGTTCCTCAGGCATTTTATTAGGGAAAAATGACTTACTGTCAAAGATATTCCGTGTGCGCATGTCCGTCATGTTTAGGAGGGTGGGGGTGGGGGCATTTAAACAGTTAGCCAATGCTTGCCTCCTTGTCCATTAATACATAGTTTCTGGGCGCTGGGCAGATGGCTTATTGGGTAAAGTGCTCACCACATGAATGTGAGGAAGGCCAGACATGGTAGTGTGCATCTGTAAACCCAGTGCTCCTGGGATGAGATGAGAAACAGAGGTAGGAGAATCCTGAAAGCTTGCAGGCCAGCTAGCCTGGTGTATGCAGAGTGAACAAGGGATTGTCTCAAACAAGGGGAAGTCGAGGACTGCCACCCGAGGTAATCCTCTCACCTCCAAGTGTACATCATAGTATGTGTATGCCTGTACTCACACCCAGAAGCAAGCATATGTATATGTGCACACCCACACACACCCACACACACCACACACGCTGCGTGCACACACAAACATGCACATACACAAACACATGTACACAAACATGTACACAAACAAACACATTCTAGCACAAACATGCACATACACACAAACATGTGTGCACACACATTCATGCACACACATACACAAACATACACACACACAAACACATATGCATACCCATAAACATGCATGCACACACACAAACATGCATGCACACACAAGCATGCATGCACACACACATGCAAACACATGCGTGCACATTTACACACACATGCACACAAACATTGGTTTACTGCTCCCAAGCATTGGTCTTCTTAAATTCAAATTTGGTGATTATAAGATGCCTTTCTCTTGGCTTAGTGACCTATAAAAAGGTAAGGGAAAGGAAACCATGGTTTTGCTCATGTCAATTTAGAATCATATCAGTTGTAGCAATGAGACATTTTTTTTCTATTTATGTTAGAAATTTTTAGAGTCAAGTGTACTTTGACTTTTCTGGAGCTTTAATTTCTGTTTCCTCTCTAGCAAGGCTCTGCTCCTCTAACACTTAAAAAACAAAACCCAACACTAACCAAAAAAACAAACAAACAAAAATGACCCAGACCCCCTCCTTCCTCTGTATTCTCAGGAGAAGCATGGCGTCCTCCTGCTGGATGGGCTGTGAACTTCTCCACAGCTGTGAAAATGGAAACGCAGTCATCACTTCAGCCGTGGGATAGGAGCTCTGGAGTCTGATAGTAATAATGATAGCACTGGTCATTTATCGGCTGGTTTCCCTTGGTTCGACTCTGGACCCTAATCCAGCACTTCTGCCTTCAGTACCGTGCAAGAAAATGGCAGGGCTTTTATTCCTATGATGTCATCTTTAGTTCATGTAGGTATGTTAGCTTTAGTTCCCACGATGACCTTACTGTGTACCCGTGTTTCAGATGAGGGAGCCTATGGAGTGGAGAGAGTGGGGAAACACGCTGTGGGTCAGCAGCTCGCTTCCTGACCCATCTGTGGGTTCTAGCGCCTTTCTTCCCATTCCATCAGAGGTTCTGTGGAAGGCTTGGACAGGGTTCAGCTTGCCCTCGTGCTCAAGAGACCTGAAGAGGACCAGCTCTGGTCAAATGGTCCCGGAAGTTTCCACTGAGGCTGCATTTTCAGATTTGTCTTCACGGGGCAGATAGCCCTCATCTTTGTCCTTGCTGCCCTCGTGGAGGGAAGAGAACTGTCTTTGTTTGATGATCTGACTAACGTAGTTTTCTTAAATCTTCCTAGAAAAAATTATACAATAAAAAAAAAAAACACATTTTCACCCCCCCCCCCCCGGGGCAAATAGCCATCCAGTTGGTCAGTTATGACTTCTCCAAGTTCAAGGTGAATTTTTAGAAGGAAAGGTATTATCCTGTAGATCCCAGACCCTGACCCCTCGGTACTCTTACATACCCCAGGAGCTCGTTTGCTTGGTAAGTGCTTGGAACTTGAGCAGGATTTCTCTTTCAGCTCCTCCCATGGGCTTATCCTGTTCACCTCTGTTCCACTCTGCACACTCTGCTCGTCATTGACCTCGGTTCTGTCCCCTTGGGTCCTTCGGCTTCCCATGTCCTTCCCAAGGACAAGCGCATGCCCCCTTCCCCGAGCTCCAGGGTGCAGACAACAGGGTATGTGTTTTCTGCAGAGAATCGAGAGACACTTTAAAAAGGAATATTAGTCCGTTTAGTCAGGATCCAGCAATGCCAGCCATGGCTGGCTTAGAGAATGACTGCTCTCAAAAGCAGTCTTCCCGTTTAAGGCCTCAGCCATTGCAGGTGGTCACTATGGCATGGCGGTGATAATCTGTGGAAGCTTCCAACTAGCCCATTTTTGAAGCGGGTCCCTTAGTACACATTGTGACTGGCGTGGAACTTAAGTGTGACCACTCCCGGTTCCACACTCGAGCCCTGCACGTGTTACACGTGTGTGTATTCAGAATGAATTTGGGGAGCTTTGGCATGACACAGGCTCACCATGGGGACACAGTTTAGCTGTGTGTTCAAACATGTGGTGTGAAATAGGTAATGGCAGGAAGGACGGCGGACAAAACTTGAATTAGTTTAAACGTGGCACTCTGTGTGGCTGCTGGGGGATTCTGTATTTCAAATGCAGGGCATTAAAACAGTAAGAGGTGTGATATGAGTTTCCTAATGAGCGTTTTAAACCGTAAGGATTCCCCTGACTTTGAATACCACTGTTCACCTTGAAATTTAATTTAAAAACCTAGAAGTTGTGTTTATTATGATGTTCGCCAGTTTCTTCCCGTGGCTTCCGCTGTGTCCCCCATAGTTCGGATGTCCCCGTTTCTCTGGGCTGCTCTAATGGCGTCCTAATTCCAGCCCTCATTTCCAGGTCCCCCTCTGCCTTACGCTAGCACTCTGCAAGCTGCTCTCCGCTGCATGCCTTCAGAGCGACAGACTCTAAAATCCACGGCAGGACGTGCCAGCTGTCGCCTGAGAATGCTTCACTGGCGGCTCCTTGAGCTTGCCAGGCCGGCGTGGCCCTTGGTGCTGCGGCTGCTGTCTGGCCTGCATCCTGCCAAGCACGCAGCCCTCAGAGCCGCTCAGCACACCAGCCTTTCTGCCTTTGCACCCCCCCCATTCTCCTTTGCGCCCTTCCTTCTCGCCTCTACTCCCGCTTCCCCAGAGCTCCTGTTCTCCAGGGCGCCCGCAGCCTCACCCACCATCTGTCCCTTTTGCTGGAGTAAGTGTGTGAATCGGCTTCCACAGTGGCACTCTTGTGTGGGGTGTGTGTGTGTGGTGTCACATTGCTGGTATCTGTGGTGCCTCGTGTCGACTCAGACACTTGTGCAAACCGCACTCCCCCACCACCCCCACCCCCACCCCCCGCTGTCTGCTCGCATGGGCAGCACAGAGTTCGGCTGTCTGTGAGGTTGGGTGTCCTAGGCTCTGTGATCTAGAATGGTGTTTTCTGGCTGTAGAGAAGTGGATACAGGCCAGCTGGTCTTGGAGCCGCCGGAGGAGGCCTTAAGGATAGAAACCCTGGTCATTGGGACCATCTGAATTAGAATCTCTGGCAGGTGAGGCCTGGAAATTTGCATTAAACCCTAATGGAATCAGTCCTTTTTTTTTTTTTTTTTCTTTCTTATGCCTAGGAACCATTCAATGAAAAAGGCACAGTGAGCTGGGCATGGTGGTGCATGCCTTTAATCCCAACACTTGAGAGGCAGGTGCAGGTGAATCTCTGTGGGTTCGAGACCAGCCTGGTACACATAGAGTTATAGGCCAGCCTAAGCTACAAAAGTGAGACCCTGTCTAAAAAAATAAAAAGAAAGAAAGAAGAAAGAAAGAAAGAAAGAAAGAAAGAAAGAAAGAAAGAAAGAAAGAAAGAAAGAAAGAAGGAAAAAAGAGTCATAGTTGTTTCTGCTGCTTTCCCTCTGCCTTTTAGCTTGCTTCTCTGTGGGGCGTTTACCCACCACCCCCACAGCTTCCCAGAGTTTTCTTGAGTGCGAGCAGCAGGAAATATTAGATAGAAGGATTTATAGTGGAGAATCTTGTGGAGATGAACAGATAGAAAATAAAGGACAGCCTCGAGAGGGCCTGGAACCTATTCCAACGGGCCCGGACTGTCTCTGGTCCAGGGTTTTTATAGAGACGCCAAGGGGTGGAGCAAAAGACCTCCTCCCCCAGCACAGCCAAGTGCAGACCATCTCAGACACCTGCACTCAGGCCCGTGGTCCTGATCATCCTCTATTCGGACCTGCTGGGTAAAGCCACGAGGAACCCCAGAACGGGCTCCCACACTTCTCTATACAAGAAAGTCACTTTAGCCACTGTGTAGAGTTCCTCTGTGTTATTTATTAAGCGGCGCTGTTTTATTTCGAGAGAAGCCATGGGGCCCAACAAAAACCTGCTATAAGAGTTTATTAAGGGAAGGGAATAGAGAGGGGGTATGCATGAGCCTATGATGACTGTGCAGGAAGAGAGAGAAGGAATAGGTGGAACCCACTTTTATGGGTGTCCCGTCCCCTGTGTCTCCCCCCTCCCCCTGCCTCCTCCCCACATTTGCACATGGGCCTACACAGCTACACCACACGTATGCATAGATTATGTGCTCATGCTGCTTGCAAATTACGTGATCACACAGTGCACTGATTATGTTGATGTAAGGCCCTAGGATGACTAGCTTGCTCGGCTACTGGACAGCGCATGCGCAGTCATGTAGTTGGGAGAATAGCTGGGAATTCTAACACTCTGTGTAAGAAAATATAGTTTATCCATTTATAGTTAAAAGAGAGCCCTATTAACATCTCACTTAATCCCAGGTTTTCTGGGAGGTAGAATTTTTATCAAGATGAGTCAAATTTTTTTATCTTCGCTTTAAAAACGATGGAGGTTGGAACTCATCGATTTTAAGTAACTTACTCTGGGTCATGTTTTTAAAAGACATTCGTATAATAGATCATTAAGGTTTCTAATTATCAGTAGTTGTTTTAGCTTGGGAAGGGATGGGATTTTTTTCTCATGTTGTTTCACTAGAAGTCAGGGAGGTACTTGGGCTGCTGAGATGGATGGTCCAGCAGCTCTTGTCCCACAAGCCTGTCCACCTGAGCAGGGTCCCTGGAGCCCTAGTAAAGGTTGGAGGAGAGACCTGACCCACAGAGC
Organism: Peromyscus maniculatus bairdii; assembly: GCF_049852395.1. Lineage (NCBI taxonomy): Eukaryota > Metazoa > Chordata > Mammalia > Rodentia > Cricetidae > Peromyscus > Peromyscus maniculatus. The sequence goes on along the minus strand of NC_134866.1, from coordinate 77,026,914 downwards.
TGTCCCTTAACCTTCACACACACACACACACACACACACACACACACACACACACACACACACACGTGTAAATAAGTAAAAGGAAGGGAAAGGGGGTTAGTTAGCGGCTCAGAGAGAAAATAGGGGGAGTGAATTCTGTGAAATTGGCATAGTCAGGAATTTCACCTGGCAAAACAAACAACAACAACAAAAACAAACAACAACAAAAAAACAAACAACAACAGCAACAACAACAACAAAACAAACAACAACAAACTGCTATGAACTTCAACCTCATCTTGTCCGATCTTAATTTTGAGCCAAACTTGAATGGAATTGTGTTTTGACATGTGTGAGCTTTCCTCTGAAAACACAAAGAAACAGAGTAAGTGAGACGCGTGAAGCCGTTTGGGGTGCTATTATTACTAAAGAAATAACGCTGGGCTTAGGAGAGAGCTGCTTTGAGCAGAAGCTCAAGGTCTCGTCATACCTGTTTTTGTTTCTCTACCTTTTTTTCCTTTTCTTTCCTGAGAAGCAGGGGAGGGTCAGCAGAGTTTTAGGCTCCTGGGATGTGGATTCGTTTCTCCTGTCCTTCCCCCAGGGACACACAGTCACTGGTTTAGATGTCGATGGCTGTCGTCGCTGGGTTTCTCCCTGAACGCCCACTTGCCGTCTGCATCCGATCCCATTCCGGTGCCGTGCTTAGGCACTGGTGTGTGTGTCTGTCGGGGGAAGCTGGCTGTGATGTGAGGTGGCACAAATGACGTCCCCGACTCTGCCGAAATGACACCTGTCCAGTCTCTGTGTCTACTTGAGCGTCCGCTCTGGCCTTAGCTGTGGACATCCTTCTCTAAGCTGGAACCCCCAGTCTGTTCTTTGTTATTACTGCTGCCCCCCAATTCTTTATTTTCTCAGAGGTGTGTGTGTGTGTGTGTGTGTGTGTGTGTGTGTGTTATGTGTGTGTATGTGTGTATGTATGTGTGTTTGTGTGTATGTGTGTGTGTATGTTATGTGTGTGTATGTGTGTTTATGTGTTGTGTGTATGTGTTTATGTGTTGTGTGTATGTGTTATGTGTGTATGTGTTATGTGTATATTTATGTGTGTATATGTGTTTATGTGGTGTGTGTGTATGTGGTATGTGTGATGTATGTGTGTGGTGTGTGTGTGTATGTGTGTGTTTATGTGGTATGTGTGTATGTGTTATGTTTGTGTGTGTGGTGTATGTGTGTGTTGTGTGTGTATGTGTGTGTATATGTGTGTGTTATGTGTGTGTGTTTATGTGGTATGTATGTATATGTGGTGTATGTGTGTGTTGTGTGTGTATGTGTGTGGTGGTAATCTAATTGTACTGAAATATTATTTTGATTGTATGTTAATAAATAAAGTTGTCTGGGGGTCAGAGCTATTAGAGCCATAGCAAGAGTGTGGCGGTGGTGACACAAGCCTTTAATCCCATAGATCTCTGTGTGTTCAGGGATACAGCCAGCATTGGAGACATATGCCTTTAAGACCTAGGGGGCTGTACATTCAGACAGTGACGAGGCAGTCATGTGTTTGGGTTTACAACCAATGAGAAGGCAGAACAACATACTATAAAAAAACGAACCGAGAGGAAGTAGGTCTCTTTTCGCGAAGCTGGGACAGCAGGAGGAAGGGTGAGATTTTAGCTCTGAGCTCTGACCTCTCGGCTTTCTCTTTTACATTGTTTCTGTGTTTCTTATTTAATAAGACGGTTGGTTACATCTATATATGTGTGTGTGTATGTGTTGTGTGTGTGGTGTTTGTGTGTATGGTGTTAGTGTGTGTTGTATGTGTGTATGTGTGTGTTATGTGTGTGTGTTTATGTGGTATGTGTATGTATATGGTGTGTGTGTGTATGTGTGTGTGTGGTGTATGTGTGTGTGTGGTGTATGTGTGTGTGTGTATGTGTGTGTGTATGTGTGTGTGTATGTGTGTGTGTGTGTATGTGTGTGTGTGTATGTGTATGTGTGTGTGTATGTGTGTGTGGTGTGTGTGTGTGTATGTGTGTGTATGTGTGTGTGGTGTGTGTATGTGTGTGTGTGTGTATGTGTGTGTGTGTGTGTGTGTGTGTGTGTGTGTATATGTGTGTGTATGTGTGGTGTGTCAGAGTCCTTCTTGTTCCTGCTGTTGGACCCTGTACTTTGGGCTGGCTGGCCTAGTGAGCCTCTGGCTGATTTTCCCATGTCTGTCTCTCATCTTGTCACAGGAATGCTGGAATTACAGATTCATGTCACTTCATTTGGCTTTTTTTTTTTTTCTTTTCGAGACAGGGTTTCTCCATGTAGTTTTGGTGCCTGTCCCGGATCTCACTTTGTAGACCAGGCTGGCCTTGAACTCCCTGAGATCCGCCTGGCTGTGCCTCCGACCTTAGACTTCTAATCCTTCAGCCTCTGCCTCCTGAGTGCTGGGCTTCCAGGTGCACAAACATCACCACATCTGACTGAAGAGCCCTCACCTCTGCCATATTCTGTCCACACTGCTGTAGCCACAGGTCAGACTCTGCATGGACACCAGCTAGCTCCAGGCAGAGCAGGCCTGATGGCTCCCTCCTTGGGCAGTCCCTCATCCGTTCTCCACTTGTGCCATGGCAGTTCAAGATCATCAGCCCACCGTCCAAGGCTCTCCGGCACGTAACTGACCTCTGTAGCCTCCATTCGAGGGTTCACTGCAGTGCCTGCTGGCGCTGGACCTTCCTCCTCCTCTGCTGTCTTCCTCTGCCCCAAGCCATCCTTCTTGTGGCCCCTGGTCCTTGTGACAACACTCTGTGCTCTCCCCCGGCCAGCTTCTGCTCTTTAATGTGTGTGTGTGTGTGTGTGTTTTTTTTTTTTTTAAATGATTGGCTCCTTTTGGAACTTTTCTGACATGCCCCCCCCCCCCCTTGAGTTAACTGGAGTGCAGGAGCTCGGCCCCCTTTCAGGATGAGGAGTTGGCGAGGTGAGAGGTGGCCGTGGCTGGCTACTTTGTCTCTCTGATCCTTCAGCATTTACCCTGATATTGGGCTCTGGGTTTTTATTATTAAGAACAATTAGAATTTGCGCTATAATTGCCCGAGTTCGACAGTGGATACACTATTCCTGTTCACATCCCGCCCGCTGTGGCTGCATCATCCTCACAGATAACATCAGAGAAGGCAGTGGGATGTAGTGTTCAGCTCAGGGCTGTCAAACAAATATAATGTGAGTCATGTATGTCATCTCAAATTTTCAGGTGGCACGGCATATGCCCTGTCATCTCGGCTCTTCTGGAGGCTGAGGCAAGAGGCTGACTTGAAATCATGAGTTTGAGACCAGCTGTGACATACAGTGAGACCTCATCTCAAAGAATAAACAAAACCCTTATAGTCTGAAATTTTCCAATAATGACATTAGAAAAATAAGAGCTGAAAGTAAAATAATGAGCATATTTGGGACAATGTAGCTAAACTAGTATTACGTTAACATGTAAGACTGGCCATAGTCCAAGCTCCATGGTCTTTGTGGCTAGTGGACACCATACTGGACAGTGAAGCTTTAGTTGGTTGGCCATGAGCCCAGATAAAATGGAAGTATCCTGCCACTAAAATAAAGGTGGGAATTAATACCAGGGGTAAACTTGGATCCACTGTCATCTACCCTTTGACCAGTCCCTGCTCCCACCTATCCCAACTTAATTCAGTGCTTGGCATTGCATGTGACATTTTGTGCATGTAATTATCTGCTCTGGTCTGTTATTCTCATTGGGTTGAACATCTCAAGACCAGAAGGACCGAGACACCCTTCTCTATTATGTTCCATGTTTTAATTTTTTGACAGTTAGTTGAATGGGTGAAGTAGTTGAATGGAGATTTCAAATAAATAATAAAAGAGCTCAACCGTTTTCATTATCCTCAGACCAAAGCTACAGAGCCCTCCGTGCGCATCACGAGTCATAACGTTTTTCGGTGTGTATGTGTGCGGTCCTCTGCTCTATTTGTTAAACTTGCTGGCTACGCACATTCAGGTGACATTTACACACATTTGGGTGACATTCACATTCTGATGTAATGGGAGGTCCCCTGCTTCTACAGATGGTGTTTTGAAAAGTATAATGACCTGTATCTAGAAACATCCATGTTTCCCTGGAATTTCGAATCTTGTTTTCCTGGCAGTTGCTTGTGAACCGTGAAAGTGCAGGGTGGGGCTGTTTGCATGGAGCGCTTGGGCTGAGCATTCTGGGGAAAATGCTCTTTCCAGGAAATGTTATAAGTCTATTATGTCATAGAAGGGATGATGTTTTATATCTGAAACACAGTATTACCAGAAGCCAGCAGATGAGCCAAAGTTATCCATGACTCCTGGGATGAAATGCAACCTGCACACAGCTTCTTGTTATATTAAATGAAAGGCTGACTGCTCCCCAAACACGTTCAATTACAGAGCCCACAGACTGTTCCGTTCTCTCGTCCCTGTCTTGCGTCTCCCACAGTCAGGTCGCCGAAGTCATAGTTTTCCTGTGCTGACTCCTGAGATGTCATGGCTGTTTACAGAATAGGCATGCGTGAGTGAGGGGCCGGGACTGCACCCCCAACTCAGGTCTCAAGCAATGGTTTCCTTCCCCTCACACCCCCTTTCGGTCCCTCCTGCAAACAGAAGCCTCCCTCTTCCTTCCCACAAGGGGCTCTTGGGATGCGTCGGGTTGTAGTGACTTCAGGAGAGTTCCATGACAAGAGCCATCAGCACTGGTACCATTCCCGTGAGCATGGCGCTGTGGGCACACCCGGGCCAGCCTCTTGCTAAGGGCTCTGTGTGTGCTACTCACCTGTTCTTACAACTACCTTATGCAATAGGCATGTTGATCCCCACTTTACATGTGTTGAAACAGGCTTATGCTAAGTGGCTTGCCTAGTCACAAGTTAATGAGTTGTTAAACTGGATTAGCATCCATGTGTGGAGCTAAATCCCCCGGCTTTTAGCCATTGTGTGGTCCTGCTCAGGGATGTTGCATATGTAGTGTAATACACACACACACACACACACACACACACACACACACACACACACACACACATATAGTAGCGTCAGAGTTGGGAAAGAAATGGAGAGGGTCATTGAGTGGGACTTAGGTGCTTGTGGTCTTTAGGAATCAAGAGGATGTGGATGGGAATAAAGATGACCTTCCTTCCTTCCTCCCTCCCTCCCCTTCCCCTTTGATGTTTAGAGTCAGTCTCCCACTATATAGCTTGAAGTGGCTTCAAATTCACAGTCCCTCTGGGATGACAGATAGGCTCCACCGTACAGGGTAACAAGAACCCAGAAATCTCAGACTCATATATATTCAAAGTGTTAGGAGTGTTCACTCTGATGCCCTTTAGGGTTAAGTAAGCTAGAGCCAACATGTAGTTCAACCCTCTTATTTTATTGAACTCAGCCACATGAAAACCAGACATCGAAAGCCCAGAAACAGCAACTTATTTGCCGGGAGACATGTTCCTAATGAGTAAAATGAAGTCAGCCGAGTGCTCCATCCAACCTTCTCTGGTTCCGAGTTAATTTTATTTAGTTACGCTGTTTCAGTTTGACCTTTTAAGGCTCTGTCAGGAACCACCCTTGCTTGCCGTTTCTTTGAAATGTTTCTACTTGTTACCGACAGATACAGAACCTAGAAGATACCAGAAGGGAGTGTGCGCTTGTTTGCAGAGTAATAGCAGGGAAGGGGAGAAGCTGGAAACAAAGCGACCTGTTCTGTGTTGCTCAAGGGGGCCACGGAAGAGATGACGGACCCAGTGATGGCAGGGCCAGGAGAGAGGGCGGGGGCGGGGGCGGGGGGCGGGGACAAGCATGGGTCCCTTGTGGTGTGGGGAGAGTGGGGCCAGCCCATGGATTTGGGGACTCTCCCCTTCCTCTGCTGTGACCTCTGCAAGGGCCCCGCTTTTTAATTTTGAGTGTCCTGGTTCCATGGCCGTGGGAGCGGAGAGAAGAAGGGTGTGTGTGTAATGCTCCCAGCAGGCTTCAGGGGAAGCATGTTCTTGAAAGCCCCAAAGAGGGACCTCTCGTTCTCCTGGGGAACGTGGCTGACCATGGTGGGTGGGAGAAACCCCTGGCTGAGGTTGTGAGTTAAAAGGGTCTTTCGGCAGCTCCTGCGCCGCCGTGCGGCTCTATAGGCCATACTGTGGCTTAGATTGTGTTTCCGGGGAGGGGGCCGGTGGAGATGGTGGAGGATGTTAGAGGCTCTATAGGCCATACTGTGGCTTAGATTGTGTTTCCGGGGAAGCGGGCTGGTGGAGATGGTGGAGGATGCTAAAAGTTCTCTCCCAAGCCACGCTTATTGTTGTTGCTTTATAAAATATTAACATGGAGAGCCTGATGCAGAGCAAACCTGTGGCCAGTGGGTTCTATACCATTAAACATCGATTCAAAACTGATGATTTTCAGTGTAACCTCAGCCATTACTGTGCTCCTGGAGGGACTTCCAGCCTTTTCCTAACATTTTTCTTCTTTTATAATCTGTAAAGTGCATCTTGGAGTTGGTGGTTCAGTTCCTACTAGGGAAAAGGCAAAACCTCATTCTTTAACTGTGGTTGGAAATGGAAATCCGAGTCCACGGTTAATGCTCTAACCACCTGGAGCCCCGCCCCCTCACTTTTACGTGATGTTTTGTGTCTCTGGCCTGTAGACCTGAGAACTCTCGTTCCCATCACGGCTCCCTTTGGAGTTAAGCGCAGAGTTGAGGGTACAGGCGTCGAGGCTGCAGAGAGGTGAGGTCTCCAGTGCTCCTCTGTGTTGTCTGAACTGTTCTCCTCGGCTGACAGGGGGGGGCAGGGCTATAAATGACTGATGCGATCTTCCCCCTCTGGCAGCTTATTACCTACTTGAGATAACAGTAGCAGGAAGGAAATTGAAATGTTAGCCAAGTCAGAAATCTCACCTGGAAGCTTGGCTGAGAATTTTGGAGGCCTCCCTTCAGAGGGAAGGCTCACTCCTGGGGTCCCTACAGGAGAGGAAGTGGCCTGGGTTTTAGGATCTGCTTGTGCAGGAGGGAGGGGAGGGAGGGAGAGACAGACAGAGACAGAGAGAGACAGAGACAGAGAGAGACAGGAGAGACAGAGACAGACAGACAGAGAGACAGAGACAGAGAAGAGACAGTGGGGAGAGGGAAGGAGGGAGGGAGAGAAAGGGGGGAATGGAATATGAGAATGAGATGTAAGGCCGGAGCTGAAAAGCCCGATCCTTTGGGTCCAGGAGGAAACAGCGCCGCCGCACAGCTGAGCATGGTGAGGCCACCATCAAAACGTGGAAGGCAAATGGATTTTAGAGGCATAGTAAGCAATAAAGACTCTTTGTGGGTTTGTGAAGGACGTGAGGAAAGTGGTTGAACTGGAAATATCTGTCTCCGAGAAGGTCATTCATAAGTCCATAAGCACTTGGTAATACTGTTTGTGTGCATTAGAATCCAGTAAAGCTGAAATCGGCCCCACGGCACCTCCGGTGTCCAGGAATGATTGCTGTCTCCGTTTTACAGGTGGGAAACTGAGCTCTCAAGCGATCAGGTGATTTTTCAGGGCGGGGGCAGCAGTTCCGTGGTGATGCCTCAGGGTGTAAGGGACCTACCTCCCCCCCCTAGAGGAGCTGTTTCTGGGGGGTAGAGTAGTGTCATCCTCAGGGGGTACGCCGCAGGGCCTTTCCACACTTTGGATTCACTACCTGCCCAGGTTTGTAGCTGTTGCCACCAGTAGCTCCCGGTTTACAGAGATGGAAACAAAGTTTCACTCGCCCGCAGGCACACACCTTACTCACAGGCACATACCTTCCTGGAGACAAGACCTGGGGGCCTTCATTTCAGGGGGTGAGATTTCCTGGAGTTTGTCCTTTTTAGAACCCATCACTCAGATGAACTGCAGCCTTTTCTACTTCCTGCCCCGGAACGTAATGGAATAGATTTTGGGGATCCTCTGTCTATAGACTAAGATCTTCTGGACCGGGTGTACCAAAGCATGTGTTTTGACTTTAAAAGTTTATCCTATTTTATGAAGGTGAATGAGCTGTTAAGAATGAGTTAAGACTGGATACTAGGAATTTCAAAAAGTTAATTATGGAAAGCGGAATTGAGATTTCTCATGTTTTGGAGCTCTGGCGTTCAATTTCTTCAGAGCTTCTCTTTAACTTCAGGATGCTCACAGTGTGCACGGTGTCCCGTGAGTGGGCCTTGCTTCTGTCTCTAGTCCCTTAGTCCTTCATCCTATTTTTTATACAGAGCTACAGGGGAGGGAGCTTAAATCCTATCCACAGTCACGCAGTCATCCTCAGTGTATATGATGGGCTATGTCTGCCCTCCTGGTCCACCTCTGTCCTTCCTTTTAGTATGGCTGACTTCCATCTGTCTGTCAGGGCTCAGCATCTTGTCCAGTCTCTTCTGCGCCTCCCCCCCCCCCCACACACACTGCTCATACCCAGCCTCTGAACTAGGATTGGCATTTCTGACTCAGGCTCATCTTGTCAGGGTACTTCTGTCTCGCCTCTATTTTTCAGGAAGATGTCACAGGGGTGGCAGTGTATGTGAGGCGTTTGGGGGGGATACGGAATTGGTCCCCATCGGTGGAATGGCTGGCTTGCTTATTGAAGTTGTAAGTTGCAGCGTGGCTTAGCTATAGTTTTTGCCCGCAAACGATGTGAACGGACTTTGATAATTAAATTAACTGTTTAAGAAAGGACCCTGCTGAAGCATGCTAGCCACAAGCCAGTCCTGGCTCAACTCGGGCAGGGAAAATCCCATGGCTTCTGTCAGGGTCATGGAATCCTACTTCCTGGCAGAGCTATACACAATGGAGGATTTCCTAGAGGGAAGGTCCAGGTACTAACAAAGGGAAAGGCCAGGTAAACAACACCCCATAAACTTCTGCTCTGGGGAACAAAAGAAAAAAGTGTGGCGTGGCTGAGGCCCTGAAGGGGCTGTCTCATACACAGAGAGGCAAGGAGTCCTTTGCTCTCGGGGCTCTTGGGAGCCACTGAAGGATTTAGACGGGGCTGGAGGGTAGCCTAGGGCAGAATTATCAGGATGTGATCTTAGCCATGGGCTGCAAGGACCGAGTGAACTGGGGGAAAACATGGGGAGGCCAGTAGGAGTGTCAGTGGGCAGCAAATGTGGAAACGGAAATCCAGAATTTCCACACGGCATTCGTAGATGAGAGATCTGGACTTCCTGACCCTGGGGAATGTGTGGACTCTTGCCTCAGGTGTCCACAGTTGGGCTACCCCGTAAAATGCTGTTGTTGAAATGAACTCATTAACATCCATCCAGACTCCGGCCAGCCACAGTGTCCTTTCCAGCTGCTGGCTGTCTTCTGTCTTCTATGTGTCTGATAGTTGACTGACTTTGGTTTCCTGAGAGAAGAAGCTGAGGTGTGTAAAAGCAGCCCTGTGCATAGCAATCCCAGCACACATTTGCACTGACAGAGGCTGGGTGTTCTTCTGGTCCTTGGCATGCACTGGTGCAGGAATTAATTAGAATGCACTGTTGCTTGAATACTGATGTCCGTCCAGTCCCATTGGGCCAGGAAACCCATCTCTATGAATCATGAACAGTATCTATACAGTGGCCTATTCACTCCAATGCTAATTGTCACCATTTGAATGGAGTTGGACAGCACGTGGGAAATAAGAGAGAAAAACGCCTCCAACAAGGCTCTTTTCATGGGCGGCCCTTACAATGTGCCCGATTCTACAGCTCTCGGACAAAGGTCTGTGTTTTCTCTCAGGGTTTTGTCATGTTTCCAGCTTGTACAACTAGGGGTTTGGCCTCATTATGGTTCACAGGTCAGCACATTTAACCCCAGGGAGGAGCCTTCTTCAGAGTGGCAGCTTTCAGCTTATTTTTAGTCACTTTGAATGATTTTTGACTTGATTAACATTGCATTTTTGTCTCAGGAGATCATTTCATAATTGTACTTTGAAAGAGTGTCCCGTGTCATCTCATTTTGTCTTCGCAGGCTAGTACAAGGTGACCTTTGCTCTCTTAATCTAGTCTTCAGTTATCTAGTTTTTCAGTGCTGGGGACTGAGCCCAAGGCCTGTGCACACCAGACAAGCATATCACCACAGAATCATACCTCTGACATTTCTAAAAATTTTAAAGACAAGGTCTTTCCATCAAGCCTTTAACTCATAATCACCCTGTCTCTTGAATGCTTGGTTACAAGTCTATGTTACCACCTCACCTTCAGTGGGGTTTATAAGAAAGTCGAACTGATGTGTCTGGACCTCAAAACCTTACAGATCCAGTTTCGCTGTCCCTTTATTTGAGCTCATGGTGTTTAATACACAGGCACCCATTAACCCTCCAGAAAGCCTGTGTATAGGCAGAGGAAAGCATCTCTCCCGAGATAGTACTTGCACACTGAGAAACAAAGTTGGGAGGAGCTGGGGTTGACTTGAGCGGCTCCGTTTGTAGTTAGTGCCTCATTCTTGATCGCTAGAAACTTTGAATTTGTTTGTCTTTGTAAAATAACCACAATTTCCAAGGAAAATAGCCTTGCGAGCCCAATTCCACCTGGAGAACCGAGCTGAGAGGAGGTAGGCTGGGGGAGGGTTCTTGCGAAATGGCCAGGTGATTTCCCTTCCTTTTGTGTTGTTCCTGTGCATCTTGTCTGCTGTTGTCAGAATGTGGCGGTGTTTCTGTTTCTCAAAGCCCTGTTTGGGATGTTCCCATCTCCTTTGGTTGTGGCAGACGTCTTTCCTCTTCCCCTTCTTGACTGACATCTAGGGCAGGCTGGAATTCTGTTTCTCTGGTCACCTTGTTCACCTCCCTGCTAGAGTTCTAATCAAAAAGACTTAGCCACAAGGGGAATTTGTGGGTAAAGTGCAGAATGTGTCTCTCATGCCTCTGGCACAGCTCTTCATGTGCGCATGTCTCTCAGGCCGCTAGCATCCCGAACCAAGCTCCTGGTTTCCTTGCCCAGTTCTGTACCTCCCACTCCATCCCCATGTCTGCTGGTGGCTGCTTCGTGCTTTCCTCAGACTTCGAGCTTGGAGGGGACAGCTCTCGCTCCTTCTCCCTCATTCCTTTACCATTTGTCAGGGCATCTTACCAGCCGTCTGCAGCATCTGTTCCAAATCCAACTACTTCTCACCATTGCCTTGACAACGTCCCCTTCTCAGCGATCATCCTCTTTGGATAGAGTGACAACAGTGGCCTCCAGCAAGTCCCCTGCTCTTGCCCTTGACCCCTCACAGCCTGCCTGTTGCACAGTAGTAGATCTGTGTTAGCTCATGTCATCCCTCAGTTCAAAACCATAGATGGCATCTCAGGTTCTGATGGAGGCCCAGGACGGACTTCAGGAGGACCTCTGAGGCCTTAGGGGATTCGCCTTCCACTCTTCTCTGTCCTCATTTTTCATTCTCTCTCTCTCTCTCTCTCTCTCTCTCTCTCTCTCTCTCTCTCTCTCTCTCTCTCTCTCTCTCTCTCTCTCTCCTCTCTGCATCAGGTGTCTGGCCTCCCTGAAGCTCTGTGCACATGCTCATGCCACAGCCAGGCTTTCTAGAGCCCGGCCCACACATCTGCACAACTATTCCCCTGCGGGCCTTCTTCAACAGCTGTGTTTAAAGTTGTACCTACTTCTGTCCTTGTAGTTGGAATTTTCTTTGGGCTGCCAACCAGCTCGCAAATAAAGACATGGAGACTTAAGTATTAATTATAAATGCTTGGCCTTAGCTTAGGCTTGTCCCACTGGCTTTTTTAACTTAATCTGTTTCATTTATGTTTTGCCTGGGGCTTTTTACCTTTCATTCTGTAAGTCCTGCTGGCCCCTGGTGTCTCTTCATCTTTCTTCCCCCAGCCTAACTTCCTCCTACTACTTACTCTCACCGCCCCGAAGTGTAGTTGGTTGTTTTTTTACTCTTTTGGCTCTTTATTCTTTGAGAGGCTCGCCACCCAGCTCTCAAATAAATCACACGGAGTCTTATTCTTTCTTATGAATGTCCGGCTTTAGCTTGGCTTGTTTCTAGCTAGCTTTTCCTAACTTACCCGGTCTACTTTTTGCCTCTGGGCTTTTATCTTTGTCTATTCTGTATGCCTTTCTTTACTTTTTACTCTGTTGCTGGCTGGGTGGCTGGCCCCTGGCGTCCTCTCTCCTTGTCCCTTTCTCACCCCTTGATCATCTCTTCCCAGTTTTCTCCTCCTATTTATCCTCTCTGCCAGCCAGCCCCACCTATCCTTTCTCCTGCCTTACTATTGGTAAAACAGCAACACATCTTTACATAGTTAAACAAATATTCTGCAACACACCCTGACTAATCTCCCCTGCCTTTTATTCCCTCTACCACCCTTTAATGTACCATAACATTTGTCTTTTAGATACGACTTATTGCCTATCAGTAAATCACAAACCTCAGAAATGCTGGGAGTTTTGCTTCTCTTGCTCAATGATAAATTTAACATAAAACATCTCAATACCCAGCAGATGCCCGAATGTTATTGAAGACTCTTGATGTTGTCTAAACAATCACCATCATCTTCTAGTCTCTGTCAAAGAATCTAATGATTGGACTTACTCTCTTAAGTCAATTTTGCTAGGCACAGAGACCAGTGAGGGATCCTAGAGGAAGAATGTAGTTGGAAGATGAGGTGAACAGTTTACCAAACAGAGCTAATGGCTAAATTCCAGGATAAATAAAAGATGCCAACATCAGGACGATGAAGAGAGAAAGAAAGAGCCCAGTGATTTGCTAAGTACCTTCAGAGTATCAGTACTTCTCCAGGTGTCTTGCCTCCTGGGTTCCATTTGATCCTTGCAACAGGTACTATGAATCGGGTGAGGAGGGAGCACAAGGTCACAGAGTGAGTGGGCGTTTGAGCCAACATTCAACCGCTCATGTCTCACACACCTCACAGTATTAGACTAGGCGAGGAGGAACTCATTGAGGTGATGGGTTGGAGCTGGATGAAATCTGTAGAGCATGGATGGGACACATGGAAAGCTAGTCTCGGCTAAGGGAGGATTTATGTGGGAAATGATGACTAGGGGTCGTTTTTTCATTAGAGAAGTAAAGGGTGGAAACAGTGACTCTGACTGCTGAGAGCTAAACCTGGCATTGGTTTCCAGGATGGATAACGGTGGAGTTACATGCTCTTGCTTTCCAGGCTCTTAGAGTAGAGTTGGAGGTGGTGGTGGGATGGTGCCAGGTTAGCAATCAGGATGCAGAAGTAAGAAAGGGGAGATGGGAACAGCATAACCACCACTTGGTGAATGGATGGGCGTGGGGAGGTGGGAGAAGGCAGTCAATGTGGGCTAGGATTATGGGCCCCAGAGGCCCAGGAGCTTTAGGCAAGCACTCTGCCCTGGCCTGTTAGTACATTTAATAAAACCAGGGGCCTTAGTAAAAGAGGACCAGTTTGGATCTGAGCAGTTAACAATGGCTGATAAAGTGATGTAAGGGGAACAGTTTTCTCCTCACAGAGGAGGAAACATCAGGAGATGGAGGAGGAGGAGGGGGAGGAGGGGGAGCAGGAGGAGGAGGAGAGGGAGGAGGGGGAAGAGGAGGAGAGAGGGAGGGGAGGAGGAGGAGAGGAAGGGGAGGGGGGAAGAGAAGAAAAGAGAGGGAAGAGGAGGCCAAGAAAGAGGAGGAGGAGTGGGAGAGGAAGAGGAGGAGGGGGAGGAGGAGGGGGAGGGGAGAAAAAGGAGGAGGAGGAAGGGGGGAGGGGGAGGACGGAGGAGGGGGAGGAGGAGGGGGAGGAGGAGTGCTGAAAGGTGATAAATGGTGTGGTGATTTCAGAGGACAGCCTGTGAGACGAGGGAGGAGGAGTCTCCCTATACTAAGGACTGAATACTGTAGCTGGTGTGCTCTTCTGCACAGCTTTGTGAAACAGATGCAGCGACACCATTTTTACAGATAAGGGGTTGAAAGCCTTGAAGCACACGGCTCCCAAAGTGCAGTCAAGATTGGTGATTTATTTTCCTTTTTGTGGTCGTTTAGTTTCTTAAAAAATAATTAAAAGATTGAAAGATTTAAGAATTAAAAATGTAAAACATGTTAAATACAACTTGACTATAAACTACATATTAAATACATAGTTACATTATTCTTCACTTTGCCATTTAAATTTGAAGTTAGAAACTGTTTCTAAGTAACATGTTTAAAAATTTTACAGATAAAATATGTGGTCATCAAAATAAAACAATAGCAGTATTTCTGTTTGTTTGTTTGTTTTACCAGACAAGGTTTCTCTGTGTAGCCCTGGCTGTCCTGGAACTCACTCCGTAGACCAGGCTGGCCTCAGACTCACAGAGATCCTCCTGTCTCTGCCTCCTGAGTGCTGGGATTAAAGGTGTGCATTACCCCCACCCCAAAAGTGGCTTTTTTAAAAGGCTTGTAACATTTGTGTCCTTCCCCATGTGTCTATACTGTGGAGGAGCAACATTGATTGTTTTTGATATTTTTCTTGTTTTTTTTCCTTCCTGCTTTGGTCTTAAAATGTAGCCTAGGCTGGCCCTAAAGTCCCTGTGCTCCTGCCTCTACCTCCCAAGTTCAGGGACTGGAGGTGAGTGACACCACATCCACTTCTATATTTTTCTTGGTCATCATCCAAAATATTATTAAAGTAAAATCACACATTACGCTGCAGATTGCCTAAGATTTCTTTACTTTGATGTATTTGTGGTGCTAATATAGTTTTAGAATCTGAGAAATTTTCTTTTGTCAATTCAGAGAAATTATAAAAGACAACACTTATTTCTATTGGTATATGGCCCACTCTTTCATTCTGGAGCTCCTATATGAACTAGGTTAAGTTTATTCTATATACTTTTTCCTAATTGCTCTTTATCTTTTTCACTTTCTCTGGTTCTGGCTCTTTTTTGGGGGAAGTGGGGCTCATTTCTAAAGAGTTAAAATCCAGTGTGTACTAGCTGACTTTTCATCATCCTATTTAACTAATTCAGTGAAAATTAAACACTGTGTCTTTTTTTCTGAAGTCCCTTTTACATCTCAGTCATCTTGACATCATCTTTCTGGAGGGTAGCCTATTTCATTATAAAAATATTTTCACTGATTTTCAAACCATCTTTATTTCAGTCTACCGATTTATAGGCTGATTGGTTAATTTATTATTGAATGTTTGGAAAGGACCACTTTTTACTATTTATGTTATCTTTGGGGATGGAGAGTTTTGCTGAGTGTTTTATAATGTTAAATTACTAGCCCATGTCCAATGAGATGTTAACTGTGGGGATCCTGGAATTCTGATCTAGCCTCACATGTGTTTGTAATGTAGGACTATTTCACATGTTAATTTTTCAGTTAAAGCGTTGAGGGGACCCTCCCTCTCCTTCAGACTTAGAACTTAGGCTGGGAAAATGCTTGCTTTCTTTCTCTGTAGCTCATTGCCGTATTTATTTATTTATTTATTTAGTGTTATTGTTAATTGTTATTTGACTAAAGGTGTCACTGTGAGTGTGGCCCCATGCAGGACGTTCAGTTGTTATTCCCAGTCACATATGAGTCAAAGTTTTCTCTCCTTCCTGAGGGCCTGTTAGAAGGGGATCTTCTGGGCTGTGGAAGCCCACACAAGTCCTCAGGGGAAAGATTCTTAGTGTAAACTCCACTTTTTCTGTGAGTGTTTATGGCTCTGGGAGAACCCTCTTACAATGTGGAAGGGTTCAATTTAAAGTAATTCTTGAAATAATTTAGCTAGTGTTCCGACCAGTAAGGCCCCAAGGTTATTAAGGCAATAATACAGCCGAAAGGAGAGCCATAAAAACTCAATGAAGAGTTCCTCTAAGGCCACCTGCAAGTTTCACCTGCCGGGGAAGATCCTGTTTCATTTGAGTGTGTGTTTTCAAAATCCTCCGGCATTTTAACCAGTGTCTCCTCTGGGGTCTCTGCTAGCAAGCCGTGCCTCTTTTTACTGTTCCTGAAATCATGGCCGTTAACTATTGCGGACCTCTTCCCATAGAATCAGGACTTCCTGGAGTCAGGGCCTTGTTTCCCTCACCCTAGGATTTCTAGCCGAGTTCATGGAGGAGAAAAGGAGGTGCCCAGTGTCCCAGAGAAGGAGGAAGTACCTCCCAGCAACTAGGAACAAATGGGACCCACCTGGGGAACAGATAGCTGATAGCACCGTGGGGTGGCGTTTGGGGTGCAGAGGTAAAAAGGAAGCAAGCCCCCCCAGAGGCCTAATCTCTGAGCAGTTGGTGAAGGTGTAGATTTCAGAGGACAGCCTGTGAGACGAGGGAGGAGGTAGAAAGTGATTTTTCTGTCCATTTTTGAGTCATGGTATACTGATAGGGATAAACCAAGATTTCATACCCACGGGGATCCATTATCATATTAACCTTGATCATGTCACTCTGTTGACAATCGTATAGCAAAAAGTAGGAGGCTGGAGAGATGGCTCAGTGGTTAGGGGAACTCGCTGCTCTTACAGAGGACCTGGTTCAGTTCCCAGCATCCACATGGTGGCTGACAATCATCTGTAATTCCAGTTCCAGGGGACCTGACACCCTCTTCTGGTTTCTGAGGGTAACAGACACACATATGGCAGATATACATACACACAGGCAAACACTCATCTACATAAAATAAAGATAATAAATAGCAACTAGGAGACCAGATGGGGAAAAGTATGTGTTTATGTGTGTTTTAGGGTTTCTGTTGCTATGATGAAACACCATGACCGAAAGGCAAGTTGGGGAGGAAATGGTTTATTTGGCTTACACTTCAGCATCGCTGTTCATCACTGAGGAAGTCAGGACGGGAACTCAAACAGGGCAGCATCCCGGAGGCAGGAGCTGATGCAGAGGCTATGGAGGGGAGCTGCTTACTGGCTTGCTCAACCCACCATCTTATAGAACCCAGGACCACAGCCCAGGGACAGCACCACCCACCATGGGTTGGGCCCTCCCCCATGGATCACTAATTGAGAAAATGTCTTCCAGCTGGATCTCATGGAGGCGTTTCTTCACCTGAGGCTCCTTCCTCTCTGATGACGCTAGCTTGTGTCAAGTTGACACACAAAACCAGCCAGGACCATGTGTGTGCATATGGCTGTGTGTTCCGGGAGAGAACCGAGGTGAAAATCAGCAGGGGCCGATACTGTGATGAGAAGAAGTACCGATCAAGCGTGGCCTGTAGGTCTGCTGTGCGTGGATCTGCACACCCTGTTAAGTTTTGGGTTGTGTTTTCCGGAACATAGTGTTTGTTCATGGTGTATGAAAATCTGCCTTGATTTGACATCTGTCCCCTTAGGCTCTGTAGAGCACAGCACTTGGTTCCTGTTCCTTCTCCCCCCACCCCCACCCCCTCTTTCTGCACTGTCCTCTCCCTCTCCACACTGGGGACCAAATCTCGAGCCTCAACATAGGAGCTCAGTGTTGCACGAGAAAGCACAGTGACATTCGAGTCATAGAAAACATGAGCCGAGGAGGGGGCATTTGGGTCCAAGGGTGTAGTACGAGTTGATGCAGCGAAGAGGGAAAAGCCCCGAGTTCCACCTGCCTGGCAGTGCGTGTTTTGGAGCGCATCCAATGTTAAGACTCACCCACTTGTCCACATCAAGACCGCCCGGAAAGACAAAGCCTTTTTATTTGGTTTCCCTTGGTGTGGACTCCTAACAAAGTGCTTCTTCCATGGCATACAATGCAGCCATTCATCCTAATGGAATCCATGCAGGTTGAACATTTTTAAACAATAGGTTTGAAGTGTCACGTAAGAATAATATTGCTTTTCTATTCGACTTAAAATGAGTTGGTAATAGCTAAGTAAAGGAGACTATGGGTTTTATCTAGTAGATCGTTTTTTGAAAACAGGACATTAAGTATTACTTCCCTAGAGACTACACCAAGGGGGTTATTACACAGTACTGTGTACTTTCCGGAATGTCGGAACTAGCTCAAGATTGTTGTTAAGTATACATGCGACTGGACTTGTCTCTAAACGTCTCAAGGGTGGGGCCTTATGTTT
This sequence comes from Peromyscus maniculatus bairdii, assembly GCF_049852395.1. Taxonomy (NCBI): domain Eukaryota; kingdom Metazoa; phylum Chordata; class Mammalia; order Rodentia; family Cricetidae; genus Peromyscus; species Peromyscus maniculatus. Next base: position 77,009,008 of record NC_134866.1, on the reverse strand, counting down.
TTCTATGCCATTTCTTTTCTTTTTGGTTTTTGTTTTTTTGAGACAGGGTTTCTCTGTGTAGCTTTGGTGCCTGTCCTGGATCTCGCTCTGTAGACCAGGCTGGCCTCAAACTCACAGAGATCCACCAGGCTCTACCTGCTGAGTGCTGGGATTAAAGGCATGCGCCACCTCCTGGATTTATGCCTTTTTTTTTTGGTTTTTCAGACAGGGTTTCTCTGTGTAGCTTTGGTGCCTTTCCTGGAACTCACTTGGTAGCCCAGGCTGGTCTCGAACTCACAGAGATCCGCCTGGCTCTGCCTCCCGAGTGCTGGTATTAAAGGCGTGCGCCACCACCGCCCGGGCGATTTACGCCATTTTTAATGTCCAGGATATTTTTTTCAGTGCTACAGATCAATGCTAAAGCCTGTGTGTGGTCAGTCACCACTCTACCACCCCACTACATACCCAGCCCTTCAGGTTGATGATTAAAAAAAGAAAAAAAAGCCTTATTTGTTAGTTGAAATTTTCTTTGTACCCCATTGAAGCTCATAGTAGTCAATGGAAAAGGAAACTCTTTCTTGTTGTTTTAATGTCAAATTCCAAAATTCATTGTTAGAATATGAAGTCGTTTTTCTGTGGGTTCCAGAAACCCATGGTTAGTGGTTGATATCTGTCTTATGTCTGCCTTTCCTGCTGTCTTCATCTCGGCCAGTAGCATATCGTACACCTGGTTTCTGATTCTGGGATCAGAGAGTCGCCTTAGAAACCCCCAGACTCTACAATTAGCTTGGTTACAAGGCTGTCCATTTTCTTTCTCAAATGTCTCCAGATTTATTTCTGTGCTATGGCTTTCATTCAATACTTAAGTAATTCACCTGAGAGACAGCGATGTCTCTCTGAAGGACGTCAGTGTTTCTGAAGGACAGCAGTGTCTCTCTGAAGGACATCAGTGTCTCTGAAGGACAGCAGTGTCTCTCTGAAGGACAGCAGTGTCTCTGAAGGACATCATTGTCTCTCTGAAGGACAGCAGTGTCTCTGAAGGACAGCAGTGTCTCTCTAAAGGACAGCAGTGTTTCTGAAGGACATCAGTGTCTCTGAAGGACATCAGTGTCTCTCTGAAGGACATCAGTGTCTCTGAAGGACAGCAGTGTTTCTGAAGGACGTCAGTGTCTCTGAAGGACATCAGTGTCTCTCTGAAGGACATCAGTGTCTCTCTGAAGGACATCAGTGTCTCTCTGAAGGACGTCAGTGTCTCTGAAGGACATCAGTGTCTCTGAAGGACATCAGTGTCTCTCTGAAGGACAGCAGTGTCTCTCTGAAGGACAGCAGTGTCTCTCTGAAGGACAGCAGTGTCTCTGAAGGACGTCAGTGTCTCTCTAAAGGACAGCAGTGTCTCTGAAGGACATCAGTGTCTCTCTGAAGGACAGCAGTGTCTCTCTGAAGGACATCAGTGTCTCTGAAGGACATCAGTGTCTCTCTGAAGGACATCAGTGTCTCTCTGAAGGACATCAGTGTCTCTCTGAAGGACGTCAGTGTCTCTGAAGGACATCAGTGTCTCTGAAGGACATCAGTGTCTCTCTGAAGGACAGCAGTGTCTCTCTGAAGGACAGCAGTGTCTCTCTGAAGGACATCAGTGTCTCTCTGAAGGACAGCAGTGTCTCTCTGAAGGACATCAGTGCCTCTGAAGGACATCAGTGTCTCTCTGAAGGACAGCAGTGTCTCTGAAGGATGTCAGTGTCTCTGAAGGACATCAGTGTCTCTCTGAAGGACAGCAGTGTCTCTCTGAAGGACATCAGTGTCTCTGAAGGACAGCAGTGTCTCTCTGAAGGACATCAGTGTCTCTGAAGGACATCAGTGTCTCTCTGAAGGACAGCAGTGTCTCTGATCGACATCAGTGCCTCTGAAGGACATCAGTGTCTCTCTGAAGGACAGCAGTGTCTCTCTGAAGGACATCAGTGTCTCTCTGAAGGACATCAGTGTCTCTCTGAAGGACATCAGTGCCTCTCTGAAGGACAGCAGTGTCTCTGAAGGACAGCAGTGTCTCTCTGAAGGACATCAGTGTCTCTGAAGGACAGCAGTGTCTCTCTGAAGGACATCAGTGTCTCTGAAGGACATCATTGTCTCTCTGAAGGACAGCAGTGTCTCTCTGAAGGACAGCAGTGTCTCTCTGAAGGACAGCAGTGTCTCTCTGAAGGACATCAGTGTCTCTCTGAAGGACATCAGTGTCTCTGAAGGACATCAGTGTCTCTGAAGGACATCAGTGTCTCTGAAGGACATCATTGTCTCTCTGAAGGACGTCAGTGTCTCTCTGAAGGACATCAGTGTCTCTCTGAAAGACAGCAGTGTCTCTCTGAAGGACATCAGTGTCTCTCTGAAGGACAGCAGTGTCTCTGAAGGACATCATTGTCTCTCTGAAGGACATCAGTGTCTCTGAAGGACGTCAGTGTCTTTCTGAAGGACATCAGTGTCTCTGAAGGACATCAGTGTCTCTGAAGGACATCAGTGTTTCTGAAGGACATCAGTGCCTCTGAAGGACATCAGTGTCTCTCTGAAGGACATCAGTGTCTCTCTGAAGGACAGCAGTGTCTCTCTGAAGGACATCAGTGTCTCTGAAGGACATCAGTGTCTTTCTGAAGAACATCAGTGTCTCTCTGAAGGACATCAGTGTCTCTGAAGGACAGCAGTGTCTCTCTGAAGGACATCAGTGTCTCTCTGAAGGACATCAGTGTCTCTGAAGAACATCATTGTCTCTCTGAAGGACATCAGTGTCTCTGAAGGACATCAGTGTCTCTCTGAAGGACATCAATGTCTCTGAAGACATCATTGTCTCTCTGAAGGACATCAGTGTCTCTGAAGGACATCATTGTCTCTTTGAAGGATGTCAGTGTCTCTGAAGGACAGCATTGTCTCTGAAGGACGTCAGTGTCTCTCTGAAGGACATCAGTGTCTCTCTGAAGGACATTAGTGTCTCTGAAAGACAGCAGTGTCTCTTTCCTGGTTGTCCTGTCTTTGGTCTTTCTTTGCTTCCAATCCATCTGGCACCGGCCACAATAATGTTCCTTTAAAAACACAATTCTATCACATCTGTCACCTTAACCCGACCCCCCGACAAGCTTGATATTTATGCTTCTTATGTGGCATTACCTTGGGGTTTCTGCAAAGTCTTCTGTTTGCCTTAGACACATATTTCCTGTGGGCTCTGGAGGTCTTTGTAGCTCCAGAATAGGTCCTCATTTATGCTTCCAAGTGGCTGTGTCCATTTCTTATGCTTGCGGTCTCTCCCTTTCATGATCTTCTTGGCAAATCTGCCTTCTGCCTAAGTGATTCTCCACAGTGTGAGCTCTTGGGGTGAGGCAACTGCTGGTGTTGGGTTGATCTGGCATCATAGGCCACTTAACATCTTTGGTGCCAGAGTGCTGAAGTCCATTAGCAACTTCTGTCCTCTGTCTCTTTCCTTACATCACCAGCTCAGTCATTTTGAGAATCACAAACATGTACTGCTCTCATTTCTCAAGCCTTCCTAGGTAGGCATGGCCCCACCTAAAAGCCATCGCATTCTTTAAAACCCAGCTCAGGCCGGGCGGTGGTGGCGCACGCCTTTAATCCCAGCACTCGGGAGGCAGAGCCAGGTGGATCTCTGTGAGTTCGAAGCCAGCCTGGGCTACCAAGTGAGTTCCAGGAAAGGCGCAAAGCCACACAGAGAAACCCTGTCTCGAAAAAACCAAAAAAAAAAAAAAAAACCCAGCTCAGGCTTCATGTTCTTGGGAGGTCATGCTTGGAATCTGTGGAGGCCCACAGGGCTTTCCTAGTGAGATCTGAGCTTGCTTTACACAGCAGGGCTCCATGAGGGAATGACTTGATCTTGTGCGTAGTTACCAGGTATGTGGAAGGGTCTACACTTGGCTGTGTGGTATGCTTTGATCTAGCAAGGAGGAGGTCTTTTGCCCTGCCCCTTGGCATTGTTATAAAAAGCTCCTTTGAAGAGACAGAAGGGGCCAGTGGATTTTGATCCAGGTCCTCCCGAAGCTATCCTGAGTTTCTGTTTGTCTCATCTCTGCTATCTTTCTATCTACAAATTCCTTATTTCTCTCTCCTCCTCATAGGAACCCTGTAGAGGTGGGAACTGGCCTCCTACAGGAATCTGCTACTGATGGACCAGTATTTGTCTGCTTTACTTTCTTACAGTTTCCACACGCACACCAGGGCTTCATCTTTCCCCTGTCTCACCCAGCTGACATCTCCTCATCATGGCATCTCCAGTGTCTACTACATAATGGGCACTCAGTCCATACTTGTCAAGCAAGTGAGTGTTTATGTTATCCTCAGTGTTTGTCTATCCCTATAGGTCATTGTGTGCCTATTTCACATGAGCATATCCTTTCCGATAAATTGAAAGGCACTGAAAGGGAGGGACTTTATGCTTGTTTTATTAGTTAGCACAACTCACAGCAGTGATAAATAACTGCTCAACTAAACAGCTAGAAAGCAGACACATTTTTCTGAGGTTAAATCTCAATGCTTCTCATTTTGGCTAGAAGGACATTTCTAAATGTTAAACCATTGCTCTAGAATTTCTCCAGTGTGCATACTTCGTCCATTTGTTTTATGGTCTAGAAACGGGTGTACCATTAGCAGTTCCAGTTGAAGGATCCCTCACCTTTTATGGGTGAGGGGAAAGTACTCGGGTAGCCCTATAATTAGGATGTGGCGTTGGGTGGGGGATAGGAAGCGAGAGGGCTGCCACACACAGCCACAACGGCAGCCTGAAGTGCAGCTGAGAGGCTGGGGGAGGTGTGGTGTCTCTCCAGAGCCTTCAGCGTTGTTAATTTCTGAGAACCCATACCTGGCTGACCGCGCTTGTAAGTAGCAGAGGATACCCCACGAGTCTGTCCCCACCTCTTCTCTCTGCCCCACTGTCCCTTCTCTCCAGTCCGTCAGCGCCCTTTGGGTCAGTGTTGTAGAAATACAACTGAGGTAAGAGCTTGCCCCCCTTGAAGCCCTTTGGTGGCTTCTTGCTGCCTCTTGACGGGATTTTCAACCAAAACAATGTAAATGATCTCTCGGACCTCAAAATCTCAAATTAAGGAATTCCACAGGAGAAAACCAGTTTCATGATTTAGATGTTACTTAGTTTTTGCTCATAAATAACATTCTTTACTTAGTTTACACATATTACTTCCTCAGTGGATTTGAAAATCTTCTGCTGTTTCAAAAATTCAAGTTTAGTTTTTTTTTTTTTAAATCAGTTTATTTTATTTACGTGTATGAATGTTTTGCCTGCATATATGTCTGGGTGCACCATGCATGCCTTGTGTCCACAGAGGTCAGAAGAAGGCATTGGATCTCCTGGTTGTGAGCTGCCGCGTGGGTGCAGGGAGCCAGACCTGGGTCTTCTGGAAGAGCAGCAGGAACCGAGCTGGCTCTGCAGTCCCTCAAATTCATTCTCAAAGGATGAAGTTTTGCTCCCACACAAAATGACTACACCAAATGTAGCAAGCAGTAAAGACATTCTAATAATGTTTGAAGTAGTGACAGGGAACAGCACAGGGAAATGAGAGAGAGAGAGAGAGAGAGAGAGAGAGAGAGAGAGAGAGAGAGAGAGAGAGAGAGAGAGAGATGTTCTGGCTACCACAAATCACACAAAAGGGGGAAAACTGATTAGGATGCACAAGCATAAGCTCTGGTAAGATTGTTTTAATTGGAATTTTTGTTGAGACAATTACGTATTCCCAAGCATCTGTCAGAAACAATAGGAGGACCTTTGTATATGTTGCTCAATTTATCTCCAGGCTGATAGCTTGCAAAACTATATTATTACTGTCTTAACCAGGGCCTGGAGAGATGGCTCAGACACTGAGCACTTGCTGTTCTCCCAAAGAACCTGAGTTCAGTTCCCAGTACCCATGTCAGATGACTTGCAACCACCTGTAACTCCAGCTTCAAGGATCTGATGCCCTCTCCTGGCCTCCACAGGCACTGCACTCAGCCCCCCCTCCCCACCACGCCTTCTCCCTAGGGACTGGAGAGAGATGGCCCAGTGTTTAAGAGCCCTGGCTGATCTTCCAGAGGACCCGGGTTTGTTCCCCAGCACCCACATGGTGCCTCACGACCTCTATAACTCCAGTTCCAGGAATCCCACACTCTCTTACGGCACTAGGTACACGTACGGTGCACCACATATACGTGCAGTGAAAGCACTCATTAGATAAAACAAATCAATATTAAATAATAAAATTAAGAAAAAACTCAAGCACGAAGGGCATTGATGCATCTCATCAACCGTATCCAGGCTCCTCATTTTTCTTCTGTGAGTCAGCATGTGTTTCTCATGTCTCTGCTGTATCATTTTGTTGCCTGTGTAGGTTCATATGCCCACTGTCATGTGTGACATTGAATGGTTAGAGAACCTCAGCTGTGTTTTGCCTTCTATAATTCATCATTACCTTCCTACATCTTTTATCTCAACTGCTGCTTTTAACTCCCAGTAACCACCAATCTGTCCCCATCTGAATGACATTTTTTCTTTTATAAAATGTTGTATATAGAATTGTATGGCCTACCACTTCTGGGGGTTGCCATTTATTGCTCAATATAGCCTCCTGAGAATTTGAAAGTCTTATTTACATTACTACTGATTGTGTATCTGTGTGGAGGTCGTTATGGGGGCAAGAGGCATCAGATCCTCCTGGAGCTGGAGTTAGAGCTGTGAGCTGCCTGGCCTGGGCGTTCGAAATCGAACCCAGCCTCTCTGCTAGCGCTAGTGTTCCCGATTGTTCAGCCATTTCTCCAGCCTCGCTTCCTGAAGTTTTATCCATGCCACAACTTTCCTCCTTTGGATTGGTAGATAGTGTGGGATTGTCCCTTTGCATAGGTAGGTATTGGCCTAGGACTTCCCATGGAGGATGTTTAAGTCTTACAGAGATGGCATTGTATTAGCAGGTAACCCTTGTGACTCCTCCCATAGATTTTAACTCATCTCTAGATTACTTATAATACCTAAAAACATATCAGCATTAGGCAAATAATACTTCATTGTTTGGGGGGAAATAATGATGAGGGGAAAAAAAAATCTGTGTAAGTTTAGTTTATATGCAACCATTATAAGCCCAACTGCATATTCAGTCTGTGTTGGGTGGCATGCATGAATGCAGAACCCAAGAGTGAGGAGGCCAACTACATGTTTCTGTGGTGTATATGTTTATCTGTTCTGAAGGTGAACGACCATGCTGTTGAAGGACTTCTGGGATCACCTAGTTTTGAGGCTGTCACAAACGGGGCTGCTATGAAAGTATCCGGGTTCTTGTGTAAGTGTGGATTTTTCTCTCTCCGTGAGCACACTTGCTGATAGCACTTCTGTGCTTGGGCTTTGGGAATCCCTGATGTTTCCCACAGTGCCTGTACCCCACCAGCATCCCACCAGCACTGTGGTCTGGTCTGTCATTCATGTTGAATGACAGGCGCTGGTCTCACTGTGGTTTGAATTTGCAGGTCCCTAGTGGCTGGTGATGTTGAGCATCTTGCTGTGTGTTTATTGCCATCTGTGTACTCTCTGCAGTGAAATGTCAATCTCTGTCCTCTGTGTATTTGCCAGTGAGGTTGTTTGAAAGGTCTGTGCTGGACAAGTATTTCCCCCTAGCCTATACTGCGTACATTCAGTCTCCTGACATAAGCTTTCACACAGCAAGAAATCAGTTTTGATAGAATATATTCTTGTCTTTTTTTTCCAGTTCTAATGGTCCACTGAGAACCCAGTGTAAGCTTTAATCTCTTGCCAGAAAAATACATATAAACAAAACTTCACATCAATTTCATAGAGTTCATGTCTCTATAAAGTCTATCCGTAGGCCATTACATTACAAATTCATGGCTTAATTAACATATTAATTTCTAGAAATTCCACATTAGACCCCAGAAGTAAAAAGGGCAGGTCCTCTAGCTTGTAAAACGAGAGTGAGCCAAAGCAAGCTGCCTAGCAAGGCTTCCCGTCAGACTTAACTCACATGCCCTCTCTCAGGAATGGGCTGTGTGTCTTCTCTTCATCCAGGTTGCTGCTCTGTAGACAGAACAGTTACAACAAATAAACCAATCTTTCTCCCTGACTCCAGACTTGCAGACATGAGCAAATGAATGCATTTGGGGCGGCCCTGCCTGCCAGTTCAGTTGTAGCGGCCGGGCTCTGTGGGATTTGAATCGAGAGCAAGCAAAATGAGAAGGAGATGTTGGAGATGAATCCTGGGTCCAATTTGGTGGGATCATTACTTATGCCCAAACATGGAGCTGTCAGGATCGGGACTTTCTGTGAACTTAGTGTTCCTTGAAGGGACAGCAGAGGAAAACCTGGGATATATGTTGTACAAAAAGGTAACATATAATAGGGAGTATTATTGATAAGTCCTTGTCAAAGAACCCTATCCCCTTATATCCCTTTCATTTGTTTGTTTGTATGTATGTACATACGTATGTATGTATGTATGTATGTATGTATGTATGTATGTATGTATTGTGTGTGTGGTATGCACATGTGCAAGCATATGGGAGGCCAGTGATTGATGACATGGGAATCTTTCTCTATTACTCTACTCATTTTCTGAGGCAGAGTCTCTCACTGATCTGCTAGATTATCTAGCCAGAAAGGCCTAGAGATCCCCCTGTCTCTGTCCCCAACCATTAGCACAGGGGTTACAGGCACACACTGCTGCTCTTGGTCTTGCTGATGGGGATCCATACTCAGGAACTGATGCTTGTGTGGTATGCATGTTACTGAATGACTCATCTCCCTGGCCCCCAGAGCTCCATTCTGTCTGTCAAGACATAGTGGGTAACGTAGGGATGGATTCTGTACAGATACAGGAGGCCACTTTTAGGGATGGATTCTGCATAGATACAGAAGGCCACTGCTGTTCCCTCTGGCTTCAGCCTCTTGAACTCTGAGTCTCTATCAAGCCTGTCTTCATATTGAACCCCCTTCTATCTGAGGATTCCCTTGTCTCTTGATGCTGGCTCCCCACCATGATCTTATGCCAGTCAACCAGTCCCATTTCTGATATCTTCCTGCCTTGTCCTATCATCTGGACCAGGCCGTGACCACCTTGGCAGGCATAGTGTGTTATATGCTTTTAGTGTCCCTCCCAAAGCAGCCGACAGAGGGCTTTACACATAGCATAGTCCATGACAATGAGTTGGTGCTGAGTCTTCAAGAGGAACTTTGGAGATTTCTTGCTGAGGAGGGAATTGAAGTGTTGAAAGGCTGAGTCTTCCCCAGGATGCTCGGATGATAATTGAGCACTGTGTTGACTATAAACAGTACAAGGAGACTCACAGAATCAGTGAAACTTCAGTAGATCTGGAAAATGCTTTTAAAGGGCTTAATCACTGTGTCTGAGTGCAAATATATCCCGAGAAATACAAATGAGTGTGACAGGCTTGGCGGAACATTCTGTTAGCAGCCGACTCATGCTCCTCTTTGTACTTCATAAACATCCTCGAATGTGGGCTGCACTATTTCAGACTGACTGGCTCTGCTTCTTCCTCCCTGCCCCCACCACCCCCAGTGGTTTGCATTAATGAGATCCTAGTGAAGAGTTCCCGTGTTGTTGCCTTTCTAACCTTCAGACGTGTCCGCAGTGATTATGAAGTAGTCGGACTTTTCTCTTCCGGCCGCTGAAACTTGCATGACTCAGATAGATCATTCTACTCTGGGACAGGTTTATGTAGTCAGCATTGTCTGTTCGGTCGTAGCCTCATGCCTACATGTCCTTTCCTTACGCATTTCCATTGTGCTGCCATCAAAGGCTGTCTCTGAACTTGGCCTCACGGCTCAGAGGGCACCGTCCTTCCCGTCTCCATTAGCGTCACAGTCGAGTTGGGTACCAGCTCTGCCGTTTGCTGTGGGCTCCTCTGCAAGCTGCCATTTTTCATTTTTAACTTTGTGCTAACCCAGAGAGTGATCAGAGAGTGGACTCGTGAGTGTGTGTGTGTGTGTGTGTGTGTGTGTGTGTGTGTGTGTGTGTGTGTAGGATTGAGGATGGTGCATGCTTATTTCTGCCAAAGTAATTGATTGTACATCACAAAATCTGCACTGCCATATTTAAATTTTCAGAGCATTGTTACAGATGTCTTTTGGTTAGACACACTAACTTATTCCTTTTGCATTAAAATTATTATGGTTGAAGCGGCTGTCTTATGACTTTTCTGTTTTACTTGTTAGTGGGTCTGTGCCACCGCATTCTCATTGATAAATTGCTTCACATATAAAACTTAAACAGTTCCCCAATGATGCTTTTCTCAACTTTATAAATAATGTATGCCTTAAAGCCTTTTGAGTTTTAAATTGATTTCTCTTTTATTACAGCATTTGCAAATCACAGCAACAAAATCCGCATAAACTACCGGAAGCCTGTTGCTCTGCAGAGTGTAATAGCTTGAATGGAGGGAGGGGGCAGAGGAGGAGAGGGGAGGGGCAGAGGAGGAGAGGGGAGGGGCCACCTACTGGGCACGTAATTTTGTTAAGTTTAGTGTAGAAGGTTTTCATGTTTAAGCTTTTGTTTCCCACATATTCTTCTTCAGGCTGCCGTGTTTATAGAATATTTAGCCTAGGGTGTGTTATATCGTTAGCTTTCTGAGTGTAGTTACTACTATTTATAGTGGTAAATGCTATGGGTTTTATAAAAGCAATGTAAGACATTGATTATTAACATGTTCAAAGACAAAGTTAAAGATCTAGCTTTGAGGGGTATGATGCTGCAGGCCTTCCTAGCCGCTGGAAGGCAGAGGTGGGTGGATCTTTGTGAGTTTGAGGTCAGCCTGGTCTACATAGTGAAACCCGGTCTCAAAACAAACAGCACACAAACAACACTCCCACCCCAAGAAATACCCACACCCAAACCAGGAAGCCCTGGCTTCACATCCATGAGTCTTGCATTGGAGGTACAAGAGTTAGGAACCTGGAATTTCACAAAGTGAGGAACTGAATTTTTTTTCTTGCAAGTTAAATGTTATCTTTGCTTTCCTTCCTGATTTTACAAACTTAGCTTACTTAAAATGGCTAATATTTTTCTTTAGAGTTAACTGGCAATCAAAGATTTTTGGATATTAGATATTTGTTGTAATGTAAAATCTAGTTTAGTATCTCATTAGTAACATTTGTTTCTCTTTTTGGAGACAAACTTAAGAAAAATGTTACGGACTACAGTCCAAACCATGCTTTGGTCTCTGTGAGAGTTTTGGAAATATTTTGGCATTTACTTTCCCAAAAAATGTTTTTAGAAAATGTGATCTGATTTTTTTTTTTTAAGGATTTGAACATGAACCGTGTAGAGTTACAGAAGGGAGTCAGGCCTTAGGAACACAGCAAAAGCCGGAGCATGACATTTATACAGGGAGATGGTAAAGGCCAAATACAGCTACACGTGACCCGGCAAAACACAAACTTACTTGATTACTATACTTGGCGTAGAAGAGTGGTTCTCAACCTGTGGGTTGTGACCCTTTTGAAGGTCGAGCGACCCTTTCACATGGGTTACTTTTAAGACCATTGGAAAACACAGATATTTATATCATGATTCCTAACGGCAGCAAAATTACAGTTATGAAGTAGCAACGAAAATAATTTTATGGTTGGGGGTCATCACAGCATGAACAACTGTGTTCAAGGGTCACAGCATTAGGAAGGTTGAGAACCAGTGTTGTAGAAGAAGAAGAAGCAGAGTTTAGCCAGGCGAGATCGGGACTCATAGCCCCTGCCCATGAATGTGGAGTTCATCTGAGGAAAACCCAAAGGAGAATAAACTTTAAAAATAATGATCCAGTTTGAAGTTTGGCAGCTGAATTGGGTGGATCGTGGTTTTTTTTTTTTATTTTTTTATTATTACTTTCTCTACCCCTCACTGAGTAAATGTCCATAGGAGTTTTAGAAGGATTTGGAATGCAGTTGGGGACTCTCTTATTTATTTCAATTTATGTGGTATCGTCAGCTGTGAAACACTTTTAAACCAGTTTCAGGGCTAGGGAGATGCTTCAGTGTGTAAAGCTCTTGCTGCCCAGGCGTAAGGACAGGAGTTTGAATACCTAGACCCCGCATAATCCTAAAGCTCCTATAGGGAGATGGGAGGAGCACACACACACACACACACACACACCACCACCACCACCACACACACACTGCCACCACCACACACACACACGCACACACACACACACACCTCCACCACACACACACCACACACACATACACTACCACCACCATACACACACACACACACAAACCACCACCACCACACACACCACCACACACACACACACACACACACACACACACACTACCACCACCACACACACACACCACCACCACACACACACACACACACACACACTACCACCACCACACACACACACACACCACCACCACCACACACCACACACACACCACCACCACACACACACACACACACCACCACCACACACACACACACCACCACCACCACACACACACAACACACACACACACACACACACACACACACACACACACGAGACTCTGACTTAAACAAGGTAGAAGGTGGGTGTTTCCAGAACCTGAAGTTGTCCTCTGAACTCTGTGTGTGCATCATGACGTGTGTGTGCAAACTTATTCCTGCACACACATGTTCATACAGTCACACACCACATACATGAAAAGATAAAAACAAAATGGTTCCAACGTCTACAGTAACAAGAGCCAGACATTTAAGCTGATGCATTTACAAAATATTAAACCTTCAAGGAAACCCAGATTTTCAAAACTGATGTCACATATTTTGGTTTAAGATTATTTTACTTAAGGAGTCAAAGGAGGTTAATCTGGAAAATGTAATTAATATCAATCAAAGTGACTTTTAAATTGCTACACTAAAAACAGCAAGAGGTCGAGGTGGCAGAAATAAGATCCGAGTTTCAAACAGCAGGTACAGAATCAGTTATGTGGTGTCTGGGCCTGGATGATTCTGTTGAGATCGAAGCTGAGACAGCTCTCTGTCTTCCTTAGCCTTATGTGGACTGACAAGCGAGATGTGGAGAAAGCAGGTCCTTCACAGTGCCAGGTGAACGCGGTGTGCATCACCTGGGGTGCAGATCACATGCACCACCTCACCCTGGGTGCAGATCACATGCACCACCTTGCACTTGGTGCAGATTGCACACACTACCTCACCCTGGGTGCAGATCACACACACCACCTCACCCTGGGTGCAGATCACATGCACCGGAGAATTGCACTTTAGAGTTGTACCTTATCCCCATCAGCCATATCTGCTTGGACTAGGTGAAAGCAAGCTGCTAGGAAGTCCTGACCAATGGGGAAGGGCCTGCTTTTTTAGAAGCAGATTTTCAAAATGCTAATATGCACTCTATTAAGAAAAAAAGAGTTAGCATGTATCATACTTAATGTGTTTATGTGTTTACTTACACACCATACCAACACAATGGTGTGTCATTGGTTGTTTTTGGTCTTTGTCTTTTTGGGGGTCCACCACCCAGCTCCCAAATAAATCACACACAGAGGCTTATTCTTAATTATAAATGCCTGGCCTTAGCTTGGCTTGTTTTTAGCCAGCTTTTCTTATCTTAAATTATCCTGTCTGTCTTTTGCCTCTGGGCTTTTATCTTTCTCTCTTTCTGTATACCTTTCATTATTTCTTTCCCCATGGCTTGCTGGGTGGCTGGTCCCTGGTGTCCTCCTCTCTTCCTTTTCTTGTTCTTCAATCTCTCTTCCCAGATTTCTCCTTCTATTTATTTTCTTTGCCTGCCAGCCCCACCTATCCTTTTTCCTGCCTTGCTATTGACCATTCAGCTTTTTATTAGACTATCAGGTGTTTTAGACAGGCACAGTAACACAGCTTCACAGAGTTAAACAAATATAACATAAACAAAGGAACACAGCTTAAAATAATATTCTACAACAATGTTGCATATTCTATGTAAAAATGGAAAAAGTTATAAGGATTAAACGTGACAGTTAAGTTTCTGTATTAACCTTGTTTATCCCCCTAAAAATCCTGAGTGTGAAACGTCAGCTGTGTGCTCTGAGTCCTTCGTTTCTCATTGCTGTCTACTTTGAAATAGGTTTGGCGTGTTTGGTGATGAGAGGGTCGTTCCCCGTGATACGGAGTTTGGCAAAGACTTTCTCTGCTCGCTGCCCTGAAACTGAGAGACTTAGGTTCCAGCCCCAGCCCCTGCAATTCTTCGAGAGTCAGTAAAGAAATGCTCACCTTCCCTGAGAGCTGTCTGTCCTTCTGCAAACTAACCAGGAGGTGTTGGATAAATCAGACAAACGAAATGAGAAAGCTGGGAAATGCTTCTCTTGGAAGCTTTAAAAAATAGGTTCAATATTGTTCTAAACATTCACAGAGTACAGACGTGAGGGCTACCATAAATGTGAATTTAAAGCACACTTTGTCCGCAGATCTTCAAACTGTGGGCTTATATACAAACACTCCTTTTATTTTTGAGATCACGATATAACTACACCATTTTTCCCTTTCCTTTCCTCCCTCCAAATCCTCCCATGTACCTCTTGCTCTTTTTCAATTCATGGTGTCTTTTTTCATTCATTGTTGTCACATATATATTATTCCTAAATACAACCTACTCCTTCTGTATAATGTTACTTGTGTGTATGTTTTCAGGGCTAACCGTGTGGTATTAGATGACCAGTTGGTGTACCCTTCCCTGAGGAAGACTGTTTCTCCCCCTCTCGGCATTCCTTGGTTGCCTGTGGTTCTTTGGGTAGGGCCGAGGCCTTTTGATCTTTCCCCTGTCCACCATGGGGTGTCTGTTGCTGTTGTCCTTGTTAGCTCACGTTTAGGCAGTCATGTTGGTGAGACTCTGAGTGTAACTTCTGACATGCCTAGGAAACACCATCCCTCAGCAAACTCCCGGATCCTCGGGCTCTGTTAATCTTCCTTACCCCTCTTTTGCAATGTTTCCTGAGCTTTAGGTGCAGGAGCTGCTTTATAGATGTCTCCACTGGGACTGGGTGGAGCCAACTCTGCACTTTGATTGGTTGTGTCTTTCTGTAATGGTCTCTGTCTGTTGCGAAGGGAAATTTCCTCGACAAGGGGTGAGGACTGGGCTTGTCTCTGGGTATCAGGACCACTGTTTAGAATGTTTTAGAGATCATGATGGTTTGGTAAAGCGGTGGTTGTAGGTTCTCCTCCAAGTCCCCTGACTTCACACCAAGTCAGGGTGACTGTACCGTGGTAGTTGTTGCTGTAGTTCATGGTGTCACAGCCAGACGGAATGGTTGTGGTGGCTTCCCTCCTTTGGAGGCTTGCATGGCGCCTTCTGATGTCACGAAAGTTAGTTCTCAGAGGGCAGGCATTCAGGCCCGTTCCCACTCTGGGGCCTCTGAGCCCTGTGTGGGAAGTACGTGGTGCTGTCAGCATTAGGGACTTCCTTCTACCTTCCGGGGATACCCAAAGGGCAACAGTACTAGACTGTGTGTTTTGGGAGTCTCTTAGACAGGCCTGATCAACAACCCAAAAGAGAGCTTCTCATGTTTGGTGTGTGGGGGTTCCCACTCCACAGAGTGGGAGGAGAGAAAGATTAATCAGGTGGCATCCTGAGTCTATTGCATGTTCTAAGCGATATTTGACAATGTTACTGTAAAGAATTAGTATTGGACAGCTGTAGCAGGATTCTTAAAAGTTCTTATTAATAAAATCAAACCCGAGGCCAGTTATTGGGGTGAATACTGGAAGGTCAGAGAGACAGAACAAGCCACAGCCACCTCACCTTGCCAGTTCCTCAGCTGATCCTGTTTCCTTAGACTGGAAGCCTCTGAGTCCTCATCCATAATGAATCTCAGCTGAACTGTGTTGCTCCAAAGCCTGAAAGCTTAACCAGCCAAAATGCTTCTTGTTTCTGGTCCTCACGCCTTATATATCTTTATGCTTTCTACCACCACTCCCTGGGATTAAAGGCTGGCTTTCTGGGATTAAAGGCATGTGTCACCATGCTTGGCTATTTCCAATGTGGCCTTGAACTCACAGAGATCCAGAGGGATTTCTATCTCTGGAATGCTAGGATTAAAGGTGTGAGTGCCACCATTTTCTAGCCTTTGTATCTAGTGGCTGTCTGTTCTCTGACCCCAGATAAGTTTATTAGAGTATACAATATTTTGGGGAACACAATACCACCACAGACAGCTGTGGTGATATGGGAGGCAGAGGTGGGTCCTTCAGTGGTCTCTTGAAGGGAGCGTTGCCCAGCGAGAAAATTTGTTTAAGCTTTATATGTGAATATATATACACAGACTTAGGTGTATTATAGGCTTTTTTAGGTCAGTAGGTCACAGTATGATTCCTTGTGACGTTTTCAGACATTCTTACTATTGTTTCCGCCCTCCGCCTTCTATATTTATTCTATATCCCTCGCTGTTCTCTAGTTAGAATTTCCCCTTCCCCCCATTTCCCTAACCAGATCTCTGGTACCCTGTTATTCTCCTCCCTATTGATCCCCCACATCCCCACCATGGCGACTGTCCCTTTCTACTTTCCCGGTTTCTGCGGGAACTCCAGGATATGTGCTCACATTTGAAGATTGGGAGCTAGGAGCCTCTGACGAGAGAGAACTTGCGACTTTATCTTTAAGGGTCTGGGTTACCGCACTCAATATGATTTTTTTTTTTCTAGTTCCATCCATTTACTGGGCTAGACTGTGGAGGAGGAGGAGGTGGCCCAAACAGTCCT
This sequence comes from Peromyscus maniculatus bairdii, assembly GCF_049852395.1. Classification (NCBI taxonomy): domain Eukaryota; kingdom Metazoa; phylum Chordata; class Mammalia; order Rodentia; family Cricetidae; genus Peromyscus; species Peromyscus maniculatus. The sequence continues at coordinate 76,992,305 of NC_134866.1, read as the reverse complement.
TTTCAAAACATCCTCACTGTGACAACTACTGTCTACAGCCTTTGGAATACATTTTCTTTTTCCACTTATTATAATACTGCTTCTTTCTGGCAAGGACAGGTCATTTGGGTTTGTCCCCCCCACCCCCCACGCAAACAAAGCCTCAAACATAAACAGACACTTCCCACCTCAGAAATCCAAAAAGTTTGGAATACTTCTGTATTAAAATTATGTAGTACATGTTGTTCAACAACTTTAAAAAGGAGCGCTGCCACCATATAGCCCATGGTAAAGGCTTTTACAGCTGCTTCCTGTAGAAGCTGTAATGATGTGGGTGCGTTGAAACGTTCCTGTGAAGCGAACCATTCTGACTGGCTACAGGCAGAGACCGCTGTGTGCTTCAAGTCCTTCATTATGGCAGCTCGCTCACAAATGACAGTGAATGACTCTCAGGTGCGACGCTTTGAAGACTTCGTCGGGGCTGGGAAGATGGCTCCTGTGGTTGTGAGGGCGGCTCATTTGGTCAGAGCAGTTGCTGTGCAAGCGTTAGGACCCGAGTTTGAATCCTTAGCGCCCACATAAAAAGCTAGGCATGGCCACCTGTGCCTGTAACCCCCGCATTGGAAGTTGGCACCAGGCAGATGCTGGGAGCTCTCTGGCCAGCCCAAAGGGAAGCTTCCCGTTCAGTAAGAGACTGTCTTAAGGGGTAAGGTTGAGAGTCACAGAGGGTGACACTGGAAGTCTGCCTCTGGCCTCTGTGCACATACATGTGCGTGCCTTCCTAACCCCCAGAACTAAAACAAACGCCTGTGTCAGAGCCACTGTTTTAGTCATGGTTTATTTTATTTTATTTTATTTTATTTTTGTTAAGGAAGCAATTTGCTTTTCAGAATATAATTTTCACATTCTCACCAAAATGCTTTATGTTTTTTGGGTATATATGTATTTTAAAACATATTTAAAGTAGCCTGTGAGAGGCACAGAGTCCTTGCACTCACAGATAGGCACTAGGGGGACTGGGAATGTTAAACACGCAGGGTTGTCTCTTCAGAGGGAGAGAGATGTCTGACCTGTTTCCACTCCGAAGACTGGAGTGGATGTGGCGAATAGCCTGGTGACCTTCCTCGCCAAGACCTTTATCATGAGCTTGGTTTTCTTTGTCTGTAGAACCCTTCTGTATGGAGGATGCCACATGTACTTTGCAAAGAGTTTCAAGGTAGTCACGTGTTAAGCATTGTTGCACACACAGAATTGAGTTAATTATCACCAGGAAATTTTTCTCATTAAATTGTGCTGTGCTTAAATATACATAAAATAAACTATTTGGGTTCAGACACTTGAAGTTTGAACCAACACTGGCTACTGAGTCATGTTGAATAGGATAGTGGATTGACACTGTGCTGGCCATAATGGTGGTTGTATGGGTGCACGCGCACGCGCACGCGCACACACAGACACAGACACACACACAGACACACACACACACACACACACACACACACACACACTGTGTGTACATCCATGTATAGTATTCTTTGACATTTTCATATATGTGTACAATGTATTTTTAATTTTGATCATAATTACATCCATTCTTATTTCTTCGCATTCCCCTTGGACCACTTTTTTGTTGTTGTATTTTATAAATAGACAAAATCCAGCCAGGTGCTTTGATGTACACCTGTAATCAAAGCACTCAGGAGGCCAAGTCAAGAGGATGAGTTCAGGACCAGCCTGGGCTTATAACTAAGACTCTGTCTTAAAAACAAACCAAGGACTGGGAATATAGTTCTGTGTCAGAGTGCTTGCCTAGAATGCCTGAAGCCTTGAATTTGATTCTTGTTTAAAAAAAAAATCTTGAAAATATGAGCTGAGTTTTGGAAGAAAAAATTTACAAATTATTTATTTCACTTTTTGGTATTATTCCTCCCTCCCAAACTGTCTCATATACCCCTCCTTGCTCTTATTAAAATTAATGACCTTTTTTCCCACTAAATTTTGTTACATACATATGTTTTCCTAAGAACATAAATACAACCTGCTCAGACTGTATACTATCACTTGTTTGTTTGTTGTTGTTATTGTTGTTTTTTGTTTTTGTTTGAGACAGGATCCTTCTATGCATCCCTGGCTGTCCTAGAACTCACTGTGTAAAGTCCAGGCTGGCCTCGAACTCACAGAGATCTGCCTACTTTTGCCTCCCGAGTGCTGAGATTAAAGGTCTGCGCCTCCCCTCCTGGCTTGTATACTGCTTCTCATATGTGTGTTTCCAGGGCTGACTCTTTGATATCGCATAAACAGTTGGTGTGCTCCCTCCTGAGGAAGCCTTGTTCTCCTGTTCCCAGCATTCCTTAGTTGCCTGTAGTTCTTTGGGTAGGGGAAGATACCTATATTTCATCTAGCATGTGGTAAAACCTCCACCCCATTTAATTTATTTTGATATATGGGTCTGAAACAGTTTTACTCATGAGGAAATACATTTTAGGTTTTTTTCTCTATTGTTTATGCTGTTTAAATCACTTGATCACCAAGACAGTGCATGTCTTTTGATTTTATGTAGAAATCTAGTTTTTCCTAGAGGTTTTCAGTAGAGGTTGCATATGGCCTGACTGTGAACACTACAAGGTGAAGAGCCACTGCTGTCCTGGTGCACGACAGACATAGTGAAAGCCAGGGTCAGCACTAGTGCACATGGATTCAGCTTTCAAAGTGCCATCTTGATAATTTGGAATTTGGCCGGGCTGTGGTGGCACACGCCTTTAATCCCAGCAGTTGGGAGGCAGAGGTAGGTGGATCTCTGGTCTACAGAGCGACAGCCAGGGCTACGCAGAGAAATCCTGTCTCAGAAAGATTCTCATCCAGGAGCCCACTCCAGTGGGTTCCAGTGGCACGGGGCATGGTGTGTTGAGAACAGAGAACGGGGTTGAGCGGCTCCCTCTTGTCAGGCCCTTGGATTATTCCCTCCCCCCCCCCCACCACGATGGTTGTGTCTCAAGATGACTCATGTGATCTGTGACCCGAGAGGTTTCTATGCTAGACTGTATATGAAGAATCAGGACATTTAATTTAGTTGACGTTAGACAAAGAAGTAAATAAAAATAGAGCTTTTCATATTCTTCCTTGCCAAGTGTATCCTCCGGGAATTGGTATATTAAATGTCACCGTTCCGAGTGCAAAGTGCCCGCCTTCCTAGAGCTCCCTGGGGTTGTACAGTGGGGCCCAAAGCCCAGAGCCAGGCGAACAGAACCTAGAGATGACAGTGGGGATCGGTGCAGCTTCGGGGTGAGGGAAGATGATGATGCCCCTTGCCTGTCCCAGTCAGAATTTCCATGTGATCCATTCTGTACTTGGCCCAACTTTTAGCTGTCTTTGTTCAGCTGAAGCGCCTTTGGTGAACCATAGCAGAGGGGTCAGTGAGAGATGGTGGGTCTTTGACTTCTAATCAGAAAGCCAGCTTCTAGGTGCTATTTTGAGACTGTTTTTATTCAGTATGTGTGCGTGCGTGCGTGCGTGCGTGCGTGCGTGCGTGCGTGTGTGTGTGTGTGTACAGCTTGGGAGTGTTAAGCACATTATTATTCTCCATCACCAGTATCCATTGCAGGACAGTTTTCATTGTGCAAACCCTGAACCTCGGCATCTGTTAAAGTCCATTAAACAAAACAGTCTCCCTTCCTTGCTGACGGAAACCACCTTTGACTCTCTCGGTCCCGTGTTACTGGAACCACAGGGCACTGCTCTTTCTGTCTGGCTCATCTCCCTGAGGACATGCTGCTGGGAGTCACCCAGGCTGTGTGGCATGTGTTTCTTCCTTTTTTCAGGTGGAATGACGTTCCATTGTACGTACACACCACATTTCATTTGCCTTCCTCTCTGCCCTCGACACCTGTGTGCTCTTGTTTTAAAGAGCTAGGCACAGGCAGACGGAGGCTCATGCAGCTGGCACAGAAGTTGGTTAGCTTGCCGGTGGGCTGCATGCCACTGTGATTATGTGGTCAGAATCTTTGGCCTCTGTGTCAGAGGCAAGAATGGTCTTATGCTCTCTGTGTTATCTGGGCAAAAGTAGATTAAGACCTTATAGCAGCCTGTTAGAGAATGGTGAGTTATGAGCAAGCTTTTCTAATGCTTATGTTGCCCCTCTGTGGCTTGTGGAAATATTCCCAATTCTGGGATAATCAGGGGAGTGTCTGAAGTGATAGGATTTCCTTATGTGTGGAAACTAATGCGAAAGAATAAAGGCGAGACTATATTTGTATGTACCCATCTGCATCATGTCTGTGTCATCACACACATAATTTGAATATTTATTTCCAGCTACTTTTTATTTTGCCCCAGGTACATACTGTATGTAACTTACTATGCCTTTGTGTTACAGTTATATATCTATCATTTGGACCATTTTGAGTATGTGATTCAGCTGCATTAAGCACACTTGCACTGTGTAATATCACCATCATCCATCTTCAGGACTGTGTTTTTATTTTCCCAAGTAAAAGTTGTGTATCTACTGGACAGTAATTCCAGGTCTTGGTAGCTTACGTTCTGCTCTCCGGCCCTGAATTTACATATTTAGGGACCTCATGTAAGTGGAATGACACTAGTGTTTTTTATTTTGTGATTGGCTTATTTCTCTTAGCACCAAATCTTTCAGTCTCGTTCATGCTGTAGCACGAGGAAGAATGTTATTCCACTGCGTATGTCTGCTGCATTTGGATTGTCCCTGGGCAGGCTACTGGGTGTTCAGGTTGCCTCCCCACTTTGGCTCTTGCGAATAAAACTGCTGAGTCCAGTGAGTCCATTTTCAGTTCATTTGTGTATGTATTAGATATCAAATTACTGATCATATGTTGAAGTTTTTGAAGGGCTGCCATTCTGTTTCCTTGTGGAGAACAATCTTATATAAGAGAATGTTTCTTTTCTATATTCATTTGTAAAGGGGGTGTTGGGAATGGACTCCAAGTGTTGGCTAGGCAAACACTCCACCTCCAATCTACAACCCTAGCCCATATATGTATATATATATATATATATATATATACACACACACATATATATATATACACACACATATATATACATATATACACATATATGTATATATATATATATATTAATATCTGTAGCTTTCTTAAGTATCGTACTCCTTCCTCCATAATGTTGATACTGAAATGTGGGCCACAGAGGACTCTGAGGGCTGGTGACAGGCTTTCCACCCTAACACTTATGTTGTTTCCCTTACAGATGCAGGAGCCATGGAGTTGAGCTGCGGTGAAGTGCCTCTCTACGTAAGTCCCTAAGCCTTGGGCTTCAGGTCCAAGGGGCCCCGTCCTAACTGGAAACCTTGTGACTGAAGTGGGGGAGAGAATGCTTTACTTACTACGGAGTAGAGGCCTTTAAAACACACGGAGCGGTACTGTCTGCATCCCGTGTTTTTATATAGCCTTTTGAAATGGCCTGGCTCCTGTTTCCAAATCTAGACTTTAGTTATCTTTCATTCAGTATTTTTTGAAAAGCTATGCAATTTCCAAATCATTTGGCTTACTTTTAAGAGGAATTTCTGGACATTTTATTTTGTGGCAATTTTCTGATAATAGCAAAAAGTTTTTCTTGTGTGCCTTGGAGGTATGCTTTTTGTTTTTTGTTTTTTTAATTTTGGAGGTATTCCTTGCTGATAATGGTTTTGGCTTTGATCATGAAATAGGAATTTAGAGAGTAAGTATAAGGTGTGTGTGGACGTGCCAGGCAGAGGACAGAAGTTTTCCACATGCCTCTGGCCTGTTTCTGAGAAGAGTTCTGGTGCGGTCTAAACCAGTTGTCTCCTTGCTCACAAAATGGCACCTGGCATCCTCTCTGCCTCCTTCCTTGGAGATGGGCCTGAGCAGAGGGTATGGATGTATGTGTGGGTGAAACAGTGGTTTAGAGCAGAATATTAAGGAGCCAGAACAAATTTAGTCAGAAACCTCAATTAATAAAAATATTAATATATTCATCTACCACCTACCACTACTCAGCTAGCACAGTCTCCCATCTTCTCCTGTTTCTCACTCCCTTCCACACACACTATACAGACCACCATATTCCCTGGACGACACAATAATAAAATACATGGATTTCTGACTTTTGAGTTACTCAAGGGTCTGTAGTTTTCTCTCCAGATTGTGACACGCAGGTTTTTAAATGTTCTCTAGGCCCTGCCATAATTAAATATAAAAAAAAAAAGATGGGCCTAAGACTAAACAGTGAAAGACTCCCCAGCCTCCTGCTGCTCACCATGTGGCTTCTTCTTTTCTGCACTGATCCTACCCTGCTCCCCCTTACCCCCCCCAAAACAGACAAATCCCCAAACTGAATCATGTTATAAAACCACAGGATCTTGTTGTACTTGCCATCCTCCTGCCGTAGCTGCTATGAACAGAGACATACTGGCCAGGACAGAGAAGAAGAAGAACTAATACACTTTTCTGAGGTACAAGATGTTTAAATGACCCAAGTAGGCAGTCACACCTTAAAATCTTTCTAATTGCTAAAAGTATACTCATTGAAACACAAGGAAATGCCAAGCAGTATTAAGAAAATAAGTCACAACCTCACCTCATATAGCTTTTGTATTGAAATATTACTATATCATCCATTCTAAGGTATAATTTTCTCCCTTTATTTCTGAAACTATCTCCTGGCTTTCACTCTGTCCTGGCAGGTCCTATCCCCGTGTATCTGTGAGCTTGGTCAGGTGGTTTATATTATTGTCATTTTGGTGTATACTTCATGAGATAATTGACTTCACTATGAACCGGCATCAGAAGGCAAAGCTGTTGTGTGCACAGAACGACATGGAGAGATCTCTGTGATGCATGATAAAATATGTGCATATGTTAATTTTAGAAGAACTCATTTGATGACTGTATAGTTCTATGTAACTATGAAACATGGCATTTGTAGTGAAATATAAAATGCATATTGTAACTCATGGTATCCTAGATTAAATGAATGCATTGAATATATTCGATATGGCCGACTCTTCATAGCTCTGTCTATAACTGCATAGCTATGCTGTGTCCTGCCCTTTTCATTTAGTATTTCATGTCAAAATCATTGCAAATGGACTAAAGCCAGTGTGGCTACTTGGCCACAACCAATGGGAAGCCAGTGGCATATATTATAATGGGAACTACTCTTAAAGTCCCAGCAAATGCTCACAATGCATGGGTACAGAGCCGGAACCTGTGCTACTGCTCGTTCCTGTGTCTTGGGGGAGTGACTCGTCCCTGGTCTTCTCTCATCAGATGTTTGTAAATACAGTTGTCATAAGTACTTCGAGGTGAAATTCCATCTGTTCTGAAGACAGGCAGAGTGTTTTCTTGCCATTGTTGCCTGCAAAACAAAGCATGGCCACTATTTCCACAGTGTTTGTGTTGAATTAGGGATTAAAAACAACGTAGAGATGACAGTGCCTGGGAGGATGGGGGGGCTCTGCACAGATACCCCAGTGCTATGCCATTGGGTAAAGTGCTTGAGCATCTGTGCATTTCATCTACACCGGGGTCCCGGAACCAGTGCACCATGGGTGTCCAGGGGTGAATGTGCTTGTGTCTGGTTTCTCCTAGTTCACTGGATTTTGGTATATAAACACTTACATTTTTAAAATGTATGTGTGTTGTATTTTGTACACACACAAATTATGGCTAGAGTAAGTCAAACCAATTGGAAGCCTGGTGTGTAATCTCATGAGTTCTGAGCCTGTTAACAGTTCGACGTGTGTTCTTCCAGGGGTCCATCTGTGTGCGTGTAGAATTTGGTCACGAGTTCTCTCAGCGTTTATTTTGGGCTGTAATTAATGGTGGTCAGTTGACTGTGAGGCATCCTGTCTCTTCATTTTGATGCTTCCCATGTGATTTTGACAATCTCAGTTGTTTTAACTAGTTCTCTTGGAAAAAATAACCCTGGTAAACTTTATAATTAAGATAGCCCTGCCCCCATAAATTATGAAGAACTCACAACAGATGTTGCCTTAAATTATACAATAATACTATATACTTTTTATTTTACTAATGCCTGTTCTTTTTTTTTTTTTTACTAATGCCTGTTCACAGGCATTCATATTTTTAAAATAAAAATTTAAATTTTAGTCACCGCCACAGTCTTTTTAAAAATAAACTAATTTATGAGATTTGCCTCAGGGAAAATTATATCATCTGGATAATTTGATAATTCCAGAGGGCAAAATGTTGATGGAAACTATTCCCTGACCTCTACTCACAGCTCAGAAAAAAGCACCTCATCCAAATGGGTCTTAGAAGGAATTTCTGATTCCTTTGACTGGGTCCTGGTTTGAATGAGTTCTTGTGATGTTCTTACGGTTAAAATGCTCCTGTGTTTCTATTTTGGTATCACTATGGAGAACTCTTTCTAAAGATGGTAGAGAAATGTTTTTATAACTCCTGATTATCTGTGGATATAAATATATGCTTTAAATTCCCCATTATTTTGTTTGGATCCATGAAGAAAACTTTCAGTTTTTGTCTTTTAAAAACTTTCTTCTTCTGTGTTTTTTTTTTCTTTATAGAACAGTGTCCAGGGCTGGATTGTTTTGTCTTTTGGGAAGATGAGAGCTGAATTCTGGAAGCATGTTTTCAGCTTAATTATGTTTTTGTTGTGTCTAGTTTCTCTGTTTCCCCCTTATTGCCAGCACAATTTTAGCTTCTATTATTTTTAGTTTCTACGTAGCATTTTCATGCTATGCTGACCTCCTTGTGTCCATGACTCTATGGAGCCAATCTTTTGTATTTTCTTTCAAGCACAAAGAAAGGACACAAAATTGTTTTCTTATTGTACTAGGAATCTATTTCAGAAGGAAATATGGATGCTATTGTATCTTTTGTTATAGGGGCTCATGTCTGTTTGCTTATCTTTAGGAAGATGGTTTTGCCCTAGTCTTAGTCAGAATATGCCTAAGCTTCGCCTCAGACTCAATCTAGTTGAGTTCAGTAAAGCCTGGTGGTCCACTTAGCCCCTGTTATGAGAAAAGAGAAACAGACGGTGGTCAGGTTTGAGGAGAAGCAGCATGACAAGACTGACAGCTGGGTGAGCATCTCCAATGCTGATTTGCGCATCGTTGGGAGGTAGGCATTGCAAATCCAACTTGCAGCCTTGGAACAGCTTCCTGCATCTGTGGGTGAAGGGCCCTCAAGCAGCAGGTCTGCAAAGCCAGGCTCTTTGTTCTCTACTGTAGTCTAGACTTCACATTCATCTTGAATTGTCAGGGGGTGTTGTGGTGTGGTGGGGTTCAAGCCAACAGAGGTGATGCTCAGGAGTGTATAAGTCTGCAGAGATGTAAATTAGAAGCCAGGCAGCCAACCCTCAGTGTTTATTTTCTGGCTGAAGATTCCTTTAACTCTGTAAATGCCGATCTTGGTACAGGAGAGAAAATATATGGATATCTGCTTTCCCGAGTCTGGTGTACTTTATGTAATACATTGAGTTTCAGTTTTATCCTGCAAAGGATGTAATTTTGTTCTTCTTCATGGATGAATATTGCTCCATTTTTAATCTATGCCATATTTTTGAAATTTATCCTTGCTAACGAGGACCAGAGCTGGCACTGTTTCTTGGCAATTGTGATAACGCCGTGATGGACATGGTGTACAGGTGTCTCCGCCGTTTGCTAACTTACCTTCTGCTGTACGTCCAGAGTGGCCCCGATGGACTGTTCAGTAGTTCCCTTTTTATAACAGGAGACCAGTAGGAGGAGGATGGGGGACAAGAGAGGAGAATGGCTGGATATGAGGCAGGTACATTCCACACACATATGAAAAATCCATATGGCTACTGAGACTGCTTGACTTTTAGAGTCTAAGAAAATAAGTCTTGTTAAGCAAATGGAATATAGTGATACAATGTATAATTGCATAGGCATGGGATTGAGTTGTGAGAGTCATTAGTTCACATTTTAGTCAGCAGTTTTCAGATATACTTAATGTCCAGAATTTTAGCCTTAATAGTCGTGATAATAATGAAATAGGGATTTATTGTCTCATTTTCACTTTTCAAAGTGGTATGTTAAATTTTTTTCCTTTTAACCTCACGTTTATAAGAACAAAACCCTTCACTTCTGTCCTTTCTCTGGTTTGGGCCAATCTGCGGAGGTTTTTGCAACATCTGCAGAGGTGCACTTGTGAGTCTTTGCTTGTGGACTCTCGCTTCGGCTTCCTTTCTGACATGCACTGGTGGACTTGGCTGAGGAAGATGCGATCGTTTCTCTCTAGGGCTGCATGTTGTACAGCTGGTCGGACCTTGGAGTTCTCTCAGGAGCTCATTGTCAGCTGGATCTAAGTTAATCTTCTATTCCTGTTGCATGTTATATTTTTATTTTTATTTTATGGGAGTCTCAGTATCCTACAGAAGGATGCTGGTTGTTCTGGGATCATTCCGTGTCCTAAATGAAATTGTAATGTGGTGTTTGGAGACCCGATCCATGCCTTAGGTGGCTGAGCTAAATCCTCCCTCATCAGCCTTTCCGATAGTCTGGGTCTTCTAGTTTATGATGTTATTTGGCTGAGTATACTCCCTGGGTCTTTGCCTTCTGTTGGGGGTTCTGAGGACGGGTCCCCGGGTTGTCGGATTGGACTGTTGGAGCCCCGGGGCCATTTCCTAGCTCTGGGAAGAAGCTTCCTACTGAGGCAGTAAGTGGCTTGATGGCTTTGTTCTGGCAGCACCCGGCAGACATCTCCTTCCGGACTCCCGCAGAGGCCCACCAACTTCTGGTTCCTGCTGAAGGAAATCCTGTCCTGAGGCCTGCCCTTTCTCCGTCTGTAGCTCTCTGTCCCCATGACTGGCTTCTCACGACCCTTAACACCCCCCATGCCTGACTGGCCTTGCTTGACCACATCATCAGGTAGTCTTTGTAAGGACCCCCTTGGAGGGTTTTGACCAGTTTCTGTCCCTTTGCTGATGAGGAAGTTAAAGCCCCACGGGGCGACTTGCTTCACCATGGTGACGCTGCTGACGTGGCGCTGTGCATTGCCTCCCCAGATTCTGTGCTAAAAAGCATAGTATGCATTTGCGTGGCACTTGTTAGTGGCAGATCTCTCGGTGATTTGGGGGTTCCCCACCTCAGTGGTTGATAAAGTACTGTCCCCATTGCTCAGTCACTAGAACTCCATTTTCTTGGGCACTCAAGGGTGCTGTTTGGGCCATTCCTGCCCTGCTGTCTTCCTTGAACTTCATGGTAGGAAAATCTCAGTATTTCTTGGTCCTTAAAGTGTCTCACATTTTTTGTTTGTTTGTTTGTTGTTGTTGTCCTCAAGGATAGTGGTAACTATGTCCAGGCAAGTCTTGACCTTCGGGAGTTCCTTTGCTCACAGAAACCCAGATCCACTAACTCTCTAATATCCCAGAAGCACAGACAAACAGAGATCCACTGGCAAACTCTAGCAAAAGCTTTGACTTAGAAACCCGATAGAGCCTCTCCATTAGCTTCATCTCTACACCGATTCCAAAATAAACAGGGCTTCTGAACGTTCCTCTCTACTGTCCTCACCGGCTTCTGGAGAAATCCTGAAGGGGAAGTATGTGGGGTCAAGGTGTGTGGGCAATGGTGTCTTTTCAGATGTGTGCAGCTATTTCTGGCTTAGAGAGTGGAAACCGGTGTGTGTGTGTCTCCTGGAGTCAACTGCTGGGCCGCATGTTTTATGCGGGTTTGTTCTCTGCAGATGTGTCTGCAGTACTGTCTGCGTCCTGACTTAGGCGTTTGGGCATCTTCCTGCCAGCTGCCAGCTGTTGGCAGTCTCTGCCAGTGTCGTTTAAGCCAGGCTGCAAGGAGCTCCTGTTCTCAGCTTAATTGAGCTTTCCCACTCTCTCTGTTTGGCCTGCTCCCCCCCCCCCCCCCCCCCGGCCCACTTTTATCTCTTTCCCTTTTCACCTACTTGCTTTCAGAAGAGGCACCTTCCAAAGTGGCACGCTGTAGCCACAGAGCAGAGAGGACCAGGGGGACCATTTTACCTTGCCTGGCCAGCAGCCACCCTGCCCAGCCCTGTGATATTTGAAAAGCTTTTGGGTCTATAATTACCAAGTGTCCCTAAGTCTACATCACTTCGCTTCCCTTATTTCAGTGACCGTCTTGCAATTTTGGGTAATGTGCACCTTTGCATTTTCAATAAATAATTCGATGCAACTGACTTGATTTTTGTTACATTTCATTAATTTTTTTCGTGTGTGTGTGTGCATTCCTGTGTACACACATGGGGTTGTCTACAGAGGACAATTTGCAGGAGTTGGCTACCTACTCCCACTGTGTGGGTTTCCACCTTGGAACTCAGGTCATGAGGCTTGATGGCAGGTGCCTGTACCCAATGTACCATCCTGCTGGCCTTTCGATTGACCTTCACATTTCATTCTTAAACATAAACTCCTTCTGAGGGGCTGTTTCAGGCCTGATGGTTTAAGTCTCAACACTGAGAACCTTGGAAGAAGAATTGAAATGTGAGCTGGTCAAAGTGTTTTATTTAGGTGTTCTAAAAAAAAAAAAAAAGCAGCTTTTCTGGAAGGCATGGTCACAGTGATGCACCTCCCCCTCCCCCCAGGTGTGTGTGGTTTAGAGAAGTTGTCTTAAGACTTCCTCTCCATGACTTCATGCAGTCTGGCTTTAGGTCTCTTGTTTCGATTGAAGCTGATCTTAGAAAGGTCATACGTTTACATTTTTCTCTTCTTTAAGCTGGCTCCCCCTCCCCCCTTAAGTCTTCATTTGGCTCCACATACTGTAATAGCAAAGAGTTGCCAGACCCTTGCCTTCCCCTAGTCTATTTAGGAAACGGGGAGAGGCAGACAAACAAAAATGAGAATTCCAGGTCATGCTGTGCTAGAGCATGGTGCTGCTCTGTTGGAGAATGGTGTGTGTCTCCGCGTGCGTACCTACATGTACACATAGGTGTGCGGCGACTGGAGTGATCCGTGCAGTATGTCCTAATAGGGGGGATCAGAGGGCACAAAGGTCCCAGGAGAGGGCAGCAACTTCCTGTCTTAGAGGAGCAACAGAAGGCTAGTGTGGTGGGTGTTTTGTGAAGGAGAAGGTAGGTTAGAGGTGGGCGGGGCCAGGTCAAGAATAGCTGGAGTTGTGGGCTGATACGGAAAGTGTGCATGTGGGCGCCATGGAGGATTTGCGTGCTCTGATTGATGCTGGAAAGTGACCCTTTGGGGTCCCTGACCTCCTGCCACTCCCATGCTGGTGTCCCAGGGCTGTGTGTGAGCTGCGTTTCCTGCCCTAGCTGTGTGGCTTTCTCCAGAGTCCTCTCTCCCCTCTTTCTGGGCCAGCTCTCCTGTTCTTATTCTATTGTAACCCCTCCTTGAATACACCCACACGTGACCTTCTTGCCCTGCCCTCTGCTCCGGCCGCCTCTTCTTTTTCCACGAAGTCTGTTTGCCATTATCACTTAGTTATCCATCCTTGACTTAAAACCCAGATGGTGATACTTTCTTAAAAGCATTTTTCAAGTTTCCCTCTAAAGTAGCCCCCTTTCCAGCTTCCCGATGTTTCATTGCCAAGCGCCAGTCTCCCAAGCATCCCACGTGAAAACCACTTTTTTCAGAGGCCCCCTCTGTGCTTGCAGTAGGGCCTCCTGGTACTGGGGCTGCCTACTTCAGTCCTGACAATGACCCCATCCACCTTTGGATTGCTGGTCTAGCCCCTGCAGAGTTTCCACATTCTTCGATTCTGCGAGGACGTTATTCTTGCCCCCAGAACACAGGCTCCTGGCCTGTGTCCACCTCTCCTCCTGCAGTCTGCTTGGACAAGGCCTGTCCTAGCCTCTCCAAAGCTGACTTCATTCTGTCCCCATCCGTTGTTTCCAGGGCTTTACCCAGGTCCCTCCTTTTCCATTCACCGTATCCTGACATCTTACGGTATTCTGTGCAGTCTTTCCGTGAGTGTTTGTTGATCGAAGGGAAGCAAACATGCCCTCTGACTTTCTATAAGACCATTTGATGGATGCCTGTGTCCCTGGGCGGGGGAGGGGATCCAGCTGGTTTAATAGCTGCTGATAATTCAAAATGGCTCTTGATCATCCGGGTGGGATGGTAGAAAGGCCACATACTAGAAGCTCTGGCCATACTGTGTTTTCTGGTTTCTCTCAAGTGCTATGTTTCTTTCTATCCCAGGGCCTCTGTGTGGCTGCTTCCTTTCTGGGTACACTCCTGCTTCCTCTCCTTTTGTGTGACTAAGTGTATTCCATTTCAGTGGAATTTCAGCTCAAATGTCATACCTTCAGGGAAGTCCTCTAGACGTACTCTATGCTTTACATTTTGAAGGAGTTTGCTGTTACCATCATTTCATGTAATTTCTCATCTACTAAATGTAAAAGCATCCAAATAGCAGAAGTTAAAATGATTTTGTACACAGATTTCCCAGGATTAGCTCAGTGCTCAGCACTTAAGTCATAAATGGTTCAGTTTAGTCCATCCCATATAGAGTGACCGAGGCTCGTCCTGCAGTGCTCCTAAGTGTTTTCAACATCTACTTATCCATGTATTTGTGTGTACTTGAGCCACAGTATATGTGTGGAGGCCAGAGGAAATCTTGCTGGAGTCAGTCCTCTCTTTCTGCCTTGTGGGGTCTTGGGATTGAATTCAACCTTGTGGGAAGCATCCTCATCCACAGAGCTGAGAGATGAGGATGGCTCTAGAGCTCTCTTTTATTGTGATTCTTGCATCTCTCTCTCTCTCTCTGGGTTTCCCCAGTAGGTATGTGACCATCATTGTTTGGGACAAGGACAGTCATTGTGTTTGTTCACCTTTGTATTCCAGGGACACAGAAGAACTTGGGGGAATCAGTCAGGAGGGGCTGTAATCAAAAGTGTCAGCAGACCTGATGATTGGGAGAAACATGTCCAGAGAGCTGACGACATTTCTGGTCACTGTGTGTGTGTACATTTTGTGAGGTAGACAGAGCCTTGTTGAGGACTAGAATTCACGAGAGAGGCTATCCCGTTAAAGGTCTGGGAACTCGCCTTCCCTAGAAAGTTCTTGCAGAATCCTCCGACTTGGCGAAGAGTCTTCGTGAACCATGTCACATGCACTTGAAAGAAAGATTTGTAAAAATGTGTGTGTGTGTGTGTGTGTGTGTGTGTGTGTACCTATGTCACATGTATGCAGGCACCTGCAGAGGTCAGAAGACGCTGTCAGATCCCCTGGGGCTGGAATTTCAGGAAGTTGTAAGCAGCTCAATGTGGATTCAAGGAAGCAAACTCTGGAAGAGCAGAGACATTAACTGCTGAGGCTTCTCTTGAGCCCCGTGTGTGCACTTCAAATAACGACAGCTGTTAGTGTTCTTCAGTAAAATCTCCCAATATTCATAGTTATTTTTATCCACAACCCTGCAAAAAAAAAATAAATAAATAATCAAGCTGCTGCCTTGCTGGTTTAGGGTATGGTGTGGTGTCTTACACTATGTTCTCTCATTAGCTGTTTCCCTAGAACCTCAGGTTACTGATTCTCGTCAGCAATGCTAAGTGACTTGCCATGACATTGGTGCTTCTATTAATTCACCGGATAGATTTTGCACGCCCGGTACTTAGTGAATTACAGGTGGGGACAGGTTATGAGCTTGTACCTCTTGAAGGGCTCTTTCAGAAAAGAAGAATAAAGTTATAAATACAAGCCTAGATAAAAAGTGAGCATTTATAATGAGAAATTATAAAAGCTGGCAAATTCCATAGGTTAGAAAGTCCTGATTCAAATTGCGTCTAGGTATTGACATGCATGCCCTCAGACATTCCAGGGCCACTGGGCAGGAAGAGGAGTGTCTGAGGGGAAGTGTATGGAGAGGAAGCAAACATTACTAATTGCAGTTGAAATGTCGACTCCTACCCTGCCCCCACCACCCCTACCACCTCAGAGAATAATTTAAATTTTTCCCTGTAATGTAATTCACACAGAACACTCTGAACAAATACCAGGTTACAAGCTCATTTCCCACCATCAGCTGTTGACTTCTGATGGCATCTGGTGGCCATCCAGCCTTGTGCACGTCAATATTGATCACGCTTTGGAAGCTGCTTATTTTTGCAGACCAAGAAAAATGACAGCTGTAGATACATTGCTCAGGGTCCTCCCTAGGGTTTGGAAGACAAAATTATGGACCAGATCCTCAAGACTTCATTCCTGCAGCTTGGTGACTGTCCATTTGCGATTCTAGCTTTACAGAGGCAGGGAAAAATGGGCTGTCCTGCCCTGGAGACCTCAAAGTTAGGTAATCATTACTGAGAGTGTTAGTCATGATCCACTCTGATAAAGGGCTGGATAGATAGACACTGCATTTGCTTAGGAAACAACAGGGAATTTAGAGAGTGCTTCCCAGAGGAGCTTGTATAGGGCTGGCTTTAGTTAACCGGAGAACCTCAGGGAGGGTGGATGTGCTGACTGGGCCAGAGGCCTGTAGGAAAGCAAGGATCGTAGAGGAAATAAACCACTGCACCTCTAGCTGTCACAGGGCGAAGTGACTTTGGAGTAGGTCTCCTGTACCTGAGTCCTCCTGTACCAAGTTCTGTGATATGCCACGTGTCCTTTGAACTCTTAAACTTAATAGGCAGCCATCATTTCTTTTCCAGAGGGGGGGGGAAGAGAGGGAGAGGGAGCAGGAGAGGGAGTGGAGTGGGAGAAGGAGAGGGAGAGAGAGAAGAGGAGGGGTGGGACTAGGAGAGGGAGAGGAGGGAATGGGAGAAGGAGAGGGAGGAGAGGGAGAGAGGGTTTTAAGAATGACTTTTTTGGTTGGAGTAGGGGGAGGGAGGAGGATTTAGGACCAGTTAGTTGCATGTGTGCACCATGCCAAAGATTGACGTGCTTCTCCAGAAAGACTTCCATGTGATCAAGAGTGACAGATTTGTGGGAGCAGCCTGTGGGTGTCTCTGTGGGTGACCTGGGTGTGGGAAGTCCTGAGCAGAGGGTGGGGTGATGGCAGGGACTTTGAAAATCAGCGCTACTAAAACAGAACCCACTTGAGCGTTTGACATGGTCATTTATCCTTTAGAATCTGTCTGTTGTTACTGAAAATGATTTTCTAGGATGGAGAAGCATGGCTTCTTGCATGCTCGTAAAAACAAATAACAAAAAGCTCATGGGGAATAAAATGAGGTGATTACTGGAGAATTCATTTTCATCAGGGATTTTTATCAGATGATGCAATAAGCTTACATCATTAAAGCATTAACTAATTTAAATATACTTGAATAGTCATAAGTTAGATTAAGACAATGTGTGAGTCAAGCAGGATTCATAATCTTCTACGACTTAATACTCACCATAAGATGGAGTGTAAAAGGGATGGTGTGTATTTTGGTAAGTAACTGAAAATGTTTGGCATAAATTGGCGTAAACTAGCCCACAGATAGGTGGCCTAAATGCTAGTTAATGACTATTTGCTGGGAAGGTCAAAATCATCTTTGACAGCAAGAAGTTGTGTCTTTTCATCTTGGCTTGCGACTTCATGGCTCTTTTCCTCCTTGCTTGCAGTTTTCAGTAGCCAATAAAGGTGCCGTAGAGAAGTGACTTGTGCTGTATATCAGGAAAGTGTCTGATTTGACAAAACCCAGTAGTGAACATGTAATGGTCTACAAAATTGTGTGTGTGAGTTTCGGTGTAGAGACTAATGTGTTTCCACTCAGAGCTCCCTGTGTCTTAGTATCGAATTGTAAAAGGTGTTTGAACATAGATGGAAGATGATTAAACACGCTCTCCCATAGATGATACTGTGTCGAGACCCCTCACCAGGGAGGAGGGGAAGCCTTCGGGAAGGAAGGGGGTCTGGGCTGAGACAGGGCAGGTGCGCAGTGAGTCTCTGTGTTTCCAGTAGAAAGTTGAAGTGAGTAGAAATGGGAAATAGTCACTGAATTACACGTGGTCCTGTGTTAATGAATGGGAACATGGGAATTGTTTTTGGAAACTTTTGATGGAGGACAATTGCCAGGATCTTTCATCAATGAGTAGATAAACTATGATATATTTGTGTATCTCCCTACCTTTCTTATACCATCCATCCATGCTGGCAATCACTGATCTCATCTTCATGTCTATAATTTTCTCATTCTGAGAATTTGTTTTGAGACAGGGTTTCCGTGGCTGGTCTGGAAACTCACAGTGTATTTCAGACTGGCCTCAGATTCATAGAGATCTTCCTGCCTCTGCTTCCCAAGTGCTGATATTAAAGGTACAAGCCACCCTGTCCTACTTGAGAATTTTACATAGCATGGAATCATTCAACATGTATTCTTTTGAGACATTTTTTTTCTTTTTCATCTAACACGATACTCACAAGAGGTAGCCAGTGTGCCACAGGTACCCGCACTTCATTCTGTTTGCTAAGTAGTGTTCTTTGGAATGAGTATGTGAGTTTGTATTATCCTGTGACTGCTGCAGGAGATTTGGTGGCTTGCAGGTTTGGGCTGCTATGGTCATGTGTTTTTTATCAACTTTGCTCAGATGTAACCTGCAACTCCTTGACATAAATGTGTAGAATTATGTTTGCTGGGGTGTATGACTGTATGCTTACTTTCTAAAGAGCTGGCCAGCTATTTTCCAGTGTGGTCATAGCATTTTGCTTCTTATTGACAGTGTGTAAATATTTGAGAGATCCCATTTCTTTACATCCTTGTGAAGATAGGAAGATATGATAGATCATCGTAGTCTAAAAAACCAAAACTTTTGCTTTGTTATTCTGATGGATCTCCTGCAGTCAAACAACATTTTAGCCATTTGTGTTATATGTGAGATGTATGCATGTGTACATGTTCCTGTGTGTGCATGGGCACGTGTATGCATGTATGTGTAGAGGAAGCCACAGGCTGACATTGGTGTCTTCCTCTGTCACACTTAATTATAGTTTTTGAGGCAGAGTCTCTTTCTTTCTTTCTTTCTTTTTTTTTTTTTTTTTTTTTGGTTTTTCAAGACAGGGTTTCTCTTTGTAGCTTTGCGCCTTTCCTGGAACTCGCTTTGGAGACCAGGCTGGCCTCGAACTCACAGAGATCCGCCTGCCTCTGCTTCCCAAGTGCTGGGATTAAAGGCGTGCGCCATCACCGCCTGGCCAGAGTCTCTTTCTTTCTGAACCTAGGGCTTGCTGTTTCTGATAGATTCAACGGCCAGTAACCTCCCAGAATCTCTCTGTTGCCTCCTGTGGATACCTAATAACACTCCTTCTAAGATTATAGATATGTGTATCTTTTCTACATGGGTGCTAGGAATCTGAACTTGGGTCCTCACTCTTGTGTGCCCAACCAATGGAACCATCCCCACAGGCCCCATTTTAGCTATTTATGAGCATACTTTCCTGGCATTAAGTTATTCACATGGTTACGCATTCATCCCTACCATCCATCTTTGAGACTTTTCCCTCTTCTCCATCTGGAACTCCTTATCCATGAAGCACTCCCAGCATTCTTAAGTCCCCCACAGCCCGTGGGAGCCACCATTCGACGTTTTAATCTCTGTGTACTTGATTCCTCTAAAGCCACTGATGTTTGGAGATTTGTTCCAGCCCCTGCTTTCAGTGTTTTGAGTAGATACCTCGAAGTAGAATTGCTCATCCACATGGAAATTCAATGCTTAGCTATTTGAAGACTTGCCAGATTGTTTCCCACAGCAGCTGTGTGGGTTCTCGCTCCACCAGCAGCACACAGGAATCCTATTTTCTCCATGTCCCCACCAACACCGTTTTTATGTCTGTATTTTGTTTTGCATGAAGATGTCCTGATGGGTGGGAAGTGGTGTGGTGTGCAGTTTGATGACGGTATTGCAGATGGTCATCCTTAGCATAGGGTGTTCTCACTAGAGTTCCTCAAAGCTTTGTATACTGGTCTTGGCCAGAAGGCAGGGATGCTATTCTCAACTTCTTTGTATCATGACCTGTGTTTGTGCCCACTCGGGGTGATGGTAGTGTTGCTTCGTTATCCCTGTGACATGATGAGTCTTTTTCTATCACTTCACAGATTTGGATAATGATTTGAAATGCCAGATTTCTACGTTGAGTTCAGTCAGCCATAGGTACTCTGAGCCAGTGTGGATGGGATGCCCTGTTCTTTAGTTTGAATCCACTGTGTATCTGTGTGTACATCAACACATACATTGATAGTCATTTGAATCCATTTGGAAAGCTGGTGTACAGAGCAGGGGTATGTTACAGTAATGATCGCTGTTGTAAAAGTCAGTTGCCTCACAGAAAACATCTCAGGGAAGCTTGAGCAGGCAGAGCATGAGACTATATATTTTATGGCTGTATTTGTGACATTTGGTCAAATTGCCTGAACTGTGATGAAGAGAAAGAAAACCAGTTTTTACAGTGCCTTTTGAATCTAACCCAGAGGGGGGGTGGTTTCTCCTCCTCCCCCCCTCCTCCTTCTATTCAGAATTCTCTGATCCTCCCCTTTATCTGTCTTAGATGTCTAGAGAGGAACCTTGGAGTCCTGAAAGACCTCTGTGACAAGAGACAGTCTAGCAGTCTCCTTTTGGAAGGAAATAAAGCTTCCAGACCCAGAAGCTGGCAGCCCCAGGATTCCTCGTGGAGGGGAGGAGGGGGGAGGTGATTACAGAGAACACTAATTTAGTCTGTGTCCACAGTACTCATCTGCCCCCATCAAGTCTCCAGAGAGGAAGGTGGCATGTTAAGCCTCTTTTCCTTCTAAAAGGAATTTCAGTCTTTAGAAGTTTGTCCTCTCCCAGAAGTCAGTCAGCCTGTCTCTCGTTCCCTCTCCTCTTTTCTCTGTGAGAAGACTACTGACCATTTCTAGGGGGCATTAAACTACTACTCTCTACAAATCACAGTGAGTTACTCTCTACAAATCACAGTGAGTTACTCTCTACAAATCACACTGAGTTACTCTCTACATATCACACTGAGTGTTACTCTCTACAAATCACACTGAGTTACTCTCTACAAATCACACTGAGTTACTTTCTACACACAGCAACAGTGTGAGTGTGTGGTGGTGTAACTACAGCTGGGGACCTGGAGAATGCTATTCAAGATGCATAGTTTGGTGAGGCTGGTAGATTGAGGAAGACTGTGGTACCCCCAGGGTAAATAAACAAATGTTACTATGTTGTTCTTATGATGGGAAAGGCTTATTGACAATGAAACTTCTGAAATCACCTAATGGATGACTGAAATAAATAAATAAATGAATAAATAAATAAATAAATAGATAGATAGATAAATAAATATTTGTTTATTTGTTTATTGGTGTGTGTGTGTGTATGTGTGTGTGTGTGTGTGTATGTGTATGTATGTATGTATATATGTACACAATGCTCTAGTAATACCATGTAGGTCCCAGGGATTGAACTCAGGTTGCCAGGCTTGGCAGCAAGCCTGTTTACTTGCTGAGCCATTTTGCTGGCCCAAATGAAAGGCTTTTAAAATGAAAAACTGGCTATGAACAGAGCCTAGCGACTATGACGAGAAAGTTGAGACATATCGTGGTATAATAACATATTTCAAGTCTGGAGAGAAAACTAGCTACCATGCAGGCTTACTAAGAGGAATAGCACCTTGGAGAGTTTCTGACAGCTGTGTGTGGTGGCACCTATGTGTAATCCCAGCTAGTGAAAATACAGGGGGAGGGCACTGTCCTTGGGGGTCTCTAAAAAGCCCACAGTTCACCTCACCTACGGCTGTTAATCACTTTGACTGGGAGTTTGTGACTAGCCAGTTCTGAGCAATGCAGACTCTTCTAGGGTGAACTTCTGGTGTATCCCACTCTCCAGCATGGCATCTGCACTATTGCCTGTCAGTGTTTCCTGGAGGCAAGGGAGAGGGCACAGGAAGTTCATACACAACTTGAGGAGGATAGACGGCATTTTCGTGGATGTGTTGGAGGATTTAAAATGCTGGAAACTGAAATACGTAGACATTTTAGCACCACGGTGCTTTGTGGCTGGTGACCTCTTTCTGATAGCTCTCAGTCCCATGAGCTGCTCTGTGTCTAGTAGATCATTTAAGACAGATGGAGGGAAGCAGCCGTCCCACTGATTGAGGATGAAAGATCAGTGTGCTGGAGAGAGAGGATGCCAGCTCCCTCATTCATTGCCACATTGTTTACAACAGAAAGATAAGAAAACAGCCCAGTGTCCATCAATAGATAAATGGATTTAAAAATGTGGTATAGAAAAACTATTCAGCCTTAAAAACAAAGAAAGAAAGAAAGGAAGGAAGGAAGGAAGGAAGGAAGGAAGGAAGGAAGGAAGGAAGGAAGAGAGAGAGAGAGAGAGAGAGAAAGAAAGAAAGAAAGAAAGAAAGAAAGAAAGAAAGAAAGAAAGAAAGAAAGAAAGAACCCAGAAGTTCTGTCATTTGCAACAACTTTGGATTTGGGACACCATGCTAAGTGACACAAGCCAGCCAGAGAGAGATAAAAAAGATACGGTTTATTGGCTGAGTGATGTCTCAAAGTCAAACTCACAAAAGGAGAGAGCCAGAAGGTGGTTTCTAGTTGTTCTCAGCACATAGAAATGATAGGGGCTTGAGGGAGGGCTACGGTAAAGTTTAGAGGTATCAACCTGACACATGACACCCCATAAACATATACAACTCTGTTCGCCAGTGTGCAATAAAATCGAAAAATAGAAAAATGGGAAAAGCAGGCGGAGGACACATACTCATGGGCAGGAGCCACCAACTAGACTTTACAGGTCACCTGAAGAGCCCCTTTGACTCTACTATCTGTAGATGTAACCAACCGTCTTATTAAATAAGAAACACAGAAACAATGTAAAAGAGAAAGCCGAGAAGTCAGAGCTCAGAGCTAAAATCTCACCCTTCCTCCTGCTGTCCCAGCTTCGCGAAAAGAGACCTACTTCCTCTCGGTTCGTATTTTTAAAGTATGTTGTTCTGCCTTCTCATTGGTTGTAAACCCAAACACATGACTGCCTCGTCACTGTCTGAATGTACAGCCCCCTAGGTCTTAAAGGCATATGTCTCCAATGCTGGCTGTATCCCTGAACACACAGAGATCTTATGGGATTAAAGGCGTGTGCCACCACCGCCACACTCTTGCTATGGCTCTAATAGCTCTGACCCTGAACACACAGATATCTATGGGATTAAAGGCGTGTGCCACCACCGCCACACTCTTGCTATGGCTCTAATAGCTCTGACCCCCAGACAACTTTATTTATTAACATACAATCAAATTAATATTTCAGTACAAATCAAAATAATATTTCAATACAATTAGATTACCACCACATTTCCCCTTTTCTATTTTAATAAAAAGAAAAAAAGCAAAAGGTTATGACTAACAAAAGAAAAACTATATACAAAAGTACAATAACTATATACAATATATACAAGTAATAAATACCTAAACAGGTATTTGACGAATCAGAGAAAATAATTCCATTATCTATCCTATTTTGATAATTCCAAGATGTATCTAATGTACTTTCTATCCTAATTAATTTTCAACTATAACTAACTAATCTTCAACCATAACTAACTAATCTTCAACTCCCTCAGAGACCCAAGAAGGGAATAATATTAGCTAACAAAAATAAAAACAGGAAGTGCATGCAAGCAACTTCCAAAAAAATTTTGTGAGTTGACAGAAACAGCCAGCTGCCTGGGCAGTCACCTGAGGTTTCTCCGCAGTGTTGGGGCATCATCTTCAGCCTATAGGCTTAGTGTATCTGACAGACTCATTTGTGAAGTAGGATGTACACAAGGTCAACAGTTCAACCTCACATTGGGTGAGAGCAGTCCACGTACCAGAAACACCTGAATTCCACTAGTGTTCTGTCATGATTCAGGATTTTAAATTCTGGAAATTGTTGACAGTTTTTTAATTCAGCTGTCCATTCTTCTTGGCTGTGTATATATGGCTTCATCTCAGCATCCCCTTCTTCTCCACATCCCTCTATTAAATGCCAGTCTACTTTTGAGAGGCATGAGCTTTCAGCTGCTGTTCCATTGTACAACAGAATCCATCGGCCCTCTGCCTGTTAAGCTGCCTTCGAAGAAAAGGGCACCGTACCTTTTCCGGATGCGAAGGCCACTTCAGGGATGGGGCCATATTGTCCTGGCCTCAGAAGATGCCTTTTGATAAAGCCATAACCACACTTGTTTTGGCAAGAATCAGTAGTCCCTTGTTTCGTGATCTGTCTGTCCATTTTGTCCTGTTGATTCGAGGATACTTTGTTGTCCAGTGGCTAACTTTTGCCAGAATGAAAGTTGACTCCATATGCAGTTTCTTCAATGCCCATATTTTCTCTAAAGTAGATTGGTACTGCCAGGAGCCGACATGTCTCAAAAAAGAAAAATTTTCTAAGTTATTAAAACATTTTAAATGCCATATTCTGTAGATCTCTGAAGGGTTTGAAGATGACCTGTCTAAAACATCTCTGCTCAATTTTTAAAACATATCCAATATGACTACAAGTTCTATGATAATGTCTAACTACTAGCTTTCATTTCTTTATATCCTAATAGTTGATAATAATAACATTCAAGGATCAGAAATTTGCATTACATTGTTAAATGGATGGAATAAATACAATTAGAAATATACATATAGCATTTTCTAACAATATCAGTTTCAAATTTGTGTACAATATAAAACAATTCAATCCAATGTAAAGTATTTAAAACTAGTAATTGTCTTTTTCTTTTCTTTCTTTCTCTTTTTTTTTTTTAAACAAGAACCTTAAATCTAATCTCCTTTGCTTAGCCTTTTTCCTAACCCTTGACAATAATTTGTAACCAACCCCCCTAAATACTGAAAATTATCCCAGACCCAGAACCCATTAAAAAGACCAAAAAACCACCTGCCCCACACCACCTCTTTGGGAATGTGGGCGTCGTATTCTTAAAATTGCTTCCTGCTGGGTATGGGCGAAGTTTTCTTTATCCTGAAAGAAAAATTTTAGGTTAATTGTCAAATTCTAAGAGAGGTAACTATATCCTTCACTATCCAGTCTGTGTATAATGCCAAAGTTCAGGGTTTATCTCAAGTCCTTATTCAAGTAGTCTTTGAGACTGGATCATCTCAGCTAGTCATCTCAAAATTGCTCTGAGCACCTTGTAGTTCAAAGCTGATCTGTGGATGATGTTTGTCAGCTTAATGATATTATTATTGTCCACGTGGAATTGTTGTTGTTGTGGGGCCCCATCTTCTTTCTGGAGACTTCAGTTGATATTAGGCCTGGCCGTGATTTCCTGCAGAAAACTGATAAGAGACTCGAACACAAAAACATATATATGCAGCTAGCCTTTTTTCTAGAATTAGTTAGTACTCTATGTGACCATTCATATCTTAACAAAGTTTAAAATGTATATATATATATTAATCTTGTAAATTTTGATATAAAATTTATACTTTGAGAAAAGTTTAAAGAATCAGAATAGAATCAAAGAGTTGAGATTAGTAATAGAATAGTCCCTTAATTAATTTTGCTTTTGTCCTGTACCATAGCAGAAGATGGCTCTTATTCTGGCATGATACAGGGAGTTTGCATTTTCCTTTTAACAACATGCTTGATTTTAAAGAAGGAGAGAGCCATTCTCCAACTCCAAAGTCAGCTTTAAATTTTAATTGAACTGGGACTATTAGAAAACCAAGAGTGTTAAATCTTTAGAGAAAAGCAGAAACAAACATTTAGGAAGACATAAAATTTTTTTAGATAATATATACCCATACACCGTTTCACTCTGTTTCTTGGGATAGATGATTTGTCCCTTTTCTTCAGTTGTCTCATTTGTCCAGTGTTCTTCAGATTCCTTAACCTTCATTCTCCTAAAAGACAAAAACAAAAACCTTTCCCCAAGACTAATTTTGGGGATGTTCCTTTTTGGCAAGTTATTATCTGATGAAATGAAAAGGCATGTTTTATTGATACAAGTTAGTTTAAATTGGATGTTCATGCTGGTTGATGAACTATCACCTCCTCTAATTAAGAGGTCTCTCTTGTTCAAATCGAACCTTTATCAATTTTGATGGTACCCACAGCTTATCTTCTCCTGTAGAAACAAAAGCAAAACCACGTCCCCAATGTAATACATACCCTGGTTTCCATTCTGAGGTCAGCACATCCTTAAAGTATATAGGCTGATTTAATTCCGTAGTTTTTTCTATTATCCAATGTCTCTCTGCAGCTGTTGTTCCTTTCTCATTGGCATTCAGAAAATTCAAAGTTAGAAGAGCATTATGCAGTCTATTTCTGGGGGTTTTTGTTACCCATTTCTGTTTATTTAGCATATCCTTTAGAGTTCTGTTTGATCTTTCTATAACTGCTTGACCTGTAGGATTATGTGGTATGCCTGTAATATGCTTTATATTGTAATAAGCAAAAAACTGTTTCATTTTAACAGAGACATATGATGGAGCATTGTCAGTTTTGATTTGTGCAGGTATACCCATGATGGCCATAACTTCTAGCAAATGAGTGATTACAGAATCAGCTTTTTCAGAACTCAAAGCAGTTGCCCATTGAAATCCTGAATAAGTATCGATAGTGTGGTGTACATATTTCAATTTTCCAAATTCTGCAAAGTGAAACACGTCCATCTGCCAGATTTCATTTCTCTGAGTACCCTTTGGGTTACATCCTGCTGGTAATGGCGTCTGATTGTAGAAGGAACAAGTAGGACATTTCTTTATTATTTCTTTGGCTTGTTGCCAGGTTATAGAAAAATCCTTTTTTAAACCTTTACTATTAACATGATGTTTTTTATGAAATTCTGAGGCCTCCAGCACATTTCCTATCAATAATTTATCAATCTCTTCATTGCCTTGTGCTAGAGGGCCTGGCAGACCAGTATGGGATCTAATGTGAGTTATATATAAAGGATGATTCCTTTTCCTGATTGTATCTTGTAATTGAATAAATAGTGAAGTTAATTCTGAAGCATCAGGGATAAATTCTGCAGTCTCAATATGTAACACCACTCTTTCAGCATACTGAGAGTCAGTTACTATGTTGAGAGGTTCTGAAAAATCCATTAATACCAACAGAATAGCATACAATTCTGATTTTTGCACTGAATTATACGGACTTTGAACCACTTTACTTAAATTTTCTGATTTGTAACCTGCCTTTCCTTCTTTGTTGGCATCTGTATAAAATGTACGAACTCCAGATATGGGTTTTTGCCGTACAATTCGAGGCAAGATCCATTCAGCTCTCTTTATAAGATCAATTCTATTGCTTTTGGGATATTTGCTGTTAATTTCTCCCAAAAAATTACTGCAAGCTCTTTGCCAAGGTTCACTTTCTGTCCATAATTTTTCAATGTCCTCCTTAGTTAATGGTACGACAATTTCTGCTGGGTCTATGCCTGCTAATTGACGAAGTCTCAATTTTCCTTTGTAAATCAAGTCAGAGATTTTTTCCACATAAGTTTTTAATTTTTTATTTGGTTTATTTGGTAAAAATATCCATTCCAATATAATATCTTCCCTCTGCATTAATATTCCAGTAGGAGAACGCCTAGAAGGTAAGATAACCAAAATGCAATCCAGCTTTGGATCAATACGATTCACGTGTCCTTCATGCACTTTCTTTTCTACCAAGGCTAATTCTTTCTCAGCTTCAGGTGATAATTCTCTTGGACTATTTAAGTCCTTGTCACCTTCTAAGGTTTTGAACAAATTAGTCAGTTCATCATTTTTTACCCCAACAATAGTTCGTAGATGAGAAATATCTCCAAATAATCTTTGAAAGTCATTAAGAGTCTGTAGTCTATCTCTCCGAATTTGCACCTTTTGGGGTCTAATTTTTTGTAGCTCTATTTTATATCCTAAATAATTAATAGAATCTCCTCTTTGTATCTTTTCTGGAGCAATTTGTAATCCCCAGCGAGGCAAAATTTTCTTTACTTCTTCAAACATTATTTCTAAAGTATCTGCATTTGAGTCAGCTAGTAAAATATCGTCCATATAATGATAAATTATAGATTTAGGAAATTTTTTACGTATCACTTCCAATGGCTGTTGTACAAAATATTGGCACAGAGTTGGGCTATTCAACATTCCCTGTGGGAGGACCCTCCATTGAAATCTTTTAACCGGTTGAGAATTATTATAAGTAGGCACTGTAAAAGCAAATCTTTCTCTGTCTTTTTCTTGTAAGGGTATTGAAAAGAAACAGTCTTTTAAATCAATAACTATGAGAGGCCATCCTTTTGGTAACAGAGTAGGCAAAGGCATCCCAGATTGTAGAGAACCCATTGGCTGAATTACTTTGTTAATTGCCCTAAGGTCTGTTACCATTCTCCATTTACCAGATTTCTTTTTAATAACAAATACAGGAGAATTCCAAGGGCTGGTTGATTCTTCAATATGCTGAGCATTTAACTGTTCTTCTACCAGCTCTTCTAAAGCCTGGAGTTTCTCTGTTGTTAAAGGCCATTGCTGGACCCATACAGGCTTGTCTGTTAACCATTTTAAAGGTAGAGCTGTTGGTGTCTTTGGAAGATCATCAGTTATTGTGCCCTGTTCTTGTATAATATGGATGGCTGGTGACCACTCATTAGAACAATATCTTCTAATATTTCTCTCAGTAACATGTGCTAGTTTATGATTTGTTTCTGAGATTGGAGGGATGTTAATCTGAGTATTCCATTGTTGCAACAAGTCTCGACCCCACAGGCTCATAGTTATGTTAGCCACATATGGTTTTAATTTTCCTCTCTGTCCTTCTGGACCTATACATTCGAGCCATCTTGCACTCTGTTTCACCTGAGATAATGTCCCAATTCCTAACAGTTGAACGTTTACCTCCTGAAGAGGCCAAGTTGGATGCCAAAATTCTGGTGCAATTATGGTAACGTCCGCACCTGTGTCTACCAGACCAGACAACAAAACACCATTTATTTTTATCGTTAATTTTGGTCTTTGTTCATTAATAGAAGTTTGCCAAAAAATTTTCTTTATGTTTTCTCCTGAATTTTCTATTCTCTCTGTTTCATCATTCTGACCAGCATGATTTATTCCAATAGGCATTTGGTTATTTAATCGCTCTCCAGAGCAGGCATTTCCTCTATGGCTGCCGGAAAGGTTTGAACTGGATTTGCACTGGGGGCCTGCCTGAGGCCCCTCTGGGAGTTTCCCGAAGACTGAGGCAAAGGATTACCCTGTCTGTCCTTTGTTGATCTACATTCGTTGGTCCAGTGTTTTCCCTTACCACACCTTCTGCATACTCCAGAAGGAAGGGGCATTCTGTTGCCATTGTTCCTTGAAGAAACATTGTTTCTGGAAATGACCTGTCTACAGTCCCTTTTCAAATGTCCTTGCTTTCCACATCCAAAACATCTAACACTCCTCAAACCTTTTGAAATTACTTCTCCTACCCATGTATCATCATGCTCATCAGCTTCAACATTAATTGTTTCTCTAATCCAATCTTCCATAGGTGCAGATCTTGCCCTTAATGGCCTGATTATTCTTTTGCATGCTGCATTCGCATTCTCAAAGGCCAAAGATTCAATTATTGCCTTACCAGCTTCTGAATCCGAGACCGTTCTCTTTACTGCTGAAGCCAGTCTTTGTAAAAAATCTGTAAAAGACTCTTTTGGGCCTTGCTTCACCTTTGTAAATGACTCAGATTTTTTTCCTGGTTCCTCAACTTTGTCCCATGCATTCAAGGCTGCCGTTCGACATAAAATTAGGGTTTGGACATCATATAAACATTGTGCTTGTGCTGAAGCATATTGGCCTTCGCCCATAAGCTGATCCTGGCAAACTTGTACTCCTTTATCCCTCCATTGTTTTTCTATGTTTTTAGCCTCCTCCTTAAACCAAGTCAGAAATTGAAGTCTCTGGCTGGGTTCCAGAACACCTTGTGCGAGGTCCCGCCAGTCCTGTGGTACTATCCTATTATATGTTGACCAAGTGTTTAACATTTGCTTTACATATGGGGAATGCATGCCATAAGATACTATTGCCTCCTTAAACCTTTTTAAATCCAACATTTCAATTGGAGCCCAAGTATTTTGTGTAGCCATTTGATCAGGCATCTGCTGTACTGTTACAGGATAAATTAAGGGTGACTGTGTGAAAACAGGCTTTCTTTCTGCAACCTTATGATCCCGACTTGAAACAACTTCACTGTTAATTTCTTCTGTCTGAATTTTTACAGGTTTAACAAGTTCTTCTAACGCTGTTATCCTGGCACTTAAATTGACTATCTTTTTAAATATTAAAATGTGGATTATTATAGTGATGAGGTGCATAATTCCACCAATACTAATATTATATAGTTGTTCCATTGCCAGACTGCCTAAAATTTCGAACAAAAACCAATTTTCTTCCAATGTACACATAAAACCCATTTGTTTTTTAATGTGGAAAAAAATTCTCTTTTAGATAGTTTCCTTTAAAATATCTGATATATTATGACTTACCAAATCTGCGTAGAACAGTAGAAATCCGAGGGGATTTTCAAAGCAGCCACCTAGTGTCCCAGGTGTAAATCCAGAGAGAGAGAGAGAGAGAGAGAGAGAGAGAGAGAGAGAGAGAGAGAGAGAGAGAGAGAGAGAGAAAAGAGAGAACGCACAAGAAAGCGTAGCCGGCTAAAGCTTAAATGCAGCCACGTGTTCCCTCTTGTGCCGAGTCAAGGCTTGGGTCTGGCTTCCTTAAGCTCCGACCACGTGCGTTGGCTTTACAGGCAGGGCCCTGTTCGGCAGGGCAGGTCTGAGTTGTTTGTAGCACCGGCTTTAGGCAAGCTGCTCACAGACCTAGGCCCGGGCTAGAAGTTGCTACCCGGACTAGGACGCCAGCAGCTCGGACTAAGAAGCCGATCGCCGCCGGCCGCCGTGTGCCGCCGCTGCCGCCGCCGCCGCCGCCGCCGCGGGCCGCCTGCCGCCCTTGCGGGAAAGCGGACCTGCCGCCAAGCCAAGCAGTTTTTAATGGATTCTTGTCACGTTGGGCGCCAGATGTAGATGTAACCAACCGTCTTATTAAATAAGAAACACAGAAACAATGTAAAAGAGAAAGCCGAGAAGTCAGAGCTCAGAGCTAAAATCTCACCCTTCCTCCTGCTGTCCCAGCTTCGCGAAAAGAGACCTACTTCCTCTCGGTTCGTATTTTTAAAGTATGTTGTTCTGCCTTCTCATTGGTTGTAAACCCAAACACATGACTGCCTCGTCACTGTCTGAATGTACAGCCCCCTAGGTCTTAAAGGCATATGTCTCCAATGCTGGCTGTATCCCTGAACACACAGAGATCTTATGGGATTAAAGGCGTGTGCCACCACCGCCACACTCTTGCTATGGCTCTAATAGCTCTGACCCTGAACACACAGATATCTATGGGATTAAAGGCGTGTGCCACCACCGCCACACTCTTGCTATGGCTCTAATAGCTCTGACCCCCAGACAACTTTATTTATTAACATACAATCAAATTAATATTTCAGTACAAATCAAAATAATATTTCAATACAATTAGATTACCACCACAACTATCCACTCCTCCCTTGGCTCTGGCCCAGCCAGCTTCCCTTATTCACTGCTCTTGTTCCCTTCACATCGGCTCCATGTCTCTCTCTCTCCAGTTATTTTTTTATGTGACATTGGATGTTGAGTGTTTTAAGCAGGTCCCGGTTCATATGGAGCAGTCAGAAAATGCTTGTTGACCAAATCAAGAGTACGTATTGCAATTAGAATCTACCTCCAAGGCAGATTCAGAGACCCACGACTAAACATTGGGCTGTGCTCCTCTGGGAGTCCTGCTGAGGAGAGGGAGGAGGGATTGTAGGAAACGGGGGGGGGGGCAGGAACATCATGAGAAAACCCACAGAAACCACTACCCTGGCTCATGGGAACTTATAGAGTCGGAGCCAACAACCAGAGAGCCTGCATGGGACCGACCTAGGCCCTCTATATATATGTGACAATTGTGTAGCTTGGTCTATTTGCGGGACCCCTTGGCAATGGGAGCAGGGGCTGTCTATCCCTGGTGCTTTGGCTGGCTCTTGGGAACCTATTTCTCATGCTGGATCGCCTTGCCCAGCCTCAATACAGGGGAGATGCTTGGTCTTATGGCAACTTGATCTGCCACGCTTTGGTAGTAGGGAGCAGGATAGTCCTTAAGGCGACAGGGTCGGGGAGACCCTGTGTCTGGCCAGTTTTAGGGAGTATGAGTCCATGCCCCTTCCCGGGTCATGTGTGTGTAGACCATGTGATCACCCCAGGTTGCCCTGCGTACCATGGCAGTGATTGAGGAACTGCCTAATGCTTGTTAGAAAAGTGAGCACAAACCAAGGGTTGCCTAGATACCATTGCCTTACAGCAGGTTTCAGGAGACGGAGCATATGCCCCTGTTTCCAGACCACTGCTTCACTGTGGGGGCGGCTTAGCCTAACTCTGGAGAGTGGAGGTTCAGCAGAGGATCCAGTGGCCATCATGGTTCTCCAAGACAGGACAGAGTTTGGGCACTTTCATCGCCTGGCTCACAGTCTTTCAGAAAAGCTCCTTGGCCAGAGGGACAGGAATAGCCCATCCCACGCTACCTGAGGAAGCAGATGAAATCAAGGTCATTGTCCTTAGCCTCTGAGGTAGGCTGTGCAGAGGAAGGCCATTCACGATAAGCAGGCTGGGACGCTCAACAGCCTTGACAATGATTCTGATTTTGCTGCTTTAAGGTTAACTGTTTTGCAGTTTAAATGTGTGAGTTTCAGTTCAAAACCATCTACCACAGTTTTACCTGACTTCTCACTGGAAGAGCTCTCTGGAGGGCATCTGGCTCTGAGCGTGCTTGCTGGCCCTGGTCCTGTGCCTGGCAGAGAGGAGGTGCTCAGGACCAGTAACTGAGGTCTTGCATGATGATCACATTCGGGAAGGTAACCTTTAGTCTTAGGTTTGCAGCTTTCACAGAAGGTCTAGATCAGCCAAAAAAGTCTGGGGAGTCCCCTCCCCTTCCGGCGAGACCGGAAATGATCATGAAGAGGAAATCAAGATGCTGTGAAGCACACAGCATCCCTGTGGTTTCCCCTTTCCTCCTCTGTTCCCTCTCCTCTCTTGCTGCTCCTGCCTGCTACCAGCAAATAGCATTTTCTGGGCATGCTCAGCAGCGATGTGTGGATGGGACCCTTGATGTGACTGGATAGGGATGTGTGCCCTGTGAGGACCTCCAAGGTAAGCTTATCCTGGGGTCCACAGCCTTCTCTTTCTCTATGGAAATTGGTGCCTGGGTTAGGATCTGGGCCTGGTCACTTGAAACGCTGTTTCATGAGAACTGACTCTCCCTGTTGGCCTGGGTCCTCTGCTGGGAATGTCTGGATTTTCCTGCTGCCCGTCACAGGGCAGTATTCATGCTTCCCTCTACATGAGCCCTTGGCTGGAGCTGGACTTTGCAGGTGATAGCCCTCTGGGGTCTTGCCCTTCCTGGTTGGTCTCATCTTGTATTATAGCTCCTGTGACCAGACCAGAGTGGAGAGGCAGGTGGAGAAGTCTGAGGTGTGGAGGGCGTTTCTGCCCTGTGGTTATAGTGCTGGTGTACACCTGTCACTGTGTAAAGAAACAGCGGCAGGAGATTAGCAGGTGGCTGTGTGGTTTGGCCACTCGAGAGTTTGGTGAAGATATTAGTTCTGCCTCTGTCCAGGAAGTGGCATTCCTCGTCAGTGTGGA
Organism: Peromyscus maniculatus bairdii; assembly: GCF_049852395.1. Classification (NCBI taxonomy): domain Eukaryota; kingdom Metazoa; phylum Chordata; class Mammalia; order Rodentia; family Cricetidae; genus Peromyscus; species Peromyscus maniculatus. The sequence goes on along the minus strand of NC_134866.1, from coordinate 76,958,740 downwards.
ATAGGAGGAGGCTGCACCATGGGCTGCCTGGGGAGGTGTAGCAGATAAGACCTCAAAGGGCCTTTAGAACTGAATCTGAGCAGAAATCGGGGAATTCCCATCTGCACATGTGAGCTTTGTCATGTGTTTGCTGAGCCGAGTCAGATATTCAATTTAGTCTAGCCATCCTTGACCAGAATGCAGAGGCAAACTCATGGGTCTTATAACTTTTTATTTAAAAAATGATGAGTTTTTTTTTTTTTTTAAATGAGATGGGGTTTTGCTTTCTTGGCCAATTTGTGCTAGACCCCTGGCAGTTCAAGCCAGCCTCCTGCCTCAGTCTCAGGAGTAGCTGGGACTTCAGGTATATATTAACTCCATGTCTGGCTATAGAAAGTTGGTTTAAACATAACATGTTTTATTCTCTTTGGAGAATAACTTTCCCCAATCCCAGCCCAATCATTAATACCACTCTAATTGAATAATAAAACAAACAAAAGCAAAGAGGATTTTTCCTCTTTCTGGAAAGAAAAACAAGCTGTATATCTCTGGGAAATGGCAGCTGGTGATATATTGTCTAGCCATGGGTAGGACTGTTTTCCTGACTCCAGTCCAGCACCTCAAAGTCCGTTCTGGTATCTGTTCTTTGTTTAAAATATTTTCTCTGACAGTGAAACTCTTGGCTATCATTATCTACAGTGTATTTAATTATTTTTTTCCCCCAACAGTTTGCTTGTTAAGTAGTTTTATAGTACTGCTGACCTGGGCCCCTGTGGGAATGTAGCCTTGCTGTTGGAGCACAGCTCACGGTCAGCTCTTCTCTGCTTCGAAGTCAGAACACGGCGGCTGAGGTCAGCTGCCTTCCTCCGCATCTCTTTCCAAGTGGCCAGGTCATACATTTGAAATACAGGGAGCGTCATTGCTACTGTCTGTATTCCACTCTGGATTCTCCCCCAGCCCCGGGTGGTTTTATTTTAATTATATACACTAAAATAAACTTTCCGTATTGGAGAGTTCTGTAGGCTTTGGCAAGAACAGCCTTACATCAAGCAGTTCCATCTGCTCTCTGGATTTCTTGTACCAGTCTATTGCAGTCAAGCCCGCTTCCTGTTTCCAGTGCCTAACAAGCGCTATTCTGTGTTTCTTTTCTTCCTTTCTTTCTTTCTTTCTTTCTTTCTTTCTTTCTTTCTTTCTTTCTTTCTTTCTTTCTTTCTTTCTTTCTTTCTTTCTTTCTTTCTTTTTTTTTTTGTTTTCAAGATAGGATTTCACTGTGTAGCTCTTGCTTCCCTGGAACTCACTCTGTAGACAAGCCTAGTCTGAAAATCAGAGATCCACCTGCCCCTGTCTTCCAAGTTCTGGGATTAAAGGCGTGCACTGCCATGGTCTTCATTTTTAAAGACTGTATTATATGCCAAATCAGATAATATGTAGCCTTTATGAATATGGCTTCTTGCACTTGTCAAAATGAATTTTGAGATTCATGTGTGTGTGTGTGCGTGTGTGCAACAGAGAGAGAGAGTGTGAGCGAGCACTGTTGCTTATGTCACTGAGTAGTATTCCCTTGTGTGTACACCACAGTTTAAATATTCATCTGTTGAAAGCCCAGATTTATAGACGAAGCTGCTTTAAATATTTACATTTCGATTTTATGTGAACACAGGCTATATGTGTTTATATTTATATGCACTTGGCTATAATATAGAGTTATGGGCTGGAGAGATGGCTCAGAGGTTAAGAGCACTGACTGCTCTTCCAGAGGTCCTGAGTTCAATTCCCAGCAACCACATGATGGCTCACAACCATCTGTAATGAGATCTGGTGCCCTCTTCTGGCCTGCAGTCATACATGCTGTATATATAATAAATAAATAAATCTTAAAAAAATATAGAGTGATATTGCTGATTACCATTGGCTGTGTTTTGTCATTACAGACGTTACAAAGCAGTTCTCCCAGGTGGCTGTATCCTTTAGTAGTTTCAGTGTCCACAGAGAGTGTGACTCTAGTTGTCCCACAAGTTTATAAGTTCAGTGTCGGACTTGCTTGATTTTAGCTATCCTGTGGGCGTGTGGTAATATTGTATTGTAGATGTAACCGTCTTATTAAATGAGAAACAGAGAGCCAGTTGCAGAGTTAAAAGCTCAAGAGGTCAGAGCAATAGCTAAGAGCCTTCTTATCACCCGCTGCCGCTGTCGTCCTTCCTCTCCACAAGAGACCTACTTCCTGTGTGTCTGTCCTTTTATTGACTTTCTGTTCTGCCTTCTCATTGGTTGTAAACCCAACCACATGACCTCCTCATCGCTGCCTGTCTATACAGACCTCCAGGTCTTCTATGGTTGGTATTGAGATTAAAGGCGTGTGTCTCCAATGTTGGCTGTATCCTTGAACACACAGAGATCTGCCTGGCTCTGCCTCCCAAGTACTGGGATTAAGGGCGTGTGCCACTACCGCCCAGCTTCTGCTAAGGCTTGCTATTAGCTCTGACCCCCAGGCAACTTTATTTATTAACATACAAATAAAATCACATTTCAGTACAAATAAAATATCACCATATTGTATTATGTGATCTTTTCTCTTTGAAATGGGGCCTGGTCCTGTTGCCCAGGTTGCTGTCCATCTCCTGCACTCGAGCGATCTCTGCACTAACCTCTGGACTATTGAGTCTGCAGCTTCCTGTGACCCGGCGGGGCTTCCCTTATCAGTGGGGGCAAGCACGGGTGACGTGCATAGCTGCCATCGTGTGCTTGCTTTGATTCCGTGTCTGTGGAGATTTTATAGCGGGCTGCTTGTTTTCATGTCAGCTTGTAAGTCTTTACATATTTTGGATACAAGTTTCTTTTCAGGTATATGATTCACAAGTGTTTTTTCTTGGCCTGCGGCTTATTGTTTTCACAACATTTGCCATGGTTCTTGATTTTTTTTTTTTAAAGTGAGTCTGGTTTAATGAGTTTATTCATTATTTTCAATTATTACACGTATTTTGTGTATCCGTAAACTGAAAGCGCGTGTGCTCCAGTGAGAGTGTGGAGGTCAGAGGGCAACCTTCAGGATTCAGTTTTCTCCTTCACCACGTGGGTACTGGGTTTGAACTTACGTTGTCAGGCTTAGCAGCAGGCACCATTGCTGGCTGAGCCATCTTGCTGGCCCTGAACTTTCCTTTTATGGGTCACGTCTTTGGTGCTGTATCCAAATACTTTTTGCCAAACATGGGATCCTACAGATTTTCTCCTTGTTTTCTTCTAAAACAGTCTACAGTTTTGCATACACATTGAAATCCATGATGCTGTGGAGTTACATTTTGTTTCACATGAGGTATGTACAAACCATCTTTTGAATATATATGATCTATTATTTCATCAGTGTGTTGAGAAGATCATTTTTCGTCTACGAACTGCTGTTGCAATGTATTATTATAAAAATATTACCTGCATTCAAAGACTGGAACTTTTGCTGGATTCCACAGCCAGAGTTAATAATACACCCTGAGGTCACTTAAGACTGCTGTCCTACCGTGTACTTGGCCTGTTTGTCCAACCTGCCTTTAAGTGAACAATGTAACAAATAACCTTACCTGCTTTGACTCTAGTTCCATTTTTATTAAAAAAAAAAAAAAAAAAAGGATTCTCTATAAGTACCCTGAGCACATTGTGCTTATGGAATGTAAGCGGAGAGAATGATAAATAGTATTGTTGGACCCAGGTCCTTTTTTTTTTTTTTGTACTGAGGTACAAGTGTAGATCTCTTTATTGCTGTTCACCTTTCTTTACCTCTCGGCATGATGGATTTTTTCTTTCTTCTCCATGAGTGGCTTGGTACCTATAGTACTGGGACCAGGGTGAATCCCACTAAAGCTTGCCTGACTTCCGCAATGGGCAGGGTCTGAAGTTTCCTGCAAACTTGGCCCAGTTAGCATACAGCTCTGCTTTGTTAGCCAGTGAGAAGTTGTTGAAGATAAACGTCTGGAAGGGGCACAGGTTTCAGTGAACTTTCCCCTGGAGTTCTCAGTATTCTTTATACACTGAAGGCCAGAAGAGTCCTCATGTAGCTACTAGAGCAGAGGCATGCTTCCCCCTCACATTCCAGGCTCATAACCCCGCTCATGGGCTGGCTTTTCTTTCTCTCGCTGTCAGGAGGAGACACAAGGCAATCAGTGAGTCGTATAGCACTATACCTTTGTGCTGAGCTCCGAGATCGTTGCTTTGTGTATTGATAGGCTGGAAATAATTATGTAAATATAAACACAATGAGCGTTGGTTAAAGAGGGATTTCTTTATTTTCCATTTGTTGTAGTATCCCCACATGTAATAACATGCCCTTTTCCACTCTTTTGCAAATGGAGGACATGCTATAATCCTGAGGGAATCAAATAATATTACTGTGTAGAGAGTATATATTTATGAAAACATTTAATAAATATTGCTATTATTTTAATTGTGAAAAAATAAACTTCCTATCAAGGTTTCATCAGGGGCCAGACTCATTGCCCAAGCAAACCAACAGGTCAGTTCCAGCCACATGGACGTAGCCAGCCATTCTTCGGGGACTGTTGGGTTCTCTGTTTTTTATGTCAGCATCTTAAATCATTCTTTGTTTCTCTTCTACTCCTCACTCCCTCTCTCACGGCCAACCTCCCTTCTTTCCTCTTTTTTTTTTTTTTTTTTTTTTAAATCTTCTGACTTGGTATTGAGGATCCAGGACCAACGTGTTAGATCCCAGTCCAGACAGCCTTCTTACTGACACAAGTTAACTTTGTCTCTTGGGAGTTTTGAAGAGTGCACCCTACAGGGACAGAGAATGGTAGGCAGTGAGCACAAGGATTGGAAATGGGGTGCCAGCATCCTTCCAGACTGCTGGCTTCAAGTCTGAACAAGTAGAAGTTTCTAGTAGTGCTGTCTGGGATATAGTCATGAGGCGTTTGTGAAGCTTACCACTTAGACGTCTGAAGAATGGAAATGTGTCATTTTTACTGGCCATTCTAAGTATGTATTGTGTATAAAGTCACCATGGAATTTTCATGGTGAGTTAAATGTTTTTTATTGTCTGGAGGGAGGGAATATGGATTAATATGGAGTTTCTGGATGGAAGCAGCCTTCCTCGGTTATTTGTCATGAGTCATATTTTGCTGTAGAAATACAGGGAAGGGAGGGAAGGGGGGCAATAAAAAAGTTAATGGATGTCTGTAAGCAGAAATCATTAGTTCATTAGTTCACCATCAGGGAAAATGAAGGAAGAGAAGAGGATGTACTGGCCTTGGATTTTAGCTGTAAATAAGATAGTCGACTTGGGAGCCCCAGGTCAAGCTGTCTTCCAGGGTTAAGCTGTTTGGCTTCTAAGTATCTTAGTTTCCTCCTGTGGATAAGGAGGGCAGTGGTTAGTAGTTGGCTGCATCAAGTGCTTGGGTCAGCATTGGGCACAGATGAATTATCATTATCTTTGGAATCAGTAAGGGAGATGATGGTCATTTGTGTAGAAAAGGATTAGAAGGGCAGAGAAATCGGTTTCTAAGTTTGCACTTAGAAACATTGGGAGATGGTGACATGGAGATGGGAGAGCTGATTGTCTGTCTATGTTGGGACCACCAAGTTTGATCCAAAGTTGAAGGTGTGAAAAGATGGTGAAACCAAAATTGATCATATGCCCAACTCCAAAGGGTGCTGAGCATTGAAATGTGACCACCACGGTGAGCTTGTCTGTCATCGGATTAGAATGCCTGGGAAGGTTGGTCCAAGGTCAGAAGAGACTGTGTGCAAATAAGGATTGTTGAGGGCCTGATCGTCCATGACATCATGTAGATGTCAACATCCGGGGATATTTCTTTATGTTTTTCTGTTTATGACTCCATGTGTCTGTGTGTTCATTTAGATAAAGTATATGTAGCTGTATGCACAGATCTGCACATAATATTTTTACAAATATGTATGTTCATACCACCACTGCCCTGATGAAAATTCAGAACTCCTCCAGCATCCCCAGGCTCTTTCACAGCCCCTCCCTGTCATTCTACTCCCCAAAAGTAAACATTTGTTTCCATTTCCATCATCAGAGATTAATTTCACAGAGTAAATATTTGAACTGAATATTTTTCTTCCTATCAAGCTAGTGTTGAGAAAATAAAATTTCTCAGACTATGAAGTCTTTACTGAGGACTTCATTATTGCCCTTTATACCAAGTAGCTGCTCCATGAGTTTTATTAACTCCTTATAGCTCAGATGGGAATCACTTCTCCCCTTGGGTGAGTCACATCCCTTACCGTAGAACTCTGGGTTAGGCAGCGTTAGGCAGGGCATAATGTCGATGGAAAAGGGCTGGAACAGAGACAGGAATGTTGCAGGGCCCTGCCATAGGAGCCCTAGTCTGGAGTCGGCACAGCCTGGTGAGCGTGGTTCCAGAGCTGGCAGAGTGGCCAAGGTGCTTTGCTGACTCCCTCCCATTGTGGCTTCCGGCAGCTCTTGTGAATAGTCTCTAAGGACTCTGAGTCTTTGTGTCGTTCTGTTCATATTCACAGCCTGGAAGGGGACAAGTGCTTAGCCTAGGTCACATGACTTCTAGGGACCAAGGGAGGAAATGCCCATTGTGAGGTAGGGTCTCTCCTGCCACCAGGACTCACAATGGGTGAGTCGCTCAAATAGGAAGGCAGTCTGGATGCCTTTCAGACAAAAGAGAAACAAAACAGATTTCCCAAGGTGAAGGTCCACACCATAATCAAGTTTCTCTTATTATTGTTATTTTTACTACTATTTCAATGGTGTTCAGAAACTATCCCTCACTGTAAAAGTGGATTTTGACTAAAGATTGCAGCACATTCTAATACCATTGTGTGTCGGATAGCAGATCCCAAGGGCAGCTGTCACAGTAAGCTGCTCTTGGGATATCAGGCTATTTTTGGAGCCCCTAACGGTTAGCCTTTAATGGGACTTTGTGTTTTCAAAGAAATTTGTTCTGGTGTTGCTGAATCTCAGAAAGATTATGCTGGCATTGTAAAGGAATTTTACTTGTCCTGTGACTGAGAGGTGATGAGCCAATCAGAGTTCTTTACCACACACTTGAGAGATGTCCCTTACTGGAGTACAGTAGGTCCCCCTACAATATGGGACATTTTCAGCTTCATTTTAAGAAGGAGGAGGAGAATTTTGTTTCTTTTAAACTGCAGATCTGAATTTGATCCACTTGCCCTTAAGACATTGTCTAACTACTTTTCTATTGCTGTGATAAAGCACCATGACCAAGGAGGCAACTTACAAGATAAAGCATTTAATTGGGCTTACAGTTCCAGAGGGTTGGAGTCCATGATTAGTGGGAAAAGGAGATGGTGGCGTGAACATCTGAGAGCTTACATCTTGATCTGCAAGTAGGAGGCAGAGAGAACCAACTCAAAACTGTCTTTTGAAACCACAAAGCCCACCCCCAGTGATACACCTCCTCCAACAAGGCCACATTTCCTAATCCTTCTCAAATAGTTCCATCAAATAGGCATCAAGTAGCCAAACATATGAGTCCATGGGGCCATTCACATGTAAACCATCACAGAAATTAAAAACTTCTCAGGGAGTGATGGATTTTTTTTCCTCTTTATTTGATAAGCTACCATCCACCAAATATCTTTATTTTCTAAATTAATCCTAACCATTAATTTCTTTCCTAAAGTAATGATACATTACCTGAGAATTCTTGCTTTGTGTGTTCTCATGAGAAGCTCTTCCCTCATTAGCTCTTCCGCTAATGGTCTAGAGACTCCTCAGACACAAACATCTGTGACTGTTCCAGTCCATGTTACACAACAATGTGTGGTGTCGGTGTAGATTTTCACAATCCTTGTGCGTATCTCTATATATTGTCATGCTGGAGCATGAGCCCATGGCCTTGTGCATGCTAGGCAAGCACTGTACCACTGGAGACAGACTCTTGCTTTGTAGCCCAGGCTGGCCTGAACCCATTGTGTGAACCAGGCTGGTCTGGAACTTGAGATCCTATGTATGACTTCTGCCTCCCTGATGGGATGTAAGGATACATCACACACCCAGCATCCACCATATGCTTTAAATCATCTACTTATAATACCTAATGCAATATAAATGCTGTGTAAGTAGTTATTATATTGTTTAGGGAATACTGGCAAGAGGAAAGTCTATCCATGTTTGTTGCGACCCAATTTCTTTTTCTTTTTCTTTCTTTTTTTTTTTTTTTTGTTTGTTTGTTTTTCGAGACAGGGTTTCTCTGTGTAGCTTTGCGCCTTTCCTGGAGCTCACTTGGTAGACCAGGGTGGCCTCGAACTCACAGAGATCCGCCTGCCTCTGCCTCCCGAGTGCTGGGATTAAAGGCGTGCGCTACCACCACCCGGCATGACCCAATTTCTTGCTGAATACTTTTCATCCCTGGTTTGTTGTTTCTATAGATTCCGAGCTGGAGCACGTGGAGAACAGACCGTATTGTCAATGCAAGGGCCTGAATTTGAGTCAGGCCCCTCTTTCCCCCATTATCCTTTTGTGTAGGATTTTGCGTATATCGCACAGCTGTTTTGGTGGGGGTTTGATTGTGTTTGTTACTTGGACTTGAACAAATCTGGGTGCAGAGAAGGCCCATCGCTGCTGTAACCAGGTCTCCTACTCCAAGCAGTGGGGTCCTGCTCAAGCTGTGTTTGCTGGACAGCACAGTGGCCCTGGGCAGATCCTCAGGTGGCCAGCAGAACAGCTTGTGTTTGTTGCTGTTTTCTTTGTTATGGAAACACCACCTCTCTCTTATGGGGCCAACCCCAGATGCCACAGTTCTTAGTGACATTCTTCAGGCTTGTTAGTGTATGTTTTTCTGGGTTGTCTATACGCATACCAGTGCTCAGAGATTAAGGTCCTTTGAAGGAGTACTTGGGGACGTGTTTGTCTCAGTTTATTGAATTTGGCTTAGAAGTACTTGGTTAAGCCAAACACTAAGTAAAAATTATGTGAGTTCTGAGTCTTAGGAGGTTCATGTTTAGGCGCTGAATCTTGTGACTCAAGTTCGCTAGTCTTCCTGTGTTCATCATTTCCATTTGTTTCTCACTGTAAAGATAATGCCTTCAGGGCCGGGGATATAGCTCAGTGACTCTGTGCTGTCTTAGTGTGCAGTGTGCCCCTGGTTCCATGCCCAACACTGGAAAAAGAAAAACAAGGAAGAGGGGTATTGCTATTACTGGCATGGCCTGTTTGCACACTTAACAAAGAACACATTCCTTCCTTGAGTAGTTGGTGAGCTTAAAGTATTGAAACAGAGGAAGAAGGATAGATTTTGAAAACTCCTCCACCATGGTGAATGCTCAGCTTTGTTAATTAGCGCCATAGACCGCACAACTCCATAATTCCAGTCCCCGGTGATAGTCAGCTTGTCAGTGTGGGGCTACTGATGCATTGACAAAACAGATGATTGTGTGTGTTTGCTTTGCTCTCATTGCGTAAGCCTTGCCCGAGGCCATTTTCTCCTTCTTTTTCCTTTCCATCTTATTCCAAATATCTCTTGGGGAATCTGCCTCCTGAATGGTTCATATTGCTTGGTTTGTTAGCCTCCCTCCTTATGTTTTCCTCTCTCAGTGTGTGTTTGCTCTCCCCGCTCTTCCTCGTAGCCCTGTCTGGCTAATCTCTTTAGAGCACATCAACATAATATTTGGGAAATACTAAAATGATGCTACAGCTCAGCTTGTGCGTACTGTAATGGCATGGGAGAACCTGTTGTGGTCCACTTGTGTTGGCTGTCCATCACTCCTTACAGTCTCATTGACTACCGCATGTCAGATGTCACACGTGGGAGAAACACAGAGAGAAGAGAGTTCGTAGTTTCCTGGACGTGACGCGGGAAAGAGAAGCGATGATTGTAGCTGTAAGCCTTGGCGAGTCTTGCCTGTGAGCTTATTTCTTGTTAGCAGTGAGAAGTAGCAAAGGGCTGTTGCCATCAATCATGGAAATGATAGCATAACACTGAAAACAGTCTTTATGGAAATGGAACTTGTCTTCTGTTTACTAATTAGCGGGATTATAGATCTCCTAATGCTTCATTCAAACGAGAAGCCATGTAATTTCTTCATGGTTTTTCCTAAGCAATATTTGGGGCTCCTGATCCCTGTGACCACTGGGTAGCCACTGATAACAAAAGGAATCTACTCTGATATTGGTGGTCTGATGCAGGGGTAGAAGCAGTTCCTTCAGGTTTTGTATATTCATTCAGTTAATAAAGCACATAGCCTCTCCTATATTTGCCTTCCTCCTGGGCTCCTTTCCAGGATGGTGTCTGCATGTATGGGGAAGCGGGGTGTGGAGATGGGGAGCTTTGGTTTCATGTTACCCCCTCAATGGGTTCCTCTATCCTTGCTCTTGTTGGGTTGTAAAATTCATTTTCTTCCAGTCACGTCAGAGCATGGTTGTTGTCTGAGCTGACCCTGCTTATACTTTTCAGTTCCTGCAGACATCTTTCTGGATCGCTGCACATCCCTATCACGCCTCCTGTTCATCTGTGGTCTGGTGGTCATCCCTGTAACCTCTGCTGACCTCAGAGCCACCTGCTCATTAGGCAGGGCCTGCTATTTGTTGATGCACTGCTGGGTGTATTTCTGGTGGGCTTCTGGCACCATCCATATCACACCAGAACTGTGGCTGGCTGGGGAAAGCTGTCTGCTCCCCTCCCCGGCCATTCTGCCTCCGTGTGTATAACCTGCCCTCACCACCTCCTGGAATGGTGCCAGAACAGCCTCCCTACATTGTAGCATCCACATCCCACACACTCCTGGACTGTTCTCTGCTTCTCTGGCCATCTTGGCAGCCTGGGCCCAGAAAAGGGCCACTGGGACTTGGGACGTACCTATTCTCATTTACCTGGGGACTATATTCCTAAATTCTAAATGCTTAACAAAGACTCATTAAATAGTAAGTCCACAGAAACTGTGTACTGGGGAAAGATACAGGCTGAAGAGTAGGCAGTACGGTTTCCACCATCAACTCTGATTTCAGCCTGTCCATTCATTGTCTCACAGGAAAATGGTTAAAATGAAGTGTGTTGTAAAATACATAGTGGTTAATGTAAATGTAATCATTTGGAAAATGGCAATGGCCCTAAGAAATCAGAGGTATGAGGAGTTTAAAAAACCTACAGATGTGTAGTTGGACTTTCTTTGGAGCACCAGCTCCCAAATAATGACTTGGAGAATTTTTATTAATTATGAAACTTGCCCTTAGCTTAGGCTTGTTTCCAACTAGCTCTTAAAACTTAAATTAGCCCATTTATATTAATCTGCGTTCTGCCATGTGACTTGTTACCTCTCCTCAGTACCATACATCCAATTTCCTCATGTCTGGCTAGCAAACTCACCCATGCCAGATTGTTCCCAGAGTTCCTGTCTCTGCTGGGAAGTCCCACCTATCCTCTCCTGCCTAGCTATTGGCCATTCAGCTCTTTATTTAAACCAATCAGAAGGTGCCTTAGGCAGGTGAGGAAGGACAGAGACACATCTTCACAGAGTGTACAAAAAAATCATCCCAACACAGATGTCCATTTTAAGACTGTCACTTAAGATTATTTTAGAGATAATTTTGCAAGGATGAGGTGGGTTAAACAAGGTGCAGGGATGTGGAAGTGGAGGAAGTGGAATAGGGGTTTGAGGGCCTAACCTCACGGAGACTGAGGACATGGATGGAACTGGGAAGGAATGGCTCCCTTTGAGACTTGGAGAAACACAGGGGGAGGGCTCATGGCCGTTGGACCAGGGCCTCAGAGTCAGCTTTCCAATGTTTAGACTTCTCTCCACTCACTGACCGCTTCTCACAAAAGGCAAATACTTGTGTATAAATGTCTCGGAGTCAATGTCAGCAGACAGCAGCGTGAAGTGCGTAGCCACCACAGCACCAGATGCGCCTACCTGTTGTCGTTTTTTTTAGCGGTGCCGTAGGCTGTGAAGGGCCTTGGGGGAACCAGGCCAGTTTCTGTCAGAGCAGCAGCTTCATCTGCATTGGGAATGAATGAATCTGCCTCTTCGCAGATTTCTTCATACTGGGAGAGGCCAGCTTTGTTCCGTTTGTCAATCCTTTTTAATCTCTTATTTGAGATGTCACGGCCATCATTCCCACTCAAGTGCATTCTGGGAATCTGGAGACCAGGAGACTGCTGAATCTGAACTTTCTCCTTCGTTTTTCCTGTTGGACTTGAGGGATCAGTCAAGCCTCAAGGCTGCCTTCTACGGTGTCCCAGCTCTGGTGCCCATGGGGACCACATAGTATGAACATCCATACTATGTCAGGCCTCTGTGGACACATGTTGGCCATCTCACATTGTTTTCCTGAGTCACTGCTTATATATTGACCCTCCTGTGGGCTGGGGAAGCAGGGCTACTCAAGGAGATGCGGTCCACAGATCCCACTGAACACACAAGGGGAGAAGACCTGGATCCCACAACACCTGGATTTGCTCTACTGGTCAGTGACGTTAGGGCTAGTTTCTTGCCAGAACTACTTCCACTTTGAACACTGTTGAGGCCTTTGTTTAAAATGAGTTTGAATTTAGCTTGTTGGGCTAGCTACTTTAAAAAAAAAATCTTAATTTTGTTTATTCTTGAGAATTCTCTATATGTATATGGTATACATAAACACATACATGTATATGGTATATATAAATATATACATGTATATGATATACATAAACATATACATGTATATGGTATACATAAACACACATGTATATGGTATACATAAACACACATGTATATGGTATACATAAACACACATGTATATGGTATACATAAACACACATGTATATGGTACACATAAACACATACATATATATGGTATACATAAACACACATGTATATGGTATACATAAACACATACATGTATATGGTATACATAAACACACATGTATATGGTACACATAAACACACATGTATATGGTACACATAAACACACATGTATATGGTACACATAAACACATACATGTATATGGTATACATAAACATATACATGTATATGGTATATATAAACATATATGGTATATATAAACATATCCTCCTGCAGTTTCTCTATCTCCAAGTCTCCCTGAATTCTCTGCAACATGGCTCCCTCCTGACTTAATGTCCTTTGTTGCTGTTGCCTGGTGATATAGTAAGATGTTTTTGATAACCACTAAATCCAGTTAGTTCTGCCTGTATGTATATGAGTGTGAGATTATCCTTTGGAACTTGGGAAATCTACCAGTGGCCACACATCAATCAATCAATCAATCAATCAAACAAACACGTGATTATTCCTCCCCCAGTACCTGCCAATTACCAATAGCTCTGAATTAAGAGATGAATTAAGGCCTGAAGGGCACCTCCTCCACCCGTGTCTGGAGTTTTTTGCTGGATTGACCTTGTATATATGACCCTAGGTAGCAGGAGTTTGTGAGTGTGATAACCCTGTCAAACCAGAAGACAGGGTTTCATAGCATCCCTCGACATCATCTTACTTTAACTTTTAGTTTAGAATCACCTCACTTCAAGATTGATTTCCTTACAAACTTGTGCCCTTTGCTTGGGAACTGTTTGTGAACTGTGTTCTCACCAGCCCCTAGCTTTTTGTCAGAGAAGGCCTGGCTGTAGCTCCCGTCATGAACTTGGGGCTGGACCTGTCTTAACTTGGAAAATTCTCTGCAGGCTGAGGCACACAGCCTGTTATCACACAATTATATCTGGGAACCCATCAGATAATGTCTTTTGTTGCTATTCATTACTAATTGACAAATAATTCACCAGTAGCTCACATACATGGCTGACCTAAATGGCCTCAGGGACATCAAAGCTTGACTCTAGCTCAAGTGAGGAGACCGAAGAAATGATTCACTGTGACTGTGTAACAAAAACTCTCTAGAAGGAAGGGAAAGAGGAAAAGAGATAAAGAGTGGTCTTGAATCTCCTCAATAAACTACGATACCTTGTTGGCTCTTTGTGCGTAAACCTTTTTATCTAATTCTTGACTTAGTTGGAATGTATGATTTCTTCTTTTTTAGACTCAGAGATACTATAAATGGCATGTGTCATGTAGCCCAGGCTGGCGTCCAGTTTGCTAAGTGGCTGCCTCTGGTCTTGAACTCCCTTAAGGCACACAGAGAGTGTTAATGGCTTGTGTCAACTTAACAGCTGCTTAAGTGATACCTTGGGACCGGGGAGTCTAGGACAAAATAAAGGAGGGTGTGTGTGTGTGTGTGTGTGTGTGTGTGTGTGTGTGTGTGTGTGTGAGAGAGAGAGAGAGAGAGAGAGAGAGAGAGAGAGAGAGTAGATAGAAGGAAGCGCCCCAGTGCCCTTGGTTTGGAGCCCAAATGAGTCTCCACATTAACATGTTTCTTTCTTGCTACACACACACACACACACACACACACACACACACACACACACACACACACACTTTCCCCCCATGCTTTGTTCATCTTTTAGGGAGACCGTCTTTGCTTTGAGTAGAACATGAAAATAAGGGCTGTAACTTGCCTTACTCCTATTTCTTGTTGGACATTTATTACTGATGTAAACTTACAAGTGGTGCTTACTAGTTTGACCTCTAGAAAACCCTGTTGAGAAGCAAGCAGACAGATGTCTAGTTTTTGATAGATCATCGTTCAGAATTTCAGAAGAAATGAAGATGTACACAACATGTGCACGTGGTGGGGAGGGCGGGATATATCTTTATTCATAAATATTAGCAAATGAGGCTAAGTCTTACAGTAGCCATTCCTTGGTGAGCTGGTTGTTTTTGTTGGGAAATTGTTATTTATTTTTTTACTTTATAAGTGTATGCACACACAGGCACACACACAGGGAGGTTAGAAGTTGATGATGGGTGTCTTCATCATTCACGGTCCACCTTATTTTCTGAGACAAAGTCTCTCCCTGAACACAGGGACCACTGATTCGGCTAGGCTGGCTGACTAGCAAGCCCCACAGATCGCCCATCTCCACCTCCCCACTGCTAGGATTACAGACACCGTGACACCCCGCTTTTTATTTGGGCGATGAGTATCTGAACTCAGGTCCTCAATAAGCTTTTCAACAAGTACTCTACCAGCTGGGTTACCCCTCTCCCAGCCCCAAGAAACATGGTTTAATAAGTCAATTAGAGTAGTATACCCGACTCCCCACTTTTAAATGTAGGTTTCCATCATTTTCTCCCATTTCTATTTATTTATTTATTTATTGTTTGTTTGTTTGTTTGTTTATTTTCTTTGGTTTGACTTGTTTTTTGAGGCAGGGTGTAAAATAGCACCATCTGGCCTTGAACTCTGTGCTTAGCCAAGGTTAGCTTTCTTTCTTTTTGGTTTTTCTCTGTGTAGCTTTGCACCTTTTCCTGGAACTCACTTGGTAGCCCAGGCTGGCCTCGAACTCACAGAGATCCACCTGGCTCTGTCTCCCGAGTGCTGGGATTAAAGGCATGTGCCACCACCGCCCGGCAAGCCAAGGTTAGCTTTCAACCCCTTCAGCTCTGATCTACCTGCTTCTACTTCCCAATGCTGAGACTATGGATGTGTGACACAATGCCCAGCTGAAATGTAAATAGTCTTATTAAAAACCTTAAAATTAACTTAATGTCTGAATTGGCTGACATGTTCTCTTTCAAGAGTATCAGTTTGCTGGGCAGCCTCTCTTCTGTCATGTGATGTCTGTAGTCCGTCCAGATGCTGGTCCCGAAACCCTGGACAATCCTTTGAAGACGTCTACAGACAGAAGATGTGCAGATGCTGCGCAGTCATTTCTCCTGCGCCTGTCCGGGCTACTCTTTCATGCTCTCCATAGAAAGCGGGTCCCACACTTTCCAGTGGGAGAAAGAGAAGGTTTCTTTAGGAGAACACTTCCTTGCTTTGTACAAACTACTTTTCACATTTGTGGTCTCATTATGACTTTATAGTTCGGACAAGGATTCAGTTATGACCTCTTTGTATGCACCTTCAAATGAAAAACGAAGAAACCGAAAGAACCAGTTCCCTGTTTGGGTCAAGAGAAGGTTCCTTGCTACCAGATCCATTCAGGACAGTAGGGGTCACAACCCGTCTGGGGGTCCAATGACCTTTTCACAGGGGTTGCCTAAGGCCATCACATATTTACATTGCGATTCATAACAGTAGCAAAATTACAGTTATGAAGTAGCAATGAAAATAATCTTACGGTTGGGGGCCACCACAACATGAAAGCCGTATTAGAGGGGTGCAGCATTAGAAAGGTTGAGAATCACTGATTTGAGGAGGAGAAGCTGTTTGCATCTCTACCATCTGGCAGGCATACTTTTATAATACCATAAAGGCATAGAGAGCAACTTAAGTCTGAAATGAGATGGACCAAAGCAGCCTCCTCATGACCACTCAGTCATGTATGAGTTGATACAGAAATGCTTTGGTAGAGGCAGAGGGGGACTGGCAATGTTACTCTGGCCAGAGCCCTGGCTCCTGTAGGGACTCTGGAGCTTGTACTTGGGGGCTGACGGTCAATAGCTTCAGTCAGTGGTCCTCATCTTCAGAACTTCCTCTCTAGCCCTGTGATATCTCTTCGTGGCAACCAGTGGCCTACTGAGGTTTGACACCAAGTCTTATGTAATGTACACATCACTATTAAAAAATCCTCACATCAGGCTGGCAACAGGCCTTTAAACCTGCACTCGGGAGGCAGAGGCAGGGGGGTCTCTGTGAGTTCGAGGCCAATCTGGTCTACAAAGCAAGTTCCAGGACAGGCTTCAAAGCTACACAGAGAAATCCTGACAACTAACAAACAAAAACAGATAAACTCCTCATATCTCTGTCCCATTCCTTCACAATCCTGTACCTACTATGTAAAATTCAGATAAGCTTTTATAAAAAAATGACCCCCACTCTTTTCCATAGGAAAATTTTGGAAAAGAATTTTATAGACCCCAATATAATCTAGGTGGGAATATACCTTTAGTTCTAAAGGGTGATTATTTGTAAAAGGCAAATTCATTAGTGTACAACTTACATATAATACAATTTACTCTTTTAGTATGTAGTTCTGTGATTTGACAAATGCTTACTGTCCCATGGTCAGAACTGCCACCAGATGTTGGCTATACCCATTATCCCCAAGAGTCAAGGCCACGCCTTCTCTAACCCTGCTCCCACAACTGGTGATCTGCTTTCTTCTTGAAACAGATCTTGTGAAAAGGAGTTTTCCAGATCTCATATCCACAGAATCATACAGTATATGATCATTAAAGTTTTTGTCATATCCACAGGATCATACAGTATATGGTTGTTAAAGTTTTGTCATATCCGCAGAGTCATACAGTATATGTTGATTAAAGTTTCATTTTAACAACGCAGTATGCTGGAGATGCATGAGGTTGTTCCACACACATTTAACACCCTGCTCCTGTGGATTTCCGGGTGGCATGGCACTGTGTAGAGGTGCCACAGTTTACTCACTGGAGAATGCTGGGAATGTCTGCAGTTGCTGGTGAGTAGGTTAGGGCTGCTGTAGTCACCCGTAGGCTGTGTGCTAATCTAAGATCACACAGTGCTCTACGCATAAAGAAATGCCTGTAAGTGAGGTGTGCTGGTTGTAAGACAAGTCCATAAGCTATAAAAAGTCAACTGTTAGGGGCTAGAGAGATGGTTCAGTAGTTAAGAACATTTGCCACTCTTGCAAAGAACCCGGGTTCGATTCCCAGCACTCACATGGTGGCTCAAAACCATCCATAACTCCAGTACTAGGAGATCAGACATCCTCTCCTGGCTCCCGCATGTATGAGGCATGCACATGATGCACATGCATATAAGCAGGCAAGCATTCACACACACAAGATAAAACCAAATTTAGAAAGGACCACTGATACATTTATTTTAGACTTTGTGGTTTTATTTTCTTCTAATTATAAATGTGATGCATAGACAGCCTAGAAAATAAAACAAACAAACAAAAAAACCGCAGAAAATTATCAGGAAGCCTGAAGTGGTTCTCAGCCTTTCTAATGCTTCAACCTTTTAATACAGTTCATGTTGTGATGATGCTCAATCATAAAATTATTTTCATTGATACTTCATAATGATAATTTTGCTACCGTTATAAATTGTAATGTAAGTATATATGTGTTTTCTGATGGTCTTAGGTGATCCCTGTGAAAGGGTCATTTTGACCCCCAAAGGGGTTGTGACCCACAGGTTGATAACCACTGCTTTAAAGAAACCAATCACATGTATTTTCCATTTTCATTTAGTTACATCCTACGGTAACAAAATTGTTGCTATTTACCTATTTTTGTGACATATTTTTTTTTTTTTTTTACCATACAAGTGTTCTGTGTCATTAAGTATAATGATTGAATGCCTTTAAAATATCCACATTTAAATGTAATGATAGGAAACTCTTAAGGCCAGGTCACAAAGGTGAGATGTTTCTGTACAGAGATTAGCATTCCTTGGTTGTAGCCCTTTGCTCGTGCCCAGTTGTACACATCTCTCTGTTCTGTAAAGACTTTTTAGGGTCAGTTAGGGTTAATTTGTCCCATTGTCTTGTGGGAAATATGCTTTAGTTGTGAGCCCATGGGTAACAATAGAATGTTGATCTACTGAGCGTTATTTTTTCTCCTTGCATAAACATAATAGCTCTTAACAGTTCTTTACATGGTGAATATAAAACTTGTTCTATATTTGCATAGGAGAATCCATTTTTTAAATGAAATTAAGGTTAGAGATTGTCATAAATAATCAGCTAGTAACTGACAATTGTTTTCTTTTAAAATATACTCCTGCGTTGCTGATTCAGGGGCAGTGTCTATTGAAATAGAGTTTGTAGCTATCAGTGACACTAGCTGTTCTTGGGGGTGAAGTATGTTTGTTCACATGCCTGGTTTAAAGTGCTTGCACATGAGATGTGTTTTTCTGATCTGTAAAGAATGCATGACAAGATTTGGCGAGGCAAGAAGAGCAGAGCAAGGATCTGAGAACATGAAGGCTCCGCTGCCGTTTTGGATGCTTGGGAATTGTCTTCTTCCAGTTCTCAACTTCAAGACACAAGAAAGCATTACAATAAAGTACCTCCCAGTGTTTGCTTTCTCTCCCATCAGTAGTGAGCTTGTTTGCAAAGACCAGGCTCATGAAAAGATCGTGTGTGTGTGTGTGTGTGTGTGTGTGTGTGTGTGTGTGTGTGTGTGTGAATGTCTATGTGGTGTGATGTGATGTGTTTCCTCTAGAGAAAACTTGAAGTTTCTTTGGATGTTCTAGACTCTGAATTTCCTGTCTCCCAGGTCTGATTAGCCAACTTTTCATATAGATTCATGTAGTTTTCAACTTACATAGAGACTAGCTTGCCAATTTGGCTTATGGACACATACTACCTAAAACCAAGCAATAACAGTTACAACTTTGATTTTCTTTTAAAATAGTTGATTATAGGGAGTAGGGATGTTCAGTGGTTAGGATGGCATACTGCTCTTTCACAGCACCTGAGTTCAGATCTCAGCATGGCAGGGGCAGGGGGCAGGGGGCAGGGGGCAGGGGAGGCTCACAATCACCTGTAACGCTGCGTCAGGGCATGTGGTGCCATTTTCTACCCTCCATGGGCACCTGCAGTTACATGCACCGGTCCTTCCACACACCCACATACACATAAGGTTTTTTTTAATGTAAAAAATGTACAGCAGTTGATTAGAACTTTGTGGGTTTTTTAAATTTTAAATTTTCATATGATTATTTTATATGTATTGTAGCTAGAGTTTTCCTGCCTTGCCCACAGTCTGGACAAATCTTTGTCACCCGCCAGTCCCCCAGCCGCTCAGACCCAACCAAGTAAACACAGAGACTTATATTGCTTACAAACTGTATGGCCGTGGCAGGCTTCTTGCTAACTGTTCTTATAGTTTAAATTAATCCATTTCCATAAATCTATACCTTGCCACGTGGCTTGTGGCTTACCGGAGTCTTCACATGCTGCTTGTCATGGCGGCGGCTGGCAGTGTCTCTCTGCCTCAGCCTTCTGCTTCCCAGAATTCTTCTCTCTCCTTGTCCCACCTACTTCCTGCCTGGCCACTGGCCAATCAGTGTTTTATTTATTGACCAATCAGAGCAATTTGACATACAGACCATCCCACAGCAATGTATTGATATTCTGCCTACATGTCTGTCTCTACATCACTTTTGTACCTGGTATCTCTGCAGAGACCAGAAGAGGGTGTCCGATTCCCTAGAACTGCATTGCCGATGTGAACCATCTGTGCTGGGAATTGAACTTCCAGTTCTCTGGAAGAGCAGCCAGTGCTCTACACAGCTGAGCCATCTCTCCAGTCCCTGGTTTTCATTTCTTTAATTTTTATTTTTTTGGGAAAGTTTTTAAAGAGACTCTGGAACATGCCGTTCAGCTCGCTGGGAAATGAGGGGGCCTACTGGAAACCGATCTGCTCACTCACTGGCAGATTAGTTTGGTGTGGATGTGTAGCAGCATGGTATGTGATCAATTGACCAAGCTCAGTGGAGGTTGCCAGGAATAGGGCCAGCAAGAATTCTATGCTAAGCCTGTTTTAAAGCAACTGTATTTCAGCAGCTTTTCCAGTTTCTAAAGAAATGAGAGAAAGACGTGTTCTATTGAAGCTGCAGTTTGGTGCTTTTTAACTAAGCTGGGCATTACGAAAACAAGTAATGTCACCAGCCTTTTAAAGCTGGACCCCATGCCTGCAGACCACTGTTGTTTGCCCTCAATCTTGAGTGGTTTAATCTAAACACATCAAGTCCCCGCCTTGTTCTCTCTGCACCGAGAGTATCTGGGTCTGGAAATGAAAGCAGAACTCTTGTACAAGGAGGCAGTGTTTGCAAAAGCGAAAGTATGCAGAGAGTCTCCTAACGGGTCTAAGTGTGCTGAAGGACATTTGGCATTTAGAGATCTAGGAGAGCCATGGTGTTCGAGTTCTAAAATAAAAACAATAAAAATAATTGTTTTGAAAATCTAACAAAAACAACAACCCAGTTCATTAAAGTTTGGAGTGAGTTTCATTTTTTTTAAAAACTTTTTACAATTATTTAATTGTTTATGTGTACGGGTGTTTTGCCTACATGTCTGTGCATTATATATATGCCTGATGCCTGCAGAAGCCAGAAGAGGGTGTCTGAGCCCTTAGAAGTGCATGATGGATGGTTATGAGCCACCACGTGGGTGTTGGGAATTGAATCCTGGGTCCTCTGGAAGAGTAGCCTATGCTCATTGTTTAAAATTCACCATTACATTTTGTTTCCTTGCAAAAGTTTTAAAAATGGCTATGTTCTCATGTCTGTAGTCTTTCTAGCAAAATTACTAGAGAGTGTTTGGGTAGCTGTGGTGATATGAATGCGAGCCGTCTCCCATAGTCTTGGGCATTTGAACACTTGCTTTCGAGTTGGGGTACTGTTGGGAGGGTGAGGTGGTGGAGCCTTGCTGGGGGAAGTTCATCACTGGGACATTTGAAGCTTTGTGCTTTCAGTTTCCTGATCCTGCCACTGCCTCTGCTGCCCAGGGCCACGGTTCCCCACCAGGATGGTGCCATGGTTCCCCACCAGGACGGTGCCATGGTTCCCCACCAGGATGGTGCCATGGTTCCCCACCAGGACGGTGCCATGGTTCCCCACCAGGACGGTGCCATGGTTCCCCACCAGGACGGTGCCATGGTTCCCCACCAGGACGGTGCCATGGTTCCCCACCAGGACGGTGCCATGGTTCCCCACCAGGACGGTGCCATGGTTCCCCACCAGGACGGTGCCATGGTTCCCCACCAGGACGGTGCCATGGTTCCCCACCAGGACGGTGCCATGGTTCCCCACCAGGACGGTGCCATGGTTCCCCACCAGGATGGTGCCATGGTTCCCCACCAGGATGGTGCCATGGTTCCCCACCAGGATGGTGCCATGGTTCCCCACCAGGATGGTGCCATGGTTCCCCACCAGGATGGTGCCATGGTTCCCTACCAGGATGGTGCCATGGTTCCCCACCAGGATGGTGCCATGGTTTCCCACCAGGATGGACTGTTATCTCTCTGGAACCATAAGGCAAAATAAATTCTTTCTTCTATAAGTTGTTTTTGATCTTGGTGTTTGATCACAGCAGCAGAAGAGCAGCCATGTGGGTTGGTATAGCTGGGAAGGAGAAACTGTATTAGACTGTGTGAACAATGTCCCCCAAAGCCAGGTCTGTGGAAATAGAAAAATCTTTTTTTGGAGACAAAAACAAAGGAAAAAAAAAAAGAGTAATCTATGTGGGTAGTTTGTCTCCTTGGTTAGAGTTAGGGGGAACTGTGAAAAGATCTGTTGTGATCACGTTCTCTGTGAGAGTCCCCAGATATCATCAGCAAGAACAGAAAGGTGTTCTTGTTCAGCATGGGGCAGCATTGCCTTCATCATGGACTGCTGTGTGCGGGATTTCCCTCTGACAACAGGAAAGATCCTGGCTACTCTCTGTAAGCATGGCTGACGGTGGAGGAAGAGTCCATGTCTGGCCAGTTGTAGTTACTACAAAACAATTTTTTATTGTTAGTATTTTAGTTTTTATTGTCACCTTGACACAACCTAGAGCCGCCTGGGAAAGGGGAACTTCCACTGAAGAATTGCCTCAATCAGGTTGGCTTGCGGCCATGTCTTGATTGATGTGGGTGGGCACATTTCCACTGTGGCCGCATCATCTGTGGGCAGGAGAGCCTGGGCTGTATAGAAAACTAGGTAAATGTGAACCAGAGAGCGAGGCAGTAAGCAGTATTCCTCCATGGTTGCTGTTTGGGTTCCTGGCTTGACTTCTCCAAGCCAATGATGGATTGTAATATGGAAGTGAAAGTCAAATAAATCCTTTCCTCCCCAGGTTGCTTTTGGTCATGGTGATTGTTACAGCCACAGAAAGCAAGCTGAAATAAAGGCTAATAATTTTAATTGCTTCAAATCCTCCCCCCAATAATTCTCTCCTTTGGTTCCAGTTCCGACCCCCTAAGACATTGTGTAGTAACTCTACTCTGTCCTGGACAGCATCTCTCAAAAGTTTGCAAGGCACTTTCATACCCCCTCCCCCTCCACAAGTGTCTCTGGTCAGCTGGAACCCCAGCTTCAAAGTGTGGCTTTGAGGGTTGTTACCATGCATACTCTCCCAAACTGAGGCTCTAACGTTGTTAGCATGTGGTGTCCCTAATTGAGCAGAATGCTGCATTGATTCTGCTCAAGGCAGGAGGAAAAGGCCATTGTCACCTTCCCTCACCTCAGGCTGTCTTGCAGGGACCTAGCTCAATCTGGGCAGCTGCATCATGGGTGATGACCCAGCCTGGGCTGACTGCGTTCAGTATCTCCAGGTCCTTCCCACAGTAGCAGTGTCTAGCTGGACCTCTTCCAACCCCTGCCATACAGCAGAGCTGCCGTGACCCCGGTCCAGAACTCTCACTGATAGCCAAGTTCATCTTAGGACTGACCCTGCTGACTTCTTTTTTAATTTGGTGCGTTAGAACTGACCCTCCCAACCTTGTTTCTGGCACTGGCACATTTGATAAGAACATCTGTGCCTTCTCCGAGGCTGTGGGCAACTCTGAACACAGCACAGAGCCCCGCTTGTTGCTTGAAAGGTTTTCCATTCCTAAGATAATTACCTCTTTGTTTTACCACAGTGTAATAAGGAAATAGGCTCGTGGTTGATTAAATCAGTGGTCTCAACTGGTGGCTTTTCTTTGCAGCGCCTAGACAGAGCACCTCCTTCACTTCGCTTTTTTGAAAATTTGAAATCCAGCTTTTCTTTCAAGTCAGGAGGTAGCTAGATAGATAATTTATTTTCTCCCTCCCTCCCTCCTCCTCCTCCTCCTCCTCCTCCTCCTCCTCCTCCTTCTTCTTCTTCTTCTTTTCTCTCTCTCTCTCTCTCTCTCTCTCTCTCTCTCTCTCTCTCTCTCTCTCTCTCTCTGTTTTTGAAACAGAGTCTTACTCTATAGCTTTAGCTGGCCTGCAGTAACCCTTCTGCCTCCGACTTGATAGCGCTGAGATCAAATCTATTATCGAAAAACTACTTGTTAGCAATAATTTAAGGGACTGTGGATGTAGCTCAGTTGGTAGAGTGCCTGCCTTCCTTTCTCAAGGCTCTGGCTTTGATCTCCAGAGTGGCTTAAAACCATGACCCCGGGTGGGTGAGCCACTCCTGGAGTCCTAGCATTTGGGAGGTCGGGACAGAGGACCCGCAGTATAAGGCAGCCTCAGCTGTGCAGTGAATTCGAGACTCGCCTGGACTTTATGAGGCCAGTAAAACCTTTTAAAAGATATATTAGAATGATTGGGGACAGTACAGAAAATTACACAGTAAAGGCCTCTTTGCATTTACCGCCTACAGTGAAGCCAGGCCGAGACGCTAATGGGCAAGAAGCTAAGGAATGCTGTTCAGCCACAGAGAACTGAACAGCACCCCGTACTGAGCACAGTGGTGGTGGGAAGCATGCTGAGTGAGAAGGGTGCCCCTGGGGAGCCCTGGCAAGGTCACCTGATGCTGGTGCAGCCAGAGAACCCTGGCTCGAGTGTGTCTTCCAGTCCTGCTGCTTTCTGTGGCTATTGTTTCTGCCACCTCCTTGGTGTGCAAAAAAAGGACAGTGATGATGTGGGACAGTTGACCACAGTATGTGACCTTACTCCCAAGACGGAGTGAACATGTGCTGCTGGCATTTTGATACGTTGACAGTTAAGGACATGGAGAGTGAAAATGAGCAGGAAGTCAGGTGATGGCAGATATCCTAGACACTGTGGTGAGCCTCGTGATGGTCGATGCGTGTGGATCGAGGTCTCTGTTAACTTCCAGGGATTTGAAGAGTATGTGAGATCACTAACCTGCATAGCTGAATCTCTCTAAGGACTTGGGCACAAGACATCAAGAGACTCCCTGGATCAGCCTCCTGACAAGCTGCGGTGCCTTGGACAAACCATCTACCTCAGCTTCCTTGTTTGTCAAAGATGATAATAGATAATCCACCTCCCAGGATGGGGGGAGGGGTCAAGCTGAAAGCAGATGGTGTGAGCCTTGGCCAGCCAGGAAGTGGTGATCTGTGTTGGCTTGCGCATGAAGATGGCTGTCTGTGGAGCGTGCTGACCGTGTCCCCAGGACTGAAGGAAGTCTGTCTGTCTTGCCTCCCTAGGAAGCTGTCAGGCTACAATGCTCACCTCTGCTGACTGGCCCTTATGTTTAGGTAAATGCTAAATGAAGACTGAGCAATTCCCATCCCGTAGAAATCTAGAGGTTCTTGTCTCTAAAAGATGACCCTTCATTCTGTGGTCTTCATTAGAGAGTCACCTTGTATTTCAGTGCATGAGATGTGTTAAGTTTCTTATTTATTTAGGTACCCAGCATGTTCTGAGGGTGGGGCTGCTGGTTTTGATGTTATAGAGGCAAGTACTTCCTTTCCCTGATAAAATGTCCAAATTATAGTAAATAGTCATCCCCCCCACCGACCCAAATTATTCAAACTATTTTTGTCAGCCTGAGAGTTTCAGACCTTTCAAAAAAATTTTTTTTTTGTGTGTGGAGGCTTTAAATACCCATGAGCTATCGACACACACTAACAACAGTTTTAATCTTGAAATAGGAGTAAGCAGTGAGTGGAGAGAGGTCTGAATTTGAATCCCAGCTGTGACCTCATTTACGCCGAGGCTCACTTTCCTCATTTGAAAAGTAGGAATAATAGAAAATCCCATGAAGTGCCGCGAGGATGGTGTGTGTTCCTGACAGAGGTGTCCAGTTGCTGTCCAATGAATTTATAACTTAATCTTTGTTGTGGATTGTTTTACTGAGGTCCAATATCCATATTATTTGTAGCCTATAGCTTATGGCTTAAGGTTCTGTTTGTAGGTTTAAATTTTTAAAGTTTAAAAAGTATTGATGTATTTATTTAGTATACATGAGTATTTGCTTGTGTATATCTCTGTGTACCAAAAGTATGCCTGGTGCTCACAGAGGTGAGAAGAGAGAGTTAGCTCCCCTGCAGCTGGAGTTATAGATGGTTGTGAGCCAATGTGTGGGTGCTGGGAATGGAACCCAAGTCTTCCGCAAAACACCTAGTGCTCTTAACCATCAAACCATCTCTGCAGCCTCTGTTTGTAAAGTTTTAAAGTGAAATTTAATGAAATCTCAATTTGTCCTCAAATCCTGCTTCCTGCTACGTACTATTCTGTCCCGAGCAGACATGTCAGTGTCTACTTTCACAGAGCACTGCTTGAACAAAAATGCCTGGCACCTTACTAGGAAGAGATCTAGAAGCTTGGGAGAATGCCTGACAGGTTGACTGTTGGCCAGATAGGGAGGGAGGTGAGGAGGTAGAGGCCTGCAGCCCACCTTGCTGAATTCCACGTTACTCTTCGTCTGTGGGTGCCTTTGAGGCAAGGTGGAGGGAAAGGTAATCCAGTGGACTGCTGATGGCTACTAGATGCAAAATACAGCTAACATGGGTTACAGCTGCCTGACATAGGAGCAACTTGCTCCAAATTTGATTTGTTTAGGATCTAACAGTTTAGATTTTAAGAGAAAAATTCTTGAAATTTCTTGAATTAGTCACTTGTTTAGATCTTTCGAATTTCTTTTTCTAAAGTTTGTATTGAGTCTTTAATCAAACAGTTGAAAACATGCATCTCAGCTGCCTGACCTGGTGTTTTTTTATAACGACCTATGATCTGCTTTGATTTTTTTCTCTTTCTCTGCTTTTGGTATTAAAATAAAACAAAACAAAACTGCCTAAATCTCTTATCCAGAAATGTTTAAAGCCTGACAAGGAGACTCCATTTTAGCAACTGTGTGCTCAACAAAATTTAGCACATTGGGTTTCAACAGGAATGCTTTAATTTCTGTAATTGTTAGGAATGTGTTTACATTGACTTTAAGGAGTTTTGTGTGCTTTCCTTATGTGGGCAGAAGGTTGGGGATTGTAGTTTGGAAGAAGTGTAAAACTGGTTAAATAAATGTGAGTGTGCGTCCATCTGTTTGGAAAGGACTTCAGGTTCACAGTAGTGGAAGGGTCTCTTCAAGTACATCTTTCACATCCAAGCAGCATGTTTGGAGATGTGTGTTGGCTTAGTTGTGGAAGAATTGTTCAAGAGGAAGGGGTCTTGTGTACTATCGAGAGATCATTTACAGTTAAGGAAATAATTGAGCACCTCAGTACAGTCATACTCAATAGGCATCATAGGAGATTTTAAGAAGAAACTCATAGCTACTACCACTGCATGGTCAGCAGGTTACTATTTAAATAGTCAGTTTTGAAGGAATAGGAGGTATATGGAATGAGATTTATCTTACTTTCTGATAGGTAAGTTATAAAGCCATAGGCCTCCAAAAGCTTACTCTGCATGTGTTGGAACTTGGGTGATTTCAAGGGGTACAGGTTGGAGTGATGGTTAATCTTCATGGTCAGCATCTTAGGATTTATAATCACCATGGGAATGAATCCCTGGATGTGTCTGTGCGGGATTTTCCACATTAGGTTGATTGTGGTAGGAAGACCCACCCTATATATTGCATCATCCTTTCTGCAGCAAGCTTTCTTGTCAGACTTTGTTTGGACCACCAGTCCCCAAATAATGACATGAAGACATTATTAATTATGAAAGCTTGGCTTTAGCTTAGGCTTGTTTCCAACTAGCTCCTATAACTTAAATTAACTTGTTTCTGTTAACCTACATTTTGCCATGTGGCTCTTTGCCTCTTCAGTACCATGTGTCCAACTTGCTCCACAACTTGCTGGTGAAGTTTGAGTGCCTAGATTCATCCCTCGAGTACCTCTCTCTGTCTGGAAGTCCCGCCTAACCTCTCCTGCTGCTATCGGCCATTCATCTCTTTGTTAAACCAATGACAATGACACATTTTTACACAGTGTAGGAGTATCCGGCAACATCATCCCGTGGGTTGAGGCATTCATTGCTCTCTGCTTCCTGAGTGTGGATGCAATGTGACCAGCTACTCCCTGTTCTTGCTGACATAGCTTCCCTGCCATGATTAACTGTATCCCTTGGAACTGTAAGCCAAAATAAACTCTTCTTTCCTTAAGTTGCTTTGATAAGGTGTTTAGTTGTGGCAATGAGAGGAACTACTAATACAAGCAGACAGTGGTAATTGGGTCTATGGTCACAGGAATAGCTCTTATCCAGAGGAATGACAGCTTTCCTTTATGATATAAACAATTTTTTTTACTGATGAGGCTGCTTTTTTCAGTTCTCCTTACTCCCAAATGAAGGGATCCTTATGGCAGTATAACCTCTGTTGCTGTGTTTAGGGTAAATATACTTGAAATGAGAAGGGTGGATGAGGGGAGAGGGGAATGTGCTTTTGAGAAGCTTTCTGGGTGGGAAGATGTTATTTCACCAGTATTTCCAAAGTGAGTATGAGTCACTGTCTTCTCATGGTTATTTTGGTGTGTTTTGTTTTCAAGTATATTCTTCACGTTTGATTGAACTTGGCTTGAGTTAGCTCACACTGCCATGCCTTCTCTGCCTTAGATGTTCTGTGGGCTTCACCCATTTGATGAGAGCTTATGGTAGACATGAAGCCCATAATCAGACTATTCTTTTTTTTCTTGGACACTGCCTATAAAATACCTCCCAGGCACAGCTGTGTGCTAGAAATGGCTACCATGTACAGGTCTGAAAATCCATGGTTTTCCATACTCTTCCTCCTTGGACTGGTTGAAATGGAGAAAACACATTGGGAACTTAGAGCCACAAGATGGCAGGAACCTGGGTCCTGAACCACTGCTTGGAGCAGTTACCCAAACAAAATTTGCGTGGGACTGTTAGATGGTGTTATTGTGATACCAACAGCTTTCTGGCATCTCTGTAAACAGTGGCAGTGTCACCCTCTTACTGATCACTGTCACCGAGCTCAAGGAGTACCTCATTCCTCCCATCTCGTTCCCATGTTTGGGCAGCTTTTGATGTTCCAACAGAGTTTCCTTCACTATCCATTTTTATTTCCTTCCCTTTCATGCCATTCTTATTACTTTCCCTCCTGAATAAACCCCCTGCACACTTTGCCATTCTGATCTCAGCCTACCTGCCTGACTGAGAGCTCCCCTTGTGACTTGAGAGCATCCTTCGTGACTGACCCAACTGAAGGTGGCTCTTGGTCACTGGACCTCATTCCAATTGTTTCGAAGACTATTTTTAGATTTACAGCAAAATTGAGCAGAAGGAACAGAGATTTCCACGTGTTCTCTCCCTTCGCACGTGTGTGGCTTTTCCCATTACCAACACCCTTCACCAGGGCAGCATGTGTGCTACACCTGAAGAGTCACGTAGACAATTGCTGAAATCTATGAGGTATGTTAGCGTTTTCTCTTGGATGCTGTGCATCTCCTGAGCATGAACTGGAGTGCAATGATGCCTATGATTCCACTCTGGCTAATGATATCCTAATGACATCCACCATCACTCCGTGAATCACAGTCATAGCCAATGTTCATAATTGTTGACTTAACTGGATTTGAAATCACTGGAAAGACACACTTCTACATGGACCTGTGAATGTATTCCCAGAGAGGCCTCACTGAAGAGGGAATTTAGTGTTGGTGGTGCCATCCCATGGACTGAATACAAAGGAGAAAGGGAGCTGAGTTCCAGCAGGCATCTCTCTCTGCTTCCTGTCTGCGGGTGTGACATGACTGACTGCTTCAAGCTTCTGCCACCATGCCTTCCCACCATGATGCACTCTACCTTCAAATGATGCCCAAATAAACTCTCTCTCTTACTGAAGGTTTTTTTTTTGTTTGTTTGTTTTTTTTTTTTTTTTTTTTTGGGCATTTTGGCATAGCAACAAACAAAATAACTAAAACAATGACCTGCTTATTCACAATTTCCCTGCTCACTGGGAGCCACTAATCTCTGCCCCCCAACCATTTCCATAGTTTTGTCTTTTCCAGGATACCATATATTTGAAGCATACAGAATGTAGTCTTTGAAGATTAAGATGGGTACAGAGGGCTCCTATTGTGGCCATTGTTATTCTTATGGGTGCTAAGCAACTTCAGAAAACAATACACTGTTTTCACATTGCGGTTCCATACTTTACATATTTGATATTGAAACAGTGTCTCATGTGACCCTTTATATCTGGGTTTGCTTTAGTAATGTCTGTGTGGCAGGGACCCTGACAATGCTCAGTGTCTTCAGTAGGCACCTGCCATGGAATGGTCTGGAAGCCACCTCAGGTTTGTAGTTGACATTAGAAAAATCCGAATCTTGTTAATCCCAGTAGTCACAGCAGGAGTTAGAGGACGCTCAAAACCATTTTCATGTTTAAGTTAAAATGCTACCTGACCCACATGGCCATTTAATCATTGGATGCTGTAAGTAGTTGCTAGTAAAAGCCACTGGAGGGGTTACTCTCTCTGTCTGTCTAATCATCCATCTCCCTTTAAGAATGGCACGAAGGTTCCCAAGTTCTAAGCCCACCCTAAGCATCAGATCACTGCAGCCCCATTTGGCTGCTTTTTGCCCTGGTGGCTGCTGGAGCTGCTGTGGTCTGGGAGAAGCAGAACCAGATACCAGTGTGGTGTAGAAAATAGCTGTATCAGCCCTTTTAGGCAGAGAGAATCCCAATCCCAGGAGCTGCCTCAGTGATAAGCAGACAGAGCTCTGTAAGTGATAAGCACTTTGAATCCCCAGTAATAGGTTCCTCAGATGATGCAATAAGCCAAATTGAGCAAACTGAAAGTAAAGGACCAGGGTTAATCCAGGGGGTCTTGGGGGAAGAGGAGAAATCACATGGCAGGTCTATGGACCGGAGTTTAAATACCCTGTAGGCACAATCTTGAGGAGCCTCAGGGGAGGAGGCTTTCTGAGGGGCAGGGCTTAGAGGGGGGGAGGGGACTGAGATGGAGCTTCCAACAGAACAGAAAGGATGCCCCCTCATATCTTGCCTGGACTGATGTACTGGCTTCCTCCCAAATTTAACCTCTCCCTAGTCTGGTTTGTTTTCAACAAAACAACCAGAATGGTCCTTTCAACGCCACATCTTGTTACTTTTCTATGGCAAATTGGACTCACCAGCCAAGTCCTTTGGATGGTCTCCTCTTGTCTCTGACCTTGCCGCCTCCTCCTCCTCCTGTGATGATGCATTAGCAAGTTTCCTCACTGTTTCTCACAGTTACCTCACCTTGTTAACCTCAGGGACTTTGCTCCTGCTGGCCTTTCTGCCTCATGTGCTCTTTCATACCCACGTGGCTCTGTCCCTTGCTTTATTTAGGTCTCTGTTAAAATAACATTGTATTAGAGGCTCTTTCCTGCTGTCTGCAGTTCCGTTCCCCTTACCCATCCTTACCTTCCTCTGCATTGACGAACTTATCAGATGTATAATTATTTATTTATTGCCTGTGTCTCCCCACTAGAAGAGTTTGATGAGGGCAGGCTGTTTATTTTAGCCCAAACACCCAGTATATTCTCTGCATGTATCTTGAATACACATGGATAAATGACGACATTTAGTGCTGCCTCCTGGGAGGATCCTGAGCCAATTACTTACCTGCAATGTCTCTAGGGTTCACCGTGATCACTGAGGAAATGGAAGGATTATTCTTAACACGATTAACTCCATTCTCAGGCCTTTCTCGTTCAGCTCTCTGTGTCTGTGGCTACAGTTGTTATGATCACACTTCTGGACCTTGCACTGGAGTATAGAGGAGGGATGGGTCCCCCCAATTTACTGTGGCCAGATGACACCTTTGGGGAAGCCAAGATTTGGCATCTCTGTAGCAGGTCTGCTTTTTTTTTCTGGCTTAGAGCCTCAAACAGTTGACCTGAGTGGGAGATGGTGGGTGGGGGAGGGAGGAGGGGGGAGGGTAGATCAAGAGTGCGCAATGACAACAAGAAGGGGAATGTACTAAACAAGAGGCAGGAAAAGACAATGCTGGCAGTGGCGGCTTCTGAATGGCCAAGCTCGGCCGCTCCTGCCTGAAGGGGTGGAGAATGAGCTTGGGACCGTTCTCTCAAGGAGCACCCCCCCCAACCTGTGGTCTAGCTGTGGAGAGACAGACTTAGCCATGTGGTTAGTTGGGAAGGAGGACTTTGGAAAGGACCCTCACTTGCCACTACCAGGAAAAGAGACATTGCAAAGTGACTCTTTTGCCCTCAGTTCCTGATTTGTTGGTGCCCAAGCAGGGGCCCATTTCCTCCCTGATCTCTCTCCTTATTCCTTCTTAAGATTTCCAGGCCCCGGTCCCTGGCAGGCTTCATATTTTTCTCCATTTTCATTAATCATGCGTTCTCCAGCTCCAGGCTTTGATTCCGTTCCTTGCCGGCTGCCTCTTCCAGCTCTTTCTCCCTTCGATACCGTCATCCCATCCACTGCTGTTAATTTCTACTTCCTATCTGTCCTGAGCAGAGTTCTTCCCGCTTCCCTGCACCGTGTGAAAGGCAGGGCCTGAAGATCCTCTGGATGCTCCTCCCAGCTGCCTCCACGTTTCTGCCAGGCCAGGCTTCCTGTTTTCCATGCTGGGAAAGGGGGAGATGGAGAGAATGTAGTCCTGCCTTGCTTTTAGTCTGGCGACAGAAGACAGTGGAGGGGTGGGGGCCACTGGGAAGAGGGGATTGGCAGAGGGCTGTTGACTTTCTTTCTTTCCTTCTTTCTTTCTTTCTTTCTTTCTTTCTTTCTTTCTTTCTTTCTTTCTTTCTTTCTTTCTTTCTTTCTTTCTTTCTTTCTTTCTTTCTTTCTTTCTCTCTCTCTCTCTCTCTCTCTCTCTCTCTCTCTCTCCTTCCTTCCTTCCTTCCTTCCTTCCTTCCTCTCTCTCTCTCTCTCTCTCTCTCTCTCTTTCTTTCTTTCTTTCTTTCTTTCTTTCTTTCTTTCATGAAAGTCCTTTCCAGTGCTGGGGACTCGTTTGGAGGTCCAGAGGTTGGCACTCTTCCGGGAGCTTGAAGCAGCTGGAAGCATGATCAGATGGGGAGCTGTGAAATGGGTCTTCAGTATCCTTACTTATAAACTGAGGACTTGGATCCCAATGAGCTTTGTTTGTACTTTCCGAGTCTGTGGTCCTGATGCTGAGGATGGCCTGATTCTCTAGCTTGCATGTGGTACTCCTTGGCAGATTCTTCAGTGCTCTTAGGAATAGCCTGCTCCGTGGTATGTGTATACATGGCGTGTGTGTGCCAAGCACAGAAGAGCTTGGTGTTCTGGTTCACCTGCTGCCCAGATGACAGGGGTACTGTTCCTGGCTCTTATACTTCCCAGAGGGTCTTCCAGTGGAGCACAGGGCCTCAGTGGTCTGCCCCTGAAGGGAGACTTTTCATGGTTAGAACACTAATCTTTGCCCAGGATGGATCAGTTTACCGAGACTTAAGGTTCTTTGTGTTCTGTGTCTTGGTTTAGGTCTGGCGTGTTTGAAGCGGTCAGCTGAACTACCCTGACCATCAGACAGCATTTGGTTTGACATAGACCCACAGTCCTCAAATGTTACGTATAAGCACGTGTGGTTGCTCTCTGTGTGGGCGCAAGACGACTCCAGAGTGCGGGGCCTCGCAGTCTTTTACTGTGTGGTAATTGTCAAGCCATTGGAGTTGTGAATTATAAAAAGAGTCTTGGGAAATATTTTCTTAGACCGCTGGTGACAATGGCCACTGATAGAGTGTTGTCTTTTATTAGGGAGTAGAGGGTCTGGGACAAAGTGGCATAAAGATCTAAAAGAGGTGATATGGAAACTTTTATAGGAGAAATATTTCCCCCCAGAGCATTATAGGGAACTCCAAAATATAAACCTCACAAGATTTTACAATTAAGATTTTATTCTTTAATTTTAAATTCATTACACGTGTCAACTCAACTGAGCCTGGTGGTTCAGAGCCTCTCTGGGATCATAAAATTTGTTTAGTAATCCACTAAAGCAAATAGCGGTCTTTTAAGATTCAATTCTAAAAAGAATAAGGAATGCATTCCCCAAATGAAATTTGAATGGTGTTTTTAAAATTCCCAGTATCCTTCCTTCCATTAGAACCACAGGGTTCTGTTGGTTTGTTGGAAAATCACCAGTGGACCAAACATAACTGAGTTAAGCATCCGCCCAAGAGCAGAAGCATGAAGAGGAACGGATTGGAATGAAACGTACTCAGTTATTCAGTGAGCAACTCGTCTCCAATTCTGCAGCAGATGGTCTGGGCTCTGGGCTCCCAGGACTGGGTTTGGTTTAGCACTGTTGTCTTGTAGAGACACAGATAAGCCAAACAACAACAACAACAACAACAACAACAACAACAACAACAAGACAGTGGCCACAGAAGTGCCCCGTCTCCGGGTAGTGCTCACTCCCCTACTTTGAAGCCTGACAGTTCTGTACCTCTCTGGTCCTCACAGTGCTCTCCCCAACTGAACTCTGTCCCTAGCCTTCCCTCCATTGTTCTGGGATTCCCCCCCCCCCCCCCCCCGGGGGCCTGCAGACGCATCCAATCCCTCTCAGGCATGGCCGACCCTCAGATGTCTGAGGTGTGACTGTTTACCCAGGAGTCTGCTCTGCTCCGACAGAACAGCTCCGGTTCCTTCCATTGTTCTTCCTGTGACACCGCGTCTTTTGCCATCGTTGTCACTTTCCTCTAAACACGTGGCCAGTTTTGTCTGTTTTTAGACTGAAGCGTTCCCTGGCCCAGGGGTGTCCCACCCGGTAGAGCATAGCTGGACTGTACTCATTCCTAGAGGGGTCACTAGGTTTCTACAGCTCTGGACACAGGGCAGACTTAGCATTTCATGATTCTCAAGACTGACTCGTGCTAACTAATTACAAACTAAAATCCCATCCTGTGTCCAGTTGTTACACAATAGTTTATTGTTGTGACTCATTATTTTGAGACCAAGTGAATATTAAGAGAATGCAGGGATGGAGGTAGTGAGGTTTTTGTTGTTGTTGTTATTGTTTTTTGTTGTTGTTTTTGTTTTGTGATAGTATCTTTCAATGTATCCCAGACTGACCTTAAATTCACTCTGCAGCACAGTCTAGCCTCAAACTCACAGCAATCCCCCTGCCTCAGCCTCCTGAGTGTTGGGATTACAAGTGTGTCCTGCCATGTCCATCTGGGAGTGGAGATCATGATTTCTGTTTTCTCACACCCCACCCAGCACGTTTCCCACTACCATATGGGAGTCGTACAGGAGTCAGATATTTGTGTTCGATGTCTGTGAGGCTCACGCTTTCATGTCACCTGTAAGTTAGAAATTTGGAAATTAACCTGATTGAATGCTCTTAAAGCCTGTTCTGAAGGCCTGAGGCGCAGCTCAGTGGGTGAACGATTATCTGGCGCTCATGCGGCCTTGGGTTGCAGCCCCATCTCCAGAGTGGGAGAGATGGAGGGCCGGGTCTGCTCTGGTCTTGTAGGGAATCTCTGCCTTGAATTACTTTTTACTTGCTTTTGCTGTTAGAGAAACCAAGGTCATTTCAATTCTAGAGTGGCAAATCAGTCCACCAGGTACGAAGGTCACAGTGACTTTTTGGTTTGTATGTTTATACTTTTTGAATGGCTGAGTTTAATGCACAAGTTTGGCTAATGGATCGCTTCCCAAACATTAACATACACCTTTCATTTGCAGTTATTATTTTTTCTGTGATTAAAATTTTTTAAAATTTCAGTTTCATTT
Organism: Peromyscus maniculatus bairdii; assembly: GCF_049852395.1. Lineage (NCBI taxonomy): Eukaryota > Metazoa > Chordata > Mammalia > Rodentia > Cricetidae > Peromyscus > Peromyscus maniculatus. The sequence goes on along the minus strand of NC_134866.1, from coordinate 76,923,232 downwards.
TAAACAACATTTCTGTTAAGCGTGAACTTAAATCATCTCCTCAAGCATGTTGTCCGCTGTCTGGTGGCACCTGTCACTGGTCCTCATAGTTTTTATCCCACGCTGATGTCCCGAAGAAGAAGGGCCTTTTAATTTGTCCTTCCCCCGGTCCCTACCTGCTGAATGTTGACTTTTTGCTGTCCATATCATCCTATCTGGAGGTAGAAGTCATTCCTATCTCAAAGGCAACAGCTGAAGAGATGTTTTCTAAGTCTTTTGACCTATAAGGAAATCAGCCTTCCTTTTAAAAAAATGATATTCTGATGTTTCTCCTCCAATTTGTGTTGACATTAATTTTGTTGGGTGTTAAGTGAATAATCCTGATATTTTTACACTATAAAAATGAGTTTCCTTAAACATGCTTTAATTCAGTGGTTCTTAACTTGTTTGGATCATATGTACCTTGTGTTGCCTTCTAAGAGTCTCGAACAGAGAGAATTATCTATAGGTAAATGTCACCACCACACGTATGTGCAGGGAGATGAAGGAATGCCACCCCCACCCGTGGATTTCAGGAGGAGAAGCTTTGTGTTAAGAAGTGTCTCAAATACATGTTGACTTGAATGTGCCTAGGATTTAAGATTAGAAACCCCGTATCAGTGGGACTAAATGTTACCAGGCAGGCGGGTATTTGCTGGTTGTACAGTAATGTGATGTAGAGAAAAGGATGCTGGATCAGCATAGGAAGGTCCAGAGTGGCCACCAGACCTGATCTTTTCAGTATTCTCCTTTAGAAATGAGGATCATAGTAGTACCTCATAGGTAGTCTTGTAGAATAAAGTGAGAAAATCATAAGGAAACACTTTATAATTGTAGTGTGTGGTGGTGGTGGTGGTGGTGGTGGTGATGTGTGTATTCGTGTGGGTGTGCATGGAGGTCAGAACTCAACATAGGGCGTCTTTCCTCAGGATGCTGTTAACCTTGGATTTTGGGGCAGACTCTCACTGGCTTGGAGCTTGCCAAGCAGGCTAGGCTGGCCAGACTGTGAGCTTCAGGGATCCATGTGTGTCTACCTCTTGAGAACTGGGATTACAAGTGTGTGCCATTGTGCTTATTTATTTGTTTGTTTGTTTTTAATGTGGGTTCTGGAGCTGAAAGTCAGGTCCTCATGATTGTGCACGAGCTGTCTTCACAGTGCCTCGTATTTTAAATCATTATTACCGTGGTCTGAGTTGAAAATACTCTGCTTATTGTCCAAACACGTTAGCTAGCTTAGAAACTAGAAGTAAAGATTGCCTAGCAAATAACATCGTCATTGACAGAGTGTATGTGTGTGTGTGTGTGTGTGTGTGTGTGTGTGTGTGTGTGTGTGTGTGTAGTATATGCAGGTGCCCTGCATGGTGGATGCGCACATTAGTGTGATAAAGGGAACATTAGTGTGAGATAGCCCAGTAATTGGGCTAGCATAGTCACCCTATAGAGACAGTTTAATGAAGAGCCCTTCAAACACGCAGGTTAGAACATAAACCCACGAAGAAGCAGAGACCATTCCTTCCCTGCTGATCTGAGACCCCCACCATCTTCGTGTCCACGTGTTTGTCTCTGGTCTCCTCAGGGTTCTGTCTCTCTGCCACTGTCATACTGTTTACAAGACCCTGGTTTGATTCTTGACTTTGTTTTGGTATGGCAAGGGCTTTTTCCGCTCCGCACCACTCAAATACTACCTCCTGTCCAAGTCTTTATCCTTATTTATTCTTCCAAATAGACTTTTGAATAATTTTGTTCGATTTTTCTTGGAAAATATTCAGTTTGGGTTTTGAGTGGACTATGTTAAATTTGTAGATTAATTTGGAAAGATAATCTTGCCTTGTGTGTCTCTGATTGTTTCCAGAAGTTTCAAGGCACTATTTTTTAATGATTTATTTTTATTTTATGTACATTGCTATTTTGCCTGCATGTGTGTCTGTGTGAGGCTGTTGGATCCTCTAGAACTGGAGTTACAGACAATTGTGAGCTGCCATGTGGATGGTGGGAACTGAACCCTGGTCCTCTGGGAGAGCAGCCAGTGCTCTGAGCAGCTGAGCCGTCTCTCTAGCTTGAAATGAACTTCTCAGTGAAGTATTTGAGACTTTTGTATGTGGGGCCCAGTGAGTGGACAGAAAGGTGCTAACACACCCATCTGCAGTTGTGATTCTGGCGTTGATTCATTGGTTTCACTAGGGCAGGTTATTGTTTTCAGTTGTCAAAAGCAAAGCCTGTAGCTGAGTTCAAACGGGGCCATAAGCGAGGTTTGTATGTGGCAGTTCTGTAAGTGGAGTCTGTCCTTACCACATGGGAAGTGAGTGGCTTCGTAAGAAGAGTCTTTCAGTGGCCACGGTGGCCAGAGAGACCTCAGTCTCAGCCTGGGGTTGTCACCTGTAGCTGATTATTGGCACTCACATGCTTGCCCTTCCTGGGATCTCTTATACAGCTCAGCTCAGTTGCTTTTGTTTGAGCCTCGCGGCACGCCGCTGCGGGCGCAGCCCCCCCCCCCCCCCCCCCCCCCCCCCCCCCCCCGGTTCCTTTGCCTGAGTGCCAGTATTCTTGCTCTTCTACCATCAGATTTCCTTTCTCCGCCATCCTCTCCCACCTCTTTGCCTCTGTCTCAACAGCTCCTTCCGTTGGCTTCGGCATCATCTCATTTCCTAGCCACAATCCTCGATTGTACTTTTGATGTCCTTGTGATGACTACGTGGGAGATCCCTTTGATTCTGAGTATCATCCTTGTTGCTGGGACAACTAGGTCACCTCGCTTGAGTGGACCTGGGCCTTTACCGTCATAAAGCATGGTGTGTTCTTGGGAGGGAAGCACCATGCATCGAGACTGTGTGGTCAGGGGAGGGTTGAACCTGGAAAGGTTGTGGTGAAACTCTTGCCTAAGTGGTAGTCCTTGTTCACCTGGCCAAACGAAAGACTCTAATCTGACCATTGTTTGGAGTCAGTGCAGATTAGATATCTTCGAGATCCGTGAAAATCTTTGATCTATTTATACAATCTGCTCTGTGTTTACGAAAACCACCAACAGGCCGGGGCACAGGGCCCATCTCTGGAGAAGTTGCAGCCCTTTAGCAACCAGGAGCAGGACGAAAGCAAGCTGTGCGTCGTCGCTGTTAGGAAATGGAAAGCCGTCCGAGTTTCCTCCTCTCAGGCCTGTCAGACGTGTGCTATTGTTTTGGTCTTTTGCTTTTCAGCTCCCCTTCTTGTGCTCTGGCTCAAGCTGTGGTATGGTAGATTTTCCTTGGCACGTCACTTTCTATCAATTCCGCTTGTGTGACACACACACACACACACACACACACACACACACACACACACACACACACACACGTGCAAAGACAGGAAAATTCACAACGAAGCACCAGGGTGTTTCCCAGAACACTGTGATTTGTATTTACATGACTTTATGATTTTGGATGCCTTTCTGAGAGTGGGAGTTGCAATGTTTTTTTGATCCAATAATGATATGGTCACTGGGAGGAGGAGCCCCATTTGGACTGTGTCTTGCTCCTTAAGGACTTAACTCTTAGTATCACAGTGTCATGCTGCTGTAGGGGACTGTCGGGCTGACACTCACGTCCAGGAGCCTTAGTCTGACTCTTCCCTGCTTCCTTTCCCCTTCTTCTCAGGAGGAGAACTGGTTTATTTTTGTTAGGCAACTACCTAGACACCCAGAGCCTTCTTCGAATCTAGTAAGCTCTGGAAGTCTTTAGAGTAGATGACCTTTCTACTTCTTGCTCTCACCTCCCTACCACTCCCTCCGGCTGGGCAGGATGCATCCTCTCTCCCTGGAGGCCTGCTCTGGGCTGCCCTTTTTGTACTTCAGGCAGGGAGCATCCTGAATCCTTTGAGGCCTGCAGGATCCTGAGATGATCCGGCAGCCATGGCTGTCAGCTCCCCCCCAACAAAGCCTCCTGTACCAAGACCACTAGCCTGGTGTCTCATTCCTTTGAAGAGTGCTTCCTCTTGGAAACAGGACACTTTGTAAGGCTTTGTACTGGCCAGGAACTCCTAAGACAAAGGAGGAGGCCAACCCAGATGAGAAAGAGGGCTTAGGCATTACTCAGAGGAGACAGAGTCAATGCTGTTGGTACAGCATGTGCGTGAGCCTTCTTGTTTATCTGAAAAATGTCTGTGAATATTTATGGTTCATGCAGTATACAGTGTTCTAGCACATGCTAGAGCCTGAGCTTAGAATAAACATCAAGAACCTTTATATTTATAGTGGTAGGTCACATACAGGATAATATCATATGCACAGTGATGTTTGGGGGATAGGAATTCAAGGTACTGAAAAATCACGCTCACATATCTAGCAAATTAAAGAAACAATTCTTTTCTATTCCTTGACCTTTTTGATTTTTGGAACAGCTCAGGCCAGCTCTGACTCTCATACTAAACTTAACAGGAAGGTGTTCCTGGGAAAAAGTCACTGTTGGAAGGAGGCTCTGTGACATTTGAGCTCACTCACATGAAGTGCATATGACAAGTGTCAGTGCTGTGGGCCTGTGCCCTTCCCCTGTGATTTCTCAGAGCCAGAACAAGGAAGTGTACTAATGCCCAGACTTACTCGTTTTTCAGGGACAGAGGACGGTCTGTGCAAAATTTGGCAAAAATGTTTATCTTCCTGAAGATGCCGAGTTTTACTTTATTTATGACGGGTCGCATCAGAGGCACGTGGTGATTGCTGAGCGCATTGAGGATAATGTTCTCCAATCCAGCATTCCAGGTGAGGAGGTCTCGGAGTGGTGGGGGTGGGGACATCTGTGTCTTCCCTCCAGGGTACCTGCCAAGGGGAGAATCACAAGGAAGAAGAAGAAACACCCGCCAAGGGCAGGAGTTCACATGGGTGTATGTACATGCGGTTAGGGAGGACACTCGCCCCATGCCACCAACTGCTGGGGTAGTTGACGTAGTCCCAGCAAGCTCACCCCACAGGCTGTCTTCCGTTCAAGGTCTAGTGTACTTAGGTGTAGCCAAAGGAGGGTGCGCCTTGGGTGTCATCTCCTTAGTCTCAGGCTGATGCTGGAGTTGGCTCTGGACAAGGTGACATGACAGACCATGTCCTCATTCTCCTTCCTCATTCCTCTTAGGTCGGCCTGGCAGCCCCAGGAACTCACATATAACAACAACAACAACAACAACAACAACCCCAAATGCTTGGTAGTGGTGTGCGCACCTGTAATCCTAGCACTTGAGAGGCAGAGTGGGGTGGTGAATCTTTGAGTTTGAGGCTAGCCTGGTCTACAGAGGGATTTCCATGACAGCTAGGGCTACACAGAGAAACCCTGTCTTGAAAATCAATCAATCAATCAATCAATCAATCAATCAATCAATCAAACAAACAAAGAAACAAAACCTCTGCTGTATTTGTTAATGGCCCTGTCATTCTGCTGTGGTCCCTGTTGGTCCCTTCCCTGATACCCTTTTTACTCTGGCAAATACAATGACATCCTTTCTATTCCTAGTTTACTTATATTTTTTTCTTTTAGTGAACAATCGCTAGAGAAAGAATAAAAATGACAGAAATGCTCCTTCTGATAGAAAACTTTCTGTTTCGTTTCTTGTTTACATGGAGGGACCAACCTCATTGCCCTCCGATGTGTGAAAGCAAGCCCCCCCCCTTGTTTAATGGCCTTGTCTTCATTTTGACAGGTTTCATGGGGGTGAGTGACAGTATCTTTCTTTCTTTGTTTTGGAGCTGAGGACCGAACCCAGGGCCTTGTGCTTGCTAGGCAAGCGCTCTATCACTGAGCTAAATCCCCAACCCAATAGTCTATTTCTTAACCTTAAACTTCCCTGATTATAGACTTACTGAGGTAACCTTTGAGTGTTGGGAAATGGTTAGGTTCACCAGGGTAGCCTATCAAGTGATGGAAGATATGTTCTGCAATTTATACTAGATGGAACAGTCTAATGAGGTGGCATCTTTTGAAAGTCGTTGTGAGGATGGCAATGGATCTTTTTTTTTTTTTTTTTTTTTTTTTTTGGTTTTCCGAGACAGGGTTTCTCTGTGTAGCTTTGCGCCTTTCCTGGTTCTCACTCTGTAGACCAGGCTGGCCTCGAACTCACAAAGATCCTCCTGCCTCTGCCTCCCGAGTGCTGGGATTAAAGGCGTGTGCCACCACCGCCCAGCTTGGATCTTGTTTAGGAAACCTGATGCTCTTGGTCTTTGGAATTCTGGCAGCGTAGTCTTTGTGGGAAAACTTGGAGAGTCAGGTGGGTTAGGAGGATGCAGGCCTATGAGCACTTGCCAGTGAGTACAAGGGCATCGTGCTCAGGGCAAGCTCAGTGACTCTTCTCAGTCCAGCCATGATATGGTCCCCGGGGTTTGGATGCTATTGATGCTTGTAATTCTACCAAAGACAAAAACACGTAGCTGGGCAGAAGTTTACCAACCTTAGCAGAACGGGAAGGCAAGGCAAAGAGGAGAAGTGTAAGGAGATCAGGTAGCAGGGTGACCAGCCACACTGGAAGTAGTGAGAACATCTGCCAGACACTGGAGCCATTTCTGGAGGGCTCCTGGGGAGCTCCTGGTTTTTGTTGACTGTGTTCATCTCCACAGACTCTAGTTAGTTGTCTTCACCCTGCATTCAAAGCAGCTCCGTGGAATTAGGGTGCACTTCTATAGATGTCTGTTGCCTCAGTAAGTGGCTAAGGATGTGTGACCGTGTTTCTAGCAGAACAGAATGAGCTAAAACCCCTCAGGTGCCAGCCTGGAATCCAGGGATTGGGCAGACGTGAAGGCTGAAGTGTGCCAAAGGACTGTGGTTGGGGGAGAGAGACTCTCAAGTTCTCAGAGCTCCCAAAGGATCATTTAAAACCCAGAGTCACCGAAAAAAGATGATCGCAGCTCAGGAGTGGCCCCCAGGATGGTGGCACTTAGAGATGACACCCTACTCTCTACTTGTCCCCTGGAGAATGCTGCCTACCCAGGGCTACTGAGTGGCTCCTTCAGACAGGGGCTGAATGGCTCCCTATCCTGTCCTCTAGGCCACTGGCTTCAGGAGACGGTGACGGTGTCTGTGTGCCTCTGCTCGGAAGGCTACTCCCCAGTGACCATGGGCTGCGGCTCAGTGACCTATGTGGACAACATGGCCTGCAGACTGGCTCGTCTCCTGGTCACTCAGGCTGACCGACTCATGGCCTGTAGTCACCAGACGCTGCTGACCCCGTTCGCCCTGACGGCAGAAGCGCTGCCCGCCTTGGATGAAGAGCTGGTGCTGGCCCTGACCCAACTGGAGCTGCCTTCGGGCTGGACAGTCTCGGGAAATTCCTCGCTTGAAGGTAGGTCTGTGTCAGAAAACCCAAATGTGTGCTGTGTGCTTTCTATTCAGGTCTAGAATGTGCCTTCCGTGTACCGTCTGTTTCTCTGGGTAGGCTTTTCTTCCTACCTTTTAGCTAAACCTTTAGTCCTGACGTGGCTGGGTTCTCTGAAGTCTTCAGCCATCCATCTCTCGGCTAGCTCATGTTTCTGGGCCCCAGGAGGTCTGAGGAGGACTTTGCCAGTCCTGGTATTGGTGCTGTTTTTTATGGCTGGCTCTTAAGCCTGTGGCTCTGGGCTACGTCTCTTAATTCCTTTGGCCAATTTCTTGCCATGAGAAAGAGACATTGTTGCCGTGATCCAAATAGGAAAGAAGGACACAAAGAGCTCTGTGAAGTGCTTGGAAAGCGTGCAGCCTGAAAGAAAGGTGAGGGATGAGCTGACATCTGGAACTATGTAAGAGTCAGGGTGGGGGGAGATGGGATGGCTCAGTGGGAAGCGTTAGCTGAGCAAGCTCCAAGACCTGAGTTTGATCTCCAGTGCCCACATTAAAAAAAGTGGCATTTGTAAATCCACACTGGTAAGATGGAGACAGGAATATCTCTCTGGGGCTCCCTGGCCAGCCAGTCTAGCTAAATTGGTAAGTTCTAGCTCCAACTGGAGAGACTGTCTTTAAAAAAAAAAATCAATGCAGATGACCTATGAGAAGCAGCACTTTGGCCTCTCCGTGCATGCATGATGCACAAGTGTGTATCTGAATACACACCCCTGCACATACACAAACTCGCATACACTCACATGCACCTGCACACAGGAACATGCATACAAAGTCAGTGTCCCCAAGGGCATTTATAGATAAAATCTTAATTGAGGGATAGATTAAGATCACTGTCCTCCAGTCTGAAGGCAGCCTGGTTTCTACATAGTCATTTCCAGGTCAGCTAGGGCAAGGTACAGAGATCCTGTCTCAAGAATGTTTTTAAATTGCCACGCATTTGTATGTATCTATGGGGTATGCTATGATGATTATATACATGTAAATAATGCATGTTGACCAACCTACAGTGATTATTATTTCCATTTCCTTGGATATGTGTAATCTCTTTGTATTACATTTGCACTAACTTTTAGAGTTCCTAAGGGTGGATGGATTCTTGTTCTCCAGTGCGAGGGTGTGTATAGAGCCATGGAAGTCACATATATTCCCACTTGGGGATGAAGGCAAACTGTTCAGTAGATGTTCTTTTTCAGAAAGTTACTTTCATTTATTCATTTAGACTGTGTGTGTATGTTGGGGTGGGGGTTGTGCCCTAGTGTACACATGGAGGTCAGAGGTCAGCTTCCAAGAGTCATTTCTCTCCTTGCACATAGTGGATCCCACAGATTAAACCCAGGGGTGACAGCAAACGCCTTGACCCACTGAGCCTCTCACCAGCCACTAGTAGCTGTTTCTTAAGGTGATGACAAATGTAATTTTGTTCAAAATCCTGAGATGCTCTTTTCTTGCACACAGCACACGTTGTCAATGTGCTATTTTCCTCTCATTGTGAAGTAGCTTTGTGATAGGATGATGCTACTTCAAAGAGTGTGATTCCTGATCAATTCTGGGTGTGACTTACAGGTTGGCTTAAATTTGATCATGGGTGAGCTTGAGTGTACCACTATAAGTAATGGGTATGGTTTTTATAAATAGGGTACTGAGGCCATTATCTACAACCAGAGAAGATATTTATTTCTCCATTCAATCAGAATTATCCTAAACCCTCTCAGGGCACTTCTAAATGTTTCTAGTATTTTTAAGATCTTGGATAAGGGGAAGTCATGAGTATCGCCCAACACTGAGCCTACACATGAATGCTTAAGCCATGGGCCTCCAAAGAGCAATTTGTATTGCATACTTGCTGCTTTTAGTTTTTCATATCAGAATTCAGAATTTAAGATTTTCTAACATCTGTAGATTTATAGTAGTATGTGCGTATGATTTCCCAGTGCATTTACAGCAGCGCATGTGTGTGATTTCCCGTGTTGGGTGTGTATTTCTGATTGGGATACATAATAAATAAGTTCAGGGAACTGCAGCTGCCAAATGGTGTCCTCCTGCTATTTTCAAGGCTGTCTAGAGATCCATTTTTGGATGAGAGAAAAAGGGAGGCGGGTCCTTTCCTTTTGAGAGTGAAATGTTGCACCATATGGAAAAATAGTTCCTAATGTCATAGTTGTCGAGAAAAGTACCTTCAAGCCTGGTTATGCACTTACCTTGGGACCTCAGGTCTCCTGGCTATGGGACCTGTGCAGATTACTTTATAGTTAATTTGGTTTTTCACAGATGAACCATATTTCACTTATTTAGTATGAGTTTCAAGACTGGTACAAACAGTAAGTGTGTTTCATTCTGGGGTTTCTGCGGTACTTTGTTCTTGTTTATTCTTTTATCCCACCAGCCTCTCTGAGCCTTCTGTCCTTAGTACTGGTCTCCTTCACCCCCAGTGACCACTATTTCTATGTCGCATGCCTTCTCTCGCCCTCTCTCTTCCTTCCCAACCCCCATGTGATTTGTTTTCTCCTCTTGTGGTCCCCTTCCTGGTCTCTTGACCTTTACCAGCATAATGATGACGTAAGCATTAGGCTGAGGCTGGGGCCTGTGAGAATTTGTATTGCATTCCTGGTGGAGACATCAGTCATAAGCAGAATCCAGTTTCCTTCCTAGTGATTGTGTTTTCAGCTCACTCATTTGAACTGAAGAAACATAAAAATATACCTAGTACTGAGTACTGCGTAGTGTCGTGATAGGTGTGTACAATGGGTAATGTTTGAATCTGGTTAAATAGACTTAATCTCAGGTAGTCATCATTTCTTTGTGTTTAAAGGTGTTTTAACACCCTCCTTTCTTGTAGCTTTTTGAAGTGTGTACAGTTGCTGTTCCACAAGAACCCTTTGCTCCAGTCTAGCTGTGACATAACACCTTCTGATCAGCATTTGCCCTTATCACCCTCCCTAGCCTCTGGTGACCATCGGTTCCTTTTCTAGGACAATACTTTTTGAGAGTCTGCATGTAGGTAGGATCAGGTGGTACTGGTTTGTCTGTGTCTGGCTTGTTTTTTGTAGCACAATGATCTCCAGTTCCATCTCTCTTGCCGTAGATGACAGGCTCTCTCTCTCTCTCTCTTTTTCTTTTCTTTCTTTTTTTTTTTTTTGAGACAGGGTTTCTCTGTGTAGTTTTGGTGCTTGTCCTGGATCTCGCTCTGTAGACCAGGCTGGCCTCGGACTCACAGAGATCCACCTGGCTCTGCCTCCCGAGTGAGGCTCTCACTTTTTATGGATGCACAGTTCCATTTTGTATGTGACGATGTTTTCTTTATGCACCCCTCACTTGTTGCATACATTTTAGCTGTTGTGACTGGGGCTTCCGTGAGTATGAAAATGTAGATTTTCCTCCAGCAGTCTGATTTTAATTCCTTCGTGTATCCAAGTAGTGGAGCTACTGGAACACATGGTTGTTCTGTTTAGGATCTTTAAAGGATCCTACAAACCATTTAGCAATTACCTATTTTAGTACCTGTCAGAAACATTTAAAAATTTCCCTGTTTATCCTTTAAACGTTTTACCCATTTTTTAAATGATTTCTTTAGGTATAATCATTATTTTACCAGAAGAGTATTAGTTAACTTTGATAATAGCTTTGTTGTATAAAGAGTCTGACCTGAGACCTACCATGAGACATGACTACATTCCTTTGTATTTTGTGGTAAAAAATCTCACTTCTTACCTTTGATGGTTATCAGGGAGAGGCAGTGAGTGAAGCTCCGTGCCCCTTCGAAAAGCAGGGTCTTCTCTTCTGCATCTTACTCATCCTCAGTCATAACACAACTTTGTTATACATGCAAGAGAAGGAAGTGCCCCAGGCTTTATTTAATTTCGGGCCTTCCATTAAACTGCACTCCTATTTCATAAAATTAAACCCATTTCTTCTGCGGAGTACATTTTATGACGGAAGCCTTTGCTGGGCCTCTGAACTCCTTGTTTGCAGTAAGAGGCTGAGTGAAGTAATAGAATTACCCAAGAAGATGTCACAGTTTGTCTGCTTTGTTTTGGATTTCTTGCCGCCTGTCTTGTGTTTTGACAGAAACGTTTTTTGCAGAGATTGGCATACTGTAGACAATCAGGTTAACTGGGATAACGTTTTCTAATGTCCTACTGATTGGTACTCAGAGGACATTTGGGTTGAAGCCTCCCTTCCTGCTCAGCCAAATGGCTCCGCTGCATTTGTGTTCCCAGAAGCCTGACAGGGATGGCCGAGAAGCCAGGCTTCACCCGGGGAGGCTGCCAGGTGGCCATCTCCATTCTAATGGCACTGGCCTTGTGAACACACTTACTTCTTTGCCAGCCTTCTGAGGGATACAGCTTGTCCTGTGCATGCCTTCTCACTGAAAAGTGTGTGTATGTGGGAAAGACCCCTTCTTTAATAAAGGTCACGTAAATAGTATTTTTCACATCTATTAATACGTATACATTAATATGTTGCAAATTTGCAGATTGAAGATTTTGTTTTGTAAGGTGTCCTAGTTAGAGTTTCTATTGCTGTGATGAAACACCATGACCAAAAGAAAGTTGGGGAAGAAAGGGTTTATTTGGCTTATACTTCCACATTGTAGTCCATCACTGAAGGAAGTCAGGACAGGAACTCAAACAGAGCAGGATCCTGGAGACAGAAGCTGATGCAGAGGCCATGGAGGATGCTGCTTCCTGCTTGCTCCCTGTGGCTTGCTCAGCCTGATTTCTCTGCTTTCTTAGAGAACCCAGGATCACCAGGCCAGGGATGGTACCACCCTCCAAGGGCTAGGTCCTCCCCCATCAATCACTAATTAAGAAAATGCCTTACTTATAGCCATTTTAAGGAGGCAGGTTTTTTTCCCCCTCCCTCAATTAGGTTCCTTCCTTTCAGATAACACTAGCTTGTGTCAATTTGACATAAAACTATCCAGTACATAAGGGTAAATTATTCTTGAGAAAAGCTGAATTTGGACCCCTCTGTAGGTCTGTAGATGGACATGGACCACTCACTTCAGAGTCTTCTGGGCAGATGTTCTTCCATCCCTGATGGAGTTCACAGGTTCTGGTAACACCCACCAGAACATTCAATGTGGTATTGAATCTGCAGGGGAAAATAGTGAATCTTTAACAAAGCAAAGTTTGATCTTTATGAAGTTTAAAAAGGTCATCATTCCTGCTTTTATAAGTTATTCTACACAGAGGGAATTCAGAAGATAAGCCAATTGGTCCTTTCAGCATTTCTTCAGGGCAGTCTTGGGTTTAACATAGCCCATGTACCTAGGAGGCTATGAGTATTTTCTGTGTGGAGATTCATCATCAAAGAGGGCTGGCTGGTGGTACTGGCGGGACCCAGTAGGTATAGGTTAGAGAATGGCATTTCTCAATTATTTATTGCATAGATCAGATTAAGAATCTGTTCTGTAGCTGACTACGCTATCTTAGATTTCAATGTGAATCTAGAAATTAGAGGTATGATTTACCAATTGTAAAATACATGTTCTTGAGAGCAAGTCTGAGCAATATGTTGTTTGTCTAATAAATGGTTGCAGCATCATGAATAGGAACTTAAAGGAAAAATGGTGAACGTTGTCCTGAAGTACACATGTAATGTACAGTACAGAAAAAGTAGTGCAATGTTATCACAGTGGAGATGGGCAGTTAGCATGGCTATACTCTGCTAAATAGGGTCTTCATCCATTAACATCCTCTGAAGCCTGTCGGTTCTCTGTGCGTTGCAGCTAATGAGAGGACATGCAGAGCCCACAGGGGCTTCAGAGGAAAGTTTGTAAGATTAAGAGTTCTTCAGTAGCCGTGAAACTGTCTTGATCATCGGCATTCACGCATGGGGCATCTTGCTCCATGCCGCAGGAACCCATCACCTTTCTTCTCGGTGGGAAGAGAAAGGGGATATATATATGTGGGCCAGCAGTGTTTGCAGAGAAAATTTGTTCTTTATTTGCATGATAAAGAGACCCACAACCTGCCGGAAGCCAGATGGAGCTGTGCCCCTTTATCCTTGAAGCCAGTGTGCTAGGTGCGGATGCAGGGGGAAAGGAGAGCCAGGCTCCGGTGCAGGCACTTTTCACTGGGCTGACTTCACTGTGGTCCAGGTCTGAGTGAGTATGGAGGACGTGCTGGATCTTGAGGCTTGCTTGCTGGACTGCAGACCCCAGGGCCTCTCTTGTTTTGTCCTTCTACCCAAGGCTTTGTACTGGCCAACAAGTTTCAAATGGCACAAGCTGAAATACCAGTGGGTAGGAAGTCCATACAAGATGGGTTTAGTCCGACACACAAATTTCTCTGTTTATTTTCTTTCTGAGTTTTGAAATTAGGGCATTGTGGGAAACAACTGATCCTGGTGGCTTGCATGTTTCTTTTGGAAAGCCTTTTTTTTTTTTTTTTATGTATTCAGTGTTGCTTTCTAGCCTTCTGTCGCTTTTGGTATTTTCTATGGGGCAATCATCTCCACGCCCTCTTTTCTGACACATTAAACTGGTATTCTATCCCTTTGGTTGCTAAGGTAACCCTCAGGGTGAATACTAATGATGGGGGACAGTGTTCTTTGGAATTGTGCCTATGGTAAATTTCTACGTTAAACTGATACAGTTATTTCACACTATAGGTATTCGTTAGGAAGACTTACATCCTTAATTTCAAATATTTTCATTGTCTTCCAAACCTGTTTTAGGTTTTTAAGGAATGGAATTCCTGGCAGTAAGAATACGGTGCAGACTTGAACTCCTTCAGGGAAAGAGCTGTTGTCCTCTTCAGATTGTTTGGATTTGTTTTGTCGCTTAAGTTGGTGCCTCTTATTGGGCACATTCTCCTTTTTAGAAACTGTGCCTTCAAGAAGAAACATCGTAAACTCTTCTTTACAAATTAGCTTCCTGATGGGAGACATGGCTCAGTGGTTAAGAGCACCGGCTGTTCTCGCAGAAGACGTGGGTTTGATTCCCAGCATCCACATGGTGGCTCACAACCATCCGTTAAATTCCGGCGTATCGGACGCCCTCCTCTGACCTCCACAGGCACCAGGCACACACGTGGTGCACATAACATACATGTAGGCCAACACTCATACACGTGAAGTTAGTAAGTATCTTAGAACTTGGCTTCTGTCGGGCAACAATGGACCTTAGACTTGGAGTAGAGAATCCCATTGGTATTCTCCCATCTAGGAAATAGAACATAAGGGTATATTTGGGTCACTTCCCCCCTCCCCCACCATTATAATTTTCAGGAAAAAGAGATTATAAAGAGGGAAGCTTTTATTTTTGAATGCCCGCCCTGGTGTGTTTCCCACAGGACCCTGAACCCTGGGAGGCTTTGAAGTTCACCTCTGCTAGCCAAGTCCCATCCCCACCCCCGGAGCTCTTGGATTCGCCCAAACACACAGGATGCTCATGGCAGCTTTTGATTGCGCACACGGGACTAGAATTGAACTTGAAAATGACAGCAGTCAAGGGATTGTTCTATGCTTATTTTTTTTTAAGTGGGAAGAAGGTGAAAAGTTTCAATTTTCTTACATTTCTTAGTAGGATTTGGATGATGGCGACTGTTCTTGCGCTGTTTTATTTTATATTTTTGGTTGTGAGCCTAGCCTTTAACGGCTGAGCTATCCCTCCGAGTTTTGAAACTGCCAGTCTTTGGTGGTTAAAAGCACAGTGTGAAGAAGGTGAGTGGGAGAGACGGGGAAGTGGGCGGGGCAGAATCCGGCAGTGACGAGGGGAACTGTTGGGGAAAGGGCCAGCTGTGTGCTCCGCTTAAGTCCCCTTTCCTCGGCCCCAGTGACTTTTGCAAAGCCTTTTTGTTGATTCAAATAGAAGCCCACATGAGCCCACACCAAGCTGTATAGTTAGGAACCTGAAAGAGAGGTCTGGAGAGATGGCTCAGCGGTTTAGAGCACTGGCTGCTCTTCCAGAGGACCTGGGGACCTGGGTTCAATTCCCATGCACCCACATGGCAGCTTGAACTGCCTGCAAATCCAGTCTAAGGGAGTCCAGCACCCTCTTCAGGTCTTAACGGGTAACAGAGCACAGAGTGCGGACCAGACATACATACAGGCAAGCATTCCTGTTTAAAAAAAAAACAAAAAAACAAAAAAAAAAAACCTTAGCCTTTTATAATCTCACTCTGTATTTTTACATATCTGTGCTCACTGCCCACTCAGTTGCTTTGATTTGCCACAAGAATGTGTGTGTTTGTCATGTGTGTGCATGCGTGGGTGTGTGTGAGCCTGAGGCTGGGCATCGTCAGCCTGGGTCCTTAGAGTTTGCGCAGCACATTTTTCTTCTGCGCATGCCCTCCTCTCACCTTTGATTCGTTGGTGTCCTACGGGGTCTACCTTTTTGCGTCCTCTCTATTTTTTTTTTTTTTTTTTTTTTTTTTTTTTTTTTTGGTTTTTCGAGACAGGGTTTCTCTGTGTAGCTTTGCGCCTTTCCTGGAACTCACTTGGTAGCCCAGGCTGGCCTCGAACTCACAGAGATCCACCTGCCTCTGCCTCCCGAGTGCTGGGATTAAAGGCGTGCGCCACCACCGCCCGGCTGCGTCCTCTCTTAAAACATCTATTTTTGGCTTTTTATTGTTTTACAGGTTTTCTTTTCTCTATAATTCTCACTTTCCCATCTATAATTAATAGTAGGAGATACAAGCATAGTATTAAACAAATTCATCCCTGATTCTTTAGTAACGGAGTTTTAATTGTTTTGTATACATCTGTTTCTCCTGGAAATGTTAACCTTTGTTATTTCCTTATCGTTGGCTTTAATACATTTTCATAAGTACACAGCAGCTAAGGCCACTGCACGCCTTTGCATTCCGGGAGGGATAATGACTAGGAACTTCTGAAGTTTTGGAGGTCTCAGTTCTTGATGTTCCCTTTGCTTCTTGAGTGACCTTGAGCAGTTGGGAATGTGTCAGACCTATTAACGTTGACATCGCAGAGTCTCCATAAGCATGAAATAAACGTGGTCTGTGGTAGCTTGTTTTTAAAATAAAATAAATCTCGAAAAACCAAAATAAAATAAAATAAAAACTTTGTGGAGATATATTTTACATTTTATAAAACTTTGCCATTTATACATACTTTTATGAGTTCTGGCAAGTTTCCATTTCTTTCTTAGAGATTTGTTTTTTTTTATTTTTTAAACAACATTTTTATTAATTCTTTGAGAATTTCATACAATGTATTTTGATTATATTCACGCCTCCCCCCAACCCATTACACTTCCACCTCCCTACCCATCCTAACTTACTTCATGTCCTCTATTTGTTTTTGGCCCCCTCTCCCAGGTCCAATGTGTGCTACCCAGGTACTTCTGGGTGTGTGATCATCTTCTGGAACATGGTTGATCTAACAGAGGGTCATGCCTTTAAAAAAAAAAAAAACTGACTCTGTTTCAGCAGCTACCAATTATCAATAGTTTCTCAGTGTCTCAGGGTGTTAGGGTGTTCATTGCTGTGAAGAGACACCATGGCCATGGCAGTTCTTATAAAGGAAAGCATTTAATTGAGATGATGGACAGTTTCAGAGGGTCAGTCCATTATCATCATGGCGGGGAGCGTGGGGGCTGGGAGTATGGTGGTGTGCAGGCAGACATGGAGCTGGAGGATTCTACATCTTAATCCAAAGGCAACAGGAAGTGAACTGTCTCACAGGGCATGGCTTGGGCATAGAGGAGACCTCAAAGCCCACCTCCACAGTGACACACTTCCTCCAACACAACCACACCTACTCCAAGAAGGCCACACCTCCTAATAGTGCCACTTCCTTTGGGGGCCATTTTCTTTCGAACCACCACACTGAGCTAGAGATGGGACGTCATGCCTATTTCCCCAATTCCACGTCGGGGTTTTATCTGTCCTGGGTGTGTGCAGGTCTGGTGGATGCTCTCACAGTCACATAGTTCATATGTGCAAACTGACCTGTTGTGTCCAGCAAATACTATTCTATTGCTGTCACCCACCATCTCTGGCTCTTCAGATCTTCCTGACCCCTATTCTGCAGTGATTCTTAAGCCTCAGGAGGAAGAGGGTATGATGGCTACATTTCTAATTGAGACTTCTTCCCAACCCTCTCAGCCTCACCCTAAGTATACGGCCTCCTTGATACCGACTTCCTGTTTCGTCACTTCTACTTCCCTTTTTTCTCCCCCCTCACTGGAATAGCCCTTGCTGATAGTGTCCCTGACACCGAATGAGGTGGATAAAAATCTCTCAATTATGCTACAGTTCATACCTCAAAAATCTACCGTTTCTTAGCCTAGGAACAGGGTTCCGAGGCTCTGGTGTCTAGTACCAGGTCAATGAGTAGAGCCTGTCCAGTTGCAGACCATTGGCTAATTTCCTGGTTGTACTTGAATCCAAAAACCTGCTGCAGACTTCAAAAGGCCAGTTGCAAGATAAATCCACACTTTTCCTGCTTGTCAGTAAAACAGTGAAAACTGCATTGCATTTTCATTTGACTCCTAGAAAGAGCAGGGTTCCCGAAAGGTTGTCAAGGTATGGGTCTGAGAATTCTATTCACCTGTGGTGTGAGGGGGGAGCAGGAGCCGCAAGCGAGTTCACCATGAATAGATGGTGAACTGGAAGAAACATTAGCCAGTGAGAGCAAAATGGATTGCACAGTCTGGGAAGAAGGTCTGGAATAATTGGTGCTTATGACACCTAATGACTGCCTGCAGCCCCAGGCAGGGGATTACAGGCAATTTGTCTTAATGGCTCATCTGGAACAGTGCACTGATGCAATTTCAGTGCCTCCTAAGCCGGAGACTAGTTCCCTTCAATTATGTTTTTAAATGATAACCAGAGAAAAACTGTTTCCAAACACGCCATGGATCCATTTAGTGACCGTACATTGTAATTTCTTGTATTAAAAAGATCATGTATAGTGCTTGGGAACCCTGGCCTATGTGTTATTTCTGATGTTCTGAGGTAGTAAGCTGACTTGATATTATTTTCCCTTTTATGGACCAGGCGGCTCCCCAAAGTTGGAGCTCTGTAAGAGCTGCAATCCAGGTCTTGAGCCCTTTCATTCATCTCCCTTTGCACTCTGCAAACTTGTGTCTGGGTTCTTACTACCTGGTACCATTGCCCACATTGAATGTTTCAGTTTGGAGTGTCTCTCGATGTGAAAGCCAAAATGAAGCCTTCATCATGGAGGTCTAATAGACTTTTTAGTGTTTCAGCTATTTACAGAAGCTAAAATATGGCCAACCTCAGTGAGATCTAAGTTGTAGACACAACCTCAGTCCATCTAAATTGTAGACACACAATGCAGGTTTTCTGGAATGATGGTGTGCGATGGATGTTCCCAGAGATTCTGAGTTAGGCATGGTTACAATCTGAGTGTCTCAAATTGAGTGTCTGCATCTGATGCAGAAGAGAAGCCCCAGGCAAGCATGGCCTGCCGCTGTGCTAATGGTTCTCCATGCCTCCTTTGTGGTCTTATGATCAACTACACCTGCCATGTTGGTTCTCTCTCTCTCTCTCTCTCTCTCTCTCTCTCTCTCTCTCTCTCTCTCTTTGATGCTCTGTATCTTTCTTCCACATAAGCATATTTATAATTGTGGTTCCTCCTTTGGATTCACCAGCCTCCCACCTTCGGTACTGAAGGCTGGTTGTACACTCACCACTGGAGTCTGGAGCAGACTGCACTGGTGGAAGATGCTGTACTGCATGACCCCTTTTCTTCATTTCACTGACAACCTTGCAAACATCTCAGAGCCTGCGTGTGTGTGTGTGTGTGTGTGTGTGTGTGTGTGCATGTGTATGTATGTATGTGTGTGTGTGTTTGTGTGTGTGTGTGTGCATGTGTGTGTGCGTGTGCGTGCGTGTGTGTGTGTGTGTGTGTGTGTGTGTGTGTGTGCTATCCATGCCCAGTTTTCTCTTTTACTCTCTATGTAAATTTTGGTTAACATTTTCCTCTTGTTTCCTTACACTTTGCTCTTCATATTTGGCATTTTATAAGCTTCTGTGTCTTGATACCTTGTAGGTTGGACCTGTGGTTTTCTTGTTGGCCGAATAGTTTCCTTATTTCCTCATACACTCTTTGTGTCTAAGCCTTAGAATTCTAGTTCACGCGACAACAAGGCTACAGGCCAGCCCTTTTTTTTTTTCTGAACACAAATGGCTGTTTACTGTTCATAGGGAAGGACTATGTCCATCTACGCTTGGGTTAGGCACATAGAAATACTATTATTTAATATTTGTTTACTGAAATGACTGGGGAGCACAAGTTGAGACCTGTATGATTGTGCAGCTTTGGAAACCAGAGTAGAACTTGTTTCAGTGAATTGGATTTATGTGAATAAAAGACCATTGGTCTTCAAAGCTTTGCTATGCTGAATACATCCCTGTGGCTTCCCTAGGAAGTTCTGACACATTCCTAAGTCCAGCTTCTGAATTTACTTGTGTTTTGAAAGCACCATTTACTTCTAGATTTTCATCCTCATAGTGTGTTAGTTTTAATGTTTTGCGAAGAGTTTAAGCCCATTTCCTGGCTTAGCAGTTAGCATTTTGGGTGGAAAGAACTTGTTAAACTCAGAGAGAAGTTTAGCCATTTTTGTTCTTTAGTAATATTCTTTCTAGCAGATGAACAGTTTGTCAGAACAGATTGGAAAAGCAGCACTCTAGGAGGCAGACCCCAGGGATGGGATTGGCTAAGTACTTACTGACTTCAAGAGGCAGAACCCTGACTCTGGTTTTGTGTTAGAGTCACTAGGAAATGTGGGTGCACCTCCCTTCAGAAATCCTGATTTAATTGTTCTGGGGAGGGCCTTGAGTGTTCAGCCATTTTTATTTATTATCTATCATCTATCTATCTATCTATCTATCTATCTATCTATCTATCTATCTATCTATCTATCTATCTATCTATCTATCATCTACCTACCTACCTACCTATCATCTGTCTGTCTGTCTATCTATCTATCTATCTATCTATCTATCTATCTATCTATCTATCTATCTATCTATCTATCTGGTTTTTCAAGACAGGATTTTTCTGTGTAGCCCTTGCTGCCCTGGAACTCATTCCAGGCTGGCCTCAAACTCAAAGATCTGCCTGACTATGTATCCCTATTGCTGGGATTAAAGTTATGAGCCGGAACCACCCAGCATTGGCTGTTTTCAGAAACCCTCTTCCTGAGTGCATGTGTGTGCATACGTGTGTGCATGCATGTGTGCATGCATGCATGCGTGCTGTGTGTGTGTGTTTAGGTATGTTTAGTGCCATAATCAATTTTTTAAAATCACAGTCATTTATTTACTTTGTGCACGTAAACATGCCACAGTCCACATATGGAGATCAGATGACAACTTGAAAGAGTCAGTTCTCTCCTCTAACTGTGTAGCTCCTGGGAATCAAACTCAGGCCATCAGCCCTTGTCCCACATGCCTCTTGTTTTTGCATATAGTGGCCTCATCTACTGTTATAACAGTTGTTATAGTTGATGGGCCTACGCCAGCAATTTAAGTGTCAGATCTTCCATGCTGAATGCTGTGCTAACTGAAAGGTATGGATAGTTATACTAATGGCTCCACATGCAGACTGACCGTGAAGCAAAACCACCTTCCTTAAAACATCTGGCTGTGCCTTCTCTTTTGTCTTAGCTAATCTGGGAGTCCCCTCAGTGTAGCTGTCGGTTACACATCTTGCTCACTGTAAAGTCAAGACCAGATTGCCTTCTCTCTACAACCATGACAGTTAATTTTAACTATCAGTTTGAGTAGATTAAAAATCATCTCAGGTATTAATGAGGCACAACTTTGAGGGTGCCTGTGAAGGCATGGCTAGAGAGGATTGTGACTTAAAGAGAAAGACCTGCCTTGAACATGGCAGTGTTAGCCTGTGGGCTGGGTTCCAGCTTGAATAACAAAAGAAAAAGGGGAAGCCAGTTGAGTATGGGCATTTGCTTCTCTCTGCTTCTTGACTGTGGATGCAATGTGACTAGCCACCTCCTGCCCCCAGCTCCATGCCTTCCCTGCAAACCTAAATTTCTTCCTCCATTAAGTTGCTTCTTGTCAGACATTTGATCATAGCAATGAGAAAAGAAACTGAGGAAGTTTGTACTGGGAATGGGTGCATTGCTTGAGACACCTGGGTATGCCATTTCTGTGCTTTTGAAATGAGTTTTCAGGATGAATATGGGAAAATCTGGAGCTATGAACTAGATGACTGCTAGGATTCTGTGAGAAGAGCTTAATGGGCCATTGTAGTGACAGTTTGGCAGGCCATCTGCTGAGAAATATGTGAGCTGTGATGACTGTGCTTACATGAGGTTTCAGGGATGAACAAGGACTCTAACAGAACTGGGCTAGAGGCCATTTACCTTATGTTTTAATGAAGAATCTGGTTTATTTTGCCCATGTCCTGACAATTTGAGTGAGGCTGAATTAAAAATAGTGGACTACATTATTTGGTAGAAGATGGCATAACATTCAGGATGTGACATGGTTACTACTCACAACATTTACCAAGATTTAAAATGAGTGTGCGTGTGTGTGTGTGTGTGTGTGTGTGTGTGTGTGTGAGAGAGAGAGAGAGAGAGAGAGAGAGAGAGAGAGAGAGAGAGAGAGAGAGAGAGAGAGAGAGCAGAAAAGCAGAAAGATGAGAAATGTACAGTTCGTTGAGGAGGAGACAAGGAGCTTGGGTGGGTATTGACAGAGTGACTTCCATATTAGAGATTAGCACCATTAAGGAGACACCCAGGACTTTGCACTGGGACAATAGGAAAGATGCCTTGAGGACAATAGGGAGGAAAGTCCAGGACTGCCTATGCAAATATATTCCCAGGACTGGCTTTTAAGACACAAAGAAATCAGCCACACAGAAGCAGGAGTTGCTTTGGGCAGGAGAGCCAGGCTACATCCTAAGCTCCCAGCACAACTTGATAAGATGGAAGAGTAAGGGAGTCATAGGATTTCACCAAGGTTCCAGAATGCATCTAAATCCAGGCATTGTGTGGTGGTGCAGGTTACCTGCCAGGGTATGTGAAGCTGAGAACATGGAGCCTAGTTTGCAATGGAGCCCTCAGAATATTCACAGTAGACTATTATTTTAAGGTGTGTTACTTTTGTTTATGTTGCATTTGTTTAACTCTGTGAAGCTGTGTTACTGTGCCTGTCTAAAACACCTGATGGTCTAATAAAGAGCTGAATGGCCAATAGTGAGGTAGGAGAGAGAAACAGGCAGGCTGGCAGGAAGAGAAGATAAATAGAAAGAGAAATCTGGCAGGAAAAAAGAAGTAGCCAGAGGAGGAAGAGGACAGGTGCCAGCCACATAGCCAGCCACCACGGAGTAAGAAAGAAAGGTATACAGAAATAAAAAAGGTAAAAGCCCAGAGGCAAAAGGTAGATGGGCTAATTTAGGTTGAGAAAAGCTGGCAAGAAACAAGCCAAGCTAGGGTGGGCATTTATAATTAAGAATAAGCCTCTGTGTGTGACTTATTTGGGAGCTGGGTGGCAGGCCCCCAAAGAGCAAAAAAGCAACAACAGATATTGGATATGCCAAAAAAATATTGGACATCTACAGTATAAAGCTGCAGTTACCAGGTACAGCAGTCTAAAGGAAAGGCCATATGTGCCTTAGGCAACAGGCAATAGAGCTGGAGGAGCAGAGCTATGTAAACTTGTTGGAGCACCACAAGTCCCCAATGCTGGACACAGACCTACACTGTGGTTTTGGTATTTGCTTTGCTGGGTTTCAGTCTTACTTTGATCTAATATTTCCTCACTATGCTCCTATTCTTCCATTTTGGAATGGGGATATTTATTTTTGCACCATCGTATATTGAAAATATATAACTTTTTTTTTTTAATTTCAGGCTCACAGGTAAGAGATTTCTTTGAGTTTCAGATGAGATTTTTGGACTTTGGTCTTTTGAACAATGTTGGAAGGTAAACTTAAGAGACTCTTAGAGATGGATGAAAGCATTTTACATTATAAGACGGCCATGAACCCTAAGGACAGGTGGAATGTTTGGCTTTAAAAAGTGACTTGTTTGGGTATCAAGTTGAGAAGGAGTGGACTTCTGGTGGTTCCTTTCAGATGTCAACTCCATGGGGTTAAGAAACACCTGGGGCATTAGTGAAGCAAGTCTTTGGGTGTGTCTAAAGAGGATTAACTAAGGAGACAAGACCTGCCCTGGATGCAGGTATCATCCTTCTGATGGGCTGGGGGAAAGGAGAAAGCCAGCTGTTTGCCTCGGAAGGCCCCAGTGTTTGCCTCTTGCTGCTTCCTGGATGTGGACCCAGGGTGACCAGTCACTTCACTCTCCTGCGGCCATGTCTTCCCTGTCAAAGAAGGACCGTACCTTCTCAAATCCCGTGCCAGAGTCCACCTTCCCTTCTCTGAGTGGCTTCTTGTTGGGTATTTGGTCAGTGAGCCCGGATTAGCTGGACCGTTTTTTTTTTTTTGTCTATGTCAACCTGGTTTTATAAGCAGAGAAACTGATGTTCCATAGAGTGAGGCATGTAGAAATCAAGCCTCGCTCCCTGCGAAGGGGAGATAGGCCCTCACTGTTCCGAAGCAGGAATGGTTTATTGAAAGTCACAGCCTGTTCAGCTCCTCTCTGTGTCTGGGTGATTGTGTTCCCAGGATGTTAGAAGTCGTACCTTTTAATGTGTGCCATCAGAGCAATTATCAGTAATTCTGTCTGAGTTACATTACTTCAGATAACTCCTGCTGCTAGCGAACCAGGAAGAGACTTTTATTTGCTTCTTTTTTTTTTTTTTCATTTTAATTAAACAGCCCTACCTCTGCCAAACTGTATAACCCCTTTCCACAGTTTGTTTGCTTGGCTGCTGTTAAGAAATCTGAACCTTCTAACAAGCAGAATTATTTATATATGCCACGATGCTTCCTATTTCAAGCTGTGTGCCGCCTTCTCCATGCTGAACTTTATACCGAATGAGAGCGCTGTCTCTTTAACACTCTGGTAGTTTTATTCTGGGCTTCGTTTCACCATCAGAAGAGCCTTCTTTCCCTGCCCCCCCTTCCTCTTCCAGAAGTGGAGAAGTTCTGAGGCTAGGGAAAAGGGAACAGTGAGCTGCATGATTATTACTATGCTGTCCTATTTGAGAGGTGAGGATGGACTCTCCCTCCATAAACAGAGAATAATGCCTGGGACTAGTCAGACAGGCTTGCAAGTTTCTGCTAATGGAGGAGGCAAGGCCTCCACACTTACTCTTCTTGATCAGCTTAATATAGCCAGCAGCACCCCAGTTTTAGAATACTGCAACAGGCACTCCGAAGAACACTGTTCACACACTGAAACCTTGCTCCTTTGCCCATGCTACTGTTTTAACTCCAAGGGTTCAGATATTCTCCCTCTCCGATGTATTTTTCTTGGAAGAAAATTGCAACCTGCACATGGGACATTTCTCACCATATTCAGATTGGGATCTGTAGTGTAAAAATTCCATTTAGTATGGCTGGCTGCTCAGAATCTCGTGCTGATCGCCTCCTCTGCTGGCCAGGATATGTGTGCGTGTGTGTGCAGGTGTGTGTTTGTTTTGTTACCTGATCCTAACAAGTCTCTTCCTGGTTATTATTTAAAATAAGAAAAGTAAGTACAAATGTTGTCAGACTTGTCCTGCAGGGAGCCTGTTAAGAATGAAAGCCACAATTTTTAAGTAAGTATAATGGTCATAAACTTCAAGGGTAAAAGAAAGATTCATTTTTTTCATGCCTAGTGTCTATGAGGCATTAGGTTGAGTTTCCAGCACCTGGAGAGGGAAAGCCAATACAAGTCTTGTGCTTTTCATAAAGATGAGTTGAAGCACATTAAGTGAATGCATGGTAACTGTGTGCAGCCCGGGCTGTAGGTCTGTTTTTAGATGTTTTGGTATTTGGGCTGTTGTTTCACCGTAGAGGGGACAGGTGTTAGGTCACATGACAAGAGATAGAGCAACTATGCAGGGACCTTGGTGGTACTTTACTGTGATAAGGACCCAGGTATAGGTCCTTAGGTCTTTGAAATCTGAAGCCCTGTAGAGAAACCTGGAGAGATCTGAGAAAATGTAAACTGAACAGTTTTATTTTGTATTCATGCACAGTGGGGTATTTCTTTCTGTTGTGTTGGGATTTTGTTCCACACTCCCTCTACAAAATACTTCTCACACTCATGACACAAAGCTGTGTTTATGGCTGTCATAGTAAGTCGGGGAGGTCTGCTCCAAACCCTTAATGGCTTCAGGGGCTGGGGATGGCAAGACAGGAATTCACCGAGAAATTGAAGCTTAGTTTAATAAATATTTTTTTGTTGTGGGATTAATGATGGTAAAGTAGGGTTAATGATGGTGAGGGGGGAGTGGCAGGTTCCGATGGGGGCCTCCCTGGGAGTTGGCAAGGATCATGATAGTTTTAAATTGGATTTAGGTCTTCTCTGTACTGTCCATTGGTGGCTGCTGCCGAAGGACTGATGAATCTTGTGGGAAATTTATGCAGTAAACAGTCCCCGGTTTGCTTGGGCAAGAGTCTCTGGCAATAGTGAAGTTATGTTAATGAAGACAGTGGGACAATAAGATCATGGTTCTGTGGCCAGCGAGCTGTGTGGGAAGCTGGCATTTTTGTCCCTCAGGTCCTAGTTGTGTGTGGGAGTACCGACCAGGGGGCCACAGTTCCTGTTAGGAGATTTCGCTTAAGAGCTCTCTGAGACAGACCGGAGAGTGAGGCGTGTTCCATAGAGCAGCACATCAAAGAGGAAAAGCCAACTTCCACAGGGGCTTGCTGTTCGTGTGTAATTTCATCTCTTCTGTAAGCGCTTAGCGAGTGTGCCAGGCACTGTGGTGCTCGTGGGATCCCACAAAACGGAAGACAAGGTCCCCACTCTGTTGGGTCTTTCATTCTATTGTCTGGCTCTCTTGGGTTATGAATATAGCTGGTATCATTATTCCCCAGACCCCCCCTGTGTGCTGCTTATCACGACAGATCTGTAGTGACCAGCTTTTTATGTTTAGGTGTTAGAATGAGGTGTCTTTAAAGTGTGAGTGAGCATATAAAGTTCATGAGCCTGGCATGTATGTATGTATGTACGTATGTATGTATGTATCTTGCTGTGTTGCCCAGATTAGTATCAAACTTCTGGGTGCAAGTGGTCCTCCAGCCTCACAGTCCTGAGTGCTGGAATTCCAGGCAGGTGCCACCACGGCCAACTTGGGTCTAGCTTTTTTAATGTAAGAAAATATTTTTATAGTTCACATATTAACAGTATAGTGTCTGTCATGAATCACCTATGTCCTAGGTGCTGGGTTATTACACTAGGGAGACAAATGTACAAACTCTCTACAAATTATACATACAGTAAATATACATAGGCATTTGAGACTTTAATAACTAATTACTTTTAAACTCTGCAAGTACTTAATGGCGTTATGCATTACCGGCTACTGTTAAGAAGGAAAACCTTCAAGGGCCTGTCAGCCTGTATGGTGAAAGTCGGAAATGATCATAACACACAGCAGGAAACACCACAGTGGAAATTAGCAGGAGGCTGCCAAGGCCCTACCCCTGTTCAGGGCCATCTGCAAAGGCATAGCACCAGGGTGCCTTTGGCAGTGTGATGTTCCCTGGGATCTAATTTCTGGGCAAACACACCACTACGAGGCTGGGGATAGGCCATGGCCACAAGTGCTCTGGACTTCAGAAACTGCTTTCTGTCACAGCCTCTCATGAGAGTGGACTGGCTCCGAGGACAAATGGTGGAAACAGAGGTTTCTTTGTGCCCTGGGCTTGGTAGCCTGCCCTGCCTGTGTGGCAGGAGTTTCTTAGTAGATATCTTGGAAGTTGATGAGTGTATTTCCAAAGGATGATCTTTGCTGAGAACCTGTATCCTCCGGTGATCTTCCTGCATCCTTAGTGACAGATGGTAGCAGGATGTAGCATAATGGATGGGAAGAGCCTGTATCAGTCATGAGTACCATAGCTCTAGTGCCCCCTGGCTCCCTGACCTCCCGAAAACCCCAGGACCTCTCACCATCCGGAGAGCATGAGGTCAAGATGAGGTGCTTTTGACTCCTTCCAGCCCGATGCTTCTGTCATACCCAATATGTCATCTCTTTAATAAAATGTACAAAACAAAGTTTACGAATGAAGGAACTAACATCCCGTTTCCCCTTCTCTTCAGTGTCTCTACACAGAGAGTCTCTCCTGCACCTGGCTGTGAGATGGGGCCTGCCTAAGCTTTTCCACTTCCTGCTGTGTCTCCCTGGGGGAGTCAAGGCCTTGGAGCTACCCAATGAAGAGGGCACCACACCACTGCACTTGGCTTTGCATGGTGGACACGCCACCCTGGTGGATGACATCACAAAGTGAGTTCAATTGCTGATAGTGTCTCTCTTCACCATGTCCACCAAGCCTGCCAAGCATTATGGAAAAACGGGAATAACGAGAGCATCTGCTAATGTTGGCTTGTGTTTTTTACAGCTAGTCTTCTTGCATACAGTACAAATACATGCTTAGCTAGTGCGTAAGCGGATACCTTTGTTGGGGGTATTTTGTGACGGAGAGACAGGGAAGATAATGAAAAGAGGGTTGGCCAAACAGTGGCCTACACTGCCCTTCAGACTTTAGCTTCAACAACATTTCCTCAGAAAAGGCTCCTGAGTTGTATTCTTTCATGATTATGATTAATTTTAGTAATAATCACAATTTGTAATTATACAGCTATGACTATTTACTTTTTTTGGCTATCTTCTAAATCATTTGAGAGATGGAGGCATTTCTGCTTTACTTCTAGTCCAATGCCAGTGTCATAATTTTCATTGTAAAAATAACAGGTGAACTTATCAGAGTAGTCACTAGGGTTTAGTGAACTAATGTAAGGGAGATAATCTGTTAACTGTGAAGTTGTCTGTGTCTGGAATGTTCTCAACATTCCCAGTGACTGACCAGTGGGTTATGTGCTCCTTTGGTTCAGATGAATTGTTGTTCTAACTTATGAAAGAAAGAGCCATATGTAGTGATTGCCTTGATATAACATGGTAAATTATAAATTATAAATAGAATAGTACATTGAAAATGACAACAAAAATTTTAAATATTGTTAGAGTATTATTACATGGTGTGTCTTAGTGGGATGGTTTTTTTTAGTTTGGCTCGTATAACTCAATGTAATTAATTTGATGCAATTAATTAATGGTAATTTGATGTCTAAGTGGCCATTAGGCAGAAACCAGAGCTTTCTCTTTCTCCTCCCCTGCCTTATTTGATCAAATAGTCATTAACTAAGAGACAAGCCTATCCAAAGGGAATTGTCCTTTCCTTTGCTTATGAACACAACCATGTTTTCTTGGCTACAAAGAACGAGGCAAGAGCATGTCCTGTAACTGAGTTATGGTGCCTGCTGCAGGGTTCCCTCCTGGAGGTCGATGCCTTTATCTGCTGGGGGCTTTGGACCTCCTTCCTGTTTCCAGCACCAGAAGACGCTGAATGTTTTAAAAGCTTACATGTTTGATAGATCTGTTTATAGGTGGAATTAAAAAAAGTTCTGCTCATAAGGTCATATGATCATAGGATTGTATGATGGATCATATGTGTTTTAAATCAACAACAACTCTACTACTACTCATCATATGGTCATATGATGGATCGTATGATCATATGTGTTTTAAATGGACCACAGCTCTACTTTTACTCAGGCTCATGGTCCTTTTACTTCAGTGGCTAGTTGGTACTTTCCCAGAAGATTCAGAAATTAGTGTGAAGACTAATGGATCTCTTTTTGTCACTCCATGTGATGGAGATAAGTCAGCTCAGAGGTTCCTCAATTTTAAATAGAGGTGTGTCCTGTGAACCTGTTTTAGGTTGGAAACATCCCAAGTTGCCAATGCATTTACTATACCTAGCCTCTTATACATCACTGGGTAACACGGTCCACTGTGGGAGATCATGTGTAGCCTCATGGTTGTGTGGCTGGCTGTGGGATAAGACTTTTTGCCACCGCCCAGCAGCTGGGGAGAGTAATACACTGCATATGTACCTCTCCAGCCTGGGTAAAATCAAAATTCAAAACCAGAAAGCATTTCTAATGAATTCACGTATCTTCTACAGCATTGTAGCATCGACAAATTAGAAATCAAGCCATCATAAGTTACAGGGTCTTTAATGTATTTCTGTAAAGCAAGCATTCATAAACAAAATGAGATCATGCCAGAGGAAGAAAGGGACAGAGCTGGTTCTGTAAAGTGAGGGGTCTGGGGACAGTCTGTTGGGATGTGACCACATGATGAACATGAATATTTTTCACTTGAGGCATCTTTATTGTTCCTAATGCATGCTTATTTACTGCAGTAATTCCAGCCATCAAGGTGTATAGCTAACACTGTTGTTCTTAACCAGCCAAGGCAGATGAGAAAATACGCTTATATTCAAGAACTTAGTTTGGGTATATTGTTTCATTGTTAATGAATGTGTTCAAGATGATGACCTAATCAAAATTACGCATGTTCTAATTTGCATGAGGGAGTGATTTAGCACAGTGGTACCAGTGTGTTAGGAATATACCATTGTTTGCCACAACCAGACCTCACCACACTCCCTGGAGATTCTCTCTGTTTTCCATTATAATCACCTAGCAAACTATTGGCTGCCAGCTAATTTGTTCTCCATGAGCTCCATTAAAGGGAGAGACATCTTTTCTGATTAAAAAGGAGAGTCAACTAGTGAAATACGTTTCTATGCTTAAAAATCAGGACTGTTATTTATCAGGATTTGTTATTTATGGGAACCTTTAAAACATAGAGTCTTTTTAAAAACCACCACTAAGTGGAAAAATAAAGATGGCTTGACCCAGATCTGTTTACACAAGCTCGTGTAATTGGGTGTGTAAGTGACTTTTAAGGATCATTTTCCATTTTGGATTTGTAATATCGGGGCAAGATGAGGGATGGGATCCGTGAAGCTGTGATGTGTGAATTCTGACTTGTGACAATTCAGTTTTCAGGGTAGCCGTTCCCCAGGCTTCTCCCGATTGCGTCTGAGCGAAGATGCCTCTCTGCAGTTCGTACACTCATCAGAAACGCTGACTCTGACCGTTAACCACACGGCTGAGCATTTGTTGGAGGCAGATATCAAACTCTTCCGGAAATATTTTTGGGACAGGACCTTTCTTGTCAAGGTTTGTACCGCTGTTCCAGGACTCAATGGTGCATGCTCCTTTAGTACGGGTGGGATCTGTGCACTGTTTTGGAATGGTGCTTGGGAGCTAACATGTTTTTTTCCTGATGAGAGCTTGAGAATGTGAAGTTAGAGTCCTTGTTGGATCAGTGGAATGAAGACCAGCACAGCTTTGGGCAGCACAGAGGCAGTGGTCGGTAGATCCTTGCTTCACTTGCATTTCTTTTGTTGTTGGTTTTGTTTTCTGAGACAGGGTCTTGTTATGTAGCCCAGGCTATGCCTGAATTTAGGATCCTTACATCCATACACTTGAACTGTGTGTGCCTCCATTCCAGGCTCCCACAACTGAATTCTAATATTCTTCTTCTTCTTCTTTTTTTATTAAAGCTTTTTAAAATTCTTTCTTTTGCAGATTGAAACCCCCAACTGGTTAATGTATAACATGACCCTTACATGTAAAGCTGGGGGGGGGGGTTGTGGATGGGGGAGGGGCAGAAAGATTGTAAAAGTCGGAGGACCAGGACATTTACTGTGAGGTATTGTCTTCTATTATATGACAGGGATGCTGAACTCATGACATTTCAACAATATGGTCACCAAAACAAGTCACCTAAACCAAACTTCCCCTGAGCTCCTCTGTCCCCCAAACTCCCTCCCTCCCATATTCATGACCTTTCTTCCTTATTATTACTGTTATATTTATATGTTGTATATGCTCCATATATATGTTAGTATATATAATGCAACCATTGGCTGAGTCAATTTGGTATTGATTGAATGTATATGCACTTAAGGCCAGGCTTTTGGAATTGAATAATCTAGAAAGGGGCTTGTCCATGGAGCAGGCCAATTCTTCCTCTCAGCAAGGGGTGGAGCTTTGTCAGATTTCCCTCATTTATTTTGGTATGTCAGCCGGTGCTGTCACTGTGAAAGTCTTGTTGAGGTGACCATATTCCTGAATTCTAACTGAATTCTAATATTGTATATTTTCTTCTTTTTGAGACAGGGTTTCTCTGTGAAGTTTTGGTGCCTGTCCTGGACCTCACTCTGTAGACCAGGCTGGCCTCGAACTCACAGAGATCCGCCTAGCTCTGCCTCCCGGGTGCTGGGATTAAAGGCGAGCGCCACCACCGCCTGGCTGTATATGTTCTTTGTACTTATTTGCAGTCTTCTAATTCTCGCCTAAAACAGTTTATAGCGTCTGCTGCTGGGCTTTCTTATGACTTAGATGATTTAAACCTTCGTCCTGTTTGTATATGAAGAGGACAGGTGAGAACATAGTCTTTTCATAAAGAGATATACTCTTTCTTTCCTGTCATGGCTAGGACATAAGACTTGAGGGCTATTATAGCATGCACATCTCAGGAATGAGACACTTCATCGCTCTTAGTAGTTCACAAACTCTGGACAAATATAAAGAATATTTACATTTTTCATTTTTGTTTAGCAAAGTTGTTTTGATACAACCTGGTTCAGTCCAGTGGCTGGTGCTCAGTGGCCCTGGGACTTACCGTCCAGACCCTGTGGCCTCTCATGTGTCAAGTACATACATCTACTTGTAAGACAGTTTTCTTCAGCTGTACAGGCTTTCATCAACTCAGAGAAACAGAAACTGCCGTCTATCATAGTTTTGGCTTCTGTGTTTATGTTATATAATTAAACTATAAATACAGTTAAAATGTTTATATATCAAATAAATATGATTAGCATATCCCATGTAGAATTTTATTTGAATTATTAAAATGAAACGTGCTCTTCAGCGTCTGACTCCCATTGGGCTTTAGGAAATTTTATATGTAATTTTCTGACATGTAGGATTCTATTTAGTATAAGACAAGTGAGGGCTGAGATTCAAGCCCTTGTATTTAGTGACACCAATGCCTCCAGTCATTCCTGTGGCTTCTCACGGAAGTACCCACTGGTGACGAGTCCGCACCGGGCAGCTGCTGGGCTGCACAGCACAGTATTCTCAAGAGGAGTCTGGCCCCAGCAGCCCCACAGGGATAGAGCCTGGCAACAGGCATGGCCCTGGGAGAGCTGTTCAGAGAGCAGTGTGTCACGTGGTGACTAAGCTAGAAAGGATAGGACCAGTTCTGTGCAGCACACACCGGGCATTTGCAGCACTACAGAATCCTTCAGCTGGGTCTGTTGATACTGCCCACATTTGAGATACTGACTTTGGAAAAGGTATGGGATTAATAAAATGAGATGCCACGCTCTACAATAACCATGGCAAGAGAGCTGAGTGACGAATTTCTGAGGTTTTCGTTTCATGAAAAAAAAATCAGAGAACCAGTTAAGAGCTAGGTGTGGTGACTTACTCCGGCAATCCCATTGCTTAGGATGTAAACAAGGAGCCTGGGAAGGTAGGGAGGTCAGCAAACCTCCTGACAGCCAGTCATTCACTCCCACTGCCATGACAGATGCTGCTGTATGTGCTTCCGTTTAAAATTGGTCTTGCTCTATCTTACGTAGTTAGATGTTATTGTAAGTATAAGCTAAAGGCAAATTGTTTTTATCACTCATTTACTTTTACTTTATGTATATGCATGTTTGCTTGCATGTATGTATGTGCACCATACATGCACATACATCTGCCTGGTGCCCATGGAACCAGAAGAAGGTGCTGGATCTCCTGGAACTAGACTGAAGGGTGGTTGTAAGTTGCCACGTGGTTGCTGGGAACGGAACAGTAGTCATCTGCAATAGAAGAAAGTGCTCCTAACACTGAGTTTTTGCTTTAGCCCCTGAAGGCAATTCTTATTTGGGATGTCTGTATTATACTTTGACAACTGTGAAGAGTAAACATTAATTTGATGACATATGTTATATGCGTACATTATATTCTTGCTCATCTGGGAGTAGTGATATCTATATCTATATCTACTTCTATTATTCCAGTACTCTGGGGGCTAAGACAGGAAGATTACAACTTTTAGCCCAGTGTGGACTATACATCAAGACCCTGTTTCAAAGCACAAGAAGGAATGAGAGAAGGGAGGGAGGGAAAAGAAAAACAATTCAAGCTTTATTAAATCTGATATGTACTTAAATCCATTTTGTATGACCATGGTCTGGGCAGCTGCTCTGTGTACATGGAACCATGGCCATACTCTGTCCCTTCAAGGAGACATGCTCATTCTAAGTGGTCTGGGCACATCTCTGTTACGTCCTGCTCTCTAGAACTTGATGATAAAACCTTGTCAAATCCTTAGCTTGCCTTCTCATGCACCAGAACTGTGCCTCTTATCACCTTCAGAAGCCATACTTGGTCAGAGTGGTTAATGTTTCGTGTTTTCACTTTGTGTAGACGGATTTTTCTTTTGGCTGTCAGCTCACAAGTCACAACATGGAGATTTATTATTAATTATGAAAGCTTGGCCGATAGCTTAGGCTTGTTCGCAACTAGTTCTTATAACTTAAATTAGCCCATTTCTATTAATCTATGTCTTGCCACATGGCTCGTGGCTGTTTCCTCTCCTCATGCACATCCTGCTTCCTCTGTGTCTGGTTGGCAACTCTGTCTTCTTCTTTCCAGCATTGTTTCTACCCTGAAAATCCTGCCTAGATATTGGCCATTTAGCTTTTACTGCACTAATCACGGTGACATTATCTTCACACAGTGTAAAGGAATAGTCCACAACTCTGTCTTGTAGCTGCTGCTGATAATACCAAGACAATTTGTAATAAATACTTGTCCTAGTCACTGCTCTGTTGCCGTGAAGAGACACCATGAGCAAGGCAGCTTATAAAAGAAAGCATTTAACTGGGGGCTGGCTTACAGTTTCGGAGGGTGAGCCCATGACAATCATGGTGGGAAGCATGGCTTGGGAACAGTAGCTAAGAGCTCGCTTCTGATCCACAAGCAGGAGGCAGAGAGAGGCAGGAGGCAAAGAGAGACAGAGATACAGAGAGACCTAGACACAGAGGACAGAGACAGAGACAGACTGCTGGCATAGGTGTGTCACTGGGGGTGACACTCCAACAAGGTCATACCTCCTAATCTTTTCCAAAACAGTTCCACTACGGGGGAGCGAGTGTTCAAATATGTGGGGAGGAAGGGGTTTATTTGGCCAACACTTCCATGTCAGTCTATCATTAGGGGACATCAGGACAAGAACTCAAGGCAGAAGCCTGGAGGCTGGAACCATGGAAGGATGCTGCATACTGCCTGGCTCCCTGGCTCATGCTCTGCTTTCTTTTTTTTTAAAAAAAATCTTTTTAGATTGTTTGTTTTGCTTTATGTGTATGAATATTTTGCCTGGGTATGTGTACTATGTGCATGCCTGATACCTGCTGGGGTCAGAAGACGTGATCAGATCCCTTGAAACTGGAGTTATGGATGGCTGTAAGCCCCCAAGCAGGTGCTGGGAATTGAATCCAGGTTGTCTGGAAGAGCAGCAAGTGCCCTTATCTGATGAGCCATCTAACCTGATTCAGCTAGCTTCCTTAGACAGCCCAGGCCTTCCTGCCTAGGGACGGTGCTGCCTATAGTAGACTGGACCCTCCCACATCAATCATCAGTCAAGTTAGTCTCTTGCGGACATGACCATAGGCCAGTCTGATCAAGAGAATTCTTCCACTGAGATCCCCTCTTCCCACGTGACTCTAGGCTGTATCAAGTTAACAATCAAAACTAACTAGATCCTACTTTCTTGGTAGCACCCATTGTAGGTGTGGTCCAGTCCTTTCCTAATCTCCTGGGGCCCAGAAGAGAGAAAAGCACTTCTTGTTTGTTTTGTTTGTTTGTTTTTTGTTTTTTTGTTTTTGTTTTTGTTTTTGAGACAGGGTTTCTCTGTGTAGCTTTGCGCCTTTCCTGGAACTCACTTGGTAGCCCAGGCTAGCCTTGAACTCAAAGAGATCCGCCTGCCTCTGCCTCCCGAGTGCTGGGATTAAAGGCGTGCGCCACCACCGCCCAGCGAGAAAAGCACTTCTTATAGGGGACACTGGCAGAGGTAGCCCATGGTGCATGCCTAGGCTCTTCGTGCCCACCGCCCCTTCGTAGTTTGGAATATTAGGTACATATTCTGACCTTAGGACGTTATGAAATAGTCAGAGAACGAAGCACTCAACCCACCGGCCTCATTTTGTGGTAGAATCTGCCAGCTATGATAGCTGTGTGATTTTCCACCCAGGGAGGCGGAAGATTTATTTCAGAACCTGTGCTGATACCATCTTGGGCTGCTTAACTGTTTGTCTCATTAACATCTAATTCTGTTTCTTCATATTTTCACGGCCAAGGGAATCTCAATAAAAAATCATTATGGTCTCAAGAAGGCAGCTTTTTGCCTTGGCTGTGAGATGTCTCAGACTTGGATCCAGTCAGGGACAATCTGTGCCAGCCTGCATATTTTTTGACCTGTGGTCACTCTGGATACACCCTGACTGTGGTTCCTACCTCCTCATCAGGTTCTTTCACATCACCTGTGTATGGTGTGGGTATAGGACGCTCCAGCAGGGCAGGTGTACCAACACTCAGCTCTCCCTTTTTGTCTCAAGGTCCTTTTTGTGGTTCATACATGGCATTCCTGAGAAACTAGTGGTTGTGAACTGCAGAAAAAGTGAGGATTTGTGGCAAAGTTTTTACCCTTGCTCCTTGGTTTCATCTGGCTTCTCTTGTCATCCTTGGATATTGGCTCTGTGTTCCTCTATCAGGGTTTTCCTCCACCCCCAACATGCACGCACACACGCACGCACATACACACTTTCCTTGCCAGCTTTCCCAGCTCTGAGATCTGTGATGGTCATTTTTACCTCTCTTTTTCATATCTGGGGCCCAAAATGGTTTTCAGCGATTTTCCCCCCTTTATCTTGTAGGCTATCGAGCAAGAAGCCAAGACAGAGGAGAGACCAACCATGCCTTCTGGAGCTGCAGAAACCGAAGAAGGTATGCCTGCCCCTGCCCTGTTCCCACGTTGGGAACCCAGAAAATGCAGGGGTTGCTAACCAGTCTGTTGAAGTACACAGTAAAGCATAGTAAGAAATAAGGTACATAGAAGCAAGATCTGGGGTCGTGGATACAACACAGCCCTGGCTTATTATCCAGCTAGCATCTACCCATTTACCTGGGCCAGGTCCTTGTTGTCCAGATCTTCAGAGCTCCATCTCAGCCTGTGTGTGTGTGTGTGTGTGTGTGTGTGTGTGTGTGTGTGTGTGTTTGTTTGTTTGTGCATGCATGTGTGTCTCCGTCTCCCCATGCCCTGGTTTCCTCTTTCCAAAGTTAGCTTTGTTCATTCTTTGCTTCCTCAGTCAACCATTTGCTGTTTTGCTCATTCAAGCTTTGTGTAACTTTTCCTCTGGGCTGGACTGGTGGATCTTCATGGGGATGCTTCCAAAAGCATGGAAGTATGTTTGTTGGCATGAGGAGCGGACAGTACTGCTATCATCTAGAGAGGAGGTACCAGGGGTGTTTGTCAGGGTGCAGAATGGTTCTGAAAACCCAGGCGTCGGTCCTGTAGAACCTATACCAAGTTTGAATGCAATTCTGCTAATGGGGAGGTTCCCACTCTAAGGGTGTGTGTGTGTGTGTGTGTGTGTATGTGTGTGTGTGTGTGTGTATTTTATTATTCCACATCAAGGCACAAGGAATCACTCAGCCACCCTTTTTCAGAGCACTCAGTTTGCCAGCAGGAATGGCATTGCTCTTCATTGTGTTCAACATGGCAGGGATTTGGGGGGAGGGCATATAAAGAAAGCCTTACTGTAGTTCACATATTTTCCCTATACAAATAATTCTGATAGTAAGTTGAATACTAAGCATTTTTTTTTGTAGGAAGCATTTTTACATGGCTTCGTGTACATTATTGTGTTTCTCATGTGAAATAAAATCTTAGTTTCTTTCCAAATCCAGGCATTACACAAATCTAACCATTGTGTGCACAGGAAACCATTGTGTTTTGTTTGTTTTCAACATAAGCGTGTATTGGGGAGGGGGTGGGGTGGGGGGTAGGGCATCAGTCCCTCTTGGCCCTGGCCTTCCTCATGGCCACCAGCACATTGCTCAGTTCCTCCCGCTTCCTTTTGGTGTGCATGTACGTGCATGCCCACCCTCTTCTTGATGAACTTGGGCATATGCTTTTCCTTGGACACCTTGACCAGCCCACATGGCATGCTGCTTGTAGGGCACGAAGCCACACACCTCCTGGATCACATCCCACACGAACTTGGTGTCATGGGTGAGGCTGCGGTGCCAGCTGTGTCCGGGCTCACTGACATTCTTT
Organism: Peromyscus maniculatus bairdii; assembly: GCF_049852395.1. Lineage (NCBI taxonomy): Eukaryota > Metazoa > Chordata > Mammalia > Rodentia > Cricetidae > Peromyscus > Peromyscus maniculatus. Next base: position 76,885,566 of record NC_134866.1, on the reverse strand, counting down.
GTCACCTTGTTCTTGTTGAGGTCCACAGCCATGGAGTCACCCAGGGCCATGGCTGCTTTGTGATGGCGGCTGCTACAGCACAGGAAAACATTGTTAATGGTGAAATACAAATGATCTTCTTATCAGTTTCTTTGTTGCATATTTTAGCTAGGGTATTATATTCATGTTTTAGCTAGGGTATTACATTGATTTCTTTATTTTGAAAGTATGTGTACATATACAGTTATTCTTATATCTGTGGAGTAGAATTATCAATATAATTTCAGTATAGTGATGGGACTTCATATGACATCAGAGAATGTAAAGGAATGCCAGTCTGATGGCAGTGAGAATCATGGTCCCAGATGCTGGAGTCAGGGACAGATGTGGCCAAATCCTTGTTTCTCTGCCGTGAGTGTTAACCGCTGGTTAGTGCTTGACCCTGCATTTAATTAGCAGCACAGAGTGGCTGCATTCCCAGTAGTTGACAGATAGTGTAACCTTAGGGTCTTTGCCTCTGTGTTGGCTGAGAAGAAGCCTTGGAGAAAGAGTAGTTATGAAGAGTGGCCGGGGTCTGTGTGGCGTCCACACACACTTCACCTGCTGCTGGGTTGAACGAGCTCCTGAGCTTCCTGGGCCTGGGGTAGGAGGAATCGCCTTGGCTCTGCTCTGTGACTGCTGCTGCTGCTGCTCTGCCTGCCCTAGGAGGCAGTCTAGGGGATGCTAGTTTTCTCTTTGAGAGACTTCTTCCCGGTCTTGTGTCGCTGGCTCCCCCTAAGCTCTGGCCCACTTTTACTGTGCTAACTGTAGCTGATCGGGTTTCTTTCTTGGCTGAGAGACATACTTGGCAGAAAGTTTCTGACTTGCCAGTTCCGAGTACTCACTGCATCTTTCTATCACCTGTATTTCTTAAGCCTCCAGCCCTTTTAAAAGTCAACTTCTGATTTTTTTAATAGAGATTATCTCATGCATCTTTCTTCTCTTATTCTCCACCTTTAAACTAATTCAGAATAAAATGAGGTCTAAATCCGTGTTAGATTTTGGATTTCTTGAGCTGGGGGTGGGTGTGAGTGATGGGGGTGGGTGGGAGGTGGGGCTTGCAGTTGTGGCTGGACAGGAAAACAAGCTCTCCAGGCACAGCATGGGAAGTGCTCCATGAGTCATTTGCAAATATTGCTTCAAGCATGTTGTAGCCTGTGACAGTGGCATGACCAAGGCCGTGTCATGGAAGCGATGCCCCTGGAGTTGGGATCTTAGTGAGGGCAGGGACTCCAGATACAGGAGATGAATGGGGAGAATGCAGGCCATTTTCCCATCGGCACACCCACGTGTGGTGGTAGAAACACCAAGAATGTGGGCTTGAGAGCAGCCAGGTGGGCAGAGCTTCGGGAGACTCAAGGGGCGGAGCTTCACCCTGAGAATTCTGGGAGCTGTTTTAAACAGCTGTTTGGCAAGGTCACTCTGGGAGAATGGTGATTCCAGTTGAGGGTCCAAATGGAAGGCAGAGGACTTGCCGGAGGACTCTAGAAAGCCATGCAGAAGGGCTATACCATGGCAAGCTAAGGCCAGGGGTGACGTAGGGCTGGATGAATGCTGTCTTGGGCAAGGTGGGGCCAGAGGAATGCTGTCTTAGGTGAGGTTGGGACAGATGAATGTTGTCGGGAGTGAGTCCGTGGCTGGGGCGTGTTTCTGGGCTAGAAGGTAGGACTGTGGCCCATAATGTACTCAGTTTTAGACAGGTTGAGTTTGATGGGTCTATGGGATAATCAAGCAAACAGGACAGCCAAACAGGACAGCAGGCACCAAACCAAAAGAATTTGGCAAGAAACCCAGGTCCACATTACTAACAGGCAAACTTTGTAGCCCTAGACTGTGTTGAAGGAATGACAGATGCTGTTTGTACCTTCCAGTAGAGGGCAGTGTTTCACTAAAGTGAAGATAGGTCTCTTCCTTTCAGATACCTCCACAAGACTCCACTGGAAGAACACGCTTCCTGCAGATAAAAGTGTCCTCTTTTATTTCTTCTTAATGCTGAACTGACCGTCTCTTTGAGGTGCACCAGAGATTAGATAGGTTACACCCCTCTCTTCCTGCTGTGGTAGAGAGATGGGGTGGAGACGCTGCCGCTGTCATAAAGAACTGTAATGACTTTAGCCTGGAAATTAACTTTGCTGTCTTTGTGAGTGTGACAAATGATTTTATTATTATTCTTGTGAACCAATTATGGTTTTATAATTTCATGATTGCAATTGGACCTGGGGAATAATGGCGAGTTATTCTGAACAAATTAAATGGCCCTGTCTAGTCACTGTTCTACTGCTGTGAAGAGACACCATGACCAAGGCAACTCTTTTATAAAAGCAAGTATTTGACTGGGGACTTGCCTGCAGTTCCAGAAGTTTAGTCCGTTACGGTGCGGAGCATGGCGGCACCATTGGCATCACCCGGGGTGCTAGAGTAGTAGCTAGGAGCTACCTGCTGGTCTGCAGGTGGTGTGTGTGTGTGTGTGTGTGTGAGAGAGAGAGAGAGAGAGAGAGAGAGAGAGAGAGAGAGAGAGAGAGAGAGAGAGAGAGAGAGAGAGAGAGAGAGAGAGATTGAGCCTGGCATGGGTTTTAACACCTCAAAGCCCACCCCTCACCCCCAGTGACACCCCTCTTCCAGCAAGGCCACACCTCCTAATCCTTCTAATCCTTTCAAAGAGTTCTACTCCCTGGTGACTCAGCATTCAAATACATGAGCCTATGGGGGCTGCACTCATTCAAACCACCACAGACAAAGTCATTGGGAAGAAACAGGCTCTGTTTTCTCTCTTGCCTTCTGGACTTCCTTTTGTTTTATTCCCCCAATTCCCTGAGTAAGGATCTCAGGTAGACCAGACTGGCCTTAAATTTGTTATGTAGCCAAGGGTGACTTTAAATTTGTTATCCTCCTGCCTCCACCTCCCAAGCTCTGAGAGGTTACAGGTGTGCACCACGCATCTACTTTACACCCTAAGGATTTTCTGAGGAGCAATGCACAGAACTAGAAGATGTTCTGCAAAGTAAGGATCCTTTCAGCGAGTCCATGGAAAATGCTCTCTCTGAAACCTAACTTAGAGACCCAGAATGCCTTTGATACGTCACAGGTTCTAGTAAGTCAAGAATTAGGAACTGGGGTAGCCTCGTTCAACTCAACTATCAATGAAAGATCCTTAGGAGGGCGTCTGAGGAGGTACTCTGGAGAATGAAGCCATTCCACATCGTCCCTGACCCTTCCTCACGCCTCCTTTTCCACCACCACCTAGGTTCTCAGTATCTATCAGCGCAGTGACATTCTCTGCAAATGCCTAGGAAGGTGTATATGAAGCCACTCAGGGTCGTCTTGTGCATGTGAGGCCATCTGCACCTCCTGATGCCCTGCCAGAATTCCCTTTGTATTTCTGTGCTTTTGAGACCCAGGCCTTCCTGTCTATGAGACCACTTGGCCTCTCTACCTCTTGAGTGCTGAGATTAAATTTGTGAGCTACCACACCTGGTTCTCACATTTCTTGGTGCCCTGCCTGCTTAGAGCTTATAGCTTAGAGCCAAGCTGAGAACTATTATAACCTAGGTACCACTGTTCAAATCCAGGTTCTTTATCAGTTTTTGGTATTTATTTTTATTTTTATTACCATATATTAATCACACAAATGAGTGGATTTGATTATGGTCCATGTAAACAATATAGTTTGATCATACTCATCCATGAAAAAAATTTTTGTTGTTGATGGGACAAACCATCTGTGTGGTATGTTGTCTCAACTTCTGTGTCATTGGTCTCTGACTAATAAATAATACAATAGCATCTCCCCATAGTATCACCCACTATAGTTTCACTAACAAGGAAACAGGAAATGGGGGTTGGAACATGAATTCCAACAGGGCAAAACCGTTTCCTTTGGGGCCGAGCAGGCTCAGCTGTTCTCCTGTGTGGATCTGATGAGATGGGCCAAGAACCCAACACAAGACACAGCCCAGGCAGGCAGCTGGAGTCCTGTGGGTCCTCTCCTCGCAAGGTCTGTAACTGTTTTGTACCCACTGTATACTGGGCATATTGGACTAGTGGTCATGGAGAAGGGACATTTCTGAGAGTTAAGAATTGACTTTACTTCATGAAGAGTAGCTCAGAAGAGATTTTTTCATAAGTAGCACATCTCGTCTGGGCAGCCAGAAGTCAGTTGGTTACCTGCTTTTTCAACCATTGCATTCCAATATCCCAACCACTCCCAGACAAGAGAATCTATTGACTGCACGTTCACACTGCCGGTCTAGAATTTTCTCCCGTGTTTGTGCGATGGAAAAAGTGTAACATCAGGATCACTGCCTGGAAATGCTAATCTCAAGCTGCTGTCACTGGGGAATTTGTGGCCACGCATGCTCAGACTCGTCTTGATGACACATGCTGCCAGGCAGCAGGCAGACAGCTCAGAACTCAGCTCTGCCATGAGCTGGCTTTTCAGCATTATGAAAGCTGCTCAGCCCTGTTTGCTTGTATGGAAATGGCAGAGGAAGGTGCAGGGGAGTAGAGGTGGGGTGTCGTTTAATGCTTAAGGTGGGGCACTCGTTCAGTATCTCCTGTAGTGGTGGACTAGTGTGTGATGCCTGGTTCTAAGTGGAAGTTAAGTAACTCCAGCCTGTTCTGAAGTATAGGAAGTAGTAGTAGTAAAAGTATACCTCATGTGACTAGAAATGAGTAGATTCTTTGCTTGAATTGTTCATGTTGTTTATGGAGGAACGGCTGGCTGGTATTTGAGTATATTTGAGTATTTCCTGTGAGAAAGTGTTGGGAGAGTAAGAAGACTGTTATCCACACACGGTTTCCTTTCTAAGATGTTTTATTTTAAATACGGCAACTCGGGACTTTTTAGAATATTTGCATATGGTACAAGTGTTTCATCAAGATGTAAGGACTTTATGCTGGGGCAGCTGAGAACTGAGGTGTTGGGGATTGAGGCTATCATTGAGGATGATGTTTTCTAGACGATGACTTAATTGGAGATCCAACCACCTCCTCCTCTAGTTTGGAGCATCTAAGGTCTGATCAGAATCCGGAAGTAGGGGAAGCCAGTCAGTGGTGGTGGTGACACACGCTTTTAATCCTAGCATTCAAGAGGCAGAGGCAGGCAGATCTCTGTGAGGTCAAGGCCAGCCTGGCTTACAGAGAAAGTTTCAGGACAGTCAGGGCTACACAAAAAATCCTGTCTCAAAAAAAGAAGGAGGAAGAGGAGAAGGAGGAGGAAGGAGGGGGAGGAGACAACGACGATGATGCCTACAATATTGAAAACGGAATTTGGGCATTTTCAGTGATTTGAAATGGAAGGCACAGAAAGACGAATAATGTATGCTCTCAGCCATCAGAGGGAGTCATAAGAGTTGACATCGTAGGAGAAAGTAGAAAAATGATTACTAGAGGCTGAAAAGGTGGGAGATTGGGGAGGGGGAGGAGGTATTATGGGAAATTTGTACACAGATGCCAACATACCGTCACGTAAAAGGAACACAGCAGGATGATTGTAGTTTATCACACCTTAGATATTTTAAGAACTAGAAAAGAGGAATTTATAGGCTCTGAAATCAAAGATATGGTAGAAATGCAAATTTCCCTGATACATTGGGTACATGTAAATATATATAAGCCTGTGTCAATTAAAATAATTTTTGTTAGTTCTTTGAGCATCTCATATAGCTTGTTCTGATCATACTCACCCCACCTCCCCAGCTCTTCTCAGATTCAGCACCCTCATTCCCTACCCTTCCAACTTTGTGTCCTATTTTTTTTTAACCCTTCAGACTAATTTGTGCCACCCATTTGTTCTTAGATTTGTGGTCTTCCATTGGAATATGGTAAAAAACTTACCAGGGGCCATAGTCTTAGAGAATACTGTCTCTCCCCCTCCCAGCACTAGCAATTGCCAATAAACTCCACAGTTAGGGATGGGGTTGTGTGCCCCATATCCCCTCCATGCTGGGACTTTGTCTGGTATGGGCTTGCACAAGTCTTGTGTATGCTGTCCCAGCCACTGTGAGTTCCTATGTACAGCTGTCTTGCCGTGGGTGGTGGTACAGACTGGTGCAGCCAATATGGAAATAAGTATGAAGTTTTTTTTGTTTTTGTTTTTGTTTTTGTTTTTCGAGACAGGGTTTCTCTGCGTAGCTTTGCGCCTTTCCTGGAACTCACTTGGTAGCCCAGGCTGGCCTCGAACTCACAGAGATCCGCCTGCCTCTGCCTCCCGAGTGCTGGGATTAAAGGCGTGCGCCACCACCGCCCGGCAGGTATGAAGTTTCTTTAAAAAAATTTTTTTAAAAATTACAATAAGACTGTAGTTAATGTTCCCCTAAGCCAGAAGGTGGTTTGCAGTTACTTCTTTCACTCTATCGGGGTGTACATCCTTCTCCAAATTTTCTGTAGAGTTGAGTTTGCCAGTCTTGTTTCTCCTAAATGGAAACCACTTTCATCAATAAAGGTCCAAGGATAAAGACAAGCTGTCAAGCTGAGAGCTGGCCCATCTTGGACACTGTTAGAATAATACTAGCTTTTCCCCATACATAAATGAAAAGTTTACTCACCTTCCACTATATCACAGAACTGAAGGATCATGGTTTGAGCTAGAAGTCTTACAGATCATCTGGTTGAACCACCTTATGAGGCCCACAGGCCACAGGCTACCCATAGTTCACCTCCAGGCAATAAATTTGTTTCACTCTTAATTTAGATTCTTTCTTTCAGATGGGTCAAATTAGCAGGCTTGGGACAAGTGTAAAATTCAGCTAAGGACTTAATAGATTTGGATAACTTATCCTAAACATACAGCCAAAGAATCCCTTTCTTGAAGTAGACTCTAAGTGAAATCATAGGACATAAAAGCAATCCTAAAGTCGCACTATATTTATATCTTTGAAAGGTGACTTACTTCATCTTACTTAAGTAGTTGACTAAGTTAGGAAAATTATGCCCTAATTTCACTTTGAGATCTAATGACTTTCTTAGAGCTTCTGCTTATTGATGATTGCAAGCACATTTTGAGGCTGAGGTTGTCTCCCTCTCCAGCCATGATTGAAATTTTCACCCTGGAGAGCCTAGGGATAGAATGTGCATAGATGTAAAAGTTCATAAGAGACAGATTAAACAGAATCATCACATGACATTTACTCAAGAGGAAAGAAGGTGTGTGTCTGCACACAAATTTGTACAGTATTTTGTATGATAACTAAGTTTAAAAGAAAAAGAAAAAAATATCATTTCCACTCCACTTGAATGTCCATGGCAGCATTAGTTTTACCAGATAAGTTTTTCTGAAGATCAGAGTGTCAAATGTTTTAAAAATGATTTCTAGTGTTTCCCTAAATATTTCCAGAATAACAACCAAATTTGTAGTTTAATTCAAAAGTACTTTGTGTGTGTGTATATGTGTGTGTGTGTGACATTCACTAGCATTCAAAAATTTTTCTTTATGCAGTGGCTTTTAAAGTTGGACCGAAGAGATGGCCTGGTGGATATAGCTTGTGCTTTCCAAGTGTGGGGACCAAAGTTCCAATTCCCAGAACCCAAGTTAAACTCAGGGCCAGTGTGGAGGCTTTCCTGTAACCCAGCACTTAAGAGGTAGAGACAGGGGCTCTGGGACTCCTTGGGGGCAATCTGGCTAGCAAGAGGAGCCTGATGGCCAGCTCTGGGTTCAGAGAGAGATCCTGCCTGATGACCAGCTCTGGCTTCAGTGAGAGATCCTGCCTGATGGCCAGCTCTGGGTTCAGTGAGAGATCCTGCCTGATGACCAGCTCTGGGTTCAGTGAGAGATCCTGCCTGATGACCAGCTCTGGGTTCAGTGAGAGATCCTGCCTGATGGCCAGCTCTGGGTTCAGTGAGAGATCCTGCCTGATGGCCAGCTCTGGGTTCAGTGAGAGATCCTGCCTGATGGCCAGCTCTGGGTTCAGTGATAGGTCCTGCCTGATGGCCAGCTCTGGGTTCAGTGATAGGTCCTGCCTGATGGCCAGCTTGGGTCCAGTGAGAGATCCTGCCTGATGGCCAGCTCTGGGTTCAGTGAGAGATCCTGCCTGATGGCCAGCTCTGGGTTCAGTGAGAGATCCTGCCTGATGGCCAGCTCTGGGTTCAGTGAGAGATCCTGCCTGATGGCCAGCTCTGGGTTCAGTGAGAGATCCTGCCTGATGGCCAGCTCTGGGTTCAGTGAGAGATCCTGACTCAGTAAACAAAGTGGACAGTGATAGAAGAAGGATACCCAGTGTTAGCCTCTGGCGTACACATACCCATGCACATGCACAAATGTTCCTCTACATATATGAACATATACATACATGCACCACACACACACACACACACACACACACACACACACACACACACACGTGTGCTAAAGTAAAAATAAACATTTAAGAAAAATCATGGGCTGTGTTTTTAGTTGAATTTTATGTGAGATGTTTTAAGTCCAGAACTCTTCCTTAAACGTTTGATTTCCCCTCCCCCAATGTTTGATATTTTAAAATACAGATGAGGCTGCATTTATGCCCGCTGGTTTAAATTCTTCCATTTTTCACATGTAACCTTTTTGTGTGGCAAATCCTGTTTTACTTCACTCAAGCATAGAAAATTTAGAGCATCTATACTAATAATAATTCTGTAGTTGAGTTTTTTCCCCATTTAATAAAACTGGAATTACAGGTTGTTGTGAACTGCTTCACATGGGTCTTGGGAACCGAACTCTGGTACTCTAGAAGAACAGCAAGTATTCTTCATCACTGAACCATTTTTCCACCCCCTCCAAAAAAGATTTTAATTATTGAAAAATAAAGAAGTCCTGATATAGGACTTGAAGACATGGTGCCGTGTTTATAAAGCCAATTACAAAAGACCCCATGATTCCACCTGTATAAAATATCTTAAGTAGGCAGGCCCACTGAGGGAAATTAAGGTTGTCCGGGCTGGGCTGTGGGAAGGAGGTCAGAGGGCAGTTGAAGAACTGTGGAGAGTGATTGCTCATGGCTGTGGGGCTTTATGTTGGCACAAGGAAAATGTTCTAAAATTGATGGTGGGTAATGGCTGCATACCTTGGACCATACTAAAGCCAAATGAATTGTGTGTGTGCCTTAAACAAATGAGTAGTGTGGTCTGTGCACTGCACCCCAGCAAGGTGAGATAAACATGACCTACATTAAAATTTGCTGGATTCTCCCTTGATGGTGGTTATATTGACATTTGCTTTTTCAAGTTTTCTTAAACAATGACTATTGTGGCTCAGAAAAAAAAAGTATTAAGAGTAGTTTAGATAAAAGCATTTCACAAAGATGTCTTTTTCATTCTGCATAGATCCAAATATAAAAATAAGATGAATCTGAGCCAGCACAGGGGGAAGTACCTGAGGGCCAGATTCCATCTCTGCATTGGTATCTCTGCTGCTGTAGCTCTATAGGGATGATTTGAGCTCGTGGGATTGCCTGTAATGTTTGGGCTTTTGGAGGAAAAGACTCACTGGGACTTTTGCTGATAATTGCCTCACTGTCTCCCCCACATCATACTATGCTGGGCCAGCAACACGGGCGCCTCATTAATATTCCCACTTGGGGCAAAAGGGAGGAATTCCCCAGAAGTTCAAGCATCATAATAGCTGGTGAATTAAGAGCGTCTCCTTTGCTATGTTAGCTCCCAGGCACTGAGTGCTGCACATTCATGTTGGGGTGAAACACTAAGCAGGAGAAGGAAGTGGATAAGTCAACAGTGACACCTTGGTGCGCAGTGAGAGGGGTGGCAAAGTTACATTGTGTGGGAAGAAACAGGGGACAGAGCCCTGGTCTGTCCAGTCAGCCTGGTGGCCAGAACTTTAGTAATGAAATTATGCTAGGACTGCAAGTGTTCCAGTTAGCGATTCAATAAAGCAAGCAACTTTCCCTCTCTCTCACCGTCCAGAGCTGGCCTGACACCCACCCTAGCTCATCAGATGGATGTCTTTTGGGTACCAAATGTAGGTGGGTGGGAAAGTTGTTAGTTCTCCACCCTGTGTGTAACAGGCAGGGGACACAACTGTTGGTACCCAAACCAAATTGGTCCCAGTCCGGAGTCTCTTTCCAGAATGCATTCACTGCCCACGAGGAGCAAAGGACTCATTCAAAGACTATTTGGTTTTGTTTTTTGAGACAGGGTATCATATTGTGTAGCTCAGGGTGTCATGGTCTACGTGGCCCCTTGCCTCAGCCTCCCCAGTGCTGGGATTACAGGTATGTGACATATACCCAAGAGGATATTGAATTATGTGTGAATTAGTGTGTTGCTAGAGGAGGTGTAGGGTGAGGATCAGCATCATTAGGGTGCTGTTTGACTTGTTAGGGGGGCAGAGCACATGGCTATCAGTACCAGCTTGCCAGCTATGTGCGGGACATCTCTGCCGGTCTCTATCAGGTGTGGCCGGCCGGCAGTACAGTGGGATAGGAGAAGGCAGCACTTGTGGGTGGCCTCGCTCTCGTGAGAGCTTTTCTTCTGCTCTTCCTTTTCTGGGGGAAGGGTCCTTATGTCTAGCCACAGGACTGTTGAGAGAGTTCTGGCTCACTTTTTGTTGCGTAAGTCTAGACTCTGGCTCCATTTTGCAAGAAGAGGTAATAAAGCTGGTACACGGAGGTGAGCTTTTCTCCAGGCAAATCTTAATGAGACATTGATACTAATCTTACAGCTACTTATCTCTGGGGTAGAAATCCCTGTTTGTTGGTGCTGTGTCATTCGTGAACATAAGTACTAGAGATTATCTCTCGTTTTATTATAGTTTGGCAATATGTAAAAAAAAACATGTTTATCGAGTTTGGTAAGTGTGATTTTAGAGAGGTAATCCTTCCTTGTGGGCGGACCTTGAAGACAACATTAACAGGCCCTTAAAGCAGAATAGCTAGAGTTACTGATACTATTATCAACCAAAGGTTGCTATAGCAACGAGTGGTTTGATTGCACGGTGCAGTTGGTGGGACTCTGGGCTAGTGTAAAAGGAGCTCACTCATTTAGCAGAAACGCTCCAGGGGCAATTTAATTAAAGCCCAGTAAAATGAACACCATATTCTCTGTGCAACTCTGAGATGTCGTTCCGGTTGTAGTGCTTCTAAATTAATGAAAGGTGGGCTATGCATCTGAATCCGCACATTTTCACAACATGTAAAAACTAATTTTAGGGTGAGAATTTTTTTATGTATTTGAAAGTTATTTTTAAAGTTAAAAGTAAATATAATGGAAATCTGTCATTTTGTTATGGAATATATACATATATATAGCAGATTTTAAAAATATTTGAAATTTTATTTGTCTTTGATATTTTTTACCAAGTAGATATTATATGTTGAGTGCCCCCCCCATACCTCTTACCCGTCTCTTTTCTCACTCTTCCTCCCATCCTATTAGTCTACTTTGCCCCTGGTTTTTCTTCTTTCATTTACATACATACACGATTTTATGCATTTATATAAGATCTAGGAACCACAAATGAAGAAATAGATAATATTTGTCTTTCTGAGACTGGCTTCTTTCGCTTCATATGATTACCTCCAGTATGTCCATTTTTTTAACAGCAGTTATTTTAAAAGGTAATAATAATAATAATAATAATAGATCACAGGAGACTGTAAGGGGAAAATGTAGGAATGGAAATGTGCCAAGATCATGGTCATTTGGGGGTGGGGCTGAGAGAGAAAGCTGAGTGAACCCTTTGATATTACAAATGGATAACAGGCCATATCCTGTTTTCCAGCGTGCTCTTCAGAATAAATGCCTGCATGTATGGGATGCTTTAAGAAAACAGTGGTCTGGAGTGGCATTAAGGGCATAGCCTGTAGCCAGCAGGATGGAATTGCACGATCCCCTTCCTGTCTAGTGCAGATGTGTTCCCGGAGCCTCCATTCTGGTTACTCTCTTTGGCACATTGCAGTGATCTTCTCTACTTGGAGTTTTATCATGTAGGGCATGAGTTTCCAGAGGGATTCCTTAGAGACTCCTCGGTGACAAACACCATGGCAGGCGATTCGCACCAGTTCTGTGCATCTGTGAAGAGGACTGGAAAATTTGCTTTAACTGTTTGCCTTGGACTTTCGGCACTGAAAGGGTACACTCAAAGGCAAACCCGGCCTATTTTCACGTGTATGGCTGGTCCTTGCGCAAATGTTACTCTTCTGCCACCCGGAGGCTAGTTTGGGAAGTGCATGTAAGAGCTGGCATTGCGCTAACTGTATAAACCACCAGGCGGGGCACCAGTACAACCTTGTCTCTATTCCTGTTGCCACAACCACACAAAATTGAGGTTATTATGTTTTCATTTTTATCATGAAACCTAGTAAGCATTATGAGTTCATGATCAACACACAGTTGTCCAGTGCCGCTGTGGAACTGCTTGCTGGTTATAAGAAAAACCCAGTTATTCTTTAAAAATATCATTTGTTTTTCCTTATGTGTGTTGTGTCTGGGCATTCACACATGTATGTGTGGGTGCCCGTAGAGGCCAGAAAAGGGTGTCAGATCCCCTGGAGCTGAAGTTATCAGTAGTGGTGGGTGCTAGGAACTGAACTTGGGTCCTCTGTGTGAGCAGCAAGTACTCTTGGCACGTGAGCCGTCTCTCCAGCACAGATTCAGTTATCCTTAAGCATTTATAAAAAGCACGTGACCAGCAGAGTGTGTGGCTGTTCCGTTCTTACCCCACCACTTCCTGTCCCATCTTTACAACTTGTCACCCTGATTGTCTGGTTTGTCGTGGAGAGCTGTATAAATAAGGCCTTTTACATGTCCTGTGCAGAACAGAGACTAACCCCCTGGCAGCATGAAGAGCTTGAATGAATCCACTTGGAGGTTTGATGTAGCAGGCAACTGAAATTAGCAGGAGAGACAGAGGGTAGGGAATGTCCAGTTTATGAACTTTCTGGGAAAATTCCTGGCATTTCTCTGGGACTGCATCACCAAGGTCCTTGGAGGCTGGGAAGCTGAGATTCCAGAAAAGACCCCAAGGCCCAGCAGGGTGGTATATTCCTTTAAATTCAGGTGGAAAGTTTTCAACTATTTACCCCTGCTGGGGATGTCAGCACTTACTTCCCCTGGGGCTAAACCCGCACCCCATGTCCATTTTGACAGTCTTTGCACTTGTTTCTGGGAAACTGAGTATTTGGGAAGAGAACCAATCGGTCAAGGAACAGAGAAAAACACCGCCTTGCCTGGGCTTTCCTATTCATCACAGAACATCCTGAACGTGGTTTCCAGGAACAGCTTTGCAGTGAAGGGGACATCTGGGGCATCTGGGGCATCTAGGGCCAGTCCCTGCTTAGCCAGCCCTGCCAGCTGAGGTCGGGTGCCGAGGTCTGTGTGGCGTGCTCCGTTTCAGTGCTGCAGAAGGGACAGCTGGGTCTCTCTGAGAATGAACTAGTCCCTTTTCTTTCTCCCATTGCCACCTATGGAATCCAGGGGAAGAGACGAGTGGGGTTTACTCAGGTGGGTACCAGTTGTATCCTCAGCATCCGTGCTATTTTGTAGAAGCTTCAGGGATGAGCATCCTTCCTTTGCAGTCAAGGGCACTGATTTATTTAATACACCCCCACCCCCACAGCCTCAGGATTTACAGTGAGAGCTCCCTGCCTTCCTTGTTTACATCTTAGTATACACAAATAATACCTGTGTGTGTGTGTGTGTGTGTGTGTGTGTGTGTGTGTGTGTGTGTGTGTAGGGGGATGTGGGGGGTGGTCAGGTGATCAAATACTTCATTCTCTGGTAGGGTTGATTGTTAAGTTTAGCCTAAAAACCTAGCTAATGCCTTGTTTATAACTTGTCATCTACTTTCTTTGTTTCCTTTTTTTTTTTTTTTAACTAAAGCTCTATTTAGCAGTTCTGATGAGATTTATTTCTTTTGCAGAGATTAAGAATTTGGAGTTTGGCAGATCTCCACCAGAGGAGGACAATGGAAAGGTAAGGAATGATGGTTGCCTGGCCTCACTGTCTTCCTTGTGTCTTAAAGTAGACATGACAATTGAGTGAGTGTTCATAAAAATCCACAAGTAGGCAGGAGTGTGCCCCAGATCCAGTTTCTTTGACTAGGACCACAATGGGATGCACTTTCATGACCAAACCTCCCTCTCTTTCTGAGTTGTCTCTGTTGTATACACAAGATAGTTGACAGCATCCTCTAGAACATACTGGAAGCTTCTCCTCCATGGATGTTTGCTGATACTGCTTTACCCTTGGACAGCTTCCAGGTGTGTTTTAGCAGGACACACATCCTTTCCTTATTTTTAGCCCTCAATGCTAATTATAAACACAGATGGATTTCCCGTTTACGTGTTGTGATGTGAGTGATGTGGTTTTATTGATGTTTTCCAAGAGCGTCAATCTAGCTCATGAGAAATAAGCATCAATGTAGTAAAGATGGAATTTAATGAACTGTCTCACCTGTGTCTTTTTCAGTGTGTCAAAAGCCAGGTGGATGGACTGAATGAACATGAAGACCAGGACCACCTGGATTCGGGTATGTTCCATAATGCTACATTCCCTGCAGCTAGGGGGGTATCATGGGCCAGATAAAACAAAAAGAAAATACATTTTTTTTTTTTTGGTTTTTCAAGACAGGGTTTCTCTGTGTAGCTTTGCGCCTTTCCTGGGACTCACTTGGTAGACCAGGCTGGCCTCGAACTCACAGAGATCCGCCTGGCTCTGCCTCCCGAGTGCTGGGATTAAAGGCGTGCGCCACCAACGCCCGGCTGAAAATACATTTTAATATGAAATATTCTTCCTTGAGAACCTTGTTTGCCTCTTTCAGCCTACCTAGGTCAGTTTTCTTCCATTTTCTCTTTTCAATTTTCTTTTTTCAATTTCATGTTTCAATTTTCTTTCATGTTACAACTTCTATTTACAGTCTAAAACACACAGGAAGAACTTAAAACGTTTCCTGAGGAGTTTCATGCTGCCGAATTCTGGCATGGTAGTTGTCATGGTTACCTCATTATCTCAATGTAGAGGGCATTGGGGGCTTCATTTCAGGGAAGCCCTCGAGCCCATGGAGTGGAAGTATAGGAATAGACTTGGGTGTATTCTGTCGGTCTCACAATGCTGCTCAGTATGTTCCTACGGACATGAGCATCTGTGGTCTACCCCCAACTCCCAGGCCTCAGGAGAAGACCAGATGCTGTGGTGGAGGTGTGGGCCCCTTAAGTGGGGGAGGGGACACGAGTGATTCTTTCCAGGGACCTGGATATTCTCATCTATTCCCAGATGTTCTAGTCTCAGTTCCCTGGGCTCTTCCCCAGGTCTCTCCTCTAGGTATTTTCTATTTCTTCAAGGCTAGTTTTGGATCACAGACATATCCCTGGAATTATTTAGAGGCAAGGGGAGTAGAATGAAGTTGTTGGGGTGGGAGGAGGTGGGCCAGGCTGCCAGTAGATGCCTAGTGCCTGGGATGTGCATGAGCCCTCTTCGGGTGCAGTGTGGAGGGGACACCCTGCACACCCGGAGAACAGATGAGAGCAGAGCTATCTTGGAAGTGGCCCCCGGTGAGGAGGTTGGGGCTGGGGCTGAGGAGAGTTGCCCAGGCTAATGAGAGTTGAGAGTGCATTGGGCAGCAGAGGTGGTTGACTTCCGGAGGCATCATGAGGGCTTCCTGGAGGTTCTGGTTGTGTTTGGCATCCTTGGTAGACACGTGTCAGAGCTGTTACAACAGTTGGGAAATCCCGTCGCCTAGAGGAGGCCAGGAGGAAGTGCGCTCAGTGTCGGTTGAGCATGTTGCTCTGGGCTTGGCCCTTCGCCAGCGGTGGTTTGCTGGATGTTCCTGTCCGAGGTGCTGCTGAACTTGGAACAGCACAACTGGGCAGTGTGCACACATCTGTGAGAATAGTAATTTATTTCCAGAGCCCAGAGCAGAGGAAGAGGAAGCAGGAAAAAAAAAGGCAACATCACGGAATGGATGTCTATTGAGGGCCACAGAGCTGGGAGCATGGCTGTTATTCATGCATACAGGATGTCTCATCCACGGTTTGCATCACACTCCTGGGAATGTCAGCTTTGAAGAATGTTTACTCAGACAAATTGCTGGGGGAGGAGGGCTTGGCTGTCAAAAGTATTAAATAGTGGGATTATTTTTAATTTGGGGCTCTAAAAATTCTCCCGTCTCGCACTGGTGTACTTGTTGGGTGAGAAGATTTTTGCTTTGTAAACTGCAGTAGCCCCCCTCCCCCTGCCCCCCTTAGCTGAGAGCTTGGTCAGTGACGTCATTGTGTCTGGAGAGGAACATTAGGAAGGGAGAGAGAGAGAGAGAGAGAGAGAGAGAGAGAGAGAGAGAGAGAGAGAGAGAGAGAGAGAGAGAGAGAGAGAGAACCAAGTAAAATTTACATCCAGCCATCTATGAAAAGGGCCATGGATATGCCTTTCTGACTCTAGCATTTGCTTTATTGTTTACTTAAACTTTTGAATTAAGAAGGGGGGAAAACCCTCCTAATTTTATAAAAGAAATAAGAAGAGACTTAAAAAGAACCACTGAGAGAGAAGGCAGCAATCAGTGAGCAACAGGAGGTTGCAGCCGGAGGCAGGAATGGGACACTGCGCCCCCCAGAGGCCACTTCAACACTCTAGTCTTGTGTGTGTGCTGGGAGTCTGTGAGGACTCCTAGGAACTGCTGATGCAATATGTGGGATAGACATGTTAAGTCTGCCGTATTGTATTATTTGAAGTTGTGTGGCACAAATGTGGTGTCGACTTGGTAACTGTATCAGCGTTGTTCTGGTAGACCTTTCTGTGCCATGGCTGTGGCTGGGACTGTGCTATCCAGAACCGTCGGCCACAGCCCCTCACGTCGGCTGAGCATCGGGTGTGTGAGCAGTCTGTCTGAGGAGGTGCAGGCTTGGCTCAATGTGATTTTATCCCATTGCACAGGTCAGGCTAGAGTAAGTTCCTCACGACCCCCTGCCTCAGAGCCAGGATCATATTGGCTGTTAGTTTATACACTAACAATGGCTCTAATTGTAGGAATTAACGGGTATGGAATAGCTGGGAAGCTCATCCAGGCCTGTGCACCAGACCTGCCAGAGTAAGTAGTTGACATCAATGTTGAGAAGATGGCATGGATGTTAAGCCCAGGAACAATGGCTTTGTTCTTGGTGGATGCTATGGCAAACATGCCCAGCCTTGTCATCTAGCACACAATTGAGTATGAAAAGAAACCATGAAAAAGTTTCTATGTTTTAAATAAGCTTATGATTTTGTCTTGGGCTGCGCTCATAGCCTCAGACTGCTGTCTCGAGAAACTGCAGGATTAGGCTTTTACTCAAAGAGAGAATCATCAGTCGAAGGGCTGGAATCTGATTCTGTGGCCATCACAAGAAGACAGAGGGGTTCCTTCACAGTAGACAGCTGGGGGAAGGAGGCAGGGCAAAGCCTTTGGAGGCCATGGAAGAAAAGGAGCTAGATGCAATGCCATGGTCAGTGCTGGGGATTGGAAGAATGGACCCATTGGGTGGAGTCCACAGGACTAAGTGAGATGAAGAAATGGGGTTAAACCTTTAAGCAGAGCCGGGGTCAAGACTGGGCAGCAACGCTGTGGCTTGGAGGATGGGAGAGAACATCTGCTGGGTAAGGGTTCAGACCATGGGACCTGCAGTGGGCAGGTGAGCTGCGTGGAATCCCTGCCACAAGGATACATAGGCCACCCAGAACCAGCCAAGCAGCAGGCTGCTGGATCAGTTGCTGTTTGGCAAACTCCTGCAAAAGAAGGTTCACTCTAGGTGGCTGTGTTTGGAAATTAAGAATCCCAGTTGAAAGTTAAGTTCCTCTTCGAGGACGGTGAAGCCACAGTGCCAATGTCTTAGATGAAAGACAAAAGCTTCTGAAAAGTGATGGCCCTGCTCTGTCAGCAAGGAATATTCCAGAGTGTGAATGAGGTCGTATGGACCACACACCTGATGTCCTAACTGAAGCATTTATATAATTAATCTTTATCAATAAAAAATCAGGAGTCAGATATTGGGGTAAGAACCTGAATGATCAGAGAAATGGCAGAGAAGCCACCAGTGACCTCCTTTCTCTCCGTTCCTCCATACAAAAGGGCGGAGATCCTCTCTCAGCCCCGCCTTACTACTTCCTGTCTCTCTATCTGCCCTCAGTCCTCCAAAGCCTCTATGGTTAATTTTGGTCAGCTAGAGGCTCCGCCCTCTGACTCCAGGCAAGCTTTATTGTCAGAAAGCAGTCAAAATTTCACACAACACCTGACTAATGTTCTTCTTCTGTCAGCTTAGTGGCTGCACACGAATCTACTGATGATTTAATTACCGTCTGAGGTCCCACGACCCCACAGTCAGCATCCTGCCAGCCATTCAGGCTGCGGCCAGCAAACGTAGGTTTTTTAACTAAGCCTCTATTATTCTGTTTACCAACAAAGACTCAGAAGTCAGAGGTGGGGGTGAAAACTCCCTAGATCAGAGAGGTCGAGAAGCAACCAGCTGACCTTCCTTTTTGCCGGAGACCCAGCAAAAGACCCACCTCTCCACTTGTTCCAAACCAAAAAGACTGCAAAACTCCAAGTCCCCTCCCTGCTCCTTCCTGTGCACCTCTCTATCCATATTCCTGGCTCCTCTGGACTCCCCAGGGCTAATTCCCATCAACTACTTGTTGGCTCTGCCCCTTGATTTTATTTAATTAACACAAACACAAACTCCGGGTTCACAGTGTGATTGGATATCCCGCAACACCTGACGCTCTCACACTGAAGCTACATTTCCTGCAGTAATTTACCACCCATGCTCTTCGTTGGATTAAAGATCGAATGAGCGCATTTGGACATTCATCGGATGAATGAGTGCTGAAGTTGTGTGTCATGTAGCCATCGACATGGAAAAAATATGAGGGCCTAGTAAAATTGAGACGGCAAGCCAAGGGCATGGGAGCATGTCTTAACTTTTCCTGGGGAGGGGGGTGGTGGTGTAAGAGAGAGAGCATCATGGGGTGAGGCTGGGGTGGTGAATGGAATTGGTTGGCATTCATCTTGGGAAGTTTCAATTCTCTGGCATGAAGCTGTCTCTTATCTGATGCTGCAGATCTGGCTGGCAGAGAGTGTGCTTGGCAAAGCGCAGAGATTTTAAACAGCATCTTGATAATAAGACTTTGGGTAGGACCTGGGGAACGGCTCACTGGTTAAGATTACTTGCTGCTCTTGAGCAGTCCTGGAGTTTGATTCCCAGCACCCACAGAAATACAGTTCCAGGGGTTCTAGTGCCCTCTTCTGGCCTCTTTGGACACTGCATTCATTCACTGCCTAGGTCGCATATGCACACGCAGGCAAAACACTTATACACATGAGTTAAAATAAAGCTTTAAAAACTTTCGGGAAAAATTAGTCTTTTACAGCTAAAGGGAAAAAAAGTGAAAAGATGGTTCCTACTGAATTTGGATATATCTCGCCCTGAGCTTTTCAACAGAGTTGTGTAGATGTAACCGTCTTATTAAATAAGGAACACAGAGCCAATGCAGAGATGAAAGCCCAAGAGGTCAGAGTAATAGCTAAGCGCTAAAAACCTTACCCTTCACTGCCGCTCCTGTCCTTCCCTCTGCAAGAGACCTCTTTCCTGTGTCTCTGTCTTCTTTCAGAGACTTTCTGTTCTGCCTTCTCATTGGTTGTAAACCCAACCACATGACCTCCTCATCACTGCCCATCTATACAGACCTCGAGGTCTTCTATGGTTGGTATTGAGATTAAAGGAGTGTGTCTCCATGCTGGTGTATCCTTGAATACACAGAGATCTGCCTATCATGTGATCAGGATTAAAGCGTGTGCTACCACTGCCAGACTTCTGCTATGGCTTGCTATTAGCTCCCCCAGGCAACTTTATTAACAAGCAAATAAAATCACATTTCAGTACAAATAAAATATCACCATATTTCCCCTTTTCTATTTTAATAAAAAGAAAAAAGGAAAAAAGTTATAACTAATATAAGAAAAACTATATACAAAAGTACAATAACTATATACAATGTATACAAGCAATAAATACCTAAACAATGTCTAGTCCATTTGTATTTGACAAATTCAGAGAAAATAATTCCATTATCTTCCTATTTTGGTAAGTCCAAAATGTATGAGTGACATGGCCAGCTCATGCCCAGGCTCAAATAGCAATTATTTTTAAAATTTGAGTTGTATTTTTCATTTGTTATAGTTTTTATGTTTTCCTTGTCTTAATATGTTTTGCCTTCATGTATGTCTGTGAACCATTCAGTGAATGTATGCAGTGCCCACATGTGCCTGGTGCCCTCAGAGGCCAGAAGAGGGTGTCAGATCCCTGGAACTGGAGTGACGGACAGTTATGACCTGACATGTGGGTGCTGAGAATCAAACTCAGATCATCTAGAAGAGCAGCTAGTACTTTTAACTATGAAGCCATCTCTCTGGCTCCTCATTTTCAGTTCTTTAAATAATATTTTTATTCTTTGATCATTCCATAAATTTATACAATGCACCATTACCTTTGGGTCATTTTTGTTATTGTACTTCTTCAGATACGGGCTCACATAGTCCAGGCTGGCCTCAGACTCACCAAATAGCTGAGAATAACTGGAACTCCTGATTTTTCTGCTTCCACCTCCCAAGTGCTAGGGTCGAACTCCGCAGCACTAGCTACAATTTGGAGTCATTTCATCTCAATTATTATTTATTACATATAATATGAGTACAGGAAAACTTTCGGTGGATGTTGGGACAGGGAAGGTGGACCCCAGGGGGACAGATGAGCCGAAGCTGGTTGTAGACAAAAACCCAACTTTGTAACCAAACAGAATAGCAAAAGACTACCCGGACCATTTGGGAAGGGAAGCAAGCAGAAACAGAGGCAAACAGGGAGTTCTGAGGCTGGAAGTTCTCAACCTGCAAGACACAGCCCTTCCAAGCCCCTCCTGGAAAGTTTAATGGAGGTATCAGGAGAGGGAACCAGGAGGAAATGGGTGATCGTATGGAACAGCTCCACTAAAGCAAGCAGAAAGCGGAGGTGTCTGGTGGAATCTGCTGCCAGGTACTCCATTGTGGGGGATGGTAAAGATCTTGGTCTTAGATTCAAGTGGTGAGACAAAGAATGCTGTCAGTAGTGCTGTCCCTGTGTCCATCTGTCCACCCCTCTTCCCATATCTACTTACAGAAGTGTAAAAGTTTGGAAGTGGCTTCTGAGCTACAAATGCTCATAAAACAGCTCATTGTCATCACCCTCGAATAAGAGAATGAAAACCTCAGGGGGTCTGGAGCCGGGGTCCATAGTCAGTGGATCTCACCCCGCCCCCACCTCTCCTACCATTTCACTCTGCACAATCTCTAGCTAGGCCTTGGGAATGCTGTTTGGAATAGGAAGGAAAAGGAAAAGAAGGAAAAAGAAAGACCTTCAAGGCTTTTGGACTTCTAGAATGTCAGTTTTTGAGCCTAATTTTTGACAGATTTCATTATGGCTTGGGCTATAAAATAGATACTCCTGTGAACTCTTTTTTTTTTTTAAACATTTCAGTTTTTGGGTAGAGGTGGGTGGCATTTCTCTGCAACAAACTACTTTCATCCATGATTTGATGTAAAGGATCTGGGGACAGAGAAATCTCCCAAAAAGGGTATTGCAAATACAAAGTTACTTGTATAAAAGTTGGGCTGCTTTTAATTCCTTTTGTTCATTTCAGTGAAGTTTTATGGTGGTTTTTGAGGTTTTAAAAATAGTTTTTGGTAGAAAAAAAGTTGTTGGCCTAGGTATTTGGCTGCATGTTTATTATAAGGTCAATGTGGATCCCTTGCTGAGTTCTGCCTCTTTATGCTGTGGCTTCCTTGTTTGGGTAAAATTCTCCTTGTGGAATGTGGAAAAAAACCACATTTTTCTTTAAATGAGACTACTGGAGTGTTTGTTGACAAACATTCATCCCATAAATCAAAAGAAAGACTATTTGGGGGCTTTTAGGTTAATATAAACTGTTCTGTAGACTTAAAAAGCAAGAAGAAACCGCAGCTTTGCTGGAGGTATGAAATCTATTTTGTGGTTTTTTGTTTTTTTTTTTCCAATGAGAAGTCCCATGAAATCATCAAGCTGTAGGATGCTGGCTGCTATCGTGATGGGCCTAACTTTCTTCATATTGTTTGTTCAAAGATGTAAGATGGAAAGGGAAATAAAAAGAATGGCATGAAAATCACTCGAGGTTAGTTACTAATCGAAGCATTGCTTTAGTATTCTAAATTTAGCCTACACACCAGAAGGTAAACTGTGGACATCTTGAAGCTGGCCCTAAGGTCTAGAAGGAACAAGACAAATTCCAAAGGCTCCAGTTTGTTTCTAGGTGGAGCCAAGGCTGAAAGCCACAGCTAAAGGTCCTTCTGGAAGCCCAGTGATGCTGGGATCAACGCCAACCTTCCTGGCTTTTAGTTCCTTTGCCACTGAGAAGTGGAGTTGCACTTTTATCTCCAGTGCCTAAGAAAGGAGTGAGTGGAAGTCTGTTTATATTAACTTCGAATGCTCTCAGGGGTCATCACCTCCATGCCAGGCTCTACGGGAAATGTGGATGCTGTTCAAAGAAAAAGGATTGGAAACTTCTGAGATACTTGAATTGGAAAAAACAAAACAAAACAAAACAGCAGCAGCAACAACAACAACAACAACAAAAACTTAAAAAATTATGTTAAACATTAAGAAGGATCAAATGGCTACCATGGGCCCACTCGGAGTTGTCATTGCTGGGTGGGATGGAGAGGTGTTGACGCTAAGGTCATAGAGTGTTACAGGGAAGCCCAATGGTAGGCATGGGCTCCATCTTCAGTATACTCTAAATTGCTGTTTTCTTTTTGCCTTGCCTACCAAATACATTTTTGAAATGTAATTGAAAGCAGGAGAAACCGTGGTCGTGCTTCCTCTGAACTCCAAAAATTTCCTTCTCTGAAACAAAACCTATAACTTCAAGGTTCTGGAGCTAAACAAGCTTAGTAAATAAGGAAACTCCAAGTTTCTATCTCCTCAAAAGCTTTGACTTTGATGTTTAATGATTAATTTACAAATCTCAAACATGTCTACAAGTAGTTAAAGAAACTAAAACTAACTCATAAAACACAAAACACACGAACCAGTGGGTTATGTCTTGGAGTGGTTTTATAACAGGCATTTTATGGGGAGTTCCAATGACACCCAGAGATTTCATCCCATTTCTTTGTGCGGAAAGCACTCTAGTGTCCTAGTAATTTTGAAAGCATTCTCTTACTTAATTAGAGCTCCTTGGCAACTGGTTTGATCATAGTGAGTGTGTTTATGGGAGTTCAGCCTTGGATTGTCCCCTCCCTCCCTCCCTCCCTCCCTCCCTCCCTCCCTCCCTCCCTCCCTCCCTCCCTCCCTCCCTCCCTCCCTCCCTCCCTCCCTGTCTTCCTTCTTTCCTGCCTTCCTATTTTCTTACCTGCCTGTTTGCCTCGCTTCCTTCCTTAATTTAAGCATCCAATGGTTCATCCCTTGGAGGGGGTAGGGACTTCAGGGAATTAAGATTTTGGTGAGTCTCCATGCTGGACAATATAAATACTAACAGTTCAGTAGAACAATACATTGCAATTCCCAGTGTATTGAACCGGGAAGATATTTTCACAGAACAGGGCTCCTTATTTCAGTTGTGGGCAAGAAAGTCAACAGAATTTGTGTTTCAAAGCACGAGACTCTGCTGAAGAAGTTTTGTAGCTGAACTATAGGAGGAAGAGAAACAACCATACATTAAAAGAAATAACAATGACAACAGAATAAAAGTGAAGTTGAATGTACCTGGAACTTGAGGAAAAAATGGTGAGTTGAGCTAGGAGGTGTCTATCGGTTCCTGAGATTTGTCTGTCAGTGAGATCCCAGCTGGCTGGACTGAGATGAACTGACCTTCCCCACATGGAAACCTCTCTGGCAAGGGGGGTGCACATCCTTGAACAGTGTCAACTCCACACTTACTGGACACAGATTAGGAACGTTGGCTCCCACTCTGATCCTTTTGATAGTAAACCTTATTTTTAGATGTGTGGACTTTCCCCCCTTACTTTAGTACCTGTTCCCCTTTTCTGGGCCAGCTCCTCATCTGTGATACCGTGTTATACTTAGCCATCACGTTTTCCTTAACTTCTTGGCAGTGAGAGTGTTTTCACTTCCCTGGTTTTTGATGATCCTGACAGTTTTGAGAAGCGCTGGTCAGGAGTTTTATGGCTGTTCCATGGATGGAATTTGAATGTTTCCCCCATCATTAAAGTTACAGGTTCTGAGAAGAAGAGTGCCCAGGTGCAGTGCCACATCCATCACGTGACGCAAAGGCTTTGTCCTGTCAACTTTATTAAGCACTGCTGGGGTTAACAGTCGTCTCCTAGCTGGGGCTGTGCTGGCCATTTTCTTCCCTGGGAAGTTATCCCTCCTCACCCTTTTTCTGTACTGTAGTCTTTGGAAGGAAGGCAAGATGTTCTGTTCACCGTTAAGGAGCAGGGAGTCGCCTGCATGCATCCTTGTGGGTGGAGGAGCTACATAAATCAGAGTCCTTTACACGGAAGGTTTATTTTCCTTCACTGTTTGGTCATTTATAATACCTTTATGAAGACAAAGATACTACTTTTCATTTTGAGTAATAATCTGACAATTTTTTTCAAAATATTAAGAATTTAGCTTTAGTATTAGGAACTATCTTAGTTGGCTTCTGCACCTTTTTTATATCCTCGTGTGTGTGTGTGTGTGTGTGTGTGTGTGTGTGTGTGTGTGTGTGTGTGTGTGTGTTTAGCATGGTGAAAATATCATTTATGACTTGTAAGTTGATGATACATGACACCTTGGATTTATCAAAAGTCATAGAATTTTATAGACCATCAAGGAAAACTTAACGTATACAAACGAACAAGCAAACATCAATGGTGGGTGTCTTAGTTAGGATTCTGTTGCTGTGAGGAGGCACCTTGATTATGGCAACTCTTATAAAGGAAAACATTTAATTGGGGCTGGCTCACAGGTTCAGGTTTAGTCTGTTACTGTCATGGTGGGAAGCATGGCGGTGCACAAGTAGACATGGTGCTGGAGAGGTAGCTGAGGGTTCTACAGTGATCACCAGGCAGCAGGAAGAGAGAGACACTGGGCCTGGCTTGAGCATTTGAATCCTCAAAGCCTACCCCTAGTGACACACTTCTTCCAATAAGGACACGTATATTCCAACAAGGCCACACCTCCTAATAGTGTCATTCCCTGGTGACCAAGTATTCAAATCTATGAGCCTATGGCGACCATTCTTATTCAAACCGCTACAGTGGGAGAGCCCAGGGTGGAATGCAGAATGCCACAAAAATATATTTAACTACACTGAAATGTATGAAACAAACTTATTGTGATTATTATTATTATTTAGAGAGGGTCTCATGTAGCCAAGCTACCACCTTGCTAGTGTAGTCAAGGATGGTGTTGAACTTCTAACTTTTCTGCCTTTACTTTACAAGTACTGAGATTAGGGAGATATGCTGCCATGTCGTTTTTTATTTGATACTGAAGGTCACACCCAGGCTTTCATACTTGTTAGTATAATCTACCAACTGAATTACTTTCCCAGCCCCTGAAACAAAGTCATTGAAGGGTACTAAATAGCTTTGGAAATGAGTGACGTCTGTAAGAATAAAATGCAAAAGGAACTGTACTGAAGCCCAGATCTTATATTGATAACATTTTTACAATTCAGATACTACTTTATGGGTGTACTAGAATTGAATACTTATGTGAATGGATGACTACTTATGACGGGGGATGGATGCCAGGTTTTTGTGGAGGCTTAGAGGTAAGCATGGTGTGGAAGTAGACCATGTGACAGTGTCATAGGCCTTTTGGCCCGAGTGCTTTGGTCCATCCAATCACTAAACAAACACATGCTTTGCAAAGTAGAGTTTGTAAGCAGTTGAATGTCATGAGGTGGGAACCCAAGACTCCAATCTGCTTCTTTGAGGCCAGGGTTTAGATGGCAAGTATTTAGGGGATAAATAAACACTGTGGTCTGAGGCATGGGAAGAGGAAACTGAATAGTGAAGCCTTTGCCAGTCTTCACATGTGTAGAAAGGAAGCTTGAACAGAAATGGTCCCATTAGTGCCATCTGAGGGTGGCCGTGGTGTCTTTGATGTCAAATGGTCATATGAGACACTTGTGTAAACCCAGGTGAAGGGTGGGTGGTTTCAACATGTCTGAGTGACTTCCAGGTTCCTGTAAACCTTCTGTGGCCACCTTCACTTTCCTGACTAATGTATCAGAGGTGCTCTCTATTGCTGAGCTGTGTGACTTCTAAAGTTGATGATAAAAGAAGGAACTATAAGCAAATACAGCAAGTTACTCTTGAGGACATGATGTGAATACTTCAGCAGCACACTGCAGAAATACAGTGAAAGGAAACTTGATTTAATATTTAAAGTATACTGGAAATGTCTTTAATTTCTTTATGCTATAATCTCCTTTATTCCCCATGATAACCCCTGCAGTATAGATGTTATGATCCTGTTTTGAATGTGCTAAGATTCAGAACATATGAGTGACATGGTTAAGGATACTAATTAAGTGGTCAGAACTGCCTTATATATATGTCACTGATGCCCATGAGTTTCCTTGTAGCATGAGGTGCCTTTAAAATAGGACTCAGACTCAAGGGATTTGTCATCCCTTTGGAAGATAAGAAAACTTCACAGTTACTGTTCCTTAAATCCCATATTTGACTTAGTTTTACCGAGGTTGGGAGGGAAGTGGCCTGTTGCCCGTCTGTGGAATGTGGAGGGGTATTTTCTGCATGGGTCTTCCAGAAAGCAGCTACTGAAGACGGCAGTGTCTGCCTTGGATGATAAGAACCTGGTGGGGCAGCTTTGATCAGTAAAATTTTTGTTAATTAGAGAAGGCACATGGGCTTCGTGTAGCCCATGAAGTCCCTTGCACACTACTGTGATGGTTGTGTATTAACTACTTACAGAGTGACTGGAGGCTAGATAACTCAATTCTTCCAACTGCAGTTGTGATCAGCCAATCAGACAGAGCAAAGAAACGTGTCTTTTGAATATGAATGAATGTAAATAACATCTTGAATTAATTTAAATGCAATTAAATGGACAAAATGGTAGAGAGAGAGAGAGAGAGAGAGAGAGAGAGAGAGAGAGAGAGAGAGAATTTGAATGATGCCCTCAGTTACACTAGGACACAGGAGGATAAATGATAAATTTAAGGAGTCCTTGGAAGGCAAGAAACTGAGCAGACCGAAAATTAGAACAGGACACACAAGTAATGTTTCCTACGTCACTTTCCACGTTAACTGAAGGGCTAGTGAGGGGACTCAATCCATTTCTTCAAAAACTATGGACAAATTAAGGCAAATAAGGACACTGGACAGCCTCAAGATCGCAGAGGTGTCCACATGTGCTGCTGGCTCTATTATTGTCTGAAAATTTCCACAAAGTAATTAATCTATAGTTTGTCAACAGTGACTGTACCTCTAGGAAAATGGATTAAGATAGATCTGCTTATCACCTCAACCTGTAGAAAGGCGTGTGCCCAGCTCCTTCATGCCTCTCTCTGTGTTTTCTTACGTTCTTCTGACCTGTTATTATAAATGATAGTCAAGGGAGGAACATCTTCTCCAGTAACTTATTTTAAAGATGTATTTTTAATTGTGTGCGCATACGCACGCATGTGTATGAGGGCATGCACGTGCATGCTCCTGTGAGTGCAGGTACCTTCAGAGACCAGAAGAGGATATTGGATCCCGTGGAGCTGGAGTTGTAAGACAGTTGGGAGCTCCCTAGTGTGGGTGCCAGAAATTGAACTGAAATCCTCTGTAAGTGCAGCAAATGCTCTTAACTGCTGAGCCATCTCTCTAGCCCCCCCCCCCCTGCTGTGGATATCGCTCTATATAAATAAAACACTGATGGCCAGTGACCAGACAGGAAGTATAGGCGGGACAAGGAGAGAGGAGAATTGGGGAAACAGGAAGAAGGAGGGGGAGACACTGCAGCCACCCCGAGGAGAAGCAGCTTGTAAAGATGCCGGTAAGCCACCAGCTACGTGGCAAGGTATAGATTTATAGAAATGGGTTAATTTAAGATATAAAAACAGTTAGCAAGAAGCCTGCCATGGCCATACAGTTTATAAGAAATATAAGTGTCTGAGTGATTATTTTATACATGGATTGTGGGACTGCGGGCTTGGTGGAACCTGGAGAGAAGCCCTCCAGCAACACCTCCCCCCCCCCCCCCCCCGTAAATTCTTGACTTCTACTTACCTCTCTTCTAGTTCAGTGGCTGTAAAATGTCGCTGAACCCGAGGATCACCTGGCATGGGATGGTGCTCCTTGTCAGTACACATTCCAGCCCCGCTGTTGGAGTAGGAATCCAGTGGTTTGAGTTGTAGTGGACACTCTGCCTCTTATCCACCTCACCCATGCTGATGACGCCTCTGAGGAAATCCTGGCCTGGCCTGTTGCCTGTGCCGTTGAAGCCTGAGCATGTCATCACATTCTGGCCACCTTAAGCAAAACAAATGAGGGACCCTGCGTGGATGGCATGCTTGTGGCATTTGCCGTTTTACCGAAAAGTGACTCCTTTTGCCTGTTACCAGGACAACGTAATAATAAGTGTGTCATCCCCATGCCTCGGTGAAGTAAGAAGCTAAAAGACCACCAGCAGTGACCAGGGTGAGGGCACCAATATTTCTAACAGCCTGGGGTTCTCCTCACAGAGGCTCCTTGACCATGTAGTTGAATGAGGATAGCAATATGGTGATGATATTTTAGGCTGTGAGTGCACCTCCCCTTTCTTTGGTCTGGAGACACCTTAGAAGCAGCTTGTGGCCGCACAACATCCAACATGTTACCTGACGCCTTAGGGAACTAGACATTTTCTTTACTGATAGGTGATGTTCTCTTTACAAATGCAAATACTTTTGTTTTAAACAGTTTCAAGAATCCTTGTGCTTTATCAAAATATATAGTTGTAGTCAGTAGCTGCTGTAGTTAGGTTTTTTTACCCCCAGGTTGTGACCAGCTTCTATGACTCATGTAAGAGATGCCCACAGTACCCCAGGCACGCTCCTGGACTCTGTGCATGAGACTGCATCTCATGGCGCTCCGGCCGGCCTGACGTTTGCTGTGCGGCCGACTTCTGTTCTCCTTGCTTCTGTCTTTCAAGTGTTGGGATTCCGGGCCTGTGCCATCATGGCCAGGGATGCGGTACTGGGGATCAAGCCCAGGACTTCATGCATGTTAGGCAAACACTCCGCCACCTAAACTCCATCTCCCGGCTCCTCTGGTCTATTTTGTTTTCTTAAAGAAAGAAGGGTTTAATTGAAAACACTTCCCCCCCCCTCCTCCCCCCCTCAGCTAGCCTCCATCAAACCCCTCTTTTTATTTGATTATATTTGGTCCACAGACACACACATGCAGTTTCTAGATTTTGATTTATGAGGGGGACACATGTGTCACGGTGCACATGTCAAAGTCAGGGGACAACTTGCAGGAGTTGGTTCTCTCTTTCCATCATGTGGGTCCCAGGGATCAAGCTTGGGTTGTTAGACCTGAAGCCATCTATCTCCCTGACCCCATTTTCTGTTTTTTTCTTATTAAGGATCATATAGATTAAAACTCTTTTTACTTAATGTTAAAGGCTGAGAATAATTTATTCTTACAATTGTACCCATCTGTTCAAGAAACAGGTATCATTTATTCAGATAAAAGGGTAGAACATAGAAAAATCACTCATTTTCCCTTTAGGAAATCCTTGCAGCTATATTCTAGTTATGTTTTATTACAGTTTTCTAATTATCTAGAAAACCACATGAAACCACAATAGCAGTTTACATAATTCTGATTTTGACTTGAATGTAAACGCCAGACTCCCTCCCACTCTTTACCTCAGCCTGTGCCCCTCACTCACTCCTCCCTGACCAGAGAGCAAGCTGTGAAGCTCCCCCCCACCCCAGCACAGCCCTTGCGCCAAAGGTTGGAGAAAGAGCTGAAGAGAAGAATGCTAATGAAGACACACACACTGTCCTGTTCCAAGCCTGCGGGGTTGAAAGGCTCCTGGAGTTGTTTCCTTTAGTTTGGCTGGGCATCCCGAGGCTTCACAAAACGCAGCCAAGCATTGGACTTCTCGGCATTCCTCCTGTGAGGCGTGCTTTAGAGACTCCCGCAGGACAGTCCTCTGTAGACCTCCGCTGCTGCTTGGCTTGGTCTTATTTGGGTCACACATCTCTCTGTGCCTATAGAAGTAGGGAGAAACAGTGAGTGGCAGCCGTGATTTATGGGGAGGCAGTGTGGGCTTCCACTGAATGCTAATCATTGGGAAGCGTTTAGGGGGAACTGTAGGAACTGTTGGTTTGTGGCAAACGAGTCATTTGCATAGAGAGATGGTCGGGGAAGTTTAGAACTGAGCCACAGAGTCTCCTAAGCCCTTATGACCGACTGCTAAACTTGGTGACAGTTCCGAGAACAAATAAACAAACAACCGAGTCGTGCTGAACTGTAACAAGCGACTTTGGGTGGGTGTAATGAGGTGAGCACCACTGCGTGTATGAAGCTGAAAGCATCTGACCACTTCAGGACTGAAGGACCAGGAGACCAGACTGTTAAATGAAATCCCAGTTACACCCTCAGACTTGCCCATGCTGCTGATGGTGTGGACGATCAGCTTCTCTGGAGGTGTGGATCCTGGAGTAGACTGGCTTGCATTTGCTGTGGTCTGACTGTCCACACACAGACTGCTGCCTTGGTCTCACAGCACAGCACAGCACAGCTTTCCTAAGAAATGATTTCCTAGCTCTCAGCACAACAGGCGCCCGCCTTAGGAAGCGTTCCTTGAATCGCGCACGGGCAAGGCAGTGTTCTTTCTCATCTCGGCTCCCTCCCTTCTTCATTTCCATATCTAGCCACAAGAAGAGGGGAGTTAATGATTCATTTGCTCCCCGGTGACCTTTTGAATAACTGGACTGCGATGTATCAGCCAGACTCCAGGTCCCCCTCTCTCCCCCTCTGGCTTCTCTGGTTTGGCTTTAATATTTACAGCCTCCTTGTTGGTCTACATGCCTGAACGCCCGAAGGAAGCAAAACATTTATTGCCTCTCCCTCTCTGAGTTTGGAGCTGTTTCAGCCAGCCCCATTCCTGCCTTTGACATCACAGCACGGGGAGGCTCCTGGCTGGGCACGGTCTGCCTGCCTGCTCTCCTCTGCCTCAGCTGATCCTTTCACCCAAACAAACAATGGATTCTGACTCCGACTCACCTTTCAACTACTCCTGGCCTTCCTTCCCCAAGATGAAGATTCGACGCAGGGCATCCAAGAAAGGTAGATGGATCAGGGTGCCTTTTGTTTGCCCAGAGCCAAACCCTGGCACCTCGGGGCGCGCTCTCACCTCTCTGTCCTGCATTTCCCTGCCCGCCCGCCTGCCTGCCTGCATGTGAGGGTTGTGTTTTCACATGTCTTTGTAGAGCTCATGCTGTACAAACACTTCGTGTATGGACTTCAGAGGCATACTGATCTCCTCCTTCTGGTCCTTCTACTTTAAAATCTACCTTACCGCCACGATCCGATCCATACTTTTAAAAATAATGCAGGGGTTGGGGAGGTGTCGGGGGGTCAGTACAAGGTAAATGTTTGGGATTCATTTAATCAGAGTTACCTTGGAGTTACCTTGACAATAAAGAGTCCTGTTGATTTAAACATGTCTAGACTTTGTAAAGTTTAAAGAGAACTCGAGCTTGCTACTTACGTTATGCTTCTGATTTTTTTTTTTTTTTTTGTGTGTGTGTGTGTGTTTTGAAGTTAATTACTTAAAGGAAATTTGTTCCTAAGAGGTCCTATCTAATGATTCTGTAGTTGGTACAAGGAAAGGTTTTGGAAACAGTGATTTCAACAAGAACGTCTCCAGAGAACCCAGAGACCAGTTCTGTTTACCTCCTGTAAGCAAGTAAGCAAGGTCAAGCCGAAGGAAGAAGGACCTGGGATCCCTGGAGGCGCATGGTGGAAGGGACTTCCTTGGTTTATTCCCTCTTCTTGGGCCCTCACTGTCCTGTGGGCTTGGCAACCGAGAGGAAAGTTCTAGGGAAGTGCTCAGAGAGGAGACTCTCCCATCCCGGCCTGGGTGTCAAAGGTTCTTGTTGCCTTCCGAGGCTTGCAAGAGCCATAGAGGCAGTGGGCAGCCCTCCCCTTCCTTGTCTTGTTAGAGACTTGTGGGGTCACCTTTGACTCCAGGGGAAGGAACATGGACGACAGCAGGCTAAGGTGCATTTCTCCTGATGTTTCTGTCTTCAGAGCTTGCCGGCTCTGTACAGCAGTGTTGTACCTGAGGTACTCTGTGTTCCCACTGGAGGATGGACTCCAGCGGTCATCCATTGCACCTAATTAGCTTCAAGGATTTTCTCCCAAACTTCTAGGGTAAACTTAAAGGTGTTTGTTTGTTTGCCTTTTAGCTGGGATTAAAGCAATTTTAGGAATAAGGTGAATTGGACATGAGGGGACGCAGGAAGACTCGGTCCCAATACTGTTTCCAGGCTGGTCCACTGTCGTCTTTGAAATGCAGCCATCAGAAACCTTAGTACCTAGTGTTTAATGTACTATTTTGTTATCCTTTCTTAAAACCAATTTCTTCTTTATTTTTGTACCCAAAAAAGGTTCTTTTTATTTTACATAATTTTATTGATTTTATAGATATAAGGAAGGGATTTTAACATGTCAGTGGTAAAGCTTGTCTCCCTTTAAAGGATGTAGTGCATCTATTAAAGGCATAGTGTATTGTCATTAAATGATTCTGGGAAATATACGCATTCAGGAGAGAGTTAGCTGCATGTCAAAGTGAGCCCAGATGCAGATAGAAAAAAAAAAGAGTAAAACTTTAACAAAAGGTTAATCTGGGCAAGAGTATGTGGTAATCTTTGTGTTATTCCTACTTTTTCATATTTTTTGTGATTTGCAATTATTATCATAAAGTTTTATAAAACATGACTTATTTCCAAGAGGGGAGGTACATGGAGGCCCTAAGAACTGAAGGTGCATTTTTTAGTTGTGGTGTACCAGGAGTGTAGCAAGAACAGGTTACTTCCATTTTGTATTTATGTTGTCTGGACAACCTACTGGATGCCTATACTTTAGGAGCTGGCACTCCAGGTAGGGAGCAACCTGGGAGGGAAGGGATTATGATTGGAAGCCAGGGAGAGCCTTGAGAGGCCAATGGAGTGGTAGGAACATATGAATCACACTCTCCCTTTAAATCCAAATTTGGAGCTCTGCCAGCCTGAGCCAGAGCAGAAAGTCATAGCAAAGCTATGTATAAATTAAACCTGGTTCAAGTGAAAGCAAGTACCTGGGTAGGAAAATGATTAACTCTTTGCCACCAGGAAACAAAAGATAAGTAAGAATGAAGTCAGTGGGCCAGCATGGGGGGTTGTTAGACTACATAGCCCACGTCCTTCCTTGGTTAAGTGATGGGGACCTAGTTGTGAAGAAAGTGATTGGTCCTACTGTACTATCAGCTGGGCAGAATTCCAGCCCCATAAGCCCATAGAGAGCCAAGAGGGCTATAGCAATAAGCCAGGCCAGCCACTTTACCTCCATGAGAAGGAGGTAAAGCTCAGAGAGACTCAGCAAAGAATTGATCAAATATGTCCACCAAGCATCTCTGGAGTGACAGATGCTTAAAGGCCAGGTCAGCATTGGGCCTGCATTGCACATCTCCCAGGGCCCAGGTACACCAGTTGCTTCCCTCCCCAACTTAGTAACAAAACAACAACAACAACAACAACAAAACCCATAAGAAATCTGACTTGGACAAGGTCTCATTATGTAGTCCTGGCTGGCTTGAATTTGCCATGTAGACCAGGCTCAGAGATCCACCTGTCTCTGTCTCCCAAGTGCTGGGATTAAAGGAGTGTGCCATCACACCTGGCCCAATAAATCTGATTTTGTACCCTAGTGGCCAGTTTGTGAAGAACAGTGCTCTCTTGTCTTTGAAAGGGTGACACCATTGTTAGTGTGTCTTCAACAGTAAGAATTTCTCTTCATTCTCTCCATCAGCCCTCAGTTCACGTGCGCACGTGCACGTGTGTGTGTGTGTGTGTGTGTGTGTGTGTGTGTGCACACTTGCACGCCAAGGCCAAAAATCAACCTCTGACACTGTTCCTTAAGAGCTGTCCACTTTTTCGGAGACAAGGTTTCTCCCTGGGACCTGGCGCTTACAATTAAGTTAGACTAGCTGACTTCATTAAGCCCCAGGGAGCCGCCTGTCTCTGCTTCCCCATGCTGGGCTGGGATTACAAGCCTCTGCTACCATACTTGGTTTTTTTATTTGGTGGCTGAACTCAGGTCCTCAGGTTGTATGGTAAGCACTGAGCAGCTGAACCGTCTTTCTGGCTCCTCTCCTTTTCCTTCTAATCATCAGCATTATTTTCCTCTGGAGCTCCAGCCACCTTGGAAGTCTTGGAGGAGGATCTTAGGGCTTTGAATTTATGGTCTATTAAACAAACGTCTCTTGTATTTATTAAGGTATGTGTTCTAGTCTCTACTGTTGCTTGCCCATATTCACCCTGTTTTCTTATATTTCATTCCCCTGGAGGCCCTCTCCTGTCCCTGTTCAGTTCTTTCATAGATATTCAGACACATCCACACTCCCAGCTTGCTTAGCAAGTGATAAGAAGTTTCAACAGGGGTTCGTAAGAAGAAAACGCGCCAAACAGTATTTTAACTTAGTACTTGCTTTTCCTCCTGCCTTTAGAGAAGGAGAGTATGTCACCATTCTTTGGAAATGACAGGTGTCATGGAAGCAGTTAAAGCCAAGTTGCCCAATGTGAGACCTGGGGAGGCCATTCTCAGAAGCTCTCCTCCGTCATCTCACAGGCAGCCCCAGGACAAGTCATTTTTTTTGGATCCCAGTGGTTAATAATTGGAGTAGGTCAGAATCCATGACCGTTCTGCTTCATGGGCTCTAGGAATGCCTGGATTTTTGTTTTGTTGGCTTCAGTAAGCAATTCAACTACAAAATTTAATGTTTGTTAATCAAAGATTAATCATAAAAAAAACCCCACAGAGATTGGACTTCATGTAGGTTCCCATCATTACCATTCAATCTTGAAAGAGCAAACTTTAATGTAAGTCATCGGAGGCTCAGGATTGTCGACACATGTTCCTTGGTCACTTCATCCCCTCCTGCAGTGTCTCCCATGCTCTCCTCCCCCAGGTCATAGCAGGTCCCTCTCCAGGGATGCAGAAGGTGAAGAGGTACCAGTTTTCTTTTCATGTGGGCAGAGGCTCCACAGTTCCAAAGAAGCCAGTACAAACTAGAAAGTTTGACAACCCTGAAAAGCTTGGATAACATAGAATGTGGCAGTCACAGTCCGACGAAACAGTACTATGTGGTGCTTTACCAATTGTTATTGAACTGTAATGGATGCTTGCCATAGGGAATATGTAACTTATCATTTATTTATTTTGGTATTTTGAGACAGGGTTTTTCTGTATAGTCCTGGCTGCCCTGGAACTCACTTTATATCCAGGCTGGCCTCAAACTCACAGAGATCCACCTGCCTCTGCCTCACGAGTGCTGAGACTAAAGACTTACGCCACCACCGCCTGGTGGAATATATGATTCTTAAAATAACTGTAGTAAATAAGGAGATTATCTCTGTTTTATAAATGAAGAAAGCGAAGCTTAGAGAGTGCTGTTGTTTGGGTACGGCTTGTGTTACCTAAAAGCTTGTATGTGGGCAGCTTGACTCTTAGTATAGTGCTGGTGAGATGTTGAGACTTAAATGAAATAAGACCCAGTGGAATGGGGGGTTGGGTCATGAAAGGCCCTTCCCCTTGGAAGGAAGAGATTAAGGTAGTCCTTTTGGGGACCCACCCTTGTTAGTTTTTGAGGAGACTGTTATGGAACAGCAAGACTGGCCCTCGCCTGTCTGCAGGCTGCCTGGCTTATGTGGGATTTCTCCCTTGACAACCCCATGCTGCGATGCTATTGCCTTCATATGACATAAGGAAGGAGCCCTCACGAGAGTCAGTGCTGTGCTGTTTCAACTTTAAACCTCCTGAACTCTGAGCTAAACAGACCTTTTTAATTGATAAGCTACCTAACTTCCGAAACTTTGGGATAACCACAGAAAATAGAGTGTTTCAAGGTTGATCCCACAGGTATTCTAGGAAATGCAGAGACTGGGAAGCATTTCAAAAGTAAGGAAGTAATGACATGAATAAAGTGAAGAATTTCCCACGTGTATTGTCACCTAAAAAAAAAAAAGAGAGAGAGAGACAGACCCTGAATGTTGGCTGGGATGTCATCTTCTTTTATTAGTTGGGGACTCTGAGGCCAGGAAAGAAGAAATGAATTGTTCAGTCTTGGCACCCATAGTAACAAAACTAAACCTGAACACAGACACCGGCATACATGGTTTTGTGCTTCTCGGTATGTGTTCCGCCTCTTGGTCGGGCTAATGGATGGAGGACTTCAAGGACTTGCCGCCATGGGTAGAAAGGTGCCCTTGTATCTTACCACTTCAGCTCATCCCTCCCCCTTGTGAACTTTTGTCTAGGAAGAGAGGTAGCCAGGATAGCTTTAGAGGTTCCAGATGCAAGAGCTATTGTTAGGCTTTGAAATCCCCCACTCCCAGGCATGGTCCTTGCACATATCCATGGTTTGGGTCTGGAGACTGATGGATAGGAGCATGGAAGTAGGAAAGTTGAAACCATGAAGGGGTGTGTCTTAGGTAGGGTTTCTATTGCTGTGAAGAAACACCACGACCATGGCAACTCTTATAAAGGAAAACATTGAGTTGGGGCTGGCTTACAGTTCAGAGGTTCAGTCTGTTATCGTCATGGTGGGACATGGCAGCACATAGGGCAGACATGGTGCTGGAGAAGGAACTGAGAGTTCCACATCTGGATCAGCAGTCAGCAGGAAGAAAGAGAGACCCTGGGACTAGCTTTAGCAATTGAAACCCCAAAGCTCATGCCCTGTGACATACTTCTTCCAACAAGGCAACTCCTATTCCAGCAAGGCCATACCTCTTAATGCTACTCCCTAAGCATTCAAATATGAGTCTGTGGGGGCCATCCTCATTCAAACCACCACAGGGTGATCATGCTAGGAAACTCACTGTTTTCTAGATTGAGAGAGATGTACAGAATGATGAAGTACACCAGGAGATGACTCCAAGATCTGACACCCTCATACAGACATACATGTGGGCAAAACACCAATGCACACAAAATAAAAATAAATAAATTATTTTTTTTAAAAAGGAGATGAATATTCTCCTTAAGGTGACATAACTCACTAGGATGTCTTTACTCTAGGTGAGTTTCATTTCATAGAGTGCAGTTTCATGCCAGATTCTGCCCAGAAATGTCTCTGCATCACAAAGGAGAGGCAGACAACACAGCTAACATGCTTCATACTCCCCTTAATTGAACAAATACTTATCCACATTTTTGAAAGTGATTCCCCCTCCCATCTCTGTAGGGGAAAGGAAACAGTATTATTGTCTCCATGTTTGGGGGACTTCTCCCCAAGTCCCGCAGGAGAGACTGGTACAACTTACTGTTGAATTTCACAATGTAGTTTGGTGGGGTGGGATGGGGAGGGGGGATGCTTGCCCAGCATCTGTAAGACATATGCTTCTTCAATCCCCAGCCCCGAACCAAAACAAAACAAAAACTGAAAAGCTGTAGGAAGGTAAGGTGGAAGGCATCATGAAGGGATGGCACTCAGCAGCCTGTGGCGAACTGATGGTGTTTGAACAGGCAGGGTGGTCCCTCGAAGCAAATGTGCAGAGTCAGATAGATATACACGGGGCGGGAAGAAAGTGATGGACAAGAGCCCAGTCGTGGGGACTGCTGATTCATGAGGCTGTGGAAATGTTGTGTAACACCGAGTGTTTCGCTGGCCTGCGTGCTTATCTGTATCTGTCTGCTCGGCGCTTTTCCCCTTTGCTGAATGGCACTCACACGAGAGCGTGCCTTCCAAGGTACACTGAGATGGGGGTCTCGCCCAGATGAGACCAACCGGAATGTTCTTGCTGCCACAGTGATAGGCCATTGGTGGGCACACCACCCAGACATAGCCAATCAGAATCCTGCCTTTGGATGTCTCAAACTGGAATTTGGAGGGAAATGCCTCTCTTCTCGGGTGGTATCTCTGGAAAGATTGGTGGCGAAGCCATTGGCTATAGAAAAGTGGTCTGTAGTCAGAAGGAATGCAAAGGGAAGCAAATTAACGACAAGTTCCCGTGAGGCTCCAGGCCTTTGCGCTGGTCTCTGAGGCCCCCATAGTTGCCTACTCCCCTAGTCAGGCTTTGGCTGTTAAATTCATTCAGTTCTGTGAGTTACCCTCATGGTTTCCTCCATCCCCTTTTATTTTTATTTAGCAAATTTAGGAGAATATTGCTTCTCACAAACTGGAAACCTCTCACTTTTCCTTCATGATGTAGCTCACAGACCCTTCTCCGGGTCTTCCCTGCCTCCCCTCAGAGGTCAGCATTCTCTCTCAGGTGCCATTCTGCTTGGCATGTGCTCTTCTCATAGCCTTTTTTCATCAAAGCTGGCATCTCACATCTCCCCTAAGGTTTCTGGAAAGTGGGGGTTGTCCTGTGCATTTCACATCTCCAGTGTTGGATCATGGAAGGCAAGCAGTAAATATTGATTGATTCACTGTTTACTTATTTATTTATTTGTCTACAGTCAGTCTGATTTCCACAAAGTACACTGTATAAACAGTAGGATGGGGAGGGGGAAGAGTATATTTTAATCTCATATGGAAAACATGGCTTGATGTAATAATGGTCATTTTCAGCAACTGCTTCGTATCATAGGATAATTTGGTATCCTAGATTTCTCTTGCCAACTCTTCACCCCGTCCTTGTTAATATTTAACATGGCTTCCTGGTGAGAGTGGAGGGCAGTTGGTGGTGGCAGGAGCCTGGTACTTGAATCTGTGCAGTGCTCTCTGGGTCTTACTGGACTGACCTAGCCTCTTCTCGGAAACGTGACTTCTTGACTTTGGCACCTGTGACCAAGGTCTACTGCCAGGGTCATCTCCTGCCGGTGTCAGGCAGGGCTTGGTGAGTCTCCTGGACTTCTAGTGACTTCGCTTCCCTTTGGCTCTCATATGACAGAACCTTGGGGGTCTCTGTCCTTGGATGCTGTCCCAGATGCTCTCTCCAGGAACATCTACCACACATCTTGATTTGCACTGTGGTGGATACGATGACCAGCCATATGTGCTCAACCCAGTCCCCGACTGCTTCTCTCTGGGGTTTTGGGATCTCTGAGTACCTTCCTGGCATGTAGGCAACTGGGAGCAACCTGGGCAAGCCACGGCTGGCACTGCTGTGTGATTTTCTGTGCATGCACCTCAGGATTCCTCAGCATTCCGATGATCTGAATGAAACAAACAAACAAACAAACAGAAACAAACAAAACCCCACCCGTTGTCAGAGTGGACCCAACCTATCTCACACTGCTTGCCCCAGGCAGAGAAACCACTTTGTACCTTTAATCTCCATTATCCTCACAGTGGAGGGCCCTGAGCATGGGCAAATCCCATATCCAGCTCTCTTTCATGCTTATCTGCCCCGAGTTTCCCCATGATAATGAAGTAGGACTCAGGAATTCAGTAGTTTCTCAACCAGAAGAAACCTGGGATGATTTGAGGAATGCCAGGCAGCACTTAGCTTTCATTAGTCATTCACTTGTTCACCCACACATTCATTCATTCAAAATGATCTTGTTGAAGACACTTAAGAAATAAGTGACTTTATTGTGTCTCCAAGAATCATTGTCTCTTGTGCTAATGTAGTGCCTTGTCTGTGGTAGAACTCAGTAACTTTTGATGACTTCTGGGAAGTGAAACATATGTTACTCTGGAGACAAGTCCTAGGGAGTTAAAACTTCTTGCAGCACTGGAAATGAACAAAATTATGTCTGTGTGCCAGTGTCTTTCCATATGAAGCGTTTGAATTATTCATTGAGTGCCCATGATGATGACATGTGGGCAATCTTCCTTACCATTTGTTTATGCTTTTAGAATTACTTGAAGTGGTTTTGAAAGAAAAAAAACAAAAAACAAAAAGGAAAAGAGTTTCTATTTTTGTGCCCTTTGGTTCTTTCTTGGGCTTGTGTCGTGTGGTAGTGTTCGCCGCAGCTTGCCAATCTTGCCCCTTGTGCTCATTTACTTCAGGCCTTAGAGGGTTTCACCAAGGAGGAAAGGGATTGTTGACTGAGTCTAGTCACACCAAAGTCCACACATCAAGACAATATCTACTTGACTGCTCCGTGGGAAGCAGAGCAGAAACAAATTATTTACACACTTGAGAGTCTGTTCAAGTGTCAACATGTGCTTTGGAAGGCCCCTTTGTGCTGCTATAATTAGGAATGAGGACCAGGGAAGATTTGGGGGGAAATGGTTGCTCTCAAAAGATTGCGCTTTCTCTCTGCCCCTCGCTTTCCTCATGGCCTCTTGGGTGTGATGGAGGTAGGGTGGGGGACTGGTTTCTCATTCAATAATTATGACTGTTAGATGTTTCAAACAGCAGAAAAGGACCTTGCTAAAGATCTGATGGAACAGAACCAAATTTAAGTGGGTATGGACAAGAGGGTTCACCCCTCTGAGGAAGGAGTCCACTGGCTTCTGTGCTTGGCCATCTCTCTAGGTAGCAGGACTAGGAAGTGAGGCAAGACCCCAGGAGGTAAGGCAAGTTCCGAGGACACCGGATGCTCTGGTATGATGGTCAGAGGTCTCCTGGTTTCTCTCTTGGACTCCTCTTGGTACAGACTGAGGTCTACAAGCAACCTAGCTTCCATCCAACCCACAGGAAATTCCTGGGCTGGACCTCTTTTTGGAATCTGGATAATTTTCTGTGTAGCCACAGGTCCAGCTCAGAAGAGCTTGAGGTGAGATCTTCCATGCCAAGACTAATGGCAGCCAAGTCCCGAGAGAGCCTTGAAGAGGAATGGCTAAGGAGAGAAACGGCAGTTCCCTGGGAATGGTCACTCTCGGTGCAGGGCAGCTGTATACGTTCTTCTGGATCACAGCGCAGTCAGTGCGAGGGCCTTTTGTGGACTCCAGAACTTCGCAAGGGTCCTTTAAATTGGGAAATGGAGACAGAAGGGGAGGTTTTATGCTTGGTCATCTCTGGGTTTGTTCCACAGTAGTTCAGTCCCTCACACACCCGGACAGGGTTACCACTAACCTCTCCCCTTTGCTCTGAATTTTGCTCTACCCCCTTTTATCTGGTAGTTCTGGAATGGAACCCAGGGCTTTGTGCACTGTGGCTGACCTACACCCCCAGCCCACCTTACATTTCTGGACATGGATGTGTGAGAGAGATTTTCTGGGGGAAGAAGTAGGGAAGACCGAGGTAGTAGAGGGATGGTAGAGGGTGAGCGTGGTTGGTATGTGGTATGTCCATGTTTGAAATTTTGTACATTGGTCAAGTAAAAATTTAAACAACAGAAAATAAAATACCTAGAAAAAATGAATATGTTAATACCCATGAGGTTGTGGAGAGTACAGATGACAGGTGGTTAAAAACAGCCCTGTGTACTAATAGGGAAAGCATTTCCAGATAATACATTTGTGCATACATTACCTGATATGGGTGGCTTCCTGATAAACTACTGTTTTGCATGAAAAGACACATTGCAAAAGAAATGGACTCCCCTCCCCCCCCCGCTTGTTTTATATGTAAAGATGCTATTCTTGAAAATCTAGAAATTGCAGATCATAAAAATTTGAAAGTAAAAACAAAATATACTTCATGACGTGCAGTTATCTCTTGGCTTTTCTTTCCAGCTCTTTCTCCTGGGTATTTTGAACATTATGCTGTTAAAACAAAATGAAATTATGCAACTGCTGTTTTGTGGATGTTTTCTCAGCCGGGCTCTCACTGTCATATCCTGGCAGCAAGTTACCAGGAGAAATTACACACGGGGGACCCAGGAAGTAGGCAAACACACGCAGGGATAAGTCCCACTGTATCATATTAAAGAGACTTCTTAATGGGAACATCCCAGACATCATTCAAATACCATTTTCTTTAAATTGTTTTAATATCCATGTTATGTAAGTTATATTAATCGTAATCCATTTGTTACAAAGCTGATGAAAATTTCAACTTTTCCTACTTGTATATTGTAACACTGTAAGTATAAAATCACGCTTATTTTGTCTCAGATGTGTGCTATATTATATATTTAGAGGCATTAATTTGTGGAAAGAAAATTTGAATGATATTATTTCTTGACAGTTCATTCCTCTAAGAATAATAAAAAAATGATTATAGGTAATTCATCTAGACTATTACACACACACACACACACACACACACACACTGTATGCACACACACCCTGAAAGGCAGTTCAGAATTGTCTGCCAGACTAGACTAGAGCTGTGCCTGAATTTCTAAAATAGTTTCTGTGAAATATTTGAGCATATGTCAGTTTTTATGGATGTGATATCAACATTTTTTGAAAATCAAGAAAACCTTCTTTCTTTCCGTTCACAAGGTCAGGTGTCCATTCCGAGTTCATTCCAACAGTGGAATCTTCACTAGGAAGTAAATGTTCACCAATATTAGGAATATTAATTTCACATTGATCTTAACAAACCTTAACCTGTAGATTGAATAGTCTCTGCTAGAGTATATTCCAGAGTCAAACACTGTTTTCCTTGTTTCCAAATGGAACATTCAGTAACCACAGGGATACAGTAAAGTGCTTAAGTCAGCAGCGTGGCTGCCAGTTGTTGGTTCTGTGATTTTTGGGGGGCCTTGAATGACACTTTGGTTTCCTTGCCCACATTGTTTGGGGATCAGATGGTTGAGTAGAGCCACAGGTGTCTGGTTTGTAGTAAGGACAACGTATGTCCTTGTCATCGCATGTCAGTCTTGTGTGGAACGGGTGTGCCGAGGGTGATGCTTTCCTTGTATCTCCCATTTTATTTCTTCTTATTCAATGCTTTTTCTCCTTTCTCCCAGTTCCTTCATCTACAAGTTTGCCTAATGGCCCCTTATTTCTTAAGAAGAGAGTGAGCACCTGTAGTCTAATTTTTTAAGGCAGACTGTGTAGCCCAAACAGGCTTTACAGTCCCGGTCCTCCTGCCTCAGCCTCCCGAGTGCTGGGATTACAGCCTTGTGGTGCCATGACCAGCTCCTGATGTTTTAAGTGAAGGGGTTAAACAGTACTGTTCTCAGGCTGTTGATACCAGGGGCAAAGGAAGCCACAGGGTCTGTATTGTTCCATTTGCTCTGTTTATTGGTCAGCCCCAACCAGGAAGTTACCTCTATCCAGAGAAGTGAAATGAAATTTTTTTCTCTGGAGTGTGGTAGGTGATTGGGAAGGAAAGCCTGTTGGCCCTGCTGACACTTGGCAGGTGACAGTAATGACTGTACCCTGAAGATGTTTGCGAAGGTCAGAGGAGCAGAGAGGCCTGGGCTGGGCCCAGTGGGTATCGCAGCTAGCAGGTTCATGGCGAATGTCGGGAGAAGCACTAGAATAAGAGGGAGAAAGATGAAAGAGCTGGAGCAGAGCAAGGAAAAGTGGGACGAAGCCAAGGAAGCTTCCAGAAGCCGAGAAGACATTTCAGCCCCTCAAGAGTATTCTCTTCCTTGTTCCTGGTGCAAGTTTGTTTTCCTGGGGTGAAATGATTCCTTACTTCCACAGTTATTGATTGCATATTGAGTATGGTCTGGCCTGCTTCTCGGCACTGGGGACAAAGAGAATAAGATGTTCAAAGTCGCTTTCCTGACAGGACTTACGTTCTTGGAAGGAGATGGTCACATAGAGTAAGCAGATATAATTGGCATAAGAGAAGAGAAAGTAGGATGGAGTGAGTGACGGGGGGCGGGGGGGGGGGGATGCTGCTGTGGGTCCCAGGATGAGACAAGGGCTGTCCTCGGAGGGCCACTGCTGCCGCCAGTGGTGGCCACCGGTTCAAAGGCCGCCTCACACTCAATCCTGCAGCCAGGCTTACCTAATGTGCCATGGCTAGTGATTCACAAGAAACCCTCCTGTGTTCATATATTCCTGATTTTGTGATTTTTGTCTACCCCCCCCCCCC
Source organism: Peromyscus maniculatus bairdii (assembly GCF_049852395.1). Lineage (NCBI taxonomy): Eukaryota > Metazoa > Chordata > Mammalia > Rodentia > Cricetidae > Peromyscus > Peromyscus maniculatus. The sequence goes on along the minus strand of NC_134866.1, from coordinate 76,841,535 downwards.
TGGAGATGAAGACCAAACCCAGGGCCTTGCACTTGCTAGGCAAGTGCTCTACTACTGAGCTAAATCCCCAACCCTTAGCTCTCTGTTTAAGACAAAGCACACTACAGGAAGGGAAAAAACGAAGGAAGGAAGGAAGGAAGGAAGGAAGGAACGGAGGGAGGGAGGGAGGGAGGGAGGGAGGAAGGAAGGAAGGAAGGAAGGAAGGAAGGAAGGAAGGAGTGAATGAATGAGACCCATTTGCCTGACTGTGGTCAAGAAACTTCTGGACTGCAAAGCCCTACCTAGCCTTTGTGGTGAGAGCTTGGCAGGAGATGGGTGAGAACAGGCCAGCCAGGCGGCAGCTTTGCAGGAAGCTGGCCACAGGTTTGTTTATGTCTGGGTGTGTTTCTCTTACATAACTAGGCAAGTAGGGCTACACTTCCCTTTAGCTACCAGGCCTGGCCTTCCAGAAGGCAGGCTGGCTTCCATCATCAGGAGTCAGCTTTGTAGACAGCCAGGCTGCTCTGGGTGGGTAACCACTCCCTGCCAGATTTGTAGCACCTCTGAGAGATGGGAGGCACTTCAGCCACCTCCTTCTCCCTCCCTTCTTGGTGCTGAAGGGCCCTCTTCCCAGGACGAACATACCTCCCTTGTTATCTCCCGTCACTAGAGTATCTGGCATAGCAAGGAAGTACTGATGGGAATCTGTGCTTTAGGGAGTCCCCGTGGAGCGACCCAGGAGTGAGGATGATACCTGAAGGAGGACTGGGGATCCCCTGAGCAGCTGTTGAGCCTGTAGGGGTCCTCAGGAAGAAGCTGGCCCAGCATCCACTCTGTCTTGTCATTATCTGCTCATTCCTGAGCCGCCCGCCCCCGCCGTTCTGGGGACACGCCATCTCTGACTGATTTCCCCTCTGAAGCTGTAATCCCTCAGATTTAGAAGCTTTCGTCCTTGAGTCATGGGAGAGAAATCCTACTGGAAGGGAGATAAAAGCAGCATTTTACGTGGTTTTTATGCAACAGATGCAATGTCTGCTGTGTTCCCTTTGCCTTGGGTTTTGTTTTGTTTTGCTTTTTGGGACCCGGCCTCATGTAGCCCAGGCTGGCCTTAAACTCACTGTGTAGCCAAGGCTGACCGTGAACTCCCGATCCTCTGGGCTCTATCGCCTAAGTGTTGGGATTACAGGAGTGTGCTGTCACGGCAGACTTGGGTTGTTTTTAAACATGTGAAGTTATAGTTAAGAGTGAAATTGTTTGTTTTATTTAGAGTGTGTGTGTGTGTGTGTGTGTGTCTGTCCATGGGATGTGTAAGTCAGAGGACAATCTGTGAAGTCACTTCTCTCCTACTTCACGCGGGTCCTGGGGGTGGGACTCCTCAGGGTTGCCCTCTTATCCACTGAACCACGTGACTGGCCCAAAGTTATTTTAAAAAAACCAACACTACACACAAATATCAAAACCCAACCCTGGGGTCTGGAGAGACTCTGTCACAGTAGGTCATCCTTGGGGTGACAGAGCAATGATAAGGTCTGGGAGGTGGCCAGCATCATCCTGGGTCACATCGGGTCACTCCCACACTGAGGTATTCCCACCGAGCTACACTGTCAGGTAGGTTTAGAGCATCTCCTCTCTGTGTGAGAGCAGTATTTTTAGGGAGACAGGTTTATTTGAGTCACAGTTCTGGGGGAGGGAAGATGTAGTAGGAGAGACTCAGTCTGTGTGGATGGGAGCTCGTAGCTGTGACTTCTCTCATGGGGACAACCTTGACTGCCTGTCAGTGTCTGTCAGCTAGGCCCCACAGCTTCCTAGAACAGTGCCTCTAGGTGGGGAGCAAGTTTTCACACATAGGAGCTCATAGGGGACATTTCACAGTCAACCTGCAGTAATTCGGTATTCCTTTTGCAAGTTGCTCTGTGTGTGTGTGGGCACGTGTGTTTGTGAGCCTGTGGAAGCCAGAGTACAACCTCAGTGTCCTTTCTCAAGGGCTGGCCACCTTGCTGTTTACTCAAGAGAGATCTTTCATTGGCATGGACTCACCAAGTGGCTTGGTTGGCTACTTAGTGAGCTCTAGGGATGTGTCTACCTCCTCTGCATTGGAATTACAAGCATGTGTCACCATTCACAGCTTTTTTTTTCTTCCCCTCATGGGTCCTGGGAATTGAACTCTGATCCTTATGCTCATGTGGCAGGTAAATGACTGACTGAGCCATCTCCCCTGACAATCAGGTTCTTCTGATCTGTCCATTGTTAGAAAGTTTTAGTTGGACGCATCACATCATTAGTGTTTCTCGGGTCCTTCAGAATCTCCACGAATTTAACAGAGAGGACAGGCAGGCTCCCTCCCAGCTTGTGTAGTAGCTGTACTTGGAATCTACTGTATTGCTTCACTTCTGTAGCCTTTAGCCTTTCCATTCCTTTCTACATTGTGAAGAGAGACTGGGTTTCTGTTTATACTGGGGATACGGTATTTCTTTGAAAACAATGTCATTTAAAGAAAAAAGAGTGTGTGAATCTGACATGCAATATAGATGCTGTGCTGCTGTAGAAAAACATGAAATTAAGAGAGGAATGGCAAAAATTAGAGATGTTTTGGTCCAATATCAGTTGTGGCTACTATTGTAGAGACTCACAGTCTCTTCTTCGTACATCTGGGCTGGTTGTATTGGGGAACTGTCTTTTTGACATGGGGCTTGTACTTTGTGAGTTGTGACTCTTATAGGAGACACTGGGGCTCTACAGTCATCTAGCTTCATAGTATCTCTGTGGCAAATGTCTGAATGTTGACCTCAAGTGAGGGAAATAAAGACTTTACATGAGTTCCAGTTAGATTTGGCTACAAAATGCATTTGTGAACCAAATATATATATTATATATAGGAAAAAATGATTTTTTAGAGCTTTGAATATTTACAGTTATTGCTAAGGGTCATTCACAGCCCTGTCTTTGTAACTCAATTATGTCCTTTTCTAAGCCCTGATCAAATTAATAATTCAGAAAATAAATTAGACTCCAAGTCTCCATCCTCAGCCACCTTGTAGTTTATTTTGTGACATGGATACAGTCTCCATATTGACCCTGATGGCATGTAGAGCACAGGTTTATAATGGACAAAGTACATTCTACCTCTGTGCTAGAAAACAGCAGTAATTTATGGTTCTGCTCATCGCTGGAGCAAGTGCTTGGAGTTCTGAACACAGTGTTCAGAACTGTGGTCATTAAGAACAAGGCTCTTGGGGGCTGGAGAGATGCCTGTTAAAAGCACTCGCTCTTTCAGAGGATCAGAGTTTGACTCCAGCACTCTCATCTGGAGGGCTCACTACTACCTGTGACTCCAGCCCCAGAAGATCTGATGCCCTTGTCTGGCCTCCTTAGGCCTCCCCAGACACTTATATGTATATATGCACACATGCACACAGGAAAAAAAAAACCAAAGCAATCAAGCTGTTGGTGACAGAGAAGTACATTCATCAGAACACCAATTTGGGGTGAGATTTCACTTGATCTGTATCTTTAAAATTGAATCTGTTCATTGCTTGTTGCCTTCTTAATCTAGTTATGAATGAAGTCTTACGAGGGCAGCCATCAGAAAAGAGATGAATGGTCTCTAAGTATGACGGCAAAAATGCCAGGTGTTTCACATCTATAAAAGCAAAACACCATAGACCAGTCCAGCTGATTAATCACACGCTACAAGGCCATGTTGCATTATTTGTGACTGCTTTCAAACATTTTCCAGAATGACAAATGATCAGAACAGTGAAAGTGTTTTGCTGCATCCTTGATCTATAACTAATGGAGCCTCTTCCATGTAACTAGAATGAATGGGTATAGCCATTGATCATAAAGGTCATACTCTCGAAGTGCCTGTGGGCTTTGTACGTATCGCATTGCTAGCTAGTTAAATAAATTAATAAAATAATCAACTATGGTTATAAGAAAACACTTCCTTCTACTTGGTATATTTTCTTAAGAAACTTAATCAAAGTTAATTTTAGTGTTCTGTGGGGGCAAGTAGATCTAGATTTGTAATCTGAAGCCAGGGCCATCAATTCATATATCTTTATATCTTTTATGTCCTCCAGAACTTTCTGTGGAAAAATAGAACTTTAAAATATAGAACATCAACCCAGCAGTCATGAGTCATGACTCACAGTCTGATTTTACCCTGTGACAGAAGTAAAACAGGCAGGGAGATACATGCCAATTCTATGGCTTTGGGACATACTGACCCTTTGTTTTCTTTTTAAGATAGGGTCTTACTATGTAGCCCTGGCTGGCCTAGAACTTGCTGTGTTGACCAAGCTGGTCTCAAACACACAGAGATCCACCTGTGTCTGCCTCCCTGGTGGGTTTGAAGGCATGGGCCACCACACCCAGCGCCATTCTTTCCCTTTTGTATCCAAGAAAACTTGCTAAGTAGCACTGTGTGTGGCCATACCATGAATCTACCCCATCACTTACAGATACAATACTATGGTTAGTATAGTATTATTATCCTTGTACTTCATACTGATCATAATTAAAGATCTTAAGAATGACAGCAAAACATTAATAACAGTAACATATCATATTAATGGAGCACTTACTGCCAACTGCTGTACGTGTCCAGACTGATTTCACTGCCATAAGCACACAAAGACAAGAGTGGCGTTACTCTGCTCTTACAGATGGGAAGTCTCCACGGAGGTGTCTGGAGATTGAATAAACAGACCGGGCACAGGAAGCCAGGCCTCTGGCTTGCACAGGTTTTATTGCCTTGAACTCTGTGCTCTCTGCAAATACAGTAGCATCTCAACACTCCAGGACCCCACCCTGAGCTACTTTTACTATTTGAAGCAAAGCGGAGACCATGGAAGCAAGAAAAGCCATTTCTGTCACTCAAAATAAAGGGAAGAGCCACCTGGGAGGGTTTGTGGATGATCCAGAGCCACCACTGCTGGGCTTTAGTTCTGTCTTTCCATCATTAGTGACTCATCCAGTCTGAACCTGTCAAATACTTGAGAAGTGTGACACTGACTAATGCTTCCATGTGATTAGTAAAGGAAATGGAGTAGAGTTTAATGTGGGAGAATTTAAAGGTCTCCCATGAAGGGGGAATCCATGCTTGCAGTGGGCTAATATTTATCTGTCTAGAACAATTCAAGTTCTAGCTAACTGAGATTTAGGGATAGAAGAGAAAGTACCTGCACTGGAACTCTTAAGGTATGAATACAGGAAATACCATGTTAAAATGCCTTTTTTGTTGTTGTTGTTTGTTTGTTTGACCAAGAAGGCAAGACTTGGTTGTAAGATGAATTGTTCATACTTGATAAATTTCTCAATTCTGTTCATTTTCTTCTAGATCATTCCTTTGATGGCCTCAAAAAATCCAAGCATGCCCCAACGTCCCTTGCTGTGGGCCAGCTCTCTGATGTGCTGAACGGGGGTGATGAAGTCTATGCTAACTGTATGGTGATTGATCAGGTAAGGCATGCTGAAGTGACCAGGGGTATTTGAACCACTCCCCCAATGAGAGAGAGGGGCGGGGGTATGGAGCTTCTTGCTTTTTTTGTGATCATTTAAGAATTCTAGCTTAAGCTCCTTCTCCCCAAGCGTTAGCTTGGGTTCTTTCTTGGGACACAGAATATCTTACCCCACCAAGGGGCACTGGAAGGGGCAGATCTTGAGAACAGCCAGGAGGAATGGGAAAGCTCTTTGGTGGGGCCAAACAGGAAATGGCAATGAGTGGCCAATAGCATTCACACAGATTTTCAATAAGTGCTCCTCCCGTCCTGTGTGTGTGGGGGGGAGGTGGGGGGACGGCAATGTATGTATTTAAATCTAACAGGCAGTGATGGGTAGGTGGATACCTGTTCCCAGCCCATCTTGTCTTAATGAGATTTTTTATTTTATTATGTAATCTCCATAATTTCAGCGAATTTTTTGAGTTTTTATTCCATCTTGTTCTAAGCTTCACTAGACAGATTATTGATCCTACTTTGATTTACCCCAACTATTATGAATGTTTCAAGTTTACATGGGAAACTGTCATTACAATGTTAAAAAATGCACTAAAATTGAAAAGAAAATCCCTCAAAGATGAACTTAGGATATAATTTTTGTTTATGACTATTTTACATAAAAGAAATACTGCTTTAATGATATGGAACAAATAAGAAAAGGAGAACGCAGACAGCCTAGTTCAATAAACACAGTAAAGGATTGCCAAGTTTATGCAGTTAGGACAGTCTCTTTCCTCCATCACCATGGCTGGCTTTTATATGGGTTCTGGGGATTAGAACTCAGGTCCTCAGCACTTTGCCAAGTGAAGTATCACCATAGCCCTTCCTGTTAGTCTTGGAGTCTCATTTGCTGCCTGGAGCATTTGCTGTTGGTTTTGGTTGTATAAATTATTAAGATGACGGCTGATGATGTAGGGCTCTAACAGTCCCGCTCACTCTGCCCTTCCCTGCCCTTCATCCCTTCACTCGTTGGTGCTGGGAATCGAATCCAGGGCTTTGAATTTGCTGGGCTGCTCTCTACCATGGAGCTCCTCCCGTCCGCTCTACAGCGGGGATGGCTCTCTTCATTTTCACTGTCTGTCCTGAGATGCGATGCCTTTGGACAACCACCCCTAATTCACAAGCACCTGCAAGCCGGTGTCTCAGAGAAGTGTTTTGATCAACCAGGGCTCTTTTCCATGCATGCAGCGTGGACTTCTGTTACCAGTGAGTATAGATAAGTCTCAGGTTTCCCTCTGACTTCCTGCTAGTCCCCTGCTTGTTCTTCCCAGGCCTTTCCTGCTCTCTGCTGGGTCTTCCACCATGAGCACAGTGTGGCTTGCTGGCTTTAGTGCTTGTTTTATGCACAGGTAATTTGAGGTTTGGACATTTAAACAAGATCTTCTAGTTATACAATGTCCTTTATGTAGTTTGATATGGTCTTCATCTAGTGATGTTTGTAGGGAAACTGAGGCTGACGTACTCACCATGAAGATTCTTATGGACTGTGTTTTGAGTACAGCTTGTTTTCTTTGGTGTTTTCTCGGGTATTTAACAACACACGCCCCCTCATTTTGAGGTAGTGATTCATAATGTGTTAAAAGGAGGCTCTGCTTAGTTTATAGGCAAGGCTTCTTCCTTTTGAGAATTATGGGCTAGTGGCAGAGGATCATGGGATAGGCCACGTGAACACAAACACATCATAAAGGAATTCTCTGGTTATATAAAGCACAAACGAGGAGAAAAAGATAAGTGTGGTGGAGATTATTTTTAAATTCTGTGGGTTTTGTTGATTTTAATTAAACCACTCTTTCCTGTTTTCATTCAGTATTTGTTCTCTTCCAATGTCCAGGTTGGCGATTTGGACATCAACTATATAAACATAGAGGGACTCTCTGCCCATACCAGCCCCAAATCCATGAGGCCTGAGGCTTGCAAGCACATCCTGCCTCCTGCCAGCAGTCCCTGTGGGCATCCGTTCAGTGAGGACAGTGAGGGGACAGCAGACACTGTGGCCCGTCAGCCCTGCACCTCCCCGGCCGGCTCCCACACTTCTCATCTGAACCTCTCTTTCGGGCTTCATGAATTTGAAAAGGAGCAGAGTCATCTCAAGAAAAGAAGGTGAGATGCTTCTTTCTGGAGAAAAAACGCAGGGAACTGGGAGAAAGGTGTCCTCGTCACTCTTTCTCTATATCAAGATGTTATTCCCTTTTATTTCCTGTGTATATCCATTTGAAAGGAGGGCAGTTAAGAAAGCCAACAAAAATGTAGTAGAGGAAAACCACAGCACTGAGTACGAGTAGATTGGTAGAAATGGAAAAGCCTGACATGACCATGTTTGTGACATGAATCAATGGCGGTGGAGAGAAGAGCGGTGGGTAACAGTTTGGAAAATTATCTGCATTGTCTCGTCACTTCTGTTTACCAGCAGACCAATCCATTAGTATTTGCAGCAGTAGGAAATAACTCAACTGGGGACTGGCTCTGTGGTTACACAGTCTTAAACTGTGCAAATGGAGTACTGTAGAGTTCAAGAAAATGAACTAAAGACAAGTGTGTATACATAATACGCACCTCAAAGGCATGAAGTTGAAAGAAGTAAGCTACACACAGATTTAATTTTTACAGAGTGCAGAATAAGACAATTTATTGCATATGTGCATAAACTATAAAGAGAAAGGAGAGAGCAGGGAGGGAAAATTCCCTAAATTCAAGACAGTTGCTGCTGCTCGTGAGAGAAGGCGAGCAGGCTGGATGGACCTTGCCTGGACTGGTGAGCATTTGTGTGTCAAGTTGGGTGGGCTCATCCAGGCTTTATTGTTTTCTGGTACACATGAAATAGCATTTTTAAAAATTACTCTTGTCATGATGACATGTATTTGTGTGTGTCCGTGCCTTCTGTGTCTCCATGTCCATTTTCTTTAGGAAATAAGCCAGTATCCACTTTCTCTAGAGGTTAATCTATTTTCTCTCATGTCCTAGCCCCATGATTCTGTGTTCATTTTCACGTGGGAAGTTATGAATCAAGGTGAACATAGCATGTACGCATGTGTCTGTAAGTGTTGGTCTCTAAATGAACATGCATGTAGATGAACAGATTCTCAGAAGAGCTATCGTTGATCCAGAAGAGACAGGGAGGGAATGAGTGTCCGTGGACACCATCCACTGGGTGTATTTTATATGGATCTACAGACTGTGGTTTTTTTAAAGTGCCAAGTATTGATGTTGAAGGGTATTTTGACTGCAAGTCCTAACATCCGCATCTTGGGTTTGTGTTTTATCTTACGGTTTTGTAGATGCTGGAGTGCGGTTATTTTAATTGCACTGTATGGTCTTTGGGGCTTTGAACCTTTGAACCTGTATACTGGGGATAAGAAGCCACCAGTGTAGGCCAGACACCATACAGTTCCGCTGTGTGTGATTTAATACATCCTGGCAGAATCTTTCGGGTCTGTTAAGTGCCCTTCAGATCTCAAGAAGTGGGTTGTTTAAAGAGATATTTGAGAAATATAAGGCAGAAAAAGTACAAATGGTTATCCTGGCCTTTTTATGAAAATATTCCCAGAGCTTCAAACTTGTGTTTTCATGTTCCTGTTGTAGAAAGTTTTAAACTTTTCCTTGCTACAGACAGAGTTTTTCCTCTTTAGAGTACCAGAAAAACTAAACCAGCACCCAGGAGACAGAAGTAGGAAGATTACGAGTTCAAGGTCAGCCTGGGCTACACAGCACTATCAAAATATGTACCTACCTATCCACCTGCCTACACACACACACACACACACACACACACACACACACACACACACACACACATGCACGCACGCACGGTTATTATTGAGAGGAGGAGCAGGAGCTATTCTGCTGAAAACACCCTTGGTCAAGTTGCTTCCATAGGCTAGCCCTCTCCTATGCATTCCCCCAGTCCTGAGAAATACAGGAATGGTGACGGGGTAGAAGGGAGGCTGGTGGCTGCAGATATTTCCTTTTAGCCTTGAGGTGACTGGAGTTCCCTCCTGTCAGTGGATGCTGTCATGGAGCGAATCACCTGATAAATAATAAACCATAGTGAAGTTTATTATGTGAACAATAGCACACGAGGCCAGGAACTGCTAATGAGAGGAATTTGGGGGCACATAGTCAAAACTGTGGATATAGGGACAAGGCTAACTAAAACAAATCCTACATTTCCTGAGGGTCACAGCAATGTTTAGTGGGGCAATGCACATTAATCCAGATGATGCAGCTCTCTGCCGACTCCATATCTGAACGTTACAGTAGGATTTCCCAACTTAGCAGGACAGCAGATGCTCCCAGAATCCATTCTGAATCCTATCCCTGTGCACGAAGGATGTGCAGGTTTGTAGAAAAGATGAGCAGGAAGCAGAAAAAAAGAATCACAGCCACACTAACCATTTTGGGAAGTGTGGGTTTCCCATGACATGCAAGCCAGTCTGCAGCCCTAGTAGGAAAGGATTGATAGTTGACTTGCTTTCCCTAAGGAGACAATGACAATTGTGATTAACATTGACCCTGTGACAGATGACTTGCAGTTAGGTTGTTCATTTTACAGTTCTTTCTCGGCTATAGTCAAGGTATTATAAAATGACTCTCTCTTTGGATCCTTTCAAACTGGGAAATGCAGAAGCCTATCCATGGTAACAGAAAAGTCAAAACGCTGGAGATTTCACATCAGTCTGAATGTCAACTGATGTCTTAGTTTCCGCTGCGTGTGGGTGCTTTTCAGCCACCCTGTTTCCCTCCATGGAAGTTTCCAAAGACCAAGTCATCTTCTGGGAGAGCTGGAGCCGAGGAGAGGTGAAGGTGTTGGGGGCTTCTAGTACCTCTCCTTCAGTGGTGTGCTGTGAGAGCGACTGTTGCCACAGAGGCATTGCCCGTGTGACTGGAATTCCCTGACACATCCTTCACACTCTGGAGTCTATCTATTTGTGAGTCTTTTCCTCCTCCGACTGTGTATCACAAACACCAACTTTCTGAAAAAAAACCCAACAATTTAGTATGTACAAGATGTAATGATTATATTGCTTAAAGTCCATAGCTCTTTTGAGAAAATAAAGGAAAAAATAAGCTATAAAACACCTATTTTAAAATATTAAATGACAAAAACTTAGGTGATAGGTAATAATCATTTGTTTCATTTAAAAACTTACACATCTCAGATGCCCTTCTGTTTCATCTGTTTTTTTTTTTTTTTTTTTTTTTTTTAAGTCACCTTTTCATCACCCGCCCCCCTTCTGGAATTTAAGCAGTTTTATGCAATGGCATATTGAATGTACTCTGGTATCTTCTAGTTTATGCTATTGTAAAGGAACATTCTGATCACAGCCCAGTGAATTGACCTCCCATCCCATTGATGGGATATGATTGTAAGGTGAGACTCTAGGCAACCTTGAGAATTCCGTCTGTGCTACTGTACCTTGGGCTAATTGCGTAGCAAAGAAGAATCACAGTCTAATTTGAATTAGATGGGAAAGAGAAATGAATGTTTTTCTAACGCTGAAAATAATGTAATATTGGAGCATCCATGGCCTCTGCATAGAGATAAACTTGTACTGTAACTGGAAGGCTGTGCACCTGCAGGCTGCCAGTGAGAGTCCATTTCACCAGAGCAGAGACCACAAGCTGCAAACATAGGCAGCAAGCTCTGATGAACCTGTTCTTCACTCTTAGATATTTGGTTTTTTTTTTTAAGTATGTTCAGAAACTACACAGAACCTTGAAATAGCTATATTTTACTATATCTCCAAACCAATAACATTTATCAGGACTATTTTCTTCACATCGAGTTTTGTTCTTCATATTGAAAAAAAAAAAAAAAAGAATCTAACAGACTCCAAGATATTTGAGTGTTGAAATAAGTGAAGTAGAAGTGTGCCTCCAATTCTCTTTTCTGCTTGGTGCTAAGGATAAGGCACTGAGTTCTTGGAAGAAGAACCTACCTTGGACCCCCCCCCACATACATACCATGACCACCTATGGCCATCCGTGACCACCCATGACCACCCATGGCCACCTATGGCCACCCACGGCCACTCATGATCACCCATGACCACCCACGGCCACCATGCTTGGTAGAATGGTTTAACCATGTAAATGTTATGAGGGACTGAACCTTGAAAGTTGGCAGTCACATTCTGTCCTTTGATGCTGTGGTTATAAAAGTTAAATAGGAAGAAAAAAACGTTAGAGTAGGCAGAATCTTTACTTCCTGCTGAGACAGAATCCTTAACAGTAAGTCTCTGAAAATGGCCATCTCATGTGGATGGCTTGAGGCTTCACATGCGGGTTCTCTCTGACCCTTGTCTTCTCCCCCTGAGGTGAGCTCTTCGCTGTCTCTTCTTACGCTCACCTCTGCCCTCCTGACTTTCCGGCTGAGGGGATGCCAACTGTATCTTCCCCGTGTCATTGGCCAGAGGCTGCGGTGCCAACCGCCCTGTGGGGCGGCATCGTTGGCACGTTCAGTATGTGAAGGATTGCTGTATAGGGCTGGTAATCATTAGGTTTGCAAAACAAAAATGGTGAGTTTGTCACCGTCAGACCCACTTTTGTGAAGTAATGGAAATGGTGGACCAGGCTATTTATTTAGGGCCACTAACCAGCTCCCAAATCATGACACAGAGACTTCTTATTAGTTCTGAATGCTCGGCCTTAGCTTAGCTCTTTTCTGGTGAGCAATTTTAACTTAACCTGTTTCTTCTGTTCATCTGTGTTTTGCCTCGGGGTGTTTCACCATCTTTCTTTCTGTATATCTTACTTTTACTGCTTCTCTATGTCTGTCTGTCTGGCGTCTGCCTGGCTTCTTGCCGGGGCATGTCCCTCATTCTCTCCTCCGCCTTCTCTCATTCTTCTTCCCTCTCCTGAGCTGCCTTTTTATTCTCTCTGCCCACCAGCCCCTCCTATCTCTCTACTGCCCAGCTATTGGCCATTCAGCTTCCTATGAGACCAATCAGGTGCCTTAGGCAGGCAAGGTGAAACAAATGCAACACACCTTTACATCACTAAACACACATCCTTACAGCATTAAACAAATGCAGCTTGAACAAAAGTAACATGCTTTTACACAGCTAAAGTAATATCTGCAGCATGAACAAATGTAATGCATCTTTGCCTAATTAAAATAATATTCTACAACAAAAGGGCTTTTGCCAGGTAGGAGTATCCATTTGGGGGACACATGAAATTTTGTTTAAAGAGCTGGTAAGAAGACTCAGCCGGTAAAGGTGCTTGCCACCAAGCATGACAACCTGAATTTGATCCCCAGGTCCCATATGACTCTTGCACATTGTTCCCTGACTTCCACAGGTGTGCAGGTGGCACACGCATGCACACACCCACCCACTTGTGCACACACAAAGAAGAGAATAAAAATTTTTGTTTAAAAAGAGATTCGGAGGGGGAAAAGTATAAAAAGCAGTGTCAGTGAGAAATTACATGGCCACCCATTACACTGGCCACCACACCAGTGAGAGAATCTGAACACAGAAAAACAAAAACCAGCATCTGTCTGACTGCTCACCGAGTGACTTATTTCATGCTCTAGTTCCAGCCTGGATGCCCTGGTTGCCGACAGTGAGGGGGAAGGGCATTCCGAGCCCCCCATCTGCTATGCGGTGGGCTCTCAGAGTTCCTCGAGAACCGGGCTTCCCAGTGGGGATGAACTGGATTCTTTCGAGGCCAACACGGAGCCAGACTGTAACATCTCCAGGACCGAGTCACTTTCTCTCTCAAGTACTCTGCATTCCAAGGTATTCTCCCTGGTGTTTGTTTGCTTGTTGTAAATGCACAGACCGTGTTCTCAATGCACCCATCTCTACCTACAGGACAGACTCTGTCTTCTGCCCCAAGAAAAAGTACTTGTATATATGTCGGGAGGGACTTGTGTGCTATCTGCTTTTTACCCTCCATGACTCCATTTCATCTGTACAACTGTTCCAGCAGTTGGTTGATGTTATTGACCCACAAGGAGTACCTGCCGTTTTTACATACTTGGGAAATGTTACTATTTCATATGATATCCCTGCTCCCCTTCCTGACACAGAGGGAGGAAAACTGGAGATGCTGGTTTCAGTGATTGAGTTTGTTTGCACATATAATCTTTAGCCTGGTCCAGGCAAGGAGGTAGATGATGTCACTAAGTCAGAGGTGACATCTGCTGGGCGTTCCTGGCTTCACAAGTTAATCGCCAATGGTATTCACTTTGCCATCTTGAAGTTTTACTCTTCTTGATAATTTTATGAGCTTCATGGGCTCACAGGGGCTCCCACAACCAGGGAGTCTGCATGGGACTAGCCTAGGCACTCTGCATACATGTTACAGTGGTATAGCTTGGTCCTCTTGTGTGACTCCTATCAGTGGGAACAGGGGCTGTTTCTGGCTCTTTTACAGGCTTTTGGGACCCGACTCATACTGGGTCGCTTTGCCCAGTCTTAATACAGAGGGAGGTACTTAGTCTTACTGAAACGTGATATGCCATGTTTTCTTGATACTCATGGGAGACCTGCCCTTTCCTAAACAGAAATGGAGGAGGAGTGGACTGGGGGCGGGGGGACAGAAGGGGGTGGATGGGAGGAAGGGACTGGGAGGAGAGGAGGGAGGGGAAACTGTGGCCAGGATATAAAATAAACAAATACATTTATTAAAAATAAGTACTTTAATTCAGTTTTTCAAGACAAACTCTTCTGTTTGTACATACATGTATGTTTTTTCTATTTGAGTGCTGTTATAATCCACTCATTTTCTTCTTAAATTGTATTCACTACTGTAAAACAATGTGTGAAATGCCAAGGTTCTACCAAGACCACGTTGGCTAGTAAGATGATGCCTTCCTTTCGCAGTATACCCTGTAATATACGAAATAACTTTATGTATGTGCAAAATACAGAGGTTTTTCTTCGCCCATCTAAGACATAAGCAGCACTTTTATTTTATGTTTTGAAAGGATTAGAGTTTTGTCTAGGTGGCCCCAGGTTGATCACATGTCATTACTCAAATTAAGATCTTTTAACCCCCATACTAGATCTCTTTCTCTCTGTAACCTGGAAGTCTATACTTATCTTTTGAACATCATATGATAAATCTGGGTAATAAGAATAGAAGTGTGGATGAATACTATTGAAGAAAGAAATGGCTATGGTTGTGAATGCTAGTACTAGCTAGTTTTGAGTTTTGAATATAATGTGCAAACCTTATCATTCCTTGGAATGAAACATAGCTCTTTGGAAACAGTTCCTAAAGAAGATTCTGTGCTGTACAGCGCAGCTTGTCTTGCCTCTGTAATTACCCAGCATAACGTCGCCAAAAGGGTTTGGACAGTTTTCAGAGCTCCATTGTCGTGAACAATGGTTGCTGTGCACAACTTCAGTGAAGACGATGGCATCTTGTGGGCTCCGCGGGCCCGCTCCCTGCTCAGGTTAGATACAGCTCGACATCCAGTGACTCAGTCTCTGGGCCCAGTGGGTGCTTCTAGAGAAGGCAGCTAAGCCAGGGCCCTTGGAAGCCGGGCGAGGCTTCGGTGATCAGCTTTGCTCCGAGCTCTTTAGCCAATGACTGCCAAGGAACCATGTGCTTTCACTTAGGAAGAATGGGCAGGACCAGCTTTCATGCAGGACAGTTTGTAATGGCTTAATTTCAGTAAAGGATTCTGCACCCCTTTCTCTTAACTCTCACCGTAAATGATACCTCAAAACTACATGGGCAGGATCAATGCTAAGGCCTCTGTGGAGTAGGAGTTAGACACCATAATGGCTCTAATGAATTCCTATTCCATATTCATCTAAAATTTCTGGACCATGTAAGAAAACCATGTTTTAATTACCTTGCCATCTTTCATTTTTATATATGTTGTAAACATAATAATAAAAATAACACGTAATTGGGAAACAGGAGCAAAAATGGTGGGTCATTTAAAAGAAATGATACTAAAGTCATATAAATCATAGATAGCATCAATCTGGGAAGTACAGATGGAAAGTCTATTAGACAGTGGGCCCAGATAAACAGGACTCACATGGACTTTCCCTAGAGGCTACAGCTAACGTTATAAACCTAAACAGCCATTTGAAAGCTTAAAACCTCTAATAATTGGATGTAGTTTTTTTCTCTACCTTCTAAAATTGCTTAAGGAAGGAAATCCAGTATAATATTTTGTTTAAATGCGGAAGTGTAAACTAACAAAAAAAGTAATAATCTGTGTAAAAAATAAATTAAAGCCACGGTTGAACATTCAGAGAAAAAGTCATGTGACTTAATTTTCTCATTTTTAACCAACTTGTTGGTATGGTACAATGGTATTCTTTTACATGTATAAGAACTATTCCACAAAGCTTAAGTTTATCCAAGCATTAGATAAAAAGGACAGCCCTAGAAAAACTTTGAGAGGCAAACAGAGCAAATAATTAATAAGATGATGTAAAAAAGAAATGTTCCCAGCTACATGGGAGACCTAGACAGACTAACCCAAGTTCAGTGCCAGCCTGGGCAACTCAGTGAGAGCATGTCTCAAAATGAGCAGCAGATCATGGGGCTGAGGATGTAGCTCTGTGACAGAGTGCCTCCCCAGCATGCACAAGGCCCTGGGTTCAGTTCCCAGGACAAATAAATAACTGCACAGATGAAATGCATGGGTTGGGGTTTTATTCGGTGATGGTGATTATGTGACGCTGCTGTCTTTCATAGGAGTCCCTGCTTTCGGGGATTCGCTCACGTTCATATTCCTGCTCATCACCCAAGATCTCTTCTGGAAAATCCCGGCTAGTGCGTGATTTCACAGTGTGCAGTTCCGGTGAAGGTAAGCCCTGTCTACCATCTGACTTTGAACTCATTCAGTTCCAGAGCAGATGAGTTTCAGTTCTGAGTCCACAACTGATTTTTCTAAGCAAAGTAAAATCCTTCCCTTGTTGGACACCAGCTGTTGTAGATTCAGTTTTGATAGAATTATACATACATGCCCACTTCTCTGTTGTTTAGTAAAGCATTGCTCTCAAGGATGCTACAAACAAGAATGGACTCCAGGTATATTACTGTGAGGGCCTTAGGATTTTACTGAAGTAAATTCTGAGAATTACTTTGGTCCTGTATATACAGTGCTGGGGGCCAGCTCCTCAGAGGCAGACCAGCAGGGCAGAGTGGAGTTGCTCCTTCCTCAGTTAGCCCAGGCCTTGGGAGAGTTGAAATAATACTGTGTTCACAATACCAGTAACTACATCTCAGCATTCAGAGAAAGAGCGGCAATGTAAGGAAGCAGAAATACAACGTTTATACGATAAACTCTTATGAAAACATAGTGTAGCTATAAGAAAAGATGCACATTGGAAGAGTGTGTTCAATTTTCAAAAGGGAATTCTGCTCTAAAAATAGAAAACGTACAAGCAATGTAGACTTCTACTGGGAGCTGCCCTCATCCAGTGCCCTCAATTTAAACTTGGCTTTGAAATGTAATTACTTCACATTTCCTGGGAACAGATTCTTGTGTAATAGGCTGATTTGGGAGTGTTCGTGTCTGTGTGAAATGCATAATAGTTTAATAAAAAAATAAACTTCAATACATCAGGCAATGCCCTTCTTTTCTCCTTGAGCCATCCAAAAGCAAGCTGCAGGTCTCAGTCAGGACTCTCAGCTCCCCCAGCATGCAGTGTTTAAGGCTCTTCCCTTTCCCTTTCTTCTCTTTCTTACTTTGTTCTGGCTTTACTGCTATTTTGCATCGTTGACATCATGTGGAACAATACTGGGACTTTAGACTTTGAGCTTGGAGATGCTCTTCCAGAGTGCTGACATGTGCTAAGTATCCCGGCAAGCTCTGCTGCATGAATAAGATAGACAGACGAGACATGAGCCACACAACCAGTGTTGCTTCGTGTTTATCCCTTTCTTCTGGGATGCATTATTAGCAGAGAAGGATGACTGGTTATTCATGCTTCTAAAAGTCCTCAGAGAGAATAAAAACGGATACAACAGCTAGTAGAAGTTAGACGTTTGCTCTGCATTTCCCTCTTCATTTCATGGGTTTTTCGTGGCTCTCCAAGACTGCTGTCAACTGTTGATTCAGGTAGCTTTAATGGCACCTTGACACCTTTTCATTAATAGACTAGCTGGTGACTTAGTTTCACACTATTGCTATTTGGAAAGCATACTTGAATCTTCCATTCAGTGTGCAGTATGGGTGCCTCACCATTAGCACGGTGGTTTCTCGGACCTGGAAGCTTTGAAATCAGTGACCTTGATGGTATAAAGGAAGTTGACTGTTAAGGAAAAAGTACCCTAAGTTATAAATTTTAAGTAAAAACTTAAATTTGAATTAGAAGGAATAAAAAGATGACATCAATTCCTTTGTTGCCCTTTTAGTCTATAAATAAAGTATTGTCTCTAAGCAGTGTATTTAAAGACAGGGCTATTTGAATGAAGTTTGAAAGCTTCCAGAAGGTAAGAATTAGAACCACGTGGTTTAGCTTGATACAATAAAACACACACACACACACACACACACACACACACACACACACACACACGGAAGGGGGAGGGAGGGAGGGAGGGAGGGATGGGAGAGAGGGAGGGAGGGAGGGAGGGAGGGAGAGAGAGAGAGAGAGAGAATGAGAATTGAGGATTCCAACGGACAGAAACTGTACAATTGCCAGCATCTCCACTGATACCATTTAAGGGGCAGTCACACTCATAGGGCTACAAAGGGTAATTTACCTCCTAATAGGAAGGAATAATTTTGACTGTGTCTATGTAACCAAAACCCAGGTGCGAAAACTTGTCTAGTTCAAGGACATATTCAAATATCTATTGTTTAGTTTGATAGAATGAATCAAAAGTAAATTGATATTAGTTTTGTTGTACTTCTCTCTTGATGAATTTTTGCATAATACTAAATTTTTCTCTATTTGAACAGAGACTAAGTCTCCATTTGCCCGGGGGTGGTGGTGGGGGTCATGCTTCCTTGTATGAGGCATAATGCAGATACTCAAAGTTAGGATGCATTTGTACTATTTTTAATTCTTTTTAAAACTTTTTATTAATTTGTCTATGTATGGAGGTGTTTTGCTAGCATGCATGTATGTGTGCCATGTGCATGTCTGGTGCCAGGGAGGCCAGAAGCGGGTATCAGATTCCCTGGAACTGGAGTTACAGGTGGTTGTGAGCCACCCTGTGGGTGCTGGGAATTGAACCCAGGTCCTCTAAAATTCTCTTCATTCTTTTTCACATCTTTTATTTATACTTAATTTATTTTGTATGTATAGTTATGTGCCTGAGTGTATGTGTGTGTGTGTACTACATGTGTACAGGTACCTGGACAGCAGTGAGCCACCCAATATGAGTGCTGGGAGCTAGAATCAAGTCCTCTGTGAAATCAGCAAATACTTTAACCACAGGGCCATCCCTCCAGCCCCTCTTTTCTAGTTCTTATTCGACATATTCTGTCTTCCTTGTCAATTCTGAAGGGTTATGTGGGGCGTTTACCCACCACCCCCACAGTTCCCCAGAGTTTTCTTGAGTGCAATCAGCAGGAAATATTAGATAGAAGGATTTATAGTGGAGAATTTTGTGGAGATAAACAGATAGAAAACAAAGGATAGCCTCGAGAGGGCCTGGAACCAATTCCAACGGGCCCCGACTGTCTCTGCCCCAGGGTATTTATAGAGATGCCAAGGGGTGAAGCAAAAGACCTCCTCCCCCAGCACTGCCAAGTGCAGGCCATCTCAGACACCTGCACTCGGGCCCGTGGTCCTAATCATCCTCTCTATGCAGATCTGCTGGGTAGAGCCACGAGGAACCCGAGAACAGGCTCCCACAGGGTTACTTGCTGTTATTTCTTATGCCTTCTTTTTTTTTTTTTTAATTTATTTTGAGTCAAGTGTTTAATGGCAGTAACTTCAGCATTTAACATTTGTATACCTAAAATAAAGCCCAGCTTTATAGTTTCCTTTGGTATTTTTTGGATTTCTAGAGAAAGGAATGTTGTCAATATTGTAATAATAACTACAACCTCACTATGAAGTCCAAATATAGTCTTCATTAAGAATTTGTAGGGTGATGTCATGCTTTAAAAGTTTCTATAAACCGATGGATGGAATCCAATTAGATTGTGATCAGTTGCTTTATAATGGACTTTATAAGTTGATAGACTTGACTCTGTTATTTTCTTGGATCGTCACACTATTTATTTATCAGAATCATGACTTAATTTGAAAAACATTTTACAACGACTATAAAGGCCTTTGATTTTTCCCAAAGTAGATGTTCTGTTACATACAAGAACTTGGGGTATTTATTTACACCGTGTATGTGCCTGGCGTGTATGTGCCAGTGCCCATTCTTCCCCCACTCAGCATTGTACTGGTGGAGGATCGCCCCGCTCTGTGGGTAGTGTGCTCCTCAGTGCCCGCTCCCTCCCCGCCATTTCTCCCCGCCTAGCTCAGTGCCCCCCTTTGTCCCCATAGGAAGTATTCCGACTCTGTAAACAAGGTGGTACTGTGTTTGCAGAAACCTGCCCTTCTGCCCCACCAGGCCAGCGGGAAGCGTTCTTTCCCATCAGGCACAGAGCGGATCCCTGATTGGGCTGCCTGAGGATGTGACATTGCAGTGCATGAAGACAGACCCTTCACATGCTGGCCTTCAAGACTTCCTCAGTGCTCTGCTGAAAAACAGCAGTTTGTGGATTCCCCATCTTGGGGATTAGTGTTACAAATAAGGCTGACATTTCAGTGAGAAGTATCCAAAATTAGTCACTTTTCCTGTACTGTTTGCAAACTATGGGCTTCCCTTTGCTGATGCTGATGCACTCCCTGAAGTTACCAAACTGACCTCTTCCTCTCCAAACCAGGGCAAGCAATAAAGCCTCAGGTGCCGAAGATCAGTTCTCTCATTTTTTTTTCTAACTGATAATGTATAAAACGTTAAGTTTGGTGAACGTGTGCATCTCAGACTAACAAGTGACTGCTGTTCATCTTAGCTTTCTTGTTTGTTTGTTTATCTATTTATTTATGTGTCTTACAGAACAGAGATCATACAGTTTTCCGGAACCACCAGGAGAAAAAAGGTACGTTGAGGGTTCCCATTTCTTCAGGGTCCACTGATGTCTCTTTGGAAATGTCTGTACATCACTTTTCCTGTCTGTCCCATAGTTGGTGAGAGGTTTCTGGGTGATAAGCTACCCAAGCCCCACCGTTCCCTCTCTGGAGTCAGTGTAGTCAGACAGACGTCCGTTTTCTCTCCTCAGGCGACAGGCTGCAGGGCTGGGGACTGGGGCCTCTGGTTTAGGTTATTTTCAGACCTGAACATCTCAAGGGGCGGTGAGGACCACCAGCTTCACAGGCTGCAGGATTCCTCTACATCTGCTCTACCGCCAGGAGAGTCTCTAGCGACAGTTCGCCAGGGGATCGTTGTGGAAAGCCTATGGCATAAGCACCCCTGCCCTCTGTGGATTTACACGCTTGTTCTTACCCTCTGTGGACTTACACGCCTGCCCCTGCCCTCTATGGACTTACATGCCTGTCCTTATCCTCTGTGGACTTACACGCCTGTCCTTACCCTCTGTGGACTTACATGCCTGCCCCTGCTCTCTGTGGACTTACACGCCTGCCCCTGCCCTCTGAGGATTTACATGCCTGCCCCTGCTCTCTGTGGACTTACATGCCTGCCCCTGCCCTCTGTGGACTTACATGCCTGCCCCTGCCCTCTGTGGATTTACACCCCTGCCCCTGCCCTCTGTGGATTTACACCCCTGCCCCTGCCCTCTGAGGATTTACACCCCTGCCCCTGCCCTCTGTGGATTTACACCCCTGCCCCTGCCCTCTGTGGACTTCTGCTTAGCAGTGTTAGGTTTGATACAGGCGCGGCCTTCAACTCCCCCAGGCTTCTGCTTACTGTGTAGATCTGAGGCTTGAAGGCCAGCAACCAGCTGTTTATCCTCGAATGCAAAGCTGGTGCCATGGCCAAGCCCGGGAAGAGACCAGGCTGCAAGTGAGATGGCCGAGTTCTGTTGGCTTTGAGCACCTCGCTGGCATTCTCAGCCCTGGGCTCATTGCAGAACAAGGGACGGAAACGGCTGAATGGTCGGCTTTAAGGACTCTCTGGGGCCGGGCAGTGGTGGCGCACGTCTTTAATCCCAGCACTTGGGAGGCAGAGGCAGGCGGATCTCTGTGAGTTCGAGGCCAGCCTGGGCTACCAAGTGAGTTCCAGGAAAGGCGCAAAGCTACACAAGAGAAACCCTGTCTCGAAAAACCAAAAAAAAAAAAAAAGGACTCTCTGGGAAGCAGTGAAGTAGCCTTAACTTTGGTGGCATGAATCCTAGCGCTCTGGAATTTTTTACCATCTAGATGAAGATGTCTGTTTTCTTTTAAACCTCCCCAAGAAAGCAGCAGTAAGGAACAGCCACCTTTGGTTCATTCAGACAAGAACAGAAACTTCCAGCTACCCAGAGGAAAACTAGGAATGCCTGCCGTTGAAGGATGGAGTGATGACAGGGTGGCATTAACAAAGACGGTGATGACGCTGGTGACAGCCGACGCAGCAGCAGCTGACAGCTGCTGGGTGGTCGCATGGGCCCCTGCTGTCCCAAGCCGGTTATATCGAAGGGGTCTGTTTCTCCTATTGACAGCCATCTTGGTTGTCGATTCACTGTCTTCGGAATCCTGTCTCTCCAACAGTTGCAGTAACAGTAGGCTGATTATTGAGACATTTTTAAAAGTAAGATTATTTTCTGTTGGGAGGTTGTGAGATGAGAGGAGCCATGTCAACACTTGGTCAAGTCACGGCTCGTACAGTAATGTCACCTGCACGGCATGTGTGGGGGAGGTGCCGTTCTTACCCCTTGTCGCTCCCGTTCATTTCTGTTGTTTTTCTCTCTTGGTCTCACCCTCTCACTCATGCTCTTAGAGGACACAGTTGGCTCCACTAGGGGAGATCTGTCTTCTCCTTGACTCTATTCCTGGTGTCTCTTTGGCTATGCCAAGAAGGTCCCCGGCCACACCTGATGTTTTGCATTAGTCATCCTGTAGGTAATTACTCAAGGAACTTCCTTCTTTGGGATTCTCTTACTTAGACTGGTCAGTTTCTGGGGAAAAAAAAGAAAAGGACATATCTAAGATAAAAAAGGACTTACTCCAGACCTTGTAGGCTCATTGCAATAGACAAGCATTTTCCCAGTTCACTGGCAATTATACAGTACAGATCATCATCATACCAATGACTGTCCATTTTAAATGAATTCCATCTAATTAACTATCCTTAAAGCATCTAAGTGTTAAAGGAAGTATCACTACGTTGATCCTCAATTTGCGTAGTGGAAACTTACTGGAATGCTTTGAGTCCAGTTCACTGAAAATAATAGGTTATCAATAAAATTGATTAAGGTTAAGACTTGAAGATCCATATTAACACATTTGAAATATCTGTTTACCTGTTAAAAAAGGTGTCACGGGTTTCTGAGGAACAGGGTTTATAAGACTTCATGGTGGGAAATCCCGTTGGTCATTGTGGGAGCCAGTTTTCGGGTTCCTCATGGCTTTACCCAGCAGGTCCGAATAGAGGATGATTAGGACCACGGGCCCGAGTGCAGGTGTCTGAGATGGCCTGCACTTGGCTGTGCTGGGGGAGGAGGTCTTTTGCTCCACCCCTTGGCGTCTCTATAAAAACCCTGGGGCAGAGACAGTCGGGGGCGTTGGAATAGGTTCCAGGCCCTCTCGAGGCTATCCTTTATTTTCTATCTGTTTATCTCTGCAAGATTCTCCACTATAAATCCTTCTATCTAATATTTCCTGCTTCCCACACTCAAGAAAACTCTGGGGAACTGTGGGGTTGGTGGGTAAACGCCCCACAGGTCATCAACCTGATATCTGAAATTGAACATGTTTTGTTTGGGGATGTTGAAAATAACTTCTTTGGAGTTTTATAAATTTAGAAGTCATTTAAACTTGTTAGTTCTTGTCCAGAGCAGCTAATTGCTAAAGGAATACAGCACAGTCAAATTTGATTAAAACACAGAGTGAACCAATCTCCTGCATGTGCATGTAGGCAGCACCCCCCCCATTCTCATACCTGAACAGGGGCTTATGTGTGTGCTCTCCATTCTTCTACCAGGGTGAGGGGGGTTCTAACTCCTTAATATTCCCTGTTGGTTTGTTAACACTTAGATTAAGTCTCCTCTACTCTGAGCCTAAGGAGTGAATGCCATCGTTTTATAGCATTCTGAAGAACATGGTATAGTGCCGACAACTTACAGATTTTTAATAAGAACTAATAGTTTCTTGATAAAATCTTCCGTGGCATGGAGAGTAGAAATAGTAGAAGTTGAGGAACCAGGCATTGATTTTCTCTTATTTGTGAGAGTTCAGTCTCTTCCTTCTAGGAATGGCTATATGGAATAGGGGAGAATAAAATGTTCATGGTGAAGTTACTTCCAGTAGGCAGCCTGTAGACTCTCGGCTCCTCTATGACTAGGCTCAAGTTGCCAACCACCTGGCTGAGTGGGAGAGGCTGAACCTACAGATGCGTCATCTGTTTCTCAGCTGGTACAGACCAGGGAAATGCC
The DNA here is from genome assembly GCF_049852395.1 of Peromyscus maniculatus bairdii. Taxonomy (NCBI): domain Eukaryota; kingdom Metazoa; phylum Chordata; class Mammalia; order Rodentia; family Cricetidae; genus Peromyscus; species Peromyscus maniculatus. Next base: position 76,817,529 of record NC_134866.1, on the reverse strand, counting down.
TGTCTACTGAACACCCCCCCCCCCCGTGTTCCCAAGACAATAAAATCACTTCCACGCTGCCAGTTATTTGGTTTCTCTGTGTCTCAGGAAATTTCTGTTGGCATATCAGATCAGGTGGATGAGTTTTTCCAGGGCAAGATTATCAAAGTGTATTGCCCAAGTATTTCAGTATAGCTTTGAGGAATCCAGGGGAAGTGGAGACAAGTGTGTGGTGGCTACTCCTTCTATCCGATTCTACAGTTGTTAGCATTGCTATACGGTTGCTTTATCAAATCTAGTAGCCTGCTCATCCCACTATAAGGATATAAAGGGATATATTTTTAGTTAAGAAGCTGCTGTTTTTCTCCTTGCAACCATTTTAACCTAAAACAAAGTCTAGCCATGTTCATACAGACGTCTGTACAGCATGTTTCATACTGTCCTTTGGCCCCCCGTTAGGCCTATAAAGGCCGGTCACAGAGTCCTTCCTTTGTAGAATCCAAGAAGAAGAGTGGGATGAGTACATCATTCCTGCAAAATCTGAGTCTGAAAAGTACAAAGTGAGCCGCACATTCAGCTTCCTCATGAACAGGATGACCAGCCCTCGGAACAAATCTAAGGTAATCCAGGGGGTGTGCCTACCTGCCATCAAGTCCTCAGCCGTCAGTGGAGTTTCCACCTGTGCCCCCTTTAGATCACCCGCCTTTGATTGCGTGCGCACCTTCCTTACGGATTCTTGTCAGGTCCTTAGGAATATTAAGGTACCCATGCAGGGGTCAGTTCATGTTGATGCATGAGTTCTGTAAGAATGCCTGCTGACAGCTGGTTCCTTTTTGCATTTTCCTCCCACTTTGCTATTGTGACCCGCTGCTTCCGAAGATGAAAAACAAGGACGCGAAAGACAAAGAAAAACTGAGTCGACACCAGTTTGTCCCGGGAACCTTCGCCGGGGTTCTGCAGTGTTCGGGTTGTGATAAAACGCTCCTGGGAAAAGAGTCACTCCAGTGTGCCAGTAAGTCCTTGGGTCCGGTGTGTAATGTGTCTTCTCCACATCGTGTTAGCTCCCCAAGGGTATAGCTACTGCTCACACGTTACACAAACCTTCTCGTGAGGGCCTCACGGACCCTGGAGCTGTTTGCCTTGCGGTGGTCAGTACTGGTCGTTCGGTACTCTTTGTCCGCAGTTGATGACTTTCTTAAGTCCGGGCCTGTCGCCCTCACTGTCGGCTGGATGTCTCCACTTGGATGTCTCACAGCTTTTTGAATGTTGCAGGCCTAAAAGTGAGCGCTTGATCCCATCCCGGTGCTTACTGACAAGATTTTAGAGGGTTTGTTGAGGGCTCCCTTTCTCTTGCATGAGACAGCCAGCCCTTGGGCAACTCTGTTGGCTCTCTTTTCAGTGAGTATTTCAAACCCACCCACTTGTTACTCCACCAGTATTCTCAACTGCTCTAGAGCCGCCATCCCAATAGGTCCCTTTGTACCTTTGCTACCTGTATTGGTTTTTTTCTGTTGCCGTGATAAACAACATTGATAGGACCAGCAGGTCATTCTTTAATGACAGGTTCCTGACAGGAAGGACCAGGGGATCAGAAAGTAAGAAAGTAGGAAAAGTGTGGACTCAGAAGGTCTTCCATAAGCTATGCATGATGCCGAGCAAGTTTATTAAGTATGACAGTTTATTAAGAACTGTCATGCAATGGGAAGAAATCAGCAGGAGGCTAACCTAGCAGTGTTGCAGAAAGGGAACCGAGGCTATCTCAAGTCCGTCAGACGGAGTGCACAAAACCGGGGGATCATTAACCACAGCCCTTCAAGTGTGTGTGGGCGGGGAGTTGCCTTCTTGGCATCCAGAAATCTGCAGCTCCCCCAAGGCCTTGGCCCAAGTCATTACTGGCCTTGCCAAGCATATACCTGGGTTTAGACAAGGAACTAAGTTCCTTCTCTATGCATCAGGGTCTCAGGGAAGGTCCTGGACTGGCCTGACCCTCAATACACTGTAACCAAAAGCACCCCCGAGAGGGGAAGAGTTACTAACCTCACACATCCTGATCACAGTGCATCATCAAGAAAAGCCAAGACAGGAGCTCAAACAGGGCAAGACCTGCGGGGACTGTGGAAGATTGCTGCTTACTGGCTGGTTCTCTGCGGCTCACACGACTTGCTTTTTACACAACCCAGGACCAGGGGCAACAAGGCCAATAGGGAGCTGGACCCTGCCACATCAATTGTTAATTTAAAAAATGCCTATAAGCCAATTGATGGAGGTATTTTCTCAGTTGAGGTTCCCTCTTCTCAGATGACTTTACTTTGAGTCGAATTGACCAAGAACTAACCAGGACACAAGATAAGGCTGTTCTCAAGGCATCTGCAGGGGGAGGGGGAATCCCTAATGTCTTACAGCGGCTACAAAGCCCTGCCTGGTCTGTTTCTCTTCTCTCTCCTTGCTCTCTTTGTTCTGGCCAAACTGCCGTCTTTACTGTTCTTCCAACAAGCCGGCAGCCTCTTGTCTTAGTGCCCCAGGCCCGACCACTCTGTGTCTAACTTGCCATTTCCCTCCTCCCTGAATCCCAGGCCCTATGATTCATCACCATCTGTGTTCTGGCATATTCTCCGTGCCATTTTTCTTGTCTCTCTTTCACCATGAGTTCTGGAAGGGGGGAGGGGTGCATAGTCATTTTTCATAGCCCCCATAGGTGCCATCACAAAGCTGACCCTTACCACGTAGGCTCAATTAATGTCTGCTAACGTGAACTGATGCATAAGCAAGACCCACCATTGTTGAGTCCATTAAGTGCGTGTTGATGGCATTGTGGCAGAAGCCGGAAATTGCTGAAAGTACTTCAGACATGCTCAGTTATCAAATCCATTATTGCTTTAAAAAATAAGTGTGGGAAGACTGATAGAAGATGTATGGCTTGAATAGAAACATATTATCTAAAAATTTCTACCTGTGAAAACTTTGATATTAATATATCATTTTATACATTATGTATATTTAATATTGTACAAACTAGCGAGTTTTATTATGGCATTTTATACATGTATGTAGTATACCTGCATCATCTTCAGTTCCCTACTGTCATATCCTGCTACCCCCTCTGACTGTTACCCTCCCTCTACCTCCAAGCCCCCCTCTGTTCTCATATAGAGTTTCTGTTATTACTGTTTTTCCATGTATACACACATGTAAATATACAGATACAACCCAAGTCCATTTAGTATTGCGCTTGTTTTGAGGGCTGAGCACCTAGCATTGAATAGCCACTTAGAGGGCTCATCCCCAGGGACGTCTAATTCTCCCTCTCTCAGCATTAAATACTTATAGTCACTTCTAACCCTAACACGTTTGCATCAGTCTTTAATGCTGGAATTTCATTTGATGATAATATCAAGAGTATTTAGTTATTTCTTATTGTACACTTACTTTTCCCCTATAGTTTCACAATATAAATGAACACTTATTTTCACACAGCTCTGTCTACATTACTGATTACTCCCTTAGATTGAATTCTCTAACCAGTATGTGAGTTAAAATGTACACAGTGGTTTTTAGAATTAGTTGGGGTTATAAGGTCTTCACTGGGAGGGGAGTGTTGGTCACTTAAACTTGGATTAATATTACATTTTGACATTGGGTAGTAGACTACAACAGTCTCTACTGTGTTAGGTGGATAATTATCATCTATGTATAAGAGTTAATAGCTCTAATCTTACAGACAAGTGTGAGACAGTACATCGTAGAAGTACTCAAAACCTTGGTGCCATTTTCTCTGTTAGCGTCTGGCATGCTAGCAGCTCATAGACATTGCAGTTCTGTAATGGTCTCATGTACGCCTGGGCTTAGTTGCTTGTGTTTTGATACAACATTCCTCACAGACAAACTTTAATTAATATTGCTGCACTTTGATGTCCTTTCTTGCCTTTTGTATTGAGTTCGGCTTGTTTCAAATTAAGGTTCCTCTAGCTTTTCCTTTCTCTGTGTGTCCCTTAGCTGTTCCTGTGGTTTTCATTTGGGGGTGTATGTCTTTAATTTAGCTAGAGAGAATCTGTAATGTAATGGAAAGATCTTGTTTTTATAACAAAGGGTTTTCCTTATTTACATTTAATTTTACCGCTGCCAACTCTCATTGATAGTTCCTGGCTGTTTTTCTTGCTGTCTGGCTCAGCGCTTTAGACCATGTGTTGTTTGCTTTTATCGTCTCCTGCAATTTGGCAAGATAAGGGCTTTTAATATCTACTAATGATAGTGTTATGGCGGTGTAAGGCTCATAATTTAATACAGTTTTATCTTCCTTTATGGGTGCCTCCTTCTCCCTCTATTAGTACACTCAATTGTTGTATTGTTGCGTTCTCTTTGACATTGTTGGCCGAACTTTTCAGGAAGGACTTGGATGCTTCAAGAGCAGTTGGATGTTTTCTTCCACTTCTGTGTGTATACTTACAATAGCCTTACAGCCCCTCCACCTCCACCTCTGCCCCCTCCCTTCCTTCTTTCCATTCTTTCTTCCTATCTTTTTGTTTTGTCAAGCTAGGGTCTCTTGTAGCCCAGACTGTCCTCAAACTTACTGTGTAGCCAAGGTTACTTTGAGCTCCTGACCCTCCTGCCTCCGTCTCCCAAGTGCTGAGATTATAAATGCACACCACCAAGCCCAACTTTCTCTTTTTAGCCTGGGTTACTACTTGCTTTTAGGCTGGAGAGATGCCTCAGTGGCTAAGAGTGAATGCTGTTCTTTCAGAGGACCTGAGTTTGGTTCCCAGAACCCATGCTGGGCATGGGTTTAACCACCTGTAACTCCAGTTCCAGGGGGACCTGATGCCCCTGGCCTCTGTGAGCACCTTTGCTCAAATGAGCATTCCCACATACAAACACATAGACATAATTAATAAAAATAAATCTTCAAAAATGAAAAAAAAAACCCTTGTCAATCCATTCTTTAGTTTTCTGATTCTTCTCTCAGGAGAGGATGAGATGGGATAGTTTACTGAAATAAATAAGCACTTTGCTTAGTCCATACTCAAAATGTAATTTACATGGATAAATAAAGCCTTAGCCCAAAGTCTTTCCCTTCAAGCTCCCGTCTACAAGGTCCAGTGCGGTTGAGCCTTTACTGCTACTGCGGGAGAGTCTGGGGCCTGGGAGAACTGAGTCCTTCATTAGTAGCCCTACTTCTCTCTACCTATATGCTAAAGTACTTTTAACTTTTTCATCACACGGATGTTGTCAGAATGTGTCTACAGTGCGTATCGTTTCCTTGGTTTTGTTAGGAAATAGCGAGACTTTTGAGTTCGCTCCCGAGCTCTAGCTCTCTCTCCTTTGAGCTTGCTCGTCCAGCTTTCTGACGTTCTTTCCTGTTGTAGCTTGGCCTCTCACTGCTCTGGCTTCATTTCCTCTGGCTTTCTTCTTAGACAAGTGTCGTCTCTGATATCTGCCCCTGGTCTACTTTATAATCACAATCTTCCTCACATCCTGGGATCTTTGAAGTTTGATTTCACAGCAGTCCTTTGATATCTTGGTCACGTGGGTCCGCTTCCATTCAGTTGGAAATCTGCTCTTGCCCTTCACCTGCCTGGCAGTCTGTCTCACAAAGGCCCCACTCTCCTCTCATCCTGTTGGCCCGCCCCACATCCTCTTCTCCCTCCATGCCCTCAGGTTTGATTTCATGGGAACCTCCTCCCCTGCCCTATCAGAAGCACATTTCAAAAATCTACATTTCCATCTCTGTCTCCAGGCCCGAGGAGGCCCAGTGGCTGGCTCTTCCTGTGAGTTTCCCACTGAGCTTTCTGCACTGGTCTCTCAGAACCTCTGCTTTTCCTTTCCTCCCGTTTGGTTGGGAATAAGAGGGGAAAAAATGGATTTCAGTGTTCGTCTGGAGAGCCAGGCTATAGAGTCGCCTTGCTCTGCTCATTGGCATTAGCTAGTTGGCTGAAATGCCTCTTTAGGACCGAAGGCTGGTCCTAAAGAGGCTCAGCCCCCTGCCTGGCTCACAGTGGGCTGCTGGGTCTTCTGCAGCGTGGCTTTAGTGAGCTGGAATGGGTTTTTTTATGAACCAGCTCCCAGAGACATTTCAGTTACAGAACAGGGGCTTCTCCTGAGAGAGGCAGTGTAGGGGTGGGTGATGAGAGAGTGGCAGGTAGATAGGAAAGGGACATGACAGCCTCCAGACTACAGCCCCCATGGATGCTCATGTACACAAAGACAACCCGGTCTCTGTCCCCGTGGGCAGAAAGCTTGTCTTACCTCCCTTTAGGGAAATGAAGCCATATGAGCAAGTGGCAAAGTATTTTCAACTAATTTGCCTGCTTCCAATATGTATATGTGCAGGGGGGGTGCATGTACCTTTGAGTGCAGTTGCCTACAGAGGTTAGAAGAATGTGTTGGATCCTCTGGGGCTAGACTTAGAGGTGGTTGTGAACCGCTGATTGTGGGTTCTGGGAACTGAATTCCAGTCTTTAGCAAGAGCGGTATGTGGCGTTAACTTTTAAGCCATCCGTATAGGAATTTCTTCCTGTTGAAGCTGACAGCGCATTTTTTTTCCCTGTCAGCATTATTGTGGGCTTATTTCTTCCCATCCCCCTAGACAGTTGGCCTGATGCTAGAGTTGAAGGTTACTGTCAGTCAAGCCTCAGAAATCCCTGAGGACGTCATGCATGCAATAGGAAGTGAGCTGTCAGGTGTCTAGCACACAGCTGCAGGCTTTCTAATATATAAGGTAATTACAGACGGTGGAAACCATCTCCAAGGAACTCACAGTTCCCACGTGTGCGTGCGTAGGCTGGCGTGGAGCTATGCACCATTTAAATATTTGACTCCATAAAGGTGTGTACTTCTTTGTGTCATTCTTATAATAAAAGTGTGATGTGCTCTTAACTTCGGATTCTCTGACGTCAGATGGAAACGTTTGTGTCTTCTCTTTCAGACTGTAAGGCAAACGCACACAAGGGCTGCAAAGACGCCATGCCTCCATGTACCAAGGTAAGCGTGCTCTGTTGCCTAGCTTGCTTGCTCAGGTCGTCTGCTGCTGGACACTGAACTCTTACGGCTGTTGGACTTACTGTTGCGGTGGTAACACACACTTAGCGTGTGTGACTATTCAGCTGCTCACGTTTAACACCAGAGAGAAGATCCGCTCGTGTTAGGTGAGGTGAGGGCAGGCTAGGCTTTCCCTTAGAGCGATATTGTCAAGCAGCCATCTTCAGAATTACCCAGAAGGCCATAAAAACCTCAACTTCTAGGTCCCCTCCCAGGTTTTCAGATTCTGTAAGCCTGAGTGGGTCCTGGGGATGTGTGTTTCTAGCACCTTCCCAGGGAGGCATGGAGCTGGGGGGGGGGCACATTTGGGACAGGGTAACAAAGGTGATGGCAGTTGCCATTCCAGTCCTTTGTCGCCGTCACTCCACAGTCACGGGTGAGATGTGTGCGAGTTTGAGCAGGAGGCTCCTGCAGTGGGGGGAGGGGGATGGATGTTACAGAGCTCGGTGTTAACTGATACGCTTGAGGGTTGTTGTAGAAGGTGATGCCCCAGAGCTTGGGGCGGTCATCCTCGGCAAGAGGAATACGGAGAGGTAGAGAGACACAGAGAGAAACAAGGCGGTGTTGGTAGAGGCCTCCTTCTGCGGGGACTGTCTGCATGAGCTATAGATGTCAGCTGTCCCCAGGGTTCTAAGCCCTGAGCATTCATGAGGCTCATCCCCCATTCTTCCTGGCCCATTCATTGTCACCACACTCTACTTTTGTTGTATTTACTGTTTTTTTTGGCTTTGAATAATTCTTTGAAATAAATAAAATAATGAATAGGAAGTAGATAAGAATCCTGTTCTGTGGTGTAACCATGGGTACATACATTCTCGTAGCCCAGTGGTGCTTTGATCTTACTTTATGTGTTTCTAATATTTTTTTTACTAGAAATTCCAAGAGAAATACAACAAGAACAAACCACAAACCATCCTTGGAAGTAAGTGATGTGGGAAAATGACAAGACCTTTTAAAAATGTAGTGTATACCATACTTTTTCCATTGTAAAACTGCCTCCTGCTTTGTTTTCTCATTAGACCAATTATTTCTTCTCCATAACATATGCATGGCATAGTTTTTAGCTATGCAAAGAAGTCGAGGAGGATCTAAACTTCTAGGTCAGCCTAAGAGTTTCTGCACTGTATACCGAGCGTGATCTGGGTACCATGGGAACTATATGGAAATAGTGTTAACTGATGGTCTCAATTCTAATGTTGTTGATTGGAATAGAGCCTATTGATTTAATCATTTGGGGGGTAAACAGAGACGTTGCATTAAATGTATGTGATTTTATGTTTTCCTAATAGTGGCATATACTCACCTGTAAGGATATATGCTAAAGTCTCCTTAAGGGTCACACGGTTGAGTAGAAAAGAAGCCTTTGGCTTTGGAATCCATCCATTCTCACGGGTCCCTGTGGTCCAGTGTTTTGGAGACCCCATGCTTGGATTAGTTGCATTTGAGGCTGTAGTCTTTTTAGCACCTTTAGTGTGATGCTGAAATTACAAAGGCGTGCTGGAGTTTTATTTGTATATTTCTAAATGTGATGGCTCCGCTGCTGTTGTTTTAATTATACACTGCTGAGGTTTAAGTGGTTGCTCTTAAACAGTAACTGTTGACACTTCCTTGTGTTACAAGCGAGGGGCCAGGCACACTGATGTGTCCTCAGTTTGAAACACATTTGCTTTGCCGGGCGAGGTTTTGTAATTTCTTCTATCTGAAGTGGCATTGCATGATAAGGGACAGGAATTTTAAATGCCTGGTCACTTTTCTCTTCAGTGCAGAGTGTGACTGGCCTCTTGAACACCACTCCGGTGGGGACAATTAAGTGTGCTAAGTCATGGTGACATGCTTTTGGGTGTGGTGTTGTGCAAATTAGTTGGAGCTCTCTTGTCACAAAGTCCCTTGCTTTGACCTCAAAATCTCCTGACATCAATTCTGAGATGCTTCTCGTTTTCATGAGGTTAAATGGGTGACTGAATAGATACTTAGAATTTAGACATTTAAATGCCGTCTGCTCCTCTTCTTTATGTGGAATCCATGAGACTGACACAGAGGTGTGTACATTCCCTTGTTACATCCTGGGATCTGGGTAAACGTTTCCCCCTTTTGCTCTAGAGCGTGGACTCAATAGCTACAATCCAAAGGGGCTGCAATACTCACTCAGTTGTTTGTGGTTCACACCAAATGTGAATGTGTTTGTGCCCACTTGTTTTCAGTATATGAGAGAAAACAGCCCGGCTGGGCTTTGGGCTGAGTTTTGCTCCATAAGGAGCGGACTGTCCAGCATCATTCCTTTCCGTGAGCTGCTGTCTGGGTGCACAAGCTTGTTTATACACACCGTATGCATTATGCCGACAGAGCTAATGACACCTTGCATCTGTTAAAAGCTGGCTTCCAGGAGTACAAGCAGTGGTTTATGGGAAAGCTGGCCAGTGCTTCCCCATTCCATTCACCTATTTGCTTGGGTCACCCCAGACATCCACAGTCTCCCAGGGGAGGTGTGGAAGTCGGTCTGCAGCATGGGTGTTGGAAGGATGAGAAGAGGAAGGGCCATCTGAAAAGTGCCAGCAAGTGTCAGAGTGACTGGTTTCTAGGCTGGGCCATAACACGTTAGAAGTGGCTGCTGCTTGAGGGTGTACCACCCGTCCGGATCGTCTGTGACTTTCTTTGCTTGTAAACGCTGCCCCCGGGCACATGGCATATCTCCTGTGATTCCAGGCTCCTCAGTGAGAGACGTCCCACAGCCGGGGCTCTCCTTGCACCCTTCCTCTTCCATGCCCATTGGACTGCCAGCTGGGAGAAAGGAGGCCGCAGGACAGGTGCATCCGCTGTCCCGAAGCGTCCCAGGAACCACCTTGGAAAGGTGAGGCTCTGCGCGCTGCTTCGCTTACATGGCCCGGGGGGCTGGTGGGGCTAACTCGTGCCCCTCTTCCTCTCCCCCAGCTTCAGGAGGTCAGTGGCATCTTTGGAGTCAGAGGGTGACAGCAACAGCTGGCGAAGCAGATCTCACTCCGATGAGCTGTATCAGTCCATGGGCTCTTCTCCCTCCACGGAGTCATTCATGATGGAAGGTGAGAGGATGTGTTGGCATGCTCCCGTCTCTGTGAGCATTTACTGAAAGGAATATTTTGTGTGAGAAATAAGATAGAGGTGTATTATTGTGTTATTTTTTTTCATGTTTATGTGTATGTGGTATGCACATAGGTATGTATATATGCATGTTCACATGTGTATGGGTACATGTGTATGGATAAGAGAACATATATGTGGAGGCCTAACCCTGATGGTGAGTGTCTTTTTCAGTCACCCTCCACTTTATTTATCAAGGCAGGATCTCTCGCACCCAGACCCACCAATTCTAGTCAGTACTGCTAGCCAGCTTACCCCGGGGGATCACCTGTCTGCCTCCCAAGTTCTGGGACTGCAGAAGGCCACAGTGCCTGCCTGTCTGCTTTGGCATGGGTTGTGAGGGAGCCAAACTCAGGTCCTTACACTTGCACATGAAACCCTTTGTCCACTGAGCCATCCCCTCAGCTCTCCGCTGTCCTTTTAGAAGTCCTATGGTGTCTACTTGGAGTAGAATCCACTCTTCTGAAGGGTCTCAAAACCACCTGAGTGTAGGAAGGTGACTTGTTGAGGGTGTGGAGGGAGGGCGGGGAGACAGGTTACAGCACTCAGAGTGTACCTTAGCGTATGAAATGTCAAAGAGAAAATTCAATAAAACTTTTTTTTTTTTTTAAATGACAGCTTAGTCTTTTGAGGGACACAGTCAGGAGTGACTGAGCAGTTAAGAAGTAGTTTTTAAATGGACGTATCCAAAGAGATGGATGTAATTTTAAAAAACGAAATGCACTGTGCAGTTATCATGGAAAATGTTCCACAGCCATTGAGAGAATGGAGTAGAATCCCCCATTCAAATACATATTTAATTACGACTACTTCTGCCTGGACCACTGAGATATACGTCCCACCTCTTGCCTGCTACTTCTGGGAAATAAAGCATTTTGGAGTGTGTTTTGTAGGATGTAATTCAACCCAGAGGATTTTGTTTCCCGGTTGCCTCTAGAAAGGAAGGCAAGCCAAATGGAAGGAGGGGGGCTGAGTAGAGAAGTGGATTCTGTTCTTTAAAGTCCCTTGTCTTCACATCTTTACAAGCACCAGTTGGGATCTCTAAGGAGGATTGTTTAGGGCAGACCGGCTTTAGTCTTCCTGAAAGATGTTCGTGCAGTGTGTGTGTGTGCGTGTGTGTGCATGTGTAGTTCTTTTCCTTAAAGGTGTTTGTGTATATATGTTTAACTCTATCAGAAAAGTTTGTACGTGTGGGACTTAAGCCTCACACTGTGTTTCGAGTTTTGCCAAGTGGAGGGTAAACCAAGTGGACGAGTTCCAATTCAGATTTGAGTCAACTGTATAAAATAACCCAGGCCAAAAGAAGGTGGGCCAGATCAAGTCTCTGAAGCAGGACGTGGGCTGTGAAGGTTACCGAGTCAAACAAGCCAAGGCATCTCCGGTTTTCTCACACCTCCCTGTACTCTTGCTGCTGGACACTGCTCTTCTTCACTCCCATGGAAGTTGAGTTGCTTCGGGCTGTTTCCTCTCTGGTTTTCAGGCGCTTCGTGTCTGCACTGTACCATCCCTGCTGGGGGTCTTTCTGTGCTTCTGGCAGGTTTGAGCCCGAGAGCCTGGTGTCTGAAGATCTCTTTGTGATGGATACATCGTGCGCTGTGCATCTGGCTTTTCTTTTCTAGATGTAGTGGATTCCTCTCTGTGGAGCGACCTCAGCAGCGATGCCCGGGAGTTTGAAGCCGAGTCTTGGAGTCTCGTGGTGGACCCTTCCTTTTGCAGTAGGCAGGAGAAGGATGTCATCAAAAGACAGGATGTCATTTTTGGTAAGCATTTCAAATATGCCCCTGGGGTGGAAGCCCCGGGGTTTGGAGGAAAGAGCATGGACGGTGATACTGTCCAGACCTGGGTTCAAGCCTGGTTTTGCCATTTCCCAACTATCTGACCTCAAATGAACTATGCAGCTCACCTGGACCTCAGTTTCCCCATCTGTGGAACAGGGATAATAATATTCAGGTATGAAATATTGTTCCAAGGCTTAAATGCAACCTTGCATGTACAAATAGCAAGGAAATTTGATTTCCTCTACCCTTAGCACATCTCCTCGAGTATGGCCTCTAGATACTTGCCTACTTCTTTATGTAAGAGCCACAGTGAGCTTTCCTATACTTGCTGCAGACATCACGGCCCGCATGTGGCCTACAGTTGACTGTCCGGGCCAAGGTACCACTGCCTGTATAAACTGTACAGGAGCTCGCGGCTGGGGTAGGGCGGCATTTGTGCGCTGTAGTCCTTAGTATCCAGTTCAGCGGCAGTGAGATTTCACCATGGCACGCTTCTGGGAGTGAAGGCAGTCTGAAGTAGAAACAGTTGATTAGGAAGACCCAAAGTGCAAAGAATGAAGGAAAAAGTAGTTTCAACGAGACACCCCACTTTGTAGCCAACGCAGGGTCTTCATCATCTTTGACCTGTGTTTTCCTGTCCTCTGCTAGGAGGTGCCCTGTTCGTCTTCAGTGGGGGTGGGGGTGGGAGTAGGGGCTTGGGGTTGGGCTGTGGTTTCATCAAGATCAAGGGAACTAGGGGTATGCTTCAGAACCTTCCAGGGGCCTTGGGAGTCACATCACAGGAAGCTAACAGGACGATGCTATCCTTTTTAGTGTTTGTTCCTCAAGCATTTAACATTATGAATGCTGCCATGTCTCCAGTCTCGGGTCACCCTCACACACTATCAGGCATGATCTCACCATGCAGGTGGGTTATCACGGGTCATGTGGCCTTTGGTGTCAGAGAGGTTTGACCCACAGGTCAGCTCTTTCGCCTCTGTTCCTCACTGCTCTGCTTTTATAGATGAAGAAAGCTGGCCTGGCGGCTCCTGCCAGAAACCCCAGCACTGGGCAGGATTGAGCAGCTGGGACCAGCCAGAGCTACTTAGCACCTAGCAAGATTCTGTACCAAAACCAAAACCAACCCCACTCCCCCCCCCCAAAAAAAATAAGCCGGGCGGCGGTGGCACACTCCTTTAATCCCAGCACTCCGGCAGGGCCAGGTGGATCTCTGTGAGTTCGAGGCTAGCCTGGTCTACAGAGAGAGATCCAGGACAGGCTCCAAAACTACACAGAGAAACCCTGTCTAAAAAAAAAAAAAAAAAAAAAAAAAAAAAAAAAAAAAAAAAATCTGATCCAAACCCGAAACCAATGAGAATAAAACAGGGCCAGAGAGTAGCTCACTGGCAGAGTGATTTCCCAGCAGGCCCCGGATTTTATGCTCTCTATCAGTCTCCTCCCCCCGCCCCCCAGAGGAGGAGAGGGATGCCCCTCAGCACATGCAAAAGGGGGGATATTATTCCTTTTCGGTTCAGTCATAATGAGTAAATTAGTTAAAGAATCAAATGAAATGATAGGGGTAAGTTAAAGGAGCTCTGACAGCGTGGAAGGAAATACGAATTCTTTGGAGTTGTGGGTCCCAGTGGAAGAGATTTCTGCCTGTGATGAAGTGGAAATGCTGTATCTCCACCTAGTTCCTCTCCATGGCTGATACTGCAGATTCTGTCCGCAGACATGGGGGCGGGGGTTGGAGGCTCGTGCAGAACTTGTTGTCTTGTTATCCTACACGTTAGGGGTTACAGTTTTCTCTCATAGTGAAAAGTTGAGATATAATCCACATATCATAAAGTTACACCCCATATGTAACCAGGTAACGTTTAGTGTATTCCCCAAAGTTGTGTAGCCATCAAGCATTCCAATTCTAGAATATTTGCATCGTTTCAAAAAGAAACCTTCTATCCATTAGAACTCACTTCCCATTTCTCTTTTTCCCTCTGGGTTTGGGCAACTGCTAATCTACTCTCTGTTCTGTGCGTCACTCTGTGTGTGTGTGTGTGTGTGTGTGTGTGTGTGTGTGTGTGTGTGTGTCCGTGTCCATGTCCGATTACTTTACATGATCTTTGCAAGGATCATCATATGTACTTCATTCCCTTTTTAAAGTCAACTAATGTCCCATTTTTTTTTTTAATCTGATCATTAGTGGATGGACATTTTGTGTTTTTCTTTTTCTTTGAAGGTCATATGGTAACTTCACTTTAAACCTTTTGGTGATTGCACGCTCTTTACTCAGGCAGCTGCAGCTTCTTAGATCCTTGCCAATGTACGTGGGTTCTAATCACTCCCCACCTTCACCTTCAACATGCGTTTAGTGCCCATCTTCTCTTCTTATAATTAGCCCAGTGTGTGTGATGTGCTGTGTGATTTTGATTTTGATTTGTAATTCCCCACTAAGGACATTGAACTTGGTTGGGGGGTGATGAGGGTGGGGATGGGGCAGGGGGTAATAATCTCACATAAAGCCTTTTGTGTTAGAGACAAGCCTTCTATCGCTCAATTTTATCCCAAACCCTGTTGGACAACTTTTTGGGTACTTAGTGGCCATTTGTTTATGTTTTTAAAGTAATACCTATTAAACTCCTTTGTCCATTTTTAAATTCTTGAAAGTATTTCCTTATAAGACGTTTTCATACATGCACATGATATTGTATGTATATGTATATACACATGTGTATGATATATAATCATCATTTTCCTCTGGAGAAAATGGAATTTTGGAAATTGGTCTGGCGACAGAAAGATGTAAAGCCTTGGGACACTTGATTACATTCAGTTTGTTTCACCAGTTTATTTCATATCACCTGTTTAATTATGCATGTACTCAACACAAAAAGCAAGGAGAGACTTATCTCCAACAAGCTGTTGTGTTCTATGGAGCATTGGCACGGGGGTCAAAGCTGTTGGAAACACTGGACTCCTAGCTGCTGCCCTTGGCTTCCATCTGTGGGCCTTCTTCTGATATCTGGACAATGAGTGTTTGGACTGTAAATGTTTAATCATCACTGACTTTTCTTTTGGGAAAAATGGTCCTATTAGTCTTGAGCATTTCCTCGTTCTTATTAGTGTAATGTAGAATTGAGTTGCAGGAGACACATGTAGGGCTTTTTGTCCATTTGCTTGTTTGTGACAGATAAAAATTTGATTAAATTGTCTTTATTTTAACTGGTACTATGTACGTTTCTGTAACTCAGTGTAGCGTGATCAAAAACTGAATTTGTATATGAAGGAAGTTGCTAGCATTAGTCAGGAGGATGGAAAAAGGACCATGAAATGATAAAGAGGACTAGATACTCATTACTATTTAGTATCTCCATCTGTCCGGTCTGTGCAAGGTGAATGGGTATGGAGTAGACAAATAAAAAGCTGTGATTCTGAATTCTTTTCTTTGAAGTGTCTGTGCCTGAGTGTTCATATAAATGTGGAAAGGCTGCATGCCCAACAGGCACGTTACAGAGCTCATCCGGATGATGCATGTGCTCACATTTCAGAGCTGATGCAGACAGAAGTGCACCACATTCAGACCCTGCTCATCATGTCTGAGGTCTTCAGGAAGGGCATGAAGGAAGAGCTGCAGCTGGACCACAGCACGGTGGACAAGATCTTCCCCTGCTTGGATGAGTTGCTGGAAACGCACAGGCATTTCTTCTTCAGCATGAAGGAACGCAGGCAGGAATCCTGCGCCGGCCATGACAGGAATTTCGTCATCAACCGAATTGGAGATATTCTGGTACAGCAGGTAAGAAGGGTGTCAAAACTGGTCTCAGAACCCTAAGCGTTTGCAGAAACCTGCCTCCCCCTTAGATTTATTTGTTTTATATGGATGAGTATTTTGTCTGCATGCATGTCTGTGCACTCTGTGCATGTCAGGTGCCCACTGAAGTCAGAAGATGGTATCGATTCCCTGGCACTGGAGTTACAGATGGTTGTGAGCTACCATGTGGGTGACGGGAAAGGAACTCAGGTCCCTTGCAAGAACAAGTGCTCTTAATCGCTAAGCCTTCTGTCCAGCAATGGTTTGCAGACTCTTTATTGATTAAAAACTCTTGGAGAAATGAAATGGATTTCATTATAGTTATTGCTAGGTGGGGGTGTGGGCTTTCTCTTTTTGGCTGTTGGTTGGTCCTGGCTCTGTGACAGATGTCAGATAGCTCCTGACAGTCAATGACTGCCTCCTCTGCATGGCTTGGATTACTCTGTTGTCTCCACCAGATAGCACAGTCATAATTGAATTCCATGGACTTTTTGATGTGACAGGGAGCTTCTTACAGCGTAGGTCCTCCACTGTGATATTATGAAGCTTGGCTTCAAGTCAAATGTTGGCTCACACTAGAAAGAGGTATATAAATCCTTTATAGTTAGCTTAGAAAACAGGATAAATAAATCTCCCTCCAGGTGTTTGGGATTTGGGGAACGTCACAGAGAATAGATTGTGCAGTCGGCTAATACAGTAACACAGCCACCTGCATTTGGCAATAGCTCCGTATCTCTCTGTAGGGGTTCTTATAAAACGCGTGCTCACTCAGAGTGAGGTACCATTTTGCTATGGAAGAAACTGTGTGTTCCCTGTGTGTCTCATTTAACTTTCATAGCATTGTGAGGTGGGAACTGTTTCCCCACTCTGTAGATACAGATGTAAGCACCAGGGCTAGTGAC
Organism: Peromyscus maniculatus bairdii; assembly: GCF_049852395.1. Lineage (NCBI taxonomy): Eukaryota > Metazoa > Chordata > Mammalia > Rodentia > Cricetidae > Peromyscus > Peromyscus maniculatus. The sequence goes on along the minus strand of NC_134866.1, from coordinate 76,800,937 downwards.
TTCCTCTAGCCCTCACGCATCTCACAGGTGATGTACCTGGGACAGAGGTCAAAATCTGCTCTATCCTCACCATGAGCCAAGAATTTTAGCAAACTGCAGGAAAGCCTTTACTGTCGGGAGATTGTGAACCCTGGGGGTGGGGGGGGTCTTTTTATTTGTTTATTACCATAGTCTAACACCCATAGGGGATTCTTGGACTTGGAGTATTTACTGAATGATTGACTCACTTAAAAGAAAGAGGAGGAGGAGGAGGAGGGGGAGGAGGAGGAGGGGAGAAAGACAGACAGATCAGGAATTCAGTGGGCTGCCAGGTTTTGGGTTGGAATGCCTATGGCATCTGGGGAAGTGTCTGGAGTTGTCCTCTGTTGCTTTAATATGACTTTTTCTAAGTAGTGCCACCTTCTCTAAGGATTTTAGTATTTTAAATGCTCTCACTCTATCCTAGGTAGCCATGGAGATAAGCTGTTGATCTGTATGTGAAAGATGGAGGAATTGGATTCTCTGATGGTTTAGATGTGATTAAATACAATATTTTAGATGCACATACCATCACAGGAACTCTTGTGTGGGTGCAAAATTGTGGATATGATCTAAACCAATCAGGTTTTTTTTTTATGTTGTTTTAACTTCAGGGACATAAGGCTTACTCGAAAGTTGTTAAAAATGAGGCTCAGCATTCTGTCTCTCTGTGGTTTCCATAGGAACGGGCTATGATCTGAGATTTGCTATGTAAAATTTTAATTGTTTGCATTATCCCTCCTCCAACAATAACACCTTCCAAAACTACCACACCACAATCGGGATACTGACATCTGCACTGTCAAGACGATGCTCTTATCACAAGGGTCCCCATTTACACTTACGCATGCCTACTTACCTCTTGCCCTCTCTAAGTCCTGGAAACTCTGTATTTCTGTCATTTTGTCTTTGTCAAAAACATCGTATAAATGGAATCATGTAGGATGTAGTCTTTAGGGAATTGGCACAATTCTTCTAATCACGTCAGTGGTTATATGTGTCAGCAGTTCATTCTTTTTTTCCTGGTGAGTAATATTCCAGTGGTGTAGATGTACCCTGCTTTGATTAATTGCTCACTTGTAGGAGGACATCTTGTTACTTTTAGTTTATACCCATTACAGATCAAGTTGCCATGTTTAGGTACAGATTTTCTTTTACAAATCCAAGTTTTGACTTTGTTGCAATAAATTCCTAAAAATGCAATTTCTGGATTTTCTAGTTAGTTTTCTATGAGTTTTGTAAGGTTGGGGTTCTCTTTTTTGTTTATCTCCTTTTCTATTTACAATTATTGAAAGGCCATTTTTCCTGACTGAGCTGGGTTTTGAACATTTGCCAAAAATCTCTTGCCCGTGATGGGTTTCTATTCTGTTCTGCTGAACACTGGGTCTGCATCTTTCCATTCTGGCTTGAAAATGGGAGCTGTGCAATAATCTGGAAAATTGAACACTGGAGTCTTTCTACTGTACTGAGAAGATTTTAGATGTTTTCTTTTCTTTGCATTTCCTGTATACTGAAGAAGAATCTTGTGCATATTTATAAAAAGCTAGCTGCAGTTTTGATAAGATTTGGGTTAGATCTATATTATCTACCTGGGAAGAATTGACACCTTTATTATTTTGATCCTTCCATTCTGTGGACTTGGTAAAGCTCTCTATTCATTTAGATCACAAAATGTTAAAAAAAAATTTACGCCCATGGGTGTTTTGCCTGCATGTACATGTGTGAACTATTTTCATACACGGTGCCAGCAGAGGTCAGAAGAGGGCATCGGATTCCTCGGAACTGGAGTTACAGAAAGTTGTGAGTGTCCGTGTGGGAAGCAAACTTCTGTATTCTACAAAAGCAACAAGTGCTCTAAACTGCCAAGCCGTCTCTAGCCCTTAGTCATTTAGATTTTTGAAGTATCAGTATTGTGTAGTTTTCAATACACAAGTGTGTTAGACTTTATTTTAACCATTGTGGTTTAAGGGTCATCTCTTCAGACATAGTATCATCAACACAGATAAAACTGAGCAAAAGAAAAAAGGCCAAAGAGGATGGAATGCATTTTAAATCTTTTCTGGGGAGGCTTTCTGTTGCAGTGATCTTCCTTGTGGACACAGTCATGTAGAGCTATCGTGGTCTTAAAAACAAAAGCAAAAACCACAGCTAAGTTATGCAGCCAAGCTTCCTAATACTGCCCTATGTCTCTGAATTTTATGAAGCTCTCCCTGCAGGTCAGGCTGATGGAAACATTCAGTCCACATCTTTCCTTCTCCCCTCAGTTACTAAATTAGCATTTTGGCTCTTCTCCATTCTCCTCTCATCATGGCTAACAATCACCTGCCTGTGATCCACTTGTGATGTCAGACATTCAATGTAAAAAGTAATACTACTACAAGTTTTAGTACGTTGCATAAAATGGAGCAAACATGAAAACATTGGATGTTTCTCATTTGGCTGTTTGATGATTAGTTTAGTACAATATGATCCTGTTATGTTGGCCCTTGCTGCTTAATTGTTTCCTTTTATTTTAAGAAGCGCCTGGGGGAGGGGAGTGATTATATTTGGGAAATCTGTGATGTTTTGAAATATATAAAAACTACATGTTCTTTTCTCTGTGCACGTCATGGGTGCATTTATAAACCGTTATGGAAATGTGCTCAGTTTTCAGAAGAAAATGCAAGCAAAATGAAGAAGATCTATGGAGAATTCTGCAGCCATCACAAAGAAGCCATGAGCCTCTTTAAAGAGCTCCAGCAGAACAAAAAGTTTCAGAATTTTATTAAGGCAAGTGTCGCTCAACTTAATTGTAGAGTGGGAGGTCACTGTGGGGCGATAGATGGTGTTTGTGTCTTAAGGAGCTAAACAATTTTCATGTCTGGGTTCTAGTTCTCAGGGGAAGGAGAAGGAAGTGCTGGGTGTATGGCAAAGATGCAAAGTCTAGATGGTGGTAAAACATTTCTCCCAGACCATTGCATTTGCTGGCTTGTGTCTGGAAGGTCGTAGTCCCCAGGCCTCTGAGAATATTGGCAGTGTTCTGGGAAGTGGCTTCACACCCTGACAAGTTGTGTATCAGAAAAATCAAAGCAAAAGCAAAGAGAGAATCCCATGAATTTGCTTCAGAGTGGATTAATTTGACCCAAATCCATGACTTCATGTAATTTCATCTACGTCTTTCTGAACACTTTTAAAGTATTTTGGTAACGTTACACACTTAAATTATCAGTCATTTTCTGATCTTCAATTTTCACTGTTCATCTCTTGAAACTGCATTGTTAAGCCAAGACCTAGCCAAGGTTCATTGTTGCATAAGTCTGTTATATCTATCTATCTATCTATCTATCTATCTATCTATCTATCTATCTATCTATCTATCTATCTCTATCTCCTTCCCTCTTTCCTTTTCTTGGTTTTTTGGTTTTTTGAGACAGGGTTTCTGTGTAGCCTTGACTGTCCTGGAACTTGCTCTGTAGACCAGGCTGGCCTTGAACTCACAGACATCGGCCTGCCTCTGCCTCCTGGGATTAAAGGCATGTGTCACCGCTACCTGGCTTGTGGTTACGTCTCTTAAACTCCTTTAACTTGAATTCTCTTCCTCCCTTCTTTCTCTACCTTTCACATTTATTTATAGAAGAGATTTGCCCATGCTTCCGGGTCCTACATTTTTGGTTTGCCAGTCTCTGAGTTCTACCAGCTTTCCCCTCTGGTTTTCTTTTCACACCCAAGTGCAATGGGACTTTAAGAATATTTGGAAATGTTTAGGGAAAGGATTGCTCTGTGGGAAGGGACTTTAAGTGCCAGTGTGTAAGAGCAAAGGTGGAGGAAGACACATTAGAAAAACAGTGAACGTGAATATGTTCAGATTTCCATTGTTGTCCAAAAGCCTTGGCTAACGCTGGAACCTTGAGAGTTTGTTCATTTGGAGATGAGAAGTGTACCATTATAACTTGAAACTTCCCCACACCTTGGAGTTTGGTGGTTAACAACCAAAATACAAAGTGCAATGGCAATGTGTACATTTTAACTAATGGTGACAGTGAAGTGTGGACAAATCATACAGTTGTAGATTTTGAATTCTCAAGTAAAATAATTGCTGTATATAAAAATATGTATACCTTTCAAGGTCCGAAATAGCAACCTTTTGGCTCGCCGCCGAGGAATCCCCGAGTGCATCCTGCTCGTCACCCAGCGCATCACAAAATACCCGGTCTTGGTGGAGAGGATCCTGCAGTACACAAAGGGTGAGAGATGACTTCTGGGAGAACTTTCGTCTCTCTTGTTAGGTTTAATCACAACTGAGGGGCCCTAAGGAGCCTCGAATGCTGTGACCTTCACAGTGCTTTCATTGTGCGCAAGCTTTTAAAGCCTCTGAACTGAAGTTCATTCTGAGAAATTATTATTATTTTTTTAATTACATTTATTTTGTGTGGCGGGAGTGGGGTGGGGGAGCCTAGCTTGCACCATGGTGTGGTGGTCAGAGGAGAACTTGCAGAAGTTGCTTCTTTCTTTCTACCGCTTTTATGGTTCTTTATAATTTGATGCACAAGAGAATGCAAAAATGGTCTATCGAGAAAGCATCATGATTCTGTTCTCAGCGAAAGAGTGAAAACAAAATGAAAGCTTTTGGGTTTGCATTGTGTGGATTCTCTTAACTCTCTGCAATACCCCAGAGACAAAACTGCCCAATAGTGTTGGTCAGCTCACCTTACTCCAAGGTCCACCCCAGGCCAAGTTATCGGCAGGTAGATAACAACACTGGTCTGCCCCACTTACAGTGCAAGCTGTAACTGTGAGTTCTGGCTCTGGGCAGAGGCAGCATGGTGGCACACAGATGCTACCTCCTCCTGGCAGGTGTTGCCAAAGGTCACTCCTGGAGCCCGTGACCATTGGTTCATGTGACTGTTAGATGGCAGGGCTCCTCAACTTCACTAGCTGTCCCTTCACCAGGGGGTGTGTTTACTTGCAGATTGGGAGTCTGGAGGTGTGAGTGGAGCTCAAGAGGGGCATTTGTAAAGGCTCCCTGGGAGGCTGGTGCTGTTCCATCTTGAGTTGTAAGGCATTTGGAGATAGTGATTTGTCAGCTTTTGTATTATCTCCTGGAATTACTCAGGGTCATCTGGGAATTCAACTTCACTTTTCTTTCCTTGGCTTTCTTAGTTTTGAAAATTTCTTTAGAAGTTAATCTCCTTTCTGGAGGGGAAGGGCCCTGTCAGGAGAGAGGAGTTGTATGGTGTGGTTTTTGGGAGGTGATGAGAAAGACTCCTCCTTGGAGAGATGGACATCATGTGTGATCTCTGCATGTTCTGATACTGCGAGGACTGTTTCCACTGCTGGCTGCTCTTTCTAAGCATGTATCCTTGCAGCTCCAGGCACTGGGGAGCCTCTGGAGTCTCTGCTGGTTTTCTTTTTTCCCCTTCTCCCTCTTTCTCCCCTCCTTTGAGCTCTTCAGGTCCAGGCACCTGAACAAATATCAACTAGCTGATCTTTATCATCAAATATAGAAAAAACCCAGTTCCCTTTCATCTGAGGTTTCCAGAAGCTGTTCTAGGAGCTTCCCCAGAGGCTTTCCTTAGGGTAATCTGGAGGTGACAGGAGTGGCCAGTGGTTTAAAAAGCAGTTGGAGCTGATGACCATCTGTCTATTCTGTGTGCATAAGCCTGGCTGGCTTCCTTGAGGCACAGTGCCCAGGGCCCTCAAAATATGTTCATTTCTTCCATAATCAAAAGAAAAAAAGAATGAGCCAAAACCATTTTAATTAGAATAAAACTTTTGATTTTATGCTAATGTAACCCAGAAGGCAAATGAGTTTGGGGGCATTTAAGTTGCCCTGTGGCTCCATTTCAGAGGACATGAGCTTGGCCACATGGCTGGGTCCAGTCCTTAGCAACACAGTGTGGGGTTTACCTGCTTTCCTGTTTCTAGGAAGGGAGGAATGCCCAGGTTAATTTATAGTCCCTGCTTCTATTACATTTGATACATTGTGTTGCGGTGACAAAATACCCAATGAGAAGCAACTTCAGGAAGGAAGGGGTTATTTTATCTCACAGTTTGAGGGCACACAGTCTGTCATGACGGTGAAGGCATGGTAGTAGGGGTGTGAGGTAGCTGGCCATGTTGCATCTGCAGACAGGAAACTGAGAGAGATGAATGTTGGTGCTCCATTTGCTTCACCTTTTTTGTTCAGTCTGGGTCCCCCAGCCATGCAGTGGTGCTGCCCATATTGAAGGTGGGACTTCCTGAGTGGAGGCTCTCTAGGAATTCTCACAGAAATGCCCAGCAGCATGTTTCCTAATCTAGTCACCTAGACAATGAAGATAAACTATGACACTGCCACAGAGAGGCAGACTTCTCCTTGAAAGTCACACATCTTATTGTCAGCTAATGCACATCTACTGATACCCATCTTTTATATCAAATATTGTGTGGCTTCTTTGTGGTGGTGCAGTGAGATATTTGAATATTTGAATTTAATCCAATATCTTTCTTATGGGGTCTTTGTTATATTTAAAAACTTAAGAAAAAATAACCTCTCTTAGTATTCTGGATTATTATAATTTTCTTTCTTTTTTCCCTTCATGCAGAAAGGACCGAGGAACACAGAGACCTCTGCAAAGCTCTTGGCTTAATTAAAGACATGATTGCAGCTGTGGATCTAAAAGTCAATGAATATGAGAAGAACCAAAAATGGCTGGAGATCCTGAGTAAAATTGAAAACAAAACATACACAAAGCTCAAAAATGGCCACGTGTTTAGAAAGCAGGCCCTGATGAGTAAAGAACGGGCTCTCTTGCATGATGGCCTTGTCTACTGGAAAACTGCTACAGGCCGTTTCAAAGGTACCGTGGCTCCACCAATCCGGTCTCTCCTCCTTTCATACATATTCCTCATTCAGCCGAGGACAGACTTTCAAAAGAAAAAAATTCTTCTGACTTGCGGGTATACCTACAGAAACCCTTGACTGTTACAAGTTGAAACATCAAGTTGTGAAGTTCAGTGGGTAAATGTGACTGGGTGATACACATGCTTGACTTGCTGTCCTGAGAAAAGTCCTTCACATGTATGTTCATGAATGTGAAAGCCTGTGATGTGTGAAGTTGAGAGTTCTGGACATTGTTGGCATAGAAATTTTCTGCTCAATGTGGTGTGTTGAAAGCAGGAACAGCCCACCTTACACAGTGCGAGTCTGTTGTGTGCCAAGACAGCCTGGGGCTTTCAGACCATGGAGGGGAGAAATGAGAAAACTCTAAATATCATCTTGGTTATTCAGTAATATGACACAGCTACCTGTATACTGGCCCTGGGGTAAGCTCTTCCTCAGTGGTTCAATTTGCTAACAGGCTTAAACTTGACTCTGTTAGTCTGCTTAGCGTCTAGAGCTATTTATTGAGGTTCTCAAGGACTTAGCTTGTAGCTAGCACCTTGCTGTCTGGTGCTTTCTTATATCTCTGGGGCCTGAAAAACTGACTGGCCCTTGAGTCTCCTTTCAGAGATTTGATTTTATTGGTCTGGACTTGAAGGCCAAGCTTAAATGCTTGCCTGTTCAGCTTCCTCTACAACCTCTAAGGACCTTACACCTCCTTCATCTTAATTACATCCTTAGAGAGAATAAGGATTTATTCTATTATAGTCACTTGAAGGTCATTGCCCACCAGAGGATGAGCAGGCTTTGATGGAAATATAAACAAAGGTATTTGCTGATGAATAGCTTGCAATGTTGTGTTGAAAAACTACTAATTGCAACCCACACAATACTGTTTCTCTTTGTCCACTGAATAGAGTCATCTGTTGACTAGACTATGTAGTGGTCACAGGAAGGGGGTTCTTCCAACGTTTCTAAGGGAAGTAGAGAAATGAGCTCTAGATGAAGCAGGTTTCCCTCCATCACTTGATGTGGAAGCTGTTCCCTTACATTTCTTTAATTAGCTACATTTCCCCTAAAGGGAAGGGCATGTTCTATTCTCTTAGGACCTTCTTTCATGGGGAGAGGGGGTTCATGTGACAAAAGGCTGGCCTCAAACTCATGATCCTTCAGCCTCAGCCTCGAAAGTACTGGGATTCAAGCACACACCATCTCGCCATCTCAGATCCTTCTTTTATATAGATTGTTTTCTTTTGTTTTGAAAACTGCTCTTAAATACTTTCTAGGGAATTAGTTCTTGTTGCAATCCTGTAGTTTATCTGTGGTGCTACATGCAAATATATACACTTAAACAACTTTCTGTGCATTTTAACTATGGTAGATATTAGCTATCATAGTAAAAGGGTTTTTCTAAATAAAACTTTCATAGAAAAGTCTTCCAGTTTTGTTAAATGGATTTAAATGTCAAGCATGAAATTAAAATAGCTAGTAAAGTCATCCAGGCTGTGGTTCCCTTCATTAATACTGTCATGGTTTTGTCTCTGAAGACATCCTGGCTCTGCTTCTAACTGATGTGCTGCTCTTCCTACAAGAAAAAGACCAGAAATACATCTTTGCCGCTGTTGTAAGTATATGATCACCCGATGCACATCTTTACTAGTTAGCACTGTGATGCTGAACTTCCTAATAACATAAAAAGGTCGCTTGGCAAGAATATATCTGCACTATATTCCCACTGCTGCAGCAGACCTCATAGCTGGTTCAGCAGGCAATTTCGTCAATTGTGAAAATATTGGAATGTTTTGGCATTAATGGTAAATGGACACTGCCCTCAGGGCCTCAAGTCCCTCCCTCCTCCCTGGCTATCTGGGTCTTTTCTCTGGTCTCCACCTTCACCCCATCCTCTGTGCTCAGCTCTGGCAACTGAGGTATCAGTGTTGGGCATGGGTAGTTTCCAACACCTTGTTCTTTTGTCCTGCTGGATGGGCGTCTCACCATGCCACTTGCCCACCTCATCTGTAACCTGTGGTGATGTCTCTCTTCTGCCAAACAAGAAGGCAGGGTGATTTCTAAAGGAGTATCATTCATTTCTCACGGTGCTGGGGATTGAACCCAGAACCTCTTGTATGGTAGATAAATGTTCTGCTACTGAGCTACAGCACCAGGCTTAAAGAAGGTCCTTGTTCCTGCCATAGTGGCTGCTAATGACTACGGTCATTCATGCGTCCCCTCCCTTTGTGGTATGTAGATCATTCTCATTGTAGCACATAAGTAGATTTTAGTGTATTTTCTACAGCATCTGTGTGATCCAAAAGGATATAGAGGAGGAAGACGTCACAGGTTAGCCCCTTGTTGGTGACGTGGGGCATCATGTTCTCGTAGGGAAAAATTAAAGCCCGATGCTCACGGGGACAGTTTAAGGGTGACGCTCGGAAAGGTAGGTGTTTAGTATACATCCAGAGATAAGCTATTTGGGTCCCTTAGCGGGTATTACTCCACTTGGTTTTGGAAACTTTCAAATTTTAATAAAGTTTCAGTTTTGCTGTCCAGCGAAAACAGAAAAGCATGTCTGGCCAGGGATGGGATGTGACAAGGAGAGGCTGGAACCTGTCTGCCTACGCTCATCAGATTGGCCTCAGAGGCGTCTTCTGCCTCTCATCCGCACCCTGATGCCGGCTAGAGCACAGGCTAGCCCTAAACCCACCCCCACCTGCATGCCAACCTGTTTGCACTTCATCTATTATAAATTTCATGAAAACTTTCCATTGTCTAGTAGCCTCTCTCCCCATGCTGTTACCTGCGAAGCTGCAAGAACCCAGAGGAAAACCCAGAAGATGGGGTTGTTGTGCTTATCTATGGGATGTTGGGGGCCAGGCGGGAAGAGAAATTGTCACAGCAGATCTCTGTAGAAACAAAGATTTATTTAGTTCCAAACACCTAAAAAGAGGTGAATCCTGCTTTCTGAGTGGTCTGATAAGCCTAATAGCATGCTGACTGATCAAGAAAATGACACAAGCTGGGCGGTGGTGGCACATGCCTTTAGTCCTATCACTCAGGAGGCAGAGGTAGGTGGATCTCTGTGAGTTCGAGGTCAGCCTGGTCTTCATAGTGAGTTCCAGGACAGCTGGGGCTACATAGTGAGACCAGAAAAAAAAAAGAAGGCACAAGACAAAGGCAGATACTGTGTTTCCTAAAACAGCATAGTATGTGGATTAGGATCAAGCTGTGATGTTCAATTTACAGTATGATTTCGAGTATGACATGACTCCTGGGGTTATATGTACCACCTTTTGGAGGAGGAAGGGGGGTAGGAATGCAACCCACCAAATAAGTTCAGCTCTCTTTGGTAGACTCTCTGGCTGTGGAAGACAGAAGACTGCTGTTGGCTATTTCTAGAAGTATAGCACATACCTGCATAAAGGTGATATTGAGGAGCAATGGAGAAAGCATTCTCTTAACCTTTGAGAGTCAAGTACCCTATTTTTAGGTCATATGCTTTCTACATGTATCTGATAGTAGTCCCTGTGTCATAGATACCTTACAGTGATGGTCTTAGGGAGCTGATTCATTACCTCAGCATATGCACATGTCTGGGTTTCCTAGTTCCCATATAATGTTTTAGAAAGTTGTCCTTTTTCTAGGACCCAGAGGTGAGATTCTTCATTCCCTTTGTTCAGTAGAAAAAAACCTTTCATCAGTGCTTATCTTGGTGCATAGAAGAAATGAAGATTTTGGAAACTACCAGAAGGATCTGAAAGTAATGGGTAGAAAGTAGTGTCCTTAGAGGAGTGTTTGTGTGTGTATGTGTGTGTGTGTGTGTGTGTGTGTGTGTGTGTGTGTGTACGTGTGTGTGTGTGTGTGTGTGTACACGCACGCATGTAGGTACCCTCAGAGGCCAGAAAAGGGTGTCAGATCTGCTGGAGCCAGAGTTACAGGTGGTTGTGAGCCTCCAGGCATGGGTGCTAGGAACCAAACTCTGGGTCCTCTGGAAGATTTAACACACTTAACCTCTGAGCCGTCTATCTCTTCAGACCCAGCTTAATTTTTTTTAAAAAGATCATTCAGCTGGAAATAGGATCTAGAATAAAGTAGATACATCTACTTTCTGGAATATTCCAGAAATTCAGGAAGGCTCTCTTGAATATTAAAGAAGGCAATTTCAACATTGAAACAGTAGAAAAGACAGCATGAACATGCCCACCTATAAGTTTAAATTTAAAATGTGAAGCAAGCTTAAGATCTTTTTGCCCCTGTGGGATCACTAGCTGATAGAGCCAGCACCAGTGGAGATGGGGTAGCAGTTGGACTGGAGATAGACTGTAGCTGAAGTTTTCTCTGGTCATGCCCAGCCCCATGGACCCCACAGCCACTTATAAAATAATCACTCAGAAGTTTATATTAATTAAAACTGCTTGGCCATTAGCTCAGGCCTACCACTGACTAGCTCTTACATTTAAACTCAGCTCATTTTTGTTAATCTCGCCACGTGTTCTGTGGCTTTACATGTATGCCATTACATGCTTCTTTCTGGACAGTAGGCTGGCGTCTCCTGACTCAGCCTTCCTCCTTCCCAGAATTCTCCTTGTCTGCTTATCCCACCTATACTTCCTGCCTAGCTACTGGCCAATCAGCGTTTTATTTATCAACCAACCACAGCAACATATTCACAGCATACAGAACACCCCACAGCAACAGACAGCCTCTCCTTCCCCCCTTCCCCTCTATCCGAGGCCTTCGATTCCAGATGTCTGTAGAGATTGAGCAGGGATGTAAATGAGTGAAGTCAACAGTGAGTATGATGAAGACAGTGGAAAGCAGTGGGGACTGTCTTCAGTTAGTGAGCACATGTCCAGGGTCAAGGTGAGTCATGCTTAGTGACCAGTGTTTCTAAATTAAGTGAGAATATGGTCCAGGTTAGCCAGTATTCTGTTTCTACCACACACCCCCAACTCTATAGTATTTCTAAAAGGTGGAGACTTCTACTCACAAATGTTGCTAGCCTTAAGAAATGGCTTTAAAATGCTACAGCACAGCAAACTGTCCTGGCAGGCAGACTGCATTAGGCCCCTGCACCATCGGTGTGTGACCTCTGTCCCCAAAGCTGATGTGTTGCCTTCGTTCCTGGGGATGTTGAATCTTGTTTTCCACCAGTGTTTGTGCAGTTAATATGAATAGTGACAAGCTTGCCCTTGATGCCTTCTGGTTGGTAGGAATTTAATTAACGTTCCTTTCTACTCTTTATTTATTCTTCACTTTTGAACGATCTTGCCACCACCTCCCTTCCTCTGGAACACTAACCAACTAATAATAATTTCACATTCTTCCATATCAAGCAACTCAAACTCACCTTGCATTTTTACATATATACATTCAGAAGAAGCCAAAACATAGATCTCTAATACAAAAAAAGGGGATCTTAATAATGCTTAGATAGAGGACCTCTCTCATTACAGAGGGGATTCAAGATCTGCTTTAAAACTGATTTAGCCTCCATTTCCAGAGGCCAAGCATGGGACTGGGTTGACCAGTAGTCTATTCCATCATGATCTATTTTTTTCCCCCAGACTGTTCTGAAAAACATGAAAAGCACTCCAGAGATGCCTTGGCCAATAACTCCAGATGTGGCATAGATATGTAATACTGGAAAGACAGGCAAGCCAGTGCCAGGAAATCAGTAGGGGAGAATATAGAATGGCAAAGTCTGGATAAAGTCTTACCTCAGTCCACAAGGAAGAACAAAACTACATGCTGTAGCTGGCTCTCTAAACAGTGGTGGGAGCCACAGACCAAAGCAGATTCCATCCCCCACATCCTTCTTATCCTGCAGACATTCTTCTGGCCTTCTTTCAACCATGGCTCTTGAGCCAGGTGTGGGGCTATTGAGGTCTCATCTGTGAGGCCCCAAGGCATAGCACAGAGTCTTTGAGAGGCCACAGTGAATGCTGGCAGAAGTTATTTTGTTCTACCTTGGACACCAACTCTTAGACTGTCTTCCAGTTTCCCTCAGATGGAATTATGTTAAATCCAGTTCTGCAGACATTGATTGCATGCCTCTTCTATGCAAGGCTATGTGTCTGGCAGATGAAGATGATTTAGAGCCAGCCCTGCTCACCCAGTGTTCATCTGGTTGGTGAGGAGGAGCCACTTATGGGTAGAGCTGCAGCAGTTCTGGGGCTGAGATCTGGAGCAGAAGGGGTTGGTGATGCCTAGGGACTTTCAGGTCACGTCTGCCCATTTCTACATTGTACTTGATGACCTATCTCCTTATTTCCCAGGGTTCTGTTTTCATCACTGTCTTGCAATTATTTCTAAATCCAGTGGGCTCTAGCTTCTCATCCTTCACAAGCACCTTTTTAATACCTTCTTCCTCGACCACAGTAGTTTATCATATTTTTTTCTTCACCCTTCTGATCTCTTTAAAATTACCCTTTTAAACTATCAATCTTTAAAAATATTTACTTATTTTTTAAAATATGTATGTCTCTGTATAGGTATGCATATGTGAGTGCAGAGGCTCAAAGAAGCATCATATCCCCCTGGAGCTAGAGTTACAGGTGGTTTTGAGCCACCCAGTGTGGGTGCTGGGAACCGAACTCAGGTCCTCTGTAGAAAGGAGTATTTGCTCTTAATCACTGAGCCATCTTTCCTGTCTCTAAACTGACATCCGTAAGGATAATTCTTCCCCCAAGTCCTCATTCTCCATCTGCTTTGGGGTGTGATTAAGAAATGTCCCCCACAAGCTGAGGTGTTGAGTCGTGTGTCTCCAGTTGATGGTGTCAAACATCATCGTAGCCAAGGCAGAGCTACTGTGATACCCTTTCCCCTCTCCATTGGAGAACTTCTTCTGATGTCTTCTGAAAGGATGACGAGTGGGGGAGAAGGCGCCTGGGTTCCATGTGACTCTTGGTTTAGAGACACTATGGTTTCACCCGTGCATCCTCTTTACTCTCACAGGACCAGAAGCCTTCGGTGATTTCGCTTCAGAAGCTTATTGCTAGAGAAGTTGCTAATGAGGAGAGAGGCATGTTTCTGATCAGCGCGTCCTCTGCTGGTCCGGAGATGTACGAGATCCACACCAATTCCAAGGAGGAAAGAAACAACTGGATGAGGCGGATCCAGCAGGCCGTGGAAAGGTAACCTCGCTGATGTTCCTCTGCGGGAAGTCCTTGTTCCGTCTGGGAATGTGTTCTAACCATGTCTCCCCTGCATGGAAACTTTGCCTCAGCCAGAATTGCCTGCTCCCTGACCTTTGCCCTCGCCTGCCGTAGCATGTCACCTGCAGCTCTGTCCTCTACACACCTCCCTGTGTGCCGTGCCTTCCCACTCTGCCTGCGTGCTTTTGCTGTGGCTCCTGCCTGCTCACCCGTTTCACGAAGACCTCTTCCGTCCAGGTGTTCTCTGTTGTACCTGAAATGCTGTCACACCCACTTTCTAAGGCATCTAGTGTCCGTGGTTGTGATGTTTTAGATGCAGGTAGTATGTGTTCCCTTAGATTGGAAGCTCCCTGTGAGCAGGGACCCTGTCTTCTGTCTCTCTGTGTGCCCGAGGAACCATTCAAATAAATGGCTGGTGAATCTCAATGTTCTCAGTCAACATCCTGCTTGTCACTTGTGCAAGGGTAGTTTTGATAAATGAGGGGCGAGGGTGGGAGGGATAATTCTTACCGGTAATTTGATTAGTTGGATGAGCTTGGCATAAGTTGCTCTCCCTTCTACCATACCAACCCAGTACGGAAGCCTACCATCTGTCCCACAAACCTTCCACTATCAAGAGGGGTTCCTTAATGGTTTAAACCCCCAAATTTTGTCATCTTAGTTGCACTTGGTGACATAATGTCACTGTTGTTGCTGCTGGTGGTGGTGGTGATAGTGGTGGAGGAGGGGGTTGGGGTTGGAATATTTTAATCATCCTGTAGAGCGGACTTTGAAACTATGTTGTAACGGGTGCGTACTCAAGGAAACGAATCTTTTGAAAAAGAGGAACAATGAATTCTCTTCATGCTGAATTTTTTATTTTTATTTTTTTTTATTTTTATTTTTTTGCCTTTGTGGCTAGTTCTCTTGCCAAGTTCCCATGTTTTTCTAATAAGCTTAGAGATCCTTGGAACTGGCTTCAGTGACGCCTTGACTGTTGTCTTTTAAAGTTGTCCAGAGGAAGAAGGAGGGGGGACCAGTGAGTCTGATGAAGAGAGACGGAAGGCTGAAGCCCGCGTGGCCAAAATTCAGCAATGTCAAGGTATGGCACGTGCAGGTGGCTCTGACCCCCGAGGCCTGTGTTCTTGAGTGGTGGGAAGTTCCTGAAGTCATGAGTGGTGGTGAGGACAATGATTAACTGTGTGCACCTGAGGTCCACATTGCCCGCCCTCCACCTCTTAAAATCACCCATCCATAGACAAGGTACAAGTGACTAAGATACCCATGCACATACACATAGCACATGTGAAACAATAATTGTGGCCACGGGGTTCTGGTGAACACTGGAGTGTCCACCATGTCAGGCTTCTGTGATTAGACAAGAGTTCAACAAGAAGGCCATCGAGGGCCCTGGGAAGTCAAGAAATACGTTTATCTCACCAGTTCTCAACTCCAGGCCTTACGTCACCTAGGGAGTTGATTAAAAATTTGCTGTCTGGCTGGGCGGTGGTGGCACACACCTTTAACCCCAGCACTAGGGAGGCAGAGCCAGGTGGATCTTTGTGAGTTTGAGGCCAGCCTGGTCTACAGAGTGAGTTCTAGGACAGCCAGGGCTACACAGAGAAACCCTGTCTCAAACAAACAAACAAACATACAAACAAACAAACAAACAAACAAACAAACAAACAAAAAATTGCTCTCTGCTTCTCAACTCCCTTAACCAACTGAAGCAGGGACTCTCTGGAGTTGATGCTAGTTAAGGTCTCTAGGTTCTAAGACTCCTGTAACACATTGAAGTCCAGGGGAAATTGGTGCATGCAAAGATGAGTTTTAGAAACAGAACCATAAACTAGCTTGGGCTCTGGCCAAGACAGACACTGACGACTGAGGCTTCTCAGCCCTGCCCTGTTCACCCTAGGAGCCGTCACCCCTTGAAGAGAGGGCTGCCTCAGCTCTCTTTGTTGAGCTGGGTATTCAGTCTTAATAGAAGGCTGTCCACAAAGAATAGCTTTGCGAGGTTTTATGGAATTTGGAGATTGGGAAAAGTACATTTATTTATCAAGTGCAGTGGATGATGGGAGAGATGTTAAGTCACTGGCAAGAGGTCACAGTCACTCAGTGAAGGCATCAGAATTTGAATCTGAGTCTCACCCACCCAACGGAAGTGTTGGGTCTGACTGCTTACTAAATCATGGTGTCTTTTTCTCCTAACTTGATTTTCATATGACTTTTGTAGCCATGCTGTAAATTATCTCGCTTACGGTGACTGTTATTCCACAGAAATACTCAGTAACCAAGACCAACAAATTTGCACGTACTTGGAAGAAAAGCTGCATATCTACGCTGAACTTGGGGAACTGAGTGGCTTTGAGGACGTCCACCTAGAACCCCACCTGCTTATCAAGCCTGACCCTGGAGAGCCTCCCCAAGCAGCTTCCCTGCTGGCCGCTGCCCTGAGAGAAGGCAGGTTGCTCTGGAAATGATTTCGTTTGACAGACTCAGAACATGTTTATTGGGTGCCTGCTCCGTGTCACATATGGTGGCCTTGGTGCTGAGGGTGCAGCAGAATGCAACGGAATACTTATTCTCCTAGAAACCGTGTTCCAGAAATGTCAAAGTATAAAGAAATGCATATGTCAGATTGTGAGGTGATATGTAGAAAAAGAAGCAGAATAAAGGAAGTGGAGCATTACAGAGTTATAGAGAGGGGTGAATCTTATTTACATGGGGGTGTCCTGGACCGTTGGTCATGGAAGCAGAATAGTAGACAGATTGGGGGCATGTTTGGGAAATAAAGCAAAGGACGATGACAGGCACCCATGATGCCCCGCTCACATAGCAAAGCCTTAGTGGACCAAATCACCTGCTCTTTTGCTTAGCCAGTGCCTTCTACTTTCTTCCCTAATGAGGGAGTGGAAGCCCATTGGCCTTTGTTCTTTTGGCTTACCACGTGATGAAGGAGCTAGGATGCACTCATGGGCCTGCTCAGGGGGAACCCAGAGCAGTGGAGGCACCCTATAGGCCACGTAGGCTGCAGATGAGAATCCACCCTGGGTCAAGGATCCATACCTGATAGCAGCTGAACAGGGCTTCTCATTGGAGTGAGGACATCATTGTCTCAAGAAAGACAGTTGAGTGCACACTTTGGAAAGCCCCTTTGCTCTGCTGGACTGCTGTTTGCCTCTCCTTGTCTTCCTGAATCCCACCCATCCTCCCAGGGCTGCTCAGTTTCCAACCTTTAGGAACTTCTTCCTGGTCCCACTGGGGACTGTTGCTCTCCTGCGCCTCCGTGTGGCCAGAGCTGTAAGTGTCTCCTTCGCTCTTCTCTTGCAAATCTCCCATATAACCATAGCCCCAGGATAATAGATGTGCAGTGAGTAGTTTTCTGACCCGAATGTGGTCAAGATGTGGTGAGGATGCTTGAGAAATAATTACAAGGTCCTAGAAATAGTAATAGTCCACATGCTAGCCGAGACTCCTTTATGCAAGTAAACATGCCTCCTTTTTTGGCCTGGTAGTTCCCAAAAGGACTAGAGCACAGATGGGAATGTGTATTATTTAAAGCAAGTTTGAAGAAACACTCTTTTGAGGAACAGCTAGTATTTCTTAGTAACAGCGTTAAAAATCCTAGTACCTAGTAGTGCATTCATATTAATTGAATTACAGGGAGGTTTTCAGTATACTAATTTACTGAAAGTTGCGTTTGAGATATTTTATACAATAGGTTTTTTTTTTTAAACTGTGTTAAATTCTCTATGCAAAGGGATGCTGTTGTCAGTTGGTATAGACTGCAGGGTTCTATAATTTTTCTGGAAGGGGGCAGCTCTTTGCAGGCCACACCCTTTGGGGGATATATTTGTATGTGTTTATGTGCATGCATTTATACAACCTCTAGTACTATGAAAGCAGGCTGGACATGATGCACTTGGTACAGTTCTTGCTGAACATGTATCAAGCCCTGGGTTTGGTTATTGCATCATATAAGCCAGTCATGATGGCACATGCCTGGAGTCCCAGCACCTAAGAGGAAAGGCAGGAGAGCAAGAGTTCAAGATTACCCTCAGCTACATAGCTGTTTGGGACCAGCCTGGACTACACGAGGCCCTATTTCAGAAAAAAGAAAAGAAAAGAAAGAAAGAGAAAAATAGGACAAAATTTTAGTTCTTTGGGCTACATAACATCAGTTGCTGGCAAATATGATTTATCAACTTTGGGCCAATCACAGTATTTAACCATTCTGATGCAACAGATTGTCACCTGCAGATTTCATGCTGAAGAGCCACGTGACAGAGTTACAATCAAATTAATTAATTAATTCACAAAACCAACTCATAATGTTTTAAGTAAACTTACAGTTTTGCGTTGAGCTTTATTCATGGTAATCTGGGGCGCATGCCGCCCACCTGGTGCAGCTTGGACACATGTGGTAGACTAAACCGTCTCTCTATATATATATTTATTGTTTACATTTAGTTTTGTTTTTCTCCTTCTTAGCTGAGAGTCTCCAAGTTGCGGTAAAGGCTTCAAAGATAGGTGATGGAAGCCAGGCATCTGAGGAAGGTTCGGGAGGAGCTGTCCTGACTGATACGCTCAGCTCACACGATGTACCGGCATCACCAACTGCTTGTAAGTGACAGTGCCAGCCTCGGCCGTGAGCCTGAGCACAGCCGGACACACACAGTGGCCACACAAAAGGAAAGCATTAACTGCCTAATTTCAAGGGAACTTAATGTGTTTTTTGTAATTAGGGGAGAAAAAATCTTGAGAATAATCATGCTGGCCATTGATAGATATTTTATGTGACTATTAATGACACTTGTATTACAGAGACAGAGTCTTATGTTGGTGGGGTATTCCTTCTCTTCCCAGCTGAGCATTGCATCATCCCCAGATCATACCCTGCCTCAGTTTTTATGACTTCTTGAATGGATTTTTGAAAGGATTTTCAACCCCTTTAAAGGATCTCTGCAATCCATTAAGAAAAGTTTTCAGGCATACTATTATGGGCATCAGCTAAGCAATCATAGCTCAGGAAGCTAGAAAGAACCCCTCCCACCTCCTGCAGACCCACATGTGAAGTGTGAGGTTTGGTGGTATTATTAGAGACACAATGGCCAAACAGTTCTTTTTTGGGTTTTGTGGTACCAGTGTTATTAACCCATTGGCCTCAACATGCTGGCAAGAGCCTACCACTGAGCCACACCCCCAAGCCTCCCAGAGAGTCCTCTTCCATCGGAATAGATTCTGTGTTGTGAGCAGCCTAGGCTGATCTCATAGTTGTGATCCTCCTGCCTCAGGAGTGTTGAGCTGACAGGTGGACACCATCATATCCCGTTGTTGATACATTTAAACTTGAGAGGTAAAGAAAGAGATTAGCAATGTCTCGGAGCCTAACTATGCTGTTTTATATATAGTTTTCAGCTAAATACTGAATTCCATAGAGAACTCAAAGCAAGAACACAAAGAGTATATTTTTCCATCATGTAAAGATGGTAAAAACTTTACCCCAAAAGAAATGATATGCAGATAAAATGTCTGTAATGGTTATTTTTTTCTTTTGACAAGATCCCATGTGGCTCTCACATTGGCCTCAAATTTACTATTGTAGTTGAGAATGGCCTCAAATTCCTGATTCTCAAAAGTGCTAGGATTATAGGTATGTGTGACCACACCCTCTCTTTTTTAGAATTTCTTTAACAAATCCTTTGGTTCAGTAGAAAGTCTAGAAGCAGTATAACTTTTTAATCTATACATTTTTGTTGTTGTTTTATCACAAGCACCTAAAATTACTCCCCTCTCAAATTCTGCTTTATCTAATCCTGGCTTTCTATTTTCAGAATGTGCACATATGTTTTTCATTTTGAACAGCTAGATTCATCAGGGGAGTTGTACCGCTCTGGGTGATTTCCTTTAGAAGAGCCTCATTATGCCATTGAGGAAGTCCTCTCTAAAAATACTGAGGGTCTGCTGCTGCTGCTCTCAGCCCCGCCCCAGGGACAGCTGGGAGGCTCCACTGCGCTTCTGCAGCTGTTTGGAGCACTTGGCGGGTCCTCTCCTCTCTTCAGGCAGGGCAGTGAAGGGTCTCCCCATCAGAATCTACATCTCCCAAGGTTTGGGAGCCTTCTAAAGGGACACCCCTTTGCTAGAACCGGTGCAGCCTGTCTGTCCTCAGGGTCAGGCAGGCAGAGGAGGCATGGGGTGAACCCTGTATACCAGAGGCCATGTAGTTTGGGCCTGGATTGGAGCATGGTGCTCCGAGGAGGAGTTTGATCTCTTTATACAGCTGGTAAGGGTGGAAAGTTACCCCTCACTGAAGGCCTGGGACTGAGAGGAGTCCTGCAGTGGGCTTTGGAGAGGCTCTTTGTGAAGCAAGCCCATATCAGTCAGAGGTTACAGGCCAAGCGAAGCCCCGTTTTTACTCATCAATATATTTTACCAAAGGGGACGATTATAATCTACTTTGTAGAATGGTGGGTCCAGCCTCCGGAGAGTCTGTTGCCCGGCCTGAAGCTGAATCTGGGGGCATAGAAGCTGAGTGAAGCTCCAGTGTTCTACCTCTACGGGGCTCCACATCGGCTTCCTCCAACCTTTAACTGTTAATGTGAATGTGTGGAAAGGGGGTGAGAAAGACTTGATTGGGAAAAATCACTATAAACTGTCCTTCCGTCACGGTGTAAGCATTGGCCAGCCTGGACACAGTGACCGTGGGTTTCAACTGATTTATTTGAAATGGTTTCCACTCAAACAGAAAACTCTGGTTTAGAGGAGTCCTTTGGAATCCTTCACAACTGTCATTTTCCAAAGATAATACAAGTGATTTTGTTCATTTAAACCTTGTTAGAAATGCAAGTGCATAATGACATCATATTTAAAAGGAAAAAAAAAACTTTTACAAAAACCATCACAAAATGAATATTTGGATCAGGGTCCTGATCAGACGTTGTTTGCTCCTATGAAGTATATGTGTGTGGCCTGGCTTTGAAGAGCCGGGTTTGAATCAGTAAGAGGTGAACGTAGTCTAAGTTTTAACTGAGTTCACATCCTCCGTAAATAAATAATGAAATCCTGCCGACTGAGGTTTCATGGGTGAATGTAAATTTGCATTTTGTACTTAACACCTCTGGACCAGTTTCTGTGTTTTCGTGGGTTAAATGTACAGTATTTACAGTGTTAAAGCTTAACGTGGGGAACGTGAGAAGAGCTTGAAATGACGAGAAACTGGGGCAGGCTCTCGGTTTTAATGACTCTGCAGCCGTAAGGCATTAGCCACCTCCAGCCTTCTTAGAACA
The DNA here is from genome assembly GCF_049852395.1 of Peromyscus maniculatus bairdii. Lineage (NCBI taxonomy): Eukaryota > Metazoa > Chordata > Mammalia > Rodentia > Cricetidae > Peromyscus > Peromyscus maniculatus. The sequence goes on along the minus strand of NC_134866.1, from coordinate 76,779,656 downwards.
ATCTCCCTGTCGCCTCTGGACCCTCCTTCTAGACTTTGTCCGTCAGCTGCTCTTGCACTGGCCACGGGGGAGCCTTGTACGGACCTAGGTCTGCCAAGAGACCTTGCTTTTGCTCCACCAGGCGCGCGCCTGTTTGAAATGTCTCCTTTCCGGGGAGGCTTTGCCCTGCGAAATGAAAGTGAGGTGTAGACTCGGTTCCACAAACAGCACACGGACGCATCAGCCCAAGAAAGAAGCGCAAAATTAAAAAGTGATAAAGGATACGGCTTGGCTTGGTATTCCTTAGCCTGTAAGCTCCATGAGGGCAGGGACCTGGGCTCGCTGCGCCTGTCTCTAGCGCCCCCTGTAGGAGCACTCGGAATGTATTGCCCTGTGATGTTTCTTTTTACTTTTTTCGAAGTTGTGCGTCAGTTGTGCGCAGAAGAACCCCATTGGCTGGCTGATGTTTGACGTTGTCCTTTTTGTTTCTGTCTCAATGGTGCGCTTCCAGCACTAGTCACAGAAGGGACAGAAGGAAGCGGCTGTTGGGATGTGGATCCCGGGCTCCAGGGTGTGGTAACGGACTTGGCGGTCTCTGATGCAGGGGAGAAGGTATTGTTCATTGCTAACCAATTTGTTAGTAACCAGGGCCCATTGCTTTGTCTATATATTGTAGCTTCAGCCATCAGGCAGTGAGTGGATTGAAAATACTTTTTTTCTGAATTGTTTCTGATTCGTTTAAATATCTATATTGAAGCTTTCTAACCTATTCTTTAAATGTTCATGTTCTTTCTATATCATGTAGGTGTTAAAAAAACTGAAAAGTTATTAAAAAAAAACAAACAAAAAACAAAAGCTTGAAAATCCTCCAGTGTACATGTGTGTCTGCGCTCTCTGACTTCCCGGCCTGCTTTCCGCTCTGCCAACCTCTGCTTTTCCTCACTGCTTTTGGCAACTCTTTGGCTGAAAGGCGGCCCCGGACACTGGGATGCCGCACCACTAGATGGCGCCATGGGAGCTGAACTCATTTCCACCTCGGGCCGGTCTTGCTTCTGTCCTGTATCAAGACCCTCCTCCACTCTTCACCCATATCCCACCTTCCTTTCGCAGACTCTGAATTCACATAGCCACACTTGGCTTGTGGCAAGGTGTTCCCAAATGCTGCTCTTGCTCTGACTCTTGAAATATGTAGGCTGCAACTCTCTCTGTAGAAATGGCATGCATCTAGCTTCCTATTACCTTCAAGTGTATGCTTTTCATAAGCAGGGGAGGAAATAGCACTGGGATTCTGGGAGGTGGGGAGTCGGTTGGAGAGTTTTTGCTTTGTCCAGCATTGATTTTAACTCCATTACCAAGTATCGATGTGAATCAACGTGAGAATGTGGCACATGTATATCAGAGATGCAACATCATACCGTTCATGGTTTCCAGATAGGTGACATAGGCCAGAACCAAGTCTGGCTTACAGAATTTCACAGAAACATCAGCTCAGATTTAGCATTCGTTTGCAAAGTTCAGAGGCCCAAGTTAATGTGTGAATGCAGACTTTTACTCTGCTTATTCTGGTTGTAAGCTTTTAAACTTGCTTGTCTTACAATGCGCCTCCTTCTCCATGAAGGCTGAACTGTGTAGCTTTCAATTGCTCCTAAGATTTTAGGGAGGAAAAGAGAGTTTGCCAGTGGCAGATTAATTCTGCCTAGAAAGTGGGTTGGCTCCTCTCCGTGACTCAGTCACAGGAGGGTAAGTGAGATGGTGTGTCCGGGTTTCTTTCTCTTAACCTCTGGAGCAGCTGACCCTTTATAAGGCCTTTTGAAATAAACTGAGATATAGGAGTGGGTCACTTGGCTAAAACTCCAAGCAAGCATGTAATGGATGTCTTAGCATTAGTGTCCTTAGTAAGATAAGGTTAAAACAAATTTCTGAAAGAATTAAAAACAATAACCCGAGGGTAGGAAGTCTCCTGCCCAATGAGCAACTGTAGTTATTCAGTACAACCACCAGGTGGCAGGTGAACTCCATTAAAAAGATGATACCCACTTTTCTGTCTACCCCCAAACCCAGTGGTTCCAGCTGTGAGTAACCAACTTAACCCAGTTTAGCATAATCCAACTCATTTCTACTTCGTTATAGAGGATAATATTATAAATATTATGTCATGTTTACCACAAAAGCAGTGAATAGGCAAAGATGGGCAAGAAGAACAGCAAGAACTCACCACCAAACTGGAATCCTGGTGTCTTCCAGACAGTGGGGCAGAGTTCTGCAGCCCTGACATGTCATCTCCCCCTTCAGTCTTGTCCTTTCCCTGTTAGAGGGGCTGCTAGGCGACAAAATCTTTAACTGGCACTATGGAGAAAAGGAGACTGGGCTAGCCCATTGCTTGATTAAGCTCAGTGACTCACTCAGCAACAAAACGAAAGCTATTTGAGGACATCCCCATGGCTGACTGTCTTTAGAGCGTAAAATGGCATGTGCTCAGACAAACGCAAGCACCCTCCAGGAAACTGTAGGCTCTCGGAGGACAGGGAAACGGATGATTTCCCATTTCGTAAACTGTGGAGTTTGTAGTATTGACTGCTCTTTACTTATTGAAGAGAAATGTGGGCAAATATCACTTGCAGTCCTTGACTTGTTGAGTGTCTCTTCCATGCGAGGCACCATTCTTAGGTTTACAGATATAATACTCAATGCACAAAGCCTTACTGTTCATCGGTGTACTAATGAGAGAAGACAGACAATAAATAAACAAGTGCTTACTGCAATTAACTGGAAGCTCCCAGTATCTGCATGTTCCCTAATGCTCAGTGGTGTGAACGAGGCAAAGCCCGAGGCATAGGCTCCATCCCCAAAGAGAAGATGGCCAGCCTCCTGTGGCTTCATTCATGGTTTTTTTGGGCTGGGTTGGTAATTCATTGATGATCTGGAGGACCCTAATTGTTTTCCCTGGGGCTGTCTCTTTGTAACGTGGACATCATGGTTCTCCAACATTGAGATTGGGACCTTGAAGCCCTGTGATGTTCCACGGCTTCCAGAGAGCCATGTGGTAGCAGCCTGTCCCTAGGGATGAGTCAAGGGTTTGCTGAGTCTCGTCACTGTCATCTATGCCATTATAAGGGATGGTTGGGTACAAGTTGTCACACATCTCTCACCACGAGTTCGAATGAGTAAGACCTACAAGGTCAAGGGGCTGTTTAATTCTCCAGGCGTTTCTTCCTAGAAGAGACAGGCACTGTAGCTGAGGTAAGGGCGTTTAGAGTGGGAAACTCATATATTAGGAGAACGTGATAGCTTTCAAAAGTTGCGTGGCTGTTCATTTTCTCATGTTTTTATGTATTTTAGGGGGAATATAGAAGTTTTCCAGGTTCCTCACAATCAGAGGTAAGCTTCACATGCTGTAAACATACCCCATCCTTTCTCAATTTGTTGCTAAGGGAGGTTTTCAAGAATTTAACACATCCAATCCTTTTTCCCCCCAGATTATACAAGCCATACAGAACTTAACCCGCCTCCTCTATAGCCTTCAGGTAATGACTCTTCAGTAACCTTGACCTTGTGAATGTTTCTTTTAATGTACCCTGATGACCCAGACCTTAGAAATTAGAACATGGGAAAGGCCATAAGTGATCTTAGAAAAATGCCACCCCCTGAGGTGTAAATTTGCCAGACCAGTTGAGTTCACCTGGTTTTGCAATCAGGAGGGAACCCAGCACCGCCACATTTTACCCCCTTCTTCTCAGAAACTGTAAACCGGTTCCTGTCGCTCCAGAGAGAGAGCGATGAATCTGCTTGGGCCTAACACAATGAAATGCTTAGGTGAGTGCGGCCTGACTTCACATTTGCTGCTGAAAACTGAAATTCTCACCTGAACTTGCGCTGTTTCCACATGTGGCCTTCAGCCTTTGTGACGAGCAGTGAAATGATTTGCACGCTCCTTCGCGCTTTGGTTTGCTCATCACTCAGTATTGATTGGGTGTCCTTTCTGCACTGGGCCCCTGTGTGAAAGAATCAGCTCACAAAAGCGAAGGGGCCAAAAAGCCTCCTGCTAATCACTTGTTACCTTTGAAGGAAGGCATAAAAATCACCCTTGTGTTGTGGGTTAGAAGACTGTAGGGTCCATCCCTCAGGGGATGCTCCCTAAAGTGTACCCACAGTGCTTTGTGTCATGATTAGAAAATTTTAATGCTGTTAAGGCAATAGTTACAGTGTAGACATTTTTGAGAATAAAAATAAAGTGCCTTGTGGTTCTAAAGAGAGAATTGCTGTTGCCATGCTAATTAAAGAAACAAAACTAATAAGACATTAGTTACCATGTTGTGTGTATCCCTGCAGAATTTAGAGAGTTTCATGTTACTCACCGGCATCCCCCGTCTTTCTGTGGCAGCAATGACCCTACAGTGTGACTGTTAATGTGTGTGTAGTATTCGGGTCTATAGAATTTATTCAGTTCCAATTATTTATACTTGTGTTATTAATAGCACAAAATGTCACCCTCCTCGTATTCTAATATCTTTAACCATATTTGAATGTCTCCGTAGGCTAAGTCACTCTAGATACCTTTCTGGGATTTTATTAAACTGCCAAAATTAATCAATCATATCTTTTTTCTTTCTCTTTTTCCTTCCTTCCTCAATTTAAAAATGGAGCAAGATATCAGATTACTTTATTTGTGCAAACTTATTATGAAGACAAAACACATTCCCTCAATTTTTCATTAGTCTTTCATAGTTCATATTTTATACCAAAGGACTGTTACAGGAAAACTAGGTCTAAATTTGGAGTAGAAAACATGAAGCCCTGGCTGCATTTGATGTTTTCTTGCTTACATTTTGATGATAACAAATCTCTCTCTTGACCGCTGTTGGTCTCATGTCCATTCTTGTCTCAGTCCCAGTCCAGTCCCGTTTCAGTGATTAGAGCTTTGGATTACACCTGAGGATATGGCAACACTAGTTCCTCTTAGCACTTTCCTATATAATGTGCACATTTTATGAAGTTGTTAGATCACTTTGTCCAGTTTTCTACCGTCTCCCAAGGCCATTCGATTAAAATGGCATTGCATTCGTGAATTAAATGGAAGGAATTTGTGCTTCTGCATCGATCAGGTCCCTTGTGTAAGAACAGGGTCAGTTGCCTCTTATTTTGGGTTGTGCAGGAAGCTTTATAATTGTCTTCATACAGGTACTACTATATACATTTTAAAACATATGTTCATGCTTCTCCACTTATGGTTGTTGATACAAACGATACTTGTTTTATTATCAGCCAACTCATTTACTGTAGCTTCTGTTTTAATACAATTTCCATGGATTTACTGGAATGTTTCGGGCAGAAAATATGAAAAAAAATAGTACTATGACTATTCTTCAATAATTATATCAATTGCATTTTCTTGGCTTATTGCTTTCTTGCTTATTGATAGATACAGAGGTATCTCGACTTTTTGACACGGTGGCATAGCACTGTCACCTAAGAATGTATTGGGCTGCATTCATAGCTCTCTGGAGACATATGTGGCACCCAGGGCACAGGTTGGCTCTGCCTCCATCTGAAAATACGTTAACCAACAGTGGTAACAGTAAGCTTCTTGTCTTATTCATATTATGCGAGGATGCCTTTACTGTCTTAGGAATGGTAGGTATGACGTAGATCATCTAGGAGGTCCATTTATCAGGTGAAACAAATAGGCTTCCTTTTAGATGTCTGCTGGGCAGCTTTGGCCTGAGAACGTACATTAAATTCTCAAGGGCTGGAGACATTGGCCATCCTGACTTGTGCTGCCTGAATAAACTATGTAGGGTCCTTTTATTGTTGTTCTCTGAATACAGCCCTACGTGTATCTCTGGTTCAGAAGAATTCAGCAGCCTATTGACCTCAGTTCTGCAATATGTTAAGTCAGTGGTTCTCAACCTTTGGGTTGTGACCCCTTGGTGGGGCAGTTGGACAACCTGAGACCACTGGAAAACACAAATATTTACATTATGATTCATAACAGTAGCAAAATTAGAGTTATGAAGTAACAACGAAAAGAATTTTATGGTTGGGGGTCACCACAGCATGAGGAACTGTATTACAGGGTCGCAGCATTAGGAAGGTTGAGAACCACTGTGTTAAGTTGAATCCAAATGGGAAATATCAATGCTGCCAGTAGATCCCCTTCATCTAACTGAAGCTCTTGAGCTGGTCTTGGGCTATGGAGTGTGAAGCATTTCCGTTTTGTGGCATGGTTCTCTTCTTAGGAGCTGAACTCTACCCCATTTCCGAAACATGAAAATGACAGCTGGTCCCTATAGAAGAGCTGGAGAAGTACAGACAGGCTGAAAAAGGAAAGGACGCAGATGATTCTGCCCCAGTGAGCGGAATAAGAGTGAATTAAGAATTCCTAGACATAAATGTAACTTTAAGATTGTAAATCAATATCCAGTCTTCAAATATGTTTGTGAGAGGGAAGAGAATAGCCTATCCCAATCTCACACAGGCATGATAAATGCTTTATAGTCGCACTGAGATATCCTGATTGTAGTCCTGACACAAGAGCTAATGCCTATCAGTTTTGACATGCAAACTATTGGAGTTTGTTTGCTTTATACTACCAATACCCTCAGGGTCTATTGGTGTTGAGTGGTGGTAGCCTCTACAGCGTGCTTTCCGGCCAGCAGAATGCCAGTGCTTTGTCAATGCTAATTGTCCCTTATTTAAAGGCTACCATGGTTAGTACCCTGTCTCCATGATGACCGTCCTTCTTATAAGAGTAAAAGTAAAGTCATTTCACAAGAGTGACTATGAATTTTTTTCAAATTTTTGAATTTAAAAATGCAAATTTTATTGCAAAAGGCCCTAGTGAAGACATTTTTTTTGAGTCTTATTCCAAAGTAAGTATGAATTTAGAATACCTAAGTTCATTAAGTTTCAGAAGTAGAGGAAAGCGCTGATCTCACAAAAAAAACTGATGGTCAGAATTCCTTTTTCCCAGGGTGTATGTTACCTGGACAATTTAAAAATATCTTAGGAAGGAAAACTTTGAACTTATCCTTAGGATGGTAATGACGTCTCATTTGGAGTCAAGCTATACACACATACGCAGTGTGTTTCTTCACAATTGGTTCCTTCTCTACTTCTCTGCACTTTAAATGGGAACTTTTAAAATTAAAAGCTTCTGAGGGCATTCACAGTAGGTTTTCGTTGTTGTTGTTGTTGTTGTTTTGGTTTCAGTAGCATCTTTCCAAGTCCTGGTAATTATTTCCTGTGATGTTGCCAAGCTTTTCATAGGGAGATACTAGAGTTCAAAACAACTTTTTTTTTTAAATTTTTTTTTTTAATGTTTGGTCATGTCTACTGGGATTTAGAGGATCTATTTTCCTCTAACCATTGCAGCCTCCTGTTAACAATCTAGTAAACAATGACTTTAAGCTTGGATTTTTTTTTTTTGTATGACCTTCTTGATCTAATGCAGAAAGCTTGCAGGAGGGAAACCAGCTCTGCCCACTTCCATAGCTCCTAAAACACGGCATTAACTGTGATTCTCGGGCATTATGTTATAAAAAGGCCATTGGCCAAAAGTCTCCAAATAGTTGACTTTTATTTTTATGTCTTCATGAAAGCAATATATAAAGCTCAAATAATTTCTGGTTTGGGACTCAAATAAAGGATACTACTGTGTTTATATAGATTCTTAAATTCCCACAAATGATTGACGAGGGACCTCAGAAGGAGAAGGAGAATAGAAGAGGAATTCAGTCTTGTGAATTTACACACTAAATTTTTACCCAAAGGACTGACTTAAATACAACCCAACAACCAACAGCCAATCACTTCTCCAAAAGCAGGGATAAGAACAATCAACCCTCTGTAGCCGTGAGTTTTTCATCCTTGGATTTAACCCACCTTGGACCGAAAAGATGGAAAAATCAATTCCAGAAAATTCAGGAAAGCAGTGTGCTTTCAACCCTTTCCGTGTGGATGAAGTGACGTGTAGACGGCATATTAGATCTTACAAGCGATCCTGTGGCAACTTCAAGAGTTTGAGTGGCAGGATATGGGTGGGTCATGTCTCATTACTAAGCCCTTTCAAATAAGGACTTGAGCATCAACAGGTTGGGCATCCACTGGACTCATCAAACCAAACTCTCTTAGATACCAAATGCCAATGATACTGATTGTATGTATTATTTCTTTCCTGTATAATCCCCAAGTCATACCATTAGGAAATGTAGACAAACCTATTTGAAAGCTCAAAGTGTCTTTGGTACTAATTTGGAAAGGGGCAGGATATGACAGGAAAATAATCCAGCAAGTACTCTGTGTTTTAGATATATTTCCGACCAAGAGGTAAACAGCCCATGAGCTTTGCTAACTTTGTGTCTTATTGACAAAGTACCCCAAAGAACAAGCTAGAAGAGGCAGAGCTGACACTGGCTCCTCATTTCAGTGTGTGGTTGTTTGGCGCCACTGCTCTGGGGAAGGCAGGACGTCATGGTGGGGGCACCAGGTAGAGCAGAATTACTCACCTCATGAGATCAGGATACAAAAAAAGGAAAGGGCTGGGTCCCAGTATCCCCTTCCAGGACACACACACACACACACACACACACACACACACACACACACACACACACACACACACACACACACACACACAGCCGACTCCTACAAAGCCATCCATTAGACCTGTCTCCTAAAGGTTCTGCCTTTTCTCGCTAGTTCCACAGCTGACCACCAAGCCTTTACCCTTTGGGAGTCCTTCACCATCCCATGGGTAATTCAAGGCTATACTTACTCATGTGGCCTCTTCTGCTTCCCCCCACCCCGCCCCAGGCTGCCTTGACCATCCAGGACAGCCACATTGAGATCCACAAGCTGGTCCTACAGCAGCGGGAGGGCTTGGCCGCTAGCCCCTCCTTCCGAGGTGGCCCCTTGCAGGACCAGGAGAAAGCCCGCTACCTGGAGAAGCAGCGGGAGGAGCTGGCTAACATCCACAAACTTCAGCAGCAGTTCCAGCAGGAGCAGCGGCGCTGGCACCGCACCTGCGACCAGCAGCAGCGCGAGCAGGAAGCCCAAGAGAGCTGGCTGCAGGCGCGGGAAAGAGAGTGCCAGTCACAGGAGGAGCTGCTGCTGCGCCACCGCACTGAGCTGGACCACCAACTCCAGGAGTACCAGCAGAGCCTCGAGCGGCTGCGGGAGGGCCAGCGGATGGTGGAGAGGGAGAGACAGAGGATGCGCGTCCAGCAGGGTCTGCTGGGTCCCTGCAAGCACAGTCGCCAGAGGAGCCTCCCTGCTGTCTTCTCTCCAGGGAGCAAGGAGGTATGCCTTAGCCCGGCCTAGGCTGGGCTTACCCAAATATCTGTGGTGATATTGGTTCCCCAATATATTGTGCACGCTAATCAACTTATCTGGGGTCAGAGAACAGAACAGCCGCTAGATATAGAGGCCAGAAAATGGTGGCACACACCCCTTTAATCCTAGCATTCCAGAGGCAGAGATCTGTCTGGATCTCTGTGAGTTCAAAGCCACACTGGAAACAGCCAGGCATGGTGACACACGCCTTTAACCCCAGGAAGTGATGGCAGGAAGCAGAAAGATCTATAAGGTGTGAGGACCAGGAACTACAGACAGGTTAAGCTTTTAGGTTTTTGAGCAGCAGGTACAGCTGAGATCCATTTGGATGAGGACTCAGAGGTTTCCAGTCTGAGGAAACAGGATCAGCTGAGGAAGTGGCAAGGTGAGGTGGCTGTGGCTTGTTCTGCTTCTCTGATCTTCCAGCATTCACCCCAATATCTGGCTCCAGGTTTGTTTTTATTAATAAGACCTTTTAAGATTCATGTTATATTATCTGTGTTCCTGGTTCTTATAGAAGAGTTCACAAGAGTGTGTCTCAGTTTGGAGATGAAACAAAACAAAACAACAACAACAAAAAAAAAAACCCAATAGTGTTTAGAATCAATTCATGGGTATCTTGACTTAAAAGATGGAAATTCTAAGGTCCTGGGTCTTTATTGGGGCCTATGTGCTCTGAGACAACCTTGCCTAAGATAAGGGTGGCTTTGACCTGGAGGCACATCCCCTGTGAACATGCTAAGGACCCCCTTTAAATGAGCTGTTGTGATAGACTAAGAGTATTTGATCATATTATATGGCACATGTCGTCTTATAGATCATTGAGCTCTTCGTGTGTAAGCATTGAATTGAAAAAAATTCTGATGTAGAAAGCTTATTTGCTCTTTGTGAATTAGATATACTGAATTCAAAATCTGTTTCACCATAAAGTTATCATGAGCGACACTGATTAAGGACTGAATGGATAAAACCATTTGGAAGATTCCTGTTCTCTTTGCATCCTCTTTAACCTTGCTTAACAATTCCATTTGTCTGGGCAGATTTTCTAATACTTTGCATTGCATCTGTGTTTTTATTGATAGTGCATAGCGTTGTAAAAGTTAATAGGCTTATAAGAAAGAACTATGTTGCATCTGATTTCCCCTTCAAGTTTGCTAAATTACATTTATTGCAAATTCCTTGTGCATTGAAGGATGTGTTTTCAAGCTTTTTTATATCACAAAAGTGGAAACACTGCTTGCTTTGATTAAAATAAAATGGAGACTCTCCAACAGTGCAGAACTCTGCTGCTTTCTAAAGTAAGAAAAACTGTGCATGGCGACTTGGAGGTCCTCATTTCAGCTCGTTGAAAGGGGTTGGGAGGAGAGCAAATGGCAGATTTCTTCGTCATTTCATTTTATTAAAACCTTGATTGCTAGAACAAGAGTTTTCAGGCATGTGGGCTAAATAAATACTTTGGGAACTTGTTTAAGTTGCTAAAGAAATTATCGTATCTTTCTGTGCTTCTTTATACAGGTAATGGAACTTAATCGAGCTGAGAGTTTGTGCCATGAAAATTCATTTTTCATCAACGAAGCTTTAGTACACATGTCACTTAATACTTCCAATAATAAACCAAATCCATCGGGTGTCCCGTGGGACACTTACCCCCCAGGAGTATCTCATTTTGATTTGGTAAGGACTAGTGACAGTCACACAGAACTGAAGATAGATGTTTCTCAGCCTCCAGATGTCAGCCATGAACTCTGGACAGCTACGGGAGCCGGCCATCAGATACCTGCTCTCCAAGAAAACAACAAGGATTCTTGTAAAAATGGTAATTAATTCTTTACACATCCTCTGTACGATGTCAGTGAGAAATTGTTTCTGTGAGTGATTGGTTCCTCGGTAGAGTGAACCAAAGTGAGCTTAGGTTGGGAACGAAGGTGGCCACGAGTTGGAGTTTTCCTTGGAAGGTCTGGGAACTCCCTCCCCTCTTAAGTATCTGAGTAGATGATGCCACATGGTAGGGCTTAGAGTATGACACAGACATGACCAAGAGGGCTTTTAGGCCCATGGCTAAATGGTGTCTACTTAAAATTGGTACACCTTGATATTAATTCTCCACTGTAGACCCTGCCACATCTTGATGTGTGTCTCAGTTGACACTCTGAAATAAAAGGTACAGACAGGATTTGTGGTGGGACTTTATTGTCTATCAGGGCAATTTCCTGTAACATTAGTGAAATCTCCTGTTGTACTATTAAACACTCAGAATGAAACTGTTAACATCATTTGTCATTGTAAAAAAAGGTGTTGTCTCCCCGTAAGTACCTCATAAGAACACAGTTTGCTAACCCTATTAAAGCGTTTGCCAAATATAAAGGAAGGACAGCTAGGGTTTCCAACTCCATGTGAATCCAAATGATTGAAATCTCTGTCCGTTTTGAATTGTTTTCCGCGGGATGGTAGGTAGGGAATTAGAAGAACTTGAAACCTCCCTACTGAAAAACAGATGGTATGCAATCGCGTAAACAAATGGCTGGCCACATGGATATGAAATAAATCACCCACAGTACAAGGTTTCAGAAACATAAAACAATCAGGAGTTATAGCAATCTTTAGAACTGGACACAGATTTGTTTCCGGACTTAACATATATTCTTGGTTTGTCAGTTGGGAGGATCATTTTTCAGCAACAAGTTTTAAAGGCATTCGGTTCCTCCCAATTAGGGAGCAATCACTCTGACGCTGCCTGTGAGTTGATTTATGACCAATCCAGGGAACTTTGAATCTTAGTCCTGGCTGGTTCTTGACACTGCTTCCTCACCACTGTGCCGTTCTCTGTGAGAGAATGAAATCGTTTGTCCAAACAGTGCTTTAAATTAAAAAAATTTAAAAGTACAACGAACGGAATACTTTGGATTAAAAAGTGAAAGGTCAAACAAAACTTAGAAAATGGAAACCGCTCTCATGTCTGGCCTTGAAGTTCAGTTCCATGGAGTCCAGGCTATGGAATGCTGTTGCTGGGCACAGGCCGCCTGGCGGAGTTGGCTCAGCCACTTGCTGGGCACAGTGTTGTATGTGCTCCTGTCTGTGTGGTTCTGTGCTGGCTTTGGTATCATATTCAAAAACTCCATTTGAGTCAAAGCACATTCCGCTTTTGTTTAGAAGTATCACTCTTACTCGCCATGTATATCTGCCATCATTCTCTCTCACCTCGGTCTTAACATCTTAAGCTTTGAACCATTTGGCCGTATGTTTACGGGAGACAGAAAATGTACCAAGGAAATAAAATAGACACCAAGCCATTCTATCTGCATATAAAGTGCTAGCTAGAGTCACACTGAGAAAATCGACTTTTTGCTTAAGAAATCAATCATATGTCCAGTATGGACCACTCAGGACACTCAGGGAGGACCGTCGATTTCAGTCTGAATCTCTCAGGAACATCCTGGGGTATAGAAAGTCGGGGTCAGAACATGTGTGCTCACTGCTAGAGTCTTGCACAAGAGCCCTGTTCGTTGGTTTACTTTAGCATGAGAAGTCATTTCTGAAAGAGAAGGAAATCAAAGAATAGGAAGTAATAGGACAGTGGAATGAAAATGTTTCTTTCTTTCTTTTTTTTTTTTTTTTTTTGAGGGGTGGTCAGGGCTAGATAAAATTACTCAAACCATTCCAAGCTTTCATAGTTCTGGCTTGAATATTGCACATTAGCCCCTGGGGAGGCCTTTAGCTGGGCTTCACACTTGCTCTTGTGGACGGCGGGAGTGGAGGGGAATGGGCTGGCCGGAGCGAGCCACAGTGTACTGGGTGGTGTGGACGACGTGCAAGCCACAGGGCGCTCTGCTTCTGAGTCTGTGAGTGAGCACTGCAAAGGAGCCCTGAAGAGCACAGTTCTCCAGCTGTGTTTGCCTCTGGTGTCCTAGGCTGATATTTTTGTCAAATACGCCTTTAATGGTCGGGTAATGGTGGTGGCGCACGTCTTTAATCCCAGCACTCGGGAGGCAGAGGCAGGCAGATCTACATGACTTTGAGACCAGCCTGGTCTACAGAGTGAGTTCCAGAATAGCCAGGACTACACAGAGAAATCCTGTCTAGAAAAAGAAAACAAAAAACCAAAAATATGCCTTTAACCATGGCTGATGAAAGCTATACTGTTTTATTATAGCGGCCATTATTTCCAGAGGCATCTAAGAATGGTTTGCTCTCTTGGGTGACCCAGTGCTGTGTTTGGATCCAGCTCAGATGAGAAAAATAAGGATTTCTGAAACAGGAGAACTGGTAGGGGAAAAAATGTATGTGAATAAAATCCATGAATGTGTTTAGAAGTCGCCTGGACGGGAATTTCTGTTGTTTTCTTTTCTTTTTTATTTTTCAATCAACCTTACCAAGACACTCCAGGTTGACCTTGGTTTTTGTATCATCCTCCCCCACTATCCCCAGCAGTAACTGTGTGACCTGTCAGCTTGCAGGCCCTATAGAGAGGTTCTCCATGGAGAAAACCATGTGGCTCTCCCAGCCACCAACACGGTTCTGTGGTGACCTCCATAGTGGAGGGGAACTCAGCAAGGGCAAACAACTTGTCCAAGGTCACACGCTGGCAAGGGAAACCGGGAATCGAACACGATCGGACTGGCTCTGCAGCTCACATTCTCCTGAGAGCCACGCTGTACATTTAAGAGAACTTGGAGGAGATGTGGAATACATCTTTATGTAACGCCTGGCAGGATGCTCGCAATTAAGGGCCAGGTTTTTGTTTTTGTTTATCCACCCCCCACTCCCTTTTTAGTATTACCATTTGGAAACTATTTCTAAAGGTTTTGGATTTCTGTGGCCAAGTCTTTCTTGGGACCCAAACATCTTCAGATATCATAAACAGCCCGTAGCTTCAGTTACTTCCCAGGAGACACATTTTTCTCAAGGATATTTGGTTTTCTAATATCTCATAATAACTCCATTTTGTGTCTAAATATTTAAGGCACCACCACAAGGCAGTTTGCTTTCTAGTTTTGGAAGCTGTTTCATGAACAAAATTCTTGGATATTTTAATATTAAATCCAAATTGGCATTTGATTTTATGTATAGTAGAAGAGATGGCTGGTTTAAGGACTTTTTAGTCTTGCCCTCTTCTGAGGGGATTCCAGCCAAGACCACAAAAAGTCTGAATTTCTTTAAACAGTGAAGTCTCTGTGGGACAATTGCTGCATAATTGGCCCTGTGAAATGCTCAACTGCATTACTCTTAAAGTCCCCCCCTCCAAAAAAAGTCATTTTATTTTATTACTGTGATTTCTTTCCTCTCAGCTTTTAGAATTCTAGAACTATGTATTGAACGCGTCTAGTTAGTGTCTATTATTTGCTTTTTCATCAGTCAGTGAAGAAAACATTTTATGATATGGAAGTCTGATATCTGCTTAATCTTTCCTTTTATTTATATTTTTAAAAATACCTCAGTCCTCTACTTTCAGATTCTCTTTGATGACATTCAAGAAGTATTATTTTGTTATATGTAAAATAAAATGTAGCTTGGGTCAATTAAAATTATTATTATTGTGCATATGTGTATGGTGTGTGTGTGTGTGCGCGCACGTGCGTGTATGCACAGGTTTGTGGGTGCCATGCACACGTGTGAAGGTGAGGGAACAACTTTTGGGAGTCACTTCTCACCTTCCACCTTGTTGAGGCAGGCTCTTTCTTCTTGTTACTGCCATGCTGTGTACTGCAGGCTAGCTGGTCCATGAATTTCTGGACAGTTTTCCCCTCTCTGCCTCCCACCCTGCTTTTAAGAGTGCTGGATTTCCCATTTCACATTCAAACCACCACAACAAGTTTTGTTTTGTTTTAGTTTTGGTTTTTTGAGACAGGGTTTCTCTAATAACAATCCTGGCTGGTCCTGGAACTCGCTTTGTAGCCCAGGCTGGCCTCGAACTCACAGAGTATGCCTGCCTCTGCTTCCTGAGTGCTGGGATTAAAGGCATGAGCCACTAAGGCAGTGTTTTTTTTTTTTTTTTTTTTAACATGGGTTTCAAGGATCAAAGTCAAGTCATCAAGGCTGTATGTGAGCCTTTTTATTCACTGAGACACCTCACTGGCCCATATTTTTTATGATAATTTTATAAATATTGAACAAAAGTAACTTTTGTTATTTATAAGAGGTTTAAAGCCCAGGCTAACATCAAACTCCCTATATAGCCAAAGATGACCTTGAACTTCCCATCGTCCTGCCTCTACCTCCCAAGTGCTGGGCTTAGAGGCGTGTGCCACCACGTGTTTAGTTTATGGTGTGGAGGATTGAGCGCAGGACTTCATTCATGCTAGGCAGGCACTCTGCTGGCTGAACTGTAAGAGTAACTTCATTGTTTGGGTTCCAAAGGAATTTTTCTTTCATTACATATTAGAACTTGATGCCCAGCAAAACATTTTCAAACTTCGGGGTACTATATTCAGAATATCTAATCTCGGTCATGTGGTGTTATTTCTTTTTCTTTTGAACAAATATAGATAGGTGTGTCAGGCTTTTCAATGACAGACGTTTTAAGCATAACTGTTTGGAAATGAAAAACTTTGCTATAGTTCTCAGTAACAGTCTTCAAACAGTTGAGAATCTGGTAATTGCCAATGTTTAAAAACTATTCTAGAATTCAGAAATTGGCACCTTATTTGTATAGTCTGAATGAAAAGAGACTGTGCCAGAGACCTTCAGGCTATTTCCCATAAAACTGAAATTCGCCTTAGGCTCCCTCAACTCCAGTTGACAAAGGGGCATTTGAAGTCAGGGTTGTTTAAGTTTTCAAGGGCTGCCAAGCCAAGTACCTCAGACTTGGTGGCTTCAACAGCAGAAACTGACTCCCTCAGAGCTCTGGAGACTGGAGTCCAGCATCAGCGTGCCAGAGAGCTTGGCTTCTGTGGCCATCTCTCTTCCTCATTGGTCGTCTTCTCCATGTGTACTGACAGGATGTCCCCTGTGTGCCTGTCCAAGCTCTAACCAACTCTCCTTACAAAGACATCGGTTATGTAGTACATCAGACCACTTTTAACACACCTCTTTAATGGCCATATCTCCAAATACATCAAGGTACCAGGGGTTATGCATAAACTTTTAGAGAGTGTAATTAAGCCCTTACCAGGGAACGAAATGATGATTTTACTCCCTACCATAGTTTTAGATGTCATGGAAGCTTTGCTTTTGATTTTAACCTATTGAAGTTGAACTATAATTTACCTGCTTTTTTGGGTTTATTTTACTTGGTTAGGGCAGTGGAATGCACTTTGTTAAGAAAATGACATTAAATTCTGATAAATATCATCTATCTTTATAGACATAGGTCTTTGTGTTATCAAGCTGGTGTCAATACATAGGGCGCAGGGCAGCAAATCTTGACTCTGTGGGCTTATTTCCTGTCTGCTTAAATTAAGGTTGGAAATACTGAGTCTGTAAGTTCCTTTCCTACTCAGCCTACATTAGAAATTTAAGCTATGCTTGCCAGCCTAGACCTTCATTAAATGGCTTTAGGAATTGGAGCTTTCTCTGTGATTGGTGGATATTAGCCGTCTGGGGTGTGCATTGTTTAAATGAAACAGCAACGGAGGATTTAAAACATTCATTATGCCATCAAATTATTGTCCAGATAGATCTATAGGAGTCTGAAGAAGTCAAAATTCAGAAACCCGGCAGGCAGTTCTGAAACGTGTCGCTGTAGGCAATGCTGAGGAAGCCACGCTATTGCTTGTTTTTAGTAACCCACTTCATAACGGAAACGTAAAGAGCGGGTCTCAAAGGCTCTGTTTCATAGATGATTGACTCTAGCCTTTGCAGATTTTGTACCAGGAAAAGGAAACATGACATTTGCTGGTAGGGCCTGGTGAGCTGCAAACGCTTATGCCAACTTCCTGATTGCATATTCTCCGGGGGCAGGTTTGCTGCCAGAGCCAACTGGGCCTGGGCCATCCAGCCTTAACACATGGAGCCCAGTTCACAGCAGGAGAGCAGAACCAGTAGGTGGGTGGATTGGAGGCAGGAAGCCAGCCTGGGGCCTGCTGTTCACTCCTCTCGCATCCCCCAGGTTTCAGCTTGGGTTGGCCAAGCCGCTCAGGGGAGAGTTCGGTAAGTGGAGAGGTGAGGCTCGCTCTTGGGTCAGCCTTAGCTTTAAAAGGAAAGCAAAATGAAAACAAAAACACAGGCATGTGTATACATGTGTGGCCTCTGGGCCACATTCTGACATTTCTAGAATGGCCAAAGTGATTAGCAGTTGGATTTGGAAGGAAAGTTGTCCATAACCATTTATGTATTAAATATTCCCGAAAGATAAAGTGCACTTCCATTGATCACAGTGACTTGTAGGGCAGTGATCCAGCCCCAAATAAGGAAGCATTACACACCCCAGGTAATAGAATCTGGGCACTGTCTCCTCTCTCACCCCAACCACCAAGGTTCTGTTGTTAGAATGGGTTAAAATGTGGTGGGTTCAACTGAGAATTATTTTAACTTTGCCTAAGAAAAATACGGCCACCTGGTTAGGAGGTAGCAAGACTTTCTTAAAGAGTCAGGCAGTAAATACTCGAACCATGCCATTAATTTGAACCATTGGATCTTCATTGCAAATAACCAACCCAGCCTTTGTAGCTGGAGTGTAGCCGTAGATAGTATGTAAAGAATAGCTGTGTTCCACTATAAAGCCACTGACTAGACAGGTAGCTCCAGGGCTGGAGAGATGGCGCAGTGGTTGAGGGCATGTATTGCTCTTGGATAGGACCATAGTTCAGTTCCCAGCACTGTGTCTGGAAGTTCACAACCTCCTGGGACTCCAGCTCCAGGGCATCCATGCCCTCCTCTGGACTTTGTGGGTACCTGCACTCATGTTTGTACATACCTCCATGAACCACCCCCAACAGGGAGGTACACTTTACCTACTCCAGAGATCAATTTCCAAACTTCCCCCCACCTTCTGCTTGAGTTGAAGGATGAGGAAGATTAAACCCCGTTAGCTTTAGAATGTTTATCCAAATTAACTCACCTTTGGGTCAGCCAGTTCACCTGGATGAATTAACAATGTAATATTATGTGGCACTTTGTGCTATTCAAATTACATTTGAATTCATGATCTCATTTGCTATCTTGTGAGATCATGTTCACTCTCTCTGCTTCTCAAATAAGGCAGCTTTGTCTTTCATTTTCGGTGAAAAGATGAATTCATATATCTATAGTTAATGTATATGATAGAGTCCAAGGTTTATGGGTTAAAACTTGGAGAGACTCTCCACCCCTAAACTGCCATTTCTCTAATTCTGTATGGTGCTGACTGGACCATGACCTAACTGTGAGCCTACTAGAAGTAAGGTATTTGGATGGGATGTGTTGCCAGAAGGACAGTTATTATAACTGGCATTTCCACATGGTTCATACCCTTGTGTCAGAGTTTCTTGCTGCATGTGATCAGTACAGATTTCTCCACCGAGAAATGTGATTTGAATCAGGATTAGAAAGAAATCACTAGCCTGTATCTCTAACAGTTTCTTTGGGTGTTTTTGGGGTGATCAGCCTGACCTAGTGTGTCATTGCACCCCTGACCTAGAGCTTGTAGTTGGAAGACTTGAGTTCAAACGGTGACTCTAGTGCCTGCTGTTAGAGTTGGGATCCTTCTGCTGCATGATCTCAAAGTCTTACTTTCCCCGTGTATACAAAAGCATAGGAAGTGCTCTGAGATCTTAGCGTGTCTGGAGATCTAAAGCACCTTAGCACCGCTCCTACATTCTGGAAATGATCTGTTCGAATTGTGATTCAGAGGTAGCCTGCGAATAACATGAATCTGTCTCCCAACAGGCATTGGAAGACCAACAGCTTCACATATGATGAAGGAAATATTAAAAATTGGTTTTAAAAAAAAACCCTCAAGTTGTAAACATGTTAAAGAGACAACTGTCCATGTTAGTCTCATAAGAAGTACTTTAAAAATATTTTTTTTTCGAGACAGGGTTTCTCTGTGTAGCTTTGCGCCTTTCCTGGAGCTCACTTGGTAGCCCAGGCTGGCCTCGAACTCACAGAGATCTGCCTGCCTCTGCCTCCCAAGTGCTGGGATTAAAGGTGTGTGCCACCAACGCCCAGCCTTTAAAAATATCTTACTGATTATTTCAGAATTTCATGTAATGGGTTTTAGTCGTATTTACCCTCAACTCCTCACCCACATCCAACTTCATGTCCTAAGTAGTGTATCATCAGAATTGTCTTCCACAGGAAGCCCCCAAATAAAAGGGGGCTTAAAAATAAAGTAAAACAATTTGTTCCTTTTTGTTTGTCTAGAGTAGAAAAATGCCATTAACCAGCCACATTTCTAGACCCTAGTGTGAGCAGGGAAATGTAGGACACCCTGACAATTAGAATGAACATTCAGTTTTCAACAGAAGGCCACTCTACCTGTAGATTACCCAAGCCTCAATGGGCGCATCCCATGAATACATCCCCAGAACAAACTTCCAGTCAGATGTTAGTTTCCTGAATGGGAAAGAAAATGCCAGACACAGGATCTGAAGGAGATGGATATAAACCACATCTCACCTTTGGTTTCAAAATTCTGACGGTTGTCTCCTGGAGACTGACTCACTTGAGACAGCTGATCCCTGTTAGTCCTGGGAAAATGGACAAAAATCGAACTCCACATTCACCAGGAAGCAGCTCCTGTTCACACTTATAATTTGAATTGATTGCATGCGCAATGATTTTTGTAATAGCTGCATAAACTCCTTCATCAGTTTTTCCTTCACAGGCATCACAGCCCGTATCTAGTGGGTAATGGGCATCTGATAAATAGGAGATGAATTGAGGCCGAACTCACCACTCCTCCTCCTCAGCCTCTTCCTCCTCTTCCTCCTCCTCCCCCTCCCCCATCATCTTTCCTCCTCCCCCTTTCAAATAAGGCAACTACAATAAACTATATGTTCTTGAATTTATGGTTTCACTTTATTTTTTTAAATAACTGACTACACTACTGTGTATCAGTTTGGTGTGAGAATTGCCACACAATACTAGAGAACATATTCTTATATTAGTGAATTTTTTTTCACTTAGGACATCGTACGTGTAACTGCTACATGGCCTTATGTAGCAAATGGAAATAAGTTAAAATGTGTTTTCCGTAAAGTACTTGAAGTTAGCTGAGTCTCATGGACTCCATCCATTGCTGTCATTTGGGAAGGAGACACATAAACCACTCACCATGTAATTATTCCATCAGAGACAGTTTGTCAGCTTATCTGGTCACTGGGGCCTTTTTTAAAAATTTTTTACATAAAATATCTTGAACACCAATATATTAAGCATGGGTGGCTAGCTGAGCATCAGTGAAACACTTTTGTAAGCTCGTTTTCTTCAGCTAAATCCTATTTAACAGTCCAGTGTCTCTCCCCGGGCACAACAATTAGGGTTTGTTTGGCTAAGTACACTCCCAGAGTGTGAATTAACTTCCCTGGCACGACCTTCCACTTGTCAGCCTTAAAATATTGCCTGGAATATCCCGTATTTATTATAGCCGTCTGCAGCGAGTATGCTGTTGTCTTTAGAAGTATATCCCCTCGCTTTGCCAGACTGAAACACATTTCACGTTCGTACCCCTCCACTTTTTAGACACAGCTGGCTAAGGAGGGGAGAAATGATTCTGATCAGTCCCTGGGCCAGACAGTAAATCAGCCTGTGAAGATGTTAATTTGCCATAATAAATCACTAAGGAGTCTCCTTGGCTAATGGGTCAGATATCCATTCTTTTTTGTATATAATGTTATTAATTCAATTTAGTTTGATACGTTAATGTTCGGTTGGAAGATTTACCTAGAAAATTGTAGGCGCCCAACGTTTCACAGTAGGTGAGATAGAAGAGTGAGCCTTTCTTTGCACAATAACATAGTAAGGCTGTTCAAATTCTAAGTATTCTTTTTTCCTATTTTTTTTGGTGTGTGTGTACATGTGTATTCATGTGGTGTGCAAGCCTGTGTGTATACGGTGCACACGCATGTATGCATGCATGCTCACGTGCAGAGGCCAGAGGTTGGAGTCAGACGTCTTCTTCTGTTACTCTCCACTGTATTTGTAAATGTGTCTTCATGAGACCGAGGCTCACTATTTCAGCTCGATTGACTCACCAGTAAGCTCTGGGCCTTCTCCTGTTCCCCCCTAAGACCCGCAGCCCTGGGATTACAGTACGTACCACTACACCTGGCTTTTACGTGGGTCTTGGGGACTTAAATTCAGGTCCTCATACTTGAGTGACCAGCACCTTACCTACTCATCCATCTCCTTAGCCCCCCGAATAGAAATACCTTTTCTGCCCTAGCTCTCTGTCTACATTTCCTTCCTAAAACATAGCAAGCTGGAAGCGTGTGTTGAGTATAGACCCCGGGGGGGGGGGGGGGGTGTCATGCAATGGTGTCCCCGAGGCTCTGCTTCCCTGGTGACAGTGGCTCATTTTCTTTCCCTAACGTGGTGCTCTAAGGCTTTTGGAAGAAACACTTTACAAGCAAAGCCCTGGCAGAGTTTTAATTTTCTCTAATGACTTGCTTCCTCCCAGTGATCTTGGCACCCTGTGCAGCGATTTGCCATCAATTAATCACACAGAATGGTGTAGTGCTGCAGGGAGGGCATTGCCCTCTATGAGTCTCATAAATCTACCAGAAACAAACAACAGGAATTGCGTGCTTAAGGCTCTTCATGCAAAACCCTAAATGAGGAGGTGCTTTTATGCTGTTTTCTAATATGTCCTAGGAAGCTTGGATGCTTTCTGGTGGATTCTGAATTTTGAAGTTCCAGTGTCTCTGAGACGATTGGACTAAGTTCTTGCTATGGGAATCCACCTCTTGTGTACTGGTATTCATGTAGAGTGTAGGCAATCTTCTCTCTTCTGGATAACTGGAAGGAGAGCATATCTTTGTGTTTTTCTCTGAATTCAGGGCCATCTTGCTCAACTGCAAGAGACCGTATTTTAGGGTTTCTTATAGGAATGACTCAGAAGGGACGTTGCTTCCACCCTGGGAATCCATGACATTTGCAGATGGCAGGATGTGGGGTAGTGTGATGCTAGAAGTCATGGAGCTTTCACAATCCGTCGCTTTGCCAGGCGCTTCTGGGATCTGTGTTCGGAATCTTAAGCCTGTCTCCTTGTCACTTCAGATGAATGCTTATAGTTAGCTGCTTAGCGCTGATGGATTTCTCCTCCTAATTTTAGCATAGTAAATATGAATCTATTTAATATTAAAATTTCATGAGCCTAAACCCTAAGGCGTACATACACCATGTCTTTATAAAGGTTCTTCTGGTTCTGTCTCGAGAATATTCTTGCAACAAGAATATATGCATGCCTGGCATCTATTCCATCTGATTAGAACTGAACCCCCTTTATAGAAGCTAAAGGTTTTCAAAGCTGGTTCACTTCCAATGAGTGGATTGCAGGTCTGCCTTGGAATGGATTTATTCTTACCAAAAAAAGTGTGATAGCTTGTCCAGGTTGGCAGGATCATTACAAATGGAGCCCATCCTCTATTTTTGGTGTCTTGATGCTTCTGTTCAACTGGAATCCTAAAATACATACAGTTTTCCTTTTACATATGCAAAATACCTGTCATCAACTTGTAGACCAGAGGGGAGGGAAAAAGTATGGTGATCGTTTTATCCAAAATGTGATGGTCCGTTAGTAAGCATGTAGTACCGGAGTCACATTTTGCATAGGCTCCAGTGTGAGAAAGCGGACTTGCCTACGGATGTCCCCTGAGGTCTGTGGCCTGGAACCATGGCCACCATGAGAGTGCGGTCATCCTACAAAGGGTTGTTTAGACATTTTTGTAGGGTATGCCACTTGCTACCTACACGATTATGTTTGTGTATTTGGTTTTAAAGATTTATTTTATTATTTACTTATGTGTATAGATAAATGTGGGGGGGTTGTTTTATATCGACCTGACATGTTCTAGAGTCACTGGGAAGAGGGAACTCATAAGTGAGAAAATGCTTCCAAAAGACTGGTCTGTGAGCAAGCCTGGAGTGTACTTTTCTTGATTACTGATTAAAGTGGGAGGGCCCAGCCTATGGTGGGTGGGGCCATCGCTGGGTTGGTGGCCCTGGGTGCTATAAGAAAGCAGGTTAAGCAAGCCATGAGGAGCAAGGCATTCGGCAGCACCCCTCCATGGCCTCTGTGTCAGCTCTGCGTGTGGTTTCTGTCCTGATTTCCTTTGATGGTGAACTGTGATGTGGACGTGTAAGCAAAATAAACCCTGCCCTCCCCAAGTTGCTTATGGTCATAGTGTTTCATCACAGCAATAGTAACCCTAAGACTGTGTGTGTGTGTGTGTGTGTGTGTGTGTGTGTGTGTGTGTGTGTGTTATGATTGCAGTGCCCACAGAGCCACCTAGTGTGGCTGCTAGGAACTAAACTCCAGTTCTCTGAAAGAGCAGCGAACAATGTTAATTGTTGACCCATCTCTACAGCCTGTTTTTAAACATACCTGATGCTCAGTCTGAGGTAAACTCAGATTTAATTTCTGTCAGCTCCTCTGTTCTGAGCTAGCTTTGAGTCGGTTACTTTAATGGACAAGGAGGAAAAGCCCAAAATGTCTGTTGTCTGAGCTGGGACAAACACTGCTGGGAAAATGCATATTCAAAGTCGTCACTTTGGGTGGACAAGATGGCTCGGTGGTTAAAAGCACTTGTTTTGCAAGCCTGGTATCTGAGCTTGATCCAGGGATCACACATGAAGGTGGGAAGAGAGGGAAAACTCTACAAATGTCCTCAGACCTCCAAGCATGTGCGGTGGTATGTATCTTTCCCCTTGATATCAGGTGTGCGCACATATCCAATAATAATAACAACAACAATTAAATAGCAAGTTTTAAGTAGAAGTTATTGCACTGTGGTGGTTTCTATGATTCTTGGTAAAATATAGAAGGATTATCTATTTCAAATGTTCCTGCCAGTAAATTAAAATATTTCCTCTTCATATGTGTCAGATGGCAGATGTAGACATTTGGATAAGGAGATACAATAGATGGATCTGCCAGGTTCAGTCTCTCCCTACAGCTTAAAAGACCCAGTAACCATCTCATTACCCTCTTGATAGGATGGGATCATTACCCTACTGATAGGGTGTGGCCACGGCGAGATTCTTGTTTTCAGAAATCAAGGTGTGCTTGCCGTAAAATTCCTATCCTGTTAGACAGACAGACTGCTTCTGGGATGGTTATTTTCAGTTTTTTTTTAGTGAGATCGTTGGTTAACCTGGTGATGGATATGGTTCAGGAAAATTTCATAAGTGTCTTCTTACAGAGGCTTTGATTAAATGGCTTCATCAACACTAGCCTGGAAAAAAGCAGTAGTTGAAATTTAACTAAGCATCTGTGCGTTTGGGGCTAGAATGTTGAAGAACGTTAATCAGACTTGCCATGTTCCTGGGAGGGGAGCAAGGGTGTGATTTTTCTCTGCCATCCAGAGATGAGCAAGGGGTGGAGGGTGCTGCCCCATGTCTGTGGTCAGGTTTGAGCAGGCATCAGCCGACGCCCCTTTTCAGTGTAGTGAAATGTGGGTGCATTTCTTGCTGCCTCCCCGGTTTGCAAGGGCGAGCCAGTGAACGTGTAGGGGAGACCGCACTTGACTTGTATTGGGCAGTGGAGGTGGCAGATTGTCACAGTGATTACGTCACAGGCCCTGGGACTCATGCCTGGGTTCAGGTTCCAACTCAGTCACTTATCTCTGAAATTTTAAACGAGTGTTTGAAATTATTTGGTGTGTCTCAGATTTCTCACGCTCCTGATACCATCTTCTCTGTGGGTGGTATGAGGAGTCCATAAGGCAATGCATGAAAAAGTCTTCGGATTTAGTAGCATTTAATAAACGTCTCTGGTGCTGTTACTTCTTGTGGTGAGAGTGGTCTGAGTTCTGAGGAGGCCCACCTGACCACTGGAGCCACTGGCCGGCTCCCACAATGCTCTCTGGTGATGGGAAATGCCACTTGTGTCTCATTGGGGTGAAGCCATTACACCTTTAATAATGTTCCACAACCTGACTGGCTGGCTGTTATTAGGTATTATGTGAATTTTTTTTTTTTAAGTTCCCATGACAATATTGGGAAACGTTGAGGGGATGACAGGAAGGTTTTGTATGCTTCTGCTGTGTTCACACACTCCGTGACAACTCCAAAGTGCCACTTCCCAAGTCCATAACCACTGCACCTTCCTTTTTTTTTTTTTTTTTTTTTTTGAGACATCCTTTGGAAAATACTGATGTCACTGGATGTTGAAATCAACTCCCTGCATGTGGCACACCCTTCAGACACAGCCCCCCCCCTTCCCTTCCCTTGGGAACAGTTGGAATCCAAATGACACATCTCAGCATCATTCGCCACGGGGGTTGTGTTTTGAAACCTAAACCAAGCCTAGTGAGCTTCGGATGGCGCGTTATTTACGACACCCCATGCCAGGCCATTCTGGGGACGCGTCAGGGGTTGGTGTCCTATCCTCTTAGGGTTTGTCTGGGTCAGCCTTATGGACTTCTTCAAGCCCTTGTGTGTGGATGTTGGTCACATCTGAGAAAGCACCGGAAGCTATGTTTGCCCTAAAGGCAGAATCCGGCCTCTCGTCACCCAGGCTCACAAACTTTCAACCTTCCTTACCCAATGGTCCAGTCATGGTATTTTGGTTCGTTTCTGATGTACCTGTGAGTCATCCATTCCCTCTGCCATGAGGTCCCCTCTGCCTTATACTTCAACCTCGTCACCCCTCCTCCTCTTCCAGAAATACCCGGGGCCATTTTCTCCCATGGGTCTCTCCAGATGCCCTCAGCTGGGGTCAGGAGCCTCTCTCGTGTGGCTCTGTGGAAATAAGCAGAAACTTCGATTCACTTCCACAGAGTTCCCTTGTGTTCCTTCTAGACACTGCGGTGCTTTAGACAGCATATCAGCATGTCAAGGTATAATTTACATTTAGTAAAATTCTTAGCCATCCAATTGACTGTTCAAACAGTATTATAGAAAGACAGTCAAGGTACAAAACATTTCTATCAACCCACTTAGGCTCTTTTTCCATCAGGCCTCAGCCCAGCGGTGACTACAGCTTTGCTTCCTGCCACCACAGGCTGATTTTGCTTTTCTAGAATGTAATGGGATCAGTCAGCCTGTCCCTCTCTGTGTCTGGCTTGTTTTCACCCTTTGTGTTATTTTTGAGATGTATTCATGTTGCCCCATGGGACTGGGACAGGTTCCTTTGTTTTACAGACGAAGCTGTTGATGGTTACATCTGGCCTGCCTCTGGTTTTTAGGTACTTTGTGAATTGTTTTTACATCTCTCAAATGAATGCCTAGGGGTAGAATTACTACTGGGGTAGGTACCTGCTTAACTTAAAGCCGTGGAGTGCTTTTGAAGGTACCCATCACTGTTAAGTTTTCAGGGTACTGAGAGCAGCTCGGTTCGCCTCAGTTCCTAGTGCCCAGTCCAGGAGAAGGCACCGAGTAGGGACTCAGAGTTTATAGAGAGGTAAGTGAATGGGATGCTCAAGTCAGTCTTCATTCTAAATTACCCTCTGACCCAAAACAAAGACTTTGTCCATTGAGTGGGGCCCGGATTTCTCTGACTAATGCAGGTTCACTAGGTCAGGCAAAGACTGGGAAAACAGTGCTCCTTCCTCACCCTGCTCTGGAGTGAGCCTCTTGTGTCAGGGTGGGTGTGGGAAGGGAAGCCAGGGACACGGGGTAAAGTGGGACCATAAAGGGGACCTGATCACCAGAAGCCACTAAGCTCTACAAAGCCTGCCTTCCCTCACGACATCTAGCATTTCCTCCCCTGTGATGGCTAAAGCCACTTTACCAGAATGACCTTCCATGTGGCTCTTGACATCTTGGTGAACTTTTGAGGTTCAGTTCAGATGTCTTCTCTTCCCCCCAAACCCATCTTTGCCACCACACCTGGAAATATTCCTTTGTAGAAAGTGTTGGATGCTGTGCAGCAGACAGTAGTATTCACTAACCAGCAGCAGGATGCCCCCATCTATTGAATGGAGTTGGACTTTCTTTGGACCGCCAGCTCCCGAATAATGGCATGGAGCCTTTTTATTAATGATGAAAGCTTGACCTTAGCTTAGGCATGTTCCCAACTAGTTCTTAAAACTTAAATAAACCCATTTATATTCATCTACATTCTGCCACGTGGCTCTTTACCTCTCTTCCATACTGTACGTTAAACTTCCTCCACATCTGCCTGGCGAATTCCTTCGCCTCTCAGATTCTTTCCCTGAGTTCCTCTCTCTCCCTGGAAGTCCCGCCTATCCTCTCCTGCCTAGCTATTGGCCACTCGGCTCTTTATTAAACCAATCAGAAGGTGCTTTAGGCAGCCAAGGAAGAACAGAGACACATCTTCACACTGTGTGATCATATATCCCTCAACCATTCAACTTACCTGTATTTCTGTCTTGCTATTCTACAAGGTGGCAGGCCACTGTCAGCAGCTGGGACAACAGCCATTGAGGGGGGACCTGAGGCTACTGAGCAACACCCTCACTTTCAGGGCTTTTCCTAGGAAGGAGTTAAATTATACGGCCAGACGCGTGTTGTTTCTCGAGAAGAGTGGTTTTTAAAAAGAAACATCTGTGTCAGAAGAGGAGGTTACAATACAACCTTGAATCTGTGGCACCTGGATAAGCAAAGGATGGCAGCTGGCTTTCAGCTCTGGTCATGGGTCACGGGTCAGGAAATACAAACATAACAGCAGATAGCTCTGTGTTTTCATTTGTGCTTGTTTACAAGATCGTCTTCAGTCAGTTCTGTTTTAGAGCGATTGTTCCAAAGAGATAGTCATATATTCCCTCTCTCTCTCTGTCTCCTCCCTCTCTCTCTCCTCTCCACCCCTCCCCTTTCCCTTCCCTTCCCCTCCCCTCTCCTGCCTTCATCTCATCTCGTCTCATCTCCTGTCCCCTCCCCTCTTCTCTCTGTCTCTTCTCACTATGTGAACAGTCTATTCTTTAACTTATGGTGGTTCTGCTTCTGTCCCCCAAGTGTTAGGATTACAGGTGTGTCCCACAACAATGGCTGGCTTGTTTTTGATTACTGATTCAATAGTTTAAAAAAATCTTAATTTCCCCTCTTTCCTATGAACTTCCTATTTTTGCAATTATGCAAATTCCTGAAGTATTTTAATTTTAATGTTTGAAAATGTAGTGATCTTCACTATGATAACAGGTTTAGAGAGAGCCAAGGTGTGAGTTCTTGGTCAAACCATGCACATTTTTTGTACATTACATTGTGCATTTTAAATTATAATCTTTTGGAGTGACAGAAACTCAAGGCTGTACTTAGAAATGATATTTCAGGATTTGGCTTCTTAGCAAACGTCATTTCAAACAAATGAGAATCACTAAGTTAATGTTTCTCATTAAAAACTAGAAAACAAAACAAAACTATGTTGCACCAAAAAAAAATGCCAATTTTTCAAAAAAGAATGGGCCTGCAAATTCTTCAACATTCATCATTTTGTAGTTAATCAAGAGGGAGAAAAAAAACCACCAAACAAAACAAACCAACCCTCATTCATAGGCATTGAAAACAAAGAACTGTATTCCACTTTTAAAAATGGGGTAATAGCATAATTACGAAGAACAGGTAGAACTAATTAGCTTGGGTGTGTTTGATTAAATGGCTTGCCTCCTTGGGATGAAAGCAAAACCCCGAGTCTGGTATGCTGGAGACACCGCCGCAGCTCATTCCCCTCTATTGAACCGGTAAGCGGTAAGTGCAGCATTAATATTCCTGGGTCGATTTCCTGCCTTATTCAGCTGCTGGGGAAATGATGCTTCTTCTCTCAGCAAAACGAGAGGCATAACTCTTTCAGCATGGGTAGCGTCAGGCTGCTGGCAGCTTCCAGAAAGCCTGCTCTGTTGTGGTGGTGCTTAGAAACTCACGGTCCCTGGAGCCATGGAAAGATCCAGTGACGTGATGGTACTGCCTGTAGCTAGCCATGTGTTACTTTTCTGGCATTTCTTGAGTTATCCTTCCCTCTTCCCAGGCACTCCAGGATTCAGTTGTTTTGTTTTATCTTAAAATGAACACACTCCTTGTCTACCTGGATATGTCATGGACAGTTTCAAACAAACACAGAATTAACAGAGGAGTGTAATAAGTACTCGGATACCATTACTCACCTTCACAAACCTATGGCTAATCACATTTCATCCACCTCCCTAAACTCTGTATTTAAAATAAATTGTAAATTTTCCATAAGTGCATATTAAGCCCTGAACGATTCAACAAATATTTCTACTAAATAAGGCCCTGTTTTAAATGATGAGTATTTGCACATAAGATTGTTGCAGATAAAATGTAACACAGAATTATCTTCAATTTATAATGAATGCTTTAAGAATGGATTAATAAGTTTAGCATAGATAGTGTCTTTCAAACACATTTTAATACTTCAGAGTAACTTCTGAAAGTCAAATATAAATACCAGTTTACAAAATTTAATCTCAATAATAGTACTGCTTCCTATAGTTTGAACAATAAAAAATGGCATCATGTGACTTTATATTTTCAGGTATTCAGGTACATAATCTTTCCCTAAACAAATATTTGAAGTAAATGTTTTTAAAATCATCACCTCACCTATGGGGAAAAAATGACAGGAATTCCATCTCAACATTTGGCAGCTGTATGTTTAAATTTCCAGGGGTTTCATAAATATCATTGGCGCATTTCCCGTTATTAAAAATAAGCTGTCAAAATAAGCCTCACCTTGAAACAGCGGCTCTTTACTGTGTGGTTTGATGGATTCATTAATAAAGGAGGTTTAATCATAGACATTGCAAATGCAGAGGAAGTGACTGGTCACACAATGAGCAGCTAACACCTCTTGGCCACATGGGCTTCGGATGGCTGTCTCTTTTCTGGAATGGCGACTTACTGCTAAGGCTGGGTGCCCGGCTGTCACTTTCAGTGTCTTCTTCAGAGCTAACCAATACCCTAACTTTGGTGGATATCATTTCTATGAGATGTTTTTACATCTTTTCCTTAGACGTGGATCTGCGTCCATATCCCATACATCAAGCATGTATTTTGTTTTTATGTTTGTAAGTAAACGTTGAAGTATTGTTGCCCATAGTTAGGATTCTTTACACTGCGTAGGTCCTGCTTGTGTGACCATTTATGTCCAGGTTTGCTTTTTCTCTTCAATGTGTGCCTTTATACATGAGTGTGATACATGCTCTTCCCACTGATGAACAAGGCCAGTGCCTTCATTTCCTTATTAACAAGGAAGTAACATGTTTCATTACGTAATGAAAAAGTAACAGCTTTTTCATTATGACCAGTAGACATTAGTCTGACTCCTTGTGCACGTGAATGAGAGTCTATTTAGAGTATGATGCACATGAGTGGGAGGGGGTCCTCAGCTTTTGCTGGACTGTTTGCTTTCTCCAGTTGATGTGCATCATTGATGACCATTGCCATCCCATGTCTGGGACTCGTAGTGCTTCTGGTCCTCCGCAGGACTTAGCATCATTAGGATGCTGTGGTTCTGCTGGCATAATACGTATAACAATGGCGACTCGTTCCTTCCACCCATCCTGTCTGGTCACAAGTGAGAGACAGTACCATTGTATGGTCAGTAGCTTTTCCGGCTCCACCTTCTGTGAATTCTTTTGTTCATGGTAGTGTTGCTTTTTGTTTGTTTGTTTTGTTTCTTGTTTTCTTTTTTCTCATTCTCTATCTCTGTCCTTCCTTCTTTCTTTTCTCTAAGACAGGATTTCTCTGTGAAGTTTTGGTGGCTGTCCTGATCTCGCTCTGTAGACCAGGCTGGCCTCGAACTCACAGAGATCCACCTCTGCCTCCTGAGTGCTGGGACTAAAGTTGTGTTATCACCACTGCCTGGTGGTGTTGTTGCTTTTTAATTCCTAGGTTCTAAAATTTCCAAAGATCTACTCTTGGAGTTTTTTTAAATTGGCTCACTCTATTTTTGTGCTCAGAGAATCGGTTTTCAAAGAAAATCTTTTTATAGTTATATGTGGACACTTTAAAGATCAGAAAGAGACCTTTCTCTTCTTCCCTTCCTCCTTCCCTTCTTCCTTTTCTGTCTCTCTGTCTGTCTGTCTGTCTGTCTGTCTGAAATTCTGCTAGTTGGCTCCTTTGTCCTTCCGGCCCAGTATGGCCTTGTGCTCTGTCTAGCCCCATGCTTGGCCTTTCATAACTTGTGCTCCTGTGTGGAGACCTGGGGACTCAGGCCCCAGCTTCCTTCTCTCTGATATAGGAGCATGCACAGGCTTGTGTGTATGTGCACATGTGTGTGTACATGTGAGAGTGGGTGTGGGTGTTGCAAGTGTGTGTGCATGTGAGTATGAGCATGTGTGTATATGTGTGTGCATGTGTATGTGATTGTGTGAGCATGTGAGTGTGTGCATGTATGTGTGAATGTGTGTGTGCATGTGAGTGTGTGTGCATATGTGAGTGCATGTGGGCTGGTGTGGGGGGTACTGTTTGAAGGGGGGATGTATTTCCTAAGAAAAGATGTAATGAAAATAAATTTTCTGAGACATTGAAATATTTTATTTCATTTATTTTTACCAGTGTGACATTTAGTTTTTTACAGTTTACCTAGGATCACAACTCCTTGAATTTTGAAAGATTTGTTTTTCTGCTTTCTCTGATTCCTGCTGAGAAGTGTGACCTGTCTGGGTCCTGATTCTTCCTTTGTGACCTGCTTCACTCTGGAGGCTGTTAGAACCATCTTCTGTCCTCGCTCATCTAAAGTTTATGATGCCTGTCTGTAAGATCATCTGCTGAAATAATTTTTATGAGTTATTCATTGCACCCTTTTCACCCAGAGACATATTTCCTTCTGTTCTGGGAAATAGTCTTTTTCTTTTCATCTTCTTTTTTAAAAATACTGTTTCTCTTTATTTACATCATGGAAATGCTTCTCAGTGGAAGTTGGATTTCTCCAATTCTCTTTTTTATTTTTTTGCTCCCTTTTCTATTTTTTCATATATCTTTATATTTAACTCTCCTATTATTCCAATGACTTTTAAAAACATTTTTTGCATGTGTGTATATGGTGTGTGCATGTGTGCATGTGTGCACGCAAGCCCACATGCATGCCATAGCATGTGTGAGGAGGCCAGAGGACGACTTCCGGGGTTGAGCACCACTGTTTACCTTGTTTAACACAGAATCTCTCTTGTTTTCACTGCTGTGCACACCAGGTTACCTGGCCGGAGAGCTTTCAGGGTTTGCCTGTCTTTGCCTCCCATATGTCCCTAAGAACACTAGGATTGTGCACATGTACACGTCTGTGTCTGGCTTTCACATGGGTTCTCATGATCTGAACTTAGGCTGGAAGGTTTGCGCCCATTAATGTTTTTCAATTCAGTTATTATTATTTTAATTTCTGAGAAATATTCCTCAATGTTTATACTGTTACTGTTTAATAGAATCTAGCATTATACTTGGAAAGCCTAATCAGTGTTCCTTCCGAGGATGGTAATCACGGTTTTTGGATGTTTTCTTCAGCCTTCTGTGTTAGATTGGTCTCTGGGTTTACCTTAGTGGAAGTTCACATGAGAACTGCCATTTTGGATTGTGACAATTGAACTGATTGAGAAACATGTGCAAAGAATGTAGAACTCTGTCTGGCATGGATAGGAACTCAGTATTTTATGTTGATTTTGTTATTCAGTGGTTTTCCACAAGCCTGCTATTTACATTCATATATCACCTTGAAATCCCTTAAAAAAATAAACAGAAAGTCGAACCTCCTCCTTCATTTTATAATGAAAAATATAAAAGGTTAGTTTTGTAAGAAACCTGAGAAGATTTTCAGTTTAAGAACATTTTGTCCCTGCATCTGTTTTGAGAAGCAGCCCAAATGTTGTGGTAGGAAAACAGAGATCCTACTGAAGTTTGATGTATGTCATTATAAGTTAATTGTTCTTCAAAGTAACAATTCTCTCCTTTTCTTGTTTTCTGACATTTTTCCCCCATGGATAGAAGAGCTTGATAGTCTAGGATTGCTAATAATTTACAGCCTATTTTATGTGTGTGACAACCTGTAATTTGAGTAGATAAATGGGTGTGTGCTCTGTTAGTGAACATTATCCCATGTGTTGTTGTGGGGGGCAAGTTGAGGGTTGCTGTGACTCAGATACCTAAGTTCCACTCACCTATGAGTGGATGGAGGTTCTGGCTAGGCATCACGATGCTCATCTGAGATCAAATCATATTAGTGACTTAATGGGAGAAGGCCTTCAGAGTAATTCTACCTTTCTTGTGCACATTGACAAGGGTCTGCCACTGGGCCAGATCCCCACCTGCGGCTCTGCCCTCCCTTTCCTTACACTGTGATTCTGCTAAGATGACCAGACTAACCGTTTTGGTTTTTTTTTTTTTTTAGGTTGTTTTTCCTAGTTTATACTCTCTAATTTGCTTTTAGATGATCAACTCTTTGCTCTGAGAGCCCCTGACATCAATACCATGGACTCTTGGACCTGTCTTCAAAACCATGCTCTTTCCTATATAGGATCAGTAACTTCCGGGTTGCAAATGCAGCTTTATTTTTGTGTCTGTTTTTATATCTCTGTCCCTAGTTCAACACAAACACACACACACAAGTGCTACTGACTAATAGTCATTACCTCTCCATTTTTAAGGACGCATACAAGGTAATGAGCTTCATTATGACATTTTCATATCTATGTCATCATGCTTGGCTCCTAATCTTCCCTCTTCCCCATTCTCCAGACCCCCACCCTGCATCTTATTAATCTTCTTCTCCCCAATAAAATCATAAGAATTCCAAATTCATGTTTTTCTGGTGAGTCTAATCAAGGTAGATAGAATTTTTGAACCAGGTACTCAACAATACATTCACCCATCTGACAATATATTGACATGTTCTTCATATAACTAGAGATTTACTTTGATATTGTCAGACTAGATGAACTACTTTTATTTCCTGTGTCTTAAGTGTGTTAGTTTCAAATGAAATCAACTCAGAAAGAGCAAAGATTGGAAATCCAGACTCCAAAAGAACCTTACCAATTCATTGCTAAGAATGAACAGACCCAGGATATCAAATCAGATGCTTTCTGAATTAGAGTTCACCTAAGAGATGTTATTGGATTTCTAGGCAAGAACAAAGACCATTTTGGAATCAGCATCAGTTTTTATAGGGAAATATAAATGCAAATTAACCTTATTCATTTTATGGGTGATTTTTTGTATAGCTTTCTAAAGTACATGGAAACCCATACATAACCTTGCCAATGACTTGTCACCCTGCTATACTAAAAGTGATGGAAGTATGCTTGTATCCAGGCGAGGCTCCCAATTCACCACCACAGTGTCCCTTTTATATCAGACATATAGAAGCTACATTGTTGGAACAACAGAGAATCTTTTATAATATTATGATCCAAACATATGAAAGGCTATTGACTTTTTAAAGTAGTCATGGCAATTTTCAAACATATACAAAAGCCATTTGACGAATTCCATCTACCCACAGCCAATTTTAACTGTTTCCAACCCACTGCCACTCTTGGGTCTAGTCCCTTTTCTCTCTCACATTGAGTTAGCTTAAGCATATCCAGGACAGCCTATCATTGCATTGGAAAAATATTTCATTATCGTTTTCTGAAAGAACTCTGTTTTTCATCTTTATAATGTCATTATTGCACCTAAAACAATATTAACAATTGTTACCTAAAATCAAGCTGTCAATAAGTGATTGACTATGATTGTCTTATACATGCCCTTGATGACTGTTTTGTAAAAGTAGAGTCCAAATAATTTCATATATAGCCTGCAGTTGGCACATTCCTTAAGACTATTTTACTGTAAAGTTCTCTTGCCTGTCTTTTAATGCACATTTTAAACATTCAATTTCTTTGTTGAAAAAGCCAGGTTGAATTTTTCTGGGAAAAAAAACCTTCCCCATTCCTGATCTTGCTGATTATATCCCCACAGTGCCATTTTATGAATTCTGCAGCTGTAGTTCCTATAGCCGGGCATAGGCTTTTGACAGAACGCAGGCTTCTCTCTGACATGAGAGCAGCTCCATAGATGGGGTGGTGCATTTCCTTCGCATCCCATCATGGGACGCAGAGGGTCTGCTTCTGAGTTCTTGATTCAGATGGAGACTGAGCCCTGGTCCAGCTGCCAGCATCATCTCGCTAGCTGTTCTGGAGTTCCCCGCTAGCTTTTCTCTTCACAGTTTTAGCAGCTGCTAATGAGCTTGGCCTTGCTTCACCATGGCTCTGGGCTTCTGGATTTTAGAAGACTTTACCTACTTCCACCCTTCCATCCTAGATTTGTTCTGGCATCCTGCTCGTTTGTTTTCTTGTATTGTCTATCATAAATTTGTAATTCTCTATTGCCCCTGGCCTGCATTTATTTCATGGAAGAAAATACTGTTGGGGACACTGTGAGAAGAGGCTGCCTGAGTTGGGAAATGCCTGGTACTAGTGTTCCTCTGAGGCATTTGTGTGTGACACATGGCAGGTGTGAGCCCATTCCAGTCCTAAGAACCCTGTCAGTTCATGTGCTTGAGGTAACCTGGGGTTTCATCAACCGCCGGTTTCTTTTTATCATGAATACCTAAAGGTGTTTTATCTAGAGATACATACTTTGAGATGCTTCCCAAGAGTATGGTGAGGAATAATCTTTGTGGGACTTGACCAAGTCAAGGTCGTGGCCACTAACTGGTGGTCACCTTCTTTGGAGAAAGACACACGAGGAGCAGACTCAGGTTCCGACAGCAGATTGCCATGTTGTGCCACGCTGTGCCGTGCCTTTTGTGAGCACAGTTTCATCTACATGGTACTGATTTCTTCCACGCTTTTGTTGCTTTTGGCACTGAGTACATCTCCAATGTCAACCGTTTCAAGTGTATTAAATACTGCCAAAGTCCAGTTCTCTGTCACAATGTTGAGAGCAGTTGTCAACCAATTTACTTTATTTGAACATGCACATACTACATACATTCTCTCTCTCTCTCTCTCTCTCTCTCTCTCTCTCTCTCTCTCTCTCTCTCTTTCTCTCTCAGTATTGACACATAAGGAATAAAAAAAAGAGTCACAGTGATAATTTAGAATTTGTGTGTTTCAGCTATCAACTCTAGATTGCTTTTTACATCAGAAGCTCACTGTCTGTTTTGTGGCTCACTATGGAAAATCGAATTGAGAGAAATTAGGGACAGAGACCAATTTTCCTTTGCTCTGAAGATACCTCAAGCTCTGCACAATAAATGTTTTCCATTAGAGGGAAAATGTTGTGCATTAATGCTCCTGAGAAAAAATAATGATTGCCAGTAATGCCATCAGGAAATGATTTTTTAAATGTTTCAGAGTGTAAGCATGAATCAGTGACTAAATGGGAATACAAATTATTTTGCAGAATTGGAACATTAATGATAAAATCGTTTCTTGGAGAACAAGTTATTCTAGGAAAGTCTGAATTTTGAGTTTGGGGACGCGCACTAGGGACATAGTAGTAGTAAGACATATGAGTACTCAGAAGGCTTGGTTAAAATAAACAGGAGCAGAGCCAGGGCTCAGAAGACTTGGAGTTCTGTTCTGTGGGATAAGACAGGAGAAGGGCTGAACAATGCGTCATCGGCGACCTCCACAGTAGACTAAACATGCTTTGTGCATCCCTGGGCTTCTGGGTCCTTGGCCGTTGATGTACAGTTGGGTTCAGTTTAGACCTTGGCACTGCTGCCCATGATAAACGTTATAGTGTTCTTAATGTTAAATAAAACTATTATTTCAAAATGGTCATGATTGCAAGTGCCTTTTCCTGCAGGATGTGGCAGCATACGCTTGTAATCCCAGCATTTGGGGAGTAGAAGAAAGAGGCTCATGAGTTCAAGGCCAGTCTGGACTACATAGTGAGACTCTATCTGAAACACACACACACACACAGGAAAATAAATATGTAAATAAAATGTTTTTGTATTCAGAAAATTCAGGAAAAGGCAAAGACCATGTTAACTAAACGTTTTCAGATTCAGAGCCTTTTCCTGCTTGCCAAACCCCTGATCTTTATGGCAAGTGACTCTTACGTTTGTTGGTCACAAGAGCGGAGGTCAAGTGTAGATAGTAGCTGTGGATGTTGCCAGTAGGTTTCCCCGCCCTTTAAGGACAGTGTGTGTGCTCCGTTCAATCGTGTGTTGTTGAGAAAGATGAAGACAGACAGACGAATGGAAAAATGATGACTGCTGTATAAACATTCACTTAAATGCAACTTCAAGTTTGATTTGATTGCATTATGCATTCCTTCATGTTGTTGTACATCTGGAACGTTGTTCGTGAAATCATTGAACCCAAGCAGAAATGTAAGGGGATTTCATGATTTCGGCCCAATCCTTTGTGACTTGCCCAAGGCGATGTTTCACCTCCTAGAGTAGATTTTGTTCATTTCACAGTTTGGAAGTCACTTTGTTCATCTTAAATATAACACAGTTAGGTTTTCTAAGCCGTGCATAGTCTGGTCATGATAACAGTGAATGATTAAGTTGGCTCAAAATAATAGTCATGGGAAGGCTGAATGTCTTCAGTGTTTGTTAGAAATCCCAGCGTTAGGGAACAGAGGAATGAATGGAAACAATAAAGATCAGTGTCAGCAGCAGGTTGTCACTGAGGGCTGAAACTCAGAGTTAGGGGATCCTCTTGGGGTATGAGTGCTCCGCGCATGCATGTCTCTTAACAACGAGGGCGTTTTCTGGGCCACATCACATGTCTATAAGCAGAAGAGGTGCCAGCCAAACTGTGAACAGCTCTCACTTTTAAAGCTGCATGCAGAGGCCGGCCTGGACCCACAGCAGCCTTCATCATGTGGCTGTGGAGATGTTTTGAGGGGTGGGGGAAGGGAGTTAAATTTTTAGTGTGTGACCAGTAGCTTAGTTATGTAGCAGCAGAGGCCCCGAACCAAGCTTCTGCTTTTCCATTTGCTTCAGCCAGACTTTGGGGTGTTTAAATGTGCTTCGGCTTATTTGCCCCTATTTCAGCCTTAATAATCTGCACTCTGTTCTGTTTCCAGAGATGTGGTAAGGTTCAAATTATTTATGTCAAAGGGATAGTGTTGCAATTTGAAATTGTGTCAGCCTTTCAGTCCACCAGATTCTGATTCCATTAATGTTTCTTTACTTATCAAAAATAAGGAAGATCTATTTTTCTTTTCATCAACTCTCAGGCCTTTTGATCACAAATGAAATTGGGTAATTCATTTTAGCTCTCTGAGAATTCTGCTTTCTGAATCAGAGAGGTTTCCATTTGAAGAAATGTACTTTCAGTTTCAGGTTCTATATGAGGACCATATTCTTTGGAGTAAAAAAATGTGGACAAGGTGGCTGGCTTTCAGAAATACACAATTGCTCTGCTAGAGTTCTCTCGGGGTAGAAATGGAGTAATAAAATCAGAAATCGCAGAATGGCTTCTATTTCAAAGTCAGACTGCCTGACCTTGCTTACATAGTTCAGGTAGAAACGGAGAAGGAACACGGAGAAGGAAATTGAGTTCCCCTTTGGGGTGATGCGTGACCACATGGCATCCATCTGGGACTGCAGTGTGGGCCTGCCACCTCAGGGCCCAAGGTCCTGGTAGAAATAGTGTTCTCTTGTTTTCGTCCTTGTTCCAAAATGTTCTGATTAAAACCCTACTCTCCACTATAAAAGTTTGCGTGTGTGTGTGTGTGTGTGTGTGTGCGCGCGCGTGTGCGTGTGTGCGCGTGTGCGTGTGCATGTGCGCGCACACTCACACTGACTCCCATAGGCCACCATCATTATTTGGTCTCTGTCTTCTGGAGCTGGGACCAATCATTTAAAGATAGTCGAGAATTCTTTCTGATAGGCGCTTGGTTCTCTGCTTTGCTTTTTGGCTTTCTCTTGAAGCTGTTACTGGCACATCCCAGACTGTCAGGCCCCTGAGCATTTTGGATTCTGCCTCAGCCCAGTGGAAGGAAGCATCATGGATTATGAGAGTGTGGCCAGAGCTGTCAGATTTCAGCAATCAGCTCCCGACCACCTCTTTCAATGGGTGATTTTTTTTCTTCATTCTCAGTATAATGGTCTATGTGTCCTGGCTGGTCCCTCCATTGCTGCAGCATTGGTGACCTACTCAAACTGCCGGTATTTGCTGGATGAAAGTGTGGAGATTGTTCTTTTCTTTTGAAGTTCTTTGGTGTCAACATCAGCCATTCCAGCAGCTGGGGAGAGGAATTAAGATTGTGTGAACATCATCATGTCCACAGACAGGCATACCCTGTGTCTCAATGTGGTAAAACAGGATGGGGAAGCATTTTGGATTGATTTGTAGTCTTGCCCTGTCGGTGAAATCATTGCTTGGGATATTCGTGTTTGTATGATTGTGTGGGGGAGGATGC
The DNA here is from genome assembly GCF_049852395.1 of Peromyscus maniculatus bairdii. Lineage (NCBI taxonomy): Eukaryota > Metazoa > Chordata > Mammalia > Rodentia > Cricetidae > Peromyscus > Peromyscus maniculatus. The sequence continues at coordinate 76,739,987 of NC_134866.1, read as the reverse complement.
TAGGTCTGTAATTACCACCGTGGTGGTTGAGGGAGGCTCAGCACATCTTTTGCTTTGCTGTCTTTTAGGAAGGTGAGTGGAGAGAAAATGGTAAACGTGTAGGATCTTGTAACCTGAGAAGTCTGGGCAAGTCGCTTCTAGCACATTGAGAGAAGTAAGATCATGAGACTCTGGACTGAGGAGGAAGGTGTCTTTATGCAGCCACAATTCTCTAAGCTGAGGTCTGGGATCCTTCTAGCTGTGTGATACTGGGCAAAGACTTGGACTGGCCTGAGCCTTAGTTTCCCGACGTGTAAACTGTGGATTACATTTTGAGCTGTAAAGAGACAGTGAAGGTAAAAGACTTGGCACAATTTTCAAGTTGGTGGCGAGAAGGTACAGATGTGGCGGCTGTCATTCAGAACCATCTTCAATGCCCTGTGGCTAACACATTCCTTGTGTTTGAGAAATAAGACTTAATTCCCCCAGTGTAAGAGGAAGTTTTCCTCACGGGTTGGTGATGCCTAGCATGGTAGGATGATTGCCTAGCATGTACTCATGGCACCATGAATTGATCCGCGGCCCCACATAAACTGAGCATGGTGGCACACATCTGTAATTCCGTAACTCAGAAAGTAGGAACGGGAGACTGGGAAGGTCATGGCCATCCTTGGTTGGCCTGGGACATGAGAGACCCTGTCTCAAGGAGAAGAAGGGGAAAGGAGTTATTCTTGGCCTGTGCCTTTGAGCAAGCTGAAGCACGCCGGCAACCTCACCTCCTCAGCCTGCCCTCAGGGTCCTCCTTTTCTTCAGAGTAACAAGGCTCGGTGGTTGCTTTACCAGGTATCTGACTCTACTTCCTCCAGCCCTGGCTGCAGCTCCCCATGAGCCCCCCCCCCCTACCTCCTGTTGGTCAAAAGAAAGACCTGGGGGTTAGCAAAAAGATGGAGCCCTGTGGGGACATTCTGCCCTTCATTTTTTACCAAGACTTGCATACTACATTCCCTAGCAGCCAAAGATCCCTGTCTGGAGGGGAAGGTTAGGAGCATCTCTGTCACAGAATGAAGACAGGTATGCTATCTGTCTGAATAATGGTGGCTTGGGATAAAATGTAGCAAAGATCATGGTTTCCTTTGGATGACTGAAAGAGGAATGGGTGGGCCTCAGGGTGACCCACCCTGGCTCTCTCTTGCAACGTTTATGCCTCTTTGCCTCTGGCTTTAAGGCGAAGGCGCTCACCTGTAATTCTGCTATATTGCCACACCTCTAGGAGGTTGGTTATTGGAAGACATGCCATAGAAATGATCTGTAGCAAGTATGCTTCTTCCTTCATATCAAACACCCCTTCATCTCCCCCTTTAAAGCACAATATAGAAGCTTCTATCAGAAAAGGGGAGAAGGTGCCCGCTGTTGCTAGGCAACCAGAGAGAAAGAAAAAAAAAGCTGCAAGCCCAGCTACAGTCACTGTTGGCAAGATTTTCCCAGAAAGCCTAGCTGTGCTTGCAAAGTCCTTTGTGTAGCATTAACACACATGCGTAGTGGGAGGACAGAGCGTCTTCATTCTTCAGCACCCCTTTCCCACCCCTTGTCCACACTATTTAAGCCCCAGATAGATGAAATCTTGAGGACATTTTTTTAATTTTTTTTGAGACAGGGTTTCTCTTTGTAGCCATGGTTGTCCTGGAACTCGCTCTGTAGACCAGGCTGGCTTTGAACTCATAGAGATCCACCTGCCTATGCCTTCCAAGTGCTGGGATTAAAGATGTGTACTGTGCCACACAGCCTGAGACCAGTTCTTGACTTGGGGTATTCTGAAGGAAAATGCGGTACAGATACATGTATGGTTATGACCCATAGAAGGCTATCTTCATTTTCAAGACCTGACTTCCAAAATTAAGTGGAACCCCTTTCTCTGGTGGCAGTGATGAAGGGGACCACTCTTCCTGCCCCTGCCAGTTCCTTAAGCATGTTCCATGAAGGTTATTTTTACTCGAAGGAGATGTTCGTGCCCACAGGTGAATTCTGATGATGTCATTAGATAGCCACCGTGTTCCTCTCTTCGGGGGCTTGGGCATTTTCTCTCTGGCTGACCATGAAGCCACTGTATTTTCTGATTCTGAGGCAAAGCATCATCTGCCTTGTGGATCCCGAGTGGAGTCTCCTGTAACCTATGATGTCCTTCTGTTGCAGATTTCAACTCCTTCCAGAGTGAATCCCCGGACCCCCAGGACACAAGTCAACATGGCCCTCAGCCACAGACGCCCACAACAGAAGTGAAACTAACGGTCCCGATGGTGGCCAGGCATGGTGGGGATGCTGGAGATGGAGCTGAAGAAAACATCGTTTACCTCTGATTATGTGCTCATTTACTTCTTCCAAGCAAACAACAAAAACACTGGCGCTTTGGGGAGAACCTTCCCTGGGCCCCAGTCCGTGCGCGTGTGACTGTCTGGGCCCAAACTGCTTTCAGAAGAACATTTAATATTTCATGCAAGTTCATTCTTTCGGGCATGAGCCTAATTATTAAATTATTGAAAAACAGCTCTGTGTGTAGCATCTTTTAACTTGTCTCACACACTTTCAAGTTTCTAGAGGAGAAACTTTCCTTGAGTAAGCCGAAGGACATGAGAAAGATGTTTTGACCTTGAAGTTCCATATTGCACTTTGTAGCCATTCACCTGGAGTGTGAAATGCCGTTAAGCTAAAGACGAAGCCATTTGGATTTAGGGAATGATCTTTGCCAGGGGTGAACCCACTGTCACAGCAGTTGTCCATGGACAGTGGCCCCACAACCGCAAAGGCAGAGGTCGATACGGGAGAGGGCTTTTCTTCCTTTGCTCTTGTGTATGACTGTCTGGGGCTTCAGAGTTGGCGCACTGTCACCTCACCAGGCAACCCATGTGTCCTGTCTAAGAATGTGTTCTGACTGGGCAGGCGCTGTGCTGGAACACAGTCTGGACATATTTGGGACCTGAGCCATCCGCTCTGTGGCTCACTTTCTTGTTCTGATGCTGATGGGTTCTGAGTCTCTATCAGCAGCATCTGCTAGCCCAGCCCAGAGGCTCCTTCCAGTCCTTTTTGCTGTAAATAGTGAAACTCCAAGAGAGAGCTGGCCAAGGACTACCACTCACTGCAAAGAACTCGCCCCTACAGTTCTTCAGGACAGAATGGCTAGCTCTTGGTGAATTTGTTGCCTACCTGGGCTTTCCTACAGAGGAACAAGTGGCCCTTGTTGCTTCTAGAGCACTGTGGATCTTTGTGAGAAAATAAACCAGGAAATGTTCTCATCTTGTCCTTCAGAAATATTTGTATATGTTTTGGTCAGTGTCAATAAATACCTTTTACTGCATTATTTTCTTCTATAAGTTTAATATTAAGCATAAGACCATAGCAAAACATGCATTGCACACACACACACACACACACACACACACACACACACACACACGCACACACACACACAGGTCCTTATGGAAACTGGAAAGGAAGGGGGCCCATTCATTCATCCCGGCTTGCAGCAATGACCAGGGGAAACATGATGTGAGGGGAAGAGAAGTCACTCGGGTCCCAGCTTACTCTTCCTGAAGTGACAAATTGTCTCTACATTCTATTTTCACTTACACACGTCAAAATTTGAGGTTTTAAAGAATCTCTTTTGGGGGATAACTTTTCTAGCTCCTGCTACATCTTATGCTTAAAGTGCATTTAAAAGTTCGGTGAGAAAGTTTTCCCCAGAATGTATGGCCATTAAAATTCACACACTTCCTAAAACTCTGCCCTGTCACTTTACCCCCAAGGCAGACTCCTAATGAAATGCCACATTCCGCCCCCCACTAAAGACACCTAGGAAGAAGAGTCTTTTTCTGGCTCCACAAAGTTGACTTCAGAATCCTATAGCCCTTCAATGGAAAGCTTAGGATTATTTCGGTCTAAATCTTTGCTCTGATAACTATAAATATCTTCCCTTTTTTCATGACGGTGGAATGGAAATAGTAAATATATGGAAAGACGTTAAAATCCCCATGGGTTCTGCTTTAAAATCTCTGTTCAACTGACTTTCACGCCCTGAAACCCAGTCTTCATGCAGCTGCTTGGGAACAGCCTGGGCAGTTTTTGAGATACTTGTATTGCAGGTTCATTTTGGCCACTCTCTTATTTAATGTTTTGATGTTTTAACTGATGGCGTTAAATGTCCAAGCTTCCTTGGGAGGTTCTTCCTTTTCACATGTCTTTCATGAGCACACATCCTCTACCCTTGGAATGGCTCCTGTGTTAAACGCATTGTTACCACTGTCTTGATAGCAGCAGGACATGGCGAGGTGGTTAAATCATGAGGGTGGAGCCTACAGAAATGGAGGTAATGCAATTATTAACAGGAACCTTGGGGAAAATCCACAGTCCCTTTATCAGATGGAGGGCAAGGCAAGAAGACATTTTCTGTAAGCCAGGAAATTGGCCCACATCAGATACCACATCTGCTAACACATCTCTCTCAGGCTTTCTAGCACTTGGGGTGTTGAGACATAAAATTCTGTTTTTCATGAACTACCTAGCTCACAATATTTTTTTTTTAGAGTAACCTGAACAGGCTAAGTCAGAACTCAACAGAGATTGTTGACACCCACCCAAATTCATTAATCTTCTGAGAAGACACTGTTTCCCAGATCCCATGTAAGTGTTCCCGACGAAGACCTGCCATGCCCCCCAAGCTGGATCTTAAAGGAGGCAGTCATCCTTATGTCCTGGAATGAGAAGCGTGTTGTGCTGTCCCCTCCAGGCAGCATGAATTTATGCATCACCTCCAGTCTGTTCTGCATTTCTTCACACTGTGTAACCGCTCTGTCCATACACCTTCTAGCCTACTCACAGTGGGAGCCCTGTTCATTCAGGAAAATTGACAAAACCACTTGCTGCTAAGGAGGTGTGTGTGTGTGTGTGTGTGTGTGTGTGTGTGTGTGTGTGTGTGTGTGTGTGTGTGTGTGGTGTGTGTGTGGTGTGTGTGTGTGTGTGTGTGTGTGTGGTGTGCACATAAGTGTGTCATGTAAGTTAAGAAGATAGCACAATTCAGTCATGAGATAGCAGCTAATAAAAAGGGGTAGGTATTCCTTCCGGTGACCCGAGGTCACTCGAGCTCTGCCCTGACTTTCCCACCGAGGGGCAACAGTACTTGACTATTGAGAGAACGGCTGTTGAAGCAAATGTTCCACTTAACTGGCTGTGTGTCTTTGATATTCTGCTTTCCCTCTCCGATCCTTCATCTATAAAAATGAGGCTAATTACCTTATGTGATTGTTGTGAGGGTTAAACAATGAAGCAATGTGATTAGAACAGAGTCTAGGGCATCATAGTCACCCAAATATATATCACCTATGACCGCTTTAAAAAAATCTATTAGTAATTGCTCAGCTTAGCCCCAGAAGCTGTGAATGGAGAAAATGAGTGCTTGGAGATGGCTCGGAACGGCATTGGAGTCAGTTCCCAGAAGGTAAACTTAACATCTTATTTGCATCCCTAATACTCATGTATTCACCAAACATTTATTGACTGTCTGGAAGGGGCCAAGCAGCCTGTCAGCGATGACATGAAAATGAACAAGTCCACACAGCTGCACCAGTACGGGAGTAGATGATCCTAACAGCGGCATGGAAAGTGACCTGGAGACATGCAGGTTGCTGTGAGAACTCACAGGAAGAGACTGCTGGGGGCCAGTATATGTGGGACTTGGGGAGGGGGGTGCTGCTAAGGAAAGAGATGCCTGAGGCTTTCATAATAGAGGGGTAGGTAGAAAAGACATTTCCAGGAAGTGGGGGCAGGACAAGTACTAGGTCTGGCTATATAAAATGAGAAGACAGAGATGTTGTAGGAGGCATTGGAGGTACCCATAATGGGTTTCTTCTCCTGGATTAGGTGTCCTGTAAAATGGTCTCGCTCTGCCTCTTCAGTCACTCTTATACATGGAGCAGGGGAACAAGGAAATCCTGCCCATCTTACCCTGGTAACTGACTGGCCCAACTATGGAGTGGAGAGGAATATCTGTTTCCATATGAGCATGCTCTTACATTGTGATGAAATCCCCCTCACTTCCTCCCCTTTCTATACCAACCTCTACCAGTGGAGTCTAGTCAAATGGGCATCGGCATGTCTGCCTCCGTGGTCCTAAGTTGTAATGAAAAAGAAGCAAAGGGGTCCCTGGGGTCCCCCGAGGATACAGCCTGGAGTGCGTTCCACAGAGAGCTTTAGAATGCTTCTTTGGGATGAGACTGAGACTGTGTGTGATGACCCACTAGGCGGGACTCTGAAAGGAAAGGGAAGGGGAAGGAGTGGTCTCACTTTGTTCTTCTGCATCCTTCTCTCTGTCAACTCCTCTTCTGCCTCCAGATCCCATTTTCATTTACCATTAGAGGTACACGCAGAAGGAAAAGGAAACAGAAAGAAAGTAGGAAAGAAAGAGAAAGAAAGGGAGGGAAGGAGGAGGCACATGGTAGAAGATTCCAGAATCTTACGATTGACATGAAGAAATCAGTGTTCTTCCCTGACTGGCTCCTCTGCACAGATGTCCCCCTGGTGGTTGGGCTGCGGTGTCCTCCATAGTCTTGGGCCGTCAAGTACTTGGGCTCTCCAGTTGGCAGCACTGTTTGGCTTAGGAGGTGTGGCCTTGCTATAGGAAACATGTTCCTGGAGGCAGGCTTCGAGGGTTTAGAGACCCCTGCCATTTCTAGTTTGCTCTTTCTGACACAAGCTTATAGTTCAAGACGGGAGTCCTCAACGTCCTGTTCCTGCCACTGTGCCTGCCTGCCGTGAGAGACTCTTGTCCCCTCTGGCACCATGCTCCCAGATAAACTCTTCGGTAAGTTTCCTTGGCCATGGTTTTAGCACAGCACCAGAGAAGTAACTAATAAGTCACCTTTCCCAGAGTGAGAGAGGCAGTCAAAAGACACTGGAAAGCCAATCAGACCCGAGCTCTGCTTTCTGAAGGTTTTCCAACAGCACTGGCTTCCACAACCCCAAAGGTCCCATTTGCAGAGCATGGACTAACACGAGGCAACTCCTCTGCTCCTGGAGGCCAACGTGAGAGGAGCCTGCTGCCAGCTGGACATCTTTCAGCTTTGCTTCTGGGCTGAGCCGCCTATCTATAAAGTGGGGATATTGGCAAAAACAACCATACCTTGCAGAACTGCAGTGAGAACTGTACGAATCGAGCCCAGGACAGAAAATGGCACACAGCAAGTGACATATGCAGGTAACAGGGATGAGGAAGAGGCACGTAGGAGTGTGTTTGAGAAACAAAACAGCAGAGGCCTTTTTCAGTTTTTCACAGTTCACGTTCCTGTGTCCTGGAAGCTATCCAAGACCCATGATGCTGAGCTTGGAGGAAGAGCCCCAAGCTCCACATGGAAGGAATGGATGAAGAGTCTTTGGAAGTCCCAGACCAGCGTCTACAGAACAGGAACTGGAAACCCCATCCATTATATCTCTTTGCCTCTGGCTCCTGGGTTTACGGCAGTCACTTCAAGCGGATGATTGTACATGGCTTGTGGTGGTGGAATTTTAAGTGGGATCATGGTTCATTGGGTTTGTAGAGGTTTCATGGCTGAGAAACTTCAACATGGTATTAATTGAGTTCCAGTAATCTGCCCACCGATAAAACTCATGAAAAGGCAGCAAGTCAGGAGTTTTAAATATGGCCAACAACCAAGACATTCTTTGCTAATTTTACTAGGTTCTACAATTGTGTTAGAGTTGTCCCCTATTCTTGCAAAAGTCCCAGCTCTCATTTGCTTAGTGAATTTTTATTCATGGGTCTGGCAGCCATACTGATCACTTTATCTCCATCTCTAGCCAATCCAGGTGTCAACTGTGCCCAGGGAGCCATGGAGTCTTGTCTCCAGGGAAAGTTTAGAAAGCTTTCCTTGTCCAAGTGCTCACTGGAGATTCCTCCCCCACCTTTTTTTTTTTTCATGAAAGAAATCTTACTTGTCTGTTAAAATTCATTGTTAACTTACCTATTAGTTTGTCTCTGCTTTTTTCTCTTTTTTCTTTTCAGATGACTTCATTGTGTTGTCTGCCTGTGTGTAGAAGGGGGCAGTGAAGGGAGGAACTGGATGCTCGGTGAATGGGAATAGTTTACTTCTGGTTAACAACCCAAGTTAAACATTTAACAATGGATGTTGGTGTGATTTGAAATACCACTGGGGGTAAATGCCTGACTCCTTTTTTCTCCTGTGTTCTCCATATCTCTTGCCCAAGGGCCCGGACACCATGGCTGAGGTCTAAGGGCCCTGATACCACGCAGGCTTCCTGGGCACTTTCCAGAGCTTATTTTTTCAATCTATAACATAACAGCTTCAAATATAAACACAAACACAAACAGCATCAACAAGAGCATCTTGCATGGGCCAGGGAGCTAAAACTGACTTTCAGAAATGTGCTTGCCATTTTCCTTGGCAGCCACACAGCCTCCTTGGAAAGCTTGGGTCCGCCTCACCACAGCTGGCAAGGTGGACTGTGACTGGCGTAAGACATTGGCAGGTGCCAGCTAAGGACAATAGGCTTTTAATTAACGTCGGAGGAGCCAAGGCTCAGAAAACATCCCTTGAAGATGTACTTTTAAATACGTGTGTTCTCCTAACCACCCTGCAAACAATAGCCAAGGTCATCAATCTTTTTAGCACAGGAATTTCTTGCAGCATAAAGGTAGTGATGCAGGTTTTTTTTCGTCTTTACTTGGCAATACCTTGAAAAAAGAAAGCCTTTTCTTCTATTCCCAGTTTAAAATTGTTGTTTTACCATGGTGGTTATACAATTTGATCCTTCCAGGCAAACCTCTGCTTGCAAAGTTCTCATTAGATTTGACACTGGAATTAATGTAAACGTATCTTGGTTAAGGCCGTATTTTGAGTCACTCACTTGCAGGAAGATTTTCTAACGTGGAGTCTGAGCCTGCTAAGCACCGTTGCCATGGAGACAGTGTAAGAGATTAATTAAGGCTAGAACAGATGTTGTGAAGTGTGTGGAATACGCTGTTTGCTGTTAGTAATTAAAGAGGGTGTGTTTGTGCGTGAGAGAGGAGAAAAATTGAGATGGGATACAACAGTCAAGGTGCTGGCCACGTGACCTTTCCTCCAGCAAAACTCACCACCAATGACCCTGCTGACACCACTGAATTTCTCATCCACCCAAGCCAGATAGAACAATTACTTGAAGTGGTCTATCCAGTCTTCCTGTTTCGGTCTGATTTATAAGAGGCACAGGGATATACAAAAACATGTTCTTGTATCAGTGGGTTCAGAAAACCCATCTGTCTGAACACCTGAAAATCAAACTGGACTGTAAATGGTTTTTAAACTGCCTAGCAGGGAGGCCAAGTTTACACGCTGGAGTTAAATGAGTCATCCAGACTGCTGGGGGTACTGTTATTGGTGCACTGACTATCCAGAGGGAGACTGGCTTGTGCACTGTCATGGACGAATTGTCATGGGATACTTTCAGAATTAGAAAGTGAATTAGCATCAGTCTGGTTCGGGTTTCCTTTGGGGAAATATTGATTTCAGTGTGGACTAAACCTTTTGATTAAAATTAAAACAACAACAACAGCAGCACTGTATTGTTTACTTTAACCTGAATAAAATATTAGTATCAAGATGAGGTCTGTGTTGAGCAAACTGGGGTCCATTTGCATCCTGTCTAAGGGTCCCTCTGAGGAGCATCCCCACACTGCCTCCTCCTGGTCGGCAGGGAGTGGTTAATGGCTTGAAACATTGCTAGACTTTTCTTCTGGGGGAGATGGAGCAGCAGTTTTACCTGGACTGGCATCCGTTTTTCTTTGTCTCACAGCAGTAGAAGTGGAGCTGTCTGAAGTCGAGGAGCACACCGTAGAAGAACTTTGCTTTGGTGTGGGGGTGGGGCGGGGCTCATTACCCTGGTGGCCTGAAACTCAGCTTCTTCCTGCCCACAGCCTGTGGAAAGCAGGTCCACATGTAATGATGTACTAGGCGATCTTTTTAGCACATCAATCTTTTTAGCACAGGAATTTCTTGCAGCATAAAGGTAGTGATGCAGGTTTTTTTTCTTCTTTACTTTGCAATACCTTGAAAAAAGAAAGCCCTTTCTTCTATCCCCAGTTTAAAGCTGTTGTTTCTACCAACTAGGGTTGCAGATGTGTGTGTTGGTGGGTGAGGGCACATGCTCTTAAACAAACCTTGGTGATTGCTCTCGTGCGTGGGCTTTAGCCAGACAGGCACCCTAGAAACTCCTAATGCCCAGGCTTGTCCTGTCACAAGAGATTGTGTGAGGGATTTGGTGCATAAATGAAGTGGGTTCTCTCTCTCTCTCCCTCCTTCCTCATCTCTCCTTCCTTCTTCCATGTTTCCCTTTAAACTAAGTACCATCCTCAGGAGACACTCATATCTTAGAGCAGGTCAGCTGTTTTTCAGTTGCGTGCTACTGAAACTCACAGAGCCAGAGAAGGAACAAACCGTGTCCATGGGAATTTGTCACTGTCCTTCTTTCTGCAGATGACCTAAAGCTCGATTGCTCTGAAACTTGATTGTTAAACTAGTTTTACTTCTCATTTCTCCTGTCATTTGAAGGTTGTCTGCATTGAATTCATGCAATGAGACTTTTAGTGAGGCCACAGAAGTGGAAAGAAGTTGGATTTGCCCTTTGACTCAGCTGTGATTTCTAGGCCTCTTATCATGAATAAGAAAACTGATCTTTGAAGAATATAAGTCTGCCCACCTTTTCTTTTTTCTAAGCACATATAGATGAAAGGGGGTATATATTCTGGGATTGATGTCTTAAAATGAAACTGGGCCATGAGGAAGAAACAACATCAGTGGTTTGATGTCACTGAAGGGACTCCTGATTTGGTAAAAAGGCAACATCAGAAACTTTGGAACAATGGGGATAAAAATAGAAACTGATTCAAAGGGAAAAATTTACTTCTGCTACTCCAGTTATTCAATTTTGAGGAAATGTTTTATTCTTAGCAAACACTGGCATGCATTCTTCATTTGTGTGTGTGTGTGTGTGTGTGTGTGTGTGTGTGTGTGTGTGTGTGTGTGTAAAGTGGCATGTGTGCGTACTTATGTGTCTGCACACTTAATTTCCACCACTTTAATATACCTGTTACCTCAGTAACAGAATTGACTACTGTCCTTCTAGTATACCTTTCCATATGTTAGTAGGACCAAAAGGACCCAGCTTCCCAGTGGCCATGGTGCTGCAGACACAATCCACTATCACATTGCACAGTCTGAGGGCATTGACATCACTAACAACAAATACCAGAGCCTTGGTGGGTTCTAGGCAACAGAGGCTTATGTTCAATAATTTTGGAAAATTTTCAAATTTTCTAGTTCACAGATGGCTCTGTCAGGCTTGTTTTCACAAGGCACAAGAGATATGGCAAGTGTCAAGGGTCTCCTTCATGAGAACAAGAATATAAGGCCCCACTCCCTAATATCACCTTGGTTATACTTTCAACATATATATGAGGGGCAGAGGGCAGATATTCATATACTAGCACCCATCAATCAACCTATGAAGATGAGAAAAATTATAATGTATTTCTTACTCAATAGTCCAGGATTTAGTTCCTTTGGATTATTTATACATAAACCATTTATCAGCATAAAGTGAACATCTGTCTAGCATGTCCAGGACTCTGCTTAGCATGGGGACACAATAAGGTACCTATCCTATGAAATCTACCACCCACAAGGACACTGTTTACGTGGCCAGGCAAGACCTATATCATCAGTGAAAGAATACCCATACCCCAGGAAGCATCAAAACGGTAGACCGCAGCAATAAAATGAACTGCCCGAATAGATGTACAATTGTAGGGGCTGACGTAGGGAGAAGTGTTCTGAGTGTCCAAGTGTGGAGGTTGTCACAGGCAAAATCTGTTTTGAATTTTTGTCTGATGGTAGGATTTTGAAGTTTTTGATTTAATTTAATTTGGTCTCAATAAGGACACACTATACCTCACCGAGGAGGTATTGGGGAGTGTGTGAACATATTTTTGGTTGTCAGAGTAAGGACTGATATATGGACTGCCTCTCCTAGAGCACTGTAAGTTCCAGACACCACCGCTGCCACAAAGGACAGTGTAGCTGGAGAGCTTTTCTCCAGGTTCCACCAAGCCCCGAAGTCCCACAATCCATGTATAAAATAATCACTCAGACACTTATATTTCTTATAAACTGTATGGCCGTGGCAGGCTTCTTGCTAACTGTTCTTATATCTTAAATTAGCTCATTTCTATAAATCTATACCTTGCCACGTCGCTTGTGGCTTACCAGCATCTTTACATGCTGCTTGTCCTGGCGGTGGCTGCAGTGTCTCTCCCTCCTTCTTCCTGTTTCCCCAATTCTTCTCTCTCCTTGTTCTGCCTATACTTCCTGCCTGGTCACTGGCCATCAGTGCTTTATTTATATAGAGTGATATCCACAGCAGACAGGGTAGTAAAGAAAAACATAACAAGCTTATCTATTTACTCAAAGTTTTACATGGTGTGGCAGCCTGAGAATTGAAGACCCTCCAGTTCAGGGAAAACTGTGCTTTGTGCTGAGGTCTTATGGAGAACTGACAGCCATGGGGAAACAGAACTGACCAATGAGGTGTGTCAGAGTGGGTAGACTGGGGCCAGGGAGCCAGAAAGGTCTGTCCGTTCGGGGTCTTGGTCTCTGCAATTTTCTTCTTCCCAGGAATAAGGCAAGGACCCTGAAGTGAGGGGGAAAAAAAAGGATGAAGAGAAGAGAATAGTGTGGCCTTTTGGCTTGCTTTGGAGCTGAGTTCTAGTTTCTATGACCTGCCTTGGGGGGAAAAGAAGATTTGGTTTCTGTGGCTCATGTTGGGGAAGGAAAGGGACAAAGGGACAGATGGTGGGAAATGAGTAATATCTTGCTTCCCAGGTCCTTCCAGTCTCTGTCAGTTCAAAGTATACAGCAAGCCACCATGCCATACTTTAGGGTATCATGTTCTGAGAACCAGTACCTCAAGAACTGCTAAGAAGTCCTGGTGTTTAGTGGGCAGAAGATGTGGGCAAATGAAAGGCCATGCTATGAATGAGACCGTCCACTAAGAAATGTCAATCAAATCCCAGTGTCAGGGAGCTAGTTTGGAATTAGCAAGCTTGAAAGTCATTGAGGGTAGACCTCTCCATTATAATCAACTCGGGACTCAGTCTCCTGCGTTATTGGAACACACCCTTTTCTTTTTTCTTTCTTTTCTTTTTTTGTTTTTTTGAGACAGGACAGCCCTGACTGTTCTGGAACTTGCTCTGTAGCCCAGGCTGGCCTTAATCTCACAGAGATCCACTGGCCTCCCAGGTGCTGGGATTAAAAGCGTGCGCCACCACCATCCATCATTAACACACCCATTTTTAAAAAAAGGGAAACATCACAATTGCCCCCCTCTTCAAATTAGAAATACCATAGGAAAGGGAAGACGTCGGAGCGGAGGTCCATTGAAGAAAGGCTGTATATCACAGGTAGCCCCAGCTTTTTAGGGTACTTTATACAATGTCATCTCAAGGAGACAAAGCACTTAGTCACCGTTCTGACATTCTGAGAAGTGGCACTTTATAGACAAAGGTAATTTGGAGGATCCTAATTTTTAAACCAAATCCAGGTTTTTAGGAACGGCATTAGCACAAAGTCTTAGAACTTAACATTGTCAGCCAAAAGTCATAGACGGGCCAACAAAGCCAAAGTTAGTGAGGCTCTCGGGTTTTTCTTTTTTCTTTCTTTCTTTTTATTTTTTTTTTGAAAGCACAACTCTAACTTGAGCTGACATTTAAATTAAAAAGCTCAGCAGTATAGCGGGGAGCTGATTGATTTGGAAAGCATGGGTAAGAGATAATGAGGACGCTGCCATGCTCCTCTCCGTGATGGGTAAGACATGATCTATTCCTGGCTAAAAGCAGGGCAGGTGAAGCAGTCCCTGTGTTGAACGTGAGGAGTTTGCATTGAGATGAAAAGTCACTGTCTCGTCTCCGCTCCCTGCAGCATATTTTTATATCAACCTTGATCAGGGCTGGGAAAAAGATCCTGGTAGGCATTTCATGTGTCAAAGACATTAGCGGTTGTTTTCTTAATTTCCCCAAATGTGCTTTAGACACATTTTCCTTATAGACACCCAAATAAAGATCCATTCTGCAATGCATTGGTCTTTTCTTGATGTGGTATGTGAGGGGTGTTTGAAAACCTTAGGTTGGAAAATTGGGTCCACCTTTCGTCCTTAGGAAACTGAATTTTCCTTTGAGAAAATGCAGATTCTGCATAGTCCTAAAGCATTATGCAGCCAGGTTGGGGAAAGCCCTGCCCTGGGGGCTGGATCTCTAGCCCTTCAGGGTTGCCATGAAACTCCCCAGTCAGTTTACCCCATCCATATAATGGCTCAATTGTAAAGCTCACCCTCTCACTGAGGATTAATGAGGTGGGACTTGTAAAGGACTTCGCTCTAGGATCAACTCCAAGTACTTTAAATCCCCTGGAATAAAACTACTCCAAGGGATGTTTATCTGGAAGTCTGCTTGGGTGGACCTTCTAGAAGGCCAGTGGAAAAAAAAATAGCACAAGGGGACCATTCCTTTCTTTCCAGAAAAAGTGGCTGCTCCTTTTCTTTCTCACAGGGAGGCAAATGCAGGAAGGTTGTCCTAATCGTCCACCAGTAGGCACAAATTTAGTTGACAATGAGCTCTGTCCAGTTAATCCGGTTCCATTCACTGTTCTAAATCAACCTCAGTTCTGTCTGCTTTCAAGAAGTCATTCCCTCTCAGAATCAGACTCGGAACAGGATTTTGGTCTGCTAAATTATACCCTGGTGCTTCTCTTGAGAAAGCAGATTGTTCCCGAACATGTAAAAAGAAAAAGAAAAAGGATTCCATAGAAGCTTAGAGTATCAACAACATTTAAAAAAAAAGAGTCCTCTGGGTCCTTGAAATGTGATATATATCATGCTAATTGGACATTTTCTAGACAGATCTATGTGGAATGACTCTTAGGGTATTTATCTTAATTTGCTCCTTGGAGAAATATTTAATTATCATTTTTTAGGTGATTCTAAAGTTGGTGGCTGTTAGGCTGTGTCTGACCGTAAACTCTCTCCTCCGTGATTTTCCCTCTGGGATCCATCAAGGGGTCGGCTCTCAGGCAGTCTAATGAAAGACAAGGGTCCGTCAACATCACTTAAGGAGCCACAGGAACTCTGCTAATTGCCACAAGCCGGAGTGCTGCTGGCTGCCTTGAGTAGCTCTCTCTGGGTCCAAGCACCCTGCCCTTGACTCCAACCCTGACTGAAGACTGAGGAGGGGCTGGGGGGGGGGGACGGGGACGGACGGACTGTAGAATTCTGACAACTGCAGGTGACATGATTGCAGATGGACTCATCTGGGCTGCATCACATTATACATTAGCCTCCAGGGATGGCTGGCATAATGCCAAGCCCACAGACCTTCTGCAGTGGTTTACGCTGCCAGCATGGCCATTTGTGTTGAAGTCTCCAAGTACTCCTCCAGAGGAAGCGGTGAGAAGAGCCACCGAGCATGAGGAGTTGGTGGGTGAGGGAGGTCCAGGGGCTGGGACAGAAACCTCTCCAGCTCTATTCATCCTGGATTTTTTAGATTCCTACTAGCCAGAATGTGTGGGAGAGGATCCTGGCCTCTGAAACAAAATTTATTCACATCATTTTCTCTACTTCACAGAAAGAGCTTCAGCAGGATGCAGTTGAGCCAGGGGCCGCAACAGATTCAAGGGGAAGGCAGCAGGCAGCGGGCAGTGGGCAGTGGGCAGCAGGCAGTGGGCAGCAGGCAGTGGGCAGTGGGCAGTGGGCAGCGGGCAGTGGGCAGCAGTGGTTATAAGCCCAGGTTTGGAGCTAGATGATACGGATATGAAGGCAACTCAACTGCTTACTGCCTATGAGGCCTTAAGTTATTACTGCTTCTGAGCCTCGTTTCCTTACAGCAACCAGGGATCAACATTTTATCTGCCTCCATTATGGACTGAATGTCTTCTCTCAAAATTCCCCTGTTGAAATCTTAACCCCAATCTGATAGTATTTGGAAGCAGGGACTTTTGAAGAATATTAAGTGAAATAATAAGGGGAGGTCTATCTTCATAGGATCAATGTAATGCCATTATAAAACAGGAGGAGGAGTGGGTGGGATGCCCACACTGGTAATCACAGCACTCAGGACACCAAAGCAGGACTGGCCTGACTTAAGGCCAACTTGTTCTACACAGGGAGTTGTAGGCCTGGCTACAGTGTGGGATCTGATCTGGAAAAACAAAGTAACGCGGGAGGGGACACGGTATTTCTTGCTTCTCTTTATACTACACAAGAGTGCAGAAAGACACTCGTGTGCACTCCAGAAGAGGCTGTGAACCCAAACCTGACTTCAGCCTCTGGAATCGTGAGAAAATTAATTCCTGTTGTGTGTAAGCCACTCAATCTATGGTACTCTGTCATAGCGCCAGGTGGATTAAACCTACTCCATCAGGTCATTTTGAGGTCTGTCTCAAGCTCCAGACTAGAGAGTGCCTAGTCAATGCTTGGTAATCTTCCACCATCTTCAGCATGGCTGCTATTTGGGACTCACTTTCAGACCCTCCCTTGTGCCCTGGCATCCACCATCCCCACCACTCCCTGGCTGAGACTTCTATTCACAGAGAAGAGTTTTTTATCAGAGGAATTAGCTGTAGATGCCAGGCCTCTTATTAGTGCCCAGAATATCATTAAGGGGTAGCTGAGAGGGCAGGGATAAACCACTTTCCCACACCCAAGGAGCAAGAGCGGCCCTTCATGCTGCCTCCCTCTCCTCATTAACTCGCTGCTTCTCCGGTCTTTCCTCATTTCTCTCTTTTTGCCCTGGCATCAGGCTCCTGGGTTTAGTGAGTTCATCTGGCTTTTCCTGACGGCTGCTCCCCCGAGCCTCAAGAAGGAACCACGAAAGATGGGCAGCCTCTAGAGACGGTTAAGCACGTGGCTCAAGGTCACCTGCTGGTTCACCACAGCAACTCACCACCAAAAAACGGTGACATTTGTCATTGTTCGGGTACCAACTACCTCCTAGGAAGGTGGTACTGTTAGGAGGGACATGGGCTTATAGATCCAGTATATGACAGCTCATCAAGAGGCTGAGACACTGGCTGGTAGTTGAACATGTAGAAATACTAATTTCTTCCAGTCTATTTCCTGGGCCAAGACCAGTATATCTCAGCCTAGGCTGAGAGGGGAATGAATCATTTCCTTCTAGCAGGGCCTTCTGGAGGTCTTAAAATTGGATATCACAAGAACTCCTAATGGGTTAGGAGTGAGAGGTGGTACTGCATGAGACAGAAAAATCCCCAAATCCCAGCTCTAATTTTCTTCTTGGGCTTTGTGAACAAGTGGCCACAAATACCATAAAAAAAAATCACCTTGAAGTCGTGCATTCTATAATATCAAAGGAAAAAAAAGACATTCCAAACTTGATCAGCCCATTGAGCTCAGCAGCTTTTCTTAAACGCAGTCATTTAAAATGCCTGCCCCCTCCTTGTATACTACAGGGTCCGCCACAAGGAAGCTGCCCTCGTCCCTCTCCGCATCTTCTAGTGTAAATTTAATCACTGTAGCCGCTTACATGTGGCCAGTGCAGTTCGTGCCTCTTGGCGTGGTCCCCATCTTTTGAGCTGATAAACCCCACCCATCTCAATGCCAAGAGTGAGCCACATGTGGCAACTTGGGAGCCGGGGCTCCGTAGAGCCAGAAAGATGAAAGGGAGGCATGGGCCTTTGATTTTACTGAAGAAAGTTGGCGTGTTTGTGCAGATATTTTTTTCTGAGATGACATAACAGGTTTCGTAGTAGCAACATGTATTCTGGCCGCAGGGCTGTTGGTATCAATCAGCTCCATCCTTGGAAAAGGAACAGGCCAACCAACCTCAGGCAAGCACCTCCAGACACTGGCCTCCTTTGTGCCCGCCGTGCATCTTGGAGGCTCTTCGCACCAAGTTCTGTGATCCATCTGCACAT
Source organism: Peromyscus maniculatus bairdii (assembly GCF_049852395.1). NCBI lineage: Eukaryota > Metazoa > Chordata > Mammalia > Rodentia > Cricetidae > Peromyscus > Peromyscus maniculatus. The sequence goes on along the minus strand of NC_134866.1, from coordinate 76,721,991 downwards.
GGAAGAAAAGGTCCTCATTGTGCCTCAGTGTGATCCTCTTCTGAAACCCATCAGTAGTCTCCTTGAGAGCTGCCTGTCCACAAACCTAAGGAGCCTTCAAATAAAGAAATAAAGCTGTTTGATTTTAGATGAGAAAATCTCCTCCTGCCAAGAATTCCTTCCTAATCTGAAATTCAAAAGCCACAAGCATACCAGAGTTGTTCCAAGTCACATCACCTTGCAGAGTGACATGAAATGGAACAACCAACCTCTCACCCGAACTAGCCAATGGCAGGCAGTGCAGTAAAACCCAGGGCCTCTCAGCAAGAGGCATCGGGGTCTGGAGGAGCTCAGGATAAACAGACAGAGGGGTTTAACATTCTTCCTGTGGAAGAGTTGGTGTGACCTCATGCTGGGAGCTGTAATCCCAGAACAGGCCCAAGTCAATACTGAGACCTCTGCCTGTAAGGACTTCATTCTTTATGCACTCACATGGACCGTGTGTTCTGCTCATACCTCACAGGTGAATCTGCTGGTATGGTCAACCTTAGCTTATTGACAGGTGGCTGAGGATCGGGGATGTAGACGAGTTTATTTGCTAGTGAAGATGGAATTCAACGATCACGTTGAATCTTAAGCGTGTACTTTGCTGTAGTTGTGTTCAGAGACAGAACACATTTTACTGTGTGCTTTGGACCACTGAGTAGGTTCTGCGTGTTGCTTGGTCAGGAACATTCGGAGTCAAATTCATACTGAAGTGATTATTACTTACTGAGAATGGAAGGTAACAATGACTGATATTTATTGAGGTTTACTAGGTAGAAGACATTACACCAAAGATCTTAAAATGTATATCTTCATCTAATTACCACCGACTGATGCTATTACCTGCCTTTTACAGAAAACCAAGGCATGGAGAAGCATGCTAATTTGTCCAGGCTCATGTGATACCAGGTGGGACAATATGGATGAATTCTTTTTTTTTTTTTTTTGAGTACATACTAATCAAATACAGTTCAGCTTCCCATTAACCAGTAAAATTAAGATCTGAGCCCACGTTTGCCACCTAACTTATTATCAGAGAAATAGTCATGGGACAAAGGTAAAGTCATCTGTTCTGGAGGAGCATTCCAATCAACATCTCAGACCAGAGAGAAGTAGCAGAAACCACTTAGTGTTTTTATACCCGGTGCACTGCCAGGTTTCTAGAAAGAACACACACACACACACACACACACACACACACACACACACACACACACCATACACAAACACATATATACATACACAAACACACATATACATACACAAACACACACATACAACATAACAAACACACAAATATACAAACACACACACACACCATACACAAACACACATACACATACATACACAAACACACATACAACATAACAAACACACACATATACAAATACACACATACACACACAAACACATACATACAACATACACAAACACACACATACACACACACACCATGCACAAACACACGTATACATACACAAACACACAATACAACATAACAAACACACACATACACACACAAACACACACATACACACACAAACACACACATACAACATACACAAACACACATACACACAGCATATGCACACAACATACACATATATACACAAACACACATACACATACAACATAACAAACACACACATACACACATATACAAACACACATACACAACATATGCACACATGTACACACACACACACACACACACACAGAATGCTATCTAAATAGCAGAATGAAGACTCGGCTCCTGTATGTCATCACGCATCCCATCTTGTTTTAAGGATGACTCTCTGTATCTCTTCTCTTCTCCGTTCCCCATCCCTGATATCTGCTCTTGGACTCACCTCAGACTCCTGCTTCTCCTGCCTTGACTTGCTTGGACCAGGCCCCTCCTTTGGATTGGCTCCAGGCACCATGTTATCCGTGTGACTCATTCCTTCTCCAGGTTCCCACCTCTCTTCACCCCGGGCCTGAGCATTTTGACTCCTGTTCAACCCCTTGGGCCTTCTGGCTGCAGCTCCCAGGCTCAGCCCCGCCCAAGCAGCTCTTCACCCTGGGGCTGACCTTGATAGTCCTCTGGGTCCCAGGGTTCCACACCAACCACTTAGCTGTTCCAGACTCCAGAAGATCCAATTTCCCTCCCTTCCCCTCAACCCATGGTGTGGGATGAGACAGGGCCAGCTTTGAAGGTGTAGGTGATAAGTTTGGGGGAGGTGGGAAAAGTTTGCCAGCTCAGGTTGGTTCCCACGAGCCTGGGGCATGGAGCAATTCCTCAACCTGGGGGCAACCCTGGCAGAGACCACGAGAAGCTGAGGGGTATTTATGGGTTTAAGAAGAGGGCAACTATAATAAAATGATGTGCTGGTAAGTCAGGAAGGAGGAGAGCATAGAGGTTAGGGTTGACTGGTCCCCTAAGTCTACAAGTCACCTAACAGCTCAGATCTTAGTAGAAAACACCAAGCTGACAAGTAAATGAATGGACACTGTCCCTAATGAGCAAGGGCAAGGACTAGGAAGCAGACCCCAGAAGTCTGACTGAAAAGCACAGCAACACATTAGGCCTTCCTTTCCCCCAAGCTTAAAACAAATGGTGAGCAGAGATGGGACAGATGTCACACAGAAGGGGTGACCAGCTGTCCTTCTGCCTCTTCCTGATGGCACATGTCTTCATCTTGGCCATCCTGAGCTTTTGGCCCCTTTTCCATGGAACAAAGAATGAAAAGGATGATGTTAATGAATGAAGATCTGGGACCTGGGGCCCCAAGGAAGGTGATGCTGAATGGTTTCAGTAGAATGAATCTACTTTATGGGGGGATAAAAAGGATCATGGCGGGCATGTTTGGGATGATTGGCAGGTGGTTAATAAGAAACCCCAGTGTTGTGCAAACTTACCTAGAGCTGATGATCGATGGATCTGGGTGCCTGATCTTGTGCATAAGAACAGATACAACGAGGAGGGTCCTTTCTCTACAGTTCAACGATGATTGTCTTCTACTTGTCCCGATGCCCTTGGGCATGACACAAAAGGAGATGGAGAGGACATCAGGGGACCAGACATCTGGACATGGCAGAATACAAGCCAGAAAGAGAAAAGGATTAGTGAGTTTGGCGTTAGATGGCTGGGTTCAAAACGTAATTTTACCATTTGGGCAAGTTTCCTTAGTCTTCTGTTTCCCCAAGAACAAAAATAATAGCTACCTCATGGAATTAAATGAGAGCATCTATGCATGTAAAATTCTTGGCAGAGGGCTTCATTCATATGAAGTGCTGTAAAAAGGAACAGGTAATATAGTCATTATGAAGATGATGAATCAGGGTTAATAGTTTCCTTTGTCTTTAGCCACAGATTCCTTCTTTAATCTTTTGCTTTCCCCAAACCCTGGTCCTGCAGATGCTGGGAATTGCCAAGCACTCATAGCCACAGGCAGATACTTATTTTCTCTTTTTTCTATACCATCTCCAGAGCAATGGTTACAAGGGCCGTCCCCTTTGCTGTGCCTGGGACAGACAGTGCCATTCCACCTAACCAGGAACTCTTGACAGAAGCCACCCAATAGAGGCAGGTTCTTCTTCCACTGGTGTTGGGGGAGAAAGTTCTCTTGCTATCAAAGACACGTGAGAAGGACAGATTGCCAAGTAGCCCAGTATCATACCCTGCTGGGCTACCAAGCACCATATAATGCGTACCCTTTTAAGCATTAGGGTTATTGAATAGAAAACTCATTTGGAAAGGCCTGATTTCGAGACTGTTACTTGATACTTCTCTAATGGGAAATACTTAATGTGCATTTACTGGAAGTGAAGCGTTGCCGTTCTGTGGTTCACTTGGACCACACTGATTAAAACATGTTTGAGTACTCCATATGCTTGCGGTAAATGAGTGATATATTTTGGTTGCTCTGTTTTCTGTCTGGTAATGTCTAGCCCAGCCTATGTTATATGTGAGAGAAGGGGGTGGTGTGTGTGCAAGTGCTTTGGAAGCAATTCACACTGGAATCAAATGAACTTAAGGAGTTGGTATGGGTCAATAAATATGCTTAAACATGTTTATTTCAATGTGTGTTCAAGTATGGCCATATTTACAGTTTGGCTGAAAGGGGTTATAATTAAAAAGGGATGACTATCTCTCTGAACATTGATTGTTTTCTCATGTTTGTACAAACTAAACATATATGCAAAACTTCAGTTACAGGGGTGCAATAACATTTTTCCTGATTTTACCCAGGAAATGAGTTCTCCAAGAGAATTTTCCAGATAATTGAGGCTTATTCTGAATAAGAATAAGAGAAATATTAGTCATTTAAGTAAAGATCTTTCTTGGAATGTAGGACATATTTCTCTGATTTCCTACATGCTGATCTTCTTCAATTCAAGTTAATCTTCCTTTTAACAACAAATTGGGGAGAAGTTATGTACATGCGCGGCCCACATGGAGAGGTCAGAGGCCACCTTTTGGGAGCCATTTCTCTCTTACTGTGTGGGTTCAGGAACTGAATTCAAGTGAGCCATCTTGACAGCCTCAAGTCAACCTTTTATTGTTGGTGAACACTTGATAAAGATGGCAGCCACTGTAGCAACCCAGGGCTTCCTTAAGTATTATCGATGTCTTTCACCAATGGCACTACAGAGCGATGCCTTTGTAATTCTTGGTCTTGGGTTTTAGAAGATTCCTTTTTCCTTCCTTGGGTTCATTCTGTTCCTGTAATTTCTTGCTCCTGCAAACAGGCCAGCTTTTATGCTTTTTTCTTCAACTTGTCATTCATCCCTACTCAACTTTGGATGAAGAAACCAGATAATCACTCTTCACAAACTTTTAAACAAAGCTAGAATAAATAAACTCAGAGGGAGGTGTCCTTCGAAATAAAATATTTATACTTCAGTACACTGACTCTGTGAGACCTGTTTTGGCTATCCTAGTGGCATTTGGGGTTTGTTTTGGTGTTTTCCCAAAAGTGAACCAGACAGGAGGAGCTGACGGGCCTCTGAAATGAGATGTTGCTGTTCTTTTGAAAATGTGATCGAGCCTTTAAACACATCTTCTTGTGTGTCCATTAGCTCCAGAAGCGAGTAGTGCATTTTTCTAACCAGTGTAGCCCACGTCAATCTCTGCCCTGATTCCCTAAGGATAGCACTTTGCTCTGCAACCATCCAGTTAGTGGTTTCTTAGACAGAGGAGACCCTGGAATTCACTAGAGATACATCCTGAAGCCTTAATGAAGCTACAGCACTGCCAATATTATTACAATATAAGACTGTCCTCCATGCCATGCAATAAAGTGTGATAAAAAAAATTCAAGTACTCTTGACGATTCTATAAATACAGGACTAAAGTTATTTATAAAGCTTGTTAGGTTTTTCTCTAGGGTGATTTCATACAAAGAAATACAATTTTATTATTTATTCAACAGTCCTACTTGCAACCTACTGGAGGAAAGCATGGCCTGGTTTTGAGGTGCATGCTGGGTGTTACCCTGGATTCTGATAATCATCAAAATGACTCCTTCCACACATGAAGTTTCAGCCTGGGATGATCCAGGCTACTGCCATGGCCCAAGAGTGTACCAACTTTACATGTCTACAAGTCCATGTAAATGAAGGACTTGGAGTGTTCACATACATTCATAAAAGTTTCTGTTGGCATTCCCATCCTTACATCTTTCAAACATAGCTTTCCATGCTCCGGTCATGGAGATAAGATGGAGTCTCATTCACATACTCTTCATGTGTCTTCTCCCTTTGACTCTCACACCTCTAGTGGCTAGACCTCGATTTCCCAGTTTTCTTGACATTAGTAAAGCTGTGAGTGTGTCCTGGCTACGAGGACATGACAGAGGCCCCTGGGTCTCCTTTTATCCCTTTCCTTCTGCCTAAAATGTGTGCAAGATGCTTCTCAACCATGAACATAAAAAAGCCCTAAATTAGATGATGAAATAGCAAGGCAGAATTGGACAGCTGTATGGAGCTCCCCGTACACTTCACTTGGCCAGCACTTTAGAATGTTCCATTACTTGCAGCTGAATGTACTCCTGACCAGATCACTGGCTACAATCTTTAGCATAGTTTACTTTACTTCATAATGGAGAATTTGTCTGTGTTCTTCACTCAGAGACATTTTACCCTATTGAACACACACACACACACACACACACACACACACACACACACACACACACACATGCCTGGGTATAGTGGTACACACCTCTAATCTTAGAAGAAGCTGAAGCAGGATTGTGAAGTTGAGGCCAGCCACAGCTACATAGCAAGACACTGTCTCAAAGGGACAAAAGCTGGGGAGGGAAAACAAGGCATAGATTTCTCATCTACAACATCTATTTCCCATCTCCAAATGAAGTGTGTAGCCTCACTCTATTTATCTTTCCATAATTTGAAGAGGAGAACTCCAGGGTATTTCCAAATGTTCCAATGCCCCTATTATATCTCTACATGAATGTCTATTTTCATTTTTCATTCAACACAAAGACAATGTAAAGATGGCTACATCAGATTGGCTAAATATATTAGTGTATTTTCTTCTCTTACTTTATTTTTAACTCTGTGCCTCGGAGCAGGAGAGAAAGTAGAGAATGATGAGTGTGCTGTAAAAATATGGAAGCTTCATGCTTCATCCCAATAGAACACTGGAATGGCATTCTGGGTCAACATTGCCTTCATTTTCTGAGAAAGAGGGAAAAGAAGGGATAAAGAAAGTAAAGGAAAGGAAGGAGGGAAGGAAGAAAAGAAAGAAAGTATTTGAAGCCACACATGATGGCCATGCCCTTTAGAGATTGAGGCAGGATAATAAAGAATTTAAGTTCATTGTAGGCTATATAGATATTGGTGCTGGGTCCTCTTTATAACTATGTGTATCTGAGGGACAAGGTTTGTGGCAGTTTGTATCTTTTTTCATGTTCCACATAGAAGACTGCTGAACTTGCACAGTGGAGAACATCAGGAATCTATGATTCCATTTTTAAATTCTTACCTCAGAAGGTCAACTTGAGGCAACCAGAAATAAGGAACAGCTTATATTTTTCATACATTGAAGGACACCCTCCTGTGGCTCACATAGCCGACTTGCCTTGTCTACCGGTCTTTGCAGAAGATGGCCAATGGACCATGGTCTCCCGGTGCCGGACCACAGTCAGACATTTACACAGTATTCCCAGAGGGCACACCACCTCAAGAAAAAAAGTGTAAGAGAAAGCAAAAAGGCACAGACTGAAGCACAGCATAAACTTCTGTGTAACAGAAGTGCCTGTTCACGTGACTTAGTAACCTGCTGAACCAGCAACCACAGACTGTAAACACAGGAAAGAGCGCTGCACAAACTGTAGACACATATCCTGAGGGAATGAGAAGTGGTGTTGCTATTACTCGGGAACCACCAGGCACGCTGTGCTCCTGTGGGTCTTGAGCTAACGGAGGCCTCACCAGAGCTGGGACTCCCAGTTACTCAGAGTCTAAACACAGAGGCTCTTCTCACCTAAGACAACGTGAGCCTTGACTGTCTTTCTGGAGACATGAATTGTTTATTTGTATACACATAGTATATTTCATGACAGGTGAGTGAAAATGAAAACATCGCCAGCTATGTTTGTTAAACATTAACATGATGTCCATGGTAATGGATGCATGCTTACTGAGCTGTGAAAATGTTGAGTAAGATGAATTACCACGAACTTCAGCACATTTAATGACCCTGGGATGCTAACAGGGCGGGAAAGTTAAATTTAATGCTCGGCACTGACTGGGCTGCCAAGCACCCGAAGAATGTGGAACAGAAGCTAAGGAGCCACAGATCTTTTGACCACTCTCCAAACTTGACCAACAACATGTGCTTGCTGATTCCTCAAGTTTCATCAGGCTTTGAGCCAAATTTTCTAGATTCATTTCATACCTGTGATAGCTCCCCCAAACTAACAGTTCTTCCCTTTTTGTTTGGTGCACAGTCGTCATGGATGGTAGTGCAAGCAGAATAATAAGATGGGATGAAAGCCAGAAATGGACAGGGCAGCTGTTGGAAGTCATATCTACAGTCCAGCTGACTTCAGAAGCTGTAGCTCTAAATGACCAATAGAGAAATGAAAATAAGGTTCAAGTCCATGCTCAGCTGGGTATGGGGTACTGTGAGAAGGCCCAAAGAACCATGTGTGGTCTGTGTTTGACCCCACAAGGCCTCCATCAGGAACATTTTCAAAATGAAGAGGATTTAGTCTTTAGAGGCAGGCACCTCTTTTCAGGTCCATCACATCATGTGTTTTTAGTTGTATGAACTCGGGCCATAACGTAATGTCTTTGAACTTCAGCATTCTTATACACAGACTAGGTCTGGTATCTCTTCATGCAGACAGTTACTGCAGAGCTCAGTGGGATAACACAGACAAATTCTTGGGCAAATTGACTGATCAGAGTCCCTACATACTAAGGCGGACTGATATTTTAATGGTGATGACAAGCAGGCATTACAAGGCGGTATTACAGAACGGCTTTGTTATTCAGACAGGTGTTTTTAGGTAAGTTGCCTCAACACTCTTCAGGTTGCTGGTCAGGTCTGAGAATAAAAGCTGACAAAGACAGACTAATAAGAGAAAAACATACAAATGTATTTAATAAAGCTTTATGTAATTCAGAGTGTTTACAGGTCAATACCCCCAAAACCTGGGAGAAAGCTCTTTATGTTCAATGAAGAATAGACAGTCATGTGGAAACGTGATTGAAGCAAGAGGTGTGCTTTGATAGTGATCAACTAAGAGGGGAGATTCACAGGCCTCTGTGTTCAGGTGCTTCTTGCCCTCTCTGTATGGAGTTCTTCCCTTCTGGGGACGAGACAGAGCTCCTCAGGGAGAAGGGTCTCATGACCCACCAGACAAGAAGGCTTACTGTGGAATAATCCCTTTGTACACTGTGAAGATTTGTCACTGTGATTGGCTTAATAAAGAAGCTGGCTGGCCAATAGCTGAACAGGATAAGGTTAGGTGGGAAAGCCAAACTGAGAATGCTGGGAGGAAGAAGGGTGGAGTCAGAAATCACCAGCAGATGGCAGAGAGAAGCAAGATGGGCATGTTGTACTGAGAAAAGGTAACAAGCTACATGATAAAGCTTAGATAAGAAATATGGGTTAATTTCAATGTAACAGTTAGGTAGTAACAAGCCTGAGCTGTTGGCTGGTCATTTATAATTAATATAAGCCTCAGTGTATTTATCTGGGAACTGCTGGCAGGACAGAAACTTCTGCCTATACAGGCTATTGGCTTCTCTTATAGCCAGCACCTACACAGAAAGACACAGGAAGGTTAGAGTGATGTTTCTAGGTGTGATTGCTGGTTTGGGGAAAGAAAGGGCATGGTTTCTGTGATGTATCTTGGAGAAGGGGAGTTCTTCCTGTGGTCTGCTTTGAGAGAGGAAGTGAACAAGAGCAAACAGGGTGGGTGGAGGTCAAAGAACTCACTTCCAAGGCCCTTCTAATTTCCTTCAGCTCAAAGTAGCAGGTGGGATGGCACCATGGTACGGGGCATTGTGTTCTGAGCTCTGACAAGAACTCTAAATCACAATACCTGGTCCAAATTGCTTTTGAACTGTGTTGTACAGGCATCTTGATGGATACTCTCTATAAGTTCAAAGCAGGGAGGGGTCTGGTAAGGCTTTGGTGTCTGGCCCTTGGATGTCAGTAGATGAATTTAGAATTGAACTAGAAAAAATTAAAAGGGAGCTATCTCCAAGGCTCCCCTGTCCTTGAACTCTCAAAATCTGGAGTGAGGCATGATGGAAAAGGTCACACCATCTAAAAAAGCTCACTTTATGGAAGAAGAAATCTGTTTGCCTCTGCTCATGTTCCGTTTCTCAGAAGGGCCGTTTGTTTTGTGGGAGCCTGGGAAATGGGTAGCTGTTGCTTATCTTCTAGGACCACCCCCTGTCCTCTATACTTATCCTGCTTCCCAGCCGTCCCTTGCCTACAGCCAGGCTAGTTAAAACAGCCTAGTTTGCACCAAAGGAGAAGAATGAGATGTCCCGGGCAGTTCAGGTAGGGCAGCTGCCCACCTGGTCTGGGATCCTTGTGGCATGAATCTGTCCAGATGCAGATAAAGGTGCCCAGATGACCTTCCCAAAATGCTGTTTAGACTGAGGGCCAGGATTTTGCAAACCATCAAATCAAAGAAAGTAAAGCCTCCTTAGAAGGTAGAGAAGGAGGAAGAGGCCTGGCCTGGCCCCAGGTGGGGATTGCGAAGCTGATGAAGCTAGTCATTTCATTTGAGTCAGTGCCTCTCTAGTTACCTCGTGCATTCTAGAAAACAATTATGTCAGAAAATTTCATTAATTTTATGTCCGTGGGTGATTCACTGGCTCTAATTGGTTTCCAGAGTCGGCGATTGCAGCCTCTGTGGGTGAGCACACAAGTGAAAAAGACCCTTTCTCAGTGTGCTGAAATGCGACTGAAGGAGCCTTCCCATTTTTAATAACCCCCAGAGCGCTTGGAGAGTACAGCCCCCGAAACGAGTTACAAGACGGAATGTCACCCATGCATGAATGAGGCACCAGGGTGTTGACAAATGGGGACGCCACGTTTGCCCAGAAATAACAAAAACCACACAAGAACGAATAGCTGGTGTCTGCCAAGAGCCAGTTATCATTTGGAAGATTGTATTTATTATTGACTCCCCCAAACACAGGTGCTGTGGCAACTGTAGCTTGCCCAGATGGAAATGAAGGTGCAGAGATTGGGAAATTGAACCAAGTAGACACAGCTAATGTATAATAAAGCCAACTAAGGAAGTATTCCCAGATCCACCTCTACCCACAATTCCCCAAAATGCCAGGTCATCAGTCTTGTTGGTTTCTTGCCCACTATTCCAGGATTTCATCCTTTTTTCCACACACCTCATTTACTAGGTTCAACCATGTGAAAATTCTGTTCACGAGTCAAAGATCTTTGGCTGTTTGTAGTTTCCTATGGTTCAACCTAACGGTCCATGATCTAGGGATTATCTTCAAATTAATTAGTTAATGAGGACAACTAGCATTCTATTTACCTGATCATAATCACCTGGATGAGGACAGTATAGACCAAGTGACCCAGTCAGGCTGAATGTCAGGATGGACATATCATGATGTCTAGCACTCTGGTGGCCGTATCTATAATGACTTAGAAATGAAATCAGTTTGGGAGGATTTTTTTACACCCACCATAGCCAAGACAGTCAGAATGTATGGAGCCACGACACCTGGTCTTTGCTCTCTCTCTGCATTTTCTCTCAGAGGAGCCAGTACATCCTCTGTTGAGTTTAGGGAGTTTTAAGTTAAGGGGCTTGGACTTGTCTTCATTCTCAATCAACAGCAGACATTCTTGAGTGGAGGGAGGAGAGAGGGATTTTCAATTTTGTGGTTGACACGAGCAACAGAGAATGCAGAAATATCCGACCACCCTTTGGATTTCAGCCCTTTGGCTCTTCAGCCCATGGCTGCACAATGCGGAGACTATCTACCTTCCCTCTTTGCCTCCACCCACGCTGCCTCTAAAGGGACACGTGCATGAAGGAGACAGCACAAGGACCTGTACCTTTTTCAGCAGCCACCTTATAAAGTGACGTGGCGGAGATGAGGCAAAGGAGGTGGCAGGTTACAGAAGACACTGAACAGTGACGCTTGACAGCCGACGTGGGCTTCTTCGGGCAAAACAAGAAGTGAGGCATTGAAGGCATTGTACTGCTCTTCCTTATGCCTTTACCCTGAAGTTCATAGATTTTTTTTGTTTGCTTGTTTCGAGGTAGAATTTCTCCATTTGGAATTGGCAACCACTCCAATTTCCTCCAGATTATGGGGTACATAGAAGATTGCGGACAACCACAGCTAGCCCATTATCAGCCCCATCTCCCCTGTCCTTTCCCAGCAGAGTCCTGATTTTGTACAGAAACCCACACACTGGCTATCAGTAAGAATGCTTTGCAGTTCTTGGTGCAGAGCACACACCTTTATGTGCATTCAAGGAAGTCAAGCCAATTTCCAACATGGAAATGATTGTCCAATAGCTTCAGGGCATTGCTTTGGTGGTAAATGATGATTGCTCTGTCGAGGAATATAGAAATTGTGTACTTTGGTGGTTATACTGTAGTGTTTTTTGATCACACAGGATTTAATTACTTTAGGTTATGGACTCAAGGACTTTAGGTTATGAAGGAGTCTTCCAATGGTGTTTCACTGAAGGAGTGTTAGAAACCACATGCCGTTCAAAGTGGAACTGGTTCCTGGAGAGCAATTTCATTTCCGGTCATGGGTGGGGATGGGAGTTCTGTGGAGGGGGAGGAGTTCCTGGAATTTATCAGCTTAAACTCATTCCAATCAACCAGAGCCCCAAAGACTGAAGGTGTAAGCTGGGCCACAAAGAAGCTGAGCCTCAGGAGATACCGAGTTCCTATCTTAGTTTTCAATTGGCTTCCCTCTATCTCCCAAAGTCCAGAGCATCTTGTGAGTCGGACAGTAGCAACATTTAATTTCAGGTTACTAAATGCACTGACTTCCCTGCCTGTTCAGCCATCAGAAATCCTCTCTCAGGACTAGTGAGGTTGAGGACATTATAACAACTTTCAGATAAGAAGACAAAAATGAGACCCGAGCAGGAGTCTTGGGTAGTCTGAGGAAGAGGCAGGCTGTAAACGCTGGCATTTATGAGATGGTTACATACAAAACAGAGGTTCTCCACAGGGGTCTCATACCAGACATTTACATTATGATTCATGACAGTAACAAAATTACATTTATGAAGTAGCAATGAAATAATTTGATGGTTGGGGGTCACCACAGCGTGAGGAACTGTATTAAACCATATCACAGCATTAGGAAAGTTGAGACCTACTGATTAGCGGAATGATGGCCTGGGAGTGAGTATAGTGAGGACTCTGGTATTCAGGATCCTCTTTAGGGGATGAAGTGCTCCTCCTCCAGCACACAGGAAGAATCATTCTAGACACTTGTGTAGAAACAACATCTGGGGAAGTGCTTGATGGTATAATCTAATTCAGCTTTCCGTCCAAGACCATACAAACGGACCTGAGAATCCCCACCCAGCTGCTCTTGAAGATAGTGGGAAGTGGTCATAAGCCTCAGAACACTTGAGAAACATGTCTACTTCCATAATTTCTTTAGACACGGGAGAAATAGTCACCACCAACTCTGATTTTATGTCCTGGACAGCTAGAAAAGTGAGAAAACAAAATGAAGATTACAATGTTATTATGCAAACCAGGCCCATTACAGCCAGGGAAGCGAGCAGATAGATCACCACTCAGGCCTCAGGACCAGGCGACATGATGAGGGACACAGACGGCATTTGGTAACACCACACTGACTGTGTGTCAAGGGAGTCCAGCCAGAAAGTTGCTATTTACGTATTGGTGTGGTATAAAGTTCCTGAAGACACCGTGCTTGGCCTGCCCTTCTAGGTGGCAAATGCTGAGGTCACAGCAGCCGGGGCTGCCAGGAAACAGTCACACCACTACCATGCCCATGCCAGTGGCAAGCTGGGTTTTCATTGAGGTTTCCCTTTGCCTGAGTTTCTTTGAGAGCTTCATGTACATCGTCTTACTTATTTCTCACGATCGCACTGTGAGGTGGACATTATTATTTCTGTTTTTCAGATAATTTTAGTGACTCTCCCACATCACGGACAGATAAGAGGCAGAGTCAAAAGACGAAACATGTGTCACCATGACCCTTTACCAATTCTGACGCTGTCCCTTCAATAGGCTGGGTGAGAAGCCTCCAGGACACCCTGAACCGTTTCAGCCTCTCAGATGTAAGTCCTGTCTCAAAGCCAAGGTGGCATGTGGCATTTTGTGCCCGTGTGGACTGAACATAAGGGAGTCTGCTGAAGGCACACAGTGTGAAGGAGGCCTGGCATTTCAACAAAGCCCTGCTGGGTTCAGAGTGCCTGCATATCTGTGTGTTCTCTTTTCCCACATTCTTTTGGATGGAGTATCCGAGCTGCCAGGCGGACCTGTACATCAGCCTGGTGGGTGAAGTGTCATCCTCTGGAAGGCAGGGTGGAATGCCCAAGAGCCATCTCCAGCCCGGGCTCTGCGCTTCCCTGCAGCATTTATGTTTTCCTTACTGTGATCAGTCACCCTGGCCAGATCAAGTCCTTCAAGTTAGGCTGGAGTGCTGACCGTAAGATACGCGATCGCTCTCAGATTCCCCCCCACAAAGACTCTTCCTCCCCTTTTTCCACTCTACGATTGATTCATCTTGAGTTTCGAGATAGGGAGAGTTGGGAGTCGAGAGGAAATTTATAGGCCTGCTTCCCAAGGCGATTGCCAGTGTTTCGCTATAAATATTTTCAAACGGGATAAAAGCAGCCACTCTGCCTCCGAGGGCCCTGCGCACACTGCCCCAGAAGCAGAGAAATGGGGCCAAGGAGGGAGTGTGGGCAGAGCAGTCCGACCCTACCTACAGTCACCATGTTCCCTGCGAAGCTGGAGGAAGGAGGGAGGGAGAGAGGGAGCAAAGGCTGCCCTTAGGAAGGACAGAACGCTCTGACGCCCCCTCCCTCGCCCAATTTGTTCTTAATCTCCCTCGGTATGTGAGTCCTTCCGCTGCCCGGCCATCATTTGACAATAGCGTTTCTGCTTCCTCCCCGACACCCCAAAGCAGGCAGCCAGCTACAAAGGGGGAAGCAGCCTCAGATCCCACGAAATGTTTTTATTGAAAGCCGGTTCTCCAGAGAGAGATTGAGGAAGTGATTTAAGCAACCTTATTACAAAATAAAAATGTGTCCTCTGACTCCACAACAGGAAATTCGAGAAAGAGAGACAAGCTCATAAAAAGGCATACACACACACACACACACACACACACAAAGGAGTGAGCGTTCAAAAGGACCAGAAGAAGAGACGATAAATCATCGTGTGCCGAAGAGGCAAACACAGCATGAAGCTCAGGAAGGAGTTTTAATGTCCTAGGAATAATATTGTTTTCTTTGGAATAGCATGGATTCTATTCCAAAAATTCTAATTAAAAAAGGTTCATCAAGCTGTGGAAAGTAGCTGGCATTCCTTGTCATTCACACCACGGTTTCTCAGAGCCTCTCTGACTTCATACCATGGATCGGGCAGTGCTACGAGAAAGGTCCGGGTGTTCACGGTTTGCCTTCCTGACACATGCATATCATCACTAAAGGGTATCTAAGTAGATCTGCTCATTAATGAAGTTAGTCAGGAAACAGACGTGGTTTCATAGAACTGTTCCGCCAGACACTTTCCACTGACCCCTCCACCCCAACAGAACTGACTAGCTTCTTCAATTAAAGGGCACAGGAAGTGCTCAGCTCTGTTGTAGGAAAACATTCTCCCCACCCAGCTCTGCTTGGCTTTGCAATCAACCATTCATGGCTAATCTTTTAATAGATCATTTGGGATTTAATAGAACTCAGGATTTCATGGATTTTTTTTTCCCCTCCAAGATACCTACTTCTTATATTTTAACATGCATTGTCTTGGGGCTTCCACTAGAGAGTAGGCTGGGAAAGGCACAAATGGTCTAGCAGTGTGTCTCCTAACAAGCCTTGCATCCAAGGGCCCATTCATTTTCCAGCAATGATTTTTTTCCCCCACTCTGAGTTAGTCTTTCTTCTTCCCGGTGAATAGCGAAGGCCAAGGATGAACTCGTGTGCCAGGCTTGCCCAGCTGTCGAAAATGGAAGCTGTGTGATACCCACCCTATTTAGACACAGGAGCCATGCTGTATGTGAGCGGCTCAAATCTCAAAGCACGTGACGGAACAGGTACAGAGTTAGAGCAAGGCTTCAGCATTCAATTGGCCCAATTTCTCTCCTAAGCAGCTTTTAAGATGTATAAGGCCACGTAAAAATCAAGGTAGCAAGCAGTATTATTTCTCTAGGTGTGTGTGAGTCAAGAAGACGCTGATTTAAAAAAATAAAAATAAAAGCCATCACCTCGCTTAATGTATCTACTTTCTTAATAAGGCACCAAGCCACTCTGGTGCTGCCCAGCCAGTGGATATACATCTCGCTGAGCCATGTGCATTCAGAGTCAGGATATTGTCTAGGAAACTTGAGCTTACATCCCTCGCAGAAGCGACCATCACTGCATAATTCCTTCCAGAAGAATAGAAACCCAGGCTCGAGGCAGCCGCACAGGCCCCGAAGGACACATCATCATGGATTTTTCCATGTGGTTCTTTGCTCTCGGTGCACCGGTGTTTTGAATGCTATCTGACGTTCTTTTCATGTCCCTTCGTTTACTGTGCCCCCAGAGACCGTCAAAGCCCCCAGGCCACACTGCAATAAAAACTTAGCAGGCTGGAAGGATACAGCTCAAGAGAAACTTCCCAGACAGCCGGAAAGTTCTGCTGACTGAACTAAAATTCAGGATCTTCATATAGCATCTCAGGCAGGTGTGTTTATCCAGCAGAGCAGAAGCCGGAAACGTGTCCTCTGAGGACGGCCTCTCTGCTTCCTGTGGGCTGAAGACTTAGTGTGTTTTCCTGCCCCGTGACCTTGAACCCTGACTTTCCACTTCTGGATCTGCAATCAGATTGGATTCTGGGGCTTTGTTTGGATTGTAGGGGTGGTGTCCCTCAGGATCCCTTGTATTGCTGCAGGCCAAGGATGCGCCCTCTCTCAGGATGGGTGAGGGTTGCTTTGTAAACTGTGATCTAAAAAGCCAGTATGTAAAATAGTCGTACCTTGGTCCCAGATTGGCAAGCACAAGGCATATACTTATATATTCATATATGCATACATTGTAATAGTCATACAAATGCATTCATAGCAAAAGAGTAATTTAGCACCACAATACACACAGGCCCAATGTGAGGGTAGCCTAGCTCTTCTAGGAAATTTTGCACCCTGCTAAGGAGATCCCATTATTTTTATACATTTTTGAACTGATGTAGCCTAGGAGATCCCTCAGTTACACTAAAATCAACTGTTCCCAAAGCTCCCATTATCAGAATTACCTGCCTGCACTCGCCCCTCCAGCCCCTGGTGCTGGAAACTATTGAACCAGGGACCTTATGCATGCTAGGCAAGTTCTCTGTCACCAAGCTACATCTTCAGCTTTCATGTCTGCATCTGGGATTGTTGGCATGGGCCTCATATTGAACAGGTGCTATGGAAGGCCAGCACATTCACACTTAGAGCTAGTTCCTAGATACTGCTGTTGTGCCCAGATCGTGACCCCCCAGAGAGACCACCAAAGATGAGCATGCTGGAATGCAAAAGCAAGGTTTAATTCTGGATATACAAGCCTGGGCAGGGACTTCGTCCAATACATCCAACGCAGTGGAGGCTGGAGGAAGTGCCCACCTATCTGCAAGCTCAGTTTTTAAAGGGAAAAAAATCACAAGGTTACATCATTTAGGGGTGCTAGTACGGGTACAATTCTGATTGGCTCGCTTCTAGGGACTTCTAGAAATTACTTCTAAGGGAGTGGTTGCCTACCACCATTTCTCATTGGCTGCCCTCAGGTGGGGGCATTTTTATGGTCAGTTACCCTGGAAACCAGGGAGAGGACATTCCATAGTCTGGCAGGCATTCCCTCATGACTACCTTGTGACTCTGTACTTTTACGCTTCCTGGTTTCTGGAATCTGGACTGACTTGTTTCAGTAACTACTGGCCTCTTCCTAGAAGGAGAAATCTTAGGCCTTAGTTTTTGGGTGAAAGCATTTTGGTCTTATTTCTAAGATGGCTCATTTTGGTCTCACACTGTAATGCACCCTGGCCTGCTGAGCATGTATAACAAAGTCCCCGTTGGCTGGGAGCTTCAGCACATCAGATATTTCTATCTTATACTGTTGGAAGCTGGGAAGTCAACGACAACTGTGTTGCTTGATTTGGTGTCGAGCAAGGGCCAAGTTCTTGATATGCCCTCAGGAGGCAGAAGGGATGAGGAGTGCTCTGAAGTCCCTTCTAGGGCCCAATCAACTCCCACCGCCCCATGTCTAGCATCATCATGTGGGGATGGGGTAGTGAGTGCTTCAAAATTATGTAATGTTTCAATCACCATGCACCAAAATTCATGACCTTCCCAGGAACCCCAAATGGCATTTATATGGGAAGAGGACAGAGATGACAAGTCAAGCTGAAGTCACACTGCCATGGCGTGGGCCCCTTAGCCCGGTTTGACCAGCACCTTTAGAGCACTAAGTAGGAAGAGATACCCCGAAGCAGAGACAGGGCAGAACGCCATGGGGAGACAGGGGCAGTGACTGGAGTGAAGTCTATACACCCGGGTGTGCCAATGATTACTGGCAGCAACACAGATGAAGAAGAAGGAGTGTGATTGCTTCAGTCTTTGGAGAGAGCCTGCCTCCACTGACAGCTCGACGTTAGACTTGTCCCCTTCAGCTCTTTGTAAGGATAAATTCCTTTTGTCTTGAGCACCAGTTCAGAACAGTTCATTAGGTCAGTGCTAGGAAAGGCATGCGGTGATGTGGTAGAGATGGCTTGGAGAATCACCACTGGTCAAAGTGAACTGGCCCACCTCTTTCTTGGACTCCTATAATGCCCATGAGAAATTTTCTTCCCTGGAGTAATTCTTATTGTGTCTGCTTGTGTCTGCCAGGGTCTGCTTGACTCCCGAAGAAGAATTGTCACCAGTTCCTGGGTCTTTAGTGGCTCCCTGTTTCTTGCTGCTGATCTTTTCATTCGTATATAATCCTAGGAGCTCATGTATGCTACAGTGTGGTAAATGAGAGTCTCTGATCACCCTCTGGCCACCATGATGCTAACAGAGTATTGTCACTTCCTGTGGTTGGAGTTGCAAGTCCGCTGGCCAAGGCTGGAAACAGGTAGCAAAAAAACCTTTGTAAAAGACCTCAGGGAACTGGAGAGCAGGGATGGGATCGAGAGGATTTGGGCCCTGGGAAGATAAGCATTAAGAGGGATTTATCTGCCTTCAAATATATGAAGTGTTACTGTGCATCTGATGCAGGCTGCCTGTTTCCCATCACATCTCAGAGTGTGCCAGAGGGAGGCAGACTTAGGAAGGGGAACTTTGAATGGACAGAAAGAATTTTCTGAGGTAGGTTTTTAAGTCACTATGACACCAAAGGAGAAGTTTAAGTACAGAACAGACATTCTGTTGTTCAATTTTATTTAGGTAGAGCCCTTCCTGGAACCAAGTGAATGAGAGAGAGGCATTTTGGAACTATCCTCTGCTCTTTGAGTTAACAAACTTAGAAAAGAACCAAAAATGTTCTCTTAAGATTAATATCAGCTCCAAGGGATGAAACACTTCTTTGTTGATGCAGTTGTGTTCCTAGACAGGAAATATGCTTCTACTTTGTCTTTTGCATAAAAAAAATGTATTTTTATCTTATGTGTATAGGTCTTTTACCTGTACAATTCTTTGGACCACTTGCATTCAGTGTCTTTGGAGGCCAGAGGGGTGCATTGGATATTCTGGAATTGAAGTTCTTGATGGATGTACTAGACCACATCAGTGCTGCGAACTGAACTCAGATTCTCCACAAGAGCAACAAGTGCTTTTAGCTGTTGAGTCCTTTCTCTAACCCTTGCCTTTTAGATTTTAAATTGAGATCCTGGGAGATACTACTTTGTATTATGGAGTTGATTCGTTAACCACTGTGGTAGTTTGAAAGTGGCCCCCATAAGCTCATAGGGAGTGGCACTATTGGGAGGTGTGACTTCGTTGAAGTAGGAACAGCTTTGATGGAGGAAGTGTGTCACTGTGTAGGGTTGTGCTTTGAGGTTTCCTATGCTCAGGATATCACCCAGTATCTCAGTCGACTTCCTGTTGCCTGCAAGATGTAGGACTCTCAGCTCCTTCTCCAGCACCATGTCTGCCTGCATGCTACCATGTCTCACCATGATGATAAGGGACTGAACCTCTGAAACTATAAGGCACCCAATTGACTGTTTTCCTTTATGTTGGAGTCCACTAGGTTTCCTAGTGGCTGTACCCAGCAGGACTGTATAAGAGGTTGATTGGACCATGGGCCCGGGTACCAGGTGTTTGTAAGGGTCTAACTAGCAAGGGGGAGGCCTTTTGCTCCACCCCTTGGCATTGTTATAAATAGACCTTTGGAATGACATTCTGAGCTGGTGGATAAGGATCCAGGCCCACCCAAATCTATCCTGTGTTTTTTCTCTGTTCCTCTCCCCTCTATTTCTCAC
Organism: Peromyscus maniculatus bairdii; assembly: GCF_049852395.1. NCBI lineage: Eukaryota > Metazoa > Chordata > Mammalia > Rodentia > Cricetidae > Peromyscus > Peromyscus maniculatus. The sequence continues at coordinate 76,701,814 of NC_134866.1, read as the reverse complement.
TAAGTCTCTTATCCCTCCTTCCTCAAGAGTTCTTGGGGTGAATAAGTGTAGGGGCTGGTCTCCCACCCCTTTATAAAAGTTGCCATGATCATGGTGTCTCTTGACAACAATAGAAACTGACTGTAACTAAGACCATGACTCTGGTCTTATCCAGTCTTGTCAGGTCCAGTTTATCTACCAACGACAAGAAGGACATATTTGTTTTTTCTCTTGCTGGATGCAAAAGTATCACAGACCAAGTGGCTTCGAACAGCACACACATCTGTTGAGTCAACAGCGTGGGTCAGGAGCCTGTCTGCACACGACTCAGTTGGATCCTCCCCCCAGGGTCTCTTAAGGCTGCTGTGAGAGCGCAGGTGGCCTGTCCCTTTCTGGAGTTTGGGATGTTCTGCCAAGTTCACAGGAGTTAGCTGGCTTCTGTTCCTTTCAGTTGCCAGGCTGTTTCATCATTATTGGCTGTCACCTAGGGGCTACCTTCCGTATCTTTAAGTGTCCCCAAGCCTCAGACCCCCCAACAACAACATACCGGTTTACTTCCTCAATTCAGGTAGGAGAGTCTCTCACTCTGTAACGTGGTCATGTTGACCATGCCCTCTACCAGCTGGAAGCCAGAGGTGTAGGGCCACTTTGGGACCCTGCTTATCTCACTGCCTTTAGGAAGCAGCTCTTTGCTCTGGCTCCTCTCCATGGCCCAACTGCAGATGGGGTCTGAGCTTATTTGACACTAAACTGATCATATAAATGTAGAAATTAAATTAAAAATGGAGAAGAGAAACTATGAACGATCCTGGTTTTACACACCAGTTGTACTCTGATGTTCAATTGCTGGAATTTAAATTAAACACACTATCAAACTTAATGATTCCCCCCCAACCCCCCCCCCTTTTTTTTTGCTAGGCTGTGCCACACAGAAGGCAGACCTGGGAGCCAGACTGCCTAGGTTTAGATCTTGATTTCAGTAATAGCTCTGCAGTCTTGAGAAATAGTTTAACCTTTCTATGTTCAGTCTTCCTCATCTGTAAGTCATGGAATTCTGCATTTATCTCCTGAAGTGGTGATATGGTACAATATTTGCATGTATAGGCACTTACAATAACTCCTGGCTCTGTGAACACCACACATGCATTGGCCATTGTACTACTTAGGTTAGTACATCAGGCACCATATGCCATCCACACTGGTCATTTTTAGGATTCTGTGGCTGGTAGCTAAGGCTGAGAAATATAGCAAGACTCTGACTCAAACAAACAGAACAGTAATGACGAATTATACATGTTAAGCATTTATTGTATGCTGAGAGCCTGCAAATGTGATGATGTGATAATCTCAGTTGTTCCTCATCACACCTCCACAGGTGGGTACTGTTATTCCTTTGACAGAGGAGGGGCCAGGGGCTTAGAACTTCTGTGTTTATCCACATGGTCAATGGAAAAGCCTGAGATGGAATGGGTGAAATCAGGCAGATCCCCAATCTATCTTATATAGCCCATACATTTCCCCCATTTAACTCTCAGCAGCCCATTTAATAATTTGCATGTTGTAGCACTGCAGTCAAAAACCATGGCAATGTAAGACACACAAAATTAGTAAGAATTGTGGTTTCTATTTTGGTTGCTCAACAAAGGGAGCACTATGATATCAGAAGGGAGGAAACAGCTCAGGAGGGTCTGCTCATTGGGAGTGATGGTAGCCTGCATTGCTCACTTGATAGGATTTGGAATCACCTAGGAGACACACTGCTGGCAGTGTCTGTGGGACTGTTTGGCAGAGGCGTCTGAAGTGGGAAGACCATCCTTGAATGTAAACAGCAACATCCCAGGGGGTGAGGTCCCAGACTGAAGCAACAGAAGAAAGAGCTGTGCACCCACACTCCTCTCCCTGGCTTCCTGATTGCAGGCTCATGTGATTGACGTCACCTTCCTGCCACCATGCTCCCCTTCCAACCACCACCACCGTGACAGACGGCACACTCAAACCACCAGTCAAAATAAACCCCTTTCTTCCTTAAGCTGCACACGCCATGTGGCCATCTGTGTGCAATGTGCTCATCAGCACTGTCTAATCCGAGTCTCAGAAAACGCCGTGAGTATGCGGGTGGGGTGCCTTCTCTTTGTACGTGAGGATATTGGAGGCGCAAAAGTTGCAAGTGAGAAACTGTATGGAGTAAAACCCAGTCTTTCAGGCTCCAAAGCCAGCACGGTTTCCATTGTGCAACGCTATTTTTTTTTTCAATGCCATCTTAATGATGTATAAACAGAAGAGTGAAAAGGGACCAGGGTAGCAGAAAGGATCTCAGAGTGATGAGAGAGAAGCTCCTGGGTAGAAGTGGTGTGGTGGGCAGGACCGGCAGCTGCAGCCCTGTCAACTCTCTCCCTCAGCTCAGTTGCTTCTGCACTGGGTTGAACCAAAAGGCTCCGTCGAGGTCCTGATCTACGAGGTGCCGCTGCAGCAACCCAGGGCAAGCCACTCACCTGCCTTCAGCGCCAGCTTCTCCATGTTCTCGGAGAATGTTCCTTCTTTGAAGGACAAAGTGAGAGCATTTTGACAGCACTCAGTGGATGTTATGGCACCTAATGCTTTTCATTTAAATAAGCGTGGAAAGGAGGAAGAGGGAAAGAGATGAGGTGTAGATAGATAGCCTGAGGAAGAGCGGGAAGTGCTATCCAAGAGTCATTATTTTACTTAATTATTTAAAATTTTATTTACTTTTCAATTTTTATTAGATGTTTTAAATACAATATATTTTGATCATTTTCTTTCTTTCTTTCTTCTTTCTCTTTCTTTTTCTCTTTCTTTTCCTTCCTTCCTTCCTTCCTTCCTTCCTTCCTTCCTTCCTTCCTTCCTTCCTTCCTTCCTTCCTTCCTTTCTTTCTTTCTTTCTTTCTTTCTTTCTTTCTCTTTCTTTTTTTTTTTGGTTTTTCAAGACAGGGTTTCTCTGTGTAGCTTTGCGCCTTTCCTCGAACTCACAGAGATCCGCCTGCCTCTGCTTCCCAAGTGCTGGGATTAAAGGCATGCGCCACCACTGCCCGGCATTGATCATTTTCTTTACCATCTGAAAGAATGATAAACTGCGCTGGTGGCGGCGCTGGTTACTGGCAGAAAAGTCACGAGCCATGGTCATGACTACCTAATTACAGAGAGCTTTATTTGGGGGAGCAGGGGAGAGGAGAGCCAGGCCTGGAGAGAGAGGAAGGTGGCGGGGTCGGGGGAGAGGGGAGTAGAGCAAAGAGAGCAGAGGGAGCGTGGGGCGTGCGTCCCGCTTTTAAGGTGCAGATTGTGCGAACACGCCATGTGCTTACATAGTCGCCAGCGCCTGCTGATGACGTAAGAAACAAGACTCTGAACTACGCATGTGCAGGAATGAGGGCCGACCTCTAACACCCTCCACCAAAGATTTATTCTTATTTCATACATATGAGTGTTGGCCTGCATACATGTCTATGCACCACGTGGGTGCAGTGCCGGCAGAAACGAGAAGAAAGCTGCAGGTCTCCTGGAACTGAGGTTAAAGGGGGGTTGTTCTCCTTCTTGTGGGTGCTGGGAACCGAACTGGGCCTTCTGCAGGAGCAGCAAATGCCTTTAGCCCCGAGCCATCTCTCCAGGCTCCAGGAGACATTATTATGGTGTAGCAGATAAGAACCAAGTCCAGACCTGGGGTCCTAAGAGTCAACCCAGAATGCTGTTTCTACTGTGTGTTGTGGGGAGAGAGGGGTGAGCAGAGATCGCGGAGGAAGGAACCCCGAGCCTCGTGTATGCTAGCTAGAAGAATGCTTTACGACTGAGCCTTATTCTCACGCTCAGTGCAGGAACTCTTTTGCAGTTTGCGTCCAGAACTTAGACAATAAGGCAGGAGATCGAAGACAGCTTCATAACGGCTATGTCGAACACGGAAGGAGGAAGGGAGGCGCAGCCTGGAGCTCTGGAATTGGATGATGCATGGTTCTTCTTCTGCTGAGGTTCGCGCTACTTGCTGCTTCCTGGTCGTGTGTGTATGTGTGTGTGTGTGTGTGTGTGTGTGTGTCGTCGTCCCCCCCCCCCCCCCGCTGCTGCTATCCCGTGGCATTACTGTTAAAGCAAGAATGAAGTTCGCAAAACACGATCAGTGATCAGTATGCTATAAATACCGTTGAGTGAGATTTTTTTTTTTTTCGGATTTGAATCTCATCTGTGGATGCCACTCTGTGAGAGGCTCAGATGTGGGGGTGGGGAACCGGGCAGTAACTCTACATGTTCAGATGCTCTGGTGCTGGGAACAGTGGTTATGGAAATTAAGGGCATTTAAAGTTTTAGGGGTAACTGAGGAAGAGGGGTAACTGGGTAAAAGTTTTAGGGGTAGGTGACCTTAGACTCTATGTCCACCTCTCAAGTGGAGGTTAACATTGGCAACAGGTGAGGCAACTGGGTACGGATGGAGATGGGGGTGTCCTTTCCTCTCTCTGTCAGAATATCCTGCAAGAATCCTCAATAGTGTTTGCAGGGGTAAAGGGCACAGGTTCTGGAAGCAGGTTATTATCAATGGCCTTCGGTCATTCGGTTGGTGCCCTGGCACTTCAACTGTGTCAACTCCCAGATGGATGTGGTGTTGAGTAGTGCTTGACACCCAGACTCCTGCAGTGACCCAGTGAGTGCCACACCAAGGATGACATCCTCTCTGAGGTAAACGTGATCAACCTCTGGTTCCTATAGAGCCCCCTGTTCTAAATATATGTAGCTGGGAAAGAAAGTCCAAAGGCCGATTCGGAAGAGACTTTAAGCGTTTCCCCAAAATAAAGTGATTGCTTTTATCTGTCTGGGAAAATGACTGCAGCATTAAAAAGAAGAAAAAAGGCCTGAAATAGGGCGGTCAGCTGTAGGGAGCCGAGGAAGCCCTGAGTGAATGTGTATTAATGACGTGGGTGAGGACTCTGAGGCCTCAGCCCCACTGAATATCACAGCCATCCTCATATGGGTCAGGCTCAGATGTCAAAGCTTTTTCCTCTGAGGTCCAAGTGTGAGGAAGTGATCAGTGTGTACAAAGACCAGCACTGCAGCTTCCTCCTCCCAGATGTTTACAGTCTGAAACTGCTGGACTACAGAGACTTCCAAAAGTAGCCAGCCCCCCCCCCCCCCCCCCCCCCGCCCCATGTTGTGCTGTACAAAATAAGGAAGCTGAGGCTCAGGGGTGTGGCAGTAGCAGGTGCCCCTCCATCAGAGTGCACACACCCCACCCGACTCCAGCTGTTCTGGACATGTATCTATCTGGGAGGCTTCCCTTTCTTCGTTCTCTCAAAGCCCTGGTCAGGTTTCCATATCCAAGCCCTGGTCAGGTTTCCATATCCAAGCCACTTTGGTTGCAGATTTTGCAAGGTCCAGAAGAAAATAGACAGTTCGGTAATTCCAGCCCTGGAGAGGTGAAGGATCGGGAGTTCAGGGTCATCCTTGACTGTATAATGAATGCTCCACATGAGGTCCTGTCATATGCCAACACTGTGAGATATGCCAGGGAGCCCAAGCAGGCAGGCAGCCTGCGTGTGAAACCCTGCATCTGACTCTATAGCAATGGTTCTCAGTCTTCCTAATGCTGCAACCCTTTAATACAGTTCCTCATGTTGTGCTGACCCCTAACCAGAGAATTATTTCAGCGCTACTTTATAACTGTGATTTTGCTACTGTTGTGAATCGTAATTAAATATATATCTGATATTCAATTCCTGTGGGTCATAACCCATGGGTTGAAAGCCACTGCTCTAGAGCTTATCAGCCAGGAAGAACCATGGAAATGATGACCACTGGCTTTCAAATGAGAGCAACCAACAAAGTTGGTGCTTTGTTTTCATGAGAGGTTAAGATACAACTCCTACCCCATTTCTTCATGCACCCCTAGTGCCCAATTCAAAGGAGTGTTATGAGGAGCAGAGGAAGCCCTGAGTGAACAAGGTCCTGAGCGAGTGTGTGAGTTGATGTATCCCTGGCCATGTCAAGGACTCCAGTGCCTCAGGCCCATGGGAATGGCAAAGCCTTCCCAGGGTAAGGGTCAGAGGGGTCACAAAGCCTTTCTAGGGAACCAAGTGAGAATGTTAACTGTGTGTGCAGAATATTTCCACCATAGCTTTGTCCCTCACCCCCAGATGTTTATGGTCTGAATACTGCTCCCCAACAGAGACTGGTCCTATTGAGATTAGCTAAGCCTGCTTCTTGGTTCAGCTCTAATAACCCTGCCTCTTAGCTGTATGTAATGGCTCCATCTGCTTGTTCAGCCATATGCAGTAACCCGCCTCCCTGTTCAACTGTATATAATGAACAGGCTGAGCTTCTGGGGGCCTCGGGTTTCTCCGTTACAGAGCACAGTCCACTAGATCCCGCTCTTCTGTGTATGTGTGTGGGGGTGGTTTCTTCAGCGTCCGACTTTTCTTCTTTCTTTCCTTGCCCCAGCCAGGTCGAGTCCCTAAAGCTACACAAGCACTTGGCAGGTTCCATGAAATGTGGTATCCAAGCCACACAAAGCAACCAGAGACAGCTTTCCAGTAGACAATGTCCTGCTTCACTGGGGGCCATCCCAGTGGTCCAGCCTTGGTTTTTCCGAACTCCACACTCAGCAGACAGCTTTTTAATAAGGAGCCACTAGCCATAGGGTGGATGCTTGGCAGCGGCTTTCTTAGAGGTTGGGCCAAAATAGTTCAGGAAGGAAAAGTTACCTTGGAGTGGTGTGTTGGATTTTTTTTAATGATTCCTCTCTGGCTACTTTATTGCTGTTTCTTTTCTGTCGAAATTGAAAGCAATGATACTCCCTAAGCCACTTACTATTTAGGTTAAAAAAAAATGTGGGAACACTAGAGAGGGTAGAGAATGTAGGTCCTGTAGGAGGGACTGGAAGGTTCCATATGGGGTTATCCACCATAGTCTGGAGGGCCAGGCCAGATGTGGAAAGGACCCCCTTGGCAGGACAGAGTAGCACAGCAGCCCCCAGAACAGATCAGCTCTGGATGTCCTGGCCCCGTTCCTCCAACAGCCAACAAGGAGGGCTGCCAGGTCTCTTTCCTCTTTTATCCCCACGACTCTCATCCTGTCCAACTGACTTTCTACATGTCTTTTAAAAAAATGAGAAAGCTTTAAAAATGAAAGGCACACCAGACCCTTGTCCCAGTATGAGTAACAGGGATTCACTCTGCAGTGGCGTCAAGAACTCAAGAGTTCATCTTTCTCTCCACACATCAAGTTTAGGAAGACTCTTAGGAGTTTTTATCAAGGCTGAAATGTTTGCAGTTTTGTTGTGGAATATTAGTTTAAGATGTGTTACATTGGGTTTTTTGCTTTTGTTTTTGATTTTTGAGACAGGGTTTCTCTGTGTTGCTTTGGTGCCTTTCCTGGAACTCACTCTGTAGCCCAGGCTGGCCTCAAACTCACAGAGATCTGCCTGCCTCTGCCTCCCACATGCTGTGATTAAAGGCATACACTACCACCACCCAGCTGTGTTACATTTGTTTATGTCATGGGACATTTGTTTAATGATGCAAAAATGTGTTGCATTCTTTTATGTTGTGTTTGTTTGATTCTGTGAAGCTGTGTTACTTTGCCTGCCTAAAACACCTGATTGGTCTAATAAAGACCTGAACAGCCAATAGCTAGTCAGTAAAGAGAAACAGGTGGGACTGCCAGGCCAAGAGAATAAATGGGAGGAGAAATCTAGGCTTGAGAGGGAAGAGGAGGAGAGAAAAAAGGAGGAGAGAAGGATGCCAGGGGCCAGCCACCCAGCCACACAGTTAGCCATGGAGTAAGAAGGAAAGAAAGATACATAGAATAAAGAAAGGCAAAAAGCCCAAAGGCAAAACATAATTAAAGGGAAACAGGATAATTTAAGTTAGAAAAGCTGGCTAGAAACAAGCCAAGCTAAGGCCAAGCATTCATAAGTAAACGTACATCTTCATATATTTATTTGGGAGCTGGATGGTGGAGCCCCCAAAGAGTAAAACAAAACAACAACAAAAAAACTACACAGTTTTCTTGTGATTTTTTTTTCCAGTGTGCTTCACATCTCCTGGTCACAAAGTCACTGCTGCAGCTCTGCATATCAAATTTCCTTGAAGCCTAACAAAAATGGGAAGGGGATCAGGAGTTACCTGTCCACGCCCATAATCAGCCTAGCAAAAGAACAGTCACAAACCACCAGATTTCCTCTTACATCTCACAGCTCAGCATCATACCCTGGGTTACCCCTAACTTCAAGTGAGGCTGGAAAAATGAGTGTTGGGATTCTCAGCCTCTGAAGCAAGAAATAACAAAACTCTAAATTCAATCAGATGTAGGATGAAGTGCTAAATGGTCTTATTAATAAAAAAACAAAACCCAGAGCCAGATATTGGGGTGAAAAGCTGAGAGATCAGAAAAGCAGAAAGAAATCAGCCACATTCTTACCACTTGGAGATCCTCTGGCAAAGAGACCGACTTCCTGTATACCCATACCTATATGCTTTTCTGATCTGCATTTCACTTCCTCTCTCCACCCAGCTACATCACTTCCTCCTTCTGCCCAGCTCTGTCACTTTCTGTCTGTCTATACAGACCTCCAGACTCTTATGGTTAACTGGTGGAATTCAAGGCATGTGCCACCATGCCTGGCTCTGTCCTGCCCTGCCATAGGCCAATGTAGCTTTATTTGTCAACCAATCAGAGCAACACATAGTCACAGCATACAGAAAGACATCCCACAGCAATCAGATGATGATGCTCATCATGAAAGGCAACGTGAAATCTAACTGAAAAGGTGCAATCTCCCACACATCCTTATGAGGCACGTCTGTGGCTCAGTGTGCAGCTCAGAAGTCTGAGTTTTAGAAAGCTCTTGTTTGGTTCAAATAATAAATGAAGATTAATTAGTTTTGGGTGTCCCTGGCTTTCTCACAAAAACTACATGAGTGTTCATCCTGTAGACAGTGATAGCTGAGCATCAGTCTAGAACAACTGGCTCCTGCAGTAGAACTCTCTTCTCCAGGCATGACATGATCAGCTTGATGACCCACAGGAGACTACTCTCACATCATCAGACCTGTTAACACTTCCCCACAGAAGGGGCAAGGAGTACCCTCACTTGAGATTCCAGCTGCTTGCTTCTTCCTGCCCCACCCAGCTACATATAATCTTCCCCAGTCACATAGTCTTGTGTGTGTGTGTGTGTGTGTGTGTGTGTGTGTGTGTGTGTCCGTCCGTCTGTCCTAGAGTATAGAAGGTGGTTGGATGGGATTGGGCCCCCCATGTTGGAGTGAGACTTGGGTGGCGGCAGAGCTACCTTTAAGTCACCCATTTTCCTATAGGCAGCCCCTCACCATGCTCCTGTAAGTAATCCCAAGAAATCCGTTGATTTACCAGGATAGGATGAGATGCAGCCATTTCTTTGGTCCCTTAGCGTCTTATCTGCTACATATAGGTGTTTCCACTCCTCTTGACCTAGGAAAATTCACACAACACCCTCTTAACTTCCTTCGATGATGGAGAATAAATGAAACCAGTCCAGGCCACGCACTGATCTACCAGGTGAAACAAGCATTATCCTTTTATATGACCCTAAACAATGGGAACCCAGTTTGCTGATCTATAAATAAATAAGAAGCCTGGCGGCCAAATCCATCTAGTCTCTAAAACATCACAGAAGGCAGCAAGAAGGATTCATTCTGAATCCCTCTGATGCAATGTGCAGAATCAGTGAGGAAACTGGGCCTCAGGGTACACATATTTGGATCATAACCCTGTGGTAGAGGACACCAGCTCTAACCTCTTCAAAGCTATAACTGAGGGTCACGAGCTGGCTTCAAACATAGCCATAAGAAGTTCAGGCACACATAGATGCTCCCCTTCCCCATCCTCATGTCTCTGTGACAAAATAAACCCTGGCAGGATTCCTTGCTTAGAACATTCTCTTCTCATCTCTGCTGGTGAGCAGAGATTTGTCACTGTTGAAATCCAAGATGACATCCAAAATGACAGCTCAGAGAGTTGCTGACCAAGGCCTGTAGCTCGTATTTGAATACAGTATCTTCTCAGGAACTGAACTGAAAAGATTTCCACTGCCCGTTGTTCTAGAAGAAGGATTCTGATGGCTATGAAAGGAACCCTTCCATCCCAGAGCCTTCCTCCCACCAATATGGGTCTTCCTACATAATGAACAGTTTCATTTTCCCTCTAGGTAGGTAAAGAAACTACTCATTAATTGCTCTCCAGGTGGGCACTGGGTAAAACCCAACACATTGGTTCTCTTATCAGTCCCCCCAGTGGTTTGCAGCAGACATCATCACCCATTTTGCAGATCAGCACACTGAGGTACAGGGCAGTGAAAGGCCTTGACCTTCTCAGATGGAAGGAAATGAGGGAGAAAGATTTGAATCATACTTGTCTTCCTTGGATGCACACTTCCTCTGTCTTCCAGTCCTTGAACACAAAGAAAGAATTGGATTAGGAGACATGTGTAGCACTAATCCTAATTGGTCTTAATAAAAACCCAGAGCCAAATATCAGGGTAAATGCTGAAATATCAGAGAGACAAAGGAACAAGCCACAGCCACTTCTCACCTCACCAACTCCTCAGCCGAAAGGCATGAGATCCTGTCACCATCTCCTTATATTCCTTTCTCCGCCCAGCCATATCACTTCCTGTCTCAACCTTCCTAGTGCTGGGATTAAAGGCGTGTACCTCCCTAGTACTGGGAGCAGTAGCATGAGATCCCAAGTGCAGGGATTAAAGGTGTGTGCCACCACTGCCTGGCCTCTATGGCTAACTAGTGGCTGGCTTTGCCTTCCTATCTTCAGGCAAGCTTTATTTGTTAGAGCATACACAAAATATCAACACATTTCCCCTTTTTGTCTAAAATAAAAAAGATAATAAGTAATATAAGAAAAACTATATACAATAAGTACAATAACTAGATACAATATATACAGGCAATAATTACATCAGCAATATCCAGTCCCTTTGCTTTTGACAAATTCAGAGAAAATACTCCATTATCTATCCTATCTTGCATATAGGATTCACTTTCTATCCCAACTCACATTACCATCTAAAACTATTTTTCTATGTCTCTCAATCTTATATACTTTACACCTCTTTAGTTAGTTTCTTTTCTGAGTCTGGTAAACAAGGAAAACTATAACTATATAATTATCTAGTCTTCAACTCCCTTAGAGACCAGAGAAAGAAATAATATTACCTGAGTAAGCAGGAAGTGCAAGCAAGTGACTTCCAAAAAATGTGAGAAATGACAGAAACAGCTGGCTGCCTGAACAGTCAGTCACCCAAGGTTCCTCTGCAACATTGGGGCATCTATCTTCAGTCTACAGGCCTAGAATATCTGATAGACTTTTCTGTGAAGCAGGATCTTCTGAAGGGCTGTCCTACCTTGTCTTGGCAAAGTTCAGCAGTCCTTTCTTTTGTGCCCTGCTTGTCCCATTTGGACAGCATACTGTCAGCAGTCGAGGCAAGGGCATTTTCTCACCCAGGGGCTAACTTATGCCACAAAGAAAGTAAACTCCATATGAAACTTCTGTCTATGGACATGTTTTAATAGCTGTGAAGAATGTGGGCATCCTCAGTGACAAGAGCTTCCTGATCATATCAGAGTCTGATTTGTGCTTCTTATCCTCATTAGATTGTAAAACTACATATGTCATTTTCTCTCCACCCCCAAAAAGACTTAGTGCCATGGGCGACAAGCATTAGCACCAAAGGATTCACTGCTCGGCTTTGTGGCACCGAGCAAAAAGCATTCTAGATACTAAGCATCCAAGATTGTTCTTACCATAGGGTTTGGGAGGGAGAAGGACTTCCTTTAATCCCGAGTGCTGCTCCCATCCCTTCCCCTTTCTACTGAGTGTTAACTAGTGCCCCCTGCAAGCTTGACTTTGCACCCAGATGTCCAAGTCCTGGGGGCTCTGTAAGCTTGTGATGCGGTGGGGCTCTGAAGTGTGTCCTGGATATCAGAAGCTCCAAGGGTTTGTCATGGTTCTAAGGGCAGCCAGGTTTAAGACCTGCTGCTGTCATTTGGGAGGGAAAACAAGAGGGTGAGGCACAGGGGTCCTGTTGTGGAATATTATTTTAGCTAGGTAAAGATGTGTTACATTTGTTTATTCTGCATTTGTTTAACTATGTAAAGATGTGTTGTTTCACCTTGCCTGCCTAAGGCACCTGATTGGTCTAATAAGAAGCTGAACAGCCAATAACTAGGCCATAGAGGGATAGGCAGGGCTGGTGGGCAGAAAGAATAAGTAGGAGGAGAAATCTAGGCTAAGGAGAAGAATGAAAAGAAGAGAATGAAGGAGAAAGAGAGGGACATGCTTGGGGCCAGAAGCCAGGCAGCAGCCAGCCAGCCACGAGAGGCAGTGAGGGGAAGACACACAGAAGGAAAGAGAGGTAAAAAGCCCTGAGGCAAAACGTAGAAGAAGAGAAACACGTTAAGTTTTAAGAGCCAACCAGAAACGAGCCTAAGCTAAGGCTGAGCATTCATAACTAATAAGAAGTCTCCATGTCATGATTTGGGAGCTGGTTGGTGGCCCAAAAGGAAAAGCCTGGTAAAGGGCCTCAGCTAAAGCATAGGAGAATGTTGTGTTCTGACTGACGTGTGTTTGCTCTGACTTGTTCTGTTTTAGAACTGAAAACTTTCTTTGGGGATTGATACCTGGGTCCTAGGAACATTAGGTGAGTTGTCTACCCTAACACACTGTCAGGGGTTAGGGAAAGACTAAAAGACAAAGCCAGTCGTCAGCCATGGGAAATGGACCTGCTTCTACAACTTCTGTTTATGTAACACTAAATCCACGCGGCTCATATGTGGGAATAATTCCATTTCACTTGAACTCCAGCAAAACAATTTTCCATCCCTCCTTCGCTTCAGCTGGGTGGCCCTTGCTTTTTATGTTGGTGCTGGGTCTCACTGTCACCCATGAACATGCAAGCATCAGTCCCGTGACTCTGCAGACAAATCCCAGAACCGTGTGACTTGAAAAGGGACTTAATTAAGAGCCCTGTGCTTCTGGTGAATATTTGCTGGATAATTCCCAGTGTCTGAAGGTTATTGGGTCTTTTTACTATTCTGTGATTCCAACTCCAATCAATTTATTAGGAATGTGAGATAAATCTGAACTCACCCGAGTTGCTGTGCGATTTTAGAAGCGCTCTGCTCACAGCCTGCCCTTTGCTGCTGACTTCTCAGAGATTCTAGCACCTATTGATGGAGAGAGGGCAGCTGAGCACACCATACAGCATTGACAGGAGACACCAAACACGAGCCTCAGCTCTGGTTTATTTTACAGATTGCACCTATCCAGCACCAGGTTTCGGGTGGGCCCTGGCTCCTGAGCCCAGGTATGATGTTCTGAAGACCCCCATATTGCCAAGTGAACTTCAGTTTTTGAACAGAAGGCCAACCAACCCCTGCCATGAAATTTGTAAAATTTTCAGTATTTGGAAACACATAACACAGAACTCCACGCTGCTCCCTGGTGTGGCATTCATGTACTCAGGGTTTCTTCTGTGCTAGATCACACAGTAGGGCAGACATAGATATGACTGTCCTTCGTCCTCATAGTGCTCTAGAGGTGGTGGAACCACTCTTGATTTGTAGTTGAGGAAGCAGGTTTGATGAGTATAAGTGGTAAGATAGCTGGTGACCACGAGAAGAAATGACAGGATCCCCTCTGCCCGTCACTGTGGAATAGCCCTGAGAGCACATGTTCTCGAAAAGGCAAGGGAAAATGCTAGAGACATAGTGCTTGAGCCATTTAGGGAGAAAAAGAGAGAATGTTAGCAAGAAAAAGAAATTTAAAGTGTTAACAATACAGGTGGAGAGCTGGGCCAGAGAGGAGGCTTCACTATTCAGAACATTGGCTGCTCTTGTAGAGAACCCGGGTTCAATTCCCAGCACCCATGCAGCAGAGCATACCTGTCTGTAACTCCAGCTCCAGGGCCTTAGTTAGGGTTTCTATTGCTGCGAAGAGACACCATGACCACAGTGACTCTTGCAAACAAAAACATTTAACATAGTGGCTTGCAGTTTCAGAGGTTTAGTCCATTATCACCATGGTGGACATGGCGGCATGCAGGCAGACATGGTGCTGGAGCTGAGAGTGCTACGCCTTAATGGGCAGGCAACAGGAAGTGAACTGAGTGTCACACTGAGCGAAGCTTGAGCAGAGGAGAGCTCAAAGCCCACCCCCACAATGACACACTTCCTCCAACAAGGCTATACCCACTCCAACAAAGCCATGCCTTCTGATAGTGCCACTCCCTATGAGCTTATGGGGGCCAATACATTCAAACCACCACAGTATCTGACACCCTTTTCTGGCCTCTATAGGCATTGGGCACACATACATGTAGGCAAAATGCCTATACACATAAAATAAAAATAAATAAATCTTTACAGAAAGTATAGAACCACAGGGCTGTTTCTAGGTTTTTAGTTCCACTTGTCTGTTCAATGTTTTTAAGTGAGATGACCAAGTTACAGTAGACTCATGATGAGCAGGCATATCTCAGTCATGTGGCTCCTGTTAATATTTTAGTCATTCTTATTATTGCTATTGTTATTATTATTGTTGCTTTAAAAAAATCTCTGCTGGACTGAGAAAAGCTGAGAATGACAGAGATGGTCTTCTCTAGGGAAGAGCTCTCCAGTTGGTCACCCAGTGCCAAACATTCAGGCCTGAAAACACACAGACAGGTAGTATTGCACAGACTGAATAGGGCATATATAGGAATATATATGTATTTGCATGCAATAACAATTTGTAAAAAACAAAGAAAAAAAGAAAAGAAGGAAGGAAGAAAGAAAAAAAGAAACAAAGAAACAGAAAAAGAGAGAAAGAAAGAAAGAAAGAAAGAAAGAAAGAAAGAAAGAAAGAAAGAAAGAAAGAAAGAAAGAGAGGCCATGAATTTGAAGGAGAGTCAGGAGGGAGATATAGGAGAGTTTGGAAGGAGGAAAAGGAAGGGAGAAATATTGTAATTAAATTACAATCTTTAAAAAAATTTTGCTGGGTACATACCTTACCAATCATAAAACCAGGATTAATGGAACTCTAGAGGGAAAAGACAGGAAGCAATTCAGAGCAGGACACGTTACACTTCTTGTCAAATCAGGGCATGCTTGATTGTTTTAGAAGATATTTTTTAAAGTAAATAAAAGAAGATGCCCAAGCCCCAACTCTGGATCCTCACTCAAGAAATGTTGAAGCCAGTGAGCACAGTCCTGGCTTCAGTTCCCACACTGTGCCAAACATTTGTGGTTGGGGAACCCATTGCAGCGTTCAGGGTCACTCCCTGCTCAGTAGCCCCATGTTGGGTTGTGATGAAGTGTCCTCATCCCACCTTCCATAGTTACGCCTCCACTGACAGTCCCACCGAGTCTGTCTCAGTAGTTCCTCTGTCTTTGGGCTGGTAGTTGAATACCTCTAACGCTGGGGGTACATGGCATCCGTATGAATCCTCTGTGACTTCCTGTTCCCTCACAGTGTCACAGATTCTTTCCTGGGCTAATCTAAACTCTGCCTCACTTGGACAACATTGACAGATTGACCTCAGCCCCGTGTCTTGGCAGTATCAAGCACCGTCCCACCCTGTCCCACCAGAGGGAGATTACCCAGAAACCCATCATTCAAGTTGCTGGCAATTTATTCCTTTTCAAGATTTGTTTTCTGGGGAAAGTGGTCCAGCCCTGGAGACAAGCCTCAGTATTCTGCTGGGAACAATGTGCTTTCTGTGCGGGCTGCATTTTTGGACACAAACAACCTGTATTGCTTAACAGTTTTGTGCAAACATGTTCTAATAGGCAGTAGTATGAGATTTGGTCATTTTAGCTCAAGGCCAAACTGGCTACATTTCAGGCTTGCAATAGACTCACTGGTTCCTAAGCAGCCATATCACCTAGCTTATTTGTTTTGTTTCCTGTACTGAAGCCTTTTACCTATTCTGATACCAGTAGGGACCTGATCACCTTCAACTGTTCCCATATTCAAGGTTCAATTTTCCTTCCCTGTCCAATGTCTTTGCAGCTTAGCATTAGCGAAGGCTCTCTGTGGAGAGATGTGCCAGCAACTGTTTCACAGGGCTGAACTTACTTATGAGAGAATTGCTTCAGTATTTAAGACAGGGCTAGCCCACTTTCCCACTAATAATAAGTCCCTCACTACACTGACTTCCCTTCTGCAACGGAGTTCAAAGTGCTTGCAGGAACTGCCTAATTAGACCATATTATGTTAGTAAGTCTGAACGAAGTGCTGTATGATTAGCCCCATTTGAGAGGGAAGGGATGCTGGGAACGCAGAGCCTGGGAAAGCAGTGGGAGCTGGGAACCTGCCCCAAGACCTCATTTAAGCTGATTGGCAGGGCCTTCCTCACCTGTCCTGTCTCACCCTTCTCCAGACTCTACCTCCTGAGGTCCCGTCTTTATGGAAGCTTTCTCTCCCTAGCCATTTGTCATACACCATTACTCGCAGCTTGATTTTTGTCCTTGTTTTCTAGGTAGGTGGTTGGGGGTACTTCAGTTGATGACAGTTTAGTGTTTCAATTATCTTTTATCCCTCAGGTTTGGAATGAAGGTTTCTTAAGCCAAGGACTATGCGTTATGTTTCCTGTTTGTCTCAGATTGCACTTGCAGAGGAAATGTTCACAGGGCAGGGGTGGGCATGGTGTTTATTCCATAAAACAGCCCATGGAGCCTTCCTTATCACTTAGATTGTGGGCCACGACACTATCAATGATTAATAATTCACACCTAGAATGTGATCCTGGAAAGGACACTGGTCAGCAACCACCATGGTAACTGACCATCTACCATATTGTGTCATGTTGTAGGGAATATGTCAAAAGAACCAAACGCTGGCTCTGATTTCAGGAGCCTCCAGTCTCACGGTCTGGGTATTTGAAAGCAGCTAGAACAGGTGCTGGGTGGCTTATGAACCACAGACATTTATTCTTGTAGTTCTAAGGGCTGGGAAATCCAAGACAAAGACATCAGCAGAGTTAGTGTCTAGTAAGTGAAAGACTCTCACAGTCTGTATCTTCTTGCTGCATCCTTTTGTGGTGTAAGGTCCCTCAAACAATCTCTTACAAGGACAAAAATTCCATTAGTGAGGGTGGAATGTGTCACCTCTTAAGAGCCGCACATCCCAATACCATTGAATAGAAAATGCAACGTCAGCACACTGGTTCTGAGGTGGAGTAGTACTCAGACCACAGCACCCACAGGAGAGAGAAGAACAGATCACAGAGAGGGAGGTGGCATGGGATCTGCCGCAGAGAGATGTGGCCTGGAGTCTCTGATCAGTCACTCGTGTGTGTGGCCTTGAGCAGATGGTTTTAGTTATCACATCTCTAGATTTTTTTTTTTAATCCAAACATTTATACTGTAGAGATGATAAATGGCACAAGGTCTACAAACACACTTAGCCCAATGATTCATACAGAGTGAAGAATTAATAAATAGACTTGTGAACGTTATTATTATTATGTGGCTGGTAATTCTAAGGCAATTTAAAACAAATGGTGTAGCAAAGGCCACTTAAGGAAGTTCAAAGAATGGCTGGTAGATGTCACGACGGGTCTGCAACCAGCCTGGAAAGACAGTGAGGACTGCGGCTCTGAGAAGTCAGAAACCTGGAGAAAGCCTAGGTAAAGGCACGAACCAACCCTTGTGGGGAGGGGCTGGGACAGAGCAGGCTGGGCTGGCCGAAATAAAATTTACTAGAATAACACTAATAGTAATAAGAAAACCACGAGCAATGCTACTACTGTGAAGAGGGCAAGTGCCTTTCTTCAATAATATGATGAGATAAGAATGGATGTTTTAGCCGGTCGGTGTTGGCGCACAGCTTTAATCCCAGCACTGGGGAGGCAGAGCCAGGCGGATCTCTGTGAGTTCGAGGCCAGCCTGGTCTACAGAGTGAGCTTCAGGATAGGCACCAAAACTAAATGGAGAAACCCTGTCTCGAAAAACCAACCAACCAACCAACAAACAAACAAGAATGGATTTTTAAAGATTTATAACCAAAGTTGCGAGACAAATTGCAAAAGAAGCAGAAGCTATCAGAGGTCTGGGCCAGCGCTGCTGAGGACGGGTCGGCTGATGTGCTGTTGATGGAAGGCAAATTGGACCTGGGCTTTCTGGAGGGAACTTTGACTCCGTTTGTTAACAGCCGTCAATTTCTCTTCAAAGTGCCGATCCTGGAGCACATTCACTTATAATCAAAGAGCCATGGAGAATTATGTGTATTAAGTAACCCCCAAAAACTTGGATATAACTCACATGTCCATTGATGATGGAATTCTTGAATATTCTAAGCACTAATATGCCCAATTATGTATTTTTAACATTTCAATAGGAGGTAAATTTACATAATGGTTGTGGCATTAAATGTAAAGAATGTTGATTGGTGAAAAGAAAAATCATAGGTCATCCAAACGTTAGAACAGTAAATTGGAAAGCCCTATGCATGTTTACTAATGCACAGCAAAAGATCTCTGAAATGAGGGAAATGGGAAGACAGGCTGGATGAGACTTCTGTTTTGATCTACATTCTTTGTATTGCTTACAAAAAACATCTATTAAGATATTTCTCAAAGTCTGTGAGCAAATCTTTAAAAATCTGCACTAGGACAGCCATATGCAAAAGAGGATGGATGGCACTTAAAAAATTAAAAATAGAATTCCCTCACAACCCAGCCACTACTGCATATGTACCCAAAGGAAGTGATGTCAGGATGTTAAGAATCATTGGCACGTCCACATTCATCGCATCCCTATTCACAATAACCAAGAAATCTAAGTGCCCCTTAACTGGTGAACACATAAAGAACATATGGGACATATATGGAGAACTATTCAGTCACAAACTAATTAAAGCCTGTTATTTGCAGCAATATGGATAGAACAGGAGATCATGCGCTAAATGAAATAAGCCAGGCACAGAAAGATGAACGTACATAATCTTCCTCTGACATAGTACCTAAAACACTTTGTCTCAGAAGTTGAGAGCAGAATGATGGTTGCCAGAAGCTGGGGAGACCAGTAGTAGTTGTGTTGGGGGGATAGGGAAATGTTAATGGATGCTTCTAGGGTGCTTCTGCATACTGAAGTGATGACAGGTGACGAAAATGTACTGTACATTTCTAAAAGGTAAAATAAAAGATTTAAATTTTTATACTATAAATGATAAATGATGGAGGAAATAGATCTGTTTAATTTGGTTCCAATGTTATATAATGTATATATTTATCTAAACAGTATATGTGTGTGTGTGTGTTTTATGTTATCATATATCAGTTTAAAATAATTTTAAATGATTTTAGGAATGTAGCTCAAGGTAGAGAGCTTGCCTAGCATTGGCAAAGCCCTGGATTTGATCCCTATATCACTAACACAAACCACTTTATCATCATTAAAAATGTTAAAATATGTTGTAAGGTATACCTACATTTTTATCTGGGAAAAAAATATTCCCCAGGAAGTTGGGGAAGCTCCACAAATTTTTGAGGCACCATGGCCAAGTGCTTTACAAAGACTGGTGCATACCCAGAGCCTACACACACTTAAAAAAAAAGCACAAAGTCAACGGTGTTCATCTTGCTATTGTGTGCAGTTCTCTTTACAGTCACAGCAGTTAGCTTTTGCGGCAACATTGCACAACTAAGTATTCCAAAGCTTGATGCCTGGAAGAAAAACCACTTTGCCTACAGCCCCGTGCCTGTGGGTCAGCCAGCATTTGTTGAGTTAGCTCAACAAGGCTTACCTTCAAAGTACAGGTTAGACTGACGTTTTCTTTCTGTATCTCGTAGTTCTTGGGCCAGTGGGCTAGCCCGGCCAGCTTCTCCGTGCAATGATGGGGGAACGCAAGAGAGTGAGTGTCGTCCCATGCCATCCGTGACTCATTTGTTTGCGGTTGGCACAGTGTCCACTCTGCCCACGTGGCCACACCTGACTCAGTGGGAGAGGGAGATGGTCTTTGTTTCTAGCAGAAAGATCTGCAGAGTCATGTGGCGAAGGTCAGAACATAGGGAGAAGCACGATCTGGGACCTCTAAAGCAGTGTACCCCAAGTTTACCTGAGTTTCTTCATTTCTCCTTGGCTAATTTTCCTTTCCATGAGTACGTATTACTTATGAAAAAAAAAACATTTAACAAGCAATTCTTCAGAAAATAGGTGATAAAGAGTTGAGGAAGTTGTACTTGGCTTGATACTTCTCTGACTTGGCCCAGAATCTTCTGAATTTGTGATAGTCTCTGTCCTCACCTGTGGTTCCCACCAGTGTCCTTTATTATGCACCTGAGACTTGGCTTTCTTATCTGAGTAACTTTGGAGGCTTTCCTTTATCTCGCCTCCATGTTCCCTCCTTTACGATGAGAGGTTATACACCTTGGAGAATTTGCTAGAATGTTATATGATTTCCTGAGAAATGTGAAACTATGAATAAGAATGGCAGCCAGCCATTGCTCCCTAAGAGGGAAGGAACACATCGAAGTTACCAGAAGCCCTACCTGGAACATTTCACGGTTCCCCAGTGGAACTAGGAAAGGCACATCCGGTTGCAGATGGCAAGCATTGAAGGCGACTGGGGTGTCTCGGTGTCGGAGTGTCCAGCAGCAACGGAACTCACGAATCTGGACTCCTTCTGCTTCTGGCTTTTCCATGACTGGTTTCACCAAAGCACCAAACCACAGGAGGGGTAGACTTTAATGCTGCCTGCCTTGTTGGGACTGTGGACACACCCACAGAACAGGCTAACAACTTTGGACAAAGTGCTTGGGACAGAAATCACTCTCTCCTAGCGCCCCGCCCCTCCCTGCTCCATCCCCAAGCCAAACTTCGGGGTTCAAATTCTGATTTAATGTTCCTGAGAGGAACCAGTGGACCTTTCAGGTATGTGGGAAATCTCCCACCAGTCTCTTAGAGCTCTTCAAGCAAAGATATTTGGCCCTTCTGTGGAGGTGGGGTGGGTAGAGGTAGGGGATGGGGCGGGGGATGTTTATGGGTGTGTGAGGGAGAAAGAAACTTTTACATTATGTAAATATCCATGGACCTTTAAACCCCTTCCCTGCTCTGTCTTTTGTCATGGTCACTCAATTCTGCTTCCTTCTGCATTTGAATCTCCTCCCTTTCCTCGTTTCTCAGATGCCTACCTTAGAGAATTTCCCAGCTCCACCCCCAGATTCTGCCTGGGTCTTACAAAGTCCAGATGGGTCTGAAAGCATGTGTTTGGGGCAGAGTCTGTCTTGTGACTTTAGACACTCAAGTGTTCATTCAACTCCAAAATAAACATTTCCATTACGTAAGTATCCTTTGTGCTTCTGATGTGGACTTGTGGGGAAGAGGAGCATTGTGTCTGTGGTTAGAAGGGAGAGAACACACCAGAAGGTACCGTGTGTACAGCTCCTTTGTCTCAAGTTCTGTCCATGAGTGAGGTAATCACATATTCGTGCATGTCAATTATTTGCTGCATGTGTATGTGTGCCAAAGCCTGTGCAAGAGGCGTGTGGGACACACAGTCCACCCCCCTTCTACCCTTAATCCCTTTGCACCTGCCATAAATTAAGCTTTGGTTCAAACACTGCCGTTTGTCGTGAATAGGTAGCCCTTGCAGGGCTGCTCCAGATGACTCATACAGAGAGGGGTAGGAGACTGCAACAGCCTCTGTGGTGGCTGGATGAGGCATAAGGAATTTCCAAAGCGCGAAGCATGTGTTCATACAGGCTCAAGTGAGTGAGGACAAGGCTGCCGCGGGGGGGGGGGGGGGGGGGGGTGGGGGGGGTGGGGGGGGCGGGGGGAGGGGCATCTTTATGTGCTGTGATTAGTTCAGCCACTATGGAAATCAATACAGAAGTTCTTCCAGAGAGCAACTCTATGACCCAGCTATATCATTCCTGACTGTAAACCTGAAGGACTTTAAATCAGCATTCCACAGAGATCTTTACACATCCATGTTCACTGTGGTACCGTTCACAAGGCCAAGTTATGAAACCAGCCTAGATGTTGGTCAGTGGGCGAGTGGAAAAAGAAACTGTGGTTTGCATGCATGTGCGACGTGTCACACAGCTGTCAAGATTGACATCATGCCATTTGCAGGAAAATGAACACAACTGGAGATTGTCCTATTAAGTGAGACTCTGGACAAAGGTTACAGTTTTATTTTCTCTCATTTGTTAACCCTGGGTTTTATATATAGAGAGACATGAAATCATGTATCTATGAGGGCAGAAGCAAGGCTGACGGGGTGGGGGGGCACAAAAGGCACTTGGGAGGGGGAGGGGGAGGAAGGGGAGGGTGCAGAAGGCATACTTAGAAGTACACGGTATCTTGTATAAAAATGTCTTCATGAAACCGTCACGGCGGACAATTAATATACGCCAATAACATTTTTTAAAACCAATGAACCTTACCAGATCCAACACTTCTTACGAAAACAAGGGGTAGGAAAACTCTCTGGAATCTTAGTGAAGACTTGAAGGACCTGTTCCAGGCAGATGCCCTTTAATCCCTGCTACTGGAAGACTTCATTTTAGGAGGTCTCCACTTCTTTCTCAAGACAATGGATGCCAATAAGCCGGCCTTGGCAAGCTATTTCACCAAGCAGGATTTATTTAAAGGCACAGGGAAGTTCCACAGCGGAAAATACAAAGCCTTGTTTTGATTATTTGGAGAGAAAACATTATAAACAAACACCAGCTCCTAAGGGCCACCTTTCTGGGCAGTGATAGGGGAGCAGGCATGCCCTTCAGCAGAAGAGTGGAAGACGTAAGGTATTATTGGAGATGGCACAGACGGATGGTAATAATGGATAAATTCTCTGCTCAAATGGATGCTTCGGAGAGACATAGTCAAAGACCTCTTCTGAGATAGTGTGGTCCTTCCTAGGACTCCAGCCTGGAGATGCTGGGGGTGTGGGTGGGTAGTGGCTATTTATTTCTGAGGTCCCCTCTTTGGTCTTGCCATCCTTTGTACCACTGTGGGAGGCTGGTTCCAGGCAAGGGGAGATCTGTGCAAGTTAGGGTGCAACTGCAAAAGGTCACTGAAGGTTATGCACTCTGAATCCCTAGGGGAACATGGGGTGTGGGGGAGCTAACTTGCATAAATGATGGTGCGTGGACTGTTCCAAGTGTTATCTCATCATACATCCTCCTCTGCCCTCTGCCTGGAAAATTCTTTAGCTTTTGTGTTTTATGAAAAATTCCGTGGCCCATGCTGATCAAGTAGAAAAAAAAAAAACAAACAAAAAACAAAACAAAAAAAACAACCAACTAACCAAACAAACAAACCAGGATGACAACTGGTGTTCCTCAGGGTTCTCATTCCAATTGTTTGATTTTGGCTGTTTTTAACTTAGTTCTCTTTCATCTGCAGTAAGAGCAAGTTGGTACCAAATGTTCCAGAATCATGGGCTTTTTATTTTTTCTTGTTCGTCTCTTTTTGCCCCAAATTGTATTCTGGAATTCTGTTCAGGGAATCAATCTAGTGACTGTCCAAGGTGGACACATCATCAAGCACTACTTCTATGGTTCACCTGTACGCTGCTTTTCTATTTAACCCTCACACTTCTGGCTAAGCATCCCTGGGAAGACTAGTTTACTCTGGAATGTTCTTTTGACAAACCTCTAAAATTAAGAATCACATCTTGAATGTCAAATCCTTTGAAAAAAGAATCACATGTTGCGCCGGGCCCAGGAGTACTTTAAAAGATGGACGAAGACATACCTATCCTGGACTCTTTTGTCAGTGA
Source organism: Peromyscus maniculatus bairdii (assembly GCF_049852395.1). Classification (NCBI taxonomy): domain Eukaryota; kingdom Metazoa; phylum Chordata; class Mammalia; order Rodentia; family Cricetidae; genus Peromyscus; species Peromyscus maniculatus. Next base: position 76,678,088 of record NC_134866.1, on the reverse strand, counting down.
TAAACTATTCTGGAGGAGACAGGACTTTTGAAAATAGTTGTCTGGTGGAGGCCTGGCTGTATCTTTGCTGTCCTGCAGGGAAAAATCCATCACAAGCCACAAGCATGGGTGGGCCCGGCCAGTGTAAGGGGAAAGAAAGAATGAGTTCTTGGACTTCTTCATTCATTCAACAACTCTTTATTGAGCAATGACCAAGTCCCAGGGCTCTAACAGACTACTACCGTCATCATCCTCACTGTGCCGTCATCAGGGAAGGCTCCTTTTGATATGTTCTAGTCAGAAATGAGTATTATATTATTAAAAAGTTTTTTAAAAAAAAACCCTCTTTGCTAATTTTGGATGTACAAAGTGGTATCTATCAGTAATTGTAGCTTGATTTGATACCCGACATTTACAATTTTTAAAACCCAAATTTCTTTGTAAGTTTTATATTTGGATGTTAGAATCTTGTGTGCTATGAATAGATGAATGCCAGGAGAATACCTAAAAATCTGTATATAGATCAGCAGTTCTCAACCTGTGGGGCACGACCCTTTCAGAGTTAGTTAAGACCACCAGAAATATCAGATACTTACATTACAATTCATAACAGTAACAAAATTACAGTTATGAAGTAGCAATGAAAGTAACTTTATGGTTGGGGGTCGGCACAGCATGAGGAACTGCACTGAAGGTCTTAGCATTATGAAGGTTGAGAACCACTGCTCTAGAGGGATATTGTGAAAACTATGGGGCGGGTGATAAGGTTTGCCCACATATAGGAGCAATGTGACATGCCTACCACACAATGAGCTTGGTTCTCTCCGCGGCCAGCTATCATGCTGGCTGCAACATTCCTTACCCTGTGCCAACTGCTTGCTCTGCTTCTCCTAGGTATGCTTCATGAGCTTGGCGAATGTCTGATATTAAGGCATTGAGATGTTGCTAAGGAGTGGGACTCTTGTAGATGAAAATATATTCAGCTTCTGCAGAGGCTGGCTGCAACCACCGCCCAACAATTTTATTTAGTTACTGAACAATTTCTTTTTCAACTTATTGATCTCTCTGGTTTTTTTGAGGCAGGGTTTCTCTGTGTAGCCCTGGCTGTCCTGGAACTCGCTCTGTAGACCATGTTGGCCTCGAACTCAGAGATCTGTCTGCCTCTGCCTCCCAAGTGCTGGGATTAGAGGTGTGCGCCACCACCCTGCCTGACACTGATCTCCTTTTCTTAATGTCTCCATGTAACTTAGCATCCTCATGGGAAAGAAACAACATCCAGAACCCATCTGTTCGATAGAGCTGATGTTTGTGCATCAGTGACTGCCCTCAAGGAAACCCAAATCTGCTGCAGAATATTATTTTAAGGTGTGTTACTTTTGTTTATGTTGCATTTGTTTAACTCTGGGAAGCTGTGTTACTGTGCCTGTCTAAAACACCTGATGGCCTAATAAAGAACAGAACTGCCAATAGCAAGGCAGGTGGGGCTGGCAGGCAGACAGAATATATAGAAGGAGAAATCTGGGAGGAGAAAAGAAGAGAAGAGGAACCAGAGAAGGGAAGGACATCAGGGGCCAGGTACCCAGTAACACAAACAGCAAGCCACGGAGTAAGAATAAGATTTACAGAAGTAAGAGAATGGGAAAAGCCCAGAGACAAAAGACAGATGGAATAATTTAACTTAAAGAAAGCTGGCAAACAATAATAATAATAATGATAATAATAATAATAATAATAATAATAATAATAATAATAATAATAAGCCAAGCTGAGGCTGGGCATTCATAATTAAGAATAAGCCTCCATGTGTGATTTGTTTGGGAGCTGGGTGGCAGCCCCCCCCACCTCCCATGGCTTACATAACAGTAGAAACTGGGGTGCTGTGGCCCAGAGGATTAGGGTACACAGGGGATTTTCCAATGACAGATTTTCTTCTTCCACCGGCCAGTTTTTTCTCTTGCTTAACAATAACTCAGTGAGCCCCCAGGCTGGTCCGTGGGCCCAGAAGCTTCCCACTTTGTCTGTTCTCAGCATCAGCCTGTTATTTGGCTAAGTAAGGACTTGTCCCAAAGAAAATTGTTTGCTTACAGGATTGATTTTGACAAGTAGGAACATGATGTTTTCTGCCCCAGGAGACTTAGAGAAGCCCTTCCCAGAGAGAGCTCACTTCATAAATGCATATGGAACCTTGAAGATTTGGTAATGGATCCTGTTTTTAATCATCTCCCCACCTGGGACTACCATGACTTAGAAGCATTGTCTCTTCCATCTCATTGCACTCTTTGCCAATCTCCTGCTCCAAACCATGATCCCATACTACACTCCAGATCTGTGTTTCAGAACAGTATGTTCAACTTCTGCATTCATGTCCTGTGGTCATAGATTCAACCAAGCACAGATCAAAAAGGTTCTTTAAATTGCGTCTGTACTAAGTCTGTACAGATGTTTTCTTCTTGCCAGGATCCCTGAAGGAATGCAGCAGAACAACCATCAACACAGCATTTGTGTTGTACTAGGTAATAGAGTAACTTTAGAGATGATTTAAAAGATCTGGGGGCATGGAGGTTAAGTGTAAATACTACACCATTGTATAGGAGGGATTTGAAAATCTATGGGGTTTTTTGGTGTTCACAAAACCCTAGAACCAATTTCATGTAGATACTTACTAAGACATGACTGCATCCCATTTTTTCTTACCAATAGTAATGGGAGTAATTATGGTGCTTGTCTTAAAGAGTTGTTGAAAGACTGAGTAAGTTGATACGTGTGAAAAAAAATCAGAACAGTATGTGGAACATGATGGAAAATCAATGACAGTCATTTTGATGATGGTGATGATGATGATGGTTATGATGATGTTGATGGCGGTGGTGGTGGTGGTGATGATGATGGTGGGATGATGATGATGATGATGGAGATGGTGATGATGATGGTGGTGATGGTGATGATGATGGAGGTGGAGATGGTGATGATGATGGTGATGATGATGTGATGGTGGAATGATAATGATGGAGATGGTGATGATGATGGTGGTGATGATGATGATTATGGTAGTGATGATGATGGAGGTGGAGATGGTGATGATGATGGTGGTGGTGATGATGATGGAAATGAAGATAGTGATGATGGAGATGGAGATGCAATGATCAGAGGGCCCAGTAAACTGGATATAAAAGCCTCTGGCCACTTTGAAGAGGCTGAGGAGATATCATCAGGAGGTGCTTCATGATACCATGAACTATTGGTTTCTGAATAGCCAACTAGCTGCAATAGAAAAATATATTGCTTATTTTCCTATTTGATAACATATGTAGATTTTTTTTACTGCCTTGCCTCCTTCTCCTCCCTTCTCTCTTCCCATTCCTCTTCCTCTTAACATAGGGTCTGCTGTGTACAGCCCAGGCTGGCCTCAAACTTATGATCCTCCTTCCTCATCTTCAGTGCGGGGATTATAGGTATGCACTGCAATACCCAGCCCAAAGTTTTATATTAAAACAAATCAATAATTTTTATAAAACATATAGATAGGAAAATGGAAAGTATCATGATTGTGACTTTCTTTTCTGCCATAAATATATGTGAATTTCCCCCCTGCCACTAACAACAAGTAAAACTGACTATATTTTACCTTTTATTGTCCATTAAAATGCACTTTAAAATACTTGGAAACGAAAGAATTGCTGTTAGGGTTTATCACATATAGCTTATCGACATTCAATCTTTAGCTCACTCTGGGTTGAGTCCAGAAAGGCGTCAACACAGAGAAATACCAGACAGACAATAGGAAAACAACACAGAGCAACTAAAGGACCCTTTGTTGGTTCAGCACCAGAAAGCACAGCAAATGATCAAACCATCTGCGTAGGACTTAAGAAATGGTGGGTGCAAGATATTGAAATGGCTGCCTGGAACCATCAGGTAATTTCTCTAGAATGAGTTAAAGAAAATCTCAGTTCATTAGGAACCCTGACAGCAGCTGATGGTCATTATCTTCTAATAATTCATGCTGAAATTATTAGACATTATCTTTGCTCTAGGCACCTCCCCTAGAGGGTCTACAGTGTCTTATCTTTTTAAATTACTGACTAATAACCTTTGTTAGTAGTAGCTCTATTTCATAGCTGAACAAAGAGAAGCTCTCTAAGGTAGAGTAGCTTTCTGAAGATGATGGTTAATGAGTAGCAGAAGCAGAATTTAATCCAGGCACACGTGATTCAAAAGCTCACATTCACAATCACAAGGCCACAATCCCTCCCACATTAATGTGGGGTGTCTTGCATACCCTGCAGGGCACCTGTGTTGGACAAGTAATAAATGGGTTCCCCTAAAAGGAGGTCATGAGTCGTAAAAGCAACAGCCACATTGCTTCTTAGCCTGTGGCTCTTCAGATTGTCTTTTTGCAGTGTGTATGAAACACACTTGAGTTTGTGAACCGGTGTCTTTATGGAATACATATCTGTAGAGGAAAAATACATCTTGGACCCAGTGTTGCCATGGTAAGTGAGCTATGCATCATTGCTGCTCAGCAAACCATAAATAATAATGGCAATTCATAAAATCAGATTCATGTGCACCAATGCCATCGTCTGAACGCCAGCCCTTCCAGGAGAGTCCGGCACATCTGTTGCTATAACTCAGAAGAAATCAGACTCCTGGTATTTCTAGTGAGCAGTGTGGGATTGCTACTTTTTAAGAAGCCTGGAATAATCTTACATATTTTGGTGACTATGCAATTGGCAGATAATTTACTTCCCATTCACCAACATCCTCAGTGAAGGAAAATGTTGTTGTGATTAATATGATGATTTAATGGGGGAATGGAGGGAAAAAACTCAATCTGGAAGCTGAGCATTTGGATAATTTATGGGCAGCATGGTACAGGAAAGGCTGCATCAGGTTCTGGGCAAGCACGAGTTATGTGCTTCAATAAAGAACTTATAAATAAACATGAAGGCCCAGCCATCTTGAACTTCAGGATTAATCTCATCAGAACCAATAAGGGATTCAACTTCAAAGAAGAAAATCTAGGGCAGAGTGCCCGGCTCAGCTGACAATCTGAGGAAAGAGAACGCTTTTGGAGAAATTAAAAACCTCTTTGTTACTTCTCTTTCTTTCTAAGACGATGTAGAAGAGTGGCAAGGGCCTATCCATGTAATCTCTCACACTTTTAAGACAGAGTGAATCGTGTCGTAGAAAAGGCTGTACAAAATTTATTAAGGTCAATCTCATGCTGTAAGATGTGAGATCCCAGAGAGCCAAATAGTCTTGTGTGCAGAGATATAGCTAACCTACCTTCATTTCTTTTTATAAGATTTAAAAGTCGTACATTGAGGACCTGGGATGGAGTTAGTGGTGCAGTGATTGCCCAGCATAGGACAGCTTTTCCCTGGGTTTAATTCCTCTGCCTGTCTGTCTGTCTCTCTGTCGATGTGGTGTGTGTGTGTGTGTGTGTGTGTGTGTGTGTGTGTGTGTGTGTGTGTTACATGCACATGTCCATGTGAGTATGAGGGTGGTGATTTAGTCTTTGCACACATGGAGGCCAGGGTAGGACACTTAGGACACTGGGTGTGTTTCAAGCTTGCTGTAGCCAGTGGGTTCTTGGGACTGGCCTGACACCCTCCCACCCCAGTGTTGGCGTTATAGGCATGTGCAGTCACGCCCGCTTTTTACATGAGGGTTGGGAGTTCAAACTCAGGACTTCACGGTTGCAGAAGAAGCCTTCTTACCGGCTGGGCCACCTCACAGACCCTCAGGTGAAGTCTCTTACAGATCAGTACAGTTGTTTGCTCTTCCCTATTCGCTGAACCCGTGGGGTCTCTGGTGCGGCCTAAACTCCTTTGGCAATCACTTCTGGAGCTGCTGGGGCAGCGCAGGGTCTCCCACAGCCCTGCTCTCCTACTCTGCACTGTGGATGTTCATCTGGTCCACAGACTTGGAGTCGAGAGTGGTCATTCCCAGCCAGGGAGCACGAGCTCTCTGTGAGAGAAGCCCTACTTCCCTTCTCAGAAACCTGGCCTTGGAGACTCTGGATCTGCAAAATAAGTTTAGCATCAAGAGATGCCCAGGGGCCCATCAGCGTTCACACAGCCTGCTCACAGACTGGCTCGCATTGCTCACTGTGCCCAGGTCTCTGGAGGTTCTGCCTTCCCATCTCTTTTTGGGGGTCACAGTGGAGTGGGGAGCAGTGTGTTTAAGAGTACCCTCCACCAGCTTTCAGTCTCAAAACAAATGACCTCAGCCAGAGTAATGGCTCCATTCGTATCTGCCTTGACCTCAACTCTGTCTAGGATCAATTCGGAGGTGCCTTTTAGAAGCATTTAAGACATTTTGGGGTTCAGTGTTTAGACATCATGTGGATGTCCAATTGTTTCAGAATACTGCAAATGTGAGCTTCCTCCACTACGCTGCTTTTGAATCTTTGTCAAAACCAGCCATCCGTTTGTGGACTGTCTGGGTGCCGTGGCTTTCTAACAGGTCTTGAGATGTGGAGGTGTCCTTGTCCTCCAGCCTGGTTCTACTTCAAAGTGATCTGGATTCTTTGAAGTCTTCGGTATTTCCATGGAAATACAACATCTACTTTGTTAATTAAAAAAATCAATGGGATTTTGATAGGATTGTGTTTTCTGAGTTTATATTTCCTTTTTTTTTTTTAGTTGTTTTGATTTTATTTCCCTTCCATTTATAATTTCTTAATGGAAGCTCCGAAGTCACTGATTAAAGAACTTTCTTCTTGCCTGGTGAAGGCATCTAGTGCTGTGAGGTTATCCTACCAGGGCATTAGTACATGTTTTTAAAGCTCTATATTTAGTATCACTTAGTTCAAAACAACTTCTAATTGTGTTATTTGTGAGTATACAAATTAATTGTATGTTTGTATGAATCACACTCTTCACATTTAGAAGTGTGCTATTTAGCAGGCAGACCTGTGAGGTTTTCTCGGAGTCCATCCATCCACTGTTAACGTCTAATTGAATTCCACTCTAGTCAGAGCACACATGTGGTGTGGCTTGCATCATTTTAAGTTTATGAAGGCCTCCTTTATGATTTATGTCCCAAGTGATAAATGTCCCAAGTACAATTGTAAAGAGGGCTGTTTGTTGCTAGGCAGAAGGTTATATTAAACATCAATATGTCAACTTGATAGAGAGTATTGTTAAAATGTTCTGTGCCCTTGTGGTTTTTTTTTCTGTAATTGTTTCATTAATTATTGAGCATGGGATACTCAGTCTCTGACTGTAACTGGGGACTTGCTTAGATCTCCCTGTGGTCCCACCCACTTGTGCTTCATGTAGCTTGTAGGTCTTACGTGAGTATATAAACTCTGCATTGAATTTCTTGATTCCTGGTCATTGTTTGGCTAATGTGAGCACAGCATGTCTTTGCTTGTTTTCTCGTTGTCTTCTTGTATCTTCTGTTTATTAATTGCCAATTTAAGTTGATTGTATGTTATCTCCTTTGATGAGTTATCAGTTATAACTCTTTTGTTTTCTTATTGAAGTGTTTACTGTAGAATATATTGCAACTTACCACATTCTATTTTTCAGGTGATAGTGTATGATTTCACAAATTTTATTAAAAAAAATTCACAATCTCTTTCATTTCTTAACTCTCAGCCTTTGGGGTATAGTTGTTATACAATTTATTTGTACATCCATTTAAAAACACAAACCTTACTGTTACTATTTTTATTTAAGCAGTGAATTACTGTTTAGGGATGTTTAATTACCAATGACTTGGATCTTAAATATCTGCCAAAGGCTTGTGTTCTAGAAGCTTGGTCTTCCACCAAGGGCACTGCTAGAAGACGATGAAATCTTTAAAAGGGGCCTGATGCAAAGAAGTCTGGTCACTGGTGGTATGTCCTTGACACTGGGACTATGACCTCTCGCTCCTTCTCTGCCTCTTGGCCACCATGAACTAATCAGGACTCCTCTGCTGAGTAGTCTTGCTGTGATACATCATACCACCAAAATAAAAGATGTAATAAAAAGCAGCCATGGAGTGAAATCTCTGGCAACTGTGAGTGGAAAATAAACCTTCCTACTTTTTAGCTGATTTTAAACTGGCATTTTGTCACAGCCAGGGTTCGAACACTGGGCAATGCATTTAAGAACAACAACTTTTTACTTATTATTTATTTACTTAGCCATTGTAATTTCCTGTTTGAGTGTTCTTACTTCATTTGTGCAAACTCATATCTCACATCATTTCTTCTTCAATATTTCTTTCAGGTAAGATTTGATGGTAAACAAGCAACCAAAATGCAGAGTTGTTGGAGCCCAGTCCCAACTGATACACATCCCATACAGCTCCCACATCTAAGACTCAGGACAGAAAGATTGTTAGAGCTGGAGGATCAGGGAGTTTGCTGTGAGATTGTGTCTCCTAGGAATGTCAGAAGCTACACCCATAGAGTGTATGGCTCCCCTGTATGGCTGCTGATCAAGGATGACAGCAATTGATATGCCACGGTTGGTGGGGGAAGTACCATAAAGCCTCAACCCTCCACAAAGAACTACAGGCAATTAAGGGATGCAGATAATTAAGGGAGAGTCTTCCTTAGAGAGGAACTCACCAACTGGTTATCCAATATCAAATGGTCGGCCCTAAACACATCCATACAAGTGCCGTGATACAGATTGCTTCCCACAATGAAAAGAAGCTTCCCTGACCAAGGCTGGGGGCAGCCCCAGTCAATCTATGGGTATAAACATCAATATTTAGAAGGCCACTTGACAACATGACCGTTTAGCAAAATGAAAATAATAGCTTCCACCCTAGAGCCTAGGATATCTCAGACATTGGGCTTTTGCCCTGGATTATGGTGCCATTGCTATCTTTTCCACCCAGTAACCTGCATAGTACATCCCGGAGCCATGTCTCTAGCCAACAGGGAAGGAGTTTCCTGGTCAGTCTGAATATTATTTGAAGGTGTGTTACTTTTGTTTATGTTGCATTTGTTTAACTCTGGGAAGCTGTGTTACTGTGCTGGTCTAAAACACCTGATGGTCTAATAAAGAGCTGAATGGCCAACAGTAAGGCAGGAGAGAGAGATAGGTGGGGCTGGCAGAGAGAATATATAGAAGGAGAAATCTGGAAGGAGAAAAGACGAGAAGAGGAACCAGAGAAGGGAAGGACCTCAGGGACCAGCCACCCAGCTACACAACCAGCAAGCCGCGGAGTAAGAGTGAGATTTACAGAAGTAAGAGGATGGGAAAAGCCAAGAAGCAAAAGACAGATGGGATAATTTAAGTTAAGGAAATCTGGCAGAAAAATAAGCCAAGCTAAGGCTGGGCATTCATAATTAAAAATAAGCCTCCGTGTGTGATTTGTTTGGGAGCTGGGTGGCAGGCCCCCCAAAAGAGTAAAAACAAACAACAACACATACCTTTGTTCAAGCTCCTTAAAAAAATAAAAATAATATATGTATATGTAAACCAGCCTGGAATAGTACTTATTCTGAGGCATATTTCCTTCTATTGAGACAAGATTCTTTGGTGTGCCTGTGAATTATGACATTTTCCTTGTTTATCATGGGAACACATCTCATGGATCATGAGTGCCAGGCATTTTGAACTCTAGTCCCATCAAATGGTTCTTTCCAGCGTTTTTGGATGTTTCTGCATGTCCTTTTGTCAAATGGTAATGGTTGGTGAAGGATCCTCCATAAAGCTCTTGTCTGTCCAGAACTTTGATCTGGGAATTCTAGTTTCTGTGGTCTCCATGCGTATACGTCTTCCTCTGTTCAACTCTGGGAAGCTTCCAGAGTCTTTCTGGGCCCACCACTCACTGTAGGATGATTGGGTGTCCTTAAGGTAGCTCAGAGATCATAGGGCTCACCTGATGTGCTTCCTGTCTTTCAGGGATTATTGTAATGTCACTGACTGAGATTGAGGTCTATGAACCTCTTTGTTAGACATATGTGGACTTTGACTTCTTCTTTTCAGTAATTTCATGAGGGAGAAGAAATTGAATGCCTTTTACTTCATCTTGGCTGGAAGTGAAAAACACATGAGCAATTTTAAGGTTTCTAACACATGTTTCCAAACTGTTCCCCAGTATTATCAGTATTATCCCAAGAGCGTTATGTTAAATATCCATTGTTTTATTATATGTGTCAACTAGGCAAGTGGTAAATACTACTTTTTAACATGCTGTTATAGTTTGGATATGAACTGACTACCAGGGAAGCTCATTACTAAAAGTTTTGCCCTGGCTGAGTTGGTAGGTATCTTAGTTAGGATTTTATTGCTATGATGAGACATCATGGCCACAGCAACTCTTTTTTTTAAATTAATTAATTTATTAATTAATTTATTTTTTTAAATTATACTCATGATATTAATCTCATTTGTGGTGTTCATAGATTACATTCACAGTATTCATTCAATTTTATATATCTCTCTCTATATATATTTAATTTTAAATGTCAAATGTCATTTCTTGAAGGGGGTAGGAGGTCTTAAATACAGGCTTACAGCACAATGGGAGGACCCCGGAGGGCAGAAGTTCACTACTGATGTTTTACAATCTTGCATCTAACACAGCAACTCTTATAAAGGAAAACATTTAATTGGGGCTGGTTTATGGTTCAGAGGTTCAGTCCATTATCATCACGATGGGAAGTGTGGTGGCACACAGGCAGACATGGTGCTGGAGAGGTAGCTGAGGGTTCTACATCTGGATCGGTAGGCTGCATGAAGAGAGAGTCACACTGGGCCAGGTTTGAGCTTCTGAAACCCCAAAACCCACCCCCAGTGACACACATCCTCTAACAAGGTCACATCTACTCCAACAAGGCCACACCTCCTAAAGCCACCCCCTAAGAATTCAAATATATGAGTCTATGGGGGCCATTCTTATTCAAACCACAGTAGGTCCAACCACTGAGAGACAGTTACTTTTCTTTTCCTCTGCGTGTGTGTGTGTGTGTGGGGGGGTGTATCACGACTTTGTACTTACCCGGAAGGAGGTCTACTACTGAGTTCCATTCTCAGTCACATGAAGTGATTGAAATGTGGGCTCTGGCTTAGCCAAGAAACTAACTCCAGGATGGATTCATGATACGGTGGCATTCCTGAGATGCTGGAAAGAAAGGAGGTGGGTCCCCGGAGGGAAGTGGGTCACTGGAGGCCTATCCCAGAAAAATATACCTTGTCCCCGGCCTTTTCCTAGCTCACTCTTTCCTTCCTGTGGGCCATGAGATGAGCTGCCTAATGTTCACCTTGCCTCAAGCTGACAGTCAGGGAGCTGGCTGGGTCGTGAAGCCTCTGAAACCAGGACTTTTGAACCTTTGGTTTTTAGAGGCTTAAATGCTCCTTTAGCTTGGTTTTTTTTTTTTTTTTTTTTTTTTTTTCAGGGACTTGTCACAGTGACAAAATACTAGTCCACACATCATTCTGAGTTGCCCATGAGATAGAACGTACTTTCGTCTCTCCGTAAGTCATTTGTTGTTCCTCTTTGGTGGTCTTGACTGTTCCTAGACTCTGACGTGTTTATTAGTTTTAAGACACACTCATGGGATCCGAGTCAGCACCAGCGGTGGAGACGCCAGGCAACCACTTTGGATTTCTGTTCCAGAAAGCTCTTCTGTGTAGCAGGAGGCTGGAGAACCCAGAGGCAGCAGGAAGCAGGCTGGAAATGCCCAGTCAAGGTGATCTGAAAACCGGAGCAAGCCTGTTACCTAACTCCTACCACAAACTCGCCAGCGCTTTCTTAGCCACCAACAACGGTTTAACTATGAACCAGTCTAGGCACAGTTCTCCCGAGACTGGTTGCCTGTGTGATTGCAGGTGGTGGCCAGAGATCTGGGTTTACTGGCAACTTCATGGAAGCGACTAGGGGGTTTGGCACGTGGAACTGTGTTGATCAGATCTACAGTTAGTCAGACCTTGCTCTGTAATGTCTGCTTGGGCCAAATAATACTCACCATTGAAAACAGAGTCCTACTCATTCTTTAGCTGTTTACGCTGGAGAGAAACAACGTTGCAGTTTAGTTAAGTTCATCCTTCATGCATCCTCAGAAGCAGGTTAGAAGTAAGCAGAGAGTTATGGGAAACGCCAGGGTTACTTCAACAAACTTTGCAAGTTCTTGTTAATTTTTTATTACATTTAATCTAATACAATACGTGAAAAGAACATGTTATGCTATTGATGAAAGTTTCCAAAATGAATAAATATCTTAAAACAAAACTGACATTCATTATTTTTATTTCAGACCAAGTTATACTATTCTGCAGCTTGTCCAACATTAACCTTCTTGGTGACCTTTAAGTACAGACAATGTCAGAGCAGAGCAACTTTGAGCTTGCAAATGCAGCCACATAAGTGCGTGGGGGTGGGGGTGGGGGGTGGGGGGGGCTTTACTAGGGTCATAACTAGTTTGTGCATTTACCGAGAAGAATCGGGAAACACTGGAGACTATTCTACATCCGTTTGTATATGACTCTCCTCCGGATGCTGTAACAAAATGCCGTGGCTGGATGGTTTAAACAACAGAAATTTATAACAGTTTTCAAATCTCCAAGTGCAAGCTTGAGTTGCCAGGAGCATCACTTCCTCTGGGGACTTGGCTTGCAGATGGCAGCCTTCTAGTCGTGTCCTTGGGTGGCCTTCCCAATCTGTGCACCTCCTACGTATCTCTTTTTCCCCCTAAGGACACTGGTGCTGCATCTCTTACAAGCTCACTTAACCTTAATTATCTCTTTAAAGGCTCTATTTCAAATAAAGTTACATTGAAGATTAGGGCTTCCACATATAAATTTTAGGGGAGGCAATTTAGTGCGTAGTAATTTGCAAGGAGTACCCTGTGGCGGGGGGTGGGGGGGTGAGGGGGTGGGGGAGGGAGGGGGCAGTGTTGGGAGGTGGGTAGAGGAACCAGAGAAGAATTTAAGTTAGGTGCCAAGTTTCCTGGTGTTTCTAGTAAGAATAGTATTGAGAAAGTGTGGGAGTCTTGTTTTTTAACTCCTGAATACAAAAGTGGCGGTGATAGGGAGAAGGATTATCTTGAGGGACAAATGGCCAGTGAAGACAAGGACAGTCAGTGGACATATAAGTGGATAAGATATAAGTGGATATAAGGTGGGTCCCGAGAGTGGCTATGGGATCCAGGAGGTTTCACTTACTTTTTAAGGTGTCTCCTGGAAGGTTTATGGTGCTCATGGGCTTTTGAAGTTTTAAATCTTGTAAGTTACAAGGTTTACCAAGAAAACAAAAGCCATAATAACATAGAGCTACCTACCCCCAGATCTACCAATTGAAAGATCAGCCAATACTCACTTCCTACTGGATGTTAGTTATCTACAGAGTGGTTTGATGGATCCTGGAGACACCTCCTCAGGAGTCAGTATCAATGCACACACCTCCCCTTCTTCCTCGTTCAGTATTTGGTGACATCGAGCTAGTGGCTTGGAATGGGCCATGGTAACTGGCAAGCCCTATATAAGAGACAGCTTTGAGTTTTTCAAAGAACCTCTTCCTTAAGTTTAATGGCCAATCACTGTGCCATGTGTTCACATCCTTTGGGTGACCATTGCTGACCACTTGGTGTTTATTACTGAAAACAACTGAAAGAAAAAAATCAGTGAACACCAAAGTCAATCTGGGGGTTGGGTGTGATGACTTAGTTCCTTGCAAGCATGGGGACCTGAATTTGTTTCCCAGAAGCCACATAAAAAGCCAGATGTGGTGGTGCACACTTGTTACCCTAGCACTGGGGAGGCAGAGGCGGGTGGATTCTAAGGGCCAGCCTAATTGGTGAGTGCCAGACCAATGAGAATCCTTGTCTTAAAACACAAGATGGACTGCACCCGGGGAATGACATCAGAGGTTGATCTCCTCTGGCTTTCACATGCATGTGTGCACACCTATGAAAACTCACAGAGCGACATGGAGACATGGACACAGATGTCTTGCAGGTCTGCCTTGCCCTGATCAACCCAGTTCAGGATACATCTTCAGCTCTAGCTTCCCTGCTTTGGGAAAAGTAAAGTGGCTCTGTCCACGCACCTGTCACCCTGTGACCTGTGGGTGTTGAGTGTCTTGGAATACTCTAGAAGCTGGTAAATGGCGGTCGTTTAGAGGTGTCAAGGGCTTGGATTCTTCACAAAGAAGAATGTCTTGGGGTAGATGACTGAAGAAAGAAGCTAGTCTTCAGAGCGGGAGAGGCTGGGACCTTATCAGACTCAAAGGTGTAGGATGGCAGCAGAGGATGAGGGATGAAGTACACCGGCAGCCTCCACCAGACTCACCATCTGCAGAGGGCTCAATTTTGCAGTGGAGAAGGTGGATAGGGCGTTTTAGCAAGCTGTGTCAGGCAGGCACCAGCAAGCCAGGGCCTGGAAAGTTCCACAGTCATCACAGTCCTGCTGTGGGACGGTCTGTATGTCAAATTGCTCTGATTGGTCAATAAATAAAACACTAGTTGGCCAGTGGCCAGGCAGGAAGTAGGTGGGACAAGGAGAGAGGAGAATTCTGGGAAGCGGAAGGCTGAGGCGGAGAGACACTGCAGGCGCCGCCATGACCAGCAGCATGTGAAGATGCCGGTAAGCCACCAGCCACGTGGCAAGGTATAGATTTATGGAAATGGATTAATTTAAGCTATAAGCACAGTTAGCAAGAAGCCTGCCACGGCCATACAGTTTGTAAGCTATATAAGCCTCTGTGTTTACTTGGTTGGGTCTGAGCGGCTGTGGGACTGGCGGGTGACAAAGATTTGTCCTGACTGTGGGCAAGGCGGAAAACTCTAGCTACACAGTCCCAGCACAGTTAAAAAAAAAAACCTTCATGGAGTCTTCTCAGTGGCTTTGTGTCGGCCTCTCACATATCCCTGCCGCAACCCTGAAAAGCCAGGATGCTATACTTACCATAATCCTGAGAAGGAAGCTACTATCCAAATTCACACTGTCCTGGGGGTCAGAACCCCCTGTATATCCCCATCCTTGGGCTCTACAGATATTCTACTACACTGTCACAGAGATTCTAGAATCACGAACCCTGCTGAACCCTGATGACCAACTGTGACCCCAGTACTCAAGCCTACATGGTATGACTGAGAACATTCCTATTCTGTTCCTATGGCCTGGGTCCTCATTACTGGAGTGGGCACACAGTGGGCACCCCATCCTCATTGCTGTGTGCATCCTATGTGCCAGGGCTAGGAGAGCATCCCTACTGCCACATGGGCCCAAGAGACAGTGGCTCCCCCTGATCCTGCTGCCAAAACCAAAACAATCTATAGATTACACTGTTGTCTTAGGGTTTCTATTGCTGAGAGAAGCGCCCTGACCAAAACACATGTTGGGGAGGAAAGGGTTTACTTGGATTACACTTCCATCTCACAGGAACTCTAGCAGGGCAGGATCCTGGAGGCAGGAGCTGATGCAGAGGCCATGAAGAGGCACTGCTTACTGACTTGCTCCTCATGGCTTAATCAGCCATATAGACACCAGGACTACCAGCCCAGGGCACCATTGTGGGCTAGGCCCTCACCCATCAATCACTAATTAAGAAATTGCCCTACAGACAGATCTTATGGAGGCATTTTCTCAATTGAGGTCCCCTCCTTTCAGATGACTATAGTTGTGTTAAGTTGGCATAAAACTATCCAGTACAGCTATGGTACTCAGCTGGAACCAAAACCAGTATGGCACACCAGCCATTTATTATAAAAGTATAGAGACAATGGATCTACCAGATGTGGAAATCATAATATAGGATTATAAGAATGTGTTAATCACAGAGTGTAAGGTAACATGATGCCTACGATGGAACACAATAGTGAGCTGGCAACAGTTCCCAAAGAAAACAATTTGACAAAGTGTCTAATAAACCATTTAAGAGATGCTGAATGAAATTAGTGAGAGTTACAGGATTGCAGACGGTTGGGCAAAATTAGAGAAACGCTTTCAAATGTGAATGAAAAACTTCAGAGACAGAACCTTGAAAAAATAGAAATTACGGAAATAAAGAACTGAATACGTATAACTTGGGAAAGATGCAAGATTTTTTTTTTTTTACATTAATGAAAGTAATGCCAAATACTATTTGCCATTGACAAGGAAAGGTGAGGACCACTGAGAAAAGTTACTGGGCAGAGTGTCCTAGTCAGGGTGGGCTGCTGTAACAAAAGCACACAACCAGGATGGCTTAAACAAAGTTTCTTTGCTGTAATTCTTGAGGCTGGGAAGGCTAACTTCTAGAAGCTGGCAGATATCAAATAAGGGCTCTCTTCCTGGTTTGCACACGGCTGTTTTCTCCTGTCTTCCTTTCACGGTAGAAAGACAGAATGGGGCAAAGAGAAATCTTGTCTTCTCATAAAGGCCGAACTTCCATCACCGAGGCTGTGCCTCTGTTGTGTATCTCGGTCTATTTCCAATGGCCCCACTTCAATATGCTTACTTTTAGGGGGAGGGGGTGGTCCATGCTCAACGTGTAGAATTTGGAAGGACACAAGAATTCAGTTCACAGCAAGGAACTTGAAAGATAAATAGAAATTTTCCAAGAAGGTCTGAGGATGTAGAGTGGAGAGGGAAGACTCAGAGACTGGCGTTCAAAAACAGGGAGCCACCAAACAGCGCAGGGCACAGCAAGTTTTGGACGTGGGAGAAAGCAGGGCTGGCTGCTCAGTGACTGCCATGGTTCATACCAGTGACTGTCTTTGCCGGAAGTGGAAGTTGTTTGAGGTTTCTGCAGAGAGATCGTATTTACATTTTAGACTTTCTGGAGAAAGTCAAGGAAGGATTGAAGGAGAATCCAGTCCTAGAGGCAAGAAACTTTTCTGAACGCTCTCATGACAGTCCAGGGGTTAGAGAATGCAAGCCGAAGCAAGGTGATGGTGAGGCTGAATTCTCACTTTCAGATGAGCCGAGAGGAAGGAGGGAAGCGACTGTAAGAGGCAGGGCTAGCCTGAGGGCGTGTGTGGCCTAGACTTGAGACTTGGAAACTTGGGAAGGCAATAATAGTAGCTGCCAATTATTGAAGGTTTACAGTGGGCCACACACAGTTGAAGGTTTTCATTGAAACGATCAAATTCAACTCTCATAAATGAGGGTAGGTTATGATTCCAAGTCATATTTGACTCCAAATGGATGCCTTTACCCTTTCAGCTCTACCGCCTTCCTAAGCAACCAAAGATCCTGAACTGAAAGCTTGTTCTGTGCTCTTCTGAGGAAGGTATGGCCTGGAAACAAGCATCCTATATGGACACATAAGCATTTGAGTCTATCCGCACATACACGTGAAATCTTAAGGAGAGAGTACAGGATTGCTGCTGTTTGGTTCTCTAGAACATGATGGTCACTAAAGACAGTCACCTGGGAAGGGAGAGGCGAGCAAACAGGAGTGAGGAGAGGAGAGGGGCATTCTGGGATTAAGATCTGACTCAGTGTTGACCCATCTGGAATGGGCTGTACCCTTCAGGATTGTCAAAGACTGGGTGGAGGTGGCTGCCATGTATATTCCAGAAGGAAAGGTACAACCCCAGGCAAGGCAGCTCCATGCAAGCAGACAGCCTGTGGTATTGCCGAGAGCTGGAGGCCAGCACATCCCAAGCAGCAGCTCCTCTTTCTGTGAGGAGACCTTTCAGGGGTCCATCTCTATGGATACCGCTGGTGCTAATCTGACCATTATAGGGGTTTGATGCCCTTGGTTCAAAGCCTCTGGGTGTGGTCGGCTTCTTAACCTCCCTGGGCCTCTCTCTGCATGTTGCTAGACTCTAATAATAATATTTATATAACACAGTGAAAATCAGGAGAGATAATGGTTGTTAGAGTTCTAGGTGCATAGTAAACTTTCCATAAATGTCAGTCACTATCCAGAAAACTTATCCTATACTTTAAATACACACACACACACACACACACATTAATTAAAATATAATTGTATTGTTTTCCTATTTCCCTTTCATTCCTCCAGCTCCTCCCACAACAACCCCCTCTTGAAATCATGGTCTCTTTTTGTTCTTTAGTTGTTATTGTTACACACACACACACACACACACACACACACACACACACACACACTCGTACATATGCATATATGCCTAAATGCATAAGTACAGCATTCTCAAGCTGCTATTAGATCATGTCTTCTAGAAATGACAGGGAATCTTCGTGCATGATGCCTCAGCAATATGGCAGCCTAAACAATGGACAGTAACATGGAAGGGGAACGATTGTGTTGTACTTTTAAACTTTGACTATTTTCATTGATGGCTAAACCCCTCTTCTCAAAACATGTTGTGTGAATGGCATTTTTTATAGAACTGAAAATATAAACATTTTACTCTGGCTTGAATTCATCACAGGAGGAAGAGACAGGAAGGGCCAGCACCAGTGACTGAAGAACATGCTTCTCAAAACATGTTGTGTGAATGGCATTTTTTATAGAACTGAAAATATAAACATTTTACCTGGCTTGAATTCATCACAGGAGGAAGAGACAGGAAGGGCCAGCACCAGTGACTGAAGAACATGCGAAAAGTCAATTCATTTACTTGTAAATGTCTTTCATAAACAAATCATTGCAATGAGTAAAAGAGCAAGAAAATTGTTTGGGACATTCATGTTCCCTAGATCCATCATTCCTCTCCTTTCTCATCTCTGAGCCCATAGGGATGGTGGGTCTCTATTTGAGCGCATGCTGCATACCAGATTCTTCCCCATTTCCCATGGCTGGAGCCATCCTTCCACTGCCCCCTGTCTTAGAGTGACCAGGCTAGCTACAACCTTTCCCAGGCAAGAGGCAGGTATCTGACACCCCAAATTGCCCCATGTTTTCTGTTTTCCCCAGTGTTATTTTTTTTTTAATACAAGTGTACTTTTTAAAAGACGTTTTGAAGTCTATAAAGACTAATTACAACCCCACTGGGAAGTGAGTGTGATGTGACAGGCAGCCTTGCAGATCAAGGATAAAGAGGTTCACAGGATTCAGTGGGGCCCTTGGGCGAATGTCTGCAGCTTTCAGGAACTCCTCACAGTGCTGGGTTGTCTGGAAGAGAAGCCTCTGCCGGGTGATAATTACACAGCCTCCTGTGTTAAAAGCCAGACTAGGAAGAGCCTTCTCCTAACAGTAATTCTGTGCCTTTTCTCTCTGACCTGACGGACTTTTAACTGGATTGGTATTCCCTGTTGGCATCAGCCCTTCAGGCTCTCATCGCCCACCTCAACTCTCCTGCCCTGGCTGTCCTCAAGTCAGTCATCCCAGGCCTCCTTGATTGGTTGAGTCCTACAAGATGCTAATAGTTGTCTGAAATCTGTGAGACCAGTGCTTCAGAGGAAGGCAGAGGTAGGCTGCGGCCCCTGGGTTTGGTACATGGCACCCATGCCTTTAACTAGCCAGATACGTGAGCAGGAGAGGAATGGATTTGGAGGTGAGGAACTAGGTGCAAATCCTGGTCTTCAGTATTGAGCTGTGGGGCCTTTAGCTCATCGCTCTTTTCTCTGGGTTATGGCTATTTCAGCTGTAAAGCGACAGAACTTTACTAGAACTCTGGTGTCTTTTCCAGCTCTTCAATTAGGCAATGTTTTCAACTCTCTTCACACATTAAACCCATCTGGTCATTCTTCAAAGTACACTGATGTGAATGATGTTCAGAGACCTAGATCTGGGGCCTGATCCAGGCTCCGGGGTCCTGAAGAGCATGCTGGAAAGAAAAAAAAAAAAAAAAAAAACAGGGCTGGAGTGATGCTTGGCAGTTAAGAGCACTGGCTGCTCTTCCAGAGGACCCAAGTTCAATTCCCAGCACACTCATGGTAGCTCATAGCTGTCTGCAACTCTGGTTCCAGGGAGTTCTTCTGGCCTCCACAGGCACTGTACACTGCGGTACACATACATATATGCAGGCAAAACACCCATACACATAAACAATAAATAATCATTTTTAAAAAGGACAAAATGAGAACTCATTTTTACAAATGTCCAAAATTCTCGTGCGGGAACCACATTTTCAACATCTCTTCCATCCTGGGACCTCTCAAGGGTTTTATGCATGTCTTAAGTGACCTTGAACTCTGATGAGAGCTTCAGAGTGAATCTTGGGGTTCTCAGATATCGGCATGTGCAAAAGCTCCCCAAGCACTTCTGACATGAATAGTTTTGGTGCGGGAATCATCGGGGGTAGATTTTGAATTCCAAGGACAGATGTGGAAACACCTGGCGATTTGCATAACTTGCAGCAACATTCTTGTTTGGAAACCTCTCACCCACAAACCTAATTAATCCCCCTTGCTTGAAGGCTGTCATTGGAAATTGCCTTCTCCAGGAAGCCTCCCCTGATTCTCCAATCAGCACCTCTTCTCACTTGGCTCAGACCCCGATTCTACAATACTTTATTATAATTATTTCTTTACCACTTTCTGTCCCCCCACTAAACTGTTAATCTCCTTGAGGAAAAAGATGTGTCCCTAGGTGTCTTGGCATCCCCGGGTCCTAGCATAGTGTACAATTCATAAGACCTTCATCGGAAAAAAAAGTGTCAGAGGATTAATATTATTTTACATAGAACATCTCATTCTGTCTCATTCTTACCTTCTACCTTCCCCATCTCCCCTCTCAATAGCCTACAGAGGTGCCGCTATGGTTTGAGTGTGAAATGTCTCCCCAGTGGTGGAGTTCTAGCTATGACCCCACTGTGGGAGACTGTGGAATCTTTGGGGCGTTACGCCTCACTGGCAGATACAGGGCTCTTAAAGAGGAATTAAAGGGTTCCCACTGGCTGGGTTCCTGACTGAAGTCTCTGCTCCTTGGTCTGTCAAAATGAGGCCACACAGCAAGCACCCACTTTTGAGAACAAAGCTCCAGCCAACATTGCCTCTTCCACCACGACACTACGGGCCAAAATAAATTCCTTCCTCCCCTCAGTTGCCTAGTCTCAGCATCGAGGAGCAGAAACAAAAGAGGGATGCCTATAACACAGATGCCTTGCAGTCCAGTCAGAGTCCTACTTCAAGTCCAAGGTCTCAATCCTCTACTGAATACGCAAGCAGAAACTGGCTTAACTGTTAAGACAGCGTGGATGTTGGGGCAAAGGGACTTCAGCCCAGAATATTTGGAGGGTCACACGGGATTCTGGGAAGAACCAGAAGGTTCTCGAGGCAGCTTAGAGTATAAACTATTTCCAGAAGAGAATGCAGGATGGATGGAACCCATTGGGAGCTTGAGACACCCAGGGACCAGCAGTGTAGGGACCCATTATCCTCCTGGTAACAAACAAGAGTGAAGCCATGTTCCTCGACCACACCCAGGACTGGAACCCAGAAGAGAGGCTGCCCGGCGGAAACTGTACATCTAGAAGGATGTCCATACCACGAGAATGGACATCTCGGTGACTGCTGGGGAAGACAAAGGTGTGGAGAGAATGACTTGAACGCTTGTCTTCTGGCCCTCCATTCACCTGCTTCCAAACCAGAGACCAGCACTGTGAGGCATGGAGGTCAGATCTCCTGACCCCAGCTCAGAGCCAGGTGGAGAAAAGTCACGGTAGCTCGGGAGGGAGGATGAAGCGGGAAAACAGAGCTGGGAACTGGGTGACGATGGCACACCGTGGCATGTGCGGAGTAATAATTGGCTGTCGATGAGATCAGTCACGAGTATATGTAGTTCAAAGCAGTTGTACTCTCTTTCTTATCCAAAGTGAAAAACTATCAAATCCTGCTTGTTTTTGTAACCAGCTGGCACGTAAGAGAGCAAAATGCTTCTCTGAACCCGGCTGCTGCTGTCCGGCAAGTCAACGTGCAGGGATTTGGGCTCCTTCCTTCTTGTTTCTGACCACTACTTTTGAGAGGCAATTATTCCCATTTATACGAAAGTCACCCTCTTTCTCCCCAGACTCAGCAGCTGATGGCACTGCTTCTTCTACCTCCTGCCATGTCAGCTGAGGCAATTCCCGTCCCCAGTGGGAGAGTCAGAGCTTGCCTTCCCAAGCACAGCTTCCGCTTAGACCCACGATTCCACACATGGCTCATTAGCCCTAGGGACCATAACACTGGGGTGGGGTGCTGTTGGTCATTCCGTCCTGAGTCCCTGGAGATTGCCCACGCCACAGAGGTGCAGAGTCTCTTGGTATTCGTCTCTAAGCAGCAGCATGGCTTCTGTGGTGCCCCTCGGGAGGCCAGGAAGGGTGTCCCATCTAACATTCCTTCTTGTCCCCATTTACCTTGGCCGATAAGACCTTTCCTTGCTGACCTGGACCCCTTACGCAAGGAGTCCCAAAGCAGATAGAGAAGCATCCTTTGAGGATGCAGCAGTGGTTTTCTTTGTCTGAAGTCTACCATCCCACTTCAACTGGCTGCCACCATTCTTCCATCTCAACTTCTCGCATTGGCTTTTCGACATAAGAGAAGATAATGTAGGGGTGGAGCTATGCGGGTTCGTTTTTTTCTTCGACATTTTAAATTCTATTTTTATTGCATATCTGTCTGTCTATCTGTCTATCTATCTATCTATCTATCTATCTATCTATCTATCTATCTATCATCTGTCTATATCTATCATCTATCTATCTGTCTATCATCTATCTATTATCTATCGTGTGTGTGTGTGTGTGTGTGTGTGTGTGTGTGTGTGTGTGTGTGTGTGTGTGTGTGTGTGTGTTGTACATATGAAGGTCAGAGGACAACTTACAGGGGTGGGTTTCCTTCTTCCGTCCTGTGGACCCTGAGGATCAAACTTAGGTTCTCAGGTTTGACAGGAAGGGCCATCTTACCAGCCCTTTCTCCGAATTTTCAGTTACCTGCAGGGGGAGCTTCAGTGTGCCGACCCCAGCCACTCGCTAACTTTCTAGTTCCTCAAGTTTGTGGTTGAACTTGGACTCGGAGGTGCCACATAGCACTTCTCAAGTTGAAGGACGGACGGAGGTGCTGGTGGAGGGCGCAGGAGAGTCAGCAGTGGGAAGGAAAACAAACCAAAAAATCTTTTTGGCTATGACGGACAAGGTGGCTTCAGAAAAAGCCTAGGGTTAAGGCTGTGATTGACAGAATAGGAAGCCAGAGGGGCACCTGTGGGAGGGGAGGAGCCCTGTGGAGGGGAGGAGCCCTGTGGAAGGGGAGGAGCCCTGTGGGAGGGGAAGAGACCTGTGGAGGGGAGGAGCATTGTGGGAGGGGAGGAGCCCTGTGGGAGGGGAGGAGCCCTGTGGGAGGGGAGGAGCCCTGTGGGAGAGGAGGAGCCCTGTGGGAGGGGAGGAGCATTGTGGAGGGGAGGAGCCCTGTGGAGGGGAGGAGCCCTGTGGGAGAGGAGGAGAATTGTGGGAGGGGAGGAGCCCTGTGGGAGGGAAGGAGCCCTGTGGGAGGGGAGGAGCCCTGTGGAGGGGAGGAGCCCTGTGGAGGGGAGGAGCATTGTGGGAGGGGAGGAGCCCTGTGGAGGGGAAGAGCCCTGTGGAGGGGAGGAGCCCTGTGGGAGGGGAGGAGCCCTGTGGGAGGGGAAGAGCCCTGTGGAGGGGAGGAGCTCTGTGGGAGGGGAGGAGCCCTGTGGGAGGGGAGGAGCCCTGTGGGAGGGGAGGAGCCCTGTGGGAGGGGAGGAGCCCTGTGGGAGGGGAGGAGCCCTGTGGGAGGGGAGGAGCATTGTGGGAGGGGAGGAGCCCTGTGAGAGGGGAGGAGCCTTGTGGGAGAGGAGGAGCCTTGTGGAGGGGGGAGGAGCCCTGTGGGAGGGGAGGAGCCCTGTGGGAGGGGAGGAGCCTTGTGGAGGGGGGAGGAGCCCTGTGGGAGGGGAGGAGCCCTGTGGGAGGGGAGGAGCCCTGTGGGAGGGGAGGAGCCTTGTGGAGGGGGGAGGAGCCCTGTGGGAGGGGAGGAGCAGATGTCAGGAGTTGTGTCCAAACCTGCCTGAATGGTAATGCTGCCAGGAGCCTCTTGGAGCTAAGGCTACAAAGATGTTTTATTCCTACTTTGCCTGGGGATTGTGGGTCGGGGTGCAGCAGGGGATGACTCTAGGGACTAGGAAGACCCTAGATAAATAACACCAGTGCTTCATTAGATTGGAATTCCCCAAGGACATGACCCATGGAGTTTTCTTTGTCCTTTAACCCCCTGCCATGGGATGCTCAGTGGGCACTGGATGGATGTGTCAAGGAACCAGTGAGTAGATGAATGAATGAATGAATGAATGAATGAATGAATGAATACTGGGTGAACGAATGCGCTAAGACAGAGTAATTTTCCTCACCCCTCCCCGGGTCTATCTTCTCTCCTCCTTCTGCAATAACAGATAGATGGGGTATGGATTGGGGTCCAGGCTAGCTTTCTACTCCCTGGTTCACTGGTAACCTATGGCTGAGAAAAACCCAGGGATGATTGTGATCTGCTGTTTCTTTTTATTCGGCTCTCAAATCCAGGGCTATAAACCTTGGCCCGTAAGTCTAGACAAGGGTGTGGCCTCTGAGCTTTGGGCAGACAGCCTTCTTGACCACAGGTTTTTGTCTGAAGTCAGTCTCCTCTATCTGGGGGACAATTATGAATAGCCATGCCCATGCCAAAACTGGAGATATCCTAGGCCTTAAAAGGCTAATTAAAAGTACCCTGGGAGTACTGAGTCCATTGCCCTAGAAACCAACAGCCTTGCTGCCTGCTCTAACTCAGGCTCGATGACTCACGGCCTCCTGACTCAGAGTGCTCCAGGCAGGGTTAATAAGTTCCAGAGCATCTCCTCTCACTACTGTGGGAGGGAGGCTCTACCCAGGTGTTAATTGCCTTGACCCTGAGTCTACCAAAAACTGGCAAGAACTTGCTATTGTAGCCTGGGAGCATCGAGAAGACCAGAAGCCAACTAGGGGCACATAGAGGCATGGTAAAAAAAAAAAAAAAAAAAAAAAACCTGGGTTCACAATTGTGCTGAGAAATGGAACGATCTGATGAGACCCAACATAGACTCCTCTGGTTTCCATGAAAAGTTTAGACCTATTCAGGAGGCATGGGGCCACAGGAGGGACTTAATGGACAGTTTAGATGCAGCTCCTGGTTGCATGATGATGGGCAAATTTCTACTCTCTGTAGGTCTCAGTTATTAATTATGAAACTGGAAATAATCATAGTATACACCATGTAGGCTGTTATGAGGGATCAACAAAAGAGCACAATGCCCGGTGGATAGTAAATGAACTATTGCTCTTGTTTTATTCTTTAGTACTCAGAAAGAGGTCAAGGTGACCTGAACATTTATATTTTACCTAAGTATTTTCCCTGATGTCCGCCACTAACATTAAATACAGCAAAGAAGGAAAGACGGATGCCGTATACTCACTGGGACGCGAGGGTTGATCCCTATACCAGTGCCCAGCATTTTAACTCCCGGGAAGTCCTCTGTGGTTACACTCACTTCCAGTGGTTAACTACTCACACTTACACTGAGTTTCTACAACTACAGAAAGGGTGGGCAATATGGCAAGCCCTGGCCTCGGGACATCCACAGTCTGCACGGAAGCAAGTTCTAACACAGACCGTAGGCGTATGGTAGGGGTAGGGCTCCCCTGCAGCCTTGCTTGAACTAGCTTGTTCCAGAACCATCAGCAAACTTATTTCCACAGCTCGGACTCTACCCATACCTTCTATGTCAGGGGTCAGGCCTGTAAATTCATGTATCTAGCAGCTGTTGCTGCTGCACTGAGGCTGGTTGAATATTATTGTCGTAATAGAATTCAAAAGTTATGGGCTGGAGGGATGGTACCATGGTTAAGAGCACTGGATGCTCTCACTCAAGACCAGAGTTCAGTTCTCAGCACCCATGTTGGGTGGCTCACAACTGCCTGTAACTCCAATTCCAGGGCTTCTGAGCCCCCCCTTCTGGCCTACAGGTACCTACAATCATATGTGTGCGTGTGTGCATGTGTGTCCATGTGTGTGCGTGCATGTATGTGTATGTGTGTATACAATTAAAAATAAATACTCTTCTTAAAATTATAAAGTAATTTGTAGAGAAAGGAGAGATAATAAAAATAATTTTCATGGGGTAGGGTAGAGTAGCCCCTTGGAGGGACTTCATGGAGCGGCAATATTAAAACTTAGAGAAAACACTGAAAAGTCAAGAGAACTTCGGAGACCTCTAGCAAGGCCAAGAGTGCCAGGGTATATGTGTTGGGGTGAAAGGGAAGAGGAAATGCTGGCCACTGCTTTCTGGAAGACCTAGACATGTGGCTGGAGAGATGGCTCAGTGATTAAGAGCACTGGCTGCTCTTCCAGAGGACCCAGGTTTGATTCCCAGACCCCACATGATGACTGACAACCATTGTAACTCCAGTTCCAAGAAATCCAATGCCCTCTTCTGACCTCCTCCAGGACTTCATGTACACGGTGCACGGACACACACGCAGGCAAAACATCCACACACATAAAACAACAAATTAAAAAATGAAGCAGATCCAGGTGCTCTGGCTAGGCTATGAAGGACAGGGGTTCACCAACTACTTCTGAAAATGGTGATGTCTGTCTCCTCTTAAGGGACTGGTGGAAAAAGCCAGCAGAGAAGCTTCTGGAAGAGCCGGAGTAGGAGAAGCTGCGAGAACAGCCTTCTGTCAGGAAAGGCATGAAGGAGGAAGCTTTAGCAAGGGGGCGGATTTGTAGCATTAACTGCTCCAGAAGCTGAGTGGGAGGAGAGGAGCCACCGGACACGTCTACTCGGATCCTTTGGGACACATTTACTTTGCAACGTGGATCAGGATGCAGGCGGCAGCACCTGGGAATGCTGGGAAATGGAAAAGCAGGGGAAGTCAGTGTTGAGTGCTGATAGGGAAGAAAGGAGACCGTGACTCAAGAGAGAGCATGGCTTGGTGGTTGTCGATCAGTTACCGAGGGTCCTGTGTGTGCAGGAGAGGAGGAAAGAGTCGCTGGGAAGCAGGGATGAAAGATGGAGGAAGCAGCGAGATGATGGATGCTGCAGAATCTGGGAGGAGATGAGACGGAAGCATTGCCCAGAGACCAACTGTCCCGTTTTGAGCGAGTGAGGTCTCCTGGCAATGGCACTGTCTTGGGTGGGATCCAAGCAAAACTCTCCTTGCACTGAGGCCAGCAACGCGGTGACACCCACACACCCTCCTCAACCTCAAACACGGGTGTCCGCCTTTTCTCTGTGGCCAGCCTTCCCTCTTTCTAGAATTCATAAAAGACCAGAGCTGAAGTAAGGCTTTCAATATTCTAATTTTCCAACAAATTTATTTCCTTTCTGGGTTAGCCAAATCAAGGAGTCCTATCCTTACCTAGATCCCCAAATTTAATTAGCCAACTTCCTCCTTCCCCTCCGGGAGGTAGAAAAGGATACCTGTTCCTCCCCTCCCCTTCCCAGCCTTTCCTTATCTAAGCGAAGGGCCCCCTGGGAGCTTTCAACTGATTTATTACAGCTGGTTTCTTCTAGCCAGGCTGGCTCTGGTTAACTTTCTCCAGACCCTGGGGGCCACTTTTAGGGAGCTCTGCTAGGTATTCTGACCTGCTAATAGGTCCCTAAAGGGGAAGTCCACACTGTCACAGTAGATCTTCCTACCCAACACCTAGTGAAATCCTAGGCTTTGCTGAGCTCAGCCAAGACACCACCGGAAACATGTGATCTGGGGTTCCCAGGGAGACTGCCATATCTCAAAGAATAACGCTGAACAGAAGGAGGACGTGGCCGGCAGAAGAGAAAGAACTTTGGGTTTTATTTAAAGGGCCCCCACCCCTTATTTTCTGAGTCTGTGTTTGAGAGGGAGGAGCATTGTGACCCAGCAGAGAAATGGAGGAAATGTGTTGGCTTCTCAGACTGTGCTGTTCTTGGGTAGCCTGATGCATTATTAACTATGAGACAATTGAGGAGCTCTCGTAGTTACAGTTGCATAGCCCAGGCCCGTTTTCCCTTTGTTTTCCTTGCAGGGAATGACTCCTGCATAGTATGTCGGCAACATGTTGCTTAGGCAGGGTCTGGCTTCTTTTCTTCTTCTGTTTGGCTCTCGGGGAACGACACCTCGCTGTGGCACCAGTTCACATGCCAAGCTTTTTAAGGACAGTTGGGGCAACAGGGGAAAAATGCTCTGCGCCCCTCATGGAGTTAATCTTGGTTCTTGAGACACTTGCACATGAAGCTCGGTCCGGTGCCATCTCTATAGCCACAGCAGGGCACACCCTGCCTCTGCCTCATCCTCCGGGTTAAACTGCTGTTGGCAGGAGAAGGGAGGGGCTAAGTTAATGACAGGTGACGAGTGAGTCCTGAACTTCTGCCCTGCAACACTTTCAAAACTTTGTAATAACACAAATGTGGGCTGGGCGGCGGTGGTGAATTCCAGCACTCGGGAGGCAGAGCCAGGCAGATCTCTGTGAGTTTGAGGCCAGCCTGGTCTACAGTGCGAGATCCAGGACAGGCACCAAAACTACACAGAGAAACCCTGCTCAAAAAAACAAAAACCAAAACAAAACAAAAACAAACAAACAACCCCCCCCACACACACACACACAAATGTAAGGAGTTTAATTCCCTACTATTTTTTTGTTTGGGATTTAAGAAGATAGTTATAGGGCCTTTGTGATGGTTCAACCTGTAAAGGCCCTCATCCTAAGCCCAAGGACCCAGACACGTGTGGGGAGGAGAGTTGTCCTCTCTCTCTCTCTCTCTCTCTCTCTCTCTCTCTCTCTCACACACACACACACACACACACACACACACACACACACACACACACACACACGAACGTGCACATGTACTTACAAAATAAATAAGTGTCAAAAATACAGTCATGAAAGTTGAAAAAAATGTTTAAATGTGGAGTGTGCTCCGCCTTGAAGTTAGAACTGGAGTAAAAACTAGAAATTTGCATATGTGCAATGTGTATTTCCAGGCGCAAAAACATTGCTAGCCAGGCCCTATTCTCTCATTTCCCCAAGTATCAGTCTTGTTCATTTTATGTTGCAGTAATGCAGTTGTTTAACACAGGCTCATAAAATGTGGTCATTTTGTCTGAATGTTGACTGCCAGCCAAAGTGACCCGGTGCGTATGTAAGGGAAAGGATACGTCCGTGTTTGCTGTTTTAAATCTCCTGGCATTAATTGCAGGTTCGTATGGAGGCTGGGTACCAATGTGAGAATCAGACGGTCTTGTTAATTGATCGTTCTTTGTCAACATCATCAACTTCTGATGCCTCAGTTCCTCTCCAGTAACATATAATTATTGTAATAATAGTAACCTACCTCGAGAGATGGGGAGATTAAATATCTCACTCACAGGTGTGGATGCTACCCACAGATGCCCTCTGCACACCCACACTCGAACATATCTGCTACAGGTTTGGACTACTAAGGTGCAGGTGCATTGTTCTCTAAGGCTTGTCCTCAATGGCAGGTGCTGTCTTGCTGACCCTGCCTGTTACGAACCCTCCTGAGGTCACCCTGCTGGACCTATTGTGCAGGGCTTTAAGAGCTAGCAAGTACCCTCTAGGAGGAACAGTGTTACCACAGTTCAGAACCCCGAGATCCCGTGACATCAAGCTGAGCTACATTCTAAAGTCACATGTGACTGGACCCTTCCTCACCCTCCCACAATTCTTGTTCATTGCTTTCCTGTTGGGGAAACAAACAAACAAACAAAAAACAAAAAGAAAAAAGAAAATCCACTTGCTCAGGACCCTCTCAGGCTGTGCTAGGGATTTGTACCTGAAATGAATACTATTTTGAATAATGCTTGGTGCTTCATAGTCTGAAGATGATTAAGGAATTTAATCAAGATATATATCTGTTTAGGTTAAGTATAGAAATTAGAGACTTAACTATTTATAATTGAATGACCTACTAATCTGTCATCAGAGTTGTAAGTTACCACGGGGAGGTCAGAACAAGGACTGGAGGTGAGCAAACACCCCAGAGAATGCCGTGGCCTGAGTTCAAAACTGAGGAGCCATAGGGTCCCGGGGGTCCTAGGTGCAGGGCCTGAAGGGCACAGCCAGAGAAAGGGAGAGCAGAGATAATGCAATGCTCCAGTTCTCAACCATTTCCCAAGAGACGGGACAGCTTTGAGCCCGAGGCTCATTTATTTGGCATTGCCAAGCTTGAGATACTGTTTTTGCTGATCAGGCACCAAATCCCCAGACTCATGACATTTGTGTAGGCGAGGCAGAGCATTGGAACCCACAGGCTTTCAGTTTATTAATAGTCTTCTGTGACACTAACAGGCAACTGTGGGAAAGAAATCTTCCTTTTAACCACCCAGCTTTGCTTTTGTTGTTGATGTTATTAGCGTTGGCACAAGAGACTCCATTTTGATTCGGACACCTTTCACAATGTGCTCCCGAAAAGAGGAAGGAAACCTTGTAATAATGGGAAGCAAGGGGGTGGAGAACACAGCAGAGGAATTGAGGGAAGTAGGATTAGGGAGGGGACCCAGGAAGGATTCCCAGGACTCTGAACTGCTGAGTTGAGTGCTCTGCTAAAAGGCAGGAAGTATCCTCTTCTGTAAGATGTTGCTAAGGCGCAAAGTCACTACAGAAAGCTAGGAGACCATGATGCAGAAGTACAGCACCCAAAAGGGGCAGGCCCTGGGTGGCAGTAATTGCCCAAAGTGACAGCCAAGCAGGCAGCTGGGCTCAGGAACTCCATCTTCAAAAATCCAAATATAATCTTAGAAGAGTTCTCATCCACTTGCTGTAGCATGATTGGAGTCAGAGCCACCATGATACAATTTTTCAGTTGGATAATGTCGACTGTATCAGCAGCCACTGTTGGTGCTGTCTGTTAGAACCATCATTTAGGGCTAGAATGTTCGAGACTCCATGGCATAGGTAGAAATGAGGCTTCCTGGGACTTTAATGCATATATTGGCTCACCTTATCCTTGGGATCACTGACGTATTAAGGTAAAAGCTTAGATGTAAGAGAGGGTGGTTGGCCACATCATAGGGATGGGAGTTACAGAAATATCTCTGCACATCCCAGGCCCATTCTGGCAAGCCCTCTTGGAGAAACCTTCTAAGGCAAATGAGGATGCTGTAGAGATCCAGTTCACGATGGTGGTGGTTTGAATGAAATGCCCCCCATAGAATCATGTATTTGAATGCCTGGTCTCCAGTTGATGGAACTGTTTGGGAAGGATCAGGAAGAGGTGTGTCAGTTGCGGCCACTCCCCGGTTAGTTCTCTTTGCCTCAGGATTGGGTCTCAAGACATAAGCTCTCAATTACTGCTCCAGCGCCATGCCTGCCTGCTGCCATGTTCTCTGCTATGATGCCTGGAAGCTCTAACCCTCTGAAACAGTTACTTTTCCATTTCTGTGATAAAATACCGCGACCGAGACAACTTATAGGAGAAAGAGTTCTCTTGTGGGTTACAAAGGCAATGAATGGTGCTCAGGCAGTCTCATCTCCTCAGAGCCTCAGAGCCTACCATGCTGAAGGCAACACTGTGATGCCTTGGGGCTACTGTTGGGTCAGCTGTGTACTTAAAACAGTCTATCTTAGCCAGCCCTCAATACAGTGCTATTGTTTTACCCCCTTCTTAATTTTAAAGGAGAAAACTGAAGTTAGGTAGTGGGGTTTTATTTTCAAAACATGAAGAGGCTTATTGGGTTTACTTACACCAATAAGCAACTGTCATGGGCCACTGAACAAAATATGTCTTGATATCATAATTCTTCATTGGGGGGGCTGTATTTTTTCATTGAAAATAGATATTTTTCATATAATACATTCTAATTATAGTTTCCCTTTCCCTCAACTCTTCCCATATCCTTCCCAACTCTCCACCCACTCAATCTACACCATTTCTTTCTCTCTCTCATTAGAATACAAACAGGCATCTAAAAATAATAATAAAGTAATAGAAAATAAAATAAGATAAAATAGAAACTAATAGGTAGGAGTAGGAGGAAGCCAACAAACCACCACGAGAAAACGAGACAAAGAAAAAGCACAATAAGTACATATTGATGCAGAGACGCTCACTTTTGTACACACAGAAATCCCACAGAAACAGAACACTGGAAACCATAATCTATACACAAGAGACCTGCAGGAGAGAGAAACAGAGAGAGAAAGGAAGGAAGAAGAGAAGAGAAGAAATGAAGGAAGAAAGAAAGAAGATGCCCAGATAAAGCATTATGAGACAAGGAACTTCCAAAATGCCATTGCGTTTGTTTTATGTTGACCATCTACTAATAGTCATGGGGTCTGTCCTTAAGAGTGGTTCCTATACTCAGTGAGACGCCATTGGAGAAAACTGAATTTTCCTTTCCCAACAGTTTGTCAATTGGGAATGGCGTGTGGGTTAGGGATGTTGGCTTGTGTCCTCTTCCCTTCTCAGAACTAGGATCCCTCTGGCTTAGACCCATGCAGATCCTGTGCAGGCTGCCACAGTCTCCATGAGTTTATTCGTGCATCTACCCTGCTGTGTTTAGAAGGCCTTGTTTCCTTGGTGTCCTCCATCCCCTCTGGCTCTTGCACTCTTTCTGTCTCCTCTCTTCCATGTTCCCTAGCCCCAGGGGAGGGATTTGGTGGAGACATCCCATTTAGGACTGAGTGTTCCAAGGTGTCTCATTCTCTGCTCTTTGTTCTGTTGCGGGTCTCTGTATTTGTTCCCATCTGCTGAAGGGGGAAACTTCTCTGATGATGGCTGAGCACAGCACTGATCTATGAATCTAGCAGAATGTCTTTAGGAGTCATTTTATTACTACATCCTTTTAGCGGAACAGTAGTGTTCAGATTTCTCTTAGGCCCCTGAACTATCTAGTCTAGGGTTCTTGGCCACCCAAGCAGTGTCAAGAATGGATTCTATCTCATGGAGTGGGCCTTAAATGCAATCAGATAGTGGTGGTTACTCCGACAAGGTTTGTACCACTATTGTACCAGTGTATCTTTCAGGCTGGTCCTATTGTAGATCCTAGGGTTTGTAGCCGTGGTTACCTTTCTTCTTTGGTAGCACGAAGAGTCCCTTCCAGTACCATGAACACCAGTCCATGACTTCTCCATGTGTGTAGAGTTGCATAGGTGTTGTCCTCAGTGATAAGCTCTTTCTATCAGTTTGTGAAGAGCAACTCATAGCCTTAGCAACAACCTAGGTTGTTTGAGGTGTTCAAGGGGCCCCTTTGGTCAACAACTGAATTAAATGTAACCCCTTGTCAGAATTGGAGGTCTTATTTGGTGATGAGAGATGTCTGGCTGGGGCTGTATCCCCCATTATTTGTGATTTAGATTTCATATATATATATATATATATATATATATATATATATATATATATATGGACACTTCTACTGTATTAGGTCTCTCAAATGCCCCTTAGTTTTACCTGTCACTTTCTACATTCCCACCCTTATGCCCACCCCACCTTCCTCCTCTTTTGATCCTCCTGTTCTATCCCCCCACCCCACCCTCGTCCATCCATAGCCATCTAGTCTATTTCAAGAAGTGGGCATTTTCACCTTGGCCATTTGCCTGAGGGTGATGTTCTCTAGTAGATGAAAGAGCCCACCCTGTTGCACAGCAGGTCTTCTAGCACAGAGCACACCATTTCTTTTTTCTTTCAATGTGTCTCTTGAATACTATTACATTCATGCATTGGAAAAAAAAAATAATCACATCCCCAAAAGATAAAAGCCTACTGTGATCTGAATGTCTTCTCCAAATCTCAAATTAAAAATTAAACACTATCACTATGGTATTTTGAGGTAGAACTTTCCCCCCTCATCCCAATTTATCCATAATTCCACATGTTTTAACAAAATTTTGAAGTCTTGCGTTTTTAGATCTTCCATTTAACCTTTTGATCCATTTCAAGTTCGGTTTTTGCCTCATTTTTATTTGATTACTTTAAATATTTTATTGGCATATATTCATTGTACAGAATTGTGCACTTCATAAAGACATTTCATTTATTCAAATACAGTATAGTATTTTGATGGTCCTCGCTGTTAGCATTTAAACATCACCAAGCCTGCCCCTGCGGGATCCTTTTGGCAGGGTGCATTTGCTAACCCAGGCAAACACTTAGCCCAGGTCCTACGACCTACATCATTACGTAGTTGTGCTGCGTGGATGTGTAGTCTATATGCACAGGTGCAAAGTCCCCTTTAAGAAAAACTACTCCCCTCTTCTTTCTTTCTCTCTCTCTCTCTCTCTCTCTCTCTCTCTCTCTCTCTCTCTCTCTCTCTCTCTCTCTCTTTCTCTCTCTCCTCCTCCTCCTCCTCCTTCCCTGTCTCCCCTTCTCCATCTCCCCCTCTCTTTCCCTCTCTCCCCTTCTCCTTTCCCCCTTTAATAATAAAACTTTCCTCATGAGTGCCACCTGCACGGTGTGAGTGACTTTCCACCGAGCCCCTTGGCTCCACCCGCCAAGCTCCCCCCACACACACACACCATTTTAAAATACAACACTCACCCCTTCAATTATGAAGTATTGCTTTGATGCATTCAGCAATCTGGGTTGACAGTTACTGTCTTTCAGATCTTAAAATACCCGGATCCATGCCCCGCTGGCTTTTAGAGCTTCGGTGGAGAAATCTGTTGGTAATTTTGACGTGTCTGCCTTTATGTGTGACTGGGTGCAGAAGCAACTTGCATTATTAATATTTGTTCTTTGTTCTGTGTCCTCGGTGTTTGAACTGTAATATGATGTGGGAGTTTCTTCCCTGGTCTGTATAGCATCCCAAAACCCTGCATCTATTTCTTTAGATTTGGGAAATTTTCTGTGGCGATTTTTGGTTTTCTTTTTTTCTTTTCTTTTTTTGAGACAGGGTTTCTCTGTGCAGCTTTGAAACCTATCCTGGGACTCACTCTGTAGCCCAGGCTGGCCTAAACTCACAGAGATCCACCTGCCTCTGCCTCCCGAGTGCTGGGATTAAAGGCATGGGCCACCACTGCCCGGCTTCTGTGGTAATTGTTGTTGAGTTTATTTTATGCACTTTTAGCTTGTAGTTTTCTGTGCCTGTGATCCCTAAATTAGTCTTTTGATAGTGTTCTCCAGACCTTGTGTGTTCTGTTTGTACTTCTACGTTATGTTGACTTTATTCTTGTCTAGATGTTCTAATTCCCTTACCTTGTCTTTGACTCTGATGTTCTGCCTTCCACTTGATCTGTTCTGTTGGTGAGGCTTTCCACGGAAGACAGAGTTGGTTTTTTTGTTTTGTTTTATTCTGTTTTGTTTGTTTATTTGTTTGTTTGTTTTACCAAGTAATTAGATTATAAAAGCTCTGCCCTCATGAATGGATAAGTACCATTGTCAAAGGAACAGGTTAGTTATAAAAAGAGAGTTGAGTCTCCTTTTCCTGTCTCTCACGTCTGCCCCCACATGATGCAACATGAAGTCCCTAGCCGGATGCTGACACCATGCTCTCAAATATCCTGGCCACAGAGCTGTGAGTCTAATAAATCTTTACACTTTATGAAGTACCCAAATATTATAGATATGTTATAATAACTGCAAAAGATGTCCTTCTTAATGGTCTTTTTCCTGACTTGCCACATTCTTTCTCGTCAGCCTCATAGAGGACCTCCATCTTGGTTTCTTCCACAATCTCTTTAGTTTTACAAGGACATATGAGATTATTTTCTTCCTGTTTTTACACAAAGGTCACATTATGAGCATTGCTCAACACCTTCCTTTCTTTCAATTATATACATCCTAGAGCTCATATATATATATATAATGATATATATATATATCATTATATATATAATTTTTTTTGAGACAGGGTCTCTTGTAACAAAGATATGCCTCAAACTTGTTATGTAGTTGAGTATGACCTTGAATTCCTGATCTATTTCCTAAGTACTGGAATTGCAGGTGTGGCCCACCATGAAATTTGGGATTTCTCTCTCTCTCTCTCTCTCTCTCTCTCTCTCTCTCTCTCTCTCTCTCTCTCTCTCTCTCTCTCTTATTTCAGGCTGCCTTAGACTCACCAACTAGCCCGTACTGGCCTTGAATTCATGACATCCTCCTGTGGTAGTCTCCTCATTACAGAGATTGCCAGTGAGAGCCACCTGCTCACGTGTTCTACACAATTGTATAAAAGGCACACCATCACAGTTGTCTAGTATCCCACTTCACGGATGTTCTATAACTCAGTCATTTTCCTATTGAAGAAAGAGGGGATACTCGTATCTTTTTTTGCTGTTTGTAAGACACTGCAAGTAATAACCTTGCACATTCATCTCTTGGCTTTATAAGGCTGTAGCTGCAGGTTAAATTTCATAGTTTTAATGAGGAGAAATATCCAAGGGTTTACAACTTTGTGGACGGTTCCCAGGAATTTTGACAAGGTAAAAATCTAGATACACAGCCCTTTCGCCTCTAATATTGGCCAAGATGCTAGTGGCAGAGCTCATACCAGTTGGTTTGCCAAGGACACACGTAGGAAGGGCAGGCCTCCCATCAGCTCCGTTCATGAGTTATGCATTGGATTGACTCATGGCCATTCATGTTAGTGGATGAGTCTACAGTATCTACCTGAGACTCTCTTCCTCTTTTCTTTCTGTACTGGTTTGAGGCAAAAATTTGGACAAGCTCTTAAAATTCTTCCTTGTATTATCTGGACTCATGACACTAGAAAACAGAGCCTAGACTCATAGCCCTCTGCAATGTGCCCTAATGAAATAGAAAAGGCAGAGGTCCTGAGGTCAGCAAAACATGAAGGAGTAGTTTTATTCTCTATTTTGGGTTTGAGGCAGGGTCTTGCTATGTAGCCCAAGATAGCCTCAAACTCACAATCCTCCTGCCTCAGCTTCTGAAGTGCTGAGATCATAAGCATGCACCGCTGTGGAGGCCCACAGGGGTTTCCTAGTGAGATCTGAGCTTGCTTTACCCAGGAGAGCTACATAAGGGGATGACTTGATCATGTGCGTGGTTACCAGGTGTTTGGAAGGCTCTACATTTGGCTGTGTGGTAGGCTTTGATCTAGCAAGAGGGAGGTCTTTTGCCACACTCCTTGGCATTGTTATAGAAAGCCCTTTTAAAGAGACAGAAGGGGCCCGTGGATATTGATTCAGGTCCTCCTGAAGCTATCCTGTGTTTCTGTCTGCCTCATTTCCTCTATCTTTCTATCTACAAATTCCATATTCCTCTCTCCTCCTCATAGGAACCTTGTAAAAGGTAGTAGCTAGCCTCCCACACACCACCATCATGCCCAGTCATACTTAAGTTGACTGTTGACAGTGTGATTCTTGCATCTGCATGACTTTAGGTTGTTTTAACCTCTCAGCCTCTATGTTTTCATATGGGAAACAGGAAGAAGTCTGAACTCTTTAAAGGCGGTTGTGAAGATAAGACATAATGTGTAGAAAACACACCTCAGGCAGTACCAGCCTCTCCCTGGTACCCACATCAGTGACTCATAACCTCAGCTTCAAAGCCATCTTCTGACTGATGCTTTGACTGCTGGTGAGCAGCTCACAAGTGGTTTGCCACATCCTGTTGATGACACAGTCTTCCTCACCATACAGCGGTGTTAAGCATCAACTCCATCCTTGTAACATCAAAGGACTTGGGATCATCAATTAGTCAGACAGCTACTTTTCCCTGAACAGTCCAACACATCTTGATGCTGGCCCTTAAGAAGCATCAAGGTTTATCTAGGGTCAGATAAGCTTGGAAATCCTACCAGTTGGACCACCCACAGCCACATAGCCTAGTGACAGGTGTCTGGACTCACAAGAAGCAAAGAACCATGCTATGCAGAGCAGACGCTTTCAGCTGGGATCTGAACTGCAGTTTCTGGTTCTCTACTTTCATTATTTAGGGATGTCTTGTCACCCCTCTTGACACAGAGGTCTGTCCCTCCATGAAGGAAATGAATGTATTCTGAAATACAGACAACTCTAGGCATGATAATAATGCAGTGATGGATTGCCCTGATGTTTCCTCATCCCCTGAATCCATTAAAGAGGGGAATTGAATTCTACTTAGTCAGGACCTTCATCCCTCTCCTTAATTGCTTTATAAACCACTGCACCGAAAAGCCGCAAATGAGGCACATATTAGCTATTTCCCACCCCATGTTCGCCGTCAGCCCATCCCCACCACAATCCAATCTTTCAACCCTTCAAATTTGCTCAGCAGCAAAGACCTGGAAAGCATCTAGATGTTTAGACATTGTTCTGGGAGCTGGGGGATGTCTGCTAATGGGATTCACAGTTCTTACGGCAGAAGAGAGGGAGTTGGAGAATGCACATCATGCACAGGACTCTACCCTATCATTCAGGGGAACGAGACACTGACACCATTCTTCCTGGACTGAAACACTTGACAAGTTATTTGCATATTCCTTTCGGGATGCTTTGATCTGAAAGACAGTCAGTCATTAGAGGCCGTCAGTTTACTTCATGAGAATTCTGAGTACTTAAAAGCGGAGGAAAAATTCTCTCCTAAAGTTCTCTCTTTCTTCAACCTTTGTATGGCCTTGAGGAAAGGGTGATGAGTAAGTGAAGGTCAAAATCCTAACCCTAATCGGGTTCACTAGTGCCCGCAAAAAATCTGATTGAGATTGTTGGAGGCAATACCAGGATTGGTAAATTTTTGTCTGTTCTATTGCTTAGTGTATTATTTGTTTCCTACAACATTAGGAAGTACTGCTACATATGCAACATGTAGTATAGCGGCCACTAGCCATGTGCGCTATTTGCATTTTAAAATAGTTACAATTCAATTGAATTAAGGTCTCAGGTCCTCCACAGCGCTTGCTCTGTCACCGCTGCTCAATGCTCCCTGTGTCTGTCGGATGGTGCCACTGTGGGCTATGGAAATGGGCAGACAGCTGTGTGAAGGAGCCTTAATCTCCCAGCCTGGGAACCTCGAAGAGCTCCACAATGGTTAATCATCTAATTAGCAGCCTTTTGTAAAAGCCTTTCTCTCTTATTAGCGTGTGATCTTATTCATCCCTCTTCCATAACCTACCTAGCCATGGAGAGATAGTTTGCAAATTAAGGTTCGTGTGCTCCTGGTTCTAGACCTTGTTAACTGCCAGGGTCACACGTCAGTCCTTCCGAGTCACTAGGCTTGGCTTAATCTATTAAATTTTTTTGATTAAGTATTATCAATGACCTGCTTCATTCCCCCAAAGGGGGGGGGGGGAATGCATTGGTTTTGCATAATGCTGGCATTCAACTGATAAACATATGCAAATTTAGCATGGAAATTGGGTTGCATGTGTGAGAAACACCAGCAGACAGAACTGAATTTGATGCAGCTTCTGATTATGAGTGCACCCTCAAGCCTTGAAATTTTAATTCAACTTGACCTGCACAGAAGGAAGGGAGAGGCAATATTTTATGAGATTGGCTAATGAAATCGAGGTGTGTCTGGGGCAGCCCCTGTCTGTTTCTTCTCGCTCCCTTACTATCCACCGTCTGAGCCTCACCAACCGCCAGCTGTTACTTGAGCAGGAGAAGGAAAATGGAGTGAACCGTGAATATCAATATAAATCTTCGTGAAAGCTCCTCCTAGGCCACGGAAGTGGGTGATGCGGTCCTATTGGATGTGTGCAAAACATTAACGTGGAGAGAGCGTCTTCTGCTCTGTGTGTACTCATGTAAAGACCACAACAACCCCTCTTCTCTGATGAGGAAACTGAGGCAAGCAGAGGTTAGACAGTCTGTTCAAGTTCACACAGGAGGCCGCAGAACCAGACAGTGTGGGTCGGGACCACAGCCCAGTGCTTAGCAACGAGGCTCCTCACTGTGTCTGCCCAGGTCCCTTCCGGACTATGTCTTGAGCATAGCGTGGGATGGGTGGGGTGGATGGGGAGTCTGTTGGTTCCCCAGAGGGTCACTGCTTCACGTGGTAGGATGAGTGCCCCGTGGCAGGTGGTATGGACTCATCCCAAAGATGTTAGGGACAGCAAGGATCCATCTGGGTTGTTTCCATTCTCCCCCCATCTGGGCTGGTTTTGTCAGCCAGGAGTGGAGGGAAGAGAATTCTGCCCTGTTCCCTCTGTCCGGGCCTGGGCCTCAGTGCTCACCTGGGTGCTCAGGGAAAGCAAGCTGCTGTTTTGTAATGGTCACCCTGCCCCTCTTTGGTGGCCTTGAAGCAGACAGGCATTTATGAGAATGGGAGAGCAGGCTTGGCTCCCTGGAAACAGAAAAGGGCCTTTGGCAGGTGAGGGTGACAGGCCAGGAACACTTAAGCTTCGAGAGCCATTTCTGACTGTTAAAAACTCCAGAGATAAAAGACTTCTTGCCGGGCGGTGGTGGCGCACGCCTTTAATTCCAGTACTCGGGAGGCAGAGCCAGGCAGATCTCTGTGAATTCGAGGCCAGCCTGGTCTATAGAGTGAGTACCAGAACAGGCACCAAAACTACACAGAAAAACCCTGTCTCGGGGGGAAAAAAAAAGGCTTTCTCTCGTGGCTTGCCCCTGATAATTCCACTCATAGCTTCTGAGGTATGGAAACGTGTGGGATGGCCTTACATTGAGGTCCAGTGCACACCCATCTACCCAGGAGCGCTTGGTTGGCTCACAAGCAGGCTTGGCTCATGGGATTAGTACAGTGAGGTCCTGTGAGCTGAGCTGCAGGTGGGAGCCACCTCCCTACTCCGTGTCTGCAGCAAGGACACCTACAGCAGGCGGGGTGACGGGGCTGGATTAGCAGGAGTGACACCTCTCCGTGGCTGCCTGGGTGGTCTTCATTCCTGCCACCCTGGAAAAGATGATCAGATACTGGGTGGAAGAGAAGCTTCCAGATCACAGTCCCACCCTCCTTGTTGTTCTACAGACGAGGAAACCAGATCTCGGAGTGGCAAGAGGACATGCCCAAGATCAGTTTGATTATGATCGCTGATGTCATCCAGAGGAAACCAACTCTGCTTTGGGCCCAAACTTCGAAGTGGAGCCAGTTTGTAACATATGCATCTGAAAGGCCTTAGTGCTGCTTCGTGTTGAAGTCTCATATTATAACGTTGACACACTCAGCACTTCTAGGCAGAGGGAATTGTGGGAAAGGAGATGGGTTGCTTAATGATTACTCAGAATGGCTAGCCCACTAAAAGGATTTCAGGGGCCTTGCCTGGAAAGGTGGTACTGGGATGGGATGGAGACTATCGGAATAAAGTACTTAATGTATAACAATGGAAAAGATCAGAGAAAAGAAATCTACTAAACTTCTACGTTAGAGGCAGCCGAAGGAACAGCAGGAGTAATTTAGTTCTTGGAGGAAAAAAACAAACGAATTCTTTTTTCTCACCAGCTTTCTGAAGTCTTTGATTCTGATCCTCAGGCAAATGGCCACAAGGGCCCTCTGACAATTAGGCATGATGGATGGTGTCCAGGGGAGGTGCCGGGAGGCATGTTTCTGAGACAGTACATCCATGGGGC
Organism: Peromyscus maniculatus bairdii; assembly: GCF_049852395.1. Classification (NCBI taxonomy): domain Eukaryota; kingdom Metazoa; phylum Chordata; class Mammalia; order Rodentia; family Cricetidae; genus Peromyscus; species Peromyscus maniculatus. The sequence goes on along the minus strand of NC_134866.1, from coordinate 76,636,893 downwards.
AGTATTTGTGCTCCTGGTGATTGCAGGTTCTACCTAATAATTTAGTTGTCTGTTTAGAGCCTGTCATAGTCTTTGCTTCTGGGAACAAGGACATGCCAGGACACACCAAGGGCAGAACCGCAAGCCAGGGAGGACTCATTAGAAATCCCCCCCTCCCCCCACCCCCCACATCCCCTATCCCCACACTCCCACCTCCCCCACCCCACCCCCGTCACCCCAGGCCAATGGTGCATAGTGAGTACCGGTTGTTGGGCCCATTCCTGCTGGGAGGCAGAGATGGGATGGATATTGTGCCTGAGGAGGAAATTAGATTTATTTAAGTCCAATGGCTTTTAAAGCAATGTAATGGTATAAAATGCCATGTTATAACAGGCAATGATATGTTTTAGGAACACACTATGGAAGAGCAGACTGCCCAGGAGCCTGGGAGGATAGTTCCTGGGAGAGGTAACATTTCATTTATTCTCTTTTAATTAGTATGTATTTCTTTCTAAATGCTGTCTTAGGTGCTGGGGTTATCCAAGCCATGTTGGCCTCTGCTCTGAAGGAATTTAGTGGGTTCTCTGGAGAGGGAAAAGACTCCTAGTGTCTTCCAGAGCTGGAGGTGGGGGGAATCCAGTGAGCATACAGCTAAGGATGACCAGATAGAGCAAGGGGCGTGCAGGAACCCGAACCTAATCCCACAGGCAACAGAGAGGTAGCAATAATTTAAGGAGGGGGAGTGGCGTGATCATCATAGGACTTTAAAGTTAATTAGCCACGAAGATTTAATTCAACAAAAAGGAAGGCATGGGAGAACCAGGGAAACAGGCGAGTGTGGAACTCTGGAGTGGAGAACCATCTTTCACTGTGCTGCCCAGAACCTTAAAACCTTATGGGGAAACAAGACCGGCAGACTTGTGTTGCTGGAGGGCTTCTCTCCAGGTTCCCCAAGGCCCGCAGTCCCACAATCCACTTATAAAATAATCACTCAGACGCTTATATCACTTATAAACTGTATGGCCGTGGCAGGCTTCTTGCTAACTGCTCTTTTATCTTAAATTAACCCATTTTTATAAATCTATACCTTGCCACGTGGCTGGTGGCTTACCAGCGTCTTCACATGCTGCTTATCCTGGCGGTGGCTGCAGTGTCTCTCCTCCTTCTTCCTGTTTCCCCAATTCTCCTCTCTCTTTGTCCCGCCTATACTTCCTGCCTGGTCACTGGCCATCAGTGTTTTATTTATATAGAGTGATATCCACAGCAGACTTGACTATGTGAAGATTTCAATGGTGGGTCAGAAGATCAAAGTGCATGAATGGGGAACCGGACTCACAGGAAGAAAGGGCTATGACAGGGTGAGAGAGAGATAAGAGAGGGTGGGGTGGGGGTGACAGAGTAAACAGAGTGTCCTAGGCACCTGTATGAAATTTTTCGTGAAAATGTTCAAAATCCACCAGTTGAAAGAAATGGAAACATTTCGAATGTTTCGAAGAAGAACAAATTGAATCAATAAAAAATACTGAAAATAAATAAAAGCGTAAAAATGAAGTGTAACTTAACTGGAGTTAAGACCAAGAGGTTTTAAGTGTTTAAGGTTAAAAAGGACAAAGCTGGACAGGTGAGATGTCCAGTGGGTAAGGATGCTTGCCAAGCGTCCCAGCCCCAGGGCTCACGTGGTGGAAAGAGATAACAGCCCCAACAAGTGACCTCTGACCCCCGTGCATGAGTGCCCCAATGCATCCATATGTGCATAAACAAACAAATAAATGTCGTTTACCCTTTTAAAGGACAAAATGGGAGCAAGTTAATAACCGTGACCTGCACATGCATAAGGAAAAGGACGCCTCATAGGAAATGGACCCAGAGCGTGAATGGAATATTTGCAAAAGGAGATATTCAAATTATTAGAAGGTGAAAATGTTCAAAATTCACCGCTTGAAAGAAATGGAAACATGTAGATGTTTTTTCACTTGCTGTTAAGTTTCAAACCTGGGAACAAACAACTGAGGTGCCTAGTTAACATACCAAAGCAGACCTAGCCACAAGGTTCTCCCAGCATCCCTCAGTCCCTGCCTGTTAGCCGGTATGGCTAGCATACCCCACCTGCCCTCTACCCTGAACTCTCCAGGCCAGGGGCTGGACTGCCCTTCCCCTAGAGGTTCTTCCTTATATAATCCAGACAGTTTGGTTTACCTCCCCCACCTGCCCCCCCCCCCTTTTTTTTATACCTTTGGCCTCCTGGCTGCGGCACCTGGTTCCCCTCTCCTCCCCCTTCCTCCTTCTTCCCCTCTGCCCACATGGCCCAGCTAAGTCTAGTCCTGTCCACTCTGGACTCTCCCAGATATCCCTGCCTCTACCTACACTCTCCCTTATAGCCACAATACAGTTTCTCTTCCACCATACCTAGGAGCAGCCATGCCCTTTCCTTTCCTTTCTATTTCTTTTTTTTTTTTCATTCACTTGCTATATTGAATAGACTTTTCTTTTAAACAAAGACAAGGATGTCTGTATTGGTTCAAAATGAGTCCTGGCTAGCACAGCCTGGGTGAAGGTGTTTTGAAGAGCAATTTGCAATGTGCATGAGAATTGTAGTGCCACCCCACACAGTGCCTCAGCACATTTTCTTTCAGGAATATACTCAAGGAAATATGCCAACTTACTCCTCTCTCACCCATTTCAATAGTCCTTATAGTCAGGGAGGGGGGCGGGGGGGGGGGAGAGAGGAACCCAAAACAATACAAAGCAAACCAAACCAAAACAACAACCCCAACCCTCGAGGAAACAATATACATGCCCAGCCCTGATATAACAGTTAGTTTGGCAGCATGGCAGAGGCACACAGATGCCAGGCAGCCATTTAGAAAGGTGGGGCGTTCTGCTTACCGACCTGGAAACATGCCCACAATGCTTTGTTAGAGGAGAAAGATCCTGGAAACAACCTCAGCAAGAGCTCCCTTTTGAAAATACATATTTTATGTACCTAAGAAAAGTTCTGGGAGGGATGACAGTGAAGGATTGTGTCATCGTTACTGACCATCAGCAGTGGTAAGGCTGTCTTTCCTTATGCCAGCTTTTATTCTCTCGTTCTTCACTATCAAACATGGATTAATAGGAGAAATACATTAAATGTAAAATTTTGAGATAGTTCATCTGAGGAACAAAAGATGAAGGCTACTTAGGTTTCCGTCATGATCCGGGTGAGAATGATGAAGACTTGGATGGACTCAGTGGCTTCTGTGTCCAACTGTATTTTAGAAGCACCTAGGGTGGTACCAAAATGCAGAGCAGAGTCTCCGGGGTGGGGCCTTGGTGCTGGTCTATTTTATCTGCTGACACTTCAAAGATAAATTTAACATGGATAACCAGACATAGGCCCATCGTTCTAGGGACCAGAGTTGATTGTGGAGGAAAAGGGGTTTTGGATTCAGAGTCTATTTCAAGAGTGGGGTTTCTAAAAATAGATATCAGTTTAACATTCTGTCCTTGTTACCATTAACTGGCCACTTGATGTACCCTGTAATCATCTGGAAAAGGGTCTCAGTTGAGTAATGGCCTTTATCAAATTGGTCTGTGGACATGTCTATGAGGGATTGTCTTGAGTGGGTTTTTTGTTTGTTTGTTTGTTTGTTTTGTTTTGCTGTGGATATTGCTCTATATAAATAAAACACTGATGGCCAGTGACCAGGCAGGAAGTAAGTTGCCAGGCAGGAAGTAGGTGGGACAAGGAGAGAGGAGAATTCTGGGAAGCGGAAGGCTGAGGAGAGATACTGCAGCCACCGCCAGGAGAAGCACCATGTAAAGACTCTGGTAAGCCACCAGCCACGTGGCAAGGTATAGATTTATAAAAATGGGTTAATTTAAGATAAAAGAGCAGTTAGCAAGAAGCCTGCTTCGGCCATACAGTTTATAAGTAATATAAATGTCTGAATGATTATTTTATACGTCGATTGTAGGACTGCGGGGCTTGGGGAACCTGGAGAGAAGCCCTCCAGCAACATTGTTTTTTTGTTTTGTTTTATTTTTCGAGACAGAAACTAAGCACAATCCCATGAAGTTAGCTTTAGTGAATTCTTTCAGCACATGCACCTCTCAAGCCCAAAGTGTGTTATTGAGCAGGGGAACTATGACTTCTGTAGTTGGGCTACACTGCTCAAATGGAGGAACTTGTAGCATATTCTGAATACAAGGATGCTACAAAAAAAGCATCCCATCTCTTCAAAGCCTCAGGAATGAGTTAGTGCAGAGTAGTACTGCCAAAGCAGAGTTATAACACTACAAAGAAAGGACAGCATTTCCTACTTGAGTGAGCAGAATGATGACTTCCATCTAGATTGCGATGGTCTACATGAGAGTGGTCCCTATAGTTCATGTGTTTGAATACCTGGTTCCCAGCTGGTAGAACTGTTTGGGAAGGATCAGGAGGTGTGGCCTTGTTGGAGGAGGTGTGTCACTGGGGACAAGTTTTGAGGTTTCAAAGGGTTCTCCCCATTCACAATTTCTCTTACTTGGGGGTCAAGATGTGAGCTCTCAACTCTTCCTGCAGCCATACCTTTGCTTCACCATCATGGACTCTAGCCTACTGTGAAAAAATCTTTGTACACTGTGAATATGTATTGCTTTCATTGTTAATAAAAAGCTGAGTGGCCAATAGCTGGGCAAGAAGAGATGGGATAAGATAGTCTGACATAGAGAGAATGCTGGGAAGAGGAAGGGGGGAGTCAGAGATGTTGCCAGCTGGATGAAGAGGGAGCAGGAGATGAACATGCCATGCTAATAAAGGCACCACCACATGGCAGAGTGTAAATAAGAAATATGGCTTCATTTAAAATGTAAGAGCTAGAAGGGAAGGGATGGGGGATGGGAACAGGAGGGACTGAGATGGCTGAATGGAGGGAGGGTAGAAAGGAGAGCAATGAAAGAGATATCTTGGTAGAGGGAACCATTAGGGGGTTAAAGAGAAACTTGGTGCTAGGGAAATGCCCAGGAATCCACAAGGATGGCACCAACTAAGACTCCTAGCAATAATGGAGAGGGTGCCTGAACTTACCTTCCCCTATAATCAGATTAGTGACTACCCTAATCATCATCATAGAACCTACATTCAATAACTGATGGAAGCAGATGCAGTGATCCACAACCAAGCACTGGGCTGAGCTCATAGACTTCAGCTGAAGAGAGGGAAGTGAGGTTAAGATCAGGATGGGGAAAACCACAGAGACAGCTGACCCAAGCTGGTGGGAGCTCATGGACTCTGGATTGTCAGCTGGGGAACCTGCATGGGACCAAACCAGGCCTTCTGAATGTCGGTGTAAGTTTTGTGGCTGGATCTGTTTGGGAGCCCTGACAATAGGACCAGGACTTATCCCAGGAGCATGAAGTGGCTTTTTGGAACACATTCCCTAGGATAGGACACCTTGCTCAGCTTTGACACAGTGGCAGTGGCTTGGTCCTGCCTCAGCTTGATATGCCAGCCTTTCTTGACTCCCCAGTGAGGACCTTACCCTCTCTGAGGAGTGGATGGGGGGTGGGTGGGATGGGGAGATGTAGGGGGTGGGAGAAGGAGAGGGAGTGGGAAGAGGAATTGGTATGTAAAATGAAAAAATAACTTTTTAAAAGACAAATAAATTAAAAAAAAAAAAAGATGGGTCTTCCCACATCAGTTAACTCAATCAGCACAATTTCTCACATCCATGCCCAAAGGTTAGATAATCCCTCACTGGGAAACACAATTCAGGGTATATGTAGAAAGGGTTAACATAATAAGGAAGACATGTCATGAAAATGAAAAAAAAAAAAACTTTTTAAAATAAATAAAATAAAATAAAAAACACCTTAAAAATTTTAAGAGCTAGTTAGTATAAGTCTGAGCTATTGGCCAAGCATTTGTAATTGATATTAAGCCTCTGTGTTGGTTACTTCAGGATTGGCAGGCAGGACAGAAACTTCTGCCTACACTAGCCACCTGAAATTATAAGCCCAAATCAAATGCTTTCTTTTATAAGTTGCCTTGGTTGTGGTGTCTTATCATAGCTATGGAAAGTCACTAAGGCAGGGAGTCTTTGGAGGAGTGCTTTGGTTTTAAGGCCTCGTGAAGCTTGCTGTTTTATTACTAACCACTCCCTAAGTGGGTGGGAGCTGACATCCCATACCGCAATAGCTTCCCTTAAGGTTTAAAAATTATGATTTGCTTTTAATTGCTACCTGTCTTAATAAGTGTTACTCAAACAGGAAGGAAAACTCCACATATTCTCTGTAGCTTTGATGCCAGAGGTTGTTAAGGCAATTTGGAGAGAGATCTTAAAGAATGTCAGGTAAATACGGATGGATTTCCATACATTGTTTACACTGACATTTTTATTCTAGATAGCATCAGAGGGACTTTGTACAGCTGGGGAGGAATTCTTTTGGATTTTGGCTGGGGAGAGGGGTTTATACTTCTCACTTCTTATTTGACTGAGACAAAAAAATTAGTGAAGCCATTATAAGCAATATCAAAATATCAATCATACCTTCCATAATTAAGTACTCCTTTAAAAGTAAAAGTTACACAATCTATCTTTTGCTGGCTTTGACTTTATCCCAATATCAGTGGGAGGAAATGAACTCTGGCTGCGACCAACACTGACAGTGACTTTGACTTCACATGTCAGAGCAGAGACCTTGACTTTGTCCCCTCTCCCACCTGGGATCAGTGTTCCATAGATGCCTGGGGAGATTATCCCACGAGCTTTGGAAACCAGACAAGTGATGAGAACATTTCCACCAGAGGTCTAAAGGTGCATTAAGATATTGCCCTGGTCCCAGACCAAATGCTGAGGACTCTCAGCAAAAGGCCTCAGGAGTAGGAATACAGACCCAGAGCCTCTCACAAGGCATAAAAGCCCAATGAGTCACTGGCTGTAGAGCAGCCCGGGGAGGGGGGAAAGGGGTACCTCTGAAGTTACCTCTCCACTTGCTCTTTGACATCAAAGAGAGCATGTGCATTCACCTCTAATTGGCAGGCTAAAATGCCAGGCAGGTGTCGGCAAGTCTCTGGGAAGATAAGAGCCAAAGGCTTTCAATTTCAAATCCAAGATCTTTGTGTTTCACTGAAGCTGATCTTCTCTAGTTGGGACTTCAGGCTTGGGGTTGTGACTGACCACAAAACCCTTCAGGGCAGAGGCTGTGGGATTCCTGAGGAGGTCCCCAGACTCTAAAATGCACAGGAACTACTTAAGAGACCTCATCTCCATCTGTATTTTTTTCAGGATTAGATTACTTGGTAAATAAAATTCAGACAAAGCCAAAATATATTCATAAGTGGTGAGCCTTCCTTTCTGCCCTTCTGGGTCCCCTAGGTCTGCAATTGTCCCTGAAGGCATCACTGGTAGTTTTTTTGACACCCTCTCAGAGATAGCTTTCTTGGAGTTTCTCGTCCCCCACATACCACTTGTCTTACAATAAAATTATGCCCTCATAAGTCCATTTTCAATAGAAAATATGTCAAGTGTGTTTAATACACTCACACTACCAAACATCAGAGCACACAGAGGGTCATTGTTGCCACCGGTCATCGCAAGGTTAGCTCGGAGCCCCAGTTCTTTGTCTTTCACCCGTAATCTCAGGAGATTATTGTACGACTATTCTCAGTTGCTAGCCTAGAGAATGGTCAAAACTCTAAACTCACAGTATGGCTTCTACTGACTACATACAGTATCTACATCTTCATGAATGTTAAAGAACAGTAAGTGGAACCACACACACACACACACACACACACACACACACACACACACAGACACGCACTTGTAAATTCATATAGATTCTATACAGGCAGAAGTCAGATTTAGCTGGACATGGTGGTATATACCTATAATCCTGGAATTTGGGTGGTAGAGGTAGGAGGCTCAAGAGTTCAAGTTTATCCTTGGCTGTAGAAGTGAGTTTGAGACAAGCCTTTACTACCTGAGACATATCTCAAAACAAAACATAAGCAAAGCGGGGGAAAAAGAAGTCAACTTTATACACCGTTGTGCACTTGGCTATTTGCCTTATATTCACTTATGAATGGATTCTGGAGAGCAGCCCAGCCCAGCCCAGCCTGTACTGACTTACCCATGAATGGCCAGCCACATACCATACCACTGTAGGCTTGAGTCCCAATGTATCCCACCAAGCCCCTCACTAATGGACTTTGGCTTTTCTCCAGTCTGTCAAGGCTGCAATGAATGTCTCTCTACAGCTATCTCCAAGAATGTGGAGATGTTTCTGAGGTAGCCATATTGGATATCCAATCTAGGAGTCAGTTCGAGCATTTTAAGTTTTCATATAGACACATCCTTCTCCAGCTATTAGGCCAGTTCACAGTCCTTCCTAGATACAACAAAGACTGAGTGAGACCTTGAAAATACTGTGTGATGTGAAGGAAGGAAGCCGCAGAGGCTACATTGTTTATGATTCCCATGCTGTGTGACATCCAGAACAGGCACATGCATAGAGTAGATAGTAGTTGTTAGGGGCAGTAGTGGGGGTGGGGAGAGAAGGGATGAGTGTAAAGGGGTGTGCAGTTTATCTGGGGATGAAGAGGTGACCTGAATTCAGGTTGTCTAGGTGATTGTGCTACACCACTGAGTTGTATTTTTTGTTTTGTTTTGTTTTGTTTGTTTTTTCGAGACAGAATTTCTCTGTGTAGCTTTGCGCCTTTCCTGGATCTCGCTCTGTAGACCAGGCTGGCCTCAAACTCACAAAGATCCGCCTGCCTCTACCTCCCGAGTGCTGAGATTAAAGGCGTGCGCCACCACCGCCCGGCAAGTTATATCTTTTTTAAAGGATCAATTTTATGATATGTGAATTCTACCCCGGTAAAGTTGTGGGGAGTGTGTGTGTGTGTGTGTGTGTGTGTGTGTGTGTGTGTGTGTGTATGAAGGCCAGTAGTCAATGCTGGGTGTCTTCTTCAGTCACTCTCCCTTCATTGTTTGAGGCAGGGTCTCTCACAATCTGGAGTTTACCCATTAAGCTAGAGTGGCGAGCCAACAAGCCCCATGAATCCTCTCTTTGACTCCCTGGCTCCAGGATTACGGGTGCAGTTACAGTGCCTTGTGTTTTTACTCAGGCACTGGGGATCAAACTCGGGTCCTCATGCTTGCTCGGCAAGGACCCTACGGACCGAGCCATCTCCTTGGCCAACACTGCTGTTATTTGAGTACCCAGACCTCTCTCGCCAGTGACACTGTATCATCACACTCTTTAGTCATCACCATTTCAGTCACATTCTTCTTAAAGAAGGAGGACAACCACAGGAAACAGAGTGATCAGGAAGTCCAACCAGGGATTGTAGGACTCAACAGCAATGGACACAAGTAAGATAGCAGCCGTCCAATGAGCCAGGCTGCTAGCAGGTGCCAAAGAGTTCAATAGTCTAAATAAATAAACATTTCCAAAAGGAGAGGAGGGACCCACCTTTTCCACCCTAGAGGATTTCAAACTCCCCATTTGTGTACTTGACCATGGACATGGTTGTAGCTGGAAGTTTTCCTGTGTCCCTCCTGGTCCTGCAGCTGCTCAGACCCAAGTAAACTCACAGAGGCTTATATCAATTATGAATTGCATGGCCATGGCCTATGGCTCAATTTTCTTGCTAGCTAGCTCTTGTAACTAAACTCAGCCCATTTCTATTAATCTATATGTCACCACGTGTTCCTTGACTTTACCTGTGTGCCATTACATGCTGCTCCCTGGATGACAGAATGGCATCTTCTCTGCCTCTGCCTTTCTTCTTCCTGTCTCTCTGCTGGATTTCCTGCCTGCCTCTAAGCTGCCTTGCCATAGGCCAAACAGCTTTATTTATCAGCCAATCAGAACAACACGTATTCACAGCATACAGAAAGGCATCCCACAGCACATGATGCTATATCTGAATGCAGAATGGAATCCACAACTGCCTCCAGTAGGAAATGCACCAAAGCCTCTGCAGGTAAAGAAGACGAGGAGGCTGAATAAACATATTATTTCTGTCCACAATTCCAGGGCTTCTCTTAGAGCTAGCTGGTGTTTTCAGTGACACGGGTTTACTTTGGATTCTGTTTCAACCCTGTTCACCTCTCACCTCTCGATTAACCCTGCTAAATTCTTCTTTTTCTATGATGTCTTATATTTCAACCTGCTTGTGCCCCGGGGGATTAAAGGCTAAATACTCACTAACAAGAATAATCCCCTAAGTGGGCAGAACTCGAAAACTGTCAGGCATTTGATCGCCAAAGAGGGAGCAGAGAGCAGAGAGAAGGTAGGAAGCGAAGAGAGCCAGAGGTTTACGATTTTCACCTTGGTAATTGATTGCAAAGGGACTCTCCAAGCCAATATTTGCATGAAAAAAGCCTGTCTTAATTCCCAGGAATAAGCTCATTTTCCCCCACTTCCTTTGAGAAACAAAAGAACCCCAAGAAACTGAGCTCCCATAACAGAGGCCTTGACACACTTGACATTTCCCAGTTTGGGATTCAGCTCATATGACTTTAATAAAAAATGAGCCCTTATACAGGAGCATTACCATGTGGAGCCTCTGGGCCTTGTCCTCTGTTCCTCTGCATGTATTGGCTGAATCCTCACAGCTCTCCAATGAGGAAAGCATGATTTGTACTGCTGCTCCAGACTGAACTCTTAGCTGAAGCCCTGGGCCCCAGTGTGATGGAGACAGGCCTTATAGAGAGGATTGGGGTTAACTGAAAACCCAGTGTGGTCCCTCACAGTGGGATTGGGGCCTTTATCAGAACAGACACCAGAGAGATTTCTCCCTGCTCTCTCTCCTTTCATCATGTGAAAGGCATGAAGAAGATGTCTGAACCCCAGAAAAAAGGGCTCACCCCGGACTCAACTGCCAGCACCTTGATTTTGGATTTCACAGCCTCGAGAACTATGCAGAAGAAATATTTTTTGTTTATGTTGGATTTTTTTTTGCGGTGCTCTTACCCTACGAGGAAACGTCACGAAACACAACAGAATCCATTAACAAGAGTTTTATTAAGATAAGGGAGGGGCAGATGTGCACAGGCCTGTGGAAAGACTTGTGAATGAAGTGGGGCAGGGAATCATGGTGCCGGCTTATAAAGGCTGGGCCACACCTGCGCACACGGACCCAAGTGGCTATTCCACACATGCGTGTAGATCACATGGTTGTGCTGCGCGCTTTACGCAACCACACAAAGCCACGGGGTCCTGGTCACGCAAGACGCAAGACGTTTTGACTTGGAAATGACTAGGCAGAAGTGAGTAGGTCCTGCCGGGCATGCGGGACCATGGGGCCGTGTTGTGAATCCATACTACTTCATACTATGTTGTTGCAGTAGCCCACGCTGATTTATAAATAACTGCCATCTTATAGAGAAGGAAATTGAGACCTGGGAGGTGAAGTGGCTTACACAGTAAGAAGAAAGGGACGAGGCAGGATCAAACCCACACAATCCTGCCGGGATGTGCTCCTCATGACCATGGTTGAGTGATTACCACAAAGGCCACCGTTTCCCTGTGCTCTGTCCATTTCTCTTTCAGCGCCCCTGACACACATAATGACCGCGTGAACAAGAGTTTGTGGAATGAAGTTGTGTCTGAAGAGGCCGATGGCAGCTTCATTGGTGTGAAAAGGTTGGGAAAGTTGCAGACCTGGAGCCTAATTACAATTTATCTCTAGCCCATTGAACAGCCAGCCATGCCTTGCCTCCCTCCCTCCATGCCAGATGCAACATTGTGACGATCAGATGAAACAGTTTTGGAATGCATTCCTTTGGCAGATCACTTGCGCCCACGGACGCCAAAGCTGAGCGTGTCATCAGAGAGCATAAACCCTGTAGCTGAGATCTCTCCGCTCTTGTCGCCACTTGTCTCAGATTTCTACCGACATATTTGAAAAGTGTCTTGATTTATTACTTTTTTGTGTGTGTTATTATAAAAATTTCATGAAACTGTTTCCATATAGAGGAGCATGGAATTTGGGACCTAAACCTACGTCTTGGGACCATTGTCATATTTGGCTTCAGAATAAACTAACTCGTACCTCCTTTGAGATGAGAGCTGTGTTTTTGTATCCACAGCAGGGTGTGGTGGTATTGTATTCCCCAAAATATTGTGCACCCTAATAAACTTACCTGGGGTCAGAGACAGAACAGCCACTAGATATAGAGGCTAGAAAATGGTGGCACTCACACCTTTAATCCTAGCACTCCAGAGGTAGAAATCCCTCTGGATCTCTGTGAGTTCAAGGCCACACTGGAAATGGCTAGGCGTGGTGACTCACACCTTTAATCCCAGAAAGCGAGCCTTTAATCCCAGGGAGTGGTGGTAGAAAGCAGAAAGGTATATAAGGTATGAGGACCAGAAGCTAGAAGCATTTGGCTGGTTAAGCATTTGGCCTGGTTAAGCATTCAGGCTTTTGAGCAGCAATTCAGCTGAGACTCATTCTGGATGAGGACTCAGAGGCTTCCAGCCTGAGGAAACAGGACCAGCTGAGGAATTGGCAAGGTGAGGTAGCTGTGGCTTGTTCTGCATCTGATCTACCAGCATTCATGCCAATAACTGGCCTCAGGTTTGATTTTATTAATAAGAATTGTTAAGGTTCCTGCTACATCAGGGGATGCTTTTTCCAATCCTGAATCCCCAGCTTCAATTATGGTGCCTGAGTGGGTGTCGAATAAGTCCCCACCCCTTGACAAAGTCTCATGTACCCCCCAAGTTGGCTTTGAGCACCACAATAGCTGAAGATGACCTTGAACTTCTTATCTCCTTGCCTCTCTCACTGAAGAGCTGGGATTATGGGTGTGTTTTGTTATGGTGTCGAAAACCAGGTGCTAACACCGAGATATTGCAAAATAAAATTTACTAATGGCCAGGCCGTATTTTCAGTCTCTCATAGCAGGACAGTGAAAACATCCCAGATTAAAGGCAGAGTAGTCTCTTTATACCAAGTGATTAAAAGTGGAATTTTGCAATTATTATGATCACAGGAAAGGTACATGCTATGGGTATATGGTCAGAGAGTTAACATACCACAAAACATCTTATGGTCAGTCATTTCTCTGAACAATGGAAACAATTTACAATGTATAAAGTTACTGAGGTTATTGAAGAAGAACCAGTCAAAAAAGTTGGCCTCTAGCTAAGAACATGATCAACTAAACTAACACTGTTCAACTAAAAAGAAAATGGAGTCAGTTAGCTGTCCCTGACATGTGCCACCATGCCGCTTTGAGCGATGCTGGGAATTGAACATAGGGCTCTGTGCATACTGAACAAGGCTTCTACCGATGGAACCACATCCCCAGCCCACGAGTCTGTGTTGTGTTGTTGTTAGTCATTTTACATTGTTTCATAAGAAAGGTATCATATCTCAGCAGGCTGTCTGGGTAATTACGCGGCTAGCCAGCAGACCAGGTTAGGTTCCGGAACCAGCACAGACCCCTAGTGATCTTTTGCTGTTTATGCCAGAACAAGCTTGGTACGGCAGCAAGGTGGAGGTCAGGGATTGCAGGTTTCTGCTTTGCCCTGTGCCCCTCGCTCACAGGAAGTGGCTGGTTGCTGGTTGGCGGGGGAACAGGCGCTGAGATAGAGTTCAGGTGCAGGATGTGTATCCCGGAGAGTACTCGGATCCTCTCCTGTGGAAGGGAGAATGCTGAGACAGGATGTAGGATGGATGCAGGAGGAAGCTAAGTTGTGATGCAGACTCCAGGATGGCCTTGCCCCACCTCCAGATCTTCTGACTCAAGGGTATTCCGTCACTAGAAATGGGCTGTCCGGACGGGAGTCTTGGGCAGGGTGGCCACCGAAGGGGCTGGCCACTGGGACGATGAGCTTCTCTGCATGAGAACTGCTTCCAGTTTTGGTGTTTTGGTGGCACAGGGGCCCAGCACAGAGAGTACTTTTATTACCACACACAACCACTTTCATCTCTTGAGCCAGATTCTTTTACGACTCTTGGCGCATGTCCAACGGTTATATGACCGTAGATTTTTTTTTTTCATCTTCATGTCTATTCTCTCTTGCATGAGATTCCCTGCTATGGACACTCGAGCTCCAACCGTCCACCTTTTAATCTATTTTCTCACCCTTCCTTCGTATCTCAGAGGAAGAACATTCCCTGCTGTCTCTTCCCTCTAGTCTCCCACCTGTAACTTTGACTAGATTTTTGTTTTTATTGCCATTCAAAATAATAGCAAGAGATTAAATTGCCGAGGCAATTGAGTCAGTGGGTTTTGGTTTAAACGCAGCCTCCGCCACTTATCAAATCTGTGACTCTGGCCAATTTACCTGAGCTCAGTGGGCCTCAATGTCCTTATCTGTAAAATGCCTTCCTAGGGCTGTGCCCGTAAGGAAGGAAGTTAGTGCCCTTGCCATGGTGCTTGCCAATCCCAAGAACTCCCATAATTGCTGATCCTGGTTGATGGCTTCCTGGCTGCTCCTGGCTCCTCTCTGTGAAGCGCTTCCATCATTTGGTCCCTCTGCCTCCCGAGCTCTTGGTGATTGCATCACACAGATGCTTATGTATTCAAGTCACAGCTGTTTAGCTCAGGAACAGACATCTGAACTGAGCTGGAAAAGTTTACCCTTGGAGTAAGAGAACTTGAGCCAGTTAGACATGGGTTGCTGAACTGAAAGATTCGGTGCACTCGGGTCTGAAGCCATTGCCACAGACTTGATGCATGAAGAAAGAGAGCTTTTCAGTGAAGATGAACACATAGTTGGCACAGATGTAGGAGAAAACCAGAGATGACAAGCGTATGGCCAGTAAGAAATGGGGAGTCCTCCTAAGATGAATATCCCCGCTCCTGAGCTATCTGTGTGCCCCCTTCATATCTCTAACTTCTTGTCCAGTCACCCTCCAGTTCCCAGCCTCTCCTAAAGAACTTGCTCTGTTCTGTACATTGGGGAATGTGGTCAAAACTCTGAACCTCAGTGAAGAAAGAACCATCTGGAAATTATGTGTGCGCCCATGCACGCACACACACCCTGGTTTTTAAAGACAGAAGACAACCTCCCACCGGGCGGTGGTGGTGCATGCCTTTAATCCTACCACTTGGGAGGCAGAGGTGTGTGGATCTTTGTGAATTCCAGGCCAGCCTGGTCTACAAAGTGAGTTCCAGGACAGCCAGAGCTGTTACACAGAGAAATCCTGTCCCAAATAACCAAAGAGAGAGAGAGAGGGGGGGGGGGAGGGAGGGAGGGAGGAAGGAAGGAAAGAAGGAAAGAAGGAAGGAAGGAAGAACAAGAAAAGAAGAAAGAGAAGAAGACAACCTCCCTAGATGGGAAGCATTGATTCACAATAGTAGACTTATCCTCTTCAACTACATGGTGAAGTCTCTGGACACTTTGTCAATCAGAAGCACAAAACAAAAGAATCTCAATGTGAAAAGACCACTTTCCCTTCATTCCCCCCCACCCCCCAGGACTCTTGTGGGGAGACAGCTCAGTTGGCAGAGTACTGGCTGCATAGGGACCTGAGGTCGGATACTCAGCACCCATGAATCGTTGAGCTGCTGGCATGCGTGTGTAACCCGAGCACTAGGGTTGGACAGACACAGGCAGATCCCTGGAACTCACTGGCTAACCAACCTAGCCAAATTGTAGGTTCAGGGTTCAGCGAGACACCCTATCTCAAAAAAATATGGAGTAAAATTAAAAAAGATCCTCTATATAAACCCCTGGCTTACACACACACACACACACACACACACACACACACACACACACACACACACCAGAATAATAAAGAGAAGAAACTGCACCTTATGGTGAAGGCTTGTTTCCAGAGGAGAATGCTGACCACTTCTTGTCACAGTTCTGAGACTGTGAAACAGGTGACATTGATCAGGACTGAGTCAAGCCCTAATCGAAATCAGCACTGTAGATGCCTCAGTCAACTGTTTTAATACATTGATGTATTGCTTGCTAAAACAAGAAGAAAAAGAAAGGAGGATGAACACCCACAAGCACACACTCGGATTCTTAAAAGAAAAATGGAAAGCTTGTTTACAATAGTTCACTCAAGGCTTGAACTGCTAAAAAAAAAAAAAAAAAAAAAAAAAAAAAAAAAAAAACCGACCCTGAGATGATATCCTATCATTTAACAATTCTCTTTACAGATTATTAGTTGGTGACTTCAGTGAGAACTCCTTCCAACCCTGTTCAGTCATTTGATAATCATCTAATAAGTCTTTATGTGTTTTGTTATACATGCCAGAAACTGAGAAAATAAGTGACTATAATGCCAAATTATTTTACAAGCCACATGGTTTCCAGCTCTTTGATTTGAATGGGACTTAGAAGAGTTATATTTAACCTAGTGTGTTTTTAATTTCTAGTAGTGTGTGTGTGTGTGTGTGTGTGCAAGCGTATGAGTGTGTGTGTGCCACATGCACATGTGGAAGTCAGAGGACAACGCTTGGGAGAGGACTCTCCTTCCACGCTGGTGAGGCCATGTCTCTTGTTTCTGCTGCCGTACTGTGTATTCCAGCCCAGCTGTCCAGTGGGTTTCTGACTGATTCTCCTGTGTCTGCTCTCATCTCCTAGGAGTGAATGCTGGGATTACAGGTGGGAGTTGCAGTATCCAGCTTCTCATGGGTTCTGGAAGGAACTGGTTGTCGGATTCAGGTGGCAAGCACTCTGACCCACACAGCCTCTTGCTGGCCTAACACAGTGTATCATTTTTTAATTAGAAATATATTACTAACTTTATTATACTTTTGCCAATATATGGCTCTGATTATTTTTCCTAATGCTTTTTCTTTGCCATAGGCTTTGAATACATATTTTTCAAAAGTTGAGGATGATATTAATTTTAGGAAAAACTGGTATGAATCTAATTGGCAAGACCCATATTAATTTGTAATCAAATTAGCCAAAATTATTATTGCCTCTTGCCAAAAGACCATGACTTTAATTTTCGAATAAGATCTAAAGGGAAAAGTATTTTAAAATGCATCTTGAGACAGGTCAAGATTGAAAATGATGACAAATATAATTAGTCCATTTTGATAACATCAATACAGAATTATAAACAAATATTGTCTTCTAGCTTGTAACAATGGGAGACCATCTTGAGGTAAGAAGAGTTACATGTGAAAAATAGAAGTGCTGCCTGTGGTGACGCATGCCTTTAATCCCAGCACTCAGAAGGCAGAGGTAGGCAGATAACTGTGAGTTCAAGGCCAGCCTGGTCTACAAAGTGAGTTCTAGGACAGCCAGAGCTGCTATACAGAGAAACCCTGAATCAAAAAACCAAATAAATGAATAAATAAAATGCAGTGAATTTATTGGCAACTGGTAATTGCTATGGTAAACTTTTGTGCATGTGTGTAGATTAAACTCTAGATTTTAGATTTTGAAGACAATAGAATCATGGACAAAAATAAAGATAACTCCATAATTTCATTAAACATTCTTCTGTATATTTAATAAAAGAGAATGCTATATACCAATGAAAGTTGGCAAGGAGCATATAATACATTTTTAAATATTAGAGGTAGAAAATATTAACATATGATTAGAAGAAATAAAATGAGGAGTGACCATAATTGGGATATGTATACAGTATAATTTGATAAAAATAGATTTTAGATATATTGTTAACAATACATACTAAATGAAAACAATCACTTAAAAATTTATTTGAGTCAGGATCTTACTATATAGCCCTGGTTGGCCTTGAACTCACAGAGATCTGTCTGTCTTAACCTCCTGAATACTGGGATTAAAAGTTTGTGGAACCACACCTGCTTTATTTGCTTTACATTTTTATCCAAGAGGTTTATTCAAATGTACAATGAGAACTAGATTATCACAGAACATAATCTACTCATGTTTGAGGAGATATCTAAAAATCTGAATTACTTGGACTATTTGTGTTTTTCTTTCTAGGCAGTGACACATTCCAGAAAACCTTTTTGGACAATAGTTGATCATTGTAACTTTTATTTAAATGTCTGAATTAAAACTATTTAAGGAGTCTAGTATTCCTCTACTCTCTTTGGTTCAGTCTGATGAGACTTACTCTTGAAGGGAAGGATTATGACAATAGCTGGTGTATGGAGGAAGAAAAATAATAAAAGAAAAAAAAAAACAACATCGGTCAATCAAAAAACAAGACAACTCTATTCCACCAACATATCCGCTTCAGATCTATTGACCACAATGTACCGTGGTGGAGATGATGGGATTGTTAGAGATTTTTCACGGCCCTAAGAACACAGCGTCTGTCTGGTATCCGGGAAAGACCTGCCCTTGCTGTAAAGTACCAGAAGTGAGATACTTGGCTTTCTTTTACATGGGTCAGGGAAGTTCTTGGAGACAGATTAGTTTAAGGGCAAAAATACATCAGAAGCTAAAAATCTGGGGAAACCACTCTCTAAGAAATACAGGTAAGCATGGGGCTTTGGGCAAGTATATATTCCTTCTTAAAACCATGACTCTACATGCTTGTCTCTAAAAATTAAGGAGTTTTTGTCTTTTCCGTTTTCTTCTTAAAATATGTTGTTAAGACTGTTAAGGAAGCATTAAATTAAATAAGAAAAGGAAGGAAGTCAGTAAGTTCCGATTGTGCTGGCGCTCCACACACCACAGTCTACATTCCTTCCACGGCTCCATGGTTCATAAATACAGCCCTGTTTGGATATAAAGTCTGTTGGATACAAAGCTAGATATCTGAGGTTTGATCCCCCTTTTCTTCTTTGGGGTAATATTTTAAGCCTTACCCAAAGGCCACCTAGAACATTCATCGGCAACCATGCTCAGAAGATTCTGTCTTAGGTTAGCATTCTAGTTCTCACAAATTATCACAGAACCAGGGCCTTAGAAAACACAGTTTTTCTATTATAAAAGTGCTTCAAATGTCAAGGGTCCTAAATCCCGGTGTCAGCAGGACTGTGTTCCTTCCAGAAGCTTCCAGGGAGAAGCTTCCTCCCATGTCTTTTGCAGGTTCAAGAGCATTCCTGGATCACGGTTCTTTCCTTCATCTTTAAAGGAAACAGCAGCACCTCCTCCATTGTCTCTTCAACTCCCCTCTCATCCACATTCATCTGGAAGAATGTTTATGATTGCACTCATCCTACCCAGAGAAGCCTGGCCAACTTCCCCATCTAGCTGACTGGTAACCTGCACCTTAACTTCTCTTTGCCACATAACCTCATATATTCACAGTTTCTAGAGACCGGATACTAACATCCTTAGGAGGACATTGTCAATCCTCTACATACCCTAAAATCAGCGCATCACCAAACTTCCCTTTTATTTCTGGAAAAAACCAAGAAGGGCCATTTGGTGTTATTATCATTCCGTGTTGTTTGGCTGCCAACAGTGCAGTGAGCTCTTCACTGAAACATATTTAGGAACAGTCTCTGCTCAGTGTGCTTACAAACATGGTTATTGTTAACATTTTCAATTATTTAACATTTATTGAGCACCAACCATGCGCTAAGTACTCACTAAAGCGTACAATTAATCATAGTCAGTGCCTAAAGCTCTTACTACTTAAAATTAGACAGACAGGTCTAAAATTAGACAGACGCGAATGTCTATAGATAGCAATACTTTGTGAAAGAGCTGAAGAGCCCAGACTACTAAGACACCATGCTTTGTGTTGGCAATTTCTAAACTCATTTCTAGTCCCACGAATCCTAGCAAAGTACATTCTGCAGAAAGAATATTTATGAAACTCTGTTAGAAAAGAAAGAAAAGCTGTATAGATACTGTATATACAAACAATTATTTTTTTTTAAAGTTTGGAACAATGGTATTGAGATTCATTCATGAAACAAAAAAGTCTTGTGAACAACACATCACTGAAGGAAATACTTCCAAAAGCTAGTTCTGTGAATCATAAGCGATACTCGAACAAGCCCAGAGTCATTTGGAAGATACTTCTTCAGTGTAACTCAAGGACAACCAGGAAACCATTCCCACGGCTAAGAAGATTGGATGAACCATTGTGTTAATGTCTCATGTCAGTTGACTGAAGCAAGATTGTGTATACATTATTTAGTCTAAAACGTCATTGGATTTTCTGGCAATAACTTGCCCCATGTACCTTTCACAGGCAAAAGAACTACCAGAATGAATTCATTCCATGCACTTGACCTTTTGTTTAGAAATGGAACTATGTTTATAATACCATTTGATTTGCCAATACACTTTGTTTGATGAACTCTGAGGATTAAATCACCTCATTTACTCAACAATGAATACATTGAGACTCTGAGATCAAGCGAGTTGTTTAAGGTCATGAAACTAATGAATATCAGAGTTGGAATGAGAATAACAGTCACCTGTGAGTGTTTTTCCATTTCATCCTGATGTTCCCCATCTGTCTTCTGCCCTGGTCCTCTCTCCATCTACCCTACCACACCCTGCCTTTCCCTGTAACTCTTTAAGAGAGGGAGAGTTTCTATAATGCCATGTGTCTGTTATCATCTGCTCCCAAATGTTCTTTTACAGGTTGTGAAGTGGGCTGTGAAAGCCCCCGTCTGCAGCTTCCAGGAAAGGTCCAAGCCATAAGATTCCCTGAAGAGCAATGCCGTGAGTTTCCCTAGTCAAGATGATTGATGAGGTTTGAGCTCACTCACCTGGCGAACCCATCCAGTTATCACTTGGTACCACCATGGATGGAGTCCACAGCCCAATCTCATCACTGTGCACAGAGCTGCCATGTGAGGCAACTCCAGCATGCATGCCAACAACATGTATGTTCTGCTGTGTGCGACCAACAATTAATTACCTTAATTAAACCATCATTCCAGAGGAGGAGGGGCAGAATGAATGCTGAACACGACCTGCTGTTTCTAGAGACCAAGACTCTCCATGGAAGGGGACCCTGGAACAAATCTTACTCTTCCCACATTTTCAGTTCAGCCTGAGAAAGCTATCTCAACCTTACCGAGTCATTATGAAACTGTTAATGTCACCTCCCCCTACCCACCCACATCATGGTCACCGTGTAACCTCGTTGCCAGGGTTAGGTGTAGTACGATCACTTTCTTCCAGAGTAAGATCTAGTTAAACTGTGAAGCCTGGCTGTGTCGTGATTTCCTTGGGTGTAAAATACAGATGACTTTGAACTCTACCCATAGTATCTGCTGAGTAGGTTCTATGAGAGAGTAACAGGACACATGTTTAAAAAAGAATAGGAATATTCTTCATGTTCAATAAACAACACAATTATTGTCCTTATTATTCATTTGATACATATGAACGGATAAACAAATATCCACCTTGTCTTGTGGTAGGTCTGAGATAAAGGGATTACTATACTGTGGGTGGGCTTTGTCCTCAAGACAGAGAGGTAAAGATAATCTGGGAAGACACAGGAAGACGTTGTCAAGGTGGATGGTGGGTGATGGTAAAGGCAGGAGTCAAGGAGTAATCAGGGAGAGGAACATAGACTCCAAGCTGGTATCTTGTACATCTTCAGTGTCTGGGACTGTCAGCTCCAGCTGCTCAGTAACAGGCTGGTGACAGGAATAGCCCAGAATATATTTTAAAGAAGAACTAAGTAGGCCTAACTTGATTGATTTCTGACATCATGAAGGTAAAGGGCAAATCACACTTTCCATCATGTCCCATTGACTGGAATCTATCTAACACAGGCTTCTGAAACAGGTCAGCCCAAGAAGTCACTGAACAGATTTTTTTCTGAGTCCTCTGATACAGCACTATCTGACAGTCATATAATTTGAACCGCATACACAGTTTCAGATTTTTGCTAGCCACTGCAGAAAGAGGGGACAAAATGCAAAATACCACTTATAAAAATATTTTTATTTAACCAGCACATTAAAATATTATTTCAGCACATCATCAATGTAAAATTATCAACAGAACAATGTATGTTTTTGTAGTGTCTTCAAGACCCACTGTGCAAATTTTTATGCTTAATCTTACTCCATATTATGTTTTAACCATGGCTAGTACTGCTGTGTATAGACAGGGCAAATCTAGCAGGTTTTGTGCGATTAGAGATTACAGAAGAACATCCGGGGCGATACTGTGTTTCGGAAATTAAACTCCAGTATTGGGAGGATGCTTTACGCCATGCACAGGGCTCTGCTGCAGAACACAACATGGGTGTTTTAGCAATTCTCCTCCCCAACAACCCAAAGAATAAGGGCAAACACAAACCCAGACTGACATGATGATTAATTAAGACATATGGGTGAGGATAAAGCGAGATTTCCTCCTCCAATCAGTCTTTGCCTGACCTTCATTAAGGACAAAGGACATCTTAATGGATGGAGCCTTCACCTTTAATAAGCTTTTTCTCTGTTGCTTCCTATGGAGCCATTCATTAGATTAACAAAACAATGGTAGCAAGCTAATGACAGCCTGGGGTCGGGACCCCAGGGAAAGCCCACGTCACCATTAGCACCTCAAGGCAAAATGTCACTTGGGCCACCTCCTTCCATCCAGTCAAGAAGACTTGGACCAATAATTGCAGTCAGAGGGTTCAAGAGCTCAAGCGATTGCAGATGGGGTGAGTGGTCCAGGCACTGCATCAGCAAAAGCAGATGTCAAAACAAAACTGGAGGTTGGTATAGGCAGAGATGGAGCACATGGACTTTCTGCTCCCAAATGTTATTCCTATCCACTGGCGACCACTTGCAGGAGGTATATTTGTGTTTGCTGTTTAAATACATTTTTAAGAAATTTGGAAGAATTTTAGATACTCAGAAAAGTTGCATACATAGAGCAACACATTTCCGTGAATGTCTCATCCAATTTCCCCTTACATAAATATGTTACACTTGTCAGAGCTGATGGATTAGCATTAGTAATATTCCTATTCATAGAATTCCAGATTTAATATCAGCTCACCTCCCCCCAACTTGGACATTCACTACAAAGAATTATATTATATTATAATTTTCAAAGTACCTACTGATTTTATTTTAATTCTAAACATTGATTGTCTTTATCTTGTAAGCAGGAGATAGAGGGATGAAAGATGTGAGATGATGATTTCAACTGTGATAGTTAACTGTCATTGTCAACTTTGGGGATCACTAGGAAATATACCACTGCATGTGTCTGTGAGTACACCTCCAGGAAGTCTGAAATGAACAGGGAAGACCAGTGTGAATGTGGATAGCACTGTCCCCAGGAGCTGGAGTTCTGGACTGATCATGGAGACTAAAGTGAGCTGAGCACCAGTGTTCATTACGATGCTTCCTGATGGCAGACCCAAAGTGACTGGCTTCCTCCTATTCCCGCTGCCACGACTTCCCCACGGTGACATACTATGTCCAGGCACTCTGTGAGGTCAATAAACCCTTCCTTGAGTGGCTTCTGTTAGGTATTTTGTCATAGCCAACAGAATTGTAACTAATGCATAAACTAGGAATTTACTTTCCCAGTGCGGACACTGGGTGATCTTTCTTCATTTGGAGTTGGAAGAAAGGACATGTCTTCTGTGAAACATTCCTGACCTTATGCCAGTTGTGTGGTGAACAAAACCCTGTAACGCTTTCTGCATATATAGCTTGACACTTCAAAGACGTCCAGATGCCAGTGAATGCGAGTGAGGGACCAGAGTGTTCTCAAGGAGCAATAATTACAGTTCCTTTCCCTTGCTGTTCGCCACCTCTCAACCCAGAAAGCACCTCTAAGTTGCTGAGTGCGTAAGACTGCAAGCACTAGGCTTTACTTAGTCTTTCTCGTGCTAGATAATCAATACTTGACACAATCCCTACCATCTAGTAGGTATTCAATAAGTGCTAGGAAAAGTCGTGAAGAAATAGCCAACATGTAGACGGGTTGGATAAATGCACAAATGCTAAGTGTATGTCATTATCTGAGATAATGAATTGTAAAGATAAACAGTGTATTCGAGCTCACCGTTAGTTGGTCCATTGCTTTGGACCTGAGGTGAGGTAGCCCATCATGGCTTGAGAAAAGTGTGGCACAAAATCACTCACATCAGCAACCAGGGAGGAAGGAAGGGACCAGAGTGTTTCATAGTCCCTGCAAGGGGACACCCAAATGATCCTGCCTCAGGATTCTACCACTTTCTGACATAGCCACCTTAAGGATGAGGACACCTGTGCTTCTGGAGGGTGTTCAAGATCCAACTCAAAGCAGAAAATAGTTCTCAGTGCCTACCACCAGGGGCTGACACCCTGGGAAGAGCACAGAAGGACAGACACATGAGTACATGGGCAGAAGGAGGGAAGCAGCTGTGTTAGAGGTGAGGATGCTGAAGAAATCTGTTTGTGGGGTTCAAGAAACTGAAAGCTATAAGGCCCAGGGAAATAGGCAGAGGCGGGTGCCTCTTGAGGCTATCTGGAGAGGATGGAGAGGGTATAATCGTGATTGGATGTGAAATGAGGAACGGTACTGCAGGACAGCAAGACAGAAAATCAGGAACCCTGGAGGGTTTAGTTTATATGACTGACATGACATGGAGGTGAGCAGCAGAGAATGAGAAGATATATATACCAGGGGACAGATGCGTCCCTTTCAACACCTCTGTCTGTTTGTAAATGTTAACAGACACAGCTATGCTACCAGAAGAAACTGGTTGAAGACAGGGGTAGAATTGTTCAAGACAGTTTTCAAAAACACAACAGATCTAAGAAAAGATTAGAATTGCAGGAAAGGGGGGAAATGTGTGATAATGGGATGATATAATTGATTGTTCTTTGTCATAATGAGAAATCAAGAGTTGTGGTTAAATCATACAGTCTGTCGAGTCAATACAATTCGAAGAAAACCATCAAAGCAATTTTGTTAAATAAGTAATGAAATAGTAGTGTTTATGAACCCAACAGTCCTTTACATTTTTTAAAAAAAATTTCGTTATGCATTTGTATGCGTGTTTGTGTTGTTACCATGAGGGTTCTGAGCAGTGGTTGGACAGTCCACATCCCATGGTGAAGAAGTGAATGATATGTCCTGGACTACAGTCGGTACTACTCTCGATGGTTGAAGGATAAAATGTGAGCTTCTCCTGGGATTAAAGCAAGCATGTTACAGCAGAGGAGAGGTCCCTGATCATCGCATATGCGCCGTCCAGCAGGCTTTCCATTGCAAGGGAGTATGCCTCTCCGCTTCCACGAAAATCTTCTGCGGAACGCCATGCTGAGCCACCTGGCTGGGAGCTTCCAGTTTGCTTCCATTCCTAGGCGGACTTTCTGCTGCCCTGGAGCCAGGTGCCTTAGTGGCTGACTTTGTGACTCCCTCTGAGCGAGGGAGGCCAGAGGCTCTCGCTGCAGTAATTACTGCCTGAGCCGTGTTTGCACATCTGCCGTGGCCTCCCGAATTGAGTCGCAGCCAGACCGAGGCACAAGCCCTTCCCCCGCCTCTTTATTTTCAGTGTCACACCGCTAAAGGAAATGAGATTATGGCACAAATCATCGTCCACGTGACTCCAGCATAGGAGGTTAGTGGGATATTGCAGGGATAATTCTACCGGCCACCATGGCCCCTGACAATAATTACAATGTGACCACAGGGGATCACCTTCTAATAGGCTTTTGTTCACTCAATTCAGGGTCTGTTGTGTGCTCCAGTTTGGATAATTAAAGTTGTGTCTCCGAAGCCACATGTGGTAGCTTATAATTATGTAGTCCAGAGGAAGAGGACTCTGAGGTGACGGATGCTCCAGCTAGAGGGAAGAAGAGTATGAAGCCCAGGGATGAAGGAGAAAGAAGCCAGTCCCCTCAGACAGGGAAAGAGGGTTGATGCTCACTCCACAGTGTCAACTGCTTTATTTATTTTAAAATGAAAATGACTAATTACAGCCCTTTCTGGCCCAACCCTTCACCCTCCACAGGGACTGTTTCTAACCCTGTCTTATGGTCTCCTACAAAAGAACAGGAACTGACCTGAGCAAGGAAGAAAATAGAAATCACTTACTTATACCCTGTAATGCTTTGATTATTTAATCATTTGCATGTTGAGAGATTTGCAGGAGCGCAGGAAGAGGCCCATGCTGGAATGTGGCCTGTGTCTCCCTCCTGATCCTCACTGGAGAAAGACCTGAATTTAGCATCATTTTAAGCTCTTGAATTTTAGTTAAATGTGGACTTTGGAAATCTTGGATTTGTTATTTCAGGGACACAATATTTGAAAAGAAAACAAGACTGAAGACTATTTCCCATTGGGCCACATTTCCCTAGTCGTCAGTTCCCAGCTTTCCAGGAGGCAAAGTAGTTTATACATACACCCTTGAGAAGCTGTTCTCCTGAGCAGCAGAAGGCATTTTTGGCAAGAGGAGGGGTGGGGTTGGGGTGGGGTTGAGGTGGGGATGATGGTGGTGGTGGTGGTGGGCTGGGTGGTTAAGTCTAGCCCCAGATTGCCCAAATACTCAGTGTGTTCTTTAAGAGCCGGTATTCCATCGCTTTGTTAAAAATGGAAAACTGAACACAGGACATCTCTTATCTTAAATCTTTACAATCCTTGGAAGATTCTTGGAATTTACTTCTAAAGGGCTTTGAATTTCTGATCCTTAGAAGTCGAATTCCACTTTCTTCTCACACAAAATGCTTTTCTTCCAAGTTTTTGTCAGATGGAGAAAAAACCCGCTCGTTCTTTTCAACATTGTGGTCTCTTTTGAAGCACAGAAAATTTATTCTTTGCCAGTGTGGGAACAACAATTGATATTCAAAATTGCTGCCCTTTCCTAAGGCTTCGCCTTCGTGAAAATGAAACATATTTCGCACCAGGCACCATATGGTGTTTGTGAAGAGTGGACCCGCGGGTGCTTCCTAATTAAAGCACTGAAGTTTGCCATGAGAAATGGCAGCGGCGGCGGCGGCGGCGGCGGCAGATGACTTTGGCTGGGTGCGCGCCTGGGAGGGGGTGGCTGGGACTGGATCCCAGAGAGTGGATGGAGTGGCAGGCTGACGCCCAGCTCTGCAAACACGCTCTCTGATTGGTCCTCGGGGAGTTGGTAATGGCAAGAGGCAGTTAATTTGAAGATAATTGAGAGATCTCTTCCCGGACTTCGCGCAGTCAAACAAGGTGCCAGGGCTCAGCTGGCCCTTGCGCTCTGGCTGGAAAAAAAAGGGGCTGGAATCGGCCAGGGGAGGGCTGCCTCTTCTCGCACAAAGCTGGGGGAGCCCCTTTCCTAGGCTCCCCGGCTCTCAGACATGCACCCATGTTTATTGTTTCTCCACATACACAGGTCATAAATAAGAGCTTCCGAAGACAGGCTATCAGAGGGCCAGCGTGATGTGCTCTGGGAAACAAGGGCTGAGCCTCAGATGTCTCGGGCCGGGTGCCACCCCAGGTGGTGGAGTGTCTGTGAGAAGATAAACAGTTTTTTCATCTCTCTCTGTCTATCTCTCTCTCCCTGAGTGAACACAGCCACACACCTCGGCGGGGCAGGGCTCTGGATTTCTGAGCTCTCGTTCAGGAGGAATGGTCTTAAGCCCTCTGCACAATTCCTCAGCAAGACGCTCTGGGGGAGGGAAGGGGCTAAGGAATGACTAGAAGGACTTCTTTCTTTGTCGGGGTATTCCTCCCCAGTCATGTCGCCTTCCCATAATTTCACTCTTTTGTTTATAAATTCTGAGAAACTCTGAAGTCGAACAGGGGGCAAAGTACTCTTATTCCCCTTTTCTCTCACACACGTGAAGGATTACTGGAAATGAGGATTATGTAAGTGTGAAAAAGAATTTGAATTTTTTTTTTTTGTTGTTCCCTCCTTAGGACTGGAAAGCTTAATGGTGACAAGCTCTTGGGTGGGTATGGCCATGAGAAGCATTAGAAAGTGAAAAAAAAAAAATGCCCTTACCCTTCCATCTCTCATTAGTGAACTCTGGGAAACAGATTTGAGGAAGTGACAGATTTGAGGAAGTGAGCCCAGGGGTAGGGTAATGCAGCCTGAGAAGGTGCCAGGCAGCTGGCACAGGGTGCTTGGAGGGCATGAAAGGTAGCTAGAAACCTAGGTTTGCTAATGTGGTTGAAAAATATTCTTTGAAGTGAAATCTATTTTTGTCGTTTTTCTGATAAGTTGAGCGAGTACCTTTTCTTTCTCCCCCTGCCAGCAGTGAGCCTGTGGTGGCTAACTCCAAAATGACCATCCTCAGTTTTGTTTCCGAGGGATGTCGTGACAGAGGGGGGGTCATTTTCGACAGTCACAGAGTCTGCGCACAAGGAGGATCAACTGGACATAAAATGTACGAAAGTAGCCGGGCGGTGGTGGCGCACGCCTTTAATCCCAGCACTCGGGAGGCAGAGGCAGGCGGATCTTTGTGAGTTCGAGGCCAGCCTGGGCTACCAAGTGAGTTCCAGGAGAGGCGCAAAGCTACACAGAGAAACCCTGTCTCGAAAAACCAAAAAAAAAAAAAAAAAAAAAAAAAATGTACGAAAGTGAATGTCTGGCTCTGAGGGAGTTATAGGGACAGCTTTAGCATGCTTCACAATCCCCACTCTATTTTACACCATGATGCACGTAAGTATATACATGTATTTGTGTTTTACATTTATATGTAATATATAACAATATATGTAATATATATACACACACACACATACACACAAGTGTGTATGTGAGTGTGTGTGTGTGTGTGTGTTATACAGTTGAGTGATCACATGCAAGAGAACACATCGCCTCTTAGGAGTGAGCTGCAGCATGGATGGTGAAGATCTTACTGTCTTGAAGCCCAAATGATGGTCAGCTTGGGAAGTAAGGGAGAGCTGAGCTGGAAGTTCCTCCTCAGCTATCAGAAGGACCTAATACAAGACACCCCTCGGGTCCAGGTTCCCCCCCCCCTTTTTTTTTGGTAAGATTGCGAATGCTGAGGTGATCCCAAAAAGAACTTTGAAAATTCACAGGCTACCAAATCAAAGAGGAAGAATCGTGACTTGAAGAGTGTTTATATTAAGAGCTTGATCGCTTCTCTTACTCTTCTACAATGCAGGATCTCTTGCTCAGAGAACGGTGTCACCGAGAGTGGGTAGACCTCCTCACCAATCAAGGCAATACCCCCCCCCCCCCAGACATGTCCACATAATCTAGACAGTCCCTCAAAGGGACTTCCTTCCTAGGTGACTCCAGACTGTGTCAAGCTGACAGGGAAAACCAAGCATTATGTCGATGCGGACCACTTAGGGCTTCTCAATGCCTCGCTATCACCCGGAATGCCCTTGGAGACCACAAAGCGTGCCCTACATGCTCACAGTGTCTTCTGGAAGACACTGGTGACTTTTTGAAGTCCTGAAATTCTGCCCCTGGGCATTGCTACAGCTCTGGGTCCCAGCTGCTGATTCCTGGCAGTCCATTAGAGTCCCACAAGAATCCCCCACAGCGGGCGGGGGGGGGGGGGGGGGGGGAGGAGTGTGACTTGCCCCTAGAATACTTCCCTGCTCATGGTTCCCTGAGTTGTATAGACTTACACAGCTCTTTTCCTTCATAGAGCCCACAGATGTGCCCAGGGAGTGGGGATGGGGCCAGATTTGAGTGACTGCTGGGATTCCTAACTCAAGCTCAGATTCTCCCCGAGATTTTGCTACTTGGTAAGTTTATCACTGTCGTGAGCTTACTGTGCCAGAAACAGAGACAAATACCCTTGTGTCTTTCCACAGTGTCAGGATTTATTGAATAGCAATAAATTCACAAGGCACAGCAGTTTCTTTGGCAGCAACTTGGAGTCCCAACTCTCTTGATTACCAGCCAAAGCAAATGCAGTCTCTCTCTCTCAAGCAAAGTTGACTACTAACATTAACTCTCAATCACACATTATACATCACACAGTAAATGTGTGTGTGTGCATGTGTGTGTGTGCGCGCGTGTATGTGTGTGTGTGTGTGTGTGTGCATATGTGTGACTATAAGTTACAGAACACCACAAAAGGCAAAAGAGGCTGCATAGAGGAGTTCTGGAGGTAGAAGCAGGTTGATCAGAAGTTCAAGGTCATGGTCTGTTGAGAAACTATAGAAACCAGCCTGGGATATAGGAAACCCTGTTTCAAAAGCAAATAAACAACACAACAAAAACCTCCTAAGAGGCCCAAGAGACAGGTACAGGATGCAGCTGAGAGGGATGGTAGAAGAATTGCTGGAGGGATGTAACAAGTCCCCTGCTGGAGGGCTGTTGGAGACACTCCTACAGAGGCCAGCCAGAGAGTCACAACTTGGCGAGGCAAGTTTTGGGGTCAAATTGAGCTGCAAAAGTGAGGTATAGGACCAGGAAGGCCATAGAAGCAAAGGGCAGGACCAGGTCCAGGCAGATGGACAGACAGCAGTTCAAATAGGCTGTATCTGCATGGGGACCCAGCTGAGCTGCAGTCTGTGGTAATCAGAAGTCCTCTGCCTGTCCATCCTTTGATGTACACACCAGGTAGTCGGATGAGGAATTGGTGGGGCCATCCTCACTTGGAACTATATGGCAGCATCCATCGAAGCGAGGATTTGCACTCTCCCCTCAGTCTGCTGTGGTAAGTTCTCAGGCCTCGTCTTCTTCATGTGATTTATGTGTGTTCATATGCTCCCAATTTGTCTCAGTAGCTTATAGGATGCTGTAGCGGTTTGAATGAGAAATGTCCCTCATGGGCTCCCATATTTGAACACTGTTTGGGAAGGTTATGCAACTTAGAAAATGAAACCTTGCTGGAGGAAGGGTGGTCTTTGCGAGTCTACAGTACCACTCATTCAGCATGGACTGATAAATGGCTTATTTCTAAAAATAGAAAGGGAAACATGTGTCTACTAGTGAGTCTTGAAGGTGCAGGGCACTAGAGAGTATGAAAAATCATTATCAGGAATGCCAGATTAAAGAGCTTATAGGATATACCAGATGGAGGAAAAGGTGTAATGCCCTCATCTGGACCCCATAACAGGATGGACACCTAACACTCCGATGGCGTAATGCTATAGGGACCTGTCACCTAATACCTGGTGTGTGTGTGTGTGTGTGTGTGTGTGTGTGTGTGTGTGTGTGTGTGTGTGTGTGTGTGTGAAGGACCCAGGACTCCCCTACTTGAATCCATTCCCCACTTATGACACAGCCTACTCGACTGCCTATCTGTCCACCTGCCCACCTGTCTGAACTGAAACCTGACCCACCGTTTCCTGCTCCTGACCTGGCTCCTGTTCTCAGCCTGGCTCTGCGTTTTCACTTTAGCATCTCCTGCTTTGCTTTCAAAGTTGACACCAGAAGTTTCCATAGACAGCTCCCTCCCAGCACTGGCTTACTTCTTTACCTTACTAGACTCTTTCTCAGCCCACTTCCGAAGGCTCTGAGCTCTATTGCAGCTGCTTTAACTTATATTCATTCTGTAACACACACACACACACACTCGCACACACGCATGAATGCACACATACAGATTGATTGATTTACTGTGTGCTGTGCCTGATGTGATAGGAGAGTTAATATTAGTAATTAAGATTGTGATAAAAGAGCCTGCGTTTGCCTCACCCAAACCACCAAGGTAGGAGGGTTTTACGACAAATCGTTGTTATTCAACCTGCCAAACCTTGTGAATTTACTGTTATTCAGTAACTTCTGGCACTGTAGACAGACACACACGTGTTTATATTTCTGGCACACTGTGCTTGTAGCTGTGTATGTTCACATAAAAATGAAACACTAGATATCCCCAAATACTGTGCTCCTTCTTGAAATGGACCTTTTAAATTGTCTTCTGTAGATTCTACCATGTATTACATTTAAGATGAGGAATTACATTAGATGGATTGGTCTCAAACTCTTTTTTTTTTATTTGTTTATTATGTATACAGTGTTCTGGCTACATGTATGCTTGCAGGTCAGAAGAGGGCACCAGATCTCATTATGGATGGTTGTGAGCCACCAAGTGGTTGCTGCGAATTGAACTTAGGACCTCTGGAAGAGCAGCCAGTGCTCTTAACCGCTGAGCCATCTCTCCAGCCCCAAATGTTTTGTATGAGGCCAGTACCCCTTTGTGCATTAGCCAGAACCAGTCATGCGCTTTTATTAAAGACCTTTTTCCTTAATTATTCTCTAAGGCTGTGGACCGATTCCCTACTGGGAAGGCATGTAATTCTGTAACAGTGGCCTTCTTTTTTTTTATTTATTTTATGTTTTGGCTTTTTCGAGACAGAGTTTCTCTGTGTAGTTTTGGTATCTGTCCTGGATCTCACTCTGTAGACCACGACTGGCCTCGAACTCACAGAGATCCACCTGGCTCTGCCTCCTGAGTGCTGGGATTAAAGGTGTGTGCCACCACCACCTGGCTTTGACCTCACACTCTTAAAGAATGTTGCAAAATGTGAAATATGTTTTCATTCTTTTTATTATTTTAAGAAAGTGACTTTGATTTTTCTCATTTTGGGGTGGATATTTAGAAACCAATTTCTCCATTCTTATTATAATTTACAGGAAGGGATTGCAGCACCACAAAACTTTTTAAAAATGCCTATAAATATCAATAAACTTTTCTATAGGTCAGCATTAGCTAGTTACCAAACAAAGTGAAAAAGTATCCATATACAATGGCTGTAAGAGCCATAAATAGCTAACAACAAGAATTGTGTGAGACTTGTGTCAATAAAAGGATAAAACTTTATTGAAGGATATAAAACAAAATTGAATATTCCAAGTCACGTAACTCGATGTCTGCCTGGCAATTGTGCCTGTCATAAACATGTCCATTACTTGAGAATTTACTCACAGTGGTAAGGCAAGATGATTAACAACCTACTGAGGGTTTGGGGGAAGAAACTGGAAAAAGTATTTTTTTTTATGATCTGCCACTCTTAAGAGCAAAGAACAGCTAAGCCAGTGCTGAAAATGAAGATCATTTCTGGCTCCTGCCAAGGCAGAGGGTTGCCATGGCTGCTGGTTCCCCTCCTAGTATTAACCCTGGAGAAACTATAGGTGCAGACAAAGGCATTTAGTTTTGGAAAGAACTGTGTTAGGTAGGGTTTTTTTTTTTTTTTTTGTCGACTTGATATAGCCAGGATCATCTGGAAAGAGAAAATTCAGTTGAGGAAGTGTCTCCATCAGATTGATCTGTAAGCAGGTCTGTGGACATTTTCTTGATTAATTTTTGGTATGGGAGGACCTAGCCTATGCAGGGTGGTACTGGGTCATATAGAGAGACTGAGTAAGCCACAACATGTCGCTGAGTAGTTTCCCTCTGTGGCCTCTGCTTCAGTACCTGCCTCCAGGGGTGAGAACCTGCGATCACCGATCACCAAGGAGGCTGAGTAGCAACTAGCTAAGCTCTCTCCTTGCTGGTGTTCACAGAAGACCTGTGCTTTTGCATTGCCAAAAACCAAAAAGCTTCACTACTCCAAGCTCATCCTACTACTTCCTGTTTCTCTCTGTCTCTCTGAGGCTCTATGATTACTTTCTGTCAACTAGTTACTAACACAGCCTCCTGACCCAAGGTTCCTTTGATTTAATTGATGCAAATGCAAACTTGGGGTTCACAGTGTGATTGGATATCCCCCAACATCAGTGACAGCCGAATAAACCCTTTCCTTCCCAAGCTTGGTCCACGGTCTTTATCACAGCAGCAGGAAGCAAACAAAGACCGCTAACCAACCAAAGGCACAAGTCAAGAGAACGCCTAAGGAGACGGAAACCACTTTCTGTCTCTGTCTCTTAGTCTGTGTGTGTGTGTGTGTATGTGTGTGTGTGTGTGTGCATGCATGTGTGCACGTGTGCACGCTATGTGTGTGTTGGCTGGGGAAGCCTAGAGAAAGTGGTAACAGCTGTGGACTGGAGGCGGGACACATGGCAGCATGTGGCAGTTGGGTTAGGACCTGTGCTTTCCTGTGCAGCTTTCTGCCAATGCCACCTGCCCCAAGGCCAAACAGACGGGTTCTCCAGCTCTGGCTTCTCGTGTACTGGGAATATCTGGCAGAGAAAACACTATTGGGAGGAGCCGCTGATGAAAAGAATCCCCATTCATCTCTCCCTCTTTTTATTAAAGTCTCCAAATTGGGTGAATTTTCATATACATATACATACACACACACACACACACACATATATATATATATATATATATATATATATAGAGAGAGAGAGAGAGAGAGAGAGAGAGGCATCACACAAAGCTACTTCTTAGAGCTTGAAGGGGCCTGGGTTAAGCAAATACTATTTGCTTAAAATATATTGATTAGAATAAGTGGCTAAGAGCAAAATTAAGGTAAGAGTTCATCTCACAAATAGGGGAAAAGATAAGGAACATTCAAACAAGACTGAAGAGGAATAGTAAAATAACAAAAAGAAGAGGAGGAGCAGGAGCAGGAGGAGGGGGAGGAGAAGGGGATGAAGAGGATGAAGAGGGAGAAGAGAAGAGGATGAAGAGGGAGAGGAGGAGGGCAAGGAGGAGGGGGAAGAGGAGAAGGAGGAGGAAGAAGAGGATGAAGAGGAGGAGGTTGAGGAAGAGAGGCAGGAGGAGAGGGAGGAGGAGAGGAGGAAAAGGGTGAAGAGGCAGAGGTTGAGGAAGAGGGGGAGGAGGAGGGGGAAGAGGAGAAGAAGGAGGAAGGGGAGGAGGAGAAGAAATGAATAAATTGAATAAAACAGCACTGGTGTTAACTGTACTCACACATGCAAATGAGGAATAAAGGTGAGCCAAGGCCCAAGCTATTTCTACTAAATATTCCAACCATTCACTCACATATGAGTGTTCCTGTGTTGCGTGTACACACACACACACACACACACACACACACACACACACACACACACACGCACGCACACCTAAATAATCAAGAAAAATGATAGGATCTATGAAGTGCTGAATACCAAATGTTAAGAGGGAAAATGCATACGAAATTTGAACCCCATTAAATGCACAGAACTTTTGGAAATCTAAACTATCAAAATCAGTATCAAAATAAAAATCTGACAAAACAATAAATGTGAGAGAATTCAATATTAAAGTAATAATCATTAAAAAATGTTCAGCTCAGCACTTTTCTTTTAAAAACACCATCCAAGAGAACCACATAGGTGGTATCTACAATACTTGAAGAAATCATTTAAGTCCTAATTAATAAAAGTTCCAAAAAGCATTTTGAAAGTGTACAGCAGACAAACAGTCTAAAGCTAAACAAATATACATAATTGATTGTACAGTTTTTGTTTTACAATTATATAGTGGAAGTTTTATTTTGAAATGATTTTAGACATTTAAAGGCTTACAAAATTAGAACATAGATAATCTTCATTTAGTTTTCCCAAATGTTAAGCTCTTGCTTAATCATAATAGAATTACTAAGATAACTATAACTAACCTACTATTAACCCATGTACAGATTTCATTCAGGTTACATGAGTTTTCCCGCTAATACCCGTGTGCTATTTCAGGGTCTTAGGCTGCCTGTATGTGTTATTTCTCTTTTGCTTTTTTCAATGGATCACAGTTTACCTTTCCTGGCCTTTCATGACTTTGACGTTGAAGATGCCTGGTGAGATATTATGTAGACTCCTCTTTGGTTTTCTTTTAGCTGTTGTTTTCTGGATCTCAGAAGGAGTTGATGTATTTTTGTTCAGAATACTGCAAGACCTATGTCTTTTGTGCTTTCTCTTAATGACACATAGTGCGGATATTTCCTCTACCAGGTAGTGTGAACCCCGAGCTCTTGGTGGAGATGGTGTCTACTCAGTGTTTCCACCACAAAGCTACTTTTTTCTCTTTGTGATTGATAAAGATTTGGGGGAAGATACTTTGAGGCTAAGCAAATTGTATTTCTTCTTGAAGTGTATGGCCCACTTGTTTTTAGTATTCATGGATAGATCTTGCCTGGAGCAATGATTACTTGGTATTCTGATGGTGATATTCAATTTCTCTGAATCTTTTGAGCTTTTAATTAGAATTCTGTGAGGAAAAACTACCCTCCATCTTCTCTCATAAATTAATATCAGCATAATTTGGCAGACATGTATTTTATGTTGTGAGTTGTAATCCAATATAAGCACCATTGTTCTGGCTTCAACCAAAGAAGACTCTTTTAGCTCTGCTGAGCTCCTTTTCTGATACTACATGATGTGAAAGCCTTATTTTATTTTATGAATGTATAATTATGAAAAAGAGAAATCTTTTTCATCATTTAAAAAAATAAATCTAATACGGTTTTGGTTTTGTGGTGTTTTAAATGAAAATGGCCCCCCTAGGCTCATAAAGAGTGGTGCTATTAGGAGATGTGGCCTCGTTGGAATAGATGTAGAGTAGGTTAGAGGAAGTGTGTCACTGGGGGTGGACTTTGAGATGTCAGAAGTTCAAGCCAGGCCCAGTGTCATTCTCCCCTTCTGCTGCCTGCTGATCCAGATAGAGAGCTCTCAGCCCCTTCTCCAGCACCTTATTTGACTGCATACTGCCACGCTTCCTGCCGTGACGACAATGGACTAAACCTCTGAACTGTAAGCCAGCCCCAATTAAATGTTTTTCTTTATTAGAGTTGCTATGGTCATAGCATCTCTTCACAGCAATAGCATCTCTAAGTAAGGCAGGTTCTAAAGACTGATAAAAACCTCACAGAAAAAAAAAGAAGAAATATATGTCCATTTCACTTGTGAATACAAATGAAAGATTTTCTAAATAAAAGACAGAACCACTGGTATTAAAAGTAACATGAGCAAGTGTTAGTGCCAGGAGTGCAAGGATTGCTAGTATTAAAACTGCAAACAGAATTTCAAAGGAGTCTGTTCAGGTCCAGGCATAAATCAACAGAAAACACTAGACCCCTGAGAACACCGGCTGGTCTAGGTATTCCCTGCAACATTCAAGTTCCATTAAGCTCCTCTCTTGAAACTAGAAGTTTAGAGTAGATAACTATGAGCAGACAGACTTGTCTGTGAGACCATGCAGCTAAGAAGCCTTCAAATAAACAACACAGATGAACCCTCACATGACTTTTGTTGAGAGAAAGTAAAATGTAAGGGACAGAGGGAAAGATAACATCTAAGCAATGTGTAGCATTGTGTGCTCTCCTGGTCGTCAAAAAATGGAGGACACACCAGGCATTTAGGTTTCATAAACTCAATCTAGGTCCTTGAAAGGTCCTTAAATAAACTGCCTGGCTGATTTCACTACTCTAAGCCTCTAGATCTCTTATTATGAAATGAGAGCATTTGTATTATGAAGTGGGCGTCACTTTTTCTTACAAAATTACCATATGATCCATCAATCCTACTTCTTGGATATGTCTGAAAGTATTGAAACCAGGATCTTGAAGAGACACCCGAATGCCCTTATCCAGTGTCGCACTCGTCATGATAGCTCAAATATAGAAGCAATCCAAGTGTCTGCTGACAGATGAGTAGATAGATGAAACCCAGTATAAACACCATCAGAAAGTCCTCAGCTGAATAAAGAAAGTAAGTCTGCGTTTGTAACCTGAGTGAGCCTGGAGGACATTGTGGTCAATTAAATAAGCCATTAGTAGAAGGATTCCACCTCTGTGATGAGCTACACTAGCCAAACACACAGAAGCAGAGCAAGTAAGAGTACAAAACATGAGCAGAAAGCATGTTAAAACCACAAGGAATCCAACACAGCTTCTAGCACACCTAAACATCTGAAAGGCTGCCAGTGTAACATGTTGACAAGGAACACCCAGAACTTTTGTACCTTGCTAGTGGTAGTGGTGAATCATGGGTAAGTCATCCCTGGGGCAGACTGTTCGGGGTCGATGCATCCTCTTTAGAGAGATTTAAAATAATCATAAGACTTATATGTCAGTCAAGTTTTGGAGGGAAAGGGTGGGTTGGGAATTGAACCCAGGGCTTTACACATGGTAGGCATGGACTGTGCCACTGAATTATACCCTTCAGTTCCTGCTTTCGTTATCAATACATGCTAACAGTTTTAAACATCGTAAGGTACTTCTACCTGAAAAAAGATCTTATTGATCTTAGCGCTAAATGATTGCTGAAATTATTCTTGCATTATCATAATACACATCGCAGGTCCCGATGAACTTGTTCTTACCAGTTATTCTTTGGTAAGCACTGCCCATTCCTTAGTAGTCTGTTCCCTCTTGCAGATTTTCACTCCTTTTGAAAGACGAACTGTATTCTGTTATGTTTTTATGGAACACCTTTCCCCATCCCACCCCCAGTTATCCACTGATAAACATGTAGGTTGAGTCTATATTTTGACTATTGGAGTTTTTTGAGAAAGTGATTTACTGTGGAGTGCAGACTTGCCTGAAACATATTATTTGCCGAGGTTGGCCTTGAATTCTTAGAAATTCTTCCGCTTTAGCCTCCTAAGTGTGAGAGTTACAGGCATAAGTTAAGCTCTATTGTGGATATTGCAAATAAACATGGAAGTCCAGATAATCTCTTCCACATATTGATTTAATTTCCTCCGACTATGTAACCAGCAGTGGGGTCATTAGATCCTATACTTGAGAATATATATATATATACATATATATTTGTGCATATGCATATGTATGTATACATTTTTGAGGAAACCCCATGCTGTACAACTTCCACATGCTTGCACTAATTTTCCCAAACCACCAGCTTAGAGTTGCCCTTTCTCTATATTCTTTCCAAAACTTACCTCTTGCTTTTTTGACAGCAGACATTCTAATTAGGATGGGCGACATCTTACTTTCCCACGGGTCTGTGTTGGCCGTCGGCCGTCTTTCGATGAATGTCCGTTCATGGCATCTACAAACGGGTGGTTGGGTGACCTGCTTTCCAGCTTGAAAGCCCCTTACTTCTTTCTCTTGACTGATCACCATGGCTAAGGGTTCTACTACTGTGCCCAACAGGAATGGTAAAAGCAAATATGCTTGTCTGAAACTGTCTCTTTTACTTCCATACTTTGTTGTAGGATGATATGTAGAAAATGATTTCCTCTAAGAATTTTGAAATCCTTCCTCAGCACTTTTTAACCTTCAAATACTGCTGTTAAGAAATCAGATATTGAGCCGGGTGGTGGTGGCACACACCTTTAATCTCAGCACGCTGGAGGCAGAGGCAGGTGGATCTCTGTGAGTTCAAGGCCAGCCTGGGCTACAGTGAGTTCCAGGAAAGGTGCCAAAGCTGCACAGAGAAACCCCTGTCTCGGAAAAAAAAAGGGGGAAAAAAGGAATCAGATATTGGAGCCACAGAGACAACAAAGACAGAGACTGGACCACTGTCAGAGCTGATGACCTGGGTTCAATCTCTAGAACCCACATACATGGTGGAAGCAGAGAACCAACACCCAGGCCCTTCCCTGACTTTCACATTCCTGCACCAGCACACAAGCATGCACGCATGCACAGACAATAAATAGAAAAAAAAATTAAAATCCTTTATAAAAAATTCATATATATATATATATATGCATATGTATGTATATATAAATTTCTCATCTCCACAGAAGCTTTTAGTTTTTGCTTTTTTATCTTGTTTGAGATAGCATCTCTTGTAGTTTACCACTGCTTGCTAGGCTAGTGGGGCGCCTAGCTTCTGTGTCTCCCTCTGTCTCCCACCTTCCTGGGAGAGTGCAAGGTTACAGACCGTATGCTACAGTGTCCGGGGTTTACATGGGTTCTATGGACCCCATTCAGCACATCCAGCTTGTCCTGCCGGCCCATTACCCATCGAACCATCTTCCTGGCCCAGCTGTCAGCGTCTCTGAGGGAAAGGGAGGAGAGAACTGAGGAGTCTCTTGGTTCATACTCCCAATTTCTCTTAGTCCTGCAG
Organism: Peromyscus maniculatus bairdii; assembly: GCF_049852395.1. NCBI lineage: Eukaryota > Metazoa > Chordata > Mammalia > Rodentia > Cricetidae > Peromyscus > Peromyscus maniculatus. The sequence goes on along the minus strand of NC_134866.1, from coordinate 76,597,313 downwards.
GACGTAGTCTCATGTTTCTTTCTCGTCCATCCTTGCTGTAGCAGATTTTCTTCAGTTCAGTTTTTCCAGAGACTGAACTTCTCTCTCTCTCTCTCTCTCTCTCTCTCTCTCTCTCTCTCTCTCTCTCTCTCTCTCTCTCTCTCTCTGCTGAGAATTCACCAGTTCCTTCTTCAGACTTCAATCAAAGTTCCTGTTTTATGGTTAGCATCTCATTCTGCCCTTCACTGGTAGCTACTGACACTCAGTCCTCTCCCTGACCTGCTGAATTCTGTAAGATTCGGAAAAAATTCAGAAAAAAGGAGGCTGCCTTTTGTGGACTGTCTACCACCGCAGATGGGGGGCGGGGGTGCTGCAGCCTCGCCTGCTCTGGAGTCACTGACCTGTTTCTTCGCTTCCTTCCAAACTTCTGGCGCAGCCTCTCACTTGTCTGTCTCGTGTTCCCTTTGTCTCTGCGATTGTATACATTTTAAATTCCTTTATTCTCATTCTAAATGGTCTTTATGGGGAGAGGATATAAACACACTCGGTCAATATGCCATATTTAACAAGAAGGCTATAAATGATTTTGATGAAATAACTAATTTTATAATGCTTGGTATGAAATGGACCAACTCTATAAACACCATTATCTCAAGCAGGTTAAATGCACAGAAAAAAAATACAGGGAGGAAAATGTGAACATTGACTACCTATTCTACAAGATAGACAGAATAATGGTGATTTTTCTTTTCTTTTTTTCTTTTAGTTCCTTCTTAATCTGTTTCTTCCCAAGCGTCTGTGGAGAGCACAGATGACTTTTGTGATCATAATACATAATTATTAAAAATAGTTTTCAAAGTAGAGGAAGTAAGACGCAATTAAAAGACTCTCTCAGTGGGAGTGTCTTCCTGTAGGCAGGTGTGTGCAACTGGAATTGTGCGCAGTTGGCTACATCTGCTCCTATTGCCAGGGAATAAGGAACCACGTCAACTCCCTGGGCAACAACGCTAAGACGGCCTGTGCGCCCCCTGTGCTTACCATCTAAAGCTGCTTTTCTTTTTTTTTTCTTTTTAATAATTTATTTTATTAATTTTTTACATATTTTGTCTGCAATGTGTGTCTGTGTGAGGATGTTGGATCCCCTGGAACAGGAGTTACAGACAGCTGTGATCTGCCTCGTGGGTACTGGGAATTGAACCTGTGACCTCTGGAAGAGCAGCCAGTGCTCTTAACTGCTGAGCCATCTCTCCAGTCCCCGCCCCCCCCCCCCCCACACACACATACACACCTACTTTACTTCTTTCGTAGTCTAATGGGTATAGTGGCCAGAGAGGAAACACTCCCCGCCCCATGCTGATGAGCAGCAGAGTTTGGATGCACTAAATCTAACTCTACAGAGATATATCTTAACCAGTACTTTACACTCTCACCAAATATAGTCTTCCCTTTGTACTTGCAAGAAGTTGGTTCCAGGACCACCCAGGAACTCCAAAATCTGGGAACGCTCAAGTCCCTTACACAAAAGGACATACAACATTTGTGCCTAACCTTCACACATCTTCCTGCATGCTTGAAATAATTTCCCGATTACTTATAGTTTCTAACACAATGTCGGTTCTCTGATCCTAAATAGTGTAGGGGGGGAAATGTGTTGTTTCAGGAACAGTGATGTGAAAAAAACAATCCCTGCATGTTCTGCACAGATGCAATCTTTACCCAAATACTTCTGGTCCACCCATGAGGGGTTGAATTTGTGGATGATGGCTATGGAAGGCCGTATACATCCTTATCTATCTCTTTCTATACATCTGTGCTTATTCAAGTGTATTGGCCGTGGAACAAACTATAAATCAAGCACAAGAATGGAAACCAACCAGACACCTCATGAAACAAACTCCAGAGGTGTCTGTACGCCTATCTTGGTCTGAAGCCTCATTATCCTTCTTTCTCCTACACCATCAATATCCATAAATATCCTCCCACACACGCAACTAAAGGAGCCTTGGGTTCTGCGTGTGCTCAGAAAACGGGCAGTACTCACACCTGTTCAGCCTTGTGCCTTCCAATGGCTGTCGTACAATATAGCCCGAGGCCTTTGTTCCACCGCAGTGAGCGGAGGAGACATCTTGCCAGACAGAATGCATTAAAGGTTCACCGCAGCTGCCCCCAAACCATTGCTGTGTTTCCCATTACGGACAGATTAGTTTAGACTCCCGAGTATTTCCAGGAATGTAGGAGGTTTTGATCTGTTGTTCTTTCCATTCCATTGTTTCAAAGCTCTAATTAAAGAGTGCCACATGTACGGCTCCCCAAGGCATGGAGGGAGCTAGAACCTGGATGATTCGAAATGGTCCGATTTTCTTTAAAAAACGTTCCTGCCACTAAGTGGTGTGTAGACACGATTCCAAATGTATTCTTCCTGATGGTCTGAGGCTCCATGCTGGATTCTAATTGGCAAAGGACCTGGCATTCTCTAGCCTCTGTCTATGGATCTCTTCTTTGCTTTATGAAATAGTATAGTTCCCCAGAGTATTTTTATTTTTCCTGTAGTTGATAGTCACATATCATAATTCACAAATTTAAAGTGGGCTTATTTGAGCTTGAAGGACAACTGGGTCAGTGAAGCACTGGCCACCCAAGCGTGAGGTCCTGCCGGGCTTGGTGGCACAGTCTGCGATCCCAGCTCCTGGGAGGCAGAGATGGGCCGATTCCTGGAGCTCACTGGCTGGCTGGCCTAACCTAATCAGGCATGGCCCAGGTCAGTGAGAAAGCCTGTTTCAAAAGACTAGGTGAATGGTGCCTGGAGAGGAATCACACCTGAGGTTGTCCTCCGGCCTCCAAGTGCACGTGCACACATGTGCAGACATATGCACACAAACACAGACATATGCACACATGTGCAGACATATGCACACATACACAAGAACACACACACACCAAGTGGGAAACTTGATGTTTTTAAGTATGGCCACAGACTTGCACAACCATAATGCCACCGGTTTTAGAACATCCACATTACTCTAAAAAGAAAAGCCAAGAGTAAATCTGGTACCCAGGTCTCAATTCCTAAGACCATCCTTCAATAAAAGAATGTAGGATGCTTCGGGAAAATGGCTGATTCTAGAACTGAAACTGGGAATACACAAAATGAGACTAGAGCATCTTAGAGCAACAATAATAAAGAAGTCTTTTGCAATTGACCAAAATACCTAAAACACCAAATCCACATTCATGGGGCCATATCAAACAGACCCAGGAGCCAGCCTATTTGACTATTGATGGTTTCTTGGGGAGAATTAGCTTTTTTATTTATTTTTTTAAGGTGTGGCCCCTGGTAAACAGATTACATTCTGGTGGATGATCTCATACCCACGAGTAAATGGGCAGCTCAAACCAGACTTGGTGGGGGTAGTGGAGACACAAATTTGAGAGTGATTGGGTTGTGTGGGTCGATCTGGGAGGAGATGGGGGATGAGGGTGAATAGGATCAAAATACATTGTACGCTGGTTGGAAATTCTCAAGGAATTAAAACTACATTAAAAAGAGAACTAGCTCTCAATTCCCCAAAGCTAGAAAATTTATACAGTAAAATAAAGCAACCCTGGCTCATAGCTCAAGATCACACAAATGCATAAAGAAGGGGCCATAATGACATGAATCAGTGACTCATTAAAAGAATTCTAAACACTGTAGAGTTTGGAGAATTTCTCTCTCTTCGTTGGTATTCTCTGCTTCATTAGACCTTGTCATCAGACCATTTTAATTTTGAAGGCCTGTTTTCTTTGGTGTTTTGCAGTCTCTGTTGGCCACTCCGGTGACCTGCCCTCTCGCAGGCGGTTCCTGTTGCTTGACATGTTCCCTGTGTACGGGACAGACACGCTTCTCAACTTCCCTTCCACACCTCAATTGTTGTTGGAAACCGGATGCTTTTAGATAAAATATTGCAGCCGTGGTAGCGACTGGTCTCTTTCCTCTCTCCGGGGTTTATTCTGACTTGTTTACCGAATCATTTGGGTGGTTCATTTTTACAGTTATTTCCTATCTCGGGAAGCTCAGGATACCATCAGAAAGACGGAGACTCGACTGTGTGCAAGGTGACCTTAGGGTGGCAGCAGCCTGAACCGTGCCCTCTTTTGTGGGTCATCTCCCCGCCACCTCCCGTCCCATCGGTCCCTTGTAGGATCTTCTCCCACTCAGCATTTCCTTCGCTCCTGGCTGACACGCTGTTGTTTTCAACGCAGCCCGGGGTGTAACCGTTTCATAATCTAATCCTGTGGAGGCCAGTCACCTTGGTGGGGTAGTTTTGAGGTTTCTTTTAACACGGGAAATCTTTCAAAAAACATTTCCCCTCTTTTCTCTGAAGAAGGCAGCTAACCTAGGAGTGAGCTCGTAGCTCTCCTAAAGTGACCAGCTGGCTCTTAATTGCCTGCCACCCAAATCTCCATTGTTCGTGAGAGCGTCCCCAGGCTTCACCTTCGCCAGTGGTCTGTCTCAAACATAGGCAGCGCCCAGGGGAGAACTTTGGTTCTCTCCAAGGTCTTTAGCCTCTGGGTAAAATTTCTCAGCTGTTGCTCCATACTAGGGGTGAATGAGACCCTCCCTCCTCTCTCAGAAACAGAGCCTTGGGTAGGGGCTGTAACCACTGGACTTCCTGGCTTACTCCCACCACCCTGGAACTAGTACTATGAGCAAGCCGAGGCCAGAGGAACCAGGGCTGCAGCATGCTGTGGTGCACGCAACCTCTCTCTTCTCAGTGTGGATTTTGGAGACGATGGGAATGGCCACCTCGCTAAATCTGGTAGGACTTTAGTCTCTGAAACTTTCAGCTGAAGAGGATGAGAAAACCACGGCCGGCCCTTCTCAGTCCAATGCTGTATCTCTGCACTTGGCCACACACGCCCAGCGTGGAGCTTCCGAGTCTTAGAACTGTTGGGGAGGTGGAGAGCAGACTGGGGTTCACATGCCACAGACTCGGGCTGTTCTTACCAAACTCGACTGGGACTTCTTGAATGAATGCTTTCTTAATTGAATGAATGCTTCTTAATTTTCTGTGTGCCCTTAGGACACTTTCCAGAGATCCTAACTGGGTGCTTTGGAAAGTAATTCCCGCTTGTCACGGTGGTTTTGCCAAGAAGTGGCTCTGTGGAGCATCTCACCATTTCCAAGAAGACACCTCCCACCCCCACCCCCATTGCTTCCCTCAGGCCCCAAGTAGAGCTTGTTTTTCTTTAACTCCCTGGTGTTTAACTGTCTGCACGCTTCACATTCGCATTTTCTATTTGACACAATCTCCGGACAGTGAAATGAGGTCAACTTCCTGAAAGAGAGAGGCAAAGAGGGATGGGAGTCCTGGCCTGGCCGTCTACCCAGGTTGCTCTGGTTTTTCTGTACAGTGTCCTCAGCGTGCTGGGCTTAGTGAGTGGGACAGCCAGAAACCAGGAACAATTAGTCCAGGAATTCAGTGCTGTAAACCCACTGGACTGAGGACGCAGGGCTACAGCCTCTCCCTCCAATTAACCAGCCAAATTCAGCTGGGAAGATAGTTCAGTTGGTAAAGCGTTCTTCACACAAGCATGAGGGCCTGTGTGTTGATCTGGAGTACCCAACAGGGGAACCTACCAGTGCGTGGTGGTGCCTGTCTGTACTGCGTGTGCTGTGCAAGCAGAGACAGGAGGATTCCCTGGGGCTTGCTGGCCAGCCTGACTAGACAGTTTGGTGAACTGAAGCGTCAGTGAGACTCGCCTCTCTTAAAACACGATGTGGACAGCATCTGAGAACTCACGCTGAGGTTGACATCTGGCTTCCTTCATATACACGCATGCGTGCGCGCGCGCGCGCGCGCGCGCGCGCGCGCACACACACATACACACAATTTTTAAAATCAAAAAAGTGTGAATGTAGGTACAACTTCTTGCAGACTCCTTAGGGAGCAGGGAATGAATGCTTCCTGACAGGTGACCACCACTGGGATGCTTCTCCTCTATTGTTAAACTTTATTTTCTTCTATATGTATGAATGAATGCTTTCCCTGCATATACATCTAAGGACCACTTGAGTGTTTGATGCTCATGGACTCAAGGAAGATGTCAAATGCCCTGGAGCTTGAATTATAAATGGTTGTAGCTGCTATGTGGGTGCTGGGAAGGGAACCTGCGTCCTCTGGTGGAGTAGCCAGGTTCTTAACGGCTTAGCCATCCGTCATCCCCACAATGCGTCTCTTTTTAAAAACAAATAAACAAACCAGCTCAAGCTCCACTTCCTATTTTCAGGAACATAGAAGATCTCTGATACTGTTTATATTTCCACTTTATTGTTTCTCCGCTCTAATTGAAGTGTATCACATCAACACTTGACTATGCTCCATGGGCCTAGAAATTTGAATATTATAGCACTGAACATTCTAGAAACAGTAGAACTGCAAGCACCTACGGAGCACATCACAATGGAAATTTCACAATGTTATTTCTTAGGCAAGGCTAACGTAGCTAGTTCCTTTCATAAAAATAAGCCAATTTAAACATTATCCTGAGGCATCAGAAATTATAAAGCGGTGTGGAAATGATTGGATTTTTTGAAAAGAGCATACACACCAGGTGAAAATTTTACACAATACCCAAATTGTTTAGACAAAGGCAGTCAAATTGGTTCCGTTGACTGTCATTTTAGTTAGAAAGGGGCATTATTCTGAATTCTCTCTTCTAATTAGTCATATTGGGGACCTTGAAAAACAGGAGATTCAAGCAGACAAAAGAGGAGGGGAAAAAAAAAACTGCTTTCATTTCTTCCACCCACGCAGCCTGCTTATTTGTAGCTTCAGGTACGGTTGTTTTTATTTTTTGAAAAGTACGTTAGGATTAGCTTGATCAGACAGAAGGCAGCTGGCCTCAGGGCCTCAGTTGACTTAAATTTGGGGACCCTTCTGATTTATATACAGCTGGGGAGGGAGGACAATGGTTAAGTAGGAGCCATCAGCTGAGAAGTTCCCATGGACTTGAAGTTGCAACCAACTGCTGATATGACCGGCGTTTCAGGTCTAACAGCAACCCTTCCAGGGGAGGCCTCGGGTCCTTGCCATGGGCTGGTTGCCCTCCACCTCAATGTGTGTCTAGAAACTCGAGGCACGGCTTCCTCTTGCTTTGGTGAAGTATTGGCCCTCGGCAGGCTCCAAATTCCTGCATTTGTCAGTTGGGACAGTGCTGGAGACACCCGCTTTTCTGGCTCTGAACATCTCAGGACCACCTAGACTTGGTTTTCCAAAGACATTGTGTTTTAACTGCCATGTGTTTCTTCTTCCCTGAGCATCCTTTCCTGAGAAGATCAAGTCTTCAGGAAATAGACACACGCAACAGGACTCGACTCCTGCCCACTTAAAAAGAAGGTTTTTTGCTGAGAAGCCAAATGTGAGCAAACATGATCAGGATCTCACTTTTTCCTCAGTCTTGATAGTAAGGACAACGGTCCTCATTCTTCCACATCTGGCACATCTGGCTGGACCAGCTGGCCAGAGAACTCCTAAGTGACAGCATTAAACCCACGAGGGTTTTGCTCTCCAAGCCTCGTGTTGCCCTTGTGGAAGACCTAAGGAACGGGGCTGCATGAGGGTAATTTTGCAGAAATCAAAGAAGCGATGGAAATCTCTTGGCACACGAGAAGTCTGACCACGATTGATTATATGTGTGGTCTGGCCTCCTCAAATTCTTCCAGCCTCACCACTTCCTGGGGTCCTAAGACTGGCAGCTGAAGGAAGGGAACGGATTCATTCAGGACTTCAGTCTCCAGCACGGTCTTCAGCACCCCCTCACTCCGCTCTAAATGTATAAGAGGCCACTCCACAAGCTTCAGGATCTACTTCCCTGAAGGAAAAGTGTTTCCAAAATGACTCCACCCAGGAGGATAGAGGGATTAACTTGATTCCTCCGGACAGATGGAGACGAGAGTATCTACTGAAGGCTTTCTCTCCATCCTTGGACTGTGGGGTTTTGAGTGAAGGGTTTTCCTGCTGGGCGTCCTGGCAAACAGCTGGCTCTGTCACTCAATGGATTCTTGCGACATGGTAGCCAGGACCGTGTGTGACCTTGTATTTGCTTCCCGCCCCCAGCCTTCCTGACTTCTTTTCTGCCACTCCAGCTTTCTTGTGTTGACATTTCCCAGTAGCACAAGGACACTTAGCACCTGCCCAGTGGTGTGCCTTGTGTGTGTGATGTCCCCTGCAAACTCTGGTGTGTGCATACTTGGTCCACAGTTGGTAGTACTGTTGTGAGAGATTGCTAAAGCTTCAGGAGGTGAGACCTGGCTGCTGGAGGTGAGTCACTGAGCCCGGGTTTTTGAAGGATGTAGCTTGGCTCTGCCTCAGATCCCACTCTTTGCTCTCCGCCTCAGTGTGACCACTCACCTCATGTTCCCTTGCACACAGGTGGCTCATTGCCCATAGCATCCCTACCAGGGATCCATTCCTTCCCTCCCTTTCTCTCTTCCCGCTATTATTCTCCCTCCCTTCCTTTGTGTGTATGTGTGTGCAAATCCTTGCTATGACATAACCAAAATTTTCTCCTTTGTTTATGGCTTATGCATGTTTGTGTCGTGTGTGTGTGTGAATTCACATATGTGGGGGTGCCTGTGTGCAGGCACCTGTTTGTGCACATGTGTGCATGTGTGTGTGTGTGTTTGTGGAGACCTGGAGCTGATGCTAAGTGTCTTCCACTTATTACTCTCCACTTCATTTACTGAGCCAAGGTCTCTTGGTGAACCTGGAGCTCACCGCTTCTCTGCGAGCTTGCCCTGCGTAGCCCCTGTTCCTGCCTCCCAAATGTTGGGGTTACAGGTGGATGCCACATTTGCTTGGCTATTTACATGGATGCTGGAGTTTCACATTTGCTCTGTCTCCCCAGCCCAACTTGTTTTCCCCAAGTTCTAAGTTGTGTTTTTGGTTTTTGTCTCTATAAAGTTTTTGTGTTTGCCAAGGTATACAATCTTTTCTTTTTTGCCTTTTCCCTTTGGAAAACCCCATAGATGGGTTGTCTAAGATTAAAGTAGGCACTGACAGCTCTTCTGGTGGACTTTTGAATTCCCATCTTTAATTTGCCAGCCTGAGTTTCCAATTAGTTTTGACCCTCCACTTCTGTTTCCTTTCTCCTCGACTCGGCAAAACTTGGCGTGTCCTTCAAAGCCCAGCTAAATGTGATCCAGGGGAGGCCTTTCTTGTCACTTCTGTCCATGTGTGCTAGGCCAATCTTTGTTGTCTCGCGATGTTCAGAATTGTATCCTCGCCCCTAGACCTCCAGTGCCTGCAGCGAGGGGACACAGCACAGAGACATAGACACAGCTTTCAGAAAAGGTCAGGTAACATCTCATCCAATGTGAATGTCTTTGGTTTACCCGCTCTGTACAGTTGACTCTTGGCCCCCTTGGCCCCCTTTGAACTTTCAATCAGAGTCAAATTTGGCCCTGAGATGCTTAACTACCCTCTTTCAAGGAGCAACTTGTAAGATGAATTGCTAAATGGTCTTATTAATAAAATAACCTGGAGCCAGATATTGGGGTGAAAACTGAGAGATCAGAGAAATAGGACAAGCCACAGCCAACCTCACATTACTAACTCTTCAGCCCCAAGAGAGAGCTACTTCCTGTTTACTCACGTTTATATCCTTTCTGTGCCCTGCCCTCTCACTTCCTCTCTCTGTCCAGCTACATCACTTCCTCTTTCCACCTACCTCTATCACTTCCTGTTTATCTGTCCAGACTTCCAGACCTCTATGGTTAACTAGTCCTGGGACTAAAGGCATGTGCCACCACGTCTGGCTCTGTTCCCAGTGTGGCCTTGAACTCACAGAGATCAGGATGAATCTCTGTCTCCCAAATTCTAGCATTAAAAGCATGTACTACCACTGCCTGACTTCTATATTTAATACTGTGGCTGGCTTTTTCCTCTGATCCCCAGATAAGCTTTATTGGGGTGCACAAATAAAATATCACCACAGCAACTCATGACTTACCTGTGTCTGCCCAAATTCTGTCTGCCTTCCAATCCCCTAAATCATTAGACTTGGTAGAGTTGACGAAACCAGGTGAGTGTCGCCTTACCTTTCAAAGCATCAGGGGTTTGCCACCCATTTTCTCAGGGTTTCCCCCCCCCCTCAGCTTGTCTGCTCAATGAGACTGCATGCTTCCCAAGAGCAGGAAGCAGGCCTGACATCTCTTTAATCATCTTCCCGGTGTCCAGGCAAACAAGCAAAGCTTCAGCAAATACAAGCTGACCGATTCATGTCTTAGAGATTAGCCGGACCAGACCAGGGAAGAAAAGTTAACCATGAGCTACAGCCTATTATTTTGGAGTTATTGTTGGATTTTTAAATTAAAAAAATAAAAGGTTGTTCTCTTGTTCTCCCTTATGTCAGCGTCCACAGAGAAAAGGTGACACACACATTTTTCTATGTCTGGAAAGAGAAATACTGCTGTATGTTCTGAGAGTTCATTAAAGCTCTCTTCTGCTCCCTTTCCCAGCATATGCTACAAATCTCCACAGCAGCCCGCCCAGCACATTTTTTTTCCAATTAATTTTTCTCTTTTGCTTTACTGGCAGCCAGTTTTACTAATAGTCATTTTTCTAAGTCAAATGCTTTAATTAAAATTGGAATGAAAAATCTGATTAAAATCTAAATTGGCTCTAGGAGCTGTGATCTTTTACTCTGTTCTTCACAGTTACATAATTTATGTCCCAAACTGCTACATTAGGATTTTTCAGTCTATTTTTCCTTACATAAGGCATTTACAAAAACCTTGAACTTTGAACCAAATAATCCTCATTTGAAAGCCATTACATATTCAATGTCAAGAATTTCAAGACTAGCAGTAGTTCAGAAAGTGAATTTCCAAAATGATTTAATTCTTGAACAATTCCCAAAGACAGGCACGTACAATCTTTCTAACAGTTTCCTTTCCCACCCTAAACTGATATTTAAATATGGTCAATATTCGTCTTGAAGTTCACTCCTGGTCAGAGATGTTTGGACACAATCCGGAAGAGGACAATACATTTCAAATATATAAAGGAATAGTCAGCAGGGGGGAAGTGATCTGGCTTATCCAGGCTTCAGTCTTTCTGTTTTTCAAAAACCTTTCTGATGAATACACTTTTAAAGGCAGGACTTGAAACCCCACAAAAAGCAATGTTATACGCCCAAAACCAAACAAACACGACTCTAAAAAGGAGCCACAGAGTAAGTTCATGAATCTGATTCCAATTTAGTGTCGCAGGTGGATAGATTAATAATTTCATAAAAAATGTATGAGTCCATTGGGGGCGTCTCAATTCAAACAAAGGCTGAAAGGACAAAGGTGGCAAAAATGGGGACACTTACGAGGAAGACGTAGAAGTGACCCGGGCATGTTGTTCTCCAGGCTAAGCTTGTGGGAGTGGCGGGGGGTGGGGGCCGGCCCCATGGCTGTGCACCACAGATTAGAATGGGCTCCTGCAGGCAAAGGTCACCCCACGGTATCAATTACTTGCTGTTACCTGGAAAATTTGATTTCATGCCCCACAGTCGAGGCGCTTTCTTCTCTCGCACGAATGGCAACTGTCTCCGGTCAGTAACAAGAACAATGTATTTCCTCAGAGTCTTCAGAGGAAGGAGCTGCAGCATTCAGAATGTCCTCTGCAAATTACCAGTGAAGCCAAAAAGCTCTGGGGCACTAACGTGCTGAGTGAACGGAATGGAAATGCTGAGTCTGCCCTCTTCTTAACCCTCGAGGATATTATTTGGTTTCTGATTAGTAGTTGATAGATGCGTAGCTACCGAGTCTAAACTCTGGTGGTATACAGTCTGTATTTAAGTCAACAATAATTTCTCCCCGGAGTTCCTCAGAGAAGAGACTAGCTAGAGATGTGAGCAAATATAAACATCGGGGAATCCGAGGAAAAGAAAGTTTGCACTGGTCTGATTTTTGTCTACAATTATCTTTAATATTCTATAAAGAATCTCCCCCCCCCCCCATGGCCCCTAGTCCAGATCAAGTCTTTGGGAAGATGAGTCGTTGTGGTAGTGAGATTCCTATCACACTAGAGACTGGCAGGAATATTTGAAACATACAATAAACCCTGTGCACGTTAACTGTGCCGTTGTCGAGCTGGCTATGATGAAAACACAAAACCCACCAGAGACTTTATTTGGTCTCTGATCTAAATGAACAAACGTCTTTAAGCATATCACATACTTGCTCCTCGTTTTGTTTTTAACCTTATTTCTTTATTATTAATTCTAACTCAGAAAGACTAAAATTAGAACTCCATGAAATACCAATATATGTTGCCGACTAGCTAAAATGATATTTTTAAAAAGGAAATTAAACACTGGAGTTAGTAGATGATTTTTTTTTTTTTTGAGATGTAGGGGGATGCTTTTAAGTGCACACTGCTCACAGAACAATGTAACCAGGCAGCTGCCAGGCCCTGCCAGTAAGAAGTCAGTGAAAATTCCAGTGTGGGGAACACATGCAGCATCCTCTTCACATCACCTCGACAGTTCTCATTGAAAAGATCAAATCCCAGGCCAAGAAAGCACGTAAGGGAAGGAGAGACCCTCGGGGCTTTGGGTGTTGGGCATCTCTGGGTGGGGGAAATGATGGGGGATGCGAGGGAGAATGGGGAGGTGGGTGAGAACAGGAGTCCATCTGAGATGTCCTGCCATTGTTAGAGGGAGCGGCAAATCTGCCCCGCTGAGGGTCAGGGGATTCCAAATTATCCAGTTCCTTTGATACAAAAGGCCAGACTCCCTCCTTCCCCCTGTGTGAAGAAATAAATGGGCTACCTAGTCATGTGGTGCTCTAAACTGACCACTATTATGCCTTAGTTAAATGGTTTTACGAATGCAAATAATCCTCTCAAAACAAACATGGCAATTTTGGAAAGACCTTTAGAAAAAGAAGGAAAGGAAAATTATGTATCTTGGGTTCTTCAGATCAACACCTAGAAAAGGAAATGAAAGATTTTTTTTTTTCTGTGTAACTCCTTTGTCATACAAGATGAGAAATTGTAATTCAAAAACGCAAAGTGATTTGTCCCAGGTCATTTAGCTTCTCAGAGGCAGAAATACACATTGCTCATTTGGGGACCATTTGAGAATCAGGAGAAGTGATCACTGATAGAATAAAAATCCTGACTCCGTGTGTGTGTGTGTGTGTGTGTGTGTGTGTGTGTGTGTGTGTGTGTGTAAACAGGCAAGAAGGAGAAGTTCTTCTGTATAAAATGGTAACTCAGTAGAGAAGAAATAATGAATTTGCAGAATTACCCATGGATGCTGCAGTGAGAGAAGGAATGATGTCGACCCAGTGGAAGAGACTCCCAGTGCGATTGTGCCACCTCTCCACAGGCTCTGGACTACACTTTAGCCCCAAGAGTGGTCACACGGGCTTTCACTAAAGCCTGCGGCAAGTCCTTTGCTCTACGCTACTAACAGACCTTCCCAATTAACATCTTCTCTCACCTCTGAGAGACATGGCAACCCCAGGTCCTTTCCCGTGGGTCTTAATCCCTGCCAGATAAATGACAGGCGTTCTTTGCTTGAATTGTCAAACAAAAATAAAAAGACGAATCTTCACGAGGACACTTCTCTTTGGGAGGAAGACTATGATTGCCATCTGGGACACACATTGACAGGCCGTGCAGCCTCGATTTATGCTTCGAGAACAGAAAAAAGGGAAAGGCTGAGGGTTTTATCAAGACAGAGAAATCTGCACGTGTTATTATGAAAGCAAGTTTGTCGGTATTTCTGGTACTTTGTGGGGCAGCAGCAATCAGTCTGCACAGCTCATTGGCAAGGTCAGAGCTGTCTGCTTTCTCTACATTTGCTAACAAGAACAAAGTCTTACAGAGAAGGTGGTCTGTTCCTCTGGAATCAGCCTGGCCTTTCAGTTCCTGAAACGAGTATGACACCGAAACGTTTCCACCCCTAACCTCTTATTCAGATGAGTATGGCCAGAAGCGTCTTATTAGCATGTTCTGTTTTCACGGAATGGACCACACTTCGAGCTGTTCAGGGCCTCTGGCTCATGTTCTGTACAGTGGAAGTGGGTGGAGGGCAGGTGCACAGCCAACATGAAAAGGATCGCCTGAACACCACGTTCTGCCAAAGCCCTGGTTGTGGCCTGAAACTTTCAAGAGAAGAAGTGTTTGGAAGGCATGCCCTTCTATGTCCATGCTAGAACATTCCCAAGCACAGATCTAAGGTGGGCTAAAAAGCAAATTACTGATCTCCTTTTCCTGTGTCCTCCAATGAAGACTTGCATTCATGGTCATTGTCTGTGAAACCCAGAAAGAACCCTTGTGAGCATCACTGGAGCCAGCATTCACGTTCCGCCTGATGAATGATGCAGTGCCATGAACGAAAGGTAGATGGTATTAACGCAGCAGAGGCAAAATCAAGCAGATCTAGATTGTTTGTATATACATATGTTTGTACACACACACACACACACACACACACACACACACACACACACACATGCGTGCGCACAAGGTCTGAAGGGCCAGGGTATTGTCAGTGATAATAGCATTGCTGACTTTCCCATGTAGCAGCAGATATGAAATGAACTTCACAGTGAGGAATAGAAGACGCAGACTTGGTTCCTGAACCTGAACGGAAGGGATAGAGCCTGAACAGCTGCACTGTAAGTGTATACAGTAAGCAAGTGTATAAGGGAGTCCTTTATCCCTCATATTCTACACCGCACTAATAAATCATGGTCTCCAGTGAGTCTGTCTCTTAAATGTATTTTAAAGTCAAATCTTTTCTGTAAATCAAGGCTCTATGCATTGTAGTGGAGAAGAGGCTTTGCCTGTGGTGGTATCTTAGTTTGATGAGAGTATCTTAGAAAAGGATATGAAGGGAATTTTCGAGAATCTATTATATTTTTCCTCACATAGCTGATGTGATATATATATATATATATATATATACATATATACATATATTCATGGCTTAGCATGACAATCAGTGATAGAATGTTTATCTATCATGTAAGAGGCCCCATGTTTGATCCTTAACACCACACACAAAAATTAATAGGGATTTGTGAGGAGTGAGTGTACCTCAGTATAAATGAGCATTTGTGACATCAACATGGCCATGTCAAGGACCCCAGTGCCTTGGACCCATGGGGATGTCAAGACCTCCCCCTGGTCTGTATCAATGTTGACAGAATTTACAGAAAGTATTAACTGCAGCTTCCTCCTCCCTATGACTGTAGTAGATAGAAGACTACTCCCCTGCAGAGACCTCCCCTGCCCCCACCCCACAGAGATGAACTAACCCACCTCTTTGTTTGCTGTATATAATAAACACACTGAGCTTCTGGGCTGCTGGTGCGTCTCCATCCACGCACACAGCCCATCCGATCCTAGCTTTTCTGGACCTCTGTCATTTTTTTTCATTCTCCATTGCCCCCGTCAGGCCAACTCTAAAGCCATGTAGGTCTTGGCAAGGATTTATTATTTTACACTGAGAAGTAGTATTGTCAAGTCCAAGCAGGTATATAGATTGTCTGGCCAAAGAACTCTCCCTACAAACAAAACCCGGGGAAGCAAAGCTAAGGGAATCAGAAACTGGGGAGTTTATTCTACAAAGGAAATGCTTGACATTGTTGTCTGGAATCAGCCAGTTTTGGGGAGACATACTGGGAAGCAGTTTTGGTCTGAGGTAGCACAACCACTCATGACTGTGACCAGTGGGACCATTCTTATCTTTGGTACCGAGTCTCTTTATCTAAGGCCATGAGTGTGGCTGACTTTCCTGGTCTAAGGGTACCTACCTTCTTTACCTGTTAACTATTTCCAGTTAACACTTTGCCCTCCAAGGGAGCCAGGGAGATACAGATACTTATGATTTCTTTCTGGATTTTTATCTCTGGACTTTAACTCTCTGCGGGCAAGGTTTACAACGTCTCCATATCAACATTCTTTAGGAGCAATCTGTATCTCTAGAATTAGTTGAGGGCTCAACTCTTCTACAAAGGACATGAGCCTGGTGACTAGTGCTGCTTTAGGATTTGTTGTATGCATCACTGAAGTTTGATCATTGAAGTTTAAACTTCCTCAGGGAAGCAACTTCCCCTGACTCATCCCTGGACTTTCATCCCTCCCAGTAGGGCAGGCTGAGATGCTCCTGCTGACTGCCCCTCTCCCACCCCCATCTTCTGCAATTTTCATAGCACCTTCCTTTAGGATACTATTTACATCATTGTTCTTACTTTATAATTGTGCATCTTCTATTGAAATGTGAGTTCATGAAGCTGTGGCTCATGCTTGTCTCACTTTGAATTTCATACACGCACGATAGTGCCACGGTCAAGACATTGTCTAGTGGCTCCAGTATTTCTTCCAGTTCCCCCCAGCCTCCACTTTTCTCACCTCCCAAATGGGAATATTCATAGTAACTTCCCCATTCGGCCGATGGAAGAACAGGATGACATTGGATGATGCTCAGCTGCCACTTAAAGACACACTCAATGTCAGTCTTTTTTTTTTTTTTTTTTTTTTTTTGGTTTTTCGAGACAGGGTTTCTCTGTGTAGCTTTGTGCCTTTCCTGGAGCTCACTTGGTAGCCCAGGCTGGCCTCGAACTCACAGAGATCCGCCTGGCTCTGCCTCCCGAGTGCTGGGATTAAAGGCGTGCGCCACCAACGCCCGGCTCAATGTCAGTCTTTAGTTAGGAAAATAAGCTGATGTGTGGTACACAGTTACTAGAAGAAATGTGTATCGAGTATGCGAGTGAATAAGCGAGCGATACAGCCACGTCTGTGAACTGAAATCCCAAATAGAGCTCCCAGCTGAATGCCTGTCAGCTTGCTGATCCACAGACATCGGTTAAGTCCTCAGTGGAAGCAATCTCAGTGGCTACTGCAGATGGAGAGAAAGATTGCCTTTTTTTATTTTGAGCACGTTGTTCCGTGCCCAAGAACCTTCCCCTGGAAATTTGACAGCAGAGATCCAGCCCATTGGACCACATGGCTAATATGTAAGGATGGGACGTTAGGCTTCTGAGGTTGAAGTATTATGTTCTTGTATAGTTTTCTGCCCTCTCTGGTGATGTCAGTGGCAGGAGGCAGAACCAGGGGCACACAGTCTTCATCTGAAGGGGAAAGGTTAACGACAAGGCTTTAGGCCCTTTTAGGGGTAACGTCCTTAAAAGGGGCTGCCTCAGTACAGACACACTGGTATATGTCACGGTGACAGGTAGACACATCTTAAAACAGACTTCACAAACACAATTGAAAACAAACCAGGTCTGTAAGAACTTGTTCCTCACATTAGCTCATCAAGTTCATCCCCTTGTCAAGAGGAATCGACTCTCCAGGTAAAAAGGCAAAGCATTTTTGATCCTTTCCAGAAGGCTACGAGAATTTAACTTCTTTCCTTTCCAGAACCGATAAGATCTCAAATAACCATGTTGGTCTGGCTCATGGGAGGGGCCAGACCTGGCTCTTCCGAAGAGCTGGTAGTTGTTAGCCGGAGCCTGCAGCTACAGAAAGGAGGGATTTCAAACCACCGGGCTGTACTTGAGTTTGGTTTGACATCCATCGGGCTTTCTCAGTGGGGGCTTACCTCAGCAGCTTGCTATGCAGCCCCAAAGAGATGAGTGTAACTCTAAAACAACCGTGAAGCTCTGTGCCTGTGTGGTGTGGCTCCATCCCTCCAGGCAAGGACCTTTTGGTTGAATACATTTACGACCTGTGTATTTATGCGTTTTGTGTGTGTGTGTGTGTGTGTGTGTGTGTGTGATTCTCATAAACAGTCGGCCTGAGTGACAGGTTGATGGGGGAGAACAACACGAAGAGGTCTAGACAGAGCTTCAGCTGCAGCTTAGCAGCCAGCAGCCTGCAATGCACATTAACGTTACCCTGATCCCACCGCTGATGTCTCCCACTTAGTCTTTTTCCATCTTAAATGCCCCTGCAATATTTGGGTCAGTATCAGTAGGTGTTGCTATGGCTCTGCCAGCTCCTTCTGGGTCCCACCATCTTGCTGGGCCAGACTGCACCGTGGGTACCACCATCACACTCAGCGGCTCCACGTCTTACGTTATTTCACATTCTATTTCATACACTCAGTTCTCCTAGCTAGGGTGGCTTGAACAGCCACCCCTGTTCAGAGGAAGAAACAACACTTTCTCTAACAGTTTAAGAGAAAGACTTCTTATCCCTACTCTCTGTTCATGCTGGTCTGCCGTGTTGAGTCTGACACAGGACTATCTCAGGAGATGAAATAATGACAGACTCTACGGTGTGCACAGAAACACCTTTCTGAAAAGATGAACAACGTAAACACTGGATAAACAATCCTGCAAGCTGCTTAGGTCCAACGGGTTGTACCTTGTTTCTTTCCTTTGAAGATTTGAGACTTTCCTTGGGAGAATAATCAGTACCCCCAAAGTTTACATCGCCAATTTTTTTTCTCAGATACGCCCAAGAATTTTTGTTTCCCACAGACATTTTTTTCCTCCTTCTCCCCATTTCCTGTAACACTTATTATACAATTTTTGTTAAGATTCATTTTTTAAATAAATCTTTATGTATATGTGTGTGTGAGAGAAAGAGAGAGGTCATGTGCACGTGTGAGTCTAAGTGTCTGCAAAATCCAGAAGAGAACATCAGGTCCCCTGGAGCTGGAGGTACAGATGACTGTGAACTGCCTGATGTGGGTTCTGGAAACCAAACTGCGGTCCCCTGGAAGAGCTGTATGCGCTCTTAGCAACTGAGCCATCTCTCCAGGCCCCACACTCACTGTTTAAAAACCTTTTGTTCCCATGTATGTGTGTGTACTTGCATCAGGGTGGAGGAGGTCAGAGGACAACTTGCGGGAGTTGGTGACTCCTTCTGTGGGTTCCGGGGGATCAAACTCAGACTTAGGCAGCCAGCACTTTGACTATCTGGATCATCTCACCAACACTATATATTTACCATTTTTAAATACTCATTCATCCCTTAGATTTCTTTAAAGAATATTTGCTACATGAACCATTTCTTGAGCTGTAAAATTAAATTGTGTTCCACCTCTAAGCAGCAATAAAAACATCCTGTAATGTAAGACCTTGCAGCCCTGCAAGAAATTAGGCCAGCGGAAAACTGAATGACTTAGTGCTGTGATAATTTTATTACTTAAATTCAGTTGCAAGAGATAATTTAAAATCAAACACTGAAATCGATGTAAAGAGTTTTATTAAAAATATTTACTTTAAATTCTACCTTACTTAAACAGTATATGTATAACTTTACACTTCAAAATCACAAAGCAAACAACTTCATTTTGGCTGTCTGTCTCTGGGTCTCCTAGAACTAAGTCCTGGAAAGAACTAGAAGTCTGCAGAAGCTGGAGTGACAGGCAGCAGCTGAGGTGGGGAGAGAGCTGAGCTGAGTCCTCTTCCATCTTAATCCCTCTCCCCCCACCCCTTCCTTATCCCCTTCCCCTTCTAAGAAGACTTTAACCTGTCTCTGCAAAATATCCCCACTAGGTGCACCGTGGGCGGGATGGAGTGCTGGGAAATAGGACCTGATCGGGAGAGGGAAGAGAGAAGACAGTCAAGACACATTCTTTTCCCTTTGAAAGCCTCTCACCTCTTCTTGTAGAGCACGTGGGAGGTTGTTCCTACAGGAGCAGATTGCAGGCTGAGACCACAGCCTGTTGTCCTACATGGAAAATATGACCTTGGGTCGAGAGAAGAAAGCCTGGGTGAGTGATGCCTTCCGCTCACACCGGATATTTCCCTTCCACATTCTTGCCTCCTCTCCTTTCTGGTCTCTTCTCCATTTCAACATTTAGAAATCCATATCAACTCATCCTGCCACAGGCAGGTTGTGACCTGTTTTGTTTTGTTTTGTTTTGTTTCTGCAGCTGATTTGATTCTGGAGTGTTAGCACCCGGCTTTGATCTGCCTTTTGTCTCTGGTACCTTCCGTTTGAAACATGTAAATCTTGTCTGAGCATTTCCTAAAGGTGCAAAACCTATGCAAAACTGGTTGGAGGAGAACCTGGCAAACCAAGGTACCCCTTAATTGAGAATTTGCATTTGGCATTGTCCTACAAAACTTAGATAAGAGCTTTTGGTATATGAAAATTAACTTGCTAAAAGTATGAGATGGATAACAATAAAAAAGCCCTTTGCTAAGCGACAATGAGTCAGTCCGAGGGAGCATGAGCCCACATACCACACCACAGCCATGAGTTGTTAATCCCTTTTCTGCTCTCTGATCATCTGCTAATTGGCAAAAGGAACTCCAGGGAACAATTTATTATTTACTCATTTTTTTTTAAGACATCGAAAATGATAGATAAACAGCTGAATGAAGGAGGGGGATAGACCCTAGGCAGCCAGAGCATCCACGTATTCTCTGGGGAGGTGGGTCTTCAGGGAAATCTGCCGGGTTCAGAAATCTAGATTTTTCTTTGCACCCCCCACCTCCACAGTTCATGGATCTGTATAAAGGTTTCACCACCCAGACATAATCAATATTAAGTAGGTCTCCCAGGCAACTCCCCTTTAGAAAAGACAGGGACCAGGCTGCAGTTTCCAAGAATCAACTTACCCACGGCTTGGTCTTTCTGGTGACCAACCCCAACTAGGAACTCAAGAGTCACCTCAGTAGAACAGGAGATGTTCCCATCACTCCAAAGTTCAGTCAGGAACAGAGCCAAAGGCTAGCTATGAACAAAAGCTGTACCTACCATTCCGACTGCCCAGGAAATTATGAAGGCTTTAGGGACTTCATGACAGGAAGCAAAGGCAGAGACCAAATGCATAGAGTCCTTATTCCATCACAGTTTCACACAATCCGGATCAAATGATAATCTATATCCTTTGTTTCATTAACACTAATGTTGGTTAAATCGGCGCAGCTGCTCGAGGCTGGCCGCCGCCCGCAGTGGCCATGCCGGTGGAGAAGAGTGCTGATCGGAAGATCCACAAGCCATAGTTACCTTTTTAGAGCTTTATTGGGAGAGGGGGTAGGGGGGGGAGAGGAAGAGAGGGAGAGAGGACAAATGGAAGAAAAGAGCAGAAAGAGAAGAAGGGAAGTGCACAGAGGGTCCACCCGCTTTTTAGGCTGGGACGCTGTCTCAGGCTGATGATGTAATTAAGGACAGACTCCTTACACACTAATTCTGTTTTCTCTTGTCTGGGACTCTTCCAAGGCCCAGGGGCAATTCTAATTTGATTCCAGCCGAATGTCCCAGAACACTCTGGTTTGGAAAGCTTTAGGTGAACTTCCCTGCTTGAGGTGTTCCTCACCCAAACAGGTGATATAAGTTCAAGTACACAGGATGACAGGCATAGGCTGTGGATTTTCCAGGATGGTGTTTTTCACGACTCAACATCCATATCCATCCTGCATGTATCCTTGTCATCCGCTGTTGTCACCGTTCTCTCTAACCGACACTTCAACTTTAGGAGCCCAAAGTTCATACAGGAGCTTCAATTCAACTACCCTACCTGGCACAAACCTGTGCCAAAAACAAAAACTGCACAGCAGTTACAGCCCAAGGGCACCGAAGCTTACCACACCCTCAGGTTAGTCTGGCTTCATTCCCTGTTTTCACTCTGGGTTTTAACTCTTCGTTCCTATTATAGCCTTGAAACTTGTTACATTCTCCCAGATTTTTTTTTTATTTTTTATTTTTTTGCCTTTTGTCATAGAAAAGCGTTTCAGAATACACAGTATTGGTAGGAACAGAGCCCCCCCTGTGGTGGTATTGTGTTCCCAAAATATTGTGTACCCTACTAAACTTATCTGGGGTCAGAGAACAGAAAAGCCACTAGATACTTAGGATAGGCAGTGGTAGCACACGCCTTTAATCCTAGCATTCCAGAGGCAGAAATCCATCTGTTCAAGGATACAGCCAAGCATGGTGACACACATGGTGCCCTTAATCCCAGGGAGTGATGGCACATAACAGAAAGGTATATAAGGTGTGAAGACCAGGAACTAGAAGCATTTAGCTGGTTAAGCTTTTAGGTTTTGAGCAGCACAGTTCAGCTGAAGACATCCGGATATGAGGACACAGAGGCTTCCAGTCTGAGGAAACAAGATCAGCTGAGAAGTTGGCCAGGTGAGGTTAGCTGTGGCTTGTTCTGCTTCTCTGATCTTCCAGTGTTCACCCCAATACCTGGCTCAGGTTTGATTTTATTAATAATACTCTCTAAGATTCCTGCTACACCCCCCACTGATTTTTTTTACTCTAGTAAAATTTAGAGACCATTAGCATGAGAAAAGGAAAAGAAAAAAGTTGCGTGCCACCCACAGGTGGCGGGGGCCCTACTCACCAAATCAGAAGTCAGGCCATACAACCACACGTGTCTTACCAGTTCCAGGGATGGAGCCTTTAAAATAAGAGCTGGTCTGAGAGGTTCCTGGATATAATATCATTACTATTTTCATCTCTAGATAATGACAATGGTCTTTAGGAGCCAAACAAGAGAGTCTAACTTCCGACCTGCCTACTAGACGGGTGTCCCTAAATCACCTCCCATCATTAAAGTCTCCAGAGATGAAAGGGTGGGGTATTCCAGCTTGACAAAGCCTTGATTTCCTTACTCAAGATGAGCTTCCACTACAGTCCTTATTTTCTCAAAGAATGGGATGAGTAAGGGCATATTATGGGTTGAAATACTCAATGTTTCTGTCACGTGCTGTTTTCTTAAAGCAGGTTGGGAAAAGACTTAAAGAAATGGATTCTTACCGCAGGGCACACAAATGGAACTCTGGAGTCAAATATCCATTTGATCTTAACTCCACAAACAGAATCTTTGCTAAACACAAACCATTCCATCAATCCTGGGGCTATTCTTATACAAGTCCATGAATGGACTTTGGAATGTTGTAAGATTTCACCTTGATTGTCAATTGGATTGGGTTGATAAAGCATGCCTCTTGGTGTGTCTAAGACTAGATCGTGAGGGCTCTGACTCCATGAATGGTGTGATGGACTCAAAACATGAATGGAGGATTGGGATGCAGTGGCATTCCAGAAGTATGGCTGGTTGAAGGAAGTGGGTCACTGGGGTGTGTCCCTGGGAGTTGTGTCTTGTCCTGGCTTCTTGTCCCTGCTGCCTGCTGCTCCCTGTCCTCTGGGGTGTGAGCTGCTCTGTGCAGCTTCCCATAGACTGGACTGAATCCTTGAGCAAAACTCATCCTTCCTCCCTGAAAAGGTTCCTGTTGGGTATGTGGTAACAGTGACAATCAAACCAGCTGCCACAGGGGGTGTGGTGGTGGTGGTGAGGCAGGACTCACGATGAAGGACGGGAATGGCTCTGGCTTAGAGTTCGCCCTCTCCTCCAGGCCATCCCCACGTGGAGCTTATTTTCCCATCGCTCTGCACCTAATCACACAGGAACTGTGTTTGTTAGTACTTGTGCCACTAGCTTCCCAGCTTTGTTATGAAATCAGGACTGAATTCGCAGGCTTATTGGGTAGGAAGCATTTTATCTCCCTTGGATTCTTCAGCTGGGGGAGAAGACGTGCCTTGACAGCATTAGTGAGTGTCAGATGCCGGCAGCCAGGACACGTGACATGAGGCATCTTTTTAACAATTGAAGGTAAATCTATATTTATCTGGATTGTAGGAAATTCTGGGCCTCAAGATAGGGGGGCGTTCTCTGCATTTCTTCTATTTCTCCACTCTCTTTAGGGCTACCCAACCTTTAACCACTGCATTTTAAATCCTTACTTCTTTGGAATTTTCTTTCTTTTATGTCTCTAAACTAAAGGCCCAGAAAGATCTGGTGATGTGCTTTCCTGGGGCTACATCCTACAGCAGGTTTCTATCTCTGTACCTCAGCCCACCCCCTCCTTAGGACAGTAGTGGATGAAGGAGACTTGACAAGCAGCTGGGAACTATTCCCTTCCAAAGCAGGGCAAGGATTGGTTCTGGGGAGTTGCCTTGGCTGACATGGATTCAGCATAAACACTTGATGAGTACAGAGGCCCAAACAGACCCCACCCTCGGCTGTGTCTTTAAATCTACAGCCTCACCAGACAGGCCATGTCTGGTGAGGCGGCTCAGGAAATAAACACTTGCCTTTGATTTTCTATTAGGATCAAACTGCTCCCTCCGCTTGTAAAGAGGAGACTGTGGTTTTATAGGTGTGGGATGGCTGTAGCTCTTGTTCCCTTCTCTGAGTCAAAGGATGCTATTACAATAGGTCTCACAGCTGCAGGTGTCAAGAGGGCTCCACGTGAACTTCCCCCAGCTCAGTCAACCTCTAAACCAAGTCTCCTTTGCGTTAGAGAAACTGAAACCTCCAGAAAATTTGGACTATATATTACCTATAGCGGTCATCAGGTCCATGGTGACACTACCCAGTCCCGTTTTTCATTCCTCTTTGGAAAGGGAGCTCTTGGTGTCAGAGAAGGCCTTGATGTTGGGAACAGATGGCAACTTTGTCACCCTAACATCAGAACCCTCCAAGGGATATTGGAGGTAAAGTAGGCCAGAGTTCACTCTGTGACTTGTTTTGTGGAGTTAGACGCAAATGTCCTGGATCTAAGTGGACGATGCAGGGGACGACACAAGACCTAAGGATTAAGTGTGGCCATGTTTGTCTTGCAATAGGTTACTTAATGGGGGCTTCAGGGAAAGTACAGCTACATCCAGGTCTTTCTGTGGTATGACCCTGGCTGCCACCACAGCGTGGCTCCCTTTCCATCTGTACGCTGTCCGAACCTTCTGCGGCTCTACAAGCTGTCCAGTCTTCCTCCAGTGGACTTTTTTTTCAGCTCTAGTCAACTAAATTACTTCCTGTTGCTTGCAATCGCTGATCCTGACTAGCCTTGCCTTTCTGCGTTTTGTTCGATGGATGCAGGAGGATTTGAAAACTGAGCTATGGTCATGCGCGTCTTATTGAAGGGGAGAGAGAGCTGGGGAGTTTCATGAGCATAGCTTGGAGGACTTTTACCTCTCTAGGTATTGGCAGAGGAAAACAGGGGGTCATTCAAAGCCAGCAGGAGGTGGTGGCATATGTCGAGTCACCCACGGGGCTTGGCTATAACCTCCCCCACACCCCCAGCTTAGGAGCAGGTACTACAGGCATCCTGTGGATTTATTTTTCCATCTTTGCCTCCTCTGTCTTTCTGGTTCTCCTTTCTAGCCAAAAGTCAGGCCCCACAGCTGGATGAAATAAAATGACTATATTGGGAGGCCTTTAAGTGAGCATGGTTCAATATGTCTTCAAGTTGGGGCAATTCCCTGGGTAGAGAATGGGGGTTTTCTCACTTTCTCTGTTGCAGCTGCTGGGGATAAAGTCAGGGGCTGTCTGCATCTTGGGCTCCCTGTCCCCAGAATTAACTCCCCCACCCCTTGCAAATCCATTCACTATTACACTCACCATGTACCACAGTGAAAGGCAACCGTACTCCATCAACGGCACATTATCATGTGGCTTCCATTTTTCTTGATCACCTTATGCCTTTGCTCTTCCAAAGTTGAGGATAAATTATTTAACAAGTCTCCCGGGGTGGATTTTATGAGAACTTAAAGCCGGTGCCCATCTGCTATAGGTTAGGGTGGGCCAAACACTGAAAGCTAATCCTTCATGTTCCACTCTGGAAAACACCCAACCCTGCACACACACACATACACACGTGCACACGTGAGCAATCCCCAAATCCAAACACCCTCTAATAGCACCTCCCAAACACATGGCCCAAGTGCTAAAACATCAAGGCCTGAGTCACCACACTCCGGCCAATAAAAACTTCACTCTGTGCCCTCTGGGAGGTTGGACGGTGTTCTCGGTCTCCCTATGCGCCTGCCTCTGTGAGGGAAATACTGTCACAGCTTCCAGACGAGGGACCGGGTTTCAGAGAAACAGCTACACCTTCAGATGCATCTGTACCTTTCTGAGAAGTTTATTAAATGCACGGAATACTAGAGGCAGAGGGAAGGTGTGTACTCTACACACCTCATCATGTTGTATCATTTTAAAAGCTATCGATTTCCACACATTTCATTTCATCTAATGGGCAGTTAATGCCATCCTTTCCAACCTTTTACAACAAAAACGGCTTGAAATCCGACTCTGCCACGGCTCCTAGCAGGTGAGCTTTCTGAGCTGGGACTCGGTTCCTTTAGCTGTGAAATGGGGATTCAAAATAGCACATACCTTGTAATATTCATGTGACAACAAAAATAAAAGATTAAATGAAGTCCTGGTTCATCATCTGCCAGATGACAAATGCCATCATATTCTAGGGAAATAGTAGCAATGATCGTTGGTATGTGATTCACCCTAAGTAGATTTTACTGTACATGGAGGTTTGAGAACAAAAATATATTTATGAATGAGTAATGCATTTGGTCCCCCTGTCTTTAATACTTAGAAGTGTGAATACTATCCCACCGGAACTCCCACCAGTGTTTCTACCTTCAGTCAAAAGTAGAGCTGTCTTGCTGTCAGTGGGTTATAAACAGTCAAACTGTTCAAATATTTTTTGTTACAATGACGTATGTAGAATTGGTCTGATATGTTTTTTTCCCCCATTTCTCACAAGAAAACAAAGCAGATGTTCAGAAAGAGGAATGCTCTGAGCTACAAAGCGGAAACAAGAAGCAGGGTCTCCAACCCTGAAACCTTCTCCAGACGACTGGAGCCGGTATCCAGCTAGGAACTCAGGGCCTGCCCTCTGATGACCAGCCCCCGTGTGTCACTGAGCTGCCCTAAATTGGGAAACCAACAACTCACACCCTCCCCACCTTTGAGGGACCTGTTCTCCCCCCTCAGCCCCCACCCATAGCTTCTGAAGACCACTTTTTGCAGGCTGGGGATCAACCCATGTCTACCGGCCTGGCCGTGATAACCGGCTTCGGTTAGCCTGGTAGGACTAGCTCTTTGTGGACTATGGAACTAGCTCTTTGTGGACTATGGGGAGACAGCCAGCTTTGGGTAGGCGCTGTTGGGGGTTGCATTTGCAGTGGTGGTATCCTGGGGAGCAGAGGAGTCACACAAGGCCGTGAAGGAGCTGAGAGCAGGGTGGGCATGAGGGTGGTGTTAAGTCCCTTAGAACCAAGTTTATTCTGAAGCCCACAGGATCTTTGCTCCAAAGCTTAGTCTGAGTGTTGCAGAATAAAACCATTCCAGGTTTAAGCAAGTGGCTCATTCTTAGCTCCCTGCACACGCAAGCTACCCTGCAGGAGATGGGAGCTCTGAGGAACCCATACTCTGTTGCCCACTAGAAAGAACTCCACCCTATGGAGATTCTTTTCTGCTCACTAGCGATGGCTCTTTCATTGCTTCAGATGTCTTGAAGGCAGGACACGACCTGTCTCTAGTCTCTGGAGCTAGCAAGCATATGATTGCCTGATGCGGGCTACTGTGGTATCCCTTTGCCAATTGCCTGAGGGCTAATGCCACTCTTCAGCGGCCATGGCTTCTTTTCTTTCCATGCCCACCAGCGTCGCTTCAAAGGTAGCCTGAGCATCAGTCAAGCTTTGCTTTACGCTTTCCTCCCAGCAGAATACACTTGCTTCTGCTCGGGTCTGCTGTGACTCCAGCACACGAACGTCTTCTGGATCAAAACACTTGCTCCAGAACACAAAGTGAATGGTTGTGAGTGGTGGGCATCACAGGACACCCAGAGCACGCCTCCCTGCAAATAGTGTGCAGGCATCCAGGCTGGTGACTCTTCCTCCTCGTGAAAACTTGCTCAGAGCATAGGGAATACACTAACATATATCAATCACTAAACTGGGTTATCAGGTATAAATATTAATTAAACACATAAACAAAGAAACAGTAAAAAAATTATTTCAGAGGCACATATCAAGTCAGCTGTGTAACATGGGGAACATACACCTTTGTAGCCCCAAAGTACATTTATTGATGGAGGAGCTGAGGAAGTTTGTTGAAAGCTACAGAGACTGTTTGGACTTTGACTCATACATACTATATGCTGTGTAGTAATACACAACATAAATGAAATTGTGTGACACTGTGGTGATGCTGTCATAGATATGGAAGTTTCTAACAGCTACCCAAGGAAAATAGAAGTAAAACTGCTTTCCATTCATCACGTTTCCATGGTGTTGTGCCAATGGGGGTTTATATATCATGTCTCATGTTCTTCATAATGATAACTTCATAAGTGATGGGCTCTCTCTCAAAGCTCTTTGAGACAGTCTTAAAACAGGCTGTAGCCCAATCTGGCTTTCAGTGCTCTAGGTAACTGTCTTTGTTAGGTTTCTTTTGCTGTGAAGAGACACTATGACCACAGCAACTCTTATAAAGGAAACATTTCATTGTGGTGGCTGTTCAAAGGTTCAGTCCATCATGGCGGGGAGCATGGCCTCGTGCAGGCAGATGTGGTGCTGGAGCTGAGAGCGCTGCATCCTGCAGGCAACAGGAAGTCAACTGACTGTCACACTGAGTGAGGCTTGAGAAAAAAACCTCAAAGCCCACCCCCACAGTGACACACTTCCAAGAGACGGTGTGGCCCAGATTAAAGGTGTGTCCTCCAGTCTCAAGGTCTGAATGAAAGGTATGTGTCATCCAACCTCCTCCAACAAGGCCACACCTCCTAATAGTGCCACTTCCTATGCGCTTAGGGGGAGCCAAATACATTCATTCACACTACCACAGTAACTTAGACTGGCCTCATGCTTCTCATTCTTCTGGATGCTGGAATTGTGTGCCATCATGCCTACCTGAGACTACGTCTTTTTATTCAGTGTCCTTTCTCATCTTTCTGGCCTAATGTTCATGTGACTACACACATACGTGGGTGTGCATGTGGAGATCCGAAGTCCATGTTGGACATCTTTCGCTTATCACTCTCCACTTAAGTTTTTAAGACACGGTCTTTTGCCGAATCTGGAACTTACCAGTTCAGAGAATCTAGCTGGCACAGGGACCCTTTTGTCTAGGATTACAGGCGTGTGCCACCACACCTGCCGTTTTTATATGGGTCCTGAGAATTTACCTGTTCCAGGCTTTCTCATGTGAGGTATGGCTAACGAGAAAAACCCCAAACCCTTGGTTCTGTCTCTACCTACATGCTATTCTGTATAGTTACAGTTTGCCTTTTGAAAAAAAGCCACCACTCCCATTCCTGGCCTCTGACACATGTGCACACTTACTCCTGTGGAGGGCAGGCCCTGGGGCTGCCCTCAGGAGTGTCTCTTGGGAAAATAGGGATGAGAGCTGTCAGTTATCCCAAAGCTTCCAGCCCCGAGGACCTCAGTGGAGGGTCTGATTTTTGTGATAAGCTCAGGAGGGTAGCCCCAGAGTGGATGACCTGGCCTGCTCCGAAAACTGTTCCCAGGTGCCCCGAGTCTCACAATGGCTCTCCTTCATAAAAAGTGAGTGCTCTTGCTCTCTCTCTCTCTCTCTCTCTCTCTCTCTCTCTCTCTCTCTTTCTCTCTGCCAAAGATTTGAGAAATGAAGGAAGCCTGAGTGGGTGCAGAGACTCCCACACATGTTCAGGTAGCAGAGCACCTGGAACATGACATTCTTTTCCACTATGAGTCACCGGAGCATTTAGTTTAAAATAACCAACCACTTGATGTAATGAATAGACCTTGAGTTCTCATCCCGACAAGTGTTAGAAAATAGAGAGGTCAAGCACAGGATCCAGAAATACACTCAAACCCCTTATAACTGAAGGAATTCAACTCCCTAACGTGTGTGCGCGCGCGCGCGCATGCATGTGAGTGAAGGGGGAGAGATAGAGACACACAGAGACAGAGAGAGTGGTATCTTGAATGAGCTAGATCAACTGCAAAGAGGCTGAGCCTCAGAACTGCATAGGTAACTCAGTGATTTCTCTTAGCAGATGAACATCTGTGTGACGTCACGTCTCTGAGTAACCCCCAGCCCTAATTGTAACACAGAGGGATTAGACTTACAGTTCCGCGGGGTCTTCATCCAGTTTCACCCCTTGGAGACATCTAAAGTTGGCAGGCCCGGGTTTAGAAAGCTGTGGGATAAAAGAACATGTTTCAGGGAGAAAAATGCCAAGAAAAGAAGTTTATTAGGTGGGAATAAGTTTACAATACAGCCCGGGACCTCGCTGTGGTCTGTATCTACAAGGGTGGTACTGTAATTAGGAGACATTTTAAAGGGAACACTCCCAGCCAGGAATAATATAATTCTAGCCTTTTCTCCAAGCTTCTTGGTGCCTATGCACTTGGACTTATTAAGCCCCACAGACTCCTAGAATGAGGTATAAATATCATTGTGTCCCTCGGGCAATAAAAGGAGCCGTGGCCACAGAGAGTGCTACCTCTGGACTCCAGAGTTACCCACCAGCTCAGGGGTCCTGCAGGGGTGGTCCCTGCTTCCCTGGTGGTCTGCAGCCGGCTTCCAGGGGGCGGTGAGTTGGCCTCCTGGAGGAGTCAGCCTTCATCAATGGCGCCGACTCTGCTTGTGCTCCAGCAGGGATTCATGATTTACTCATGCCTTTTGAGAGTTTGCCAGAGGTTTCCCAATGCCATTCTTCTTGTCTCTGTGACACTGTCCATGCCCACACCGTCTCTCGTTTTTTATGACGCTAACTTGTTGAAGGTGTTGGATAGCCTGAAGCTTCTCTGGCTCTGACCAGGTAGTCTTTGACTCCAAATTACCCGATTCCCTGGTTCATCCTGGCCTTCTGGCTGACATGGTTCACTGTCACCAAACATGCCTTTATTCAAGGCCATCCCTTTAGCAATAACAGTCATTTCTGTCATCCAACAGGAAGTGTTGGATGTTAAGATATCTTCCAGATTGTGCCTCTTGCTTGCCCAGGAAAAGACTCAGAAACAAATTTGTGAGAAATACAGACATTATTTGTAGGTCAAGGTTTGTTATTCAACATCAAGGCCTCAGTTTAGTGAGAAGGAAAGAGAGAGAACATTCTAGGCCCACCCAAACAGTTTATTAATGTGCACGGTCATTTTCTTTTGTTATTGGCTATTATTTCAAAGGCTCTTGAATAGATATACAGTCATATTTTTAAAATAGTAACTGTCTGCAAAATTTTATATTTTAAGTTGGAGCTTTTATCTCTTAGCTCCATTTTTCAATGAACAAACATTCTATCACAAGAACTGGGGAATCCGTGAAACATTTTTTCATTTTTTCTTTTGGCTTATTTGTTTGACAATAAAATTTCACATCTGGTTGACAAGCCCAGTGCCAAGTTTCGTCTTAATGTAATTTCGAATGGAAGAGTTGTTACGTTCGAGCAAGCAAGAAACTCCAGGCACGCTAATGAGATGACTTGTTAACCTTTACCCACAACTGCTGCTAAAGTGACAGCCTGGCTGTGCTGAGTGACTGGGACCTCAGAGTTCTGTTGCAGACCAGCTTCCTAGAAAAGGATTGTTCCGAATCCACTCTTTGTGCTTAAGAGAATCATGTATCATGCGCCTTGTCTCTTACTCTGCTGGCTAATGTGGTCAATTTGACAACATCTGGAAAGACCTAGGAAACAAGGCTGTGAACATATTGTATGTGTGCTTTTCTAGAGGGACTCACCATGACTATGGGTGATACCATTCCACGGGCTGGGGTCCCAGGCTGGATATAAGGGAGAAGGCAAGTTGGGCGTGGGCGTTCATCTCCCTCTGCTTCTGGACTGCACAGACACTGTGACCAGCTGCCTCAGGTTCCCCTCTCTTCATCGCATTCCTCTCGTGATGACCTTCCCCTTCAAACTGTGAGCGCCAATCAATCTTTCCTTCCCTAAATTGCTTTGGTCGGGTATTTTACCACAGCCCGTACTTAAATGATACATAAGTACGAGGCCAGGAAAGGAAACCCCAAAGACTAGGAAAATAGGGCCTTCCCCATTTGTGCCAAATGTTCAACCATCACCGTCACCACCGTGCACAGCCTTGGTGCTGGTGGATGTTCGGCAAAGCCTGGATGTGAGAAGCAAGTTAACAGTAGCTCAGCTGGTCAAACCCATCTTCCTTACGCGGATCCCTACCCCGACCCCTGACACACTGCAGTTAATTATTTTCTGCATCTCTTCTCTCGGCACACCAGCAGTACTTTGTTCAAAACCTTTTGCAAATATTCCGTAACTAACACTCCCCCGCCCCCGCCACACCTTCATGCCTCAAATGTGATCAAGATTTAGTATTTCTTGCTTAGGTCACCCTCAAAATATGTTCCCAAATGGCAGCCTGTTCTGTGTCGCATGGGGCAGGGGCTCAGGGTCTTCCCGCCCATGGCTCTGTTAAGCGTCTCTTGGGCCCTGTGGACACCAACTCAGCATGAGTAGAGAGTGGGGACAATCACGTGGGTGGCAAGTATGGTAGAGCTTCTTCCGTCACTTCTGCTAAGAGTTCAGTAGTCCTAAGAACTAACTCAGCTGTGCAGAAAGTCTGGGAAGTGCAGCCCAGCCATGCGGCCAGGAGGAAGAGGAAATGGGAGAGTTGAGTCATGGCCTGCTGTCTGCTCCTTCGGCTGGAGCTGAGCTTCAGCACAGACTTGGTGTTACAGTTCTCTGACTGCCCCCGCCAGCCCCAGAGGCTATAAAGGCCTCCAATGCAGTTACTTGAATCACATCTGCCTTTAGTCCTGATCTTGTCTCCAGACGAGCGAATGCATGAATATTAGCCAGATGAGGCATCGTGTAGACATGGTTTATGAACCTTGGACCCCCTTATTGCAAGACCAGACTATGAGGAAAGCAGACGCAGCCAGGAAGGTCATCTTCTGCAGACCTGAAAAAAGATTCTTGTCTTTTCTAATTATTAAAATAGCATGTGCTTATTGTAAAAGATCGAACAAAAATGCTGAAAAATCTTGTAAGAAAGAAGATAAAAATCACCTGCAATCCCTTTTCCTGAGGGATTTTAAACTTTTTCTTGCTTATAATATTTAGATACTACTTACATGCATACCATTACAATTAATTTGTGTCTGCAGAACAGATCACCTTGTCTAGCATACACCATTTTGGAATGTACTTTTTCACTTGACAAGATACTGCTATGAATATCTAAACATGTAAATAAGGGTATTTTTGACTACATATTTGATAGCATGTACATGTGTGGGGAAAAGTTGTACAATAATACATTATTTAGCTTAGCTGAACAAGTAGAGACTTGAGTGTCAATGAGACATTGTCTATTTTATTTATCAGTTTGTCCCCATAGTGAGCTGTGGTGTTTTGCTCATGATAGAGGTTTAACAGTATTCTGGTTAAGTAGGCCATCACACAGTCAAGTGTCCTCAGAGTCCAGTATGGTCACATAGGGACCCTGTTAAAACACAGATTATTTAGTCAAAATATCTGGGCATTTCGCAGGCACATAGGAGCTACTTACACTTCTGTTTCCTGAGTAATGAGTATCTAAACTAGTAATTCTCAACTGGGGAGAATCAAAGACTGAGAGGACATTTGTCTTGAGACATTTTTGGTTTTTCTTTCTTTCTGTCTGTCTCTGTCTCTCTGTCTGTTTCTGTCTCTCTCTGGGTGGCAGAGGGAGTAGACTGTATACATGAATGTGTATGCGTGCATGTGCATGTGTGTGTTTATGTGTGTTTAGAGTTCCCAGCTGATTGTGTTTCTTTTGAGGGCTCCAGTTAAGACGGTGGCCATGCTGTCCCCTCTAAGAACCGACCTCCGTGAAGCTGTCGGACCCTGTTCTTCTGGACTCCAGGTGCTTGTGTTTACCCCGGAGCCCCAGTCTCTGCAGCTCCATAAGCCAGGAGCACTTACAAATATGACACTAGCTAGAGAATATTTGCTAAGCAAATGCGCAATGTAAATAAGATTAAGGGAGTCATAGGGGAGTTCAAATATGAAAATTCTTGAGAGCAAATTGTGTGCGAGCATCTTAAAATCATCCATTAATACTTAGTAATTTAAAATTAATTGCAAATGTGTTCTGTAGGGCCATACTGTTTATATTTCCACTTACACACATGTATATGTGTGCATATAAAATAAACAAACAGTTGCTTTAAAAAAAAAACTGTTCTGTAATCCGTGGGTTTTATTTAGATCTCAGATACCCCCAGTGTACCACTTTGTGGACTCAAATGAAATGATATGGCAATATCAACATTACTGCCCGTATTCTGGAAACCTCACCTTGTGGGCTCCTCACATGCATACGGAATTCTCAGAAGAGTGACATCTATGCATCCATGAGTCAGTTTGGAGCCATTGCTCCTCCGTGCCTCTGCTACCCACATGCAGACGCCTGGGGTGTCTGTTTCCCACTGCCCTGACCCCAGCCATTCCACCTTGGCCTTTGCCATGTGCAGCTGCAGTCTCCTGCTGAGTTGGCGTCCCTCAGCCACATTCCTGCTCTGGCCTGGACTCTTTCCAATGGCTGTCTGCCTGGTCAAGGTCCAGCTGTTCAACCCTGGCCACTGGGGCTCCTAGTCACCACTGGGGCACCCCGACAGCTTCACGGCATCGTGTAATTAGAAAGGAAAGCATCCCCTCCCTCCCTGCCACCTTCGGATGTGGGTACCAAAGCTGGCTCCTTGGGTCTCGGGTTGTTGGGAGGTTTATCGCAACATCTGTTAGTTTACACACTGAGCTCCTGTTCTTTGAGGAGTGGAGCCATGCCACCGGGGCAGGGGCAGCGGGGAGGATTCCTGATACTCAGACTTCTAATCTAGGAGCACTGAGAGAGGACACGCAAGTGCCCACGGACAATATTTTGCAGTCTTGAAGTTTAAGCTTTCCATTCAAACGGTGGAATACATTTTAAACGTTGAAAAATGATACAGTTGTGTGACAGATTACCGCTTAGTCTGAGCAATTCCAAAAGACACAATACACAAAACACTGCACTGTCTCTATGCATTTCTCTTGAAAGCTCATAATTCCAACTTTACTCCGATTTCACAAATCTTTATTTTGACAGTATTTCAAGAGAACTGTGGAGAATCAGTTGGCAGGCTAGTAGAACGCTAGCAGTGGAATTCCTTAAGCAGTGCTTTCCTCTCCCAGGGGTGAGGCCAAGGGCTCCTCAGAAGGGTCACCCAGACTGCTCCTTGGTCTCTGCCTCTAAGCGGGTTGATCTTGTCTCTGCAGTTCTTTGCGGCTATGATTTTCCTTCACAGTTTGACTTTACCCCGTGGTTCCGAGTGTCTTCCAATCTGGCTCCCCAGCCTTGATCTCTGCTGAACCCTGGGTGTGTGGCAGTCCAGACCACACCTCACATTCACCCATCTTTATCTGCAGCTCAGGATTTGACGACAGATTCAGTCTTCCCTTTCCTCCCCAAACCAGATGTGTCCAGTGTCGCTCACTTGGGAAAACGCTCTATTTTGCTATTCCTGTAGGAATCTCGCTCAATACTTTTCAAAGAATGGAGAGGGTTTAAAAGCTAGTTTACTCCCTGGAACTGAGGTGAAAGCACCTCCTTCCCTCTTGTTGCTTAAAAAAGTATGTATGTATGAATGCACATATGCATGGTTTTGTTTGTGTTTGTGTGTAGTGGCACTGTGCTGTGGTACCAGTGTGGAGACCAGTGGACAACCCATAGCAGTTAGTTCTCTTCTTCCACCGTCTGAGTCCTGGGGGACAAACTCTGGTCACCAGGGTTGGTGGTAAGTGCAGTGCATTACCCACTGACCCATCCTGCCAGCCCCCTCTAACTGTTTTTAGTAAGGGAGAGTCTAGCAAACCTGAACCATTGCAGGAATTTATGGTGGCTTCGGGAAAAGGAAAAAGAGAGAAAGAACCACGGAGGAATGAGCTCGTCTTTGTGCTGAGATGGGGATAGGTGGGGGAATTCCAGAGCCAGATGCCATTTTGGAATGAAGTCAGTGTCCATCGTTCCCACATTCCCGGCATCCCAGGGGAGCAGGAGTTGGGCGTGGCACCTCTGCTGCTGATGCCGTATCTCCAGGCAGCTCAGCTCCCTGAAGATGGGTGCCAAGCATGGTGATGATGTCACCCAGCCCAGCTGCTGCAATATCTGCTTTGGGGTGTGTTCCCAGCCTGGCTTAGGCCTGGCACTGCTGCTGGCTGAGCCTGAGAACAGTCAGCTGAAGGCCCTGAGCACATTCTGTGCTCGCTGGACTTGTCCAGGACACGATTTGCTCCTCCGGTCTATTTACCCCCAAATGGGGGTTTACAGCTGCTGCCGTTGCTCATAGCTGGTTCTTCACGGCGTCGCTCCACACCAGTGTCAGAAGAGAGAATGTGGACTGGCAGCTGACACTGCCACTCTTTGTCTTCCAGTTCAGTGAGACACATTAGCAGGGGGCTGAACTGTCCCAGCGGAGAGCAAAGATTCCACCGTCAGGCGAGCTGGCTTTGAATCCCAGCCCCATCATTCTATAAGCTATGTGATACGGGGCAAATGACTTAATCTCTCT
Source organism: Peromyscus maniculatus bairdii (assembly GCF_049852395.1). Classification (NCBI taxonomy): domain Eukaryota; kingdom Metazoa; phylum Chordata; class Mammalia; order Rodentia; family Cricetidae; genus Peromyscus; species Peromyscus maniculatus. Next base: position 76,561,022 of record NC_134866.1, on the reverse strand, counting down.
AAGTCTCAATTTCTTCATCTATTAGAAGTAAATAATAATCTTATAAGACTATTTTAGTATTGTGCTTGACCTATGCAGTGTTCTAATTATTATAACTTTTATTATCGATGAAGATTCATTCCACAATGTTCCATAAGACAATTAAAATGCTATCATTTCTAAGGGGTATTTATTATCTTCATAGCTATTTGTTATCTACTTGCTATAAAAAGCAATGATTTCATTTTTTTGTAAAAAATACGAAATGTATGTAAAATAGTCAAAGTTGAGATTCTGCTATATGTCACATCTAAGGTTTAATCATTTGCCCAAGATCTCCAAGTTTTAAGGAGTGGGGTCAAAGCCTGTGTCTGCCCAGATTCTGTTCTGTTCTTTTCCCACTGTTTTCAGCTGATTTGAACTTCCAAGGGCTTGCTCAATCAATATTTGCTGAAGGTTGCCTTGGTACTAGAAGAAGAGGAGTGAGTTTGGGTGTGGAGAAGAAATGGCTGCTGCTAGCAAAGCTCTAGCAGGCCAGCAGATTGAAGGCCGTTTGCCCGAGAGCTTTGCTCTTCACACAGAGCATGAATGTTTCTTCGTGTGCTCAGAATGCAGTGCACACCAGTGTAAGCGCGTCCTTATCTACCACAGCACCCGATGCAATGAATAGATACACTGAAAAATGTTTTTAAATGAGTTCTTGGAGAATTTATCCACTATGGAATGATCATGTTCAGCCCTCTGCCAACTCCTCCCAGATCCATTCCCTTTCTCTACCCACCCAAATTTGTACCATCTTTTCTTTTTCTTTTTTAAATACTGATCAAGCCTTATTTGTGTCGTCCACATATTCTTGTACCTCACAAGGTTCACATCTGAGTGAGATTGATGGGTGCTTTTCTCCTCTGTTAGTGAGTATGGCACTTTTCAGCACTCTGAAAGCCAGCCAGTAGTGACAAAGCCTCCAAGATCAAACCAGCTTATTATCTCCATATTCTGTGACTCAGATATGTGCCGGCTTCAGCATTAGGGTCTTATTATCACATTCTGGAAGGTAATCAATAAAATTGGCAATAGCCTATAATGTACCGAGCGAGGTCTATGGGATCCCACTGATCAACAGTTCCAGAAAAGGTAACTAATTTCTGGCACTGGGCTTTTTATTTGTTACCCTGTGGCTTTGAATAAAGGCATTGTCATCTCATTATAGGACAACTCCACTCTAACGTGTGGTTTTGTGTGTGTGTGTGTGTGTGTGTGTGTGTGTGTGTGTGTGTGTGTGTTTAGGAAGCTTCTACAGTAGTAGGTTTCTAGGTGACTTTTCTTTAAAGGTCTTTAGTGTTATTTATTCCTTCAATAATCCTTCCTCTACTCGGCCTTTTCATACCCCATCCCATTTTAACCCTAATTATTCCATTAGTCCTCTTTAGCCCTTTATACTGCTGTGTTCTGTCTTCTCTCCATTGAAAGCTTCATCCCCATAGTCCCTTACTAATTTCTTGACCTATATGGATATTACACATTTGCTGCTTTAAATTAAATAATGAATTGGATCATCAAATGTGATCCCCTTGAAACAGTCAGATTGTTCAGAAAATTCTTTTTAAAACACTTAAATATTTTATCAGGAAGAGACTTAATGCAAGGGATTATTTGCCTATAAAATTGTAAGAAGAGGAGAGACAGTGTAGGTCACAGAGACATTCTGCTGCTTTTGAAGAAATCAGGCAATTCTTTGAGCATCTTTGACCCAAGAGCATTGTGGGAACTCCCCTGGAAGTGCCAACCTCACACACACTGTACATATACATAATAATAAATAGGAATGTTATTATTATGTATATGTACAGTGTGTGTGTTTGGGCACATGTGCCATGGTGAGCATGTGATAGAAGGCAAGCCTGTGGGATCGAGTCTCTCATCCATTTTTATGTGGGTTCCAGGGACCAAATTCAGGTTGCTTGGCTTACAGAACAAACACTCCACCTGCTGAGCTACCTCACCAGTCCTAGCATACTATTTTACAGTTAACGTTTCATAAGTAGAAGAGTGTACTCCAAAATGACCGTGAAAGTGCCTAGTAGTAAACGCATACACCGGTGGTATGTATTTATTATCATCTCGTATCAAGCACTGCCTATAATCACATGTGCTATGTTTTCTGTGACTGGCAGCTCAATAGACTCATCTACACCACCAGCAGCATCACAAACATGTTATGACCCCAGATGGCTGAAGTGTCACTATGTGGTAAGAGATTCTCAGCTCCGTCATATCTTATTAGACCACTGTCACATATGTGACCCATTCTTGATTTTATAATGATCATATTGAGGAAATTTAAGGGATAAACATCACATCTAGTTTCTCGTTAAAATTTAAATTCTTCTCCGGGAAATATATATCTTTGATTGCCACACACAAGTGAGTCTGAAAAAGCAAAAAGCATGCATTTCTCTGCCTCCACCTCCCATAATATAAGGTGAGTTTCTGCAGTGTATGGGAGAAGGATCGACCATGAGTATGCCCAGGTTAGCCCAATCCCTATCACAGTGATTTATACATACCGTTGCAGACAGATATTTGCCAGGGTTCTGATTGAGTCCTTATAAGTGCATTCAGCCCCTGGAAAGCCAAAGTGGGTGAGAGAGCGTAAGGCATCAATGTACACATTCTTTCACACCGGGGTGAAGTGGACTCCTCCCCTCACTGTGTGTCCAGATGGGGTTCAGAAAGCCACTCTCCCGTATTTTCCTGTGGGTCATCGGAGCCCGCCTCGTTGGAGATGATAGGCTATCTAATCGATGCTTCTCCAGCCTGGGAAAGCCTTTTCCTTGCAAAACTTGCTGGCATGCTCCCCACTTCCTATCCTATTGTGCTCAGTGGCCTCTGTGCAAAGGAGAAACCCTACATTTGAAAAATCCTATCACCAGCAAGGAGCTTAGCTCAGTCTAGCCATGGACTTAAAAAGTACCTGCAGTTTTTGTTTTGGAAAATCCACCCCATGTCTACAGAAATGAGCATCCCCTCCTATGAACTCCCAACAAATATCTGCAAGATCTCAAGGAGTGAACCTTGGCTGACCCACACCGGCACATCTTTGAAATCTCTCCCTTCCGCACTTTCTGGGGAGCTGGGCGAGGGGGTCTGAAAACCCCTTGAACATTTTCATAAGCCATAAATTCAGAGAACTGTTAGTTCGGGGATTTGAGGAATCGATGTCAGGAAGTAGCAAGGAATAATCATGTTTTGGGTCATTTCATCAATGTCCATTCCCAAGGGTTTACATGTGTTCTTTGCCTGTATCCCCATGGATCTGCATTTCCTGCTGGAAGGAACGGAACCAAGTCAGTATTCAATTTGCAAGTGATATTAATCAAAACTGTATTTTAAGTGACAGCTCGGTAATGTGGGGAGAGCCCTATCTCTCACGGAAGACCTATTTTGTCTGTTTGAATATGAACAGAAAGTGGCATGTGTCTTCTCTGCATAAAGAAGCATCTCATAAATACATATTCCTTTCCCATCTGGCACATCTTCTCAGCCTTCGTTAAGTATGCATTCTCAGCAACAGCTTGCAGGAGCTTTGAGCTCTATGACCAAGTTCATGCTATTTTAAGAGTCTAAGGATTCAGCCTCAAATGGACAGATTTGATGACTTATGATTGATTGTAAAAATGGAAATTCTTGGCTTGATGAGTTTATTTCACCCTCTGTTAGGGATAAAAAAATCAATGGAGATAGTAATAATTAGGGAAAAAAGAGTTCATTTATGTCTCATGTAGATTTCACAGACTGCAAGTTTTGGGCTGTAGCCTAGAAGTTGGGCCCTTTGGTGTTTGAACTTGTTTATATTGGTCAAAATGTGACTACAGAGGAAGAAGATTAAAATGCTTTTGAATACATTCCAGAAGCGTCTCAGACATCAAAGGGAGTCTATAAAACAAAATCTTAATGATTTAATGTAAATGAACCAGAAACGGACATACTGCATGTTCTTTAGATGTGTATGGGATTTAAATTAGAGGGGAGACGTTTGAAGATAAGCTTTTTGGTTTTATTGAACCAAAAATGTTTCCAAAACTGATTCTATGATAGGTAGAATTAAAACAGAATAGCTTGTTTTCCTTAAAATGCAATTATTAGATATATCTTTTAACTCACAAAGCTCTATACTAGCTAGTGTTGGTTTTTGTTATTTTATTTTTAGTGTGTGTATATGTGTGCGCGCGTGTGTGCGTGTGAGTGCACACACGTGTGTAGCAGGTACCTGCAGAATCCAGAGGAGGGTGTTGGATTCCCTGGAGCTGGAGTCACATGCAGTCATGAGCTGCACAACATGGATTCTGGGAACCTAACTGGGCCTTTTACAAGAACACTACTCACTCTTAACCACTGAACCTTTTTCCAGGCCCTAGTATTACTTAAATATGGATCATTTTGCTCACTATTAAGAAGGAAGAAGCTACCATGGTAACAAGACAAATCATTTTCCCCACTAAGTATGGATTTATTGCAACAATGAAGCATCTGGAGTATGTTGGGGAAACTCCACGGACTTGTTAAGGTGGAAGCATATGGAGTACACAGTGTGGATGTTAGGGGGAACTACACGGACTTGTTAGGGTGGAGGCTGCAAACTGGAGGTCTGTGGACTAAATCTACTCTGCACAGGGTTTACTTTGCCTAAAGAGCACAGAAAGTGTTTTCTAACTATTTACTAGGATTTAAAACTCAGGTGATTTGCTTGACGGTTTATGATCCTTACCCTTTCCTTTTCTTTCTTTTTTTTTTTTTCTTTCTGTTTTTTGGTTTTTCAAGACAGGGTTTCTCTGTGTAGCTTTGCATCTTTCCTGGAACTGACTCTGTAGCCCAGGCTGGCCTCGAACTCACAGAGATCCGCCTGCCTCTATCTCCCAAGTGCTGGGATTAAAGGCGTGCGCCGCCGCCGCCGCCGCCGCCGCCGCCGCCGCCGCCGCCGCCGCCGCCGCCGCCGCCGCCGCCGCCGCCGCCGCCGCCGCCACCACCGCCTGGCTACCTTTTCTTAACAAGTGGAAAACCTGGCTGATTCCAAGAGCCAACCCTTGCGTGTTGGCCCTAGCAGGAGCTGAGGGCAGGCGGCCTCTTCAGGGGGCCTGTGTTCTCTGGTTTGCATAAGCGTCTCCTCCACAGCTTCCATCAGCCACGTCATCTCCCTGGCCCTCTAGGCTTTGAGGTCCTTCCTGAGGAATAGAAGTAGAATGCAACACTCCCAGAAGACCCTGGTCTTCTTCATGTCTGCTCTGTGTTCTTTGAACGAAAAGTCAGCTCTGGATTGGTCATGGTCTGAGCAGTTCATGGTCTGAGCAATTCCTAAGTACAAATTCTGTTGTTACTCCACTGGCTAGTTACTCTCCGAGCTAGTTTCTCGTAGACCCTCTCAAGAGGACCACAAGGGGCCACATCTCCTGGAAGTACTTTAGCTGTTCATGCAACTGCTAAAAGAGATGGCCCTTGGAAACACAAGTTAAATGCAGAATTAATAATAACAATCAATTGTGACAAGTCAAGTCTCTAAATTCTCTCTTTGTATTGAAAACTGTGTAATTCGTTGGTTTTTTTTTTAAACTATTGCCTGGAGTTTTCTGCAAACACAAAATAGTAATTAGTTCTGTTGGCTCAAGTTTTGGGTTGGTTAAGGTACTGTCCTAGGTAGGACCGACAGTGAGCTCTAGTATGGCATGGGCTGTAGATTAATACAAGACTCTCCTAAATGAAACCAACATCCTTGTTTAATATGCTATTTATAATAAGGAAAAATAAGGTTGAAAAATATACCCAAATTACTATAAGAAACCATTGCCATCTGAGGAAACAACTGTAGCAAAATTATATGCAGAATGATGTCATTTTATAATGAGGTTTGCCAATTTATACCCTCTTTAGAGCCATGATATAAATAACAGCTTAGTTTGTACAATAATGTGTAACATGTAATTGATGAACATGTACAAGAAAGCCTCTGGTACATCCTCTAATCACTCCACACTGCATAGGGTTAGGATTTTCGACACTTCGGTCTGGGTGACAAGCGATGGGTTTTGTGAGAACTGAGTACTAGAAAAAGGTTGGTACCTGGATTCTGTCGAAGTTCACTTCGTTTTTGACAGTTCTGTACATATAGACACTATTTATGATTGTCTTCACCTTCCATTAGCGTCTGTTGTCCTCTTCCTTCCCCCTCTGAACACAGTTCACTTTCTTCCCAGGATCAAGAGCCAGGCTTCAGTCACAAACCACTTCCACTCTAACTAAAACCGACACAAGTGTGGCTCACGGTTACACTCACCACGTGTGAACAGAACCATCTGCTCCATCTGTGTGTCTCCTGCCCCCTCTCAGCCCCGACTAGTACCGTGATTGCTTCTCAGAAAACGTCTTGGATGTTCCTCTTGTTCTCCACTGCACAGGGCCAGCTGTGGGGAAGTCCCCGGTGTCCCTGCTCAGGGACAGTTCTAGGGGCATGGAACAAAGCTGTCTGGAAGTGTCTCTGAGGAACTCAGAAGTTATGTTTTGCTTTTACAGTTGGTGACTCTCATTTGCTTCCCAGTTTTATATTTATTCAACAAATGTTATTGGCCAGGTCCTGTGGATCAGATGTAGCTCCTGAGCAATGACATTTAACTCAATCCACCATTTCTCAATAGCTCCAGCAGTGGAGAGTGAACCCCTCAGAGTCTTCTGTCCTATATTGTATTTCACATAATGTTATACTTTTTCACTGATGGTCACTAGTCTCATACTTATTGATGTCATGTTTATCGACTTAAAACTACACACTGGTTTTTTTTTGTTTGTTTGTTTTTGTTTTGCTTTTTTCTGAAGACTGAATTTCACAAGAACACACTATGGATGGTAGTTACATCAGAGCTTGGATATTCTTTTCCATCCAATTGAGTTGAATGCATTTAGTAGGAGTCTTCCTTTTTTCTTTTTTTCTGGACAGAGTCTGATGTAATTAGCCTGAAATTAGTTATGTAACTGAGAATGACTTTGAACTTTTGATCCTCTTGCCTCTACCTCCTGCGTGCTGAGATTACATCCATGAGCCATGGCACCCAGTTCCTAAGATGCTGGGGTCAAGCCCAGAGCCCTGTGCATGCTAGGTAATGACTCTACCAATTGAGCTGCATCAATAACCCTAACGTGAAAGGTTTTGGGGGGTGCCTTGTCTCCTAGTGGAGGAAAATAAAAGCTGTTCCTTTGTTTGATCCCAGACTGAGAACTGACAATGCACTACTGTGCCATGACCAGTTTGTGATGTGCAGCCCAGGCCTGTCTCAAGGACGGTGTTTCCATTGCCAGATCTCCCAACCAGCTCAGGACACATGACAGTTGTCCAGAGTTGCAGAAGGATTTCTACAAGACAAGAGCTTCTGAGCAGTGGCTGCCAGCTGAGGACTCTGACAAGACAGCACCGTGCCCCTGAAATGGTGCTCCTGACATGACCGCACCCAAGGGTCTGATGCATGGGACTCAGCCTCCTCCATAACTCAGCTCTGTGGCCTTTTTAAAAGGAGGCTCTTGGGGCATGAATAGGCCTGTCCAACAAAGGCACCCTTCAGGCTCTTTTTGTAGCTAAGAGACCAATAGAAAGAAAGAAAGAAAGAAAGAAAGAAAGAAAGAAAGAAAGAAAGAAAGAAAGAAAGAAAGAAAGAAAGAAAGAAAGAAAGAAAGAAAGAAAGAAAGAAAGAAAGAAAGAAAGAGTCACATAAGACTTCAGACCTAGAAAAGCCGAGAAGCCTGAGGGAAGGCAGATTTTGTCAGGGTGACTATCTGAGATTCAGTGTACTATGGGAGTGATAGACCACAAGGTCATAGTGAAAGGTAAGGACTAGGGATTTGTTGAAGATGAGCCTTGCAGAGGGATGAGGTGCTCAAGATCTTGAAACGGGCCTGTGACTGAGTAGAAAAATGTGTGGTTATTAATTTGAGACTTCAATTCAGGAGGTACTTACTTTCACGAATGTACATTCAGATAAAAGTCACGTGGTAAGGAATCAGAGACAAAAGTGCAGGTGGGAAGCCTAGGAGCAAGTTCCATACCACACAGCACGAACAGGGAGAACACAGCACCACAGCTTTGCAATCCACACCCCCGCCTTGAACCTGTGCAACAATCTGGCTGGCTGGCTACCAAGAAGTAACCTTAATTTTTACCCTTGAGTATAAATTAGTCCAACATGCTGGCTAGGGACCCTGGAACTCAGCTCAGACCCAGCTTGCCTGAACCCCACTGTGTACTACAGCCAGATCTCTTAAGCCCACAGGCTAATTATCCTAACTTCCTGCAGAGGGGATCGCAAATGCACATAGGCTGTGTAGCAGACATCAGTTAAATCCTTCTGAGAGGGTAGGCTCCAAACTCTCAAATGTAATTGGTAATTTTATAAACATATTATTTATTTCCCATAGGGCAAAAGGCAAGCCCAAGACATAGAAATATATTATTCTTTATTGGAAAAGGCTGTGGAGCAAAAATTATTTTTATGACTGTGTAAAAAAAAAGTTCAACCTAAAACTATTTCAGAAGCATTAGGTTAGTCCATATTAAGTATAATTAGATTAATTATTCACTTGATTGAGAATAAACTAAGTTACTATCCTGGAATTGTTAACATTATTGTTTCATGGGAAATGTAGGAATAAAATTATAGTTGGAACAAAAAACATGTACGTGGAAAATAACCTCAGTGACCACTGGGAGACCTTCAAACTAGTCTGAAGCACCTCTGTTGGGAGGCACCTAGCCACAAAGTAGGGGTCAATCAAGCGCAGCGGTTCTCAACCTTCCTAATGCTGCGACCCTTTAATACAGTTCCTCATGTTGTGGTGACTCCCAATGATAAAATCATTTTCATTGCTACTTCATAACTGTAATCTTGCTGCTGTTATGAATCATAATGTAAATATCTGATATGCAGGATATCTGATAGGTGATCTCCAAAGGAGTCAGGACCCACAGGTTGAGAACTGCTGGTCAAGGGCTCAACTATTTCCCATCATTAGTGGGTGCAGCTGGGGTTACAGTGTCGTAGTACCAGCCGGGTCTGCACAAGACACTGCGCTTGACCCCTGACCTCACAGAGTGCTCATCACATGAAATCTTAGAATGGTTCTTGGTTTCTCATACAGGAATGAAAATCCACGAGTAAAGGTCAAAGGTGACCACCTGAAGTCAGGGACCTGTTGTTAACTGGAGAGGAGAGGTGAGTGGAAGGCTGTATAAACCTCACAGATGCCAATCTCCTCTCATTAAATTTAACTGGGATAAGAAGCCAGCAAGCTCTTCCACAGGAAGTTGTAAAGAGAGAAGCCTGCACAGAGATCGGGCTGAAGACAGCTTAAGTTCTACGAATTAAAGATGGGGATTGAAACCGGTGAACCCGAGGGACAGAAAGGTAAAGTGTAGCGTGTTAATGGAGACGAGAATATCAAATACACAGCACAGCTGCAGGAAGGGTTGGAAATGGATGGAGAATAATCAACTCAACCTCCGTGAGCGAAGCTGCCGCTCCTGGCTGACGCTGTGCGAAAAGGCCAGGGGAGTGGACTGGTGTTTGGGTTGTACAGGTTTCACCTGGAGGTGAGGTGACCTCACGGAGCAACTGACATGAAAAAATAGTTCCAAGAAAAGCTGAAGGGGGCACAGAGGAAGTTGAAGATACATGTCACGATAATTTTCAAATGCCTGCACACGGAAACAGGAAGAGACAAAAAACAGTGGAGGGGTAGGGCGGGTTGGGATGGCTCAGTGAGCAGGAGTACTTACCATGCCCGAGGACCCAAATTCAAAGCCCCCACACTCGTGGAAAAAGCCGGATATGGCCACCTATAACCCAGGCGCGGTGGGGCCCAGAGACAGAGCAGTTACTAGGGCTGCCAGTCTATCTTCAAGTTCAGGGAGGGACCCCAACGGAAGGCATTATAGAGGTAGGGGTGATAGAGCAGGACACCGGGTTCTCATCTCTGGTTTCTGCATGTGCGCACGTGGCCTGACTATCCAGATACACACATAGGCATGCATCTCCTCCCCCCTCTAACGCACAAAGAAGAGTGAAGGAGCTGAGATTTTTATCCTACTTTTAAGCTAACAAGTGAGCCTGCCACACTCTTATGGATGCTGGCAAAGGACACAGAGTTTGCAGTCCAAGGACAGAACTCTTCGAGCTAGAGCTAGAGCTGCAGGGTCCTTTTCTCGAGTCAGTTCCCAGAGCTCCAGGTCCCACAGGATGGAAGAGAGGAGGGCTGAGTGACATGTGCACATAGCATATTGTATGACTGGTGACAAAATCTGTATCTTTGCAGTGGGCTGAAAAAAATTGTCCCTTTCTCCAGAAAGAGGCACCAACTCTCCAGGATGGGTGGATGCACCTTCATCCTAGAAATGGCACCAAAGCCAAGATTGTCAGCGCCTCAGCTGGTGGGGTATGTGCAAAGATGAAAGATGATTGGATGCCTTCCAACGGACAATGTACGATTTGCATATCAAAATCTGAACACACAGAAACTGCCTAAATACAAAAGAGGACAGCCACTAGCCTGTAGTTCTGTTCTCCATAATGTTAGAGCTTCACGTTATCCTGTGAGATGGGCAATTGGACACAGCAAACTCACCACAAGCCAACAGCTCTTTCTAAATTGAGAAACAAAAAAAACCCCAAAAACCAAAAACCAACTCCTTAATCTTAACCTCTGCTCTTTATAAGAAAGACCCTCATCAAGATCACCAACAAGATCTAGTAACAAACTAAGGACAATTAAAAAAAAAAAAAGCCAACCAGACCCCTACAGAACTGGAGCTGATGAATAATAAAGAAATAAACCAATCAGAATAAAGAAGAGAAAGATATAACTACTTCAAAGTTCTTACCCCATAAGGACGGTCTGGAGGGCCCTAGAGCACTAACCTTTACAGATCTGTTAGAGACAGATTGCCGGGGGGTAGGGGGAGTGTGCATTTATGCAACAAGACATTTGAAAATAAGGAATAAGTCCAGGTCCCTTAAGGCCATGTGTCCCTGAGGCCTCCACAAACCACACATACCAATCAGAGGCAGAGGCATCTGACAATGCCCCTTCCTCACAGCTTGCATGCCCCCCTTGACAATGTAATTTGTCTTTTTGCCTAAAAGGTTGGTACAAAGACATGCATGTCTTCTGGATCGCTGGCTAGGTAGATGTCCATCTGGAATGTTTAATGTCAATCCCCACGTTTATAAGTTTCCCATAGTCTTCCAAATAATTTTCTTGTTTCTCCTTTGAATTAACAGAAGGGGATTCATCGCCCTGTCAAATGCCCACAAATACAGGGGTTCCCACAGTCCTCCCTCCCCAGTCTCTCGTGGGTGGGGGAGGGAGTCTTGGCCAGTGACAGGAGAAATTGCTCCGCCAGCTTCATCAGTACCTATGGAGAGCTGTCCACATATGTGGACGATTCTCACTAGCATGCAGAGATCTTTGACATCTCGTTTTTTGCCATGAGAGGGGACATGAATGAACAAATAGGGGAATAGGCTAAACCAGGCCAGATCAATCAACAAGAATATTTCTGAGTACCCATTCCCCACACTAGACAACGGAATGAAAATGGGAACACAGAGCAGGGTTTGTAGTGAGAGGTCTGAGGAGATCAGGAGAAGTTAGCTATACTAAGAAATGGAGTTGGAAATCACAGATGAGAGAGAGAGATGCGGTTCTTTTCTGGCACCTGATGCATTCTGTTCTGGAGCCTTATGTGGTTTCTTTTCCTGCTTCCCTCTTTGAAGCAGCACTAACTATAGCCCAGGGAAGGTGAACGCTGCATAACTAAATTGGATTATTTTGATTGTTTCCACAGGAACCATCCCATGTGGGGAATGTTTGTTCAGGGAGTATGCCGTGTTTGTCTTCAGTCTATCCAATTGTCCACAAGAGTGACTGGATTTTATGTTCTATAACTAATGCCACAAAGTGCGCTGGAAGTCTATTGCCTTCAAACAGGATGTGCCGTTCCAAACTCCCTGAACTTGTGTTCTGTTCATGTTTTGTTCCTAAGCGGTTCATTCCCCACCCTCTTATTTAGATTTTTTTTTTTAAACCTAAAGGCCAGAAGGGGATTTGCAAACCCTTGCTGCTGGATTCAGGGCCTTTGAGATTCTCAGTGGTAGCGGAACCTTGATTCTATTACATGATCATTCTAGAAGGGTGTGGGACGCAACGCACCAGAATGGCAGGATTGGGAGTTCAGAAGGCTCTGTGGCCTTGGGAAGCCGCTCACTCTTCCTAAATGGCCATTTTGTTATTTGTATGACAGCCATAAAGACACTTCCGATTTGGGCACTTCCCCTTTACCCGGGATGTGGGGAGGGTCAAATGGAAGATGCATGGAAACCCCTTAAGACTACCTGACACGTAACAGCACTTCATAAACACGGTGTGTGACTTAAGGAGCAGGAGGCACTGGGGTGGAGGAGGAATGTTCTAGCCAGGACAAGTTTTCCAGGTATCTGAGCAAGAGGGATGACAGCCTTTCCTGCTGTTGGAGGGCCTTGTCTATGAAGAAGAAGATCGTCTTGCTGGGTTCATCGGCCCTCGGGGTGTTGCTAATGTTGACTCAGCTCACTTGCAAAGCCCATAGTCCCCAACAGCCATCCTCACCTTCTGCATCGCCTGGTTAATTCTCCAGCTGTTCCTCTAAGGGATGGGGGGTGGGGGTGGTGGTGTTTGTTTCCTAAGGGAGGCACCAAGAGTTCAAAAACCAACAACAAACAAAACAAAAACTGGAGCTGATCTGGGACTCAGCCGGGGACTCAGCTCTTCTTCTCAGAGGGTCCACCAGAGTCTGAGGTTCCATTCACACCGGAGACTTTGTATCCCTCAAACTGACATTTGATTGTAGGTGTTTTGTTTGCTGGGTGAGAGCAGCAGGATTGGAGAGCAGAGACTGCACCAGGGGTCTCTTTGGATTTTAGCCCTTCCTCCACGTGACTGGCCCGACTCATCATGCAACCTTGAGAGCTCTCGTTCTCAAGCCCCTGACAACACTCCTCAGGTCCCCTTCCAATGCAAAGGCTCCACAACCTGACGGGCTTGGAGAAGGGAGATGATCCCTCTGCATGGCCCTGAAAATTTGAGATTTTAGAGATTTCAACTGAACTTTCTTGTCATTAAATAGTGTTGGGCAAGTGACGGTTGAATGTGCTTCAGACACAGAGGCAGTAAAGGCCGATTCAGCAGGTGTCTTGACAGCCCCAAAGTCTCTAAAGATCCTGCTCTGAGCGCACATGAACCTTCTGGATTTTTTTTTCTAATGCTGTGGGTGCTGCTGCTTCCTGCTCCAAAGCTTCCTGGCAGCTGTTGTTCTCTGTTCCCTGTTTCCATTTGTTGCCAAAGACAGTGAGCTCATGGCATGATGACTGGCCCAACCGTCCACTCTGAGATCTCTTTTTCTATAGAAATGAACCTTGCTCCATCCTCCTCCAGGCTAATGTACAGCTGGCTTCAGTAGCATTGAAATGTAGGGTAATCACTTAACTGTGCTCCAAAATTGTAGGGGCACCGTTCTCATGCCCTCAGCAGAGATATGACAGCCACATGACAGCCACACCCTGGTTGTCTCATGGATGCCTGTGGGCCTGTGCCCCTGTTTCTCATGAATATATCTCATGAGGGAGATGCTCAAGAGAGCCAATAATTCAGAAGTCTGTGTCCACTGTCCCCAAATGCGATCTTCTCTATACTGTTTTCTAAGGGCGAGGCACTGGGTAAATTCTGCATGGATTTTGGAAGCTGGGTGGATTTTCTCATAGTGTCCTATGAGAGGATTGTGTCTTCCAACAGCTGGCTTACCTCTAAGGCCAGTCACTTTGAATTTTAGACAGGCACTGTCACATATCGATGGCAAGAGAGAGCAGGAGTGGTCCCCGCACTGGGAGCTGCTCATCTGTGCGTTTTCTGGGCCAAACCTTCCTATGATCAACATCATCTTGGAGATGGAAATTTTCCCACGGCCGCAAAGTCACTCAGAGCCAAACTGAAACCTTTCATTAAGGGTAAACTAAGAAAGCCAGGAAGGTGAAGGTAGATACGGACAGCAGGGCCTGATGCTTCCCAGAGAGACAGCCCCCAAGGTTCGGCCCACGGGGTCTCATTTTTTGACATCTGTTACCTGTACCCCAGGGCGTGCTACCAGCTATTACTGCGTTCTTTCATTTACCTGGGGCCTCTACAAGTACTTATCAAACTCCCATGTGAGAGACATTGAGGGGCCAGGAGCTCTGCCTAGTTCTGCAGAAGACAAAGGCCAGCAAATAGAACTGCTAAGCTTCCGTACAAAGTACTCCTCCATCATCCGAGATGGCTCACTGCCAACTGCTGGGAAACCCTGCAGGGCCCTAGAGGAGGGTTAACCGTATGTACTGCGCCTGCTCTGTCCAGTTTCCACTTCTTTGCTTTCAAATACTTCCATAAATCTTCCTATTTTGTTTCAAATAACTTTTTATTAAAGTATTACATGTTATGTGTATAAGTATTACAGTCATTTATCAAGCACATGTATCCTGAGTACATGTTTTTATTATATATTATTTTTATTGAAGCATAAGAGTAAAAATAGACTTGTCCACTCATGGGCACATATCCTAAGCGTATAGCTTTGAAAGCTCTTTAAAAAACTTTCTCATAGTAACTAGTACCTATTCAGAGAAAACATTAATAACCCCTAGGAAGTCATCATTATTTCTCATCCACTAAGATGACTACTACTCTGCCTTCTACCACTACAGATCTATTGATTGTTATTGATTGTTTTTGCACTTTATAATTACAATGTAAATATAAATAAATAGACAATATACACACGCTTCAACATCTGTTCCTCCCACTCAGCATCAAACCTGTGAGATCTGCCCATAAAAATCATGTGGATCGTACTCTTTCCTATCAGATATTCTTAGCTGGGCTCAGTTGCTCAAAACTATAACTTAGCTATCTGAGGATCTTAGGAAGAGCGATTGCAAGTTCAAGGCCAGTCTGGGCACCTTAGTGAGACGCTGTCTCAAAATTAAAAAGTATAAAGGGGGCTAGGATAGCTCAGTGGTAGAACACTTGCTTAGACTAGTGGAAGGCCCTAGGTTTAATCACCAGTAGTGTGATGAAAAAATAAGTATTGCATTGAGTCGAAATAGCCATGCACTTGACCATTCTTCAGATGATGCGCAGTGGAGCTTCCCTTTGGGGTCTTTTGGATGAAAGCATATAAGCATACCACCCCCCCCCCCACACACACACACATACCAGAGGGAAAGAGAGAGAATCAGAGAGCACTGAGGTCTTTAATCCTTTACTTAGGAAGCAGAGGCAGGCAGTTTGTGAGTTCAAGGCCAGCCTGGGCTACATAGTGAAACCCTGTCTTAAAAAAAAAATCTCTGGCAAAGTCTCAACCATAATTGCTGTATAGCTAGAACTCAACAACAGCCTTCTCTGGCTTCGGCTGCACCTAGAGGGATGACATTCCCAGTCGACAGAAAAAGTCCCTGAGGCCTGGAAAGCCTGTGGATAGCTGCTGTCTGTATTAACAAGTGCAATGGGGAGATATGTGGGTCAGCTCGTGCCTTGAGATGCTCTCAAAATACCCTGGAAGCTCATATACTCTAGAGACTAGGACTTCTGCCTCTTCCTGCTCTGGGTCGGGGGCCACTGTGTTATACTTTGAGACAATTGAGAACATTAAAATGAATGGTCCACTTCCCTCAAATTTCATGACACAGTTGGAAGGGGAAGACTTGAGGCTGTGATTACATTTTGAGGCAAAATTGTCCCTTTGGTGTTCATCTCTGCAGAGAACAATTCAGGACTTGCTCGGGTGTGTGTGGGCAGCCCCAGCCAATATCTCTGCATATTTTAGGTTACAGCATAACTTATAAGAACCACATGGACAAAGGACAGTCTAAAGGTCATTAGTCCTAGGAAAATATCCAATTACAGACTCCACCGTGCTCAGAGAAGGAGAATGAAGTCAAGGGAGCCAGAGAGCCTGGGATTCACTATCCAACAGTCTGGGGAGAAGCGCTATTAACTGAAGCCTTAGGGAGGTCAATCACAGATCACAGTCGTCCCCATCCAACACAAAGCCAAGTAGTTCAAACTCCAGGCGGTTCCTGACCCAGGGTGGTTCCACTTTCCACACTTCATCTTCACTCTGGCGTGAAAGCAACAGGCAGGGAGTAATTCTGATTTTAGATTCTGATCGGTTCCCAGGCTAGCGATAATGTCCTTGGCTACTTTCTTCTGTTGCTGGCAGGACCGGTGAGCTGCAGTTCCCAGCCAGCTCATCACAGAGCAGGGGGACAAAGGATCCTGGGAGGTACACCAGGTTTCTAATCTGTCACTCTTTAATTGCACTGTTTTGGTTGGTTGGTTTTTGGAGGTGGAGACTTGGATACCCCAAGGGATGGTTCCACTGCCACCGTTTCCAGAGTGCTGAGGTCACAGGTATGGGCCACCAGGCCCAGCTATACATTGTGTTTTTTGAATTTTAGTATCTTCAACATATAATGGGTAGATTAGGACACAACCCATGAGCATTTTCAGCTAACGGTAAACACCATCTGTTGTTAAGTCATTTGTTAATTTAATAAGATAACTTTTCCTAATTGGTGTCCCCAATTATTTTTGAAAAATGTTAATAGATTTAAAAAAAAAAAACCTTTCCAATCTAAGAACATTAAAATCTTGCTTTCTGACTCTTAAGTAGCCATGACTATTTCAGCAAAATTAGACAACCAGAAAGATGGAAAAGAAACTCACACATCCGGTCCTGTCCTTCCTAATTTACCTCTGTATACAAGATCAAAATCCCTCTGTTTTTGTCTAAATTTCTCCTTCTCTTCTTTCTTTTCTCTTGGTGTGGGGCTATCTCTAGGCTCACATCACATGATAACGGTCATTTTGTTTCTTCATTTGCTTTCTGGTGAGACAGGTTCTCACTGTGTACCCAGACTGGATATGCATCTCCACCGAGTGATTCTCCCACCTTTGCCTCCAGAGTGCTGGGACGCAGGCATGGGCCATGAGGCCTAACTGAGAGCAGCTCAGATCCTGTTTATTGCTTCCATAATGTGGGTGTTTTCACATATCTCCAAGACAGTTTCAGGGGTTTTGTTTTTGTTTATCAAATAAAGTATCATAAACATATATCAAGTTTGTTTCCTTCCCACTCTATTTTAGAGATAATTATACTATATGCCTTACATCATGCTTTGCTGGAGTATTTATTTATTTATTTATTTATTTTGGTTTTTCGAGACAGGGTTTCTCTGTGTGTTTTGGTGCCTGTCCTGGATCTCGCTCTGTAGAGCAGGCTGACCTTTAACTCACAGAGATCCACCTGGCTCTGCCTCCCAGAGTGTTTTTTTTTTTTTAATTAGCTGAATTGTAATGAAAACATTTGCAGATTATTCCCACTGGTTAGCCTAGAATAGGGCCTTGTGCCTCCAGCCTTTCTCTGAGAGGGAAAGTTTGTGAGCTGGGCACTGGGTTTTTCTTTAACAAGCCTGTCATGATTGTGACAGAATCCATTTCACACAATCTATGGCTGAGAAGAGTTTGAACTTCTGGTCCCCAGAAACAAGACTCCTACTAAGAGGGAGTTCTAGAGTTTGGAACCAATGGGAGCCAAAGCACTCTCTCAGATCTGGTCCTTTTCAAACCTGTGTGTCCCTCACAGAGGGAGCCAGGCACTGTCCCACCCTGGGGACAGCTGGCAATGTGCACTAGAGATGGGACATTCCCTGAAATGACACTGTTATCTTCTCTTTCAGAGCCATTTGTTCCTCTCATTCTACCTCTCAGAGACCTGCCTCCTCCATCCCTGACCAATCAGGGAACAGGGATATTCAGATCCACCTCTCAGAGACCTGCCTCCTCCATCCCTGACCAATCAGGGAACAGGGATATTCAGATCCACCTCTCAGAGACCTGCCTCCTCCATCCCCGACCAATCAGGGAACAGGGATATTCAGATCCACCTCTCAGAGACCTGCCTCCTCCATCCCTGACCAATCAGGTAACAGGGATATTCAGATTAGTGCTGCTTACAGGGACTTGCAAAAAGGTGGGGGGTAGGTGTCGCTGGTTACTCTGAGAAGGAAACTAACATCCTAAGAAGGTAGAACGGGGGTCCCTTCGTGATAAGCAGAAGACACGGTCTGATTGACCCCAGCAAGTCAACACAATTTTTTTTTTTATGTTTTGTTTTTGAGACATGGTCAGATGTTGCTCAAACTGTTGTCTGGAACTCACTATGTAGCCGAGATTGACTTTGAGTGTCCTTTCTTTTTCTCCTCCTCCTTCTTGTATTTGATCAGTTTTTAACAATTTGTTTGTGTGGTGTGTGTTCAGTCTGTGCACATCTGTATGCAGAGGGGCATGTGCTCTCACCAGAAAAGGACCTCAGATGTCCTGTTTCTCACTCTCTGCTTTATTACCTCCAGACAGGGCCTCTCTCTGAACCTGGGACTAGGATCACTGTGGGAAAACCCTGATGATCTCCCTGTCTCTGGCCAGCCCTCCTCCGAAGCCCTGGGTTATAGGTACTCATGGCCACACCCAGCTTTTTATGTGTGTGGGGGATTTGAACTGAAGTCCTCATGTGTCTTTGGCAAACTCTCTTAGCCACTGAGCTGTCTCCAAAGCTCAGCTCTGACCTTCTGACCCTCTGGCCTTCACTTCCTGTGTATTGAGATCACAGGCATACACCACCACACCCTGTTTATTTGGTGCTGAGGATGGAACCCAGGGCATCATGCTTGTCAGGAAAGCATCCTATTGAGTTATAACCCTGGCCCCTGCATCCTTCTTTATGGACCTTCAAGGCCCATAAAGTTTACTAGCCACCTCTGGGGGTGGAGGCCAAGAATCGGAAGCCACTCATTTCTTATATCCCTGCAGCATCCCAGACTCCGCTTTCAACCAAGCAAGAATGTGACTCAGGACAGGCAGACTGCGGGAAGAGCTCGGCCTCCTTTCTCAGAAGAGACTCCTCCTGAGCTCCAGCTGTCTGTGTCCTTTGTCTGCAGTCACATCTGTTCAGCTCTGGGCGTCTTTGCCTTCTAGCCTTCCTTTCAGAGTCCCTCACTCAACTGTCCACTGGCCTCCTCTCAATCTCTGTGGAGGACTCTGTGTGTGTGTGTGTGTGTGTGTGTGTGTGTGTGTGTGTGTGTGTGTGTACAGACACATTCCTGCCACCTGGGGTCAGATCTCTGGATTTTCCCTCTGTTTCATTTTGGTTCACAGCGGGGTTTCACCATTTTCTTGCATTCTATTAATAAAAAATTAAGCAATCAATTTTCTTCCCCTCCATTACATCTAATTCCCTCTCTAACTCAATTATTATTGCGGCCCTGGCAAGTGCTCTGCGAGGCAGATGGCAGGAAGGACAGGTTGCCAAAAGAAAGGGCATTGTTTGCTGAGGGATATTGTTTCCATGAAAGTGATGACACTTTCCTTCCAAGGATGGATTATTATTTTTTTTCTGAAATCAAATTCATGTTACTCTGTTAATGTAATCGGTTTGTGCAAGTGTTGCCAAGATTAATATAGGCACATGTAACGAACTATAGCAGCCATTAAAAATGCTTTATGTCATTTAGTAGTGTAAAAGAATATGATGATATGTAGTATTTTCTTTGAAAGAAGTTAGGACAAACCTATTATGTGACTTTCCATTCCCAGCCTTTTGAGTTCTAAAATATCTAATTGCCAAGGTGTTTTATTTGGTGCCACGATACTGAGCAAGCCTGGTAGGTTAAGTCCAAGTCTCTTCCAGTGTTTGCTTGGGAAGCTTCTGTTTGACCAAGAAGGGCAAGTCACCCAGTCAAAATGCAAACTCAACTGATAGTTCAATTGATTGATTGCTTGTGTCTGTGCCGGTGTGAGAAGGAGGTGAGAAGGATCAGTCACCCTCTGAAACACTCCTAAAGAGGCGCAGCAGGGGTGGAGGAAAGCACTGACGCGGGGTCGAACCCTGAAGAAGTTTGGAAGGCTGTTTCTTTTTGCTTGTGTGTGTGTGTGTGTGCGTGTGTGTGTGTGTGTGTGTGTGTGTGTGTGTGCGCGCGCGCGCGTGCGCGCATAGATGAGAATATATATATGTATATATGTAGTATGTATGTATTACCTATGCATTTGGAAGCTAGAGGACAGCCTTGTCTATTGCTGCTCAGGAACTATTCACATTGTTTTTATTGTTGTTGTGTTGTGTTTTTAACAAAATTGCTCATTGGCCTAGAACTCAAAGTAGGCTAGTAGGCTGGCTGTCCAGTGAACCCCATGCCCCGACTGGTCTCCAACTCACCAGTTCTGAGATTTCGAGTCTGTCCCCGTGCCTTTTTGTTTGGTTTGCATGGGTTCTGGAGAACGGACCCCATCCCATTCTTTGGTATCAAGCGCTTTACCAACTGAGCTATCGTTCCAGCCTTTCACTTTTTTGAGATAGGGTCTTCCTGTGCAGCCCTGGCTGGGTTGGAGCTTACCATGTGGACCAGGATGCGATGCTCTTGAACTTGCTTGCAATGTCCTCTGGTCTGGGTTTTCTAAATGCTGAGGTTACAGGCGTGCAACACCACACCAGCCTCGGTGGGCTTTTTCTACGCTGTATTGGACGGCGAGGCTGTTTTTTATAAGCGTGCTGTAGAATCAGTCTCCTTGTTGGAGAATCACACTCCAATCACAATGCATTCTGCCGTGCATATAAAACCACCTCCCCTCTGGCCTGCCTGTGCCTCCCCGAGTTACTGCTTCCAATCACTGGTGTTTCTAGAAAACAGGAGAGTCCCTGAGATGTGGGTCTCAGAGTCAGACAGTAACAGTACAAAAAAGACCTTAATACCCTTCTTCCTGCAGTCTAGAAAACACGGGCATCTCTGTCCATTAATTCCCGTAGCAGACTTGAATGGATTGGGACACCGTGTGTGTAGAACATCTGGCCAAGTTTTCCCTTCTAAAACAACTTGGACGTGCATTGCATAAGAGATTGCTAGACATAAACATAAAAAGTGTTTTCTTTGTACGATACATTTATAACACTATAAAGCAGCAAAATATACTCACCGCTGAAAACTCAGAAAGTGTAAGCAAACACAATAAATTTTAGAAAAATAAGGCAAAATCACTTATGAGTCTGTTCTATGGAGACATCAGCCGTTGAAATTTTATTGTGTCTGAAAGGTTTTTCTGTTTAGACTACACATGTTGTTGGGCAAGGGAGTGGCCATTGACGAAAGCTGCCTTGTCCATTTTGTAGTTGTGTTAGTGAGCTTTCCGTTGCTGTGAAGAAATGCCCAAGATATCCATTTAAAAGGAGGAGAGGCTTGTCTGGGCTCATAGTTCAGAGCTTCTGACACACGCTCAGTTCATCCCATTGCTGTGGAGCCTGTGGTTAGGCAACATCAGGGAGCAGAGCACGTGGCAGAGCCCAGCTACTGTGGCAAGTGGGAAGCAAAGGAGCATGGTGGTTTGAATGAAAATGCCCCCCCCATAGGGGGTGGCACTATTAGGAGGTGTGGCCTTGCTGGAGAAAGTTTGTCACTGGGTGTGGGCTTTGCGGTTTCAGAAGCTCAAGCCAGGCCCAGAGTCACTCGCTCTGCCTGCTGCCTGCGGATCCGGATGTAGAACTCTGAGCTACCTCTCCAGCACCACATCTGTCTGAAGCTGCCCATGCTTCCTGCCATGATGATAATGGACCAAACCTCTGAACCCGTATCCAGCCCCAATTACATGTTTTCCTCTATAAGAGTTGCCGTGGTCATGACGTCTCTTCACAGTAATAGAACACTGACTAAGACAAGAGAGAGGAAAGTCCAAGGTCTTCATATCACTTACCATTGCAATCTACCACTTCCTAACTTCCCTCAACTAGGCTCTGCCTCTTAATGGTTCCATCCTCTCCCAGAACTGGTGGGGACCAACTGTATGGGACTATGCCTGTGGAACCCACTCCAGACACAAAAAAAATAGCAGCAATGTGTTGTTAGTATAATACCTTAGTATTTCTAATGGCTGCGAAGTACTCTGTTACATGGATATACCATAATTTATTTTAACTACTTCCCTGTGTTTACAGTTAGAAGACTGCTAAAAGCAGTCTTACTAGCTAGTAATAATATGCATTCCATCAACTGGCTTCTCATCAAAGCCTTACATTTATCTCAGTGATTACCTTCAGACGGATTATTAAAGGTGAACTGTTGAGGCAAAGTTTGTTTGTTTGTTTTTAAATTAAGGATTTTAATGTTGTTTGCCAAATTGACTTTCTACAAGGATGTGTGTGTGCAAATTGTGATTTTCAAGTTTGCATAATCTGCTTTTTATTTTCCTTATCTGAAAAATCATATATGCCCTTATCCTCAGCTTATATTCCTCTCAGTTTCAGTTATATGACCTTGGTGTAAGTCAGAGAAATTATTAAATAGGACCCATTTGAGCGTACCAGGTTCTTTTGACAAGCGGTCCCCATTTATACAACTATCATACTTAACATACAAATGAGTGGCCTTGAGCTTGTGGGATTCAAATGTCTGTTCAATTAGAACCATTTTCATAATGTATTTGAAGACTTTTGCTCAATATTCATAAAGCCAAATGTTCAGCTACTTTATTTGCCAGGCCATTATGCCCCTGCATAATGGGAGGCCCCGGCGTCTGAGGCAGGCCCCGGCGTCTGAGGCAGGCCTGGCTGCCTGGCTGCCTCGCCCTGGCTCCGGGAGCACAATACAGGTAACGCGCCTTTGGCTCCACTCCCAACACCACAGCACACAGATGGCGGAGAACAAAAGGTCTGCGTGGCCCACCATGTTTCAGCTGCTCTTCCAGCCTTCCTCTCAGCCCTCCCGGGTCTGTCCGCTCCCTCTCTTCCTCTCCGCCCCCACCACCAGCCTGCACCTCTGCCCTCCCGGACTGACAAAAGACCGTGCTCAAAATACCCAAATGTTGGCCCAATATGGGAAAGCGGAAAGGGGAGCCATTTGATGTCGCCCAGTTTCCTCATTAGACATTGTCATTGCCCTCCTCTTTGAATGTCAGGGAAATAAAGTCCATTTAGGTGCCAAGAAATCTTCCCGATAGAGAGGTTGCCATAGCAACCGTGGAGAGATGAATTAACCAGCACGCCATTCAGTCACAAGGTGCTGGCTTGGAAACTGCTCGGCATGGTGTCGCACCTTCTTTTGAAACGTGATGGGTCTGCACGGCCCAGCATCTACTTTCTATTTCTGTGTTTCAGGCACGATTGTTCGTTAAGGTATTTGATTCGCTATAGAATTAAGACTCCCAGAGGGGAGAAGAAGAGGCAGGGTGGGGAATAAGATGGAAGACTGGCAAACTCTGACAAACCCAGAACAACTTTCCAGAAAGTGTCAGGGCAGGGGTGGCGGATCAAACAGAATGGACGCCCTTCAGAAGCAGGTGCAGAAGGCGAATGTAAATGCTGGGCCCTGTGAGGGGGAAAAACAAAATCAGCCCTATCTAATGGGGAACTGGTTGAGAATAAACCTCACGCTTTTATTAATCTAATCCCTGCTTTGTAAGCCACGACATTTAACCGGGTAATTAAATAATAATTGAATAAGTCTGCGAGGCATAGAACCAGGCAAAAAGGCACAGTCCCTCGAGACAATTTTTTATCAAATATTGACTTACTCTTCAATATTAATGATGGGGATTTAATGCTATATTTTGTATTTACATACTAACGTTGTTTGGGAAACCCTTTGTGATTTATAGCGTCTCAACTTACACTTGTGAATTGAATTAAAAGCACAAAAGAAAAACTTCAAGGTCTGGAGAACACACCCGGGTGGTAGGTGTGGCCCGGGGTGGATCTCAGCTGCATTTGCTGTTACATCTGTGGAGAGCTCTTGACTATCATGGCCCCGGGAGAGGCAGACAAGCCTAACTGCTCTTATCCCACACAGACACTCACTTGGTGCTGGGGGAGAAATGGAACTTCTATTTTTTTCTTGTTTTAAGATTATGACATTACTCTTTTTTTTTTAATTAGACAGTTGTGAGCCACCTCGTGTGGGTGCTGGGACTGGAACCTGGGTCCTCTGCCAGTGTGTGTTCCTAACTCCTGAGCAACCTCTCCAGCCCAGGGGTTTCCTTTCCAAGCAGCACTTTGCATGTTGCTGGCACGCTGGAAGCAGCCAATAGAGAAGGGTATGGCGTCCCCACTGGTGCTGTTAGTAAATGGCTAAAGACTGGCCTCGGGGACGAATTCCATATTTACATTTGTGTGTACACTCATCCTGTGCTTTACTCCTGAGAGGGATACGTTACACATGATTTAATAATAGT
This sequence comes from Peromyscus maniculatus bairdii, assembly GCF_049852395.1. Classification (NCBI taxonomy): domain Eukaryota; kingdom Metazoa; phylum Chordata; class Mammalia; order Rodentia; family Cricetidae; genus Peromyscus; species Peromyscus maniculatus. The sequence continues at coordinate 76,536,674 of NC_134866.1, read as the reverse complement.
GTTAACATACACAGTACCCTTTCTAACTTCCATATAGCCAACTCATTTGCATCGGTGCTCTTAGCTTTTTGGTCTGTCCTGAATTCTTGTGTCTGCCCTCAACCTACTATTAATTGCCATTGACAAACAGTTTGTGCCTGAATGTTAGCTGTCCGTCTGCATACGATAGGAGCCCAACAATAAGGGTGTGTCGGAACTTTACTCTGGTCAATAATGTGAGTTATCACTTAACTGAGTAGGAAATGGCTCCCCAGCATTGGAGGAATATCCCTTAATGTGCTCTGCCAGTCACAGCATAATGGCTACAGATCTGTGACCCTTTTAAGTCTAATTTCATCGTTAGCATTTTTCCCCAGATCAAATGTAAAGCACCAGTAAAGCAATACGTTATGTCCAGACTTACAATTTGAAATTTCCCCTCTAATCCCGGGGGATTTGTAGCTACCAACAACGATGCCGCTAAACACAGAGTTGAGGAGACATGAGAAGCGGCAGCCATTAGATAATATTTCTAGCGTGTAAGTGTAAAAGAATTTTTAAATCTCCAGAATACTGACGATAATAAAAAAACGTGGTAAAAATAATTTTAATGATGAATTTCAAGCATATAGTATCTCTGCTTTCATAAAACTTGTCTGGCTCTGGGTGTGTTAGTGAGGTTCTAGACGAGTAAGTGCCAGTTCAGATAAATACGTCTTCTAACAGAGCCATGTCCCTCTCTGGCCTCATGGAAAAGAACCTTGATATCTGACACAAATGGGACTTACGGACTTCACTCAGTATTTTCTAGAGCTTTGCACGCATGCTGTGTGGTAGGGAGTGGTGCGCGCTGGCCCCAGCTCTGCCAGCACAGCCCAGTAAGTTTGGCGGTACGCGTGGATTCTGGACCAGCTTCCTCATGTGTCGCCGCTGAAGCGCTGTGCCCCACACTGCCTGAGCTGTGCCTCTGCTACACACAAGCGAGATTATCAGACGGCAAGCCCAAACGTGTGCTCTTCCTATTGTCCCTTCAGGAGAACAGCCTGGGGGATGCCACCTGGTCAGTGACTCCATGCTCTCCACCTGACACAGGGCAGCCTGCCAACCTGCCACTTACCTGCTTTTCTTTGCTAGTGTAGTCACTATCCCTCCCCCCTTCTCTCTCTCGTTTGTTTGGTTTTCTTAAGTATTCAAGTTTGAGCAAAAAGTAAACTAAAATATAAAATAAAATGTACAGCTAATCCAAACGATCGCTCTGTGTGTACAGAGAAACCTGGATCCCTTTGCTGCCTTACTGGCTGTCATAAGCTGTCCTCCAATGTGCCTAGAAAAAGCAGGAACAGAATTTCCATAGGAAATATAGGGGCATCCTCTCTCTCTCTCTCTCTCTCTCTCTCTCTCTCTCTCTCTCTCTCTCTCTCTCTCTCTCAAGGGTTTTAGGCCTCCTCCCAACTCCACACCCACAGAAGAAATCTGACTCTTTTATTTTCTTTGTTTCAGGAGAGCTTATAGACTTCAGACAGGAGGTAGACTACAATGCACAGACACATGGGAGTCACCAGCGCTCAGCCCTCTTAAAAACCAAGTGAAATGGGAAGAAGCCCACCCAGCATTCAAGGTTACTGTGGGACCACACAGCGCTCAGTTTCTCTAAGTTGACATTTGTATGCACACTTTAAAGTGACCAGTCTCCCCCTGCCAGAAAGTAAGTTTAATCTTCAAGTACGTGAGGATTGCAATTTTCGTTCTGGGAAGAACCCAAAACCTGAACTGCAGACAGGGTCCCACTCCTATGGGTTACAAGGAATGCAAAGAAGCCCTGACAGCCTTGGGAATCCATGAAACTTCTTGGGAGTGCAAGAGAAGAGACTTTTCTGTGAGAGCTTAGGTAGAGAGAGGACCCAACTTCACTATGAAAATACCACTAAATTGCCAAAGACATGCTCCCATCCTTGAGGAGGACAATCAGACTTGCATCAGCACTATCTTTACATGACATGAATAAAATGACCCCTACACACACACACATAAACACACACGCACACGCATACACACACACACACACACACACACACACACACACACACACACTGACAGACTGAATGATACCCTGGCTTTTGAGCACAAGTCAGGTTCACAACAGAGTCTTTCAGAACCAAGGTGGGGTCGGAGGAGTAGGCGGAAGCCTCTGTCTTCCTACAGTAGCCCCAGAGTCAGGGCCGGAAAACTTGGAACGTGAGACCTCCCACTACACTTGAAGGCTCAAAACGAAGGTTTTGTCTTTGGTGTCTTTCCATTCTCCATCTCGGCAAGCTTCAAATCCAGCTAGGAGGCTGACACTGTTGGAGGCTGATAATGAATTTTCACTGAGGAGAAGAGCTGCTGCCGGGAGTGATAACACGCTTGAATGGCGAGCAGTTCAGCTCCGGGAGCCTTTTGCAACCGTCCACTGATACAGCCTTGGGGCAGAACAGAGGTGGCCTGAGAGACTCAGCGTGCCTGGAGACAGAGCAGGGAGCAACTGGATCCGGCTGTGGTTGATTGGGAGGGTGACAGTGGCAGACACAGAAGCCAGCACATAAGCACATAGTTTCTGGGAGAAACCTGGTGAGCCTGTGATATGCAGATGAAGTGTCTCTGGGGACAAAGGCTGTGATCTGAGATCAGAAGTTCTCATGTTCTGGGTAGTGCAAGAAAGTTGAATGCCATGTTCCCAGCACATGTTTGCTGTCCTGAAGTCCCTGTCAGCCTAGCCTGCAGGACTGTCTTCCACCCAATGACGTGATACCTTGTGGTTAAACGTCATCGTCACTTGTCTAGATTCTGTATCGCCATCAACACACACCTCTGGGCTTCTAGAAAGATTTTACCGAAGAGGTAGGTATGAGAGTTGTACCATGCAGGTTCTGGATCAAATAAAAAGGAAAATCAAGGTGGGCACTAGTATTGATCTTTTTGCTTCCGTGTGAGCAGCTACCTCCTTCTCCAGCTGTTATGACTCCCCATCCTGCTGGGCTGTATCTTCTGTCAGAGTACCCAAACGAACCCTTCTTCAGAGGTCTTTGGCAGGCATTTGTCGCAGTAAAAAGCAAAGTGACTAATCCATACCTCTAATGTTCCTCAAATGCACCTTGAATGAAGGGACAAAGGAGAAGGAAGCGTGGATATGACAGACAGAACACGGACACTGGCATCTGAGGTACCTGAGTTCAAACCCTGATAGAGCCACTTGTTAGGTGTGAATCTACAAGTCTCAACCTTCCAAGCCTCCTTTAAAAATAAGAACAAGAGGACAAAATGCTATCACATCTTTGTATTTCCAGTACCCAGAGGTAGAGGCAGGAGGATTGACAATTCAAGAGCAATATAGCAGCAAGACTCTTATCTTAAAACAAAAACCAACACTTACACACACACACACACACACACACACACACACACACACACACAAATGCATCATGCATGCCTGCACGCACGCACGCACGCACGCACGCACGCACGCACGCACGCACGCACGCCGGCAGGCATGTGTATTACATCCACAAAAACAGGAAAGGGGGGATGCGATGCAAGCATGGGGGAGGGAAGGAGCGGGCAGGGAAGGGATGGGAAAGAAGTGGGGGAGAAGGACAGAGAAAGGAATGCAAGGGGTGGGAAGCAGATGGAAGAGACCTAAGCATTGTTAAGAAAGTTAAACAATGTGCATGAAGCCTTGGAACCCACCCATCTTTAACACTGCTTGACCAATGCTGAGACCTTATCCACTGCGTCCCCCCTCCACCAGGGCACCTTATCTCTCGCTTGCTGTTTCCAGGCAGGGAAGAACACACCTTGGCAGTATTCAGAGATTCTGGGGAGCCCAGGGAAGGCTCTGGATTACGCAGACTTTTAATTTCACTTTTAGTCTTGGTTTTTAGAGATAGGTTTTCATTCTGGAGCTCAGCCTGGACTGACACTTACTATAGCCCAGGTTAGCCTCCAATTTGTGGAAATCCTTTTGTCTTGGCTTCCTAAGTTCCAAGATTACAAGTGTGACCCACCATCACAGGCTTATTACCTAGATTTATCATAAACACAACAAAGGCACAGCTATACATTTTTCATTGTATTAAACACACCACACATTTAAAATATCTTTTCCTTTCCACAAATGCCTGAGCCATTCCAGTCTTTCACACACACACACACACCACACACACACACACACACACACACACACACACACACACACACACATATATGTTACCATTTATTCATAAAAGCTTGTAATGCATTTTTTGTCAGTGGTCCTATTTGCTTTTGCAATTCTATATCAAATTCCTTCTTATAAGAGGACAGGGTATATTATTACTTAGAAATAAACACAATTTTCCTGATATGGGTCAAAGTGCAGTCTTGCTAAGTCATATTTATGGTTACATAAAATATCAAAAGTGACACAGCAAAAATTACTATATGGTCTAGAAAAATTTGATCTAATTCCTTTTTAATAAGACAGCAGTTAATGGTGTTTTCATTTATTTAGTGAATTAGTAGTGATGGCTATCTCAGTCTTATGGTTATGGTAGTCTTTGAATATCTTGGCTTTTACCTATGAGTATTAATTGTTCATCTTGTTTCCTGTCAGAAGTTGGGGCTCTCAATGATTTCAAATAATGTGCACTTCTCAGAGAGACACAATGCCCATGTAAGTGAACAAAGGGTTCACAGAATTTAAATCGATGTATTTTAAATCATTTTCTTCCCTTTCAAAGAATGATATTTTGCTTGAAAGCACAAGGTAGATACTAAAATCTTTTTTGAAATCTTATTTTCCTTGTAGATGCATTCTAATTCCATAGATGGGGTCCCTGGCATGACCTCCATTTCCTGCTCATTGACTCTCGCAGTACAGCCTTAGGTGTGATGTCTCTGTAATCAAATCATTTGGCGCCAACCCAGAGACCGTCTCCTGAGAAGAAAGCAAAGGGATTCTCTACTTCTTAGAGAATCTTGAGCTCTCACTGAACTGAGGCCAATCCTGATTGCCAAAGTTCTATGAGGACTGAGACCAAGGTTTCTGAGATAGAGTGAGATAACCATCCTGTTGGGCAATAACAGAGAGGACTCTGCCAACACAGATCTCAGGGCCGTTGCCTTTCTGGTATGTCCAGAGCTCAGGTCCTTCCCCACACAGCAAGAGAGGAAACTCGGAAAACAGATTGCAGGCTGTCAAGCAGGCAAGGGCCCCGACTGCTGTTCAAGCATGCCCAGGGAACCCCTCTGTTTATGGCCGTGCTCTTAGGGTCAAGAACCCACACACCTGTGCCAAATGTACAATGATACAAAATGTATAATAAAGACATCACTAGTAAGGAAGGATCTCAGACTAAGAGCAGGTGAAGGTGGTCAAGAACTTGCCTTGATGAGGCTGGAGAGATGGAGAGATGGCTCAGAGGTTAAGAGGGCTGTGGTGACCACGGGCTATCTAGAGAGACCTTACTCAGTAAGAAATCTGAGCTTGCTTTACATAGCAGGGCTGCATAATAGGATGATTTGGCCAAGGACGTGGTTACCAGGTGTTTTGAAGGTTCTACACTTGGCTGCACGGTGTACTTTGAGCTTGCAAGGGGAAGGTCTTTTGCCTCTCCCCTTGGCATTTGTATAAAAAGCCCTTTTGAATAAATGCCTGGGGCAACTGGGTATTGACCCAGGGCCCTCCCCGAAGCTACCCTGTGTCTCTGTCTTTCTTATTGTCTCTTTCTATCTTTCTACCTAATATTTCCTCATTCCTCTCTCCTCCACCCAAGAACCCTTCGACAGGTAGGAGCTGGACTCTGGCAGACTCCCACAGAGAGCATCCTGCTTTTCTAGATCAGAGCTGTGTTCCCAGCACCCACCTTGGTAGCTCACAGCTGCCTATAACACTAGCTCTAAGGAACCCAACATCCTTTTCTGGCTGCTTCAGGCACCTATATACACTGCTACACACACACACACACACACACACACACACACACACACACACACACACACAGGTATAAATAAAAATAACATAAATCTAAAAAGGGAAAAAATTGCCTTGTGACATTCTAAGGCTTCTAGCAGGTCGCCTGACCACCTCAGGGAGGACAGAGTACAGGCCCCCAAGCACAGCAACTAAAGCTCTAACTGCATCCACAAACTGCTGTTCCAGTACAGGTGGAGGGTGCACACAAGAGAGGTTGCCAGCCTACAGGTAAGCCACATTTGGCAAAACAGATGCTCTGTGTCCTTCAGGGGCTGCCAGGAGGGCGGCGTTCCTTAGCAAGCACCCTCAGCAGTGCGGGGCTCTAGTACTCCTAACCCCACACCATGAGGCGCTTAAAGACATGCAGGTCATTTGTCTTATTAGTGTAATGTTTGTGATGACTTGTATGTTGCTCAAATCTACATGGTCTTTTAATAAAAAACCCAGAGCCAAATAATGGGGTGAAGGCTGAAAGATCAGAGAAGAGAAGCAGAGCAAGCCACCGCCACCTCCCATTACCTCACCAACTCCATGAATCCTCTGACTGAAATCCTCTGTATCTTCACCCAAAAGGGTCTCAGGTGAACTGCCTTAGTTCCTATTTCTTCACGCCTTATATACCTTTCTCTGCCCAGCCATATCACTTCCTGGGATTAAAGGGCTGTTTGCTTCCCAGTACTGGGATTAAAGGTGTGTGCCACCACTGCCTGGCTCTGTTTCCACTGTGGCCTTGAACTCACAGAGATCCAGATGGATCTCTGCCTCTTGAGTGATAGGATTAAGGGTGTGTGCCACCACTGTCTGGCCTCTATGTCTAATCTAGTGGCTGGTTCTGTCCTCCAATCCCCAGGCAAGTTTATTAGGACACACAACATATCACTACGTTTATAATTCACAGACAGTGAAATGTTTGGAAGATTAGTGTGCAACTTGGTTGTCTTTAAGTCTCAATTTCAATTCATTTGTTTCTATCACATAAACAATGCAATTGATTCTTGCATTTGGGCCTGTCCCTGTCAATCTGCCAAACTCGCTTCTTAGTTCTAGCAGTCGTTCTTGAGATACTTTCTATACCAACAACTGTGTCATCTGTAGAGACGGGAGCTTCATTGGTTCCTTTCTGATTGACATGCCTTTCATTGTCTTCATACTGGTTATGTTCTTTACTACCGTGGTGAACAGAGGCCCATGACAATAACTGTTCTTGCCTCTGTCTGGATCTAGGAGCCGAGAAGTCAGTATATGATTCCTAAGTATGATGTCGACTCTGTGATTTTGGTAGATTTCTTTGTAAAACCAAGAGAGTTCCCACCTGTCCTTAGTTCAACACTAATTTTAAGTATAATAGACACTGATTTTGTCAAATGCTTTCCTGTGGTGATCATGCTACTTCCTGCTTTTATTCCACTGATCTAAATCACTACACTCGTTGGTTTTCCAGTGTTGAACTAGCCTCACATACAGGAGCTTGCTCCTCCCTGTCTATGACGCATTGTTCTTTTTCACGTATTGTCAGATAGGATCCCCTGGTATGCCGTGAGGATTTTTGTGTTTGTGGGCATAGGTAATCCTGGTTTGTTATTTTCTTTTGTGGAATGTGTTTGTTGGGTTTTGACGTTAGGATTTTGTTTGCTCCCTAAAGTAAATTGGACAGTACCCCTTCCTCTTGTCTGTTTCCCTCCCTCCCTCCCTTCCCTCTCTTTTTCTGTGCTTTGTTGGAATAGGATCACTCTCTCTGTAGCCCAAGCCGGTCTCAGTTTTGCAGTACTGCTTTACTGGCCCTGAATGCTAAGGTTAAAGACACACTGGTGCCTGCTTTATATAATGTCCTGTTGTCTCTACGCATACCCCTCAACATACACATCCATTGCCTTCTTCCCATCTGTTAGGAAATGCAACATCAGAATGCTTCAGACAGTTTAGAAAATCTCTAACCATAATCCTCTATTCAACTGATGACTAGGACACCTTAGAGGGAGAAGGACACTGGCACAGGAATGTCATTATGTCCCCAGCATCTCCAACTTGCACCTCTCCATCTGCTGCTTCCTGCTGGCCATGCACTTGGGTGCAATTCAGAAGACCCACAAGTTCCAAGCAGCCTTTTCTCTTGTTTTCTGCATATAACAGTGCCTTTTTGATTATTTGCCCGTCTACTCAGATGACTTACATGCAATTGCATTTCTTTTCCCACCTTGCCAAATGCTCCCTTCTGTCAGTCTCCAATATAAAATCAAACCGTGAGTAGATTTTATGATGGGTAAAAATGAGAAGACACTTCGGACAGTGTAGAGATGGGGTTAGACCTCTTCAGGGACTAATGCATGACCTAATGAGCCTTGACTTGAGAGCAGTGTGGCCAGGTTGCTCCAATAGGCTTTCGTGGGTGTCTTTGGGCTTGAGTATCTCCTCCAACACCGTGGATTTGTGGTCTCTTCCTGTACCTAATAGGGCTGCCATAAAATGAAGAGAACCACGAATGCCTACACAGTTTGCAAGGATCGATATGAAATGAAAATACAGTGCTCTTTGCTCAAAAGCAGGGGAAACACCACTAAAGAGCCTAAAACACAAGCACTGCTCTCCTGCATGTGCATCTGAGCATGGGAGGTGAGATGACTGTCATGGACACCCGAGGTCCCCTCCTTTGTACCTGGAAATGTGCGCCTTCCATTGGTTAGAGGGTTGTTCTTCCTGACAGGGACAAGCAGGAGGCAGGAAGATTGGGCCAGAAAGTTCTCTTTCTCAAAAGCTCGTTGTCCAGTCACCAAGTTGTAGATATGGTGTGTATCCCTTAGTGGCTCTTATGCTGGGAGCTGGATGGCCGATGTGGGAATATTGAGAAGCATTGAACCTTTAAAGGGAGGGGCTTGGTAGGAGGTAATTAGATCTGGGGGGTTCTGTCCTCCAAAGGGATGTTTTGCTTCTGATGTGATCTCAGTTAGTTCTCAGGAGAGTAGATTCTTATAAAAAGATGAATCTGAGTCCTAATTGCTCTGTCTTCTTGTCTTGCCATGTGATAGCTCCTCTCAAAGGTATTCCTGCCCGATGTCACCTGCCGTGTTGTGAAAAGCTCTTAGTAAGAGCAAGTGCACTGCTGTTTGAGCTTTCTCTCTCCAAAACTAAGAGCTGCATAGATAAACTTCTTTTCCTATAGAAAGTACTCGGCCTCAGGTATTCTGCTACGGAACAGAAAACAGTAGACATGGAACTCCTAGCAGGCAAGTGGTCTTCAAGGAATTACAATCTCTTTGAAGGGAATCGGTATCTGGGTGACTATAGAGAGGGAATTCTCCTCAGAAGATTGACCTGACTCATGGGGTTGGTATTAACTGGCTGTTGTGAGCTGCCGGACATGGGTATTGGGAACTGAACCTGAGTCCTTGGCAAGAGCAGGACATACTCTTAATTGCTGGACCATCTCTCCAGGGCTCACCAACCATGTCCTTTATTTACAGTGCCATAGTATTTGTGTATGACCTGCATACACCTTCCTGTACCTCTAGGTTACTTATAACACCTCATAGAATATCAAGTATACATAAGCTACTGTTGTACTTTATGGTTTGGAGAATCATGATAAAGTAAACATCCACACATGCTCAGGATAAATGTGGTCTCCCCAGTATTTCCAATCCACGGGTGACTGAATCCATGAATGCAGAATCCACAGACAGGGAAGGTCATCTGTACATGGGAAAGGATATCTAGAAAGAGGGTGGGAGGGAGGGAGGGAGGGAGGGAGAGAGAGAGGGAGGAAGGGAGGGAGGGAGGGAGGGAGGGAAGGAGGGAGGGAGGGAGGGAGGGAAGGAGGAGGGAGGGCCTATTATTTCCTCACTCTGTTTCTGAGAGTTTCATGGTTAAGTTCCACTACAAACTTCTTTTATAGGTAAGGCAGACCAAAAAAAGGTTTAAGCTGTGAAACAATGGGTATTAAAGGCCATACAAGTCACTCTGTGCTACTTTGAACTTAACAGTAGCCAGGGCCTGGAGGCTGGCTCAGTGGGTAAAGCACTTGCTGAACAAACAAGAAGACTCCTGAACAGACACCCAACATCCATGTCACAGCTCTACTCTGTGGCACACAGACACATCTGTAACCTTGACACGGGGGTGAGGATGTATGAGACAGATCGATCCCAGAGCTCACTAGCCAGCCAGTCTAGATGAAATGGTGAGCTCCAGCTTCAGTGGGAGGTGGTGTCTCCAAACAAATGTGGAGAATAGTAGAAGACCCGTGACTGATCTCTGGCATGCACACACACATGCATGCACGCACGAAACCAACGTGCACAAACTTAACTGAGTGTGATGCCAGCTATATTCTGGGTATGTTTTGAAGTATCTTCTATAAATTCGCTTGCAACCTCACTACTAGAGGAGGAGAAGACTTTATGGTAATTTGCTTCCGATGGTAGAAGAGCAAACATTTAAAGCCTCTAGTGTGTCTCCAGTATACACACTCTTAACTGCTCTGCCTGAAAGCCAAGTCCATTATCAGTGTGTTTTCATTTCGAGACTTGGCTCCAAGGAATTGTCTACCCCAACTACTACCGCATAGGAGCTGTGCTCGGCTGCTCTTTCTGTAATAAAGCGCCCATTACTTCGACAGGTCTAACACTTACCCATTTTTTTTTTCTTCAAAAGTAAACAATGCATGGAAACAGAGTAAGCTACAAAGCTTCAGCCAGGACCCGTGGATGTTTCCAGCAGAAGTGACAAGACAGGAACCATTTCCTGTGGCAACTCTGTCCAGGGAGCCACACACACCGCTTCAGTTGCTTTATTAAGACAGATTGTGGAGACTACGGAAGCTGAGAGAGGCCTGTCCATAAATGATGTGAGTCATCAGAAAGAGGATGTAGGCTTGCAGCAGAAACGGAGGTGATGGGAAGTAGTTGAATTCAAGGCACATTTGGAGCTATGAGAATTATTTGAAGGATGGGCTGGAAGATAGAAGTTCCAAATGATCTTCAAGTGTTTGACCCGAGCAATTAGAAAATTGAAACAGCCTTTGCTTGGAGAGAGGAAAACCGTGGAAGAGACGGGCCTGGGGAGAGCTTCTTAGGAGGGAGGGGTCAAAAATATTAACGAGGTGTCTGCCCTGCAGCCAGCTAAAATAGGACATCCAGTCAGCCGTTAGATATGTGATTCTTTGGGTGGCAAGAGAAAGGCTGGGCTTAGACATGAAAATTTGCTAGTTTTCAACAGGTAGAGGTATTTAAGAAAATGCATAATATCATTACCGAAGTCAATAACGATGGAAAAACTTAGGCATGTTTTTCAAAATACAGCTTTCTGATAAACATCCATATCACCTGGGAACATGTCAGGTATGCAAATCAGAGGCTTATCTGCACCCACTACCTCAGGGGTTCTTTGGGTAGGGCCCTGCACCTCTGTAAAATAAGCCTTCCAGGGGTTTCCTTTGCCTACTCAGGTTTGAGAAGCACTGGTTTAGAAATCAGGGAGTGAGGAAGGAGGATGATGAACAGCCCAGGAGGAAGAAGACCAGAAGGCATGGTGGAAATCAAGCCAACAACGACTTAGAAGTAGAAGAGGCCCCCACGGTGTGCCCTGCACCTTGGAACCATGGGATTTACACACTGTTCCCAAGGTGGAGGTCATTATGCCGTCTGAGGTGAAGCTTTGGTGGAGCTGTGTAATGGTCACAAGCTTGGTGAGCAGACCTTAAGAGAGAACGGGCAGAAGGGCCAGAGACCGCAAAAGCAGATGTTGGGCGGAGCTTTGCCTCAGAGGGAAGGGGAGAAATGGACAGTGGCTGGAGTGGGAAATGGGTACAACAGGGCTCCATTTGGTCTCCTTTTTCTTCTCTTCCCCCCTCACCTCTGCATTTTAGAGGGGGACTGCCTATGACAGTACATGCTCATCGTGTTGTGTTTGATCTGGTACAGATGAGGAAAATCCGGAGGAGAGGGACCTGGAGGACCAGAGCCTCTGAGCACGTGGGGGAAGGTGAGATGGAGCGGCAGGAAATAGCCAGGAACGTCCACCCCGGTGTTCCCTCCACAGTCATAAGCAGGAAGAAGATGATGTGGACCCGAGGCACAGGCAGGCCAGTAAGGATTCAGATGAGATGGGGAAAGTCTGCCAACGAAGTCTTGGTTTGGTTTTTCCAGCTTTGCTAAACCAGTTAAGAAGTAGGGTAGTGAACTGGGGATGAGGATGGAGAAGGGATATGGTTGTCTAGGACAGAGGAGAATGAAGAGGCAGGGAGGACAGGGGCCCTGGAGCACAAAGGGTCCGCTTCAGCTGTGATGATCTTCGCAAACACTGAATGCTGTATTTCTTTGTTCAAGGAAATCTTTTCTGAAAAAAAAAAAGGGGGGGGGGAATCGATATATTTGATCATGCTTCTGATCACACACACACACACACACACACACACACACACACACACACACAATCATATTCAGAGAAGAAACACCAGCATGTCACTACACACAAATTCTAAACATTAGAAGCGAATTTCCTGTCCTGCTTGAATGGTGTGAAAACCCCCAATGTATAGGATGAGGCCTTCCACACAAGCAGGACTCTGCTAGTCCTTTCAGATAGGAGAAGATCTAGAACATTCGCTCATCTGAGGTCCTTCAACGGAGCAGCCCTGCTGCCAGGTGTCAGGCTCTGAGGAATCAGAGAGGCCACTCTAGTGCCTTGATGGACCTTTTTCAGAACCGAACCTGAGGACTGAATCTCTGGGTCCCAGGGGACCTGGGGAGGATTTTGCCACTTCAGCATATCCATCTTCACATGATCTTATGTTACTTCAAAGCCTTCCAGAAGTTTCTCTCAAGTTCCTAATACCCTTTCCCAGGATGGCGTCTACCTCCCAAGAAATGGCACAGCCCTAAAACACTGGTGGGGAGGAAGGGGTGAGTTTGAGCCTCACGTGACTCCCCACCCCACTGACATTCTCTGAGGTGTGTGTCTCCCTATCTGAGCATCCCCTATCCATGTAGATGGCTCACTTCTTAGTTACTATCAGTTTCTGGAAATATGTCTTGGGTTCTTGAAGTGTTCTGAGACCTAAGGAGAGAATAGGGCTCCCTGGGGCCCTTCATTATTTCTTACCCTTCTGCCTGGGCTTTCCCAAGAGTGGGTGCATAGGTCCCATACATAGAGACTCCAGAACACAGTTGTGCCTTGGCCAGTGTGGGGACAGGCCCTCTGACTGCCCCTTTCCTCGGTGTGGGAAGGAACAGTGCCGCCGTGGGCACAGGAGGCATGGACAGATGAGAAAATTGTTCGATGATGTCATAATCCAAGGCTTTTATTTACAGTCCCGGGCTCCTGAAAAGGAGAAACCAATGATGTGATGAGTTTGACCTTTGTGCTTGGACATCAGTAACTCCTTCCAGAAGTGACGGAGACCAAATGCCCAGGGGCTCTAAGGTGTGGTGAAAGGGGGTCAGGAAGCAGCAGCTATTACCTCCACTACAGGAATGTGCCTCTATCACATGAGCATGTGTGTCTCACTCTTGGAAGCCTTTATCTCCTCCTGAATGACTAAGCAAGCACAAGGCCCGGTGATATTTGTACCTGGATGCAGGATGATGGCAAAGAGCCCGTATGTATGCTCTTTGGAGCACTTGCGAGGTACTGCTGGGAGGCATGTGAAACAAGTGCCCCAAGAAAAGAGAGGAGCATGTTTTTGTATGAGTTCTGGAACCTTGCTCAAAGCACATTTTCCGACCCGTCCCGGGAAAATGCGCTCGTAAGTTTCCATGTGACAATGTCTACCTGGGAGGCCCCGTCCCTCCTGGCACCATCCCACTCCTAAGAGGCCCGGCTTGGAAATCTCATTTTTCTTACAACAGATGCTGGGGTTCGGTCCAGATGTCTTAGACATGGTTTCAGTGTGTGCACGGTGCTGGCGCTTGGGTGGAAAGTGAGCCAGAAAGGGATGGGAGGGTGGATTAGAGCCTTCTTCCTCCCTTGCCTGCCTCTCTGCATGGATTTGTTTTCTCCTACAACCCCAACTGGCAGTAGCAAGGGTTATAGAAGTGGAGCATGTGGGGGGCTCGCTGGCCATCTGGATCCTTTCAGTGGAAAGTCCTCCTGGGTGTCTTAGCAGGACTCTGCCATCTCTGAGATGGCTTTCTTTGAAACAACAATGTCCAAACTTCAATCGGCCAAAAGAGGAAAAAAAAAAAAAGAAAAGAAACAGAGCTAACGTGGTAATAATGCCCATGTTCAACCCCACCCCCCAGGATTCTGGTTTCTCATGTCTGGTATGGGAGACCCAAGAACATTTTTCGTAAGCACACCTGGAATTCCGATGAGGGTGATTCTAGACCACAGGCTGACAGACACATGGGTGACAGCGCTTTGGTGGCCCTTTGTGAGGTCTGTGTGGAGCCTGTGGCTTGCCTGTGCTCTGCAGCAGGTGCACACAGTACCTCCTATTCCTGCCCACCCGCTTCAGGGGCTCCCTGAAACTGCGCTCGGGCGGTTGTGAACGGGGAACCACAGGACGACTACACGCAAGGAGCCAATGCAAACAAACAGTGGAAAGACACAACTTCTGGATCCGATTTTGCAATTCTGAAGCTCTTGTCAGCTCCGTGCGATTCAGGATTTGCTTGCAGACTGCCTGCCCTGTTGATGGTTTCCCACATGCTTTTGTCTCTCAAATGAAAGGCAACTTGTGGGGAAGAGAGCTCAGTCTTCTATCTCCCTCAGTTTCCCCAGTGTGTGCTGTCTAGTTGGTGGTCATTACTGGAGGAGAGTCTCTGATTTCTTATCAGGTCACTTTCAAAAGGCCATTGCTCCTCAGTTATTTGGATCTTGTAGCCCGTTAGGACAATCTGATAGAAGGTAGCGATGCTCCCAAATGTTTGTGTAATTTGAGATACAGTTGAAGTATATTCTAATAGTACTACAGGGTCTGAAATAACCTGTAATGTGGGTTTTATTGGAAAATGGGTTCCAGATTCCAGTAGAAGATGCCAGGAGCTCATTTTTTCTGGCCACGGTTCCAAAACAGGACTGGACTCATGCTGTTGGAACTCACACACACACACACACACACACACACACACACACACACACACCATACACACACACCACACAAACACACCACACATACACACACACCACCACATACCTCATACACACACACACCACACCACACACATACCACACACACACACACATACACACCATACCACACACATACCACACACACACACACACATAGACACCACACACATACACATACCACACACACACACACACCACACCACACCACACACACACATATACACACACCACACACATACCACACCACACACACACACACACACACACACACACACACACACACACACACGGATGGATAGGCAGACAGACTAGAGCAAGGTGTGGCTCTGTCAGAACTGCTTCCCTTAGGATGAGGGACTCAGAAGGAAGAGTATTTATTTCAGGGAGACAGAGTCAGGTGGTCCTTGAGAAGGGTGTGGAGGCTGGCTCCTTTATCTGCAGTGCAGAGGCCAGTTAGAACTATCTGGCCATCGCAGCCCTAACAGCCTGAGGGTGATGGCCACACTGAGTGAGGGTTCCTCACACCCTGTAAGTATGAAGGGTTTTTTGGCTATTATCAGTGGGTGATGAACCACTGGAAAAATATGGTGGTTTTAAAAAGCAGCTACTTAATTTTCTCGTGATCCTGTGTTATGGGCGTGCGCAGGTGTGCTCTGTGCGAAGGCATTCAGCTCATGGAGACCTGGAGCCTGGTCTTTGTGGGTGTGGGGACCACTAGGCTCCCTTTCTCTTCCTACAGGTTTTTCAGTGGCGCAGCCAGATAAAGGTGTTCCCAACCACACCTAGCTGGAAACTTCTAGAACTTTGTAAATATAGGCTGGTCACTGATGTGGCTTCATTAGAGACAACCCAAGATTGCCCAAATAACAAAAGGAGAGCCTGCTCAGAAGCTCGCACCCTATGTATGGCAATGGACTGCCTCAGGTGGTGTGAGGTATCTCTCTATACAGGCAGCAATTCCCAACCTGTGGATCATGACCCCTTTAAGGTCAAATGACTTTCACAGGGGTTGCCTAAGACCATTGGAAAACACAGATATTTACCTTACAATTCGTAACAGTAGCAAAATTACAGTTAAGAAGTAGCAACAGAAATAACTGTATGGTTGGGGGTCACCACAACATGAGGCACTGTATTAAAGGGTGGCAGCGTTAGGAAGGCTGGATGGAGTTACAGGTGTGTGCCATCGGCCCCGCCTGTTCAGCTGCGCTAACTTGTTTATTTGGTTTCTTTTCACGTGTGCCCCATTGACTAGCGTAGCCCCCGGTATGGAGTCTTAAGTTTAATGAGAGTTTGTTGACTGAGTGAACTTTGACGGCCCTTGTGGCCGCACATAGAGTGGATGGAATACCTGTCCCCTTTCCTGCTTCCTGCCACATTTTCCTCTTTGCTGCAGAGCCTGTGTTCTCCAAGGCTAAGGCTAAGCCAGATCACTCGGTGACGAAACTCCCGTTGTCGTCAGTACCCTGGAGTGGTACTTAGTGGGTGCATGGTCGGTGTGTTTGGTGTCTAAGACATCGTTTTATGGAAGGAAGGGGCAGCTTCCCACCTGAGAGGGAGAGGCTGTCCCTTGCAACTTAGTCATTTTCCTAGTGAGGCAGAGGTGGGCGGGTGATTGGAGCCAGGACAGAATGGAAAGGGTGGGAGGGGGGTGAGTGGGAGACTTGGCTACCCTGATAGGGAGAAAGGGGCTCTTTCAGCTTTTCCGTAACAGCAGGGGGGGGGGGTGATGGGGAGGCAGGTCTCAT
This sequence comes from Peromyscus maniculatus bairdii, assembly GCF_049852395.1. Lineage (NCBI taxonomy): Eukaryota > Metazoa > Chordata > Mammalia > Rodentia > Cricetidae > Peromyscus > Peromyscus maniculatus. The sequence goes on along the minus strand of NC_134866.1, from coordinate 76,519,892 downwards.
AAAGCAGGATCAAATGGCAGCCTTTCTGTAGAGATTTAAGCTGAGAGGCAAGAAAATGAATGTATGTACCTAGGGAGCCTCTCTGCGCTCTGGTAGGCGTCTGAATGGGGTCATTCAGTTGGCTCTGGCCATTTCATTCTTTATGCATAATCTCCCTGCTGAGGTCAGATAGCTCTTCAGTCTTTCCAGAGCTGTTTCTACAGGGATTCTCTCCTTTCCTCCTTGTTTACAGTTAAGACATTTTGTTTGTTATTTGAATTATAAAGGTACACATTAAACATAATCATTCTAATAGTACAAACAAACAAACAAACAAACAAAAAACCAGCTCCTTACTCCAGCTTTGTTAAGTTTTAGATTTTATGCAGACGATGGGTTTGATGAGGGTAATTAGATCTGTATTGCCTGAAGAGCCGCCATGGTTTACATCACAATCGTAAGCGATCAATTAAAAGATAGTTCCTGCGCTTTCTACTAGTCCGGAACCTTTGTGCCAAGACCCTTTTAGCCCCTGGGGCTAAGTGGCCATCTGAGTGTTTGGCTGCTCTAGAGCCCTCTGAGTGCTCCACGGTGACCAGGCTGTGCGCAGTCTCACCCCTGCTGAGACGCTTCAGTGTCCTCATTAGGAATTTTCTTCTTTGGTTTTTGTAATTTGTCCAAATGTGGGCTTTTGGCACTGTCTTTGGGAATTGCTTTTTGTGGAAGATTTTGCTCCCTTCTTATAGGGTGTGCACAATATTGATCATCACACTGGGATGCCACGACCCGACCCCTTTCTCTGACATGAAGGCTGGTGATTATCTTTGCAAAAACCAGAATCTCCTGCCCTCATGCTTTTTTCAAGTGCCACTCTCGGGATGGGCCCTTTACGTACCAATTCCTTGGAAAGAAGCTCTATGATTGGACTTTGAACCCAAAAGAGCAACACATCCCTGAAGGCCGGCCTGGCGATAACGAGTGTATGGACCAGCGGTGGCCTCTGAACTGGCCACAAGGAAGATCTTCACACAGTGCTAGCACAAAGAATTATGTGTGTCCACATCGCGCGCGCATGTGTGCGTGCGTGCGTGCGTGCGTGCGTGTGTGTGTGTGTGTGTGTGTGTGCATTCGTGCATATGTACTGCACAGGTTGCTCTTTTTAAGCTTGCCACACTCACCACTCTTCCTTTTACTACCTCCTGAACTGAACACTTGCTTGTTACAATGTTTATCCATCCTATCCTGGCTTCTTTGTTTATTATGAGGCAACTTTGTAACACGAATCTTAAAAGGTCTTATTAGTAAAAACTCAGGAGCAAGGTATTGGGATGAATTCTGAAAGGTCAGAGAAGCAGAACCAGCCACAGCTAACTCCCCTCGCCAGCTTCTCAGCTGATCCTGTTTCCTCAGACTGAAAGCCTCTGAGTCTTCATCCGAATTGATCTCAGCCGAACTGCTGTTCAAAAGCCTAACAGCCTCTAGTTCCTGGGCCTCAGGCCTTATATACCTTTCTGCTTCCTGCCATCACTTCCTGTGATTAAAGGCATGTGTCTTTCCCAAGCAAAGACATGGGATCTCAAGTGCTGGGATTAAAGATGTCTGTCACCACACCTGGCTCTGTTCCTAGTGTGACCTTGAACTCACAGAGACCCAGAGGGATCTCTGCCTCCCAAGTGATAGGATTAAAGGCATATGCCACCATTGCCTAATCTCTGTTTAATACAGTGGCTGTTCTGTTCTCTGACCTCCAGATAAGTTTATTGGGGTGCACAATATATCAACCACACTTCAGCATAAATAAAATATCTCCACACAGCTTGGTTGGCAGAACTTATTTCTCTGTTGTCTAAGGTTTCAAGCTTGGGTTTGTCTGTTGGTTCCCACAGAGCTTCATGCAAGCAGGATGCTTAAAAATGAATTTTGAAGATGGCAGGTCTCATCAGAAACCTCAGAGACCTTTGAACAGTGGCAGAAGCCTCATGTTGCGGGGCTAGAGTTTCTTCTTGGGAAGATTTACACACGCTGGGATCAGATAGCAGCACAGTATGGAGGCGTTTGTCACACTTTCCCTGTGATTAGCTGAAGTAGAGGAGAGTGTGGGCGTCTCACACAGCCTGGTGATGCCGCCCAGGCTGGAATCCATCCTTTGCTTTAAGGAATCTGAACTGCTTTTGAAATAAACACATCTGGATTGGAGGTCGAACATGTAAATAAGATCTAGACCCCTTGCTTCTGTCTGAAAAGAAAATATGGAGGAACTGGCCAGGGTTTTCTGAGCAGATCTTAAAGAAGTTGAACATCACCAGCCTTCCTTTCCTTTACCTTTGTTGTTTATTTTATTTCTTCACAGAGGAATCTGCGTCATGTCTCCAACATGTGTCCAAACATGGCCCTTAGGTCTAAACATGTTTACTCCTCAGTTCTTGTCCAACAGTCGGATTTGGAAAACGAGCGCCAAGCCTACATCACTGCACACCGAATGCCTCCCCATCAACGCAGACTTGGCAAGGACGAGTCTGTGTCCAGGGGTGACAGGGGCTTGCCTGGGGTTGTAGGCTCCACGAGGCAGCCCCGACTCCACTTTGCACCCCGACTCTAGCCCACTAAATGATACAGAAACATTTGCTTCGTGCCTCATTGCCTTTTAGGAAGCTTTAAAAACGATAAGCCTTTCCAGCACAACTCGAAATGCCTCAACTGGTGACATGTCACTAGTGTGAAACAGTTTTCTTTGGCCATGTTCTTGACTTTTTCCTGCTCTTAAAAACAAGTTGACTTTTAGCTTATTTCTGACTTCCAATGACTATCTAGTTTTCAAACATTTCTTCTTTAGGGGACCTCTAATTTTGCAAATGCTATAAGAAAATATTCTGTTAAGCCTGCGAGAACAGAGGAGCCATACCTGCCATGTCTCAGCTTCAGGAAGACGCCACTCCCCTAAACATGGAAGCCAGTGTTGGGACAACCTGCAACAGATTCCACCCGCTGACTTTGAGAGGGAACTATGGTCTCCACCATTGAATTATTACCCCAGCAACCACTGCTTCTGACATTTCTTTGGGGATTAGGGTTGGGGTTGAAATAGGTCTAACTCTGTAGCCTAGACTAGCCTAGAACCTGCTGTGTAGTCTAGGTCTCAAACTTGTGGCAATTCTCCTGCCTCAGCTTCCCATTTGCTAGGGCTGTAAGCATGAGCCAGCGTACCTGGTTCTTAATGAATTGTTCAAACTGATGTTCCCAGGGTAAATTCTGCAAACTCAACACCATCATTTAGCGTAGTCTCCAGTAGAGATGGATGGTGACCTCCCCAGCAGCACAATGAGGTTGACGCCCAGCATTATGTTCCAGAGAGTGCAGATTGTGCTCTTGTTTTCCTAGCAGTGATCTATTCATGGCTGTATTAAAACACAGACCACACAACACAGACAGACAGACAGACAGACACACACACACACACACTCTATGGAATATTACTGTAACTATGTAAAGGTGTGTTACATTTGTTTGTGCTGCATTTGTTTAACTATGTTAAAGATGTGTTGCCTTGCCTGCCTAAGGCACCTGATTGGTCTAATGAGAAGCTGAATGGCCAATAGCTAGGCAATAGAGAGATAGGCGGGGCTGGCAGTCAGAAAGAATAAGTAGGAGAAGGAGTCTAGGCTCGAGAGGAGAAGAGAGAGAATGAGGGAGAAAGAGAGGGAGGTGCCTGGGCCCAGCCAGCCAAACACGGAGAAAGCAGAAAAAGTAGGACTTATAGAATGAAAGGAAGGTAAAAAGCCCCAAGGCAAAACATAGATAAATAGAAACAAGTTAAATTAAGTTATAAGAGCTAGTGGGACAAGCCTAAACTAAGACCGAGCACTCATAATTAATAATAAGTCTCCATATCATTGTTTGGGAGCTGCTTAGCAGCCCCAAAAGAAAGCCTGGTAAGTACAGACACTCATGCATGCACATACATGCACACATATGCATATGCACACACTCATATGCATGTACACACTAAGAGGATTTGAAGAGCCTAGCTTGTTTCATTTCTGATCATGTATTGAGTCTAGTGCTTTATCTTGGTGTGAAGGTGCTCTGAGTTTCATTTCAAAGAGCTAGCCGAAGACTCTACCAAATGAAAAGGCCAGGATTATCTGGATAAATTCCAGACATGTTCTCCTGCTTGAAAAAAAAAAAATGCAGGGCAATCCTTGTGTAGCACTGGCCCTGGAGGACAGAGCAGAGGATCCTGTTCCAGAATGTTTCACTTTAGAGCAGTGGTTCTCAAACTTGGGCACACAGCAAGATCACAGGAGGGTGTTCTAGAAGAGAGACTGCTGAGCCCACTGGTGGGGGTCCTGACTCAGTGGGTCTGGAGGCAGACCAGAGAATTTGAATGTCTGGGAATAATGCAGATCTAAGAAGCATATATTTGAGGACAAACTGACCTAGATACTGGGTGGGAGATACTGTCCATGTCAAGCAGAGTAGACAGGGAAGTGTCAGAGCCTGTGAGTCACTATGCCAAGGGGAAGAGGGGCCAGAAACTGAAGAGCAAAGTCAGGTTTATAGGCAGTGTGGTTGAGCTGGGCATCTGAAAGGAAGGTATAGTCGGGGTTCTCTAGAGGAACAGAACCAGAAGAATGAAACTGTATTAAAGGAATCGATCACATCAGCTTACATTAAAATAGTAACAGCCATTGTCTCTCACCCGAGAGCCTGAAAACCAGGTAGTTGCTCGGTCCTTGCGGCTGGATTCTCTGTAGTCAGGGTAGTCTCGCAATGGCTGTCCTGCACTCCAGAGGCTCACAAGCCGATAGTCGCTCAGTCCACAAGGGTTCCGCTGTGGAGCTCTGTCTGGTCTGGAACTCACTATGTAGACCAAGCTAGCCTCAAAGTTACAGGGACCCCGTTGTCTCCTCCTCCCGACTTCTGGGATAATATGTGCCACCAAGCCTGGTCCCAGTCACAGATTCATTGCCATGATAAATATCTAAGAAAAGTTATTTAAAAGAAGGAATGATTGGTTTCGGCTTTATGGCTTCGGAAGTTTTAATCCACGGTCAGTCAGATCGATCGCTTTGGGCCGGAAGTGAGGCAGAACGTCCCGGCAGCGAGAGGGTTGCAGAGGCCGCTCTCTAATGGCGCCTGGGAAGTGGATGGTGGGGTTTACATCAGTGGACCCCTCTCTGTTTCCCTTCCTTCCATCAGGCCCTGCCGCCGCCCATTAGATGGTGCTGTCTACATTCACGGCAAGTCTCCCCTCTCAGTCCCTGTCCCACATGTCAGTTACCTCTGCAGACACCCTCACAGACACACCGAGGAGTGTATCACTCATTTCTCAGGCTTCTCTGAATCCAATAAAGTTGACCATCAAGATTAATCATGGGAACAGGGTTGTAGACGGCCATCTACGAGAATCCCTGGGCCAGATCCAGAAGGTAACTCACTTCTGCTAAAAAAAATCCACTGGCAGTCACGTGATCACATCAAGAAAAATCTTGTTGACCAGCTAAGCCAGTCTCTGCCACATCCAGATGAAGGAAAGCAAGGCATTACAGTTGTTCCAACTAGGTCAACGAAGAAGGTTCATTTAGAAACCAGTAATGCCACTGAGTGCTGCTGCTGCCGCTGGTGGCGGTATTCCTTGTGGGATGTCTTGTCATTGCACTGTCGCTCCTGTAGGGGGAGGGGGAGCAAAGAGGGCTGGACCTAGCCAAGGAAGGCAGCATGCTTACCTTTTCCTGTGTGTGCTTGAGCCAGGCTGTGCACTCTCCCTCTCTGAACTAAACCCTCTCATCTAAAAATATCACATCTAGGAATGCAGCCGCGTCTGGCTGCTGTAAAGGGAGATGGATGTTTTCTCCATCCAATAGCTTTTGAATGGACCCATTCAAAATATCCTGGACGGGGAAGTCTGTGCTTCCAACGTGGGCATGCCTTTCTTGCTTTGGGTGTATTTTTAGCATTTGTTGCACTGTCTGGAAATGTTAATTGAGAAAGGCTACCGCTAATCTCTTAGCACATTCGGGGAATATCTTCAAGGCTGACACAACTGTGTGTAAGAGGTTTTTAAGGTGCTGGGGCTGAGGACTGTTCACTTTGGAGAAACGAAGACAAAGTGGGATTATAATCACACATGGGTGCGCATGTGAACACACATACACACACACACACACACACACACACACACACACACACACACAAACATCTTGATCAATTCTGCTTAGGAGAAAGACTCTTTGTCTTGAAAAACAATCTGAGATTGATTTAGGAGTCTGATTCCCCAAAAGCATGCAAACCACAGAACAGGTCTAAAATTTTTTTTTTTTTTAAGAAGAAAACATTTGAAAACAAGAATCACACCACTGAACTAATTGAGGGATACCACAGTTAAGGAAAAGTATGATCTAAACAATGTCAGTGTGGGGAACAGGAATGTGACTTTATGATGGCGTCACAGCAAATATACTGGTGACAGATGAACTTTTATCATTTTTTTTGTTATCCTTTTTAAGTTTTAGTTATTATTTGCAGATGTTTGTGCTTAGGGGAGGAGTGATAACTGGTTCAAAATATTGATTTGCAATTGCATAAAAACATCTTAATGAAATCGGTGTTCTTTTGAAGTAACCACCTAAACACCAGCAACACACTTCATGGCAATTAAGTGAGAACTCAGTCGCTCTAGGTGCACAATCTTCTCTAAGACTAAAAAGAGAATAGAGTGAGTGAGAACACAACCTTCCAGAGTTCTCTAAGGAGAGAAAGGAGATGGCACACATGCGTGCCCCTTAGATATTTACACGGAGAGGTGGAGATGTGCTGGGGTGAGGGATGGTTTGACGTTTGAGAAGCTCTCAATCCCAGAAGCACTTTAAAATCCCCTGGGAAGCCGGGCGGTGGTGGCACACGCCTTTAATCCCAGCACTTGGGAGGCAGAGGCAGGTGGATCTCTGTGAGTTCGTGGCCAGCCTGGGCTACAGAGTGAGTTCCAGGATAGGCACAAAGCTACACAGAGAAACCCTGTCTCCAAAAACCAAAACAAGCAAACAAACAAACAAAAAATCCTCTGGGAGCCAGAAGATACTATGTGCCTAGGTTCCCTGGACCTCTGAGGTGATTACATCCTGAGAACACTGTACCAGGAGATAGCGTCTCCTGCTTCACTTTCTGCATGGAGCCTCTGCGAAAGTAGAAGATGGGAATACACAAACCAGGACGGGACAGGGAGGTGGGGTGGGGTAGCATCACCAGCCCCCTGCAGTGCTACACACAGCGCAGCCTGGACCTCAGCCCCTGAGCACAGTACCGACTTGGCCTTCTCATCCTCTCTCTTTTCACCATGCAGATCTCAAAAAGTTTTATGTGCTGGGAGCCGAGAGTCTCAATTGAGGTGTCTCAAATGAGGTGTGACCACTGCCCTGTGGTCAAACCTCATGCTCTGCCTCTCTTCAGTGTGGTTATCAAACTGGGATGGTTGGTCCCTCCCCACAGTTTCAGGGGACCTGTGCCCAGGGACATTCTCCATTTATTTATTGATATCACAAATATATCCATTTTTGTATGCTAGGCACTGCTGATTTATTTACTACCCAGCCTGGGCTGAATAAACACATATTCAAGGTCCCACACTCAGCCCCTCAGGTTAAGAGGCCTGCTCTCTGATGAAGAGGAGTGACTATTGCTATTTCCAGAGACTGGCTCATGGAGTATCATCTGCTAATGGGCTGTGGCAAGCTCACCCGATACATCCATGCACAAGACATAGAGGCTGTAGCAGGTTAATGTCACCCAGTGCCACTCAGGGATAAAAAACCTCTGTGAGTTAAAATAGCAGCTAGGAAACTCTTCAGCTATACCATCCATTTCTTCCAGGCCATGGTTTCAAAGGACTTTGTGACTTGGGAGAGTTTATTGGCATTGAACTGGTCCCCAGGATCATGTAGAATGGCTCTGTCCTGTAGCAGAAGTTTTCCTATGTCCCGTCCAGCCCCTGCGGTCCCACAGCCACTTACAAAATAATCACTCAGAGGCTTAACATTAATTACAAACTGTATGGTCTATCACTTCAAGCTTCTTGCTAGCTAGCTCTTACATCTTAAATCAACCCATTTCTATTAATCTATGTTTTGCCACATGGCTGTGGCATTACCAGTCTGCTGGCATCTTGCTTCTCCTTTGGCTTTGGAGGTGGCTGGTGTCTCCTCTCACTCTCCTTTCTTCTCCTGTCTCTTCAGTTTGAATGTCCTGCCTAACCTTATTCTGCCTTGCCATAGGCCAAACAGCTTTATTTATCAACCAATCAGAGCAACACATATCCACAGCATACAGAAAGTATTCCAAAGCACTCTCAGGGAAACTGTTTTCCATCTCTGCAGATAAGGAGACCAGACAGGCCATTGAAATGGCTTGCAAACAGGCGAGGGTCCATTTTGTAGCTCATCAGAGGAAGGGGAACTTGGAATGCACCACAGGTAAATCATCTTCTGATTGTTGCAACCCACAGGTAACACTGACTTTCAAAGTTGTTCCAAGGTGAGTCTACCTCCTACATAAAGAAATGACTCTCTCATTCTTTACTTCCTGTGTGCACTGGAACAGAATGCCACAGGTCGGGTAATGTGCATATGCCTGTGGAGACCAGAGGCTGATGTTGAAAGTTATCCTCAGTCACCCTTTCATTGAGACAGGACCCCCTCGAACCTGGAGGTCACCCATGGCTAGTCTCCCATCTTGCTCTGAAGAGCCCACAGGCAGGACATCATGCCCAGCTGGCATTTGTGTGGGTTTCGGAAATCCAAACTCTAGTCCTTACCCTTATTTGGCAAGCATGTAAACCCATAGAGCCAGCTCCCCAGTGTGGATACTAACCCAATTAAGGAAGGAGAAACCCTCATAACCTAATCATTTTTTACTCTTATTACATTTGTAACCCATCGATTTTGAAGGAAATCCGTTCAAACCACAGCATCTCGTGATATGATTTCAGGGTTGATGCCTACAATCACAACACGGAGCTCACATTGTTTTCAAACACTTGGACTGGTCTATGGCTCCTGTCTCAGTATCAACCAAAACAATGAATTCCTGAGAATGAGGTTCTCTGAGTCAGGCTGACTCTCTACTCTTTCAGGCCCTATGAGCTCTCCGTATGTCAAGATAAATCAGCAGAAAGATTTGGGTCTGGACCACATTAGCTAAATTCCCCAAAGAAATACCCTCACTGAGTTATGATTTAATAAACAACTTGCTCTTCATTTCTACCGCAGGTCAGTGTAAGACACAGCTGTGAGAGAATCATTTCTACATCAGTGTAAGCTGCTTTTAAGTTCGTATTGTCATCTGTATAAAAATCAGTTCAGCAGCAATGCTCATGAATTTATTGCAGGAGAAAAGATGTCCCTTTTAAGGAACTGTATGGTTGTGAAACAGTGACGCCCAACACACTTCTCCACTTCCTAGGGTAGCTACGAAACGTATGGTCCTGTTTAGCGTTTTTGATACCATTCTCTTTAAGCTAAATCTCCAAGGTGTTAATCCTGTCTCCTTTCTAGTCTCTAACCACTGGCCTACTTTAAGGCTGACTCTTATAGTTCTCATGTCTTCTCTCATACAGCATTAATTTTGGAAGTGCACAGGGGCATGCAGGCATGCTCCTGACTCCTAGACTCAGGGGTTTCTCATTTCCTCAAAGGAAGGCCTGGAAAGAGCCAGGTGCAAACCGGGCATATTTTGCAAGGGTGTGTAGGGCCTCCCACAGGAGTCTGAGCCTACGAAGCCGGCTAGAGTGGGAGGTGCTAAGCATCTAGGGAAATTACCATGTGAATGGGGAAGCCAAGAAGCCAAATGTACTAACGTGGCAAAGCACGGGAATGTTAGACACATTCATAGCTAAGTATCTATTAAATGACCAGCCTCGACTTAGAAATAAGCAGATTACACATATGTCTCTCTTATAAATGTGACAATTACCGAAAGACTCGCGTATTTCAAAGTCATAGTGTTCTTATTATTGATGAGTTTGTTTTCTGACTATTATCAAATCCAAAGGAAGAGGCCGTGCCAGGATTGGTTCTACTGAAGCGTTTTGCCAGGCCCCTTGGCTTTGAGTAGTCCTAAGCGGACTTCTGACTTGGTGCCCAGTGGGGAGGTGGCCAAGCCCTTCTCTGATTTTAATAACACCTGGCTCTTTCTGTAGGAACGGTGGTGGCTGCAGGTGCGTGGCTTACCCATCAGAGAGATTCAGTCTCTGTAGAATTTTCATTCCTCAACTCCCCATGGAACCAAAATAGGTAGGAAAATACTTTTAAACACACCTTGAGCAAAAAGCAACCCTTTACTTTGGACCAGAGGCAGGATCTTCCGGTGGGAGTTCATCTCGAAAGAAATGCTCACACTGATGAGAGATGGGTAAGACAGGAGCAGAGAATGTCAAGAGCCATGAAAACCAAAAGCTAAGGTCGGGACTTGGGGCTTATGAACAAAGGGAAATGGGAGAGAAAAATAATTGCTGAGGGAATAAAGATGCTGAATAGGGGTATTAATTTTTATGTCATCAAAAATTAATACAAGGAGTAGAGTCGTAATTCAGTCAGTAAAGTGCTTACCTTTGGAGCATGCGGACATAAGTTCAACCTCCCAGAACTCACATAAGAGGAGCCAGGTGTGGTAGTGCACATTTATAATTTCTGCTCTGGGGAGGTGAAGACAGGGAGACCCCTGGGGCTTTCCGGCCCACCAGCTGTCTTAGTCATCGTTCTATGACTGTGAAGAGACACCATGACCATAGCAACTCTCTAAAAAGGAAAGCATTTAATTGGGGCTTGCTTACAGTTTCAGAGGGTTTAGTCCATTATTCTCATGGTGGTATGCAGGCAGACATGGTAGCCATGAGTTCTACATCTGGATCTAAAGACAGCAAGAAGAGAGAAAGAGCTACTGGGCATAGCTTGGACTTCAGAAACCTTAAACCCAGTGATATACTTCCTCCAACAAGACCACACACACCTCCTAATCCTTTCAAATAGTGCTACTCTCTGATAATCCAGCATTCAAACCACATTACCATACCGGTAATCTTAGCCTACTTAGCAAGCTCCAGGCAATGAAAAACCCTATCTTAAAAAAGGCATAGGTAACACCTATGGCACCTGAGATTGTCCTCTGGTCTCCATACACACACACACACACACACACACACACACACACACACACACACACACACACACAAATACACACTGATTCAAATGATCCAAGTAAGTAAGATGAGGAAAAGACTCTTCCAAAAGAGTAAGCAGATAGATGTAGATTCTGGGACAACTCTTGAAACTGAATGGTCAAATTCATCTTACCAAGTTGTAAAACTACTTTAATTGTTTAAGTTTCAACCTTGAACTATGTGTAGTTTTCTATAAAGGAAGACTTTAAGTTGAAAGTGAATGGAGTGGTGAATGGAGATTGGAAATGTTTTTTCATATCGAAAAATTCTTATAAAATAGCATTTTGGTTAGGTAAGCATAAGTCAACTGGAAACACATGCACAAAATTTTGCTTGAAGCTCAAAGACATTTTTAAGATACTGAAAGGCTTCTGCATAACACAGCAAGCAATCCACAAAATGAAGAAGCATAAAAGAACATATTGGTGGGCCACTTATCTCATAAGAGATTAATATGTCCACAATGTGTAAGGAATTTACACAAATCAGTAGCAAAGAACTTGGTAGAACACTCCTATAATTCTAGCACTCAGGATGCTGAGACAGGGGGATGACAAATTTGAGGTCAGCCTGTGGTACATAATGAGACTCTTCAATTTTTTTACATTTATCATTATTATTACTATTATTGTTATTATTATTAGTGTGTGTGTGCACGTGTGTGTGTGTGTACATGCATGTGCACATGAGCACACGTCACAGTGTGTACGTGGAGGTCAGAGGACAACATGCCAGAGTTAGTTATCTCCTTCCATCATGATGGTCTTAGGTATCAAACTCAGGTCATCAGGTTTGGGGACAAGTGCTTTTATTCACAATGCTATCTCACTGACCTTCAAAATTATTTTAATTAAACAAGATAATTTTTTTCTAATTTAACTTTTTATTGATCCTTTGTGGATTTCACATCATGAATCTCCATCCCACTCATCTCCCTGTCCCTTTGCATCTGCCCTTTGCCCTTTCAACTTCCCCAAGATTTAAAAAAAAGATTTGAAAAGAAAAGCAAACAGAAAAAAAAAAAAAGAAAGAAAAATCTCATCATGGAAGTTGTAGTGTGGCACAGTGAGTCACACAGTATACTCATTAGTCTATACATCATTACTTACAAGTGTTCATTGCAAAGAGTCATTGGTCTGGTTCAAGGCTGCTGGTTTCTACTACACTATCAATGTTGGGCCCTCACGGGACTCCTCTTAGATATCCTGTTGTCCTGTGCCATGGAGATCCTGTAGCTCTGGGTCTTCAGGACTAGCCTGATGGGAGACGTCTTTCTGTATGCTGTGAATATATGTTGTTCCCATTGGTTAATAAATAAGCTGCTTTGATCTATGGCAAGGCAGCTTAGAGGCAGGAGGGAAATCCAAGGAGGGAGACAGGAAAGAGAGGCAGAATCTAGAGAGACACCAGCCTGCTGCCCAAGGAACAACATACCAGCAGACCAATAAGCCACGAAATACGTGGCAAAACATAGATGAATAGAAATGGGTTAATTTAAGATATAAGAGCTAGCTAGCAAGAGGTCTGCCATAGACCATACAGTTTGTAAATAATATAAGCCTCTGTGTGTTTACTTGGGGCCAAGTGGCTGCGGCTGTACTGTGGGACACAGGTGGGAGAGATTTGTCTGACCGTAGGCTCAGGCAGGACTGGAGAGACCTTCTGGCTACACTAGCCCCTTCATGTGCTCCAGCAGATCATAGAAGGGGTGGATGTTGTGATGGGCAAATTCATAGTCCTGGTTCTGGGCCTGAGTGGTGGCTGGGTTGGTCAGCCTGCAACCCCTGTGCTCACCACTAGGGTGAGCTCTTCAGCACCACCCGGGGCTAGCTCGCCTTAGGCAGGAAGCAGCTAGGGACAGGCTTGTTGCTTCTACTCTCATGGCCTTGGGCCAGCTCACCCAGACCTACACCACTAGGGCCAGGCCAGCTCTACTGTGGTTTCCATGTGAGGTGCCAAGGCCACTCTACTGAGTGCTGCGGCTGGTGAGAGGCAGGGCCAGCTCTCCCACCTGCCATAGGTGGTGAGGAGCCAGGCAGGGGAGAGCATCCGTCCCTCACCTACACCACCATACAGCAAATGAGGGGCAGAACCAAATCTCTCATGCTCACATTTTTAGCTGGCTCACCCAGGCCCCTGTCAATGAGGTCAGCTCTACTGTGCTGCCTAGGCAAGGTGCAAGGTGCAGGCAGGGTCCACTTTCCTGAGTGCTGCAGCTGCTGAGGGTGAGAATCAGCTCTCCCACCTGCTCCTCAGGTGGTGAGGGCTCTCTCTCTCTCTCTCTCTCTCTCTCTCTCTCTCTCTCTCTCTCTCTCTCTCTCTCTCTCTCTCTCTCCTCATGTTCAGGATAGAATGACGGGGTTGTAGGTCAATGGTAGAACACTTTCTTAGCACAAGCAAGGCCCCTCCCTGGTTCAGTCCCCAGTGATGCCAGACAACATTCAGATTGGAAGAAAAAAAAAGAAAGCTTCTTGTCTGGTGGATTAGTTGACAGAGAGATTGTGAGGCGGACAGACAACACAATATTCAGCCTTTGAAAGTGAAATCCTGCCATTTGTAGCAACGTGGATGAAGCCAAAGAACATTGTGCTCAGTAAAATAAGCAGAAGCAGAAAGAGAAATACTGCCTGGGTTTCACCTATATGCAGAAGCTTTTTTAAAATGCATTAAATACATAGAAAATAAAATGGGGTTAACAGGAGCATGGGACGAATGGGGTAATTCAAGTCAAAATCCTGAAGAATGAGTCAAGCTAGTGTTGTACTCTGAGAATTGCTGAGAGAGTAGATTCTTTACATGCATGCACACATGAACACACACACACACATACCACACACACACACACCTCTTTGAGATGATGAGTGTGTTAATCTGACTGTAGTAATCATGTCGCCATGTAGCTGTATAATGAAAATTTGGCCCAGGTCAGACTCTGTAGTCAATGACAGTACCATAAGATTATATGGAATTGAAAAATTAATCAGTTTCTGCTCCAAGGCCATGTCTGACCCTGGTGGTGGGAAGATGTCCCATAGGCTCCATTTCTTAGAGGATGCCCCACCTTGGGTAACAGCACAGTCTGGGAACCAAGCGCTCCCATGCATGTGCCTTTAGAGGTACTCCAAATCCCTGCTGTAGCAGCCTGTCCCTTCTGAAGCTGGGTTAGTACATTCCACAGTGTTTGCACAGTGAGTAACTCAGCTAACCGAGCAGGTAGGTCTCAGCCTATTGTTGAGTGATGCATGACTGTATGTTGACATAAAAAATAAGTGTATCAAGAGTTCATGCCATATGCCTTAAATATATTCAAAGAAAATTTAAGGACAAAAATGAACAAAGACAGCACTGACAAAATAATGTTTAGGAGCCTGATGTATAAATGGAATGGGAGTAGACCTTGAGATATTCTGGGCACCCGACCAACTCCTGGGATCTCAAACTCTTCCTTGGTCATCTGCATTTTGTCTCAGTGGCCACGCTTTGATATCTCTTCTCCACTGAATAACTCTAACAACAGCATGGAGATGTTCCAGAAACTTCATCCATGGCCGATGATTTCTCAACCTATTTCATTGTGAGTATTCATTTGAGGTAAGTCTTCACTATTTTGCTGAGGCTGCCTTTGATCTCACATCCCTGCTGCCTCAGCTTGCCAAGTTCTGGGGTTACAGGTTTGTACCACCATGCCTGCCTTTAAGATAGCAGTACTCAATCTGAGATAAGGAGCGTTGCCTTAGTTTATGCCTTTTTAATACCTAACTCAGGGCGTGTAGCTTTTCTGGAGTCTTCTAGAAATGGTGACTGCAACAGACTGTGACATATTAGTCATGTGATTGCCTTTTCATCATGCCTCTTGATGGTAGATACAGAGATAGGAGGAAACACCAAATCTCATCCAGCTCTCAAAGATGGCTGCAAGGCATGAGCAATGTTTGTTTCCATATGTGTCCCTGATATCTGGTCATTTGGGGGGCTTTATACCTCCACATTACATGCTAAAAAACTATAGGCCTTTAACATTACATATTTTTAACTTTCATAGTAATTTTAAACATAAAATATTTTGCAAGTCACTCAGAGATTTCCCATATGCCATTCACAGGTTAACATCTTGCTTAACCCTACCTGAGCAGTAAACATTGGTAAACTACTATTAGCTAAACTACAAGCTTTATTTGGGTTTTACCATTTATGATGGTTAGCTTTAATTGTCAGCTGGACACAACCCAAACTTACCTGGGAAGAGAATCTCAAGGAGAGATTGTCTACATTGGGTGGGCCTATGGGCAAGACTGTAGGGGGCTGTCTTAATTAAGTTAGATGTGGGAAGACCCAGACCACTGTGGGTGGCACTATTCCCTAGGTCAGAGGTCCTGAACCATATAAAAGTAGAAAAAAAAAATTAAGCCAAGCATCAGCCAGCAAGCTGCCATGCATGCACTTATTTATTTCTGTGTGGCTGTGATATGGACCTTGTATAAGAGTAGAGAAAGTTATCTGAGCATTAAGCATGCATACATACATTTCTCTCTGCTATTGACCATGGATGTTACTAGCTGCCCCAAGCTTCTGCCACTGTCACTTTCCTACTAGAGTAGCCTATAATCTGGAAATAAAAGCCATATAAGCCCCCCTTCACCCCTAAATTGTTTTGATTTTTGTTGTTGTTATTGTTCTTGGTGGTGGTCTTTGTGGGGATGGGTGGTCAGGGTATTTTAACACAGGAATAGAAATGAAATGAAAACATCATCCCCATGAATGCCCCTTTTCTTTTGGACTAGGATCTAATCTGGATTCTCCATCCCATTTAGCCTTTTCAGTTTATGATCATTCGTTGAGAGCTGCAGCCACAAGCAGCTACTTCATGGGACCTTCCCCAGGCCCTGTCAGGCCCATGAGGGGCAAGCGAGTGCCAAGTGGTTAGCTATTCCCAACACACTTTTTATTCCGGCATCTGCACCACTGTTTGATAACAACCGCAGCCGCCAATTGAAGAACAATCTTCAAACATGTGATGTGGAAAGAACTCGTCATTCTTTATTCCCAGGTCTGTGAGCGTACACGCCCTCACTAACGGTCCTGCCAGTAGCATGGCCTTCCAATGACTAGGACAAGGTCACGATTTATCTCTGATGATGCTGGTTGTGGCTACAGCATTCAGGTGAGACAGGAGCTGCTGAGATTGGATGGATAAATACCCTCTCTCCAGAGAGCCGCCACACCTTCTGTCTTTTGGGGATGTGGAAATGTTTACACACATCTGTAGCAGGATTCTTAAAGGTACTTATTAATAAAATCAAACCTGAAGCGAGTTATTGGGGTCCATGCTGGTAGATCAGAGAGACAGAACAAGCCACAGCTATCTCACCTCGCCGGATCCTCAGCTGGTCTTGTCTCCTCAGACTGGAGGCCTCTGAGTCCTCATCCGGAATGGGTCTCAGCTGAATTACTGCTCAAAAGCCTGAATGCTTAACCTGCCAAAATCTTCTAGTTTCTGGTCCTCACGCCTTATATATCTTTCTGCTTTCTACCACCACTCCCTGGGATTAAAGGCTGGCTTTCTGGGATTAAAGGCGTGTGTCACCATGCTTGGCTATTTCCAATGTGGCCTTGAACTCACAGAGATCCAGAGGGATTTCTATCTTTGGAATGCTAGGATTAAAGGTGTGAGTGCCACCATTTTCTAGCCTTTGTATCTAGTGGCTGTCTGTTCTCTGACCCCAGATAAATTTATTAGAGTACACAATATTTTGGGGAACACAATACCACCACACACATCACATCTGACTCCCATCCAAAGTCATGAAACACAAACATTGTGGTACTTTCTCCTTTACTCTGTTAGCACGTGCATTTTCTTCTGATCCGTTGGGACTAAACCTCTAAAGGGCTTTTCTCTCATGGCCACTTTCCTTGAGAAGAAGTCGAATTTTGCAGTGCTGGAACCACAAACAAGAATGCTTGCTCGTTTGTGTTAACGTCGAGTCCAAATTGAAGTCCAAATCAAGGGCTAGACCTGAGCCGTTCTTCAAGGTGGAGACATCTTCTGGTTAGACATTTTATTCACCTCTGGTCATCCAGTTGTCTGGATCCTCTGTGGTGTGATTGGAGAGACTGGAGTATAATGAGTCTGTTTTTGCAAATTCCAGAGATCAACGGTTAACACATTTGAAGGCTTTCCCTTCTAGTCTTTGTGATTTTCAGGGACATTTCTCTCTCTCTGATTCTGATACCTGAAAAATAATTCAGTAGTCAGTTCAAAATAAAAACTTTTCATATAGTAATATTCTAGAGAGAGGGTCAGTTAAGAGTCCAAATGAACCAAAATATCCCCAAGCTCTCAATGGCAGGTTGGGCTGCTGCTGTACTGCCAAGTTCCTTCCATCTGTCTTAGGTATGCATTGCTACCAGCCCATCCAAGGCTCTCAGGTTCCTGGACTGTGATCTGGCAGTGTCCGTGTCCATCCCCCCCCCCACCCCTGTGTCTTGTATCTTAAAAGGCTTGAGCAATGCTTGTAGACAGCACCTTCTCCTCCCAGACCCCTGTCACCCCTCTACCTGCTCCTCCTCCAAAGGTCACATCGACCTTCTACAAGGCAGGAAAATCACCTTAAAAGTCACCCCTCAGATTTGTTGAGGACTTTCACTGTCTCAAAACACTGTCACACTCTTTCATTCAAAGGTCTTGGGAGAGGGGACTGATATGTAGGCCAAGGAGTCACATGATCTGGTGGATGGAGAAACGATTCTAATGAGACATCCCTCTCCATGATGTTACACGTCTTCCTTGAAACAGCCTGGTTGCTAGGCTTCTGTCCCCTTTCCTCAGATGGTACCCTAGGAGCCCACTAGCGTTTTGTAATCTCTCCTGTTTGGGCTTGAAAGTGTTCCACTTGTGAGACATTTCAAAACCTGACCCATTCTAGGGTTCCCAACGCCTTTCTGGAGTTGAGAGATTTAAGGAAAAGTTCCAATAGTGGGAGCATGATGTGGCCAGCAGGAAACTGAAGGGTTTGTCGATTTCTTTTCTTATTGTTGTGAACAACAAGACAAGAAACAACTTGGTGGGGAGAGGGTTTGTTTTCTCTTATCGTTTCAAAAGGGGCACCATCCATTATGATAAGGAAGGCATGGCAATAAGAACCTGACGCAGCGGGTCATGTTGCTTCTAGAGACGGGAAATAGGAATACTGCAGCTCAGTTCACTCTTCCCTTTTTATTCAGTCTGGGACTCCAGCCTACAGGAATGGAACATTCACATTTAGGGGCTCTTCCTTCTTCAGTTAAACCTTTCTGAGAACACCCTCAGTTACCTCCAGAATTGTATTTACACAGTGGTTCTAAATCCAGTCTCGTGGATGATAAAAAATTAGCCGTTGCAAAGGGGAACAGGACCCACCAGCTCTCCAAACTCCACAAAGGTAACATTTGTGTGGACATTTTCCCTTGTCTTATTGTTTTGGTTTTGTGTTTTGAGTCTGGAAATAATGGGAAGGGCTTGTCTCAACCAAGGCATCGTTTAGAAAACTGGACCAGGGCCCCTGTGCTGATTGGTGATCTAACAGATCTGAATTCTGGTGGCCTAACTTCCCAAATCAGATGCAGAGACCTGATTAATGAGGTTATTTGGTTTGTGGAGTCAACTAGGTCAAAGACCATTAATTATCCAACGACTCTGTCAATTCCAAGTTACTATGTGCCTTTGTATTTTGACTAGCCGAAGTTGTTATACCATTTATAAAATAAATAACAATAAATCATTTAACCATTTCTGATAGAATGATAAATTAGTGGCATTACCTGAATCCCAAAAAGATTCACCCTCAATTAAGCAGCTGAATAACATTGGAATTAAAGGTGATAGAGAGCACCAGAACACAGAATATATTGCTGTCACATGAACTCGTTAGAGAATCTCCCAGTGCCTGAGCAGCATCCTCTCTTTAAGGGTTTCCCATGGGTCCCTGATTTTCCAAGACCTCCCGGCACCTGAGACCCACTTACCTCTGCTCCTCCCAGCAGTGTCTCAAGGCCCTCAGGGGTGAGGGTTGTGCCAGGCATTTCATCTCCAGAAGCCCATTCCCCTCACCCTCATGTGGCTTCCACGTGTTCATAATGACATCCTTGGAGTGTGTCAGCCAGTACCATCTGGGGCGCCTGGAGGAGAGTGTCTGGGAAAGGGTGACAACTCAATCTCAGGCCAGAGGACGGGGAAACATATTGGGTGAGTGCAGTTTCCATTCAGACAGAGGGAGTCTGGCAGGAGGTTGTCCACATCTGCTAAATCCATTACAAAGACTCTGCTCATCATGAATATTACAATAAGAATAGCCATCAATCTGGCTCGAATCAGCACTGTGCTTTTCTGGTCATCATTTTCTTTCAGGCCTGATTCAGCCTGTTCCTAATAGCATGTTGGGGGGAGTGTCAGACTTTCCTTGGGGCACCTGGTTAGTCATTTGTCTGTTTATGTTGGAGAAGTTGAACCAGGCCCCTTGATATGGAGTTGACAGGCCCTGAGAATGACAAAGGCCTTAGAGTGCCTGGGTGCTCAGATTGCTGAGAAAAGGACACATGGCCTGAACTCAACCCATCTGGCCTTGGTGAAACTTGATGACTGTACCAGGGCTCCTCAGTCTTTGGAAAGTGTAAGAATTGCTGGAGCATTTGTTAAAACATTGTCTATAAGCCCTACCCCAACGAATTCAGATTCGGTAGGATTATCGGGACAGGGCCTGGGGCTTTAGTGGTCATGTTTTGAGTAGCATCATTCAATCATTCTTCCCAGAGCATGTTCCTCATTGCCCCAGCCTTGCTATCTCCTGAGACCTGTGGTAACTGTGAGTTCCAAGCTCCATCCAGACCCATTGCATCTGAAAACTATGTTTCATCACAGACACTCTTTGCACCCCACAACATGGGGTGCATTGATCTGTATCATTAATCCAGTGCTTGACACAGAGTTGGATATCATGGTCTCAGAGTGCTCGTTGGCTCAAAGGCTTTTGACCTGAGCCTTCAAAGAGGTAAGTTATTTGGTCCATATTATTTCATGTGATCATCTCTCTGTGGTGTGAACTAAAGTTCTCTGAAGAATCCGCATCTGTGTGGGAGATCTTGCAATC
Organism: Peromyscus maniculatus bairdii; assembly: GCF_049852395.1. NCBI lineage: Eukaryota > Metazoa > Chordata > Mammalia > Rodentia > Cricetidae > Peromyscus > Peromyscus maniculatus. The sequence goes on along the minus strand of NC_134866.1, from coordinate 76,499,579 downwards.
GTGACGTTGGCTAAGAATGTGGTGTCTGAAGAGTCTGAAGAGACGGAACATTACAGGTCAAGAGCCAAAATTTATCTTGGGCTGTCTTTTTTTTTTTTTTTAAACCACTTTTACTACTTGTATCAACTTCTATATCTGAGTTAACATTCTCTTGACTTTTCAACAAAATTCTTGGAATATGTCTCTATCCTTGACATACCAGTAAACATCACTAACCCTAAAGATAGGAATGTTACAGACAACATATAAGTAGATTTCTTCATCTTGCTATAGCTCACCTACCCACCTATGTATTTTATCAAAACACTTATTTATGTCTTTTTTTTCTTACTGTGACCACAAGTTTGGATAACCTTTGCAACAAAGACTAGCCATTTAGGGCAACCTGAACTGTATTCCTGGGTCATACTCACTCACAGCTGGGTTGAACTCAACGATTCTCCTATATCCTTATTGCAGAATTGGTATTTTACATCCAAAAGGGCCACCTGTGACTTATTCAGTTCACAGTAACCTCAAAAGGCAGTGGCCGTGCATTGAAATGTGCACACAGAATATTCTGCAGTAGGCTGGAACATAGGAAGCATCCATTGCCTGATATTATATTGCAAAGGCACATCTTAAAATGAAGTTACGGCCCTTGCTTTGTTTGTAAAGAAAGGTATTGCCAGTTGTAGTCTGTGGTTATTTTTAAATGTAAATTTACAAAACAGAAAGCCAAAGACCAATCTCAGATACACAATCTGACACCTTCTCCTCCTCCTTTCCACAGTCTGATGTTACTGTATTTATAGGAAAAAGATCTACAGTAAATAAGACTTTGGCTCCAAAACCATTGTTCCTTCCAATTTTATCCCACGTTTCCTTTGGAAAGTTTTGTTTCAGGAATGATGTAAACTCTAAATCAGGGGGACTCAGAAAACAAGCAAAATCCCACTTGAAGACCATAACTAATTTAGTCATCAGCCTTCCCCCAGTGAGCTACATTATCATTCTTTGGGCATTTTGAAGAAGGAGGATGCTTCTCTAAACCATACTACTTCACTTAGAAAAGGCTTCATTCTAGCCAGCTTGCTGTCACACACACACACACACACACACACACACACACACACACACACACACACAGGTGGAAACTGCTCTCCCTTGTACTCCTGGGGATCTGGCAGGAGCAACAGTGATGAACGAACATCTTTTAGTTGCCCAGTGGGATGCATCACAGTCAGTTCCCTGCAGGTCTTTCCTGGGAGTTGTTTAGATGGTGAACTCTTAGCCTACCCTGACCACCTAAGTCAGGCTGCAGTGATGTCTACACACAGAAGCTGCTAGGAGCACAGGGCATGTTTGAGAAGCAAAACTGCCATTGGTACCTGGAAGGAGACAGTCACCTGGCCAGTCAGAGACAGAACAAGCCCAGCAGATGAGATACCATCAGCATATGTTGGTCCAGGAAAACAGAGAGTGATAGAAAGAAGGCTGGAACAGGATTGAGCACAGAAAGAGAGGGAACAGAAACTATAAACACAACACCGGTCACACCAACTTGTGGATCCACGGCTGGGAAGGTCCAGGCAGAAGAGAGCGTATCAGAAGGATGGACCCTTGTGCTATCAACTGAAACAATGGACTCCAATGAATTTTAAAATGTCAGGAATCCCATAGCATGGGGAAGGGAAAGGCCCGATCTAAGTGCCAACCAGAGGAGGAATTTGCCTCCCAGGAAGAGATTTCACCCAGTTCTGATAGCTTAGACCATCTTGTTTGATAGACCAGACCATCATGGGTCATAATGGGTAGGCCCGCATCTTGACGAGGGCTGCTCAGTTGTGCATACCTCTTACCCTCTGTTTAAACCTAAACCTTGCCAGGCGGTGGTGGTGGTGGTGGCGGCGGCGGCGGCGGCGGCGGCGGCGGCGGCGGCGGCGGCGGCGGCAGCAGCAGCAGCGCACGCCTCTAATCCCAGCACTCGGGAGGCAGAGGCAGGTGGATCTCTGTGAGTTCGAGGCCACCCTGGGCTACAGAGTGAGTTCCAGGAAAGGGACAAAGCTACACAGAGAAACCCCGACTTGAAAAACCAAAAATAAAAAATAAGAAATAAGAAATAAATAAATAAATAAATAAATAAATAAATAAATAAATAATAAATAAATAAATAAATAAATAAATAAATAAACCTAAACCTTATGTCAGTACTCTTCTGATGGACTTGGGCGGGGGGGTCACTAGACCCCTTTACTTGCTCCTCTTTCCAATTACTGGCCACATTACTAAAATCTCCTTTCTCTGTCCCCCGCACTAATTACTGGTGTCTTTAACTGGCATGGGAGGGAGGGATGGCTGAGCCTAGCTTGCTGAGATGGCTCAGGTCCACCTTTTCCTGTAAAAACTCCAGCAGTAAGCCAGGAAGACAGCTTAGGGGGTTAAGGTACTTGCATCAGGCCTGATGGCCTGAGTTTGATGTCCAGGTAAAAAGAGAATCCATTCCCAGAAGTTGTCCTCTGACCTCCACACATGCACAGTGGCATGTTCACACTCACATGTATAATAAACAAACAAATAAGTAAAATCATATCATTAACATAAATCGTCAGTAGTAGAATCTTTATTCAAGAGTTAAACAAGGCACCTGAAGATTTCAAGCAGAAAAGCCACACAATTGGATAGCTTGGCCATGTGTTTTTGAACACATATACCTGCTTCCTTGAGCTGAGTAGGGGACATGGCTGAGAGAATGGAGGTTGAGATCTGAAAAGAAGAATTTAGAACAATTTCTTGAGTTGGGAAAAGTCTCTAGTAATACTTGCTAAGCCTGGGAAGGTGAGGAGACAGGGGAGAGTGGAGTCATCTGCCCTTCAGATGCCCTGAGATTCACAGGAGAGCCGGCCGTCAGTACCTGAATCTGAAAGGCTGAGCAGGCGCAGAGATGGGGTTGTCCACTCGCTGACTTCTTCCATGTTGTTTGTCTCTGAGTTTAAGTTGAGGCAAAGAGCTACTTGGTTGTGCTGAAATGAGGCATTTTCAGGATTAAATTCCGTATTGAACAGGAACACAGACAGCCATCAAGCCAAGAATCCTTTGTGCCCAGGCATGAGTCAGAAGTAAACAGAAATGGATTCTGAGCATGGACTATTCCCTTACTTAGGACTGTTCCTAAGTACCGTGAGCATTGTCTCAGACCAGAGCAAATGAGTTGTCTTATTTAATTAGGGCCTCATTACTGCTTTTCTCTTCCATTCCCAGGTGCACCCCATACAAGGAGGGCCTCACTACTGTGTTCCCGATGGAACGCTGCTCTCTGCACGTGGAAGAAAGCCCTGCTCAGCGAATACTCCAAAGCTGCACCCCGAATGAAAAGCTGAGGAGAAAGCAGGAAGTGTAAGCATGACATTTAGGGAAGAATTAGAAGACTCACAAAGGCTCAATAAATCTAAGACCCTGAGTCCATTTACCTAGGAATTTTCCCAGCACAGCTCATAACTCAACAGGCTCTGAGGTCATTGTGTATCCTTAGCACAGTACAATTATCCATGCTCACAGCAGCAGCTGAGTCACCATGAAGATTGAAATAGGTTCAGTCTCTAGAGTGAAGATGAGAAGAAATATGAAGCACACTGGTAGGCTACTTCTATCAAGAGTGGTGAAGATGAATATTTCATACTTGAAGTCTGAGCATAATTCACTAAACATAGATGGAAAGTGCTTATTGTCTATTGATATTATCTGTGCAGAGAAAGGCAAACTTCATTACACTTCATAAGCAATTACCTACTGCAAACCCCAGTCAATTTACTTTCGTGATGAATCTATGTTCCTAATTAGCTGTAACATTCATCTGAACATTACAAAAATTCTCTTCTGGAAAAATTACAGGCTGTTGTTATATGTTAACCAGGACATGTTCCTTCTGTACGCAGTTAACACTGCAAACAGAGGAACTCTGGAAGCATCCACTAGAGGGTAAACAAATGTAAACACCACATGAGGAAAGATAAGCAAAGGAATAAAAAACACGTGTGCAATTACCTTCGGCAGAGTTGATCGGTGGTGGACTGAGGATTTCACATGGCACTGTATTCACGTGGCTTCTCACGGCATGAAGCAAAACTTTGTATGCTTTGTGCAGCCTATGTGCTCAATAAACTTTAAAAAAGTTTTCTTTGGGGTTAGAGAGGTGGACTCGGTTGATGGAGGGCTGGCTGCACAGGCATTAGGACCTGAGCTCGAGTCCCAAAATCATGTAAGCTGGGTGCAACAGCGCACATCTGTAACACCAGATGTAATGGGTGACGGAAGGCAGAGGCAGGAGAATCTCTATCGGTGTGTGGCCTAGCTAGCTTGGCTGACACAGCGCCGAACAACAAGAACAAAAGATGCTCTGTACAAACATGGGTGTGGGGTGGAGGGGGGAACGATATCTGAGATTGTCCTCTGACTCCACACTCCTACCCTGGTGTGAACATGCCCCTTCCATACACCCACACATATACACCTGCATTCACACTCACATCACACACACACACACATCATCATCATCATCATCATCATCATCATCATCATCATCTATTTTTGAGAATAAATTTCCTGAGAACTAAGAACACATCTCTGGCATGAACAAATATGGAAGCTGCTGCCTGGGGGGCTGTAGGTGAGCTAGGTCTGGGTGGAGGGGGATTTGTGTATTTCTGTCAAGCTGACCTCACAGTATTATTCATATGATAATTTGGAAATAAAGCTGTTTTAGATTCAGCAACACCAAAAGCTGTGTTGTGCATTACAGGGCAATTACATGGTGATGAGGTATGTTTCCACAACACGCCTGCCAGGCTGTCATTAGGCCCAAGCACCTACTAAAAACGTGCATAATATGCAGTTTGGAATGACTGGTTTACTGGCCAAAATGACTCAAAAATAGAATTCAGGGCAGAAGGACATCCAGAGGGAAAGATCTTTCGATTCTCAATAAAGAAGACCCAGTGGATCACAATCATAATGAAAATGATGATGCTCTCCAGTGAAACTGTGCAGTGAATTTCTGTGTCGGGACCCTGAAAACACATGGGAATGAACCATCTTATCCACCCTCCCCAGTTCCCTGCAGAAGGCACCATTCTGCCTTTAGCTACAGCTAAGGAGACTGGGAAACGCACTAAGAGGTTCCTCAGACGGTTTGGGTGAGAGGTAATAAAGGCTGGGTCAGGCTGGATAATGGTGGTGAGGCTTAGGGAGACTATTGCCCAAAGTCACATGACGAGTGAGTGGTGGCAGCAGAGACATCTGTGACCCTACTGCCCACACTGGAGCTAGGCTTGGTACAGGGATCATCCCACAGATCAGTCCTAGGCCACCAAGGCTAAATACAAATCATGCGTAGGACAAAGAAAACCTTTTCTGTTCTTACAATGGCTGGGCCAAAATGTTGAGTTTTATGTACTTCAGTATGTGAGTCTTTGAATATTAAAACCTTGCCAGATGCATAGACAGGACTTTATGGCTACTCAGAGACTAGAAGTGTGATAAGAGAGCTACTCCACCCAAGACAGGGAGAAAGCAGGAAACTCGAAACTTTGGTGGACTTGGCAACAAGCCAAATGTCAGCCATTTCTCCTCCTTTCCCATACAGCAGGAGGCACTTCACACCGCTTTCCCTAATTTCTATAAATCTGCTAAATGATAGGAGTCCTCCGCATGCCAAGAGACATATAATATGGATATCAAAATAGATGTCGAGGTTGCTGCATGACGAGAAGCAGACCCCAGCTGCTGAAGAAAGCAAGTCTGGCCTGGCCTCGGTTCAGCACCGCCAGGAGGCCTAGCCAGGACCTTTCGAGACTTTTCTGATTATTTTCTCTTATTTCATTCTTAAATCATATTTCTCCTATATTTGTTTACTGCCCAAGAACTCTGGACCCCCCCTCAATAGCCTCTTCCTATTCGCACCCCCACCCCCCATCACCTGCAGCCTGGCTGTGTCCCCCAGCCAGCCGAAGCTGCGGAACATTAGGACTCAGGAATTCATTTATCCATTCAATAAATATTTAGTGAGCGCTAGATACGGGCCGGGAGTTGTTTCAGACGCTAGGATACTATAATGGATGGAAAGAGTCTCTGCGCACACAGAAAGGCTGACAATACTCAGATGATCAAGAGTCTATGCAACATGTCAGGTGGTGATGAACAGCATCTAGAAAACTAAACAGAGTGGATGGAAAGGGAGTAATTGGGGGTTATCAAAGGCTTTGATGACAAGGTGGCTTTTTATCAGCAACTACATGGGACTAGAGGGCAGGATATGAGGGGGAGAGCATTCTACTGGGAGGCAAATGCAAAGGCCCAGAGGTGCTGACTTATTTTATCATGTTTTCTGAAGGACAAGCAAGGAAGTTAAGAGGCCAGTGCAGAGGAAGAGGGTCTGGGAGTCCAACCCAGTGGTCAAGTACATGCTTAGCATGCGGGAGGCTCCATCTGTATTCAACATCCTGTACTAATGAAAGAAAGAAAGAAAGAAAGAAAGAAAGAAAGAAAGAAAGGAAGGAAGGAAGGAAGGAAGGAAGGAAGGAAGGAAGGAAGGAAGGAAGGAAGGAAGGAAGGAAGGAAGGAAGGAAAGAAAGAAAGAAAGAAAGAAAGAAAGAAAGAAAGAAAGAAAGAAAGAAAGAAAGAAAGAAGCTGGGCGGTGGTGGCACACGCCTTTAATCCCAGCACTTGGGAGGCAGAGGCAGGCGGATCTCTGTGAGTTCGAGGCCAGCCTGGTCTCCAAAGCGAGTTCCAGGAAAAGCACAAAGCTACACAGAGAAACCCTGTCTCGGAAAAAAAAATCAAAACAAAGAAGAAAGAAAGGAAGGAAGGAAGGAAGGAAGGAAGGAAGGAAGGAAGGAAGGAAGGAAGGAAGGAAGGAAGGAAGGAAGGAAGGAAGGAAGGAAGGAAGAAAAAGAAGCAGGAAGGCAAAAGATGAGAAAGGAAAGACCAGAGGACCTTGGGAGCGACAGCCAGAGTGTTAACTGGACTAAGAACTTCAGCTGCATCCTACTCAGGTCTGGACATTATTAGAGGTTTGAACCCAAATAGCAGTACTGTCTGACTTGCATTTGCTCTGGTTTATTCCAGTTTCTGCCTGGAGCAGCATTTCTCAACCTGGGAGTCACGACCCCCTGGTGGTTGAATAACCCTTTCACAGGGGTTGTTGCTTAAGACCATCGGAAAACACAGAGATTTACATTATGATTCATAACAGTAGCAAAATTACTTGCTAACCCTGGTGATTTCTAACCATTTCTACCTTCCAGGGAGTCTGTGACAGAGACTGAGGAACAGGTCCTAGATGGCCCAAGGGAAGACTTTCCCTCTCCTTCCCTTCCTTCCCCCTCCCTTTCTTCCTTTCTTTCTCCTTTCCTTTTCTTTCTTTTCTCCCTCCCTCTCCCTCCCTCCCACGTATTCATTGGTTTCATTTTCAATTCTAGAATCAGGCATCCCTCTCCTCCATTAGACAGAATGGTGTTGTTCCAAAGAGTCAAGCAGAGGAAGCTGGTTTTGTAGAAAAAAGAACAGAACAGACAGAGCTAACTGTGGGGCCGCAGGGGACCCCAGGGGACATCAGAGCCTGCTTGGGAGCTTTGGGTGTCCTTGTTCTATCCTGGTTTCTAGATGGTCAGGTAAGTGGATGAGTATCAGCTTGGTGCTGAATGACTTCAGCAAGAACGATGCCATTTTTACCTTTAGCCTGGTCTGTTGGGGCGAGTACAGGACCTTAATCGAGCACAAGAGCCTCCTGTGATTTTTTAATTAACAATATCCCACACTAAGTCATGCTCTCACCCAGCTACAAAACAGACCTCTGTCACCCTCCTCAGTCACTGTCCTGAAGATCACACAATGCTTGGAGCTTTGATTGATCCATCCCAAGAGAGACCGTTTGACATTCAACAGAAGACGGCAAACATTTAAAACTTTTAGAGAGGACCTAGTACAGCACAGGGTGGCTGTTATGACTGCCGGGAAGATAATAGCAAAAATTTGAAGTGTGCGCCTCAACTAACTAAATCGAACCAAGTACAGTTAATAGATCAGAGGATCAGGGGAGTAGTCCACCTGCCTCAAGCAAGCCTTATTTCTGCCCATCACTTTTTGCAACCGAGTCTCTGCAGTGCCTGATACATTTATCAATGAACAATGAGAAGTGACCCAGGAGCTGGGCTTTTCTGTCTGCTCAGATGAACGGAACAGAAGAACAGGAAATACTGCAGACTGAGGAGCTTCCTCAGAAAGCTTATGACCTTGCCTGCAAGCCTCCATCCTTGGTTCATTTTTGTGCGTTGCCTTAGAAGTCCAGGCCCAGAACAAGAATGAGCTGGGGCTTCAGAATGCCACCGGACAACCTTGAGACTGAAGCAGGGTAGGGAAAGACTCATTCTCTGGGATGCCCTGGATGCTGCTGACATCAGCTCTGGGTTGGTGCCTCTTAACATTTTCTGGAACCATATTTGACCATGGTGGTTTGAGGGGGAGCTGATGGTGGTGAGGAGTTGGAAGGCCCTAAAAGGAGGTGGTTAGTGATAGCTTCCAATGGACTCGGGACACTCTGACTGCTCCCGACGACATGCCCAAGGCTACATGCATCTCACAGAACATCTTAGCAAAAAAGGCACTAAGGTATTCAAGGAAGGTTTCTATCCCTTTGGCCAGTACCTGGGAATAAAGGAGTGGGAGCATCCGTCATCTTCAAGTCCTACACTAATGCTGGAACTAATACGTTTGTCTTCTGAATGTCTTCCAATCTTCCAGTCTTTGGATGCCACCCCTTGATAGTCAAATAAAATACCTGAGTTTTAAGGCTGAGATGGCCCAAACCCTGACCCCGTCTGCTGCCTCCTGGTGAAGCAGACATCCGGCCTAGCTCCTGGAGCAGCTGCATTCCTTTATCACCGCCTTTTCAAACGCCAGGCACAGCGCTTCGTCGTCGTCGTCGTCGTCGTCGTCGTCCACCTGCTCTCCCCCTCATAAAGATGTCACACACGGCAAACTATCTGTTAAAGTTCTAGGGAGGCAATGAAGAGCATTGCAATGCAGAAGAACGTTCAAGAAAGAGAATCGAGCAGGTAGCACGAGGTCTGCTGTGGACCAGCTTGGTCCTACAGCCCTTCTCTGAGAACATTCCTCTCCACCGGACTTGGCACCTCTCCTGGAAGCTCAGCTCACCCATGCAGACTGCCACTTGGGAAAGCCCAAGGGTATTCCTGGCCTGTCATCCCAAAAGTTTCCTGGGCTAGAGGGTGTGGAACGTGAGCGCTAGCTTGCCTTGCCTAACTTCCGGTGGGAGAGCTCAACACCCCCCCACACCCCACCCCACCCCACCCCACCCCCACCCCCGACACACACACTGCTTTCTTACCTTCTCAGGATTCTCTTGTCTCAGCAGGGAAATGGCAAGACAGCCAGGGAAGATTCTGGGGGTAAATTTCCCCTCTCCAAAACTCCCCGCAGGGCGGATCTTACCAATGAAGAGAAAGCATATGGTCCCAGGAACAGCACCATGCGTGCGTGTGTTTACCCTCTGGGCTTCTGAGACATTGCTTGCCGCAACCGCAGCCACACTATCTCTGAGGATGAGCGCTGCATCTAAGTCTGGCCTCTCTAGAAAAAAATTACTTCTTAATGAGCAGAGACAACTCCAGCTGAACCTCGATGTCACATTCACCTGGCCAGAGCTTGTGGCAGTCAGCCCACTGCCTTGTCCTGTGAGCTACTTCTGTTCCTGCCCCCAATACTCACTCTAGGAGGGCTGGCAATGTTTACCACACAGAGACTGAGCAAATGTTTACAGAGAACCTCCACACAGATCCCAGAAAAATCTCCCTGATGAAAAAAAAGTTTCTTAGCAAAAACAAGCCAGCAGAGTTCAAGGTGTGCCCTGGCCCCTGTGCCCTATGGAGCTCTTTTCAGAGGCCAGAAGGGGCCAAGCACAGCTGACCGATGCTGCTGTTTTGCTGCTTTGTGAGGTTTTCGCAGGGAGACCCTCGTTCAGATCAAGTGTGAGTGATCTCTCGTGGTCTCATAAATCAGGAAAGTATTACATCACAGGGCGCTGGGTCGTGCTCCGGCTCCCACCTGGGGCTGAGAAAAAACCAAAAGCTGGCTGTCTGCAGGGAGAGAGGCGGGAGGGGAGGAATGTGATGAATCGGGATCTGAAACATTCAGCCCAACGGTTCTAATAGGGTCAATATTTAGGCTACAGTATTTGGCTGGACCGATTATGCAATCCGTCTTCCCACACGAAGACACAAATGATCTGGCCAATTTATTTTTATGGAGTTAAATTAGACACTATTTATAAACTGAAGAGGTTTCCAAAAATGGCTATTTAAGGAAGGTACCATTAGTTTTTTTTTTTCCCAAGTCTGTTTGCCTTTGGGCTATTCTGGATTGCTTTTGTTTGCCTGTGGTCTCTGAGTAAGACAGTGGGTGCTATTTCTAAGTGCGGGTGAAATAATATCAGCTGCCTGAATATGTAGATTGTCCATCCTTGAAACGGGGGTGGCATATGGTGGAAACAGACCAGGCAGGGTGTGTGAGCTGGAGGCACACGTACCTGCACGCCACCTGGGTGTAGGGTTTAAGGAGTGAGTGACCAAGAGAGATTTCAGTTCCCAACAGAGCCAGGGCCTCTTTCCCACATTTCTCTCCCTGCTGATACCAGAACTAAAGAAGAGCCACAGACACGATCTGAGGAAGCACACACTATGAGAGTCGGATGCACAGAGACACCTTCTTGTCCTTCTCGGCTTTTCCAAAATGGCTCTGCCCGCCCTAGCCCTCCATCTTTAGCAGGCAGGTATAAAGCCTACAGAAGAGTGTCTCAGAATCGCAGGGGGCTGGCTGCTACGGGGGGCCTGGAGGCACAGACGCAGGGCAAGGGAAACAGGGAGCTGGCAGAGCCCACAGAAAGAACATTAGCATGAAATCGGGGACTCAGCTGTTCAGAAGAGTGGCCTTGGTCATGGAAGGACGTGGACAGAGGCAAGACACGGTCCAAGGAGCTGGGGATGGGATGTGGTGACTTGAACCCGCTGGTTTGATATAAAAACTCCTGTCCTTTCTAACCTCTGCTCCTGGGAGAGGTGGAAGCCTGGGAGCCTGGAGGAGATACTTGTCTATCTTTAGTTTCTGACAGCCTTCACTTCTCCCTGACAGGAACTCCTAGAACACTTCCTAGAACCCTGTCTCTCCTGACTGGATGGCGTCCATACTCCCCTAGTGTCTAATAACTAGAAGTCACTTGTGTGTCTCTCAAAACACTGGATCTGTGTAGTCCCCCGCCATCCAGCCATTTTCATATACTTTTAAACTACAAGACTCGGGGAAAGAGCATGTGGCAACTTTTCTACATAGTCAAAAATAGCCCCGGCTCCTAGGCGATGTCTTCAGCTGTCACGATCGTGCTCCCCAGGCGCTGGCTCTGAGTCAGGATCCTTTATCTTGCTGACTGCTGAATGTCACCTGGATTTAGGTGCTTGCTACCATCTGCCTCCACCATATGGGAACCCGAGGCCTCATTTATCTTCCCAGAGTTGTGGGACAGATTGACAAGGTGCAAAAGAAAAGATTGACACTATTTACACATTCCCAAATCCTGATAACTATGTACAGACCGGAGAGCACTGATTGGAAGCAATATTTTGGAACCAAATCTGCCACCAATGTTTATGTACCCTGCAAAGGATGTTTGCGAATTTGCAGCTTTCTGCTCGTGAGATGGGGACGGTAACAACATTGACACAGTCGCATTTGTTGGTCTCTCCTATCTCTGGACAATGCAGGAGCCTATAGGAAGGGGTGAGATGGAGACTTAATGCACTCCTAGGAACCCAAGTGTCTGGTGTAATGTCCCTTTGGAGGTATGGCCCCTTCTCTCACGAAACTGAGATTTTAATACCTAAGTGTTGGTTTTAAAAAATAATAAGCGGCGCTGGTTACTGTGCAAGGAATGGTCAGAGGCACGAAAAAATCCAGTATCAGAGCTTTGGGGGTGGGGTGGGGGGAGGACGGGACAGAAGAGAGCATGGCCAGGCCTGGGGTAGAGACACATGCAGGAGAGAGAGAATGGGGATGGGTGGGGGGAGGAAAGGGCAAAAGAGAGTGGAGGAGTCTATGTCCGGCTTTTTAAGGATCCCCCTGAACATGTGCAGGTGGGCTAATGGAGCTATACCACGCATGCGCTGATTACGTGACCACGCTGCGTGCACTTGCACAATCACACAGCGCATTGATAACGTAAGACCCCTTACTTAGCTCCTAAACTGCGATTGTGCGGTCATATAGCTGGAGTGGCAGAATCCTAACACTAAGGATTTCAGGCTGTTATTTCTTTATCATTTCAAAGGTTTTAAAAATTAAAAAAACAAACACAACTTGTATTTGAATCAGAGATAAAATTGAGAACTATTTGCAAAGGTGCACTGTTTTCCTATTACAGACTAAATAAAGTAGGGTAAATGTAGCACACTTTGAAATTCTATAATCCTAGGATTGAAGCTTGAATATTTCCTAAATGAAATCATTGTACTTGAAAGAATATTGATGAATGGTCAAGATTAACTATCCCGCACTGCATTCTCTTCAGATTTAGACAAAAGGACAAACAGCTAGCACAGCTCTCAAACCTCTAAGCGTGGAGTTGGGGGTTCGATGTCACAAGCATTTTCCTGTGTGTAGAATGCCCGAAGACTTAGAGGAAAAGGACAGACAGGGAAAAGCCACATCTGGCTTTCCCCTGAAGGTGAGGATCTTGATGAGAAGTGAAGCGGGTAGGAAATGGGCAACTCAACATGGCCAATGGAAATAGGCAATTCAACATGGTGAATGGAAATTGGCAATTCAACATGGCCAAAGGAAATGGCCAATTCAACATGGCTAATAGAAATAGGCAATTCAATATGGTGAATGGAAATAGGCAATTCAACATGGCTGCTGTATTGGGGTTTACCAGGGAAGCATAACCAGCTGGGGATACAAAGATACCTAAGTGGGATTTATTGTGGGGGTTGGCTCTTGTCATATTACAAGCTGAGATGTTTCATGACGTTTTGTCAACAAGCTGAAGGACCAGGAAAGCCCTCAGTGTCCAAAGTCCTAGGATCCAAAGCTCCAAAATACAATGAATGTATTTGCCCTGCTCTGCTTTGGTGTATGTCCACCCAATGACAGGAGATCATCTTTACTCAGTCTATGATTCAAATGCTAATTTCTTCCAGGAATGCCCTGGGGGACACCAGGAAATGTTTTCTTCATGACCCTGGTGTCCCTTAGCCCAGTCATGGTGACTCAGAAAAGTTACCCTGCCACACTTCCAGAACTCACAGAAGGTAATTAATTAGTGTTCTTGGCACCAGGAAGGGGTTTCGCAAGGACAGTGGCCAGAGAGGCCAACAACAGTTTAGGAGCTGAGTTTATAAGGTGGAATGTTGGTAAATCTGTGGGTGGGGAGAAGGGCCAGATTCAGAAAGTCCGGGAGCAGATGGTAGCTGGCCCAGAAGGCGCATCCAACACGGTGTCCAGCTGCCTCTGGCTTCTCCTCAATGTTCTCCTAGTTCACCACTGTCACAGTAGCCTTTAAAGCTGTGACTAGCAATGGTCACAGTGCCTTTACCTTCAGTGCTCCCTCTGCATTGTGACTCCAGCATCCCATGACCTACGGTGTGGACAGTACCCCTTCCTACAGGTGTGTGAAGAATGGATGGATGCAGCCCTCTGTGGTGGAACTGGAAATCACTATCGATCGGCCTTCTACCCAAGTGTTTTCAACTCAGCATACTGATGGATTCTTTCCATGGCAATGAAGCCTTGATTTTCATAAGAGCCAACTGGAAAATATCATCTCCTTTACCAACAGTTGCTACCCTTCCAAGCCTGCTAGATGAGATCTAGTCTATAAATCACCAGATATATTTATTTGCAGAATTTCTCCTGAATAACCAATAGCGTCTCCCCAGCCCTATAAAAGTCCCTGATTCTCAATGATTCTAAAAAGGAATGCGCTTTTCCCATTATGAAGGCAATTTGGCCACAAGTACACTTTGTAAGCAAATGTAAAAGTGACCACCCCGTGGAAGAGAGTTTTACAGCCTGGCCTTCGTCGTTCTGTGCAGACAAGGGCCTTTGATTTTATGGTGAATGTTTTTCCTCAAGGCAGTGAATATTTCACAGACTTCCCTAACAAACACAGATAAGGTTCTCATTATATGAACAGTATCCACCTGTAGGGCCGGAGAAGCACTGGTGTGGGCAGAGGGGAGTGAGTGGGTCACTCCAGACTGGCTGGTCTGGGCTTCTAGGCACAGAATGGAGTTGTGGTGGAGGAAGATGTTGCAGTCTTTCTACTTGGAAATAGGAGGATTCCCTCAGTTCTTGGCCTAAGGAAATTCAAGAAATTAAAAGAAAGAGAGATGCATTTTATTAGAGACTAGGGATTTATCTATCTATCTATCTATCTATCTATCTATCTATCTATCTATCTATCTATTTATTTATTTATTTATTTATTTATTTAGAGACAGGGTCTCTTGTAGCTCAGGCTGGCCTTGAACTCCTGAATCTTGCCTCTGTGTCCTTCCAAGTGCAACGCTTGTGAGCCTACACCATTATACCCAATTTTATGACGGACTTTATACACACCAAGCAAGTGCTTTATCAGCTGAGCTACACCCCTAGCTAAGAGGACTTGTTCTGTGATCCTAGGGTACTCTCAAGTTTTCTCTGCCCCCACTGTGTGTTCCTACCCCATGTTTGACCATTTAATATCAGGCGAGGCCTTCCCAAGGGGTAGATCCATTCTAGAACAAGGGACTGTATCTCCAGGAATTAGTTATCGCCTAGCTGTGTGAGAAGTCTCTATGCCCAGGAGTATTTTCAAAGACAGCACAAAGCTTTCTGAGGGGTTTATAGAAACCAGCCTAGTGGCCCAAGGTTTTTGACAAAATCTCGCATCCTAGGGAGGTAAGAGAACTCAGCTGGGTTCACAGAACTTTCCAATTTCATCTGCTTGGCAAAAGCCAAGTGAAAGATCCCTTAAGGGGCCAGGGCAGCCAAGGGGAGCTGCTGGCCTCTGTGTTTCTGTCTGGGCCCTGCCAAGAATGACATCACCTGGCTGGATTATTAGCAGGCCCTATCAGCAAACACAATCCCACCCGTCACTTCAAAGCAGCCCCACATATGTGCTTGCCGGTCAGGGAGCCAGTTTCCACCAGCTTCGTGCCATCTTTAAACAAACCCGAGGTGGTCTCCCGAGCTGAAAAGTCACCAGTGACCTTATTTTTTAACAGAGAGGAAGATGATTGGGTGGGGGAATGAGGTCAACCACCAGGACAACAAAGTCTGTTAATTGTGGAGATCTGACGCACCGCAAAGCAAGGTGGCCCTCCTGGATTCAGAAAGCTAATATTTATGGTAAGCACCTGAAATGGAATGGCCAGAGTCAAGGTGTAAGCTGCTGGGCCTGTAAAGAAGACAGGCCCCCCCTCTGTCCTTCCTTCGATCAGAATAACCACAGAGTGAGGGAGTCGCATGCAGCTTCTCTGGAGAAGACTGCAGAAATGGCCCGCAGAGGGAAGAACTCGTTCCTCTCTTCTCCCAATGTGGGTTTCTAAGATGGGCCTTTCAGAGATCTTATGGCAGAGGACACTTAGAGACCACTTCTCCAACAGCCTCATGGCGACATAGATGAGCTTAAAACTTCAGAGGAGGAGCCCAAAGCTAGAGAGGCAGCCAGCTAACTTTTGGGAGGAGCTAAAACCAGAGTGCTTGCAAGGTGGACAGTCCCCTGTTGGGAAAAGGAAAGAAGAAAAAGTGATTAGGCATTTAGATGAACAATATAGTCAGTCAGTCAGGTTGTAAAAACGACCCCAAGATTAGTGTCCTTGCCTCCAACATGCATTGGACCAACTTCGGACTCTCACGAGCCCCCAGCCCATCTCTCTGGATACACGCACAACTCTGGCTTCTCTGAGTGTTCTGTCCCTCCTCAGATAGAGTTCGGATAAGCAGAACCCCATTTCGAGTGTTGGTTAGTGTCTCCCCCTTTCTCATCCTCCCAGAGGACCTCCGTCCTCCAGGCTAATTTTAGAGAGCATCAGAGGAGACCAGGACCCTGCATTTCTTTATTCAATCTGTCTGTCAGCCATCAGCAGTTAGTGTCGCCCATGCTCAAGACTCTGGGACTTCTATCCGACTGAGCAAGGACAGGGAGAATCCATATTAAAACTGGCCCAAGAGACATTAGTTTCCTGAACACTAAACAAAATTCATCTTGCAGCGTCACTAACCACATTTACTAAAAATACAATTCATTCTTAGTGTTGCTGTTGAAACACTAACGAACTGGATTCAGATTTAGAATCAAACACAGGTACTTTTAAATTCCGGGGTAAGGTGAGCATTGCGTTAGTCTGGGATCTCTCCGATGTAGACATGAGGACATAATTAGACAGGATTTATTAGGAGACTGTGATGGAGGTCTGACCCCCAGTGCAGGGGAGAGGAAGAAAAGAGGAGGTGGGTGATTCACCCTGGACTGCCCTGCATTAGAGGGAAGGTTTGGAAGGCAAAGCCCAGCGCTCACAGAAGCCTCCCGTTCCCCAGGCTGATTCAGTTACGCTCAGGCTGTGAGAGCCCTTGGGAAGCATGCCCTTGGTGAAATCAGGGTAACAGATTTCACAGGACGGGAGCCTGGGTCCTCTGTTAGTTAAGTTCCCCAGAGTAGAAAGTTTAATGGCTGCCCCAAGCCTCAAAATAGTCCCCAGACTGAACCTTACAGCACAGAGGATATGTAGAATATACTGGTAAGATCTAGAGGATAGCACAGAGGATGTGTAGAATGTGTCGGTATGATCTGGAGGAATCAGACCACGTGCTTTTATGTCCCAGCTCTGCCCTAACTGAATGAGGCTCAGGTCTTTGACATGTGACCTTGCCACTGCATACTGATGGAACTATTTTTAGAGGATTATAAGAATTAATTAATTAAGGTAAGGCACTTAGAACACTAAAAGTTATCCATAAAAGTTAGTTTTTAGGGCTGGAGAGATGGCTCAGAGGTTAAGAGTGAAAGACCCTAACCCTTCAGGTTTACACCTCCCAAGCCCCAGGAAATGAGAAACTAAAAATCTAGTTCCAAGGGCAAGCGGACTCAGTCATTGTTCAACCACCCCTGCCACAATGTAACAATGTAAAAAGATTTCTGTTAAGAGATGTGCTCAACTGTGACTGGGATAGTTGCAAGTGTCCCAGGAAGGACCACTGTGACCTTTGTGTAAACTCCACTCCCGCCCTGATACCCCCTTGAGGTTCCAGAAAGAAAGCACATTCGGACGTTACTGTACCCACTCTGTGATCAGACCATGATCTTGTGAAACAAAATTGTATGGGAATTGTAACCTTATGGTTTTTGTGGGGTTTTCCTTTAAAAACCCCCATGTGGCTGCAGTAAGATGCGGCTCTTGCTCTTCTTAGGAGCAGAGTTTGCCCATCTGTACAGATGCTTCAATAAAAACCTCGTACTGTTGCATCAACTGGACTGGAGTCTGGGTTCTTGGGGCGCCCACTTGAGAAGATAGTACTCTGGGTCTGGGGGCTATCAAGAGCACTGGCTGTTCTTTCTGAGGTCCTGAGTTAAATTCCCAGCAACCACGTGGTGGCTCACAACCATCAATAATGAGATCTGGTGCCCTCTTCTGGCCTGAAGGTGTACACACAGGCAGAACGTTGTATACATAATAAATAAATAAATTTAAAAAAAAGTTAGTTTTTAATTAGATTTGCTTTCAATGTAATCTGCCAGGAGTTGAACTGAGCCTCATCAGGAAGACATAGCATCTCCCTAGCCCTCAGCACCTTTATGTGTCAGCATGAGTGGACAGGGCTTTATTAGGCTGGACCCTCATCCTGTGAGCCATGACTTTATAAAAAAGAAGGTTTGAACTCAGGGACAGACACCAGGAAGAAGGTGTGAAGGGAACAAGAAAACAGGAATCCATCAGACAGGGAGGGGCACCTGGGGTAGATCGCTCCCTCACAACAAGCAAGCCTGCTTGGGTAAGAATCTTGACAAGAATTCAGCTCTTCCAAGAACAGACTCGTGTGCCCCACCCTTCAGCTATCAGACTGTTGAAGCAATGGTCTTCAAGGAATGGGAATCTCCCCCCAAAGAATCTTGAGAAGAAAAAGCCTGGTGCCAGAGGGAGAATTTGTCTCTCAGAAAGAGGCGTCGCACAGTTCTGAGGACTCGTCAGGACATCTGGCAGGACAGTCAGGACAGGCTAGAGCAGAGACAGTGGTGGTCAGTGCTGAACAGGACCACCGCTTGACCAGGACCGCTCCATTCTGCACACTTCTTGCCCTCTGTTTAAATCTAAACCTCACGTCAGAACCCAGAAGATGAACTTGGAGCTCATTAGACCCTCATTAACCTCAGCATAAAGCCTGTCATAGCCCAGTTCTGGTGACCCTGATGCCTTGAACTTGGACTTCTGGAATGTGAGAGCTGTCACATTCTGTTGTTTATGTGGCTGAGTTGTGACAGATATAGCGGCCCCAGCAAACAGAGGCAGTGTCTTTTTGTTTGTTTGTTTGTTTGTTTTGAGACAAAGCCTTGCTATGTAGCCCAGGCTAGACTCCAACTCTTAATCTTCCCGCCTCTGCCTCCTAAATTTGTGGATTATAAGCACATGTCATCACTCCTGTTCTATGCAGTCTGTTCTTAAATTCTTAAGCCTGGCCTTTTCCTAGAAGGTTTGGTGTGCCAACACTCACACCAAGTGTCTGCATCAGCCCAAAGTGACTCTAGCCTCCTCTAGGATTTCAGATAGTTGGTGTAGCCCATGCCAGGGCCACTGCCTTCTCTGTGGCAACCTGTGTCCTCCTCATGTGGGTCCCCACCCAAGGGATAAAAGCAGCGCCTTGCTGTTATTTTAGACCGTGTACAATTTAAGTAGCAGTGGCAGACTTGGAAACTGTCATGTGCCCATAATTGCTGTGACCTGTGACCAGGCCTCCTAGAAGATGGCATTGCTGTGCATTATCTGAAGCAGGGCTCCTCACCACGGGCAGCTTACAGAGCCCTTGAGGAGGCTTCCCACGAGCTCACCCTGAGAAAAATGTGGCCAAATAAATTAGGTTCTTTCAAGATATCTGGGGACTTTTGAAAACCGAGCAGAGCCTAATTTCTCTATCCAATGTACAATTCAATCATATTTCATGTGAGAAACTGCCATGGCACAAAAGGGATGTGGGACAGGGACAGGGACAGGGACAGGGACAGGGACAGTACCAAAGAGGAAAATGTGCAACACGTATCTGAATGTTGACGGCGCTTGCCTAAGAATTCTGCAATTAAACTTTGACCTGAGTTTTAACTGGTTTCATTTATTTCATTATCTTAGTGGAAATGCTTCCCACTATGAATCATTTAAGTCAGGATCTCACAGCCACTCCAGGAGGCCTTCCTGCAGATGTAGTAACTGAGGTCAGGACAAGGGCCACCTCCTGAGCTGTGTGGCACATCCCTTCCTGAGGCTGAGCCTAATGGGTCTGGGGAGTGTGTAAATGAAGTGTTAGGTGTGTCAGGGATTGCAGGAGTGACGCCCAGCATGCTATACAGCTCACACCTAGACACGTGAATTGACAAGCACCTGCCAGGCCACCCGGGTCAGAGGCTGGCTTTTCCCCATCTTCAAGGACATTGCTTTTCAAAGCGTTTTTGGGTAAAGGAGAATGCATGAGGTTGGAGGGCCTCCTGCAAACCTTGGCTGTTCCCAAGATGAAAAGAATTTCCCACAGGAGCAGCAGCTCTCTGCCCGGTGGGTTTTGTTAGAAGTGGGGGAAGCCTGTGGGAACAGGGCTTTCTCCTCCCACTCTGCTGACTCTCCTGGCAGGGATTCACACTGTAAATTTATTGCTTATTTTATCCTCTGAAGCCGGAGAGCAGATGAAGTAGAAGATCCAAATCCTGCATCCTAACAGATTTAGAGCAGAGGGTGTGGGCTAGGGGAGCGTAAATCACTTCTCAGCACAAGCGGCACATGAGAATCACCTGCAGCACATTAAAAACACCTCCCCAACTGGACCACAAAAGCTTTTCATCTGAAAAGACCAGGCTGGGCTCAGTAAGGGTGTTAAGCAGCTCCCAGCAGGACTCAGATCTAACCTGAACAGAAAACCAGCAATGTAGATCCTTGCCTCCATCGATGAAGGAGCAACCCCCAGAAAGACTATTTCTCTGTTCCTGGGTGCAACTCCAACCCACTGTCCTCACTGATAGAGAAGCTTCCAGAAACACATGATCTAGACCAACTGAGTCTCTAGTGGCCTGAGGATGCCAGGGAAGCATCCTGGAGTTGGCGTTGAGCGCAGGGCCACTGAAGTCGTGAAGACTTCAGAGACTGTCTTCATGGAAGGGACCTGGTGTAAAGAGGAGCATGGAACTTGTTGAGAAAGAAAGGAGGGGTCCAGAAGGCTCTGACAAAATGGAGTAAATCGAGAGAGGGCTTAATAAGCATGGATCTACAGCCAAGGACCTGTGATGAGGCAAGGGAGCACACGGTCCTCCCTGGAAGATTCGGCTGAGAGATGTTATTGCAGTCAGCGATCCAGAGACCTTCTACTAGGTTCTAGCAACGCATCACCCAGCTGTCAATGGAGACGGGTCTCACACCATGTGGAATAATTATAGTAGTCTACTTTCTGACCCTGAAAATAAGTACATATTAGCTACTTTCACATTTCCATGGCCATAGACAGGAACAACGTCAAGGAGGAAAGATTAATTTTGGTTCACAGTTTCAAAGGTGTCAGTGTTAGGATTTATCGGCAGAGTACCTTGGCAGATCCAGGCCAAGGTATGCTGCAAAGACCACACCATGCAAGAGATCTCACTCCAGAGGTTTATTGGGGGATTGGAGGGGTATGCTCTGAGTGGGGGTGGGAGGGGAAAGAGTGGGAAGAGAAGGCACTGGCTTTTTATAAGGCAGTAGAGCGCACATGCACATGGGAACCATGGTGACAGTGGAAATGTGTCATATTTTGGCAGCTGATGATGACGTGGCCTCTGTTGATAAGTTCTTGAAGGTGGGCTTAGGGGTGGAGTCTTCCAATATTCCTCCCTCTCATTTGTTATAAAAGGTGAGGGTAAACATAAACATAAAATATTTAGGCATGACTGGTGAGGCAGGGATGGGGGTGGTGTGCTCTTTAAACTGCTTCCTGTTGTCTGGGGGCATTGGCGTCTTCAGAGTACTGCTGATCCTCACAGTCAGGGCATATTCCGTAGTCATGAGTCTCCGCCTCTGTGGCTGGCAGTTGGTAGTCCTGCAACAATCACTGATTAATTGTTTGATTAGAGACTTTTTTGAATTTGTCATTGGAGAAACATAGGAAAGAAACTGATAAAGCAGGATGTGATTAGTAGAAGCAGGAAAACGAGAAGGCGAGGGGCCAGGAAGGGAAGGATCCACTTCCATATGGGGTTCTCAAGGACCCAGGGGCTGGAGGCATTGAGTAGTTCCTTGCATCTTTGGAGATCTATTTGAAGTTGTTGGATTTTGGTTTTTACTATACCAAACTGGTTGTTATGAAAGCAGAATTTGGGCTGGAGAGATGGCTCAGAGGTTAAGAGCACCGACTGCTCTTCCAGAGGTCCTGAGTTCAATTCCCAGCACCCACATGGTGACTCATAACCATCTGTAATGAGATCTGACACCCTCTTCTGTATACATAATAAATAAATAAATCTTAAAAAAAATATTGAAAGCAGCATTCCTCTTGGAGGAGGAGGCAAAGGCCACCTTTGTCAGCTGTAAGAAGATCTAGTCCCTATCAGTTTTGGAGTACCACTGCTGCCAAGGAGTCAATTTGTCCTTGAAGGGTGAGTGTGGTTTGGGCCACCTGCTGGAGGTCCTGGATGAACTGGGAGAAAGACTGATGAAACAAGGTGAGGGAGGTGGTCAGCCCTGCTGTCCTGGTGGCGACATCTGCAGGTGTTCCTGCCATAGCCAGAAAGGGCAAGATTTGAACCACCCTTTTATTATGCAGGGCAGCTATTGAGTCCAGGACTGGAATCAGTAGGGGCTCTTCTCCATGTATCGCCCCCGACTTGGGGAAGAGAAATACTAGCCTAGCATGCCAACTCCTGACCAACTAGCAGGTTGGTGATGGTAGACTTGAGTACTACAAAGAATCACGGTGTTATGGACGGTAGGACACTGGGGCTGAAGTGGGGTGTCCAGGGTTAAGGTTTTGTTATAGTCTAAGAGATTTGATGCCCTACAAAATGTGTCCCAGATTCCTTACAGTAGTTTGCCATGCCAGAGAGGGTGATATGAAAAAGGTAAGGGCTCAGGGCAGTTGGTGAATGGTGAGGTAAGGTTATTTGTTGGGGAATATTAATTTAAGCTGTGTTACTTTTGTTTATGTTGCATTTGTTTAACTCTATAAAGCTGTGTTACTGTCTAAAACACCTGATGGTCTAATAAAGAGCTGGCCAATAGCAAGGCAGGAGAAAGGATAGGTGGGGCTGGCAGGCAGAGAGAATATATAGAAGGAGAAATCTGGGAGAAAAGAGAAAGAAAAGAAGTAGCCAGAGAAGGAGGAGAACTCCAGGGACCAGCCACCCAGCTACACAACAAGCCATGGAATAAGAGTAAGATTTACAGAAGTAAGAAAATGGGAAAAGCCCAGAGGCAAAAGGTAGATGGGATAAGTTAAGGAAAGCTGGCAAGAAACTAAGCTAAGCTAAGGCCAGGCATTCATAAGTAATAATAAGCCTCCATGGGTGATTTATTTTGGAGCTGGGTGGTGGGTCCCCTAAAAGAGCAAAAACAAACAACAACAGTTACTTGACAAGATAATGGGAGAAGCTGTAAGTGACAGTTGTAAGCTAGTCCCAGGAGGAACACCCAGCCAGAAGTTCCCAACGTGACCAGGTTGGGTGACATTAAGGAACCGATAGGCCAAAGTCAGAGTCTGGAGCAGGAGATGAAATGATAGGTCTGTACTATTTAGGAGAGGGGATGTTAGAGAGGTTATGACCTTGGAGGAGTGTTGAATCACCTCCCCCTACCTCTCCTATCCCCGGGGTTTGAGTAATCAGGATATATTGTCTCTGGAATTTAACTGTGCTCACTGGGTGCCAGGGGTTGAAGAAATGGTAGGGCTTACCAACAACACCTATTTCCCACCTGGGATCCCATAGGTCCAGGATATAGAGATAAAGGCCCCATCTTGTTGATAGAGGAGGGAGCAAGGATATATATATATATATATATATATATATATATATATATATATATCACATGGTATTGGCAAGAACACGATGGGCAGCCTCCATATATGTCTAGTCATAGAGGAAGCAGACAAAAAGGTCAATAAATGAAAGAGGAGGAGATGGATATAGGGGTGATGGGAATTTTAATTGGCTCCTGACAGCCTGCTGTGGAACAATTTCCCAACCCTATTTGAAGGGTCTGTTTGTTTCTTGCACCTTGAATCTCCATATGTAAGAGTTGCCCTGGACAGAAGCAGACAAGAGGGCAAAGAGAAAAGGTCTATGTCTGATCCAGTACAGTAGAACTGCAGTGTGGTGATGTTGTGTGTATGCTCTAACAAATAAAGCTTGCCTGAAGGTCAGAGGGCAGAGCTAGGCAGAAGTTAACCATAGAGGCCAGGCAGTGGTGGCACATACCTTTAATCCCAAGAATTTAGGGAAGACCGGAATGAAGAAGGCACGGGCCGAACAATGGTCGTCACCTCATAGTTCGAGGGTCAGGGCTAAAAGCCCAAGGAAACAGACATGGTGCCTAGTACCAGGACTTCTGATTGAAGCCAGAAGGTGAAAACCATGCTAAAAAATGAAGCCTCACCCAAAGGAAATGGTCAGAGGTGGGGGTTGGTGAGGAGGGTCAACTGTAGCCTTGAAGATAGTGGCTGGGGGAGCATTTGCCTCCAAGAATACCAGAGAGGTGCCAGCTGCTCAGACACTCAATGCTCAATGGTCACTTCCTCAGACTAAAGGACGTGTTTATGCTGACCAAAGGGAGAACTTACCAATTGCCAGTGTTGAATGGGGTGCCCAGCGATCAGTCTGGCTCTCCTTGAAGGGTGGTCCCAGCAGCTGGGAGGTCACAAACAGATCAGGGTTATCTGTGCGGGACTGGCTCTGTCATACAGTAAAGCATCTGTGTGTGCCTTGTTTCCTAGGTGCCCTCCCTCCTACTGTGGGGGGTTTTTCCGTGTGCACAGCAGTCACCAGCCCCAGATGTGCAGGGAGCTCTCAGAGGAAGTCTGCGGGTTGCTGCCTTTACCTCTGAATTGCAGCTAAGCCTTGTTATTGGGAAATAAAACCAGATTGGCTTTTAGGTGCTCAAAGAAAGATTCCCGAGGAAGTGCTTAATCCCATGGCCTTTGTCTCCCAGGCCTTTAATTGCTGTGCCTCTCCAGCACTGTGAATGAGGACAGAGGGCGTCTGTGGCATGGAGGGTGACTGTCACTTACCTGGGGCAGGTGAGGAGAAGGAACGGGATTTGTCCACCTGCTTTCATGTTGTGGGTAGGCATCATTTCTTTTATTTTATTGGGGTGAAAGCTTGCTTGAAGTGAGAGATGCTCTTGCCATCTGGTATATCAACACAGAGAACTTGGTCTCCTGGCTCCCTGCTTTGGGGCTGGAGAGAGGCTGGCCTGCCCTCCAGGGCCCTCTCGTTCACCTGGAGGCATCCGGCAAGTATCTTCTCTGCAGTGGGGCCAGCGGGCTAGAAGGAGCATGTGGTGATGAACAGTGGGACTCTCTAGGCTTCTGCATCAGCAGCCTCTTGGTGCCACCCCGCAGATTTCCCAGGGTATTTCTGACAGCTGGTTCAAAGAAAAACTAAGAGCGAAATAAGAAGGTGAGAGCATGATGAAGGTTTGACTTGCAATAGCTACTTCTCTGAAGAAGGCGAATAGGTTTGGCTAAGTTATTGCTCATCTTAGTCATTGGCTGCTCTTGCCCACCACTCACAGTGGCCACAACTTCGGACAGCTCTGAAGATGGCATGGGCGGAGAGGGAGTCTCCGGGGGCAGAGAGCCACTGTTTTCCGGTTGCCACTTTGAGGAAGCAAATGGACTCATGCCACATGTAGCATGCCACTGTGTAGCCAGGTGACCCTGGCATGCAATGGAGCCTGGCTGGAAAGATGTGCAGTTCCATGATGTAGTTCATCTCTCTTCGTTTATCAGGGCAAGCCTGAAGTCCTTAACACACTGAGGGACTAGGAGTGAGACAGGTAGGAAAAGGGGCCATGGCCAGGTAATAAAGATGGTAAGTTTCTGAGATGGCCAGCTTCTTCCTTTCCCTCCTGATGTGACACGAAAGCATGACAGCTTAAAACTAAGGCCTTGTAGGCTTTTAGTCTTTCACCAGCGGGCTTCTGCTGATGGACTGGCTCAACATGTTCAAGACTGGATCGGGACATAGTTGTAGGCCAAGCAACCACTGTATCTTCCTTCAAATGAACCAACCCTAAACTAGAGACTTAAACACCCCCCCTCAAAAAAAAAAAAAAAAAAAACCCAGCCTTCAAGAAGACCCTGGATTTTTCAGCTTTCTGAGCGTCTCTTTCTCTCTGTTTCTCTGTTTCTGTCTCTGTCTCTCTGTCTCTGTCTGTCTCTGTCTGTGTGTGTGTGTGTGTGTATGTCTTCACAGTCAATGAATGCCTTTCTTCACCTGCTGACTGACTACTTCTGTTTGTAGTGTTTGAGATTTCGCAGCTGCTACCTGTCACACTTGAGAAACTTCCTGCCATTTTAATTCTTTAACTGGCAGGGAAAGCAAATCCATTCGAGAGCCCTAGACTGTATGGGCCCCCGTCCTGGTCTTTCTGCTCTGGTCCAAGTTGGTGTTTCTGCCTTCATAGCACTCACCACTCTTCTTCATAGACTTAGCCATTGCTATGGCATCACTGACATTGTCTCTCCCTGCCTGTGGGGACTCAGGAAGCCAAGACCTGCCTGTGATCTTACTTCTATCATCTCTCTTGGTGTGTGGCATCCAGCAGGTACTCCATACCCAACCCACTCACTGCTTATAAGAGATTTGTGTGCATATCTACGCTTTTGAATTTGTTGTTGCTTAAAAATGACTGTAGGTTTGGCGGTGCGCGCGCGCGCACGCACACACACACACACACACACACACACACACACACACACACACACACACACACACTACCATCTGGTACCCAGGCCACACATACAGATAGATGTGTCTGTATCATTCTCTCTCCCCTCTGGGTGAGAATGGGTCATAAACAGAGCCCCCCAGCAATACCCTGGAGGAAGCAGCCAGCTCTCACCCTCCTGCCTCTCCACCCTATTCTGAGCCTTAGAACCAGTCAATAACCCTGCAGGATCACAAATATTGTAGAAAAGGGAATGGCTTTTGAAGAAGTGACAAGACACAGGAAACCACAGCACCATGCCCTGGGAACAGAAAATAATAGAATAAATCCTTAAAGATCTAATGTTATCCTTAGAAACACTTTACCAAAGCCATATCAGCCTCTGACAAGTGTTGGCTCCAATCCCACCTACTAAAGCCATCCACTGGCCTTATAAAGGACACCAGCCATGCCATGCATTTTGTGCCATTAGGCTTAAGGGATCGGTAAACAAATATACTTGGAGGTCAACCACAGACTATATCCCGGCAAAAGGACTCTGGGTGGAATTGGCTCCATCCCAGTCCTCTTGGGAGAGAGGAGGCTGCAGAGAATGTCATTAGTCGCTCAATGCAATTATCAGGGATGACTAGGGGGCATGGTGCAGGAATGGGGCTTGTTGGGACTCAGGCAGCTGTGTCTGTCCAGCTTATGCACTAAGATCCACAATTGATGGGGGAAATCTGACATCATCGGCCCTCCTAACCTCATATGTCCCAATGCAAAATAGGTATGATGGTTGTATTTATCAACCTAACTTTGCCTAACTCACAGAAATTACTCAAAACAGAATAGATATAAATGCTCCTAAGGAACAAACCCCTGTGTATTTCTTAGCACCCAGCCTGGCCTTTTGCCAGGTGATGACAGAAATGAACACTGGGCAGCTCTGCATCTCCTTTTATCAGAACATCTTTCCCAAGTGCGGTTCACTACTCCCTCCCTGGTGCGACCCTCCCTTGCTCATCTACCTGGCACGGCGCAGGAGATCAGGTTGCATATGTTACGGAATTACAGGGAAGGGGCATTTTAGGAGGGTTGGATACCATGAGTCAGGAGGAATGTGAGTTCACAAGATTATTGTCTTTTGTGCTGTTGAACATTCCATCAGTTCAAGAGCAAGAACTCTGTTTAAAGGTATACTCAGGTCTACAGGGACCAAAGCATGGCTCCTCTAAATATGTCTTTTAGGACATTCCTGAAATGATTTGCTTTGTTCGAGGCTCTTTTAAGAAACCACATGTAATTACACTCAACTATTCAGAAGGTTAAGCTTCAAACTAGCCGAATGCCAAGAAATTCTAAGTTCTTGTTGCCATCCGGCTCTAATTCTGCAAGCCAGTCTTAGTTCTTCCCTTCAAGCATGCCGTCAGGAAGGAATGTGCGCCAGTGTGGCTATGGTTCCTGGCTCGTCTCTGTTCAAGCATTTCTTTTCATTGCTCGGGCAAGTCTTTTGACAATCAATTCTCATATTATTTATAAACATTCTCGTCTAGGAAGAAAGACACTTGCATGGTTTAAGAGAGGTACCAAATGCTAATGACAAAGCAGCATGTGGTCTTCTGTGTCTCCAGATGAGCGAGGCCCGCAAGAACATTCTAAAACCTTGTTCTCAAGTTTATTGTTCCTCTAACTCGCTTGAAACATGCACATGCATGCCTCCTGCACGGAGAAACCTTGCCCTTATTAATTATGGAGCAGACTTTGTTGGATTTAATATTCTAATTATTTCAGACTACAGACCCCCCCCTCCCCCAAACATTTTCCTGCAATGCTTAAATTAACATCCGTATGTAAGGAGGAAATTGGAAGAAACAAATTATGCCTTAAGAAGACCAGACTTCACATAATTATGACTTACAATTAGAGAGAAAGAGTAGCTTTTCCTTAGGACCAGTTTTTTGGTTTTGTTTTTTACTTCTGCATGGATATGCCTGTGGAATATATATGTGAGTGTATGTAAACGTGTGTTAATGCACATGTGTGTAAGGTGCATGTGCTAATGTGTACACCCTTTATAGAGGCCGAGGTCGGCACCAGAGGTCTTCTGTGGTCGTTTCCCACCTTATATATTGATTCAAGGTCTCTCACCTCCCCCCACTCCAGCTCACCAATTCTGTTAGTCTAGCTCATTAGCTTGCTTTGGGGACTTCTGGTTCCCACCTTTCTAGGGTTGTGGGTGGGCCTCTACACTCACCCTTATACTTCTTACACAGCAGGTGTTTTACCCACTAAGCAATCTCCCCAGCTTCGGGAATATGTCTTTATGTGGATTCTCTTGACTTTGGATTCTCAGAAAACTACTCCATGGATATCTGTAGTGGGTATACAGAAAATCAAAAAAAGGCCAGTAGGTTAAGAACTTCATACATTCATTCAGCAACTAATTATCAGCGTCTAGCCTGATCCAAGGGCTGTTCTAAGCACAAAGGAAATGAAATGCCTGCCTACACGGACTTCACACTGTTGTGTTGGATTTTAGTGTGAAATGGATGGGAGGTCAGGGGGAGAAGAAAGTAATGTAGATAGAAGCCAAATGAGGCTGGGAATTGTGGTGCATGAGGCTCTGTCTCCAAAACAGAAAATGGGGAGAGAGGGCTCTAAGAGCGAGGTCATGGTTGCTCCTCCAATATCTGAGCAACAATCTAAAAGAATGGAATGATTGACCATGTGATATCTGAAACACATCACAAGCAGTGATGGAAACCCAGGACAAGAGGACTCTCTGCTCCAGCTGTATGAAGGAAGAGGCCAGCGTGACTGGAGCAAGGAAGAGCATCCAGAGTGAAGGACAGAGAGGAAGGAAGGGCACTCTGAGCAGCATGCTGTTTCCAAGACCTTGAGCTTCTCTTTCTTACTCTGAGTAAGGAAGAGCCATTGTAGTATTGTGAGTGGAAATGAAAGAATCTGTTGCTATGGAAACACGGCCTAGGAAGGATGCTGAAGATTCATAGGAGAGTTGTGGGAAGTGGCCAGATCCTGGGCTATTTCAAAGGAAGAACTTTAAAGGGATTTGCTAATGGGCTTAAATATAAATTGTGAAAGAATAGGATGAGTCAAGAATAACTCGAATAATTTTGGGGGGGATTGAGTCATATTTTTTTAAGATAAGAGAATAGAAAGGAAGGGAAAGTTTGAATATTGATAGGTTTAATTTGAGACATTTACATTAGACATCCACATGGAGACATTGAGTAGGCAGCTGTGGAGGGAAGTCTGGAATTCAAGGAAAAGGCCGAGACTTGAGACATATTTTTAGGCTTTATCAGCCTGTGGATGCTGTTTAAGCCTCGAGACCGGCTGAGATTACTCAGGTAGTGAATGTGGGTGGAAAAGAGAAGGCATCCAGGGACTAAAACAAGCAAGCATGCAGCACTCTGGGGTCTGGAAATTCACATCTGGTGTAGCTCTGACAGTTGTGTTATTCAGAAACATCTTCCTCCTGCCTGGTTCCAAACACTCCATTTTGCTGAGTCATGTAACTTGGCTTTGACTGTCTTTCTCCTAATTTTCAACTGGAGCTACTCAGACCACAAACTAGAACTTAATGCAGGAGGTACAGACGACTCGTAAAGCCTTCCATCTCTGTGCTGAGGAATCCTTAGCCAGTGACATTCAGAAACAATTTTCAAAAGCTTCTTTGTCAACAACTAGACTAGCACTGTACACGCAAGAAAAGATGTATCCAAAAGCCTTTTCAGGTTGACATTAAGTCAAGTGGGTACTGTCCCCAAAGCCAAAAGTGCACAAGTCACCCTTGTGTGTCCCTAAACGCTATTAATGTTGGCTATCAGTGGGGGAAAAAAAATCATCTCTCAAACTCACTCTTGAAACAAGTATTGCTGATCATGCAGCCCTTAAACCAGAAAATCCAGCCATGGTTTGGCTGGCTCCTGCGCCCAGGGTCTCACACAAAGCTGTAATCAAGGTGTTAGCAGAGTGAGACCAGATCCTCTGCGATTGAAGACTCAGTTTAGGAACAATCTGCAGTGGGTTAGAGGCCTTCAGTTTCCTTGACACGTGGGCTTCTTTAGCTTCATTTGTTGGAGAAATGTGAAGAATCAGAAAGGGAGCTAGCAAGGAAGTAGAAGCAGGATGGGCCCCACAGGCTCTTATGAATCAATAACAAAGCACAGCATCCCCTCACTTTTTCTGTATTTTAATAGCTAGACGTGAGTGAGTGGAATCAAACTATACTCAGTGTCGAGTCCTACTCGACCTGTTGAATGGTTCTGAAGCAGGGGAGTGTGGAATTGGGAAATGGTAGCTATGAAATACAGACGGAGGTGAAGAGAAAGACAGAGGCACAGGATAGCTTTGGGAGGGTTGTTTTTAAATGTGGCACTTTTACTCTGTGAGGCAAGGTCACGAGGCACGACAAAACCCAGTATCAGAGCTTTATAGGGGTAGGGGGTGACAGAAGAGAGTGCCCAGGCCTGTGAAAGACATGTTCAGGGAGAGAGAGAATGAGGAGGAGGAGAAGAGAAGGGAGGAGTCTGTGACCGGCTTTTTAAGGATTTCCCTGCACATGCGCATGTGGGCTCACTGAGCTACGCCACGCATGTGCAGACTGCGTGATCACGCAGTGCCTGGGTGATGTGAGACGTAAGGCCCCTTACTTGGCTACTGAACTTCGAATGTACAGTCATACAGCTGGAAGAGTGACAGAATCCTCCCAGGGAGGGCTCTAGATTAATACCACAGACACCTGAGTTTTATTACCCACAGCCTTTATATACCCAAAGCAAGGAGGGCAAAAATACATCCCCCTTTGAAGGACATCACAGTTCAAGGTACAAAGTACAATCAAGGGTAAACACCTCCATACTACTTAAGACATCTGGTGACCACACCTTATGGCAAAGCATCCTGTAGTTAGGCCTTGAGGGGTAAGATACCTGGTAACCATGCCTTTGGCCAAAACATTCTATTCTGCAGCCTTGTAGGGGAAAACAAGCTGGGACTCTCTGACCTTGAATCAAGATGAAAACAAGCCACAAGCTGGGGTGTCTGTAGGGCCCCACAACTCAGAGTCAAGGACATGCAGGGATGTGAATCTCGAGAAGGAAAGACTCACAGGGAACTATTTAGAAGTCTGCTTACCTCAAACAACATGAGATTTTTAATTAATACATTTATTTATTTATTTATTTTTTTAAGAAAAGTTTTAGGCACAAAGCAAAGTTAAACAGAAGGCACAGAGATGTCCTATACTCCCTGCCTTCATTTATGTTTAACCTCCCCTATCAATATCACCTACTCAGTCAGGGAATCTACACTGCCAATTCGGAACCTACATTGACACATTAATATCCTCCTCAGTGTAGGCTTATATT
Organism: Peromyscus maniculatus bairdii; assembly: GCF_049852395.1. Classification (NCBI taxonomy): domain Eukaryota; kingdom Metazoa; phylum Chordata; class Mammalia; order Rodentia; family Cricetidae; genus Peromyscus; species Peromyscus maniculatus. The sequence continues at coordinate 76,468,015 of NC_134866.1, read as the reverse complement.
ACGACACTGTCTTGGTGTTGTATGTTCTGTGACTTTGATGGATAAAATTGGACGTGTATCTACCATTACAGCATCATATATAGCAGTTACCAGTTACCCTACCACACAAATCCTTTCTTCTTTGCCCATGTATTCCTTCTCCAGGTAACCCTCGACAACCACTAATATTTTAATTATCCCCGTAGTTTTTTGTTTTGTTTTTCAGAGTGTCATACAGTTGGCATTATACAGTATACAGATTTTCAGATTGCCTTTTTATTTTTTTTATTTTTTATTTATTTATTTATTTATTTATTTATTTATTTATTTATTTATTTATTTATTTTGGTTTTTCAAGACAGGGTTTCTCTTGTGTAGCTTTGCGCCTTTCCTGGAACTCACTTGGTAGCCCAGACTGGCCTCGAACTCACAGAGATCCGCCTGGCTCTGCCTCCCGAGTGCTGGGATTAAAGGCGTGCGCCACCACCGCCCAGCCAGATTGCCTTTTTAAAACTTGATGTATATTTAATATTTAATGTATATTTGTTTCCTCCATGTCTTTTTGTGGCTTGATAGCTTCTTTCTTTTTTTTTGTATTGAATAATATCTCATTTTCTAGATATACCATAGATTACTTGCTCATTTATTTCCTGGAGGACATCTTGATTGCTTACATGTTTGGGCAATTATGGATAAAGCTACTGTAAATATCTTGTGAAATTTTTTGTATAGTTTTAAACCCTCAGTTCATTTGGAAAAAATACCAAGGAGTGTTTTTGCTGGATCATGTGGTAACAGCATGTTCAGTTTCCCAAGAAACTGCCAAACTGTCTTCCAGCGTATTCTGTTTTGTATTTAATGAATGTTCCATTTGATTCACATCCTCATCAGTATTTTCTATTACTAATACCAAAAGCAATTTGAATATTAGACATCATATCAGGTCTGTAGTGATGTCTCACGGCTGCTTTAATGTGCAACTCTCTAATCTGTTCACAGCACAGGAAGTTGAATATCTTCTCATATGTTTACTTACCATGTGTATGTATTTGCTGGCAAGAGATCTGTTCATCTTTTGCCAACTTAAAAATATTGTTTCTAAAAAATGAAATATAAAAATATCTGTTCACTTTCCAATAGCTGAATTTAAGAAAAATTTTTGTGTATTTTGGATAACAGTACTTTATTAGCTGTGCTTTTAAAAATATTTTCTTCCAGTGGTTGGCTTGTGTTTATATTTTCTTGAGATTGCAACTTGAAGAGAATTTTCAATTTTAATGCAGTCTAGTTTATTAATTATTTCATGAATTGTGGTTTTCATACTGTATCCAAAAGTCCTTACTATATAAATCATATACATTTTCCCTTATGCTACCTTTTAAGAGCTCTATAGTTTGTTTTTTTTTTTCATTTCATTCATGATGCTTTTGAGTTAATTTAGATGATGAGTATAAAACTATGATTTTCTTCATGTACAAGTTCAGCTATTCAAACTACTTCTTGAAAAGTCTATCTTAGCTCCATTGTATTACCTTTGATTTCTTATCAAAGGTCAGGAGGTTCTACTTCTTGGCTTTCTGTTCTGTCCCAGTGACCTGTTATTTATTCTTTCATCCATCTGCATTACCCTGATTATTATGAAATTATAGTAGGAATTGGTGTTAAGTAGTATCAATCTTCCATTTTTGTTGTCCTTCAGAATCAAGTTGGCCTTTCTTGGACTTTGCCTCTCCATATAAACTTTATGGTCAGTTTAAACTGTCAATATATCTACAAAATAACTTGCTGATATTTTTCCTGGGATTGCTAACATCTTAAACAGATGGATTTATCATGTCCATAAACATGGGCTATCATTCCAACTATTTAGTTCTTCTTTAGTCAGTTATGTAGATTTTCTCAAACAGATCTTATACACATTTTGTTAGATTTAAACCTAAACGATCTTATTTAATATTAAAATGTTTATATTATCATGTAATGTGTCCCATCAAGATGGGCATTACATTATATATAAATATTTATTAATTACATTATTATATTTAATTACATTATTATATAATATGCTTTTCATCTCAAATTCCACTGTTTGTTGTTGGTATACAGAAAGCCATTATGGTTACTTATTAGTTTAAGAAGAGGTATTGTTTTGTTTTATCTTTCACATTGCAGATTGCATTTATAGATAATCATGTTATCTCAAGTTGCATTTATAGATAATCATGCTATCTGAAGTTCTTTCCTTCCTTCCCAATTTTTGTGCCTCTTTCTACCTTTTCCTGCCTTATTGCATTCACTAGGATTTCTAGTATGATACAGAAAAGTAGTAGCGAGAGGGGTTATTTTGTCTCCAATGTCAACGATTAAACTTTCTGTGGCTATCATTAATTATAATATTAGCAGTAGACTTTTTTAGGATTTTTATTTTTGATTCTGTGTGTGTGTGTGTGTGTGTGTGTGTGTGTGTGTGTGTGTGTGTGTGTGTGTGTGTGTGTGTGCATGAGGAAGGTGGGGGTAGGGTCAGGTAGGAGGTAATTTTGTGCAGGTGAGCAGATCCACTGGGGCTGGACTTACAGGTAATGTGAGCCACCAGACTTGGGCTTTAGGAAATCAGTCTGGGTCCTCTGCAAGAACACTATATACTTTCAACATCTACTCCATCTCTCCATTCTTAGCTAGAGGTTTTGGGAGATGTTCTTTACCAAGTCAAGAAAATTCCAGTGTTTGCTGAAAGTACTAGTCATTTGTAATAGCAATACATTTAGAATCAGGGTAGATGCATTTTTTTTAATTTAAAATTACCCCCTAGACTTTGAAATTAGTCATCTATTCCAGTATTTTTAATATGGCAAGCTGTAACACTTTATTGAGTGAAATCTAGTGGTCATGACCACCATTGTTTTAATGAGACAAAATAAAGCCAAAGCTATCAGCACTCACTGCATATAAAAAGGCTTAGTTAGATGATGTGCTGGGTAGGAGCATAAACTGCATTTATTTTCATAGGCCAAAGTTTAAATGAATGATTTCCATAGGATCACCAAATATGAGTAAGCGACAAAATGTATTTGGGAAAAACAGGCACCCCTAAGATGTAAAGGAATGTCAGAAAAAGGGAGAGCCATGAACACCGGTGACCTGTCAAAAACACAGGCTTCCAGTTCACACTTCTTGCTCAGTTCCCTCGTGGGTTTGGAAAGAGTAATCAATAAGAGATTGGGAAACTCTGAACAGACTTGACAGACACGGCATTTGGCCCCTGCAGAAGCAAAGCAGACGAGCCACCAACTAATGAAATACCATACAATCCTGCCCATCTTGAAAGGTCAAAATTTATTTTATTTTTTTTCAAACAACCCAGCTGTGAGTGCCTACCATCAGTAGGCCTGTGACTCAAAGACAGATGGGGCCATTTTTCAACTGGAACACCCGCTTCCTCTCTCAGGAGGCAGCCACCCCAGGCAGACTCATTTCTCAGCCACAGATAGAATGCAGGGTCGGTGCTTCCCCCCCAAGGTCTTCCTCGACCTGTTTGGAGCCTGGGATCCAGCCACTCAGCATCTCCATCCTTCCTGTGACTCCAGCCCATCTGAATGGCCTAGCACAGTGGTTCTCAGCCTGTGGGTCATGACCCCCATGGGGATGAACAGCCCTTTCACGGGGTCTTATATCAGATACCCTGCATATCAGATATTTAGATTGCAATTCACAACAGTAGCAACCTGACAGTTATGAAATCAAAACGAAATAATTTTATGGCTGGGGGTCACCACAGCATGGGGAACTATATTAAAGGGTCACAGAATTAGAGAGGTGGAGAACCACTGCTCTAGTAGCCTAACTTGAGAGGTGGCTGCCAATACATGAGAAACCAAGACTGTCTAGTTTAATTGCCTCGTTGGTCTATCCCTTTAAGACCAATGCTCAGATTCTGCTGGGGAGACCGCAAAATCTTCATCCCTCATCCATCCTTATCAAGCAGACAACAAGCAAGCCAAATTTCGTTTCCAGAGTCCAGATTTGCAAGCTACACTGCGCGCCTGATGCTTCACATTTTCCACACCGCTGCACTGCAGATCTTTCTGGCTTCATGTGAGAGCGCTTCAGATCCCATGAAACCAACGCCAGAAACTGGGGAGACAGGCTGCTGCGAGTGAGGGCCTCTTGGCAGAGTTGACTCCTTGGGGAAATGGAGGCTTGTTTAACAGCATGTGCAACCTATTAACTTTGGGCTCCACGGGAAAAGGCCAAGAGAAAGAAAAGGAGACGCAGAGGTGGGAGGACTCACTTTGTGGTTTTAGTCAAAGCCTCAGGCTCCCCTAATTCTTCGAGATAAAAAGAGCTCACCATTTGGGGGACTTTGCATAACGTGGATTTGGAAGTGTTTCTGCATTTTCATTTAGCATCGGATAACTATCGTCTCAAACTTTTTTTTTATTTAAAATTGGCCAATGAGCCAAAGGCTTATTGTTCTGTTCATCTCATTTGTTATAGATATAGAATTGTGGTAAAGAAGTCAGGGAATAGAGCATTGTTTGATGGTGTGGTATGCTGTAAGTTCATTAATTCCAAAATAGTTTTGACATTCAGTTGAGGGTGGTGTTTGGGTCTCAGACGGACTAGAAGTTGAGAAAAAGGATATTTTTCTTTTTTCTTAAAAATAACTCACATTCATGAAGACTTTGCTTGTGATAAAATCAAAAAAGTGGAGCATGAGGTTTGGGGGTTGGTTGGTTGGTTTTCAATAGAGGAAAATGGAAGAGTCAAATCACACTTAGATTTACAATAACTGGGTTTGCATCATTACAAGTTGCTATCTGTGGTCTTATTGGCAAATCAATATCCACACAAGGGAAAGGCTGTTACCTCTATCTGAGTTTGGGCCTCTTTTTAAGTTGTTGCATTTAATTAGGATTAGGCTCCTACTATGTTACAGTAAGGTTTAGATTAAGGTTAGGTTCATGTTAGATTAAGATTAGATCCAAGTTTAAGGTATATTCAGATTTAGAGAAATCATAGCCAACCTAGCTTTATCAGCTAGGAATGCTTCAGCTGTAATTAATGCTAGCTCGGCTAGTGTCACCTTGAAGAGAACATGAACATCCCATAGAAGGGGGTCTAACAGGCAGAGCTGTTCAGTTGGGCACTATGCTATTATGAAGCCGAGCTCTTACCTGTTTCCCTAAGACCTCAGCTCCTCTCTGGACTGCAAGATGGCTGTTTCCCAATCACTCTGTCCATACCCAATGTCCGGCCTTTTGATAGAGAATGCTAACAATGACATGGAAGACCCTTAAGTTTGTATCTCATTAGATTCAAATCCCACCCCATTCTGGCAAAGCACCGCTCTGAAGGAAACAGAGAAAGCAAGGATGGATGGTTCCTTTCTTCAGAGTCAAGAGGAGTTAGAAAAAAAAATGCTGTTAGGAATGGGCATTGGGGACATGGGGGAAGTGGGAGGCGTCGGACAAGTTTTGACCACAACACATCATGATCAGATATGCTGACAACTTCAGGAAGAGCAGAGATCATGTCTGCTCTGGACCATAACAGTGGGGCTTTATTGGGAACCCGATGCCACCTTCTTCCTGGATGGTAGAGATGTATGCTCAATAGAAATCTGGAATCTTAAAGACCATTAAGAGGCTTCGTTACTATTTCTAGGACACTAAAAACTATCTAGCATTTAGATGAAGACCCAATGTCATAGTTATAAATTGATACTTAAATAAGTTATGTGTATTTACATATAAGGTAAACCAGGTAATAGTTGTTATACTATTTGTGTGCAACACATGAGATGTGTGTTTTCAGTGAGATCTGACCTCTCATAACCATCTCTTACATATTACTATCTCTGCACACACTCGTTTGAATATCAGCTCAGTCATCTACATTAAGCCATCAAGCTCCATAGGCACTGGGGACTTAGCGGTGAATGGCAGTGGTCACTGTCCCTGTGGCAGTCTAAATTATAATCATAATCAGTCTTAGATTGTACGGAGCATTTGGGACTTGCTAAGAATGAGCCTAAGGGAAAGAGTTTAAATGCAGGAGAGTTTAAGACAATCTAGGGAATCAGGAATTGGCCAGGTAAAAAGGGAAGGGAAGAGTAAACACTTCCAGAACCTGAAGACCAAGAGAGCAACAGCAGCAGGCTTTATAGGAGACCTCCTGAAGAAATGGGTATTGGGAAGAGGGGTGTCTATGTATAAACAATGATAAAAATGAGTGAGATTGATAAAATACCAAAAATCTATTAATATAATAATTTTCACACATCTAACATGTGATGTCTAAGTCATTTACTCAAGACAAAAGCTATTTCATTTCAAGCAGAAGTGCTAACTTGGAAGATGTGACATCATTTATAGTTTATGCACAAAGTGAAAATAAGTTAGTCTCAGGGGATTTACCTTTGCTGTATTTTATGCTCTTGTGGGGAAAGGAAAGGTTCAGTCCAGAGTCAGTGTGAGCCTTAACAAGCTTGCAACCTAGAACTTCTTCCTAGGGCATCACGGGTATCTCACTAAGTTGTTGCTCACGGATGTGATGAGGACACACTACAGTCCAAAGAGCACATTGCCTGGGTGAATGAGAAGAGAGATGTTTGGAGCAGCGCAAAGGAAATGAAAGCCCGGAGTGATTTCGAGAAGAATGAGGTTGCTGCCATCAGGAAATACAAAGGCATTTGTAAAGGGATGAAAAAGAAGCAGGTGAGAATCAGAACCGCATGGAATAGATGAAAAAGAGAGAGGGCCAAAGAAGAAAGGACAGTAATGAAGAATGATGACACCAAACTGCTTGGCTCGGTGACAGCCGTCAGGGGGACATGCAGAGAGAAATAAAACCACAGAGATAAAAATGAGCTCTGCTTTAGAAGGCTGGGTCTGTTGTGCCTGGACCGAGATGCAGAGTTTGGCATCTACCTACCAGCCTCATCATCCTCAGCACAGCCCTGGTGGGCCTGGGCTTTCATCTCATGACATGAACCATCAATGCTGCTGGAAGACCGTGACTTTTTAATCTTCTCATGAGAGATCTTCCCAGCTAGCGCTGAGCTGGCTCTACATATCAGGCTATGAGTCTGCCGGGAAAAGGTGCTGTAGGCTGAGTTCTGCTGCAGATCTTGGACCATTGGGGCTTTGAAGCTGCTGATTATTAACTCTGTCAGGTTTAAACAAAAAGTACCCCAACTTATCACTGCTTTGTTCATGTGTGTGTGTGTGTGTGTGTGTGTGTGTGTGTGATCTATGGTACATGCATGTGAGTGTGCACACACATGCATAAGCCTGCCAAGGTCATAGGAGGACACTGAGTGTCTTCCCCTAGCTTGGCCTGCCTTATTGCCTACAGACAGCACTTCTCATGGCACTGGCAGTTACGCAATTTTGGCCAGGCTAACTGGTCTACCATCTGCTGGTCTCCACTCCCAGTGCTGGTCCAGCCAGTCACAGCCATGCCCAACTGTTTTTGCTTGTTTGTGTGGTTGTTGTTTCGTTTTTTGATTTTGTTTTTGAAACAGGGTCCCACTATGTAGCCTCAGTTGTTCTGGAATTCACTGTGTAGACCAATCTGTGCCTGAACTCACATAGATCCTCCTGCCTCTGCCTCCTGAGTACTAAGATTGAAGATGTGCACCACCATACCCGCCCATGCCCAGTTTGGTATGGTGCTGGAGATTCAAACTCAGGTCCTCATGCTTTCAAAAGAAGCATTCTTACTACTGAGCTGTTGCCTTGGCTCCTGTTCCTACGCTTAGGAGAAGCCAAGTGAAACTGCCCATCTTCTAAAATGTTGTCTTTAAGAACATAATATTAAAATAGCAGCCAAATCTTGTGTGCTATGCCTAGCTCAGCAACATCAGACCAACTCTTACCCCAGCAGGCTTTCTAGACACACTTAGAACAGTGGAGAGAGAGAGGAAATGGAGTCTCAGAGCAGCTGGTGTATCAGAGGCAGTTAGACATCCTTTCCTCTGTCTCCTGTGCCTGGACCTCTAGTACACTTAATCGCTTAATAATTGATTTATGCACTTAAAGATTTGTCCTCACATGTTTGAACCAATACCAATCACACAGGAAGAAAAAAAATGCAATCCATCCCCAAGCCACACTAATGGAGAGAACTTGTAGACTGAGGAAATGATTTCTGACAATTCTACAAGACTTTAGAGCACCAAAGGTCTTTCTGGAAAGACCCAAAGAACTTGGAGTGCCCAAGTTCCTTCGGGGATCGCTGTGTGCTAAATAGCTCAAATGTAAAGAGAAATGAAGTATTAAGGCATGGCTCAGGGATAAAGTACTTGCTTAACATGTATGGGGCCCTGGACTTGATCCCCAGCGCTATTAAAAAAAAAAAAAAAAGAACAGAGAGAAGGAGGGAAGAAGAGAAGGAAAGGAGTTTGGAAAGGAGAGAGGGAAAGAGAGAGAGAGATCTTGAAGACTTGAGGACAAATATAGTTCCACAGATAACACTGGAATTTCTCCCAGACTGAAGATCAGCACGCAGATTACAAAAGGGGGAGTCTGTAAGAAATTGGGGCAGACACAAGACACAAAAGCTCCACCCACCCCTGGGGAGGTTTCATTTGTGATTTTGGCTGCCCTGTGGTTTGAAATTCCTTCCCATGCATGCCGTATTCCTTCGTCCCCTCAGACCCTCCAACATCTGATGAGTCTACACAAACGTTCATCTGCCTTTATCCTGTGAGGTGAGTGATGGGGCCTGTCTGCCCTCTCTGTGGAGATCCTGAGGTAGGAGGAGGCAGCCGAAAGGCAGCCTGGAAAACTGCAGTCCATTACTTCGAACCACTGTCATCAACAAGGAGAGTGGTCACCTTCCATGGAGCCGAGCAGGACACTTCCTGGAGCTGCGGTGAGATGTCACGTGAACAGCCAGGAGCTGAACTGGGAGGGCCGCCTTTTCTTTTTCCTAGAATGCCAAGCACAGGTGGTCTTTATGGAAAGGAAATTTTATCCTTGATGTGACCTTCTGAAGACAAAGACACAAATTCCTCAACAAGTCCTTCCACTGAGAAGCAAGGTCTGTGGCTCTGGGTTGATGCTGTGTCTGCCTTGACCAGTGCAGTATAGTGGGACTAATGATACGTGCCTTCCAAGGTCAGGCTGCCCAGGGTCATGCAACCTCCATCTTTCTCACTGGAGTAGTTAAGGAACTCTGATTCACTCAGAGCCACAGTGCTGAGGTCCCTTAATGGAACTTTGATGTCAACCCAGCCCAGGAAGCAGTTATTCAAGTGAAGTCCCTAGGCAGGGGGATTCCTGTCTCTGGCTGTCCATCCCACATGAGGTCCCAGACATTGCTGAGCAAATATAAGCCATGCCCGCTGTGCCCGACCCGCACACTTCCGTCCCCCAGGATCTGTGTGATTGGAGTGGCCACTGCTTCTGTCGCAATTGGGTAGACAACAGTAGATAACCAAAACATGTGGGCCACAGGTGTGATTTAACCACCTGCCCTCTCTGGTTCCCTGAGGTTGATGCTGTGTTCATTTATTCAAACCCTAGACCATTATCCTGGTTTAACCAGTCACATGTAGCCATCCATGCTAAAAGTGTACAGTTTGGTTGACATCTATTTCTGGTGAATGGGCACTTGCTAAAGGCCTGTTGACCAAATTTCAAGTCAGCCTGGGAAGGGTAAAATCAATGCATTGGTTAGACCAAAGCTCAGAAAACTGGACATGTGTGTAGCATTGCTCTGAGGAAGTACTTGGGCAAAAATCATGCTGAAACGACCCTTGTATTTTGACCAGTGGTTCTTAAGTCAAGATCAAGTGAGCATACCTCAAAGGCATTGGCAGTCCACAAGCTACAGTGGAATGGAGTAAGATGCAGAATGATGACCAACAGCTAATGAGATACTTTCTGTTCTCACTAGACAGACTGAAAGGGGTAGACAGACATATCTGCATGGGCTGGGGAAGTATTTGAGAGTGGACACTAGATGGGAGATAAGTAATGGACCAGAGAAAGCAGTACCTAGAGTTCTAAGATAGCAAGAGTCCTGTGAGGGGCACCGGAGTAGACAAACATCAGGGCTAGCAAACAAAAGGACAGCCAAGTCTACTGCTGGTGTCAGGAGCAGTGGATCAGAGAGGAATATCAGTGAATGGATGCCCACGGCAAAAGGAAGTTGTAAGTACACACGGGGCACTATAATGCAGCTTACCAAGTCTTCATTCAGTAACATCCCACTTCACTAGAGACTTGTTGTAATTAGAAAATACAAATCCAGGTGGGCAGTGGGTGACATCATGGTTTTAAGCACTGTTTCTAGAAGTCAGTTCGGGTCTGTAGCACACACTGTACCTGTTTCCCATAAAACCTTCCATAGAGCAGAGTCATGTCATATGAACACTAGTATAAATCTGCTTTAGATGCTGTCAGGGCTACTGAGCCCATCTTCTTGTTGGGACCATTGTCTGAGGTGAATTCACACACAGCTGTGAGTTCCCAGGAAGCAGAAGCTATGACTATATCACCCTACCTGGGAGAACTTCCCTCCATCTTGTCTTGCCTGGTTTCTGTAAACCCAACACGAGACCATCACAAAGTGGCTAAGGAAGATTGGTAGGAATCCCTGGACCACTTCTCAAAGCCATCTGTCAGTGCCAGCCCATAGCTATCAGAACAGAAATGAGCCAGCTGATCCCGTAGAGAGGTCGAGGTGAAGTCTTGCAGCATCAGCAGTCAACATGAAGAAACTTACTGAGGGATGAGGAACTGAGCTCATACTGACACCTCAGAATTTGGACCAGCTCATCTCCAAAGATTTCCCATAAACAGCATCCCAACACATCCATAAAATAGCCTTGGCCTTCCACCAGAAGCTTTAGATAAGTGTTAGTGGAGCTGAGGCTGGCACAGAGAAATGTACTTCTCACTCCGAGGCCCTCATTGCAGTGGTAGTGGGTAGAGCGTGGGCATTCTCCTGGACTTGCCAAAGAAGAATCCACTTATGCGCTGCCTCTGTACTGTATTATCTAATAGAACCCACACTGACTTCAGTGGGCCAACTTCCTGCTCCCTCCAGCCCTGGGCAGAAAACAAACAATGTGGCCCTTTTCCAGACACTATTGTTTGGCAGCTACACACCCCTCATAAAAGAAACCAGTCCCTCGGTGTGAGGACAACGTGGGGGTGCCTATTAATGCTCAGTTAATAGTTAAGAAGGGTTTGCCCAGACACAGAGCTAACCGACCAGGCATCTTCCTGAGAGCGAGAAGTAGAATTCTCAGAGCAGACCCGGCCATTGTCTGGGTGGGGCACACACGGAAGCCTAGCAAGCGAGAAGCAATCCCTACCTCCCCACGTGCCGTGTTTCCATGAAAAACATGATTTGATAATAACAAATAGGTGCCCAGGGAAATGGAGCAGGGAAGGGTTTAACATGGGCAATACAGAGGATTAGTGGTGGTTAGCGGGGACAAAGGAAGGGCCAGTTAATGTCTTGGGCAAACAAAGAGAGCTGACAGGTGCAGGGTGTGCTGTGTACACACTGTGGCAGCCGGAGTTATGTGGCTTCCACACGGCAGCAGGTTTACAAACGTGAGATTTCCTTCCACGGCTCATTAGCATGGGCCCTTCAGCCCTCCGACAACAGCATGCCCTTTAGTAACGTCCTAGGAGGAAATGGAAAAATCTACCCCCATTTCCATTGTGATTTCACTGACATGTCTTTACCCTGAGCGTGGCCCTGGAGAAGGTGCTGGGTCTCTCCGATACACTTCGTCCGTCCAGACCTGAGACGAAACTTAGTCCTTTTGGAAGTTGGAAAAGGAGTTAATTGTGTGGTCTCGGTCTCTCTCTCTCTCTCTCTCTCTCTCTCTCTCTCTCTCTCTCTCTCTCTCTCTCTCTCTCTCTCTCTCTCTCTCTCTCTCTGTGTGTATTGGGGTGGTGTCAGGGGTCAAGGGCTGAGCAAATGGAGGCCCATGAACAATTGCTCTCAACAAGAGATTCCCTGCCTGGTGTTCCCCTGTGTTTTCCCTTTCCTGTGACCGATTACCTGATACCATTACCTGATATGCCCTCTCTTAGGAAGCAGAAACCTGCTTTGGGTGGGAGGCCTTTCGAGAGCTCACACTCTAGCGGCTGCAGCCCCTCAGAACCTCAGGTGGGAGGGTCTCATGGCTCCACTCTGTTCTAGCTCCTGTTGGGACCTAGGCACGTCTTCCTGGAGACCCTGCCCTGCTCTTTCCCTCTCTGTCAGAGGCATGCGCCACCACACCTGGCTAACTTCTTTCCTTTTCTAAGGGCAGAACTGAGGATTGCGGTTTGGATGCTGAATGTCCTGCACAGGCTCATGGGTCTGAGTCCTCGGTTCTCAGCGGGTGGCAGTGATCTGGGAGTCGGTGGACTCTTTAGGAGAGGTCTCACTGGAAGAAGGGGGTCACTGGAGGATGGTCTTGGGGTGTGCTCTTCAACTCAGTCTCTGAGCTGACCTTTCTGTTTCTCAGTCTTCTGAGCTACAATAATAGGCCATGTCACAGGTTCTCGCTGTAGAGGCCTGAGCCCCAGCTGCCACACCTTCCCTGCCATGGTGGACTGGGTCTCCTTAGACCATGAGCCAAATCTCATTAAGTTGTTGCTGTGCGGTATCCTGTCCCTGCAGCACAACACTGGGCATTGAACCTGTGGATGCCAGGCAAGCACTGGACCACTAATACACTGGGCATTGAACCTGTGGATGCCAGGCAAGCACTGGACCACTAATACACTGGGCATTGAACCTGTGGATTTCAGGCAAGCACTGGACCACTAATACACTGGGCATTGAACCTGTGGATGCCAGGAAGCACTGGACCACTAATACACTGGTCATTGAGCCTATGGATGCCAGGCAAGCACTGGACCACTAATACACTGGGTATTGAACCTATGGATGCCAGGCAAGTACTGGACCACTATGCTGTATCTCTAGTTCCTTTATACTTTTTGCTTTGAGAAGGGTCAATATTGTTCAGGCTGGCCTATAACTCCCAAGACTCCCATGTCACTCTCACAAGTGTGCCTGACTCTAAAGAGTGCATTTGAGTATTTGATACTTTTTTCCTTTTGCAGTGGCAGGGATGAACCCAGGGCCTCGTGGATGCTGAGCAAGTCTTCTACTACTGAGCTACACCTCAGACCCAACGTCTGCTATCAGAAGGGGGTGGGGGTGGGTCTCTTCCAGGAAGAATGCTACCTGCTTACAGCAGAACACTCCCTCATGGTGGCATCCTCTTTGTTTTCTTTTCTCCTAAGGCCAGCAAGGGTGCTTTTCTTAGTCTTTTGCATTTAAGACACAAAACCCCCAGTGTGTCCTCCCCACTCTGTGCCAGAAGCAAGGCAGCATGTTGTGTAGCTGGCTCTCTACCCCCAGGCTTACTGTCCTCTAGTCCTTTCTCATCACCTACCCAGCCCAGCCTCTTTCCGGAGCACCCTCAAGTCTGCCCAGTGTTCATGGTTCCAGTGGGCCAGCTCTGACTCACCTCAAACGGTGAGTTAGACCATCTGCATTTACAGTGGGCAGCAAAAGGAGACTCTTCAGGAGCTGAGGTAGCAACCCAAAGCAGATGTTGAAAGTTCCCTCGGGACAGATGCTCGGGGCAACTGGCCTAAGGGAATGGCACTCTGATACTCTACATCCGGGAAGGATGAAGTGAGAGGAACAGGAGAGGCAGAGTAAGCGGAAGTGGCTAGAGATGGGCACGCGAGAGTACATCTTACAGCATTAAAACCCCCAAGACTCCAGCTTCGGAGAGGAAATGAGTCACTTGGATTTCACTATCAGATATGGTGCACAAGATGAGAAATTCTGATAAGTTTCCTGAATCAATTTGATTCCATTCTGGCTCCACCTCTACCCCCCACCCCCACCCCTTCTCCCTTACCCCCATGGGAACCTCAGCCCCAACAGCCTGTCACCAACTCACAGGCTCCAAGGCACAGTAAAAGATCTGCATGAGGATGAGGCAGGGCCCTTCCTGTCAGGGTTAAAAATCCACTGGAGATTTTCACAGCCAGGAGACAGCACAGGCCAATTAAAGTCCAACCCCCAAATTCTCTTCTGGCACCCATGCCTTGATTCATGTTCGTATAGTCCAATTTTTGTGCTTAGAGTTTTAAAAAGCTCACAAGCGAATTACATGGATTCATTTATGCTGAAAGAACCCTCATCCCAGTCCTAGGGCAACAAGACAGGCATCTTCTTCTCCATCCAGCTCTTACAGTCTTGTGCACCAACCTACTCCAGACACGGAGACTGCCCTTGCAGAGAGCTGAGTGATTCTACCACCCTGGAAGACACTCAGTAACAACTCACATCTCCAACTGCCTGTGCTTCGCGTACATGATCTCTATCTCTATTTCCATCTCAGTTTTACAGAGGTAGAAATAAGTTCTTGCCTGGGGAGATATCTCTTTTGGTAAAGATAGCTCTTTTGGCTGCTGCACAAGCAGGAGAAGCTAAATTCAATCCCCAACACTGATGCAAAAGATTCGGGCATGGCTGTGCAAGCCGGTTAATCCCAGCATGGGGATGGCAGAGGCAGGAAGATTTCTGGAGCTCCTTAGCCAGCTGCATCCATGAGCTCCAGGTTGAATGGGAAAATCTTGTCTTGAAAAATAAGGTGGAGAGGGGTGCTGTGATGTCTCATCCAGAGCAGACATTTGCTGCCAAACCTGATGACCAGAGTTCAATCCCCAGGACCCATATGGTGGAAGGAGAGATCCCCATTCACAAATTGCCTTCTGACTTCCACGTAGTACTTGCATGCTCACGGGTGTGTGCACGTGCGTGCGTGTGTGTGTGTGTGTGTGTGTGTGTGTGTGTGTGTGTGTGTGTGTGTGTATGCACAAATGCACAACTAAATTAAATAAACAAACAGATAAATGTAGTAAAAAACAATAAGGTGGAGAGTGATCGAGAAAGATACTTGATGTTGATGTACACATACATGCACACTCACATGCTCGCAGGTACACACACACACACACACACACACACACACACACACACACACACACTGAAAACAGTTTTAATCAGGACTTTGTAACTTGTCTTAAGACACATAGCATGAGTCCTGCCAAAAGCTAGCCTCCCCTGAAGCCATCTAGGGACAGGGTTTCATGTGAAAGTGCTTTCATCCCGAGAACTTCCTTGGAAAATTGACAAAAAGAACGGGGAAATTGTTAGGATTTTGCCGCCACTCTAGCTGCCCGGCCACACATGCGCAGTTCAGCTAAGTAAGGGGTCTTGCGTCTTACATCATCAATGTGCGCTGGTGATTACACGCTGTGGTCACGGCGTGGTTGCACAATCATCACATGCATGCATGGCATAGCTCCGTAAGCCCACCTGCGCATGTTCACGGGAATCCTTAAAAAGCCGGATACAGACTCCCCCATACACACACTTCTCTCCTACACCCACTATCTCTATCTTTCTCTCCCCCTGTTCTCTGCACGTGCTTCTTCCTCAGGCCTGGTTCTTTTGTGCCCTCCACCCCACCCAATGGGTTTTGTCGTGGCTGGTGCCTCGTGACCTTTCTGCACGGTAACCAGAGCTGCTTATCATTTTTAAAAAACAACAGAAATGAGATAAGGAAGAAAGCCTGCCAGGTAGAGACAGGATGGAGGAAAAGCCCAAACCTTAACTCTTAAGACCAACAACTCAAGAGGATGTCTTCTGATTCAAATTCCATGCTTCTACACACACACACACACACACACACACACACACACACACACACACACACACGGCCACCCCCCAGCTCCCAGCCTTACCACAGGCACAACCATAAAGTTGTAGGTCCTTAGCATCCAGGGGCTGCCGAGTTAAGCTGTGGCTGCCACATTCCACTGGGCCAGGGGCTCAGATGAGCTCCATGCTGTCAAGGCCGGCTGCAGAACAGCCTAGGGACAAAGGAAAGTTTGGCTTATACATTACACTTCACACAGTCACAAAGAGTTCAACTTCAAGCTTTTAAATACAGCAGAGAGAAAGTAAGATATCACTCTCCAATTTAAGATTTCCAAATATGGACTGTTTCAAAAGCATGATAAATTAATATTTTCCACCTTTCACATAATTATCTTATAATGAGCCCATTTATATTACGTGACACTTTCTTCTGTGAAGGAACATTTTTGATCTACTTTTAAGATCAATAGATTATGAATAGACTAGCAATGATTTAAATCTTAGTAGTCATATATTTCTGCTTTATTAAATTTAATTAAAATTATTTTGTTGCCAAATTTTGATGTTTCTCATCCCTCCAGTATTTTCCTAATCACAGTATTGTTGTGTAAAACTGTAGCAAAACGAGTCATTTGGTAACAAAAGTAACGTTTTATTAGATGTAAAACAAAGCAAAAATGACCCTTTTTTTAAAAAAAAAAAAAAAAAAAAAGCTACAATATTTGGTAGCCTCACTGACTCCAAAGACCTGTGCTGGGTGCTGGTGTTGAAATGTGAATGAGTTCTACTTCCTCCCTTGGAGAAGTCTCTGGCCTCGAGGGCAATCAGCCTCACCTAGAGGTGAGGGTGTGGGACAGGGAGTGTGCGCCCCGGAGTTGACTGTGGGTCACGGAGTCCCTCAGGCTAGAGCAAATCTCAACTCAGCCAGCTTTAAAGAGATTAAGCATAATTATCATCCTCACCACCCAATGTACAAAAGGAAATGGAAACTGGCAGACCCTTTTTTAAGGTATGGAAGGAATGTGGTTTGGGGCACGAGGCAAGGAGCTCTGGCTGAGCAGGAGACCTCAATGGACAGAAGTGGGCTTCGCACTCAAAGGGCGAGGAAGCGAATCCTGAGCCGTGGTCTCCGGGGCTGAGGGCAGTTTCTGAACCTGGCGAAAAGCTCCCAGGGTTGGGAGGCGTGAACAGGGCGGTGGGATGGATCCTCCCTCCTAGGTATAGGAGGGAGCTCTGCCTTCAGCCCCCTTAAAGAGAATCTTCTAGAAGGGATGGCATTACCGAATGTTTTCTTTCCTTGGTGATCTTCTTCAGGGATGCTTTCCCCCTTCAGGCCCACTCCTGCACTGCATGTTGCTCTGAGAGCTGGCTGTCCTCTCATTGTCCTCCTATACAGTTCCCAGTCAGTCTCAGTCCCCTCCAGGACTTTTGGCCTGTAGGGAGACAACTGCCCCTGGATATCTATTTCCCCATAATTTGTATATAGGAATCTTACTCCTTAATGTGAAGATACCAGACAAGACAGGACTGTTGGCAAGCAATTAGATCATGAGGTGGGGGGCGGGGCGGGGGGGGGGGGGGGGGAGTCCCAGTGAGCTGCAGAGTCAAGTTAGGTGAAGAAGCAGAGGACTGAGGAAAGAGGCCCTTGTCAGACTCTGAGAAGTAAATCTCTGTTGTTTATGGGTGACCCAGTCTCTGGCGTTCTGCCACGGCAGCCAGAATGAATGGAGATGGAAGTGTTATGAAAAAGCATCAGAAGACACAAATGTGGCAGAATTCCCAAGTAAGAAGGTAAGCCCTTCCTTTTTATCCTGGTCTCAGAGTTAACCTCATTTGCCAGCCTCACTGGATTAAGAAACCCAGGACATTAATAAGGCTCACGTTGGAGCGTGTGTGTGTAAGGGCTTCTCCACAGAAAGTTGACTGAACCAGGAAGATACACCCTGTCTGTGGGTCCCATGGACTGGAGTCCCAAACTGAGCAAAAAGTGCAAGAGCAGAAGCCAGCTAGGTGTCTCCATGTCTCTTTCTCTGCTCCCTGAGCAGCCCAGATGTGAGCAAGCAGCCTCACACTTCCCCCCGCCATGGAGCCGCTTGCTCCCCTCCCTGCCCCAGCGCCGCAGACTGTATCCCCTCAAACTGTGGGTCTAAATAAGTCTTTTCTCCTTTAAGCTGCCTCTTATCAGATATTGGGTCCCCTCAATGAGAAAAGTAACTAACATACCTGGGTAGCCACTTCGAAAGTGTCAAAAGTTCCTGAATGGAAACCCAGGTCTGTGAAACAGGCTCAGTGCTCAGTTTGAAGAGTGGGTAGATGGTGCCAGCTGTTCTGGTCTGACAGACATCCACCCATACACACACGCACACGCACACACACACACACACACACACACTCACACACACACACACACACAGTTGAAGCCCCAATTCTCAGTGATCGTTTGGAGGTGTGGCCTACCGGGGATGATTAGGAAGAGATGAGGTCATAAGAAGGGACAGCCCTGCTAGGCAAATAGGGAAAGGGGCTCTAGGTATATTAAACATCTAAGATGACCCATTTCTGGTTTTGTCCCCCCTGTAACAACCACCTGGTGCCCTCCTATACTCACACACAGAGGGAACTGTGTAGTTGGACTCATCAGCCTTCCACTGAAGGGCTCCTCCGGTGGGGACCAATCATCTTCTCTGTCTCTGTCTGACTTATCGAATCCCCTGCTGTTTGGCTGGCATCTCCAGCTAGGCCCTAGTTGTCTCTCTTCAAACCCCGCCCTCTCAGAAAAGCCTTTGGGAGTCCAGTTCTGCATTCCTGGCAGAGGTGAGGCTGCTCGCTGTTCAAGACCCCGCCTACCATAATCGGGCACAAACCCGGCTTGTGGAGGAAGCATCATCATCTCGCAGGGGCCCAGCACCTACAGGGTATTTAAGCCTCCTCCTTTAGTCTAGCCATGTGGTACCTCTCCTAGTCCCTTCCCCTGCCTCATTTCTGGGGGCTGGAGAGTCACCTTTGCTTAAGTATACCCAGTCTTTACTTTATAGTTCTGCTTGATCTGATTTACTGTGTCAGCAGAGGAACCTATTAACGGGGTACAGAAAACCTATCCCCTGCAATGGTCCAAGCCAGCCGGTTCAGAGGGAGGGAGGGCACTCATCTCACTCCCAAACATAAAAACCCTAATTCTCCAAGTAGACTTGGACACCATATCTCTAGATCCCTTTCTGCCCTGGAGAATCTAACTCATTGTGTGCTTTGCAGTGGGTGCGCATGTGTGTGTGTGTGTGTGTGTGTGTGTGTGTGTGTGTGTGTGTGTTTTCACTTTCAATAAAACTTAGCTGAGAGCTGAAATCTTGCTTTTTTATTCTTTCAATTGCTGGAGGGAAAGATTCAGTCCCTGGAACCTACGTGACATCATCGTCCCAGTGGTATTGATAATAAGGAGCCCCCACAATGGTATTTAGTGTCCTTATATGTAGAGGAAGTAAGGAAGTGACATATTGTCCCCTCTCCCTCCTTTCTCCCACCCTCTTCTCTGTCCTTCCTACACGTGAGGACACCACAAAAAAAACAGCTAGTTTTCTTCAAGCCAGGAAGAGGTCCTCGTCGGAACCAAACCCGTCATTTGTTTTAGTAGCCTAATCTGCGTAAAGCACAGTTCAAAATGGCTTTTCAAATGCCTTCCTTTACTCACTCTCTGTTCCCAAACCCTTCTCTCAGGCTGTCCTTCACTTAACCTGAAATGCTGACCTCTTTTCGTCCTGGTCTCTATTCTGTGCGCCGCCATGATACAGGAGGCCACTTTATTATCCAGTTCTGAAGGAGCAAGAGCTGAGGACTAAGGTCACTCTGCAGGCTGATGGCAGGGCTTCTTGAGAGGAGTTCTCTGGTCACATAACCAGAATTGTTTGAGGTAGAAATGATTCACATTCTTGCCCTCCCTTCCCCTCTAACGGAAGTGGGGGAGACTGGGAAGAACATTGATTCAAATTCCGGGCACTTGGCTCCAGAGAGCAGAGTGGACTTGCTTTTCTTTTCAATTTAGAAATTAGCTAGTTTGCCTCTAACCCCTGCCCACTCAGCCTCTCAAAAGCATGTATTCCCCCAGAGGCAGCCTGTTGGCTCAGGGTGGCTCTCCCACACCACTGTGCACACACACCCCTCTTCTCCTCTGCTCACAGCCAAGCCCATGGCATGCTGCCCAGCTGCTGGGCAAGCCTGCTTACCCAAGAGCCTTTCAGACATCTCTTTAAATTCATTATCCAAAGGTGCAGAAATGATCATTTGGAGTCGCGATCCTATTTCTCTGTGATGTGACACTCACCCGGAGGGATTATGGGGGGAACGTGCCCATTTGACAGAGATGGTATTTCAGCGGTGTTGTCTTTCAAAGAGTTCCGTCTTTATCTCAACTATCAAATTTGTTCGAAGGGCCCTAAAAGCAGGGCAGCTATTGTGATGAAAATTTACATGCAGAGTGTAAATGTCTGCCTTGCTTGTTATTTGAAAAAAAAAGCTGTTAGCCACTGAGATCGGGTGAGTCTTGGGCCTTCTCTCAGGCCGGGGACTCAAAGGCTGGTCTTCAAACCTGGTCCCTCCCTCTTCCTTATTCAGGTTACAAAGGCTGCCGAGGAGGAAGCATGTGCCTGGGTAGGCTGAACATGGGAACTGAGGGCCCCTCAGCACCCGCTTCCCGGTGTGTTACTTTAGTACCTGGCTGGCTGGTCTCTTGGGCTGACTGTCTCTCTCCATTCACCCTTTCCAAGCCTGAAAACACATTTTGCATTTATTTTTACCGTCTTGCGGTAGGATGTTGACTCCCATGTACCCTATTTCATAAGAGATTTAGATCTATGCTGGGGAATATGAATATGTGCATATAATCTAGCCGGTACTCAGCAAACTGTGAGTCATTTTGGAGAGGGGAAGTTTTGAAGTAGCACCTTTGACAAGGAAAATGATGCCTAAATCAGACAAGGACTTCTTAAAGTCAGAGAAGGCCTGCTGGAGTGTCGGAGCATGAAACATGGGTGTAGGAAACAATGGAGGCTGTTCAGTCTTAAACACAGCCAGAGCTCACAGGAGCTTCTCCCTTAGGCATCCAGTCCCCAGAATTCATAATTATCATTTTTGCTGGCTAGTTTTATGTCAACTTGACACAAGCTAGAGTCGTTTTCAGGGAGCCTCCATCCTGAAGATGACCCCACCTGAACGGCCTGTAGCAAGCTTGTGGAATAGTTTCTTGATTGGTGACTAATATGGGAAGGCCCAGCTCACTGTGAGCAGTGCCATCCCTAGACTCATGGTCCTGGGTCCTATAAAGAAGGCGGGGTAAGCAAACCATGAGGAGCAAGCCAGTAAGCAGCACCCCTCCACGGCCACTGGGTCTGGAGCACGGTGAATGGAACTAGATTCAGTTTTAACTCTTATAAACTATGTCTGTCCTCCTCTCTTTCATGTTGCCTCTGCTCCTATAGGATCCACTAGATAGCCCTGCTCTGATGGGTCGTCTTCTAGTGTGGACTCTATGGATCCTATAGAATGAGACAGGATCCAATCCTCAAGAGTGACCACAACTTACAACAGGGAGCTGTGAACAAATACATGTACTAGTAGAGCACTACCAAACTGATTCACGGAGCATGTGGGTGTGGAACAGGGAGCCTCCAGATGGCCATGTATATGTATAATTGTGTATATCTAATCTATATCCAAGCTACAACTATATCTAGTATACCGTTAGGTCTACTGTTTGTCTATAGCTTTATCTATATTTCAAAACCTCTTTGGGTGTTTCTTATGCTTAAGGCTGAAAGGCCCATCTAGAATTGTGGGGAGCAGGGGCCATGCCCTGCTTCTTCCTGTTCTGAACCCAGACCTGGTGCTCAGTGGATCTTCACCCCACGGATAACAAATAAAGTAATTATTTCACCAGCATAGACCTGGGAAGCCCCTCCAAGGACCCAGGGTCCTGTCTTTGCATTACCCAGAACTTGATGGCGTGCAGAGTACTGGGAAGGGAACAAACCTGACAGGCCTGCCTCTAGCTTCCCAGGACATGACACTGTGTGTGCTCGGCATGCACACATGCAATGGAATGGGCTCAGTCCAACAGAGCAAGCAGCAGTCGTTGCAAGATGGGATTCCCGGAACAGAAGCGCTCCAGGAATTAGAAGCATTGCACAGAATTTGAGTTCTGCCCTTGGGAGATTATCAAAGGGTTCTTCTTCTACTCACCACCTTCTAGGTTCTCGTGTCCGATAAATATAAACTATTGAAGTTGAAGACAGAATGGTCTGGAACTCTGTGCAGAGGCTCACTGTCAGAGGAATAGCAGCAGGGAAGCTGGTAAGGCAAGGCAGAATGAGCAAAAAAGGAGGAAGCTGAGAGATGATGAGGACAGCTTGCAGGGGCCAGAGTGGGGCGCTTTTAATGTCTCATCTACAGGCTTCTCTTCCCTTCTGAGAGGACAAGACCAAGTAGAGCATCAGGGGCAGACAGGAGGAGGTAGGTCAGAGGTTGTGTGATGACCCACGAGAGACAGTGATGGCTTGGATCAGAGCAGTTACTGGGGAGAACGGAAGCCTGCCCTCCTTGTGTCTAGTAATGACAAAGAGCAAAGGCTTGTGTAGAGTTTACTGCGAGCAGTACACACGTGAAGTAATTCCAGCCCTCAGAACAGCCCCAGGAGGCAGGGGCTAGCATTTCCATCCCCACCAGGCTAATAAAGACTCTGAGACACAGAGGTATCAGATAGCCTGTCCAAAGCCATACAAACCAGCAGTATGAGAACGCACCTGCAGGTCCACACCATTAGCCACTTCGCCATGGATCTTCTCTGCCCCTCCCAGAAGTGCCAGATTTGCACAAGGTCATCTGACCAAGTCTCACATCATCTCCATGTCCCTCTTAGCCAAAACAAAGTCTGGGTTTTCGAAGAGAGAGAGAGATAAAGTGAGCTGGTGGGATGCAATTTGCATCAAGTCCACTGTCCTAGGAGTAGGTAGAACTGGTTCACAGTTCCTGCTGGTTCTGTAGGCAACAGTGAGTTATGTCAACATGGGCTTGTCACAAATGTACATATACACACAGAAGCAGGTGCACACATATAGGACACACACAGGCACATATACAAAAGCACATACACAATACACACACACACACACACACACACACACACATCCTGATGTACCTTAGAACTTTCTCTACTTTTCTCTACCAATGGCTTGGCCATGTAGACAAATCAAGTAAAAAAAAAAAACTGTGTGGTTGGTTTAGGGCTGCCAAGGAGACAGGTTTGTTGGCAAACACTGAATAGAGGGCACAGTCTATGGAATGCTGGAATTGTCACAAGCTGGTCTCGAGGTGTGTGTGTGTGTGTGTGTGTGTGTGTGTGTGTGTGTGTGTGTGTGTGTGTGTGTGCAGTGTGTAGGGAATGGGTGTTGGCAGCAGGGACTATGGCACTAGAGGGGTCAATAGCACATGAGGAAATGAATCTACACATATCAAAGACAAGAAATATGAGCACACTGATTAGGAAAACACAGAATCATTCTGGAGCTCTAGCGGAGATCATATTCCTCTTTCATGTGGAACTAAAAGAACTTAATCTTGTGTTGGCTGTGCCTGAGAACCAACCTTAGTCCCCAGGGACATAGGTAAGTGTGAAGACCAGTTGAGAAGTCCCTAGTTCCAGTCTCTAAGCCTCTCCAATACTCAGACAACACTCTCAAGACCCTAGTGAGGAGCCTGCTTTGCCTCAGGAGCACCTCATGGAAGCCCCAGACCCCACAGAAAGTCTGATGAATCCTATTGGGCAATGCATCTAGAAAGGTCCCATTAGCCTCAGAAGAACCCAGCTGACTGTCTATACATGACCATCTCCATGGCATAGAAAGGTTATGTGCTGGGGCAGAGCATAGCGTGGTTCCAATAATTTAATTTAGGAAAAGGAAAAGACATCCCACTCTAAGACGTGTAGCATGAATCTTAACAGTTCTTATTAATAAAATCAAACCTGAGGCCAGTTATTGGGGTGAACACTGGAAGATCAGAGAGGCAGAACAAGCCACAGCTACCTCACCTCACCAACTGCTCAGCTGATCTTGTTTCCTCAGACTGGAAGCCTCTGTGTCCCCATCCCAATGGCTCTCAGCTGAACTGCTGCTAGAAAGCCTGAAGCTTAATCAGCTAAAAGCTTCTAGTTTCTGGTCCTCACGCCTTATATACCTTTCTACTTTCTACCACCACTCCCTGGGAATAAAGGCTCACTTTCTGGGATTAAAGGCATGAGTCACCATGCTTGGCTGTATCCTTGAACACATGGATTTCTGCCTGTGGAATGCTAGGATTAAAGGCGTGAGTGCCACCATTTTCTAGCCTTTGTATCTAGTGGCTGCTCTGTCTCTGACCCCAGATAAGTTTATTAGGGTGCACAATATTTTGGGGAACACAATACCACCACAAAGACGTGCTTTCTCTCTCTCACACACATGCAATTGGCATCAGATATACTGTCCTAGGAGTGGGTAGAACTGGTTCACATTTCCTGCTGCTTCTGTAGGCAACAGTGAGTTATATCAGCATGGGCTTGTCATACATGTACATACACACACAAACGGGAACATGCACGCACACACACACACACAGAGAGAGAGAGAGAGAGAGAGAGAGAGAGAGAGAGAGAGAGAGAGAGAGAGAGAGAGAGAGAATGAATATGTTTTTTCTCTTCGGTACTTGCCAGTGAAGAAGAAACCAACACAGAAATCACCCAGGCATTTAGCTGGTTCTATCATGTACCACCTGGTTTTAATGGTTTTAGTTAAAGTAGGAGGCAGGGGGCAGATTTTAGGAATGGGGATCCCCTAGTGAGGAGGGAAGTCATGAGGCCGTTCCCCTAAGTGTCTCTTATGTCTTCCTCCCCATATGCTCTAAACAGAAGACACCAAGCAGGGGCATGGTGGTACACACCTACAATCTTCACACTTGGGAAGCGGATGATCGTGAGTTTGAGACTAGCCTGAACGACAGAGCAGCGCTCTCAATAGGGAGGCAGACACATAAAAAGGAAAACAGCAGTAAAACTGACAAACAAATACCACGACTCTGTTCTGCCTGGACTAGTACTGAGTCAATGGTGCTACGATGGGCAAAATGAAACAATGCTGGGACCGAAGGAGAAGTTGGGAGGTTTCTGTTGGATACAGTGGAGGGGCCGGGGAACAAACAAGGCAAGGTCAGAGTGATGCGGAGGGAAGGGAAAAGGCAGAAGCTGTGCCAGCTGAGGGCAGGACAAGGACAAGGACTTTAGGGGCTGATGCCTGTGACTGGGAGGGCTTGAAGGCTAAGGGCATGAGAGACAAGGCCAACAGACAGCTTGAGTGCCCCTGCTCTGTGTCATCATGAGGAATTCCTGGTAGCATCTCCTTGAACCGATAGCGCCGGATTCAACGTTGGATTTTCTCCAAAAAAAAAAAAAAAGATTCCTGTCCCTACTAAACAATGATTTAGTCCAAGTCCTGTATCTTATCAAGCAGTACCCAGACCTTGGAGCTTATGAATTGCTCAAGGCCCACTGCTTAGCCCAGGACCAGCCTAGCCGCCCACTCGTTTCTCTTCTACACTCTGCTTCCTGTGGGAAACTAGGTACTTATGGCACACACATCCCTGCATTCTGATCCATCTGTGTAGCAGGTGAATTTCGGCTTTCTTTCTTTTATTTTTTAAAAATCTATTTATTTTCATTTTATGTGTATGAGTGTTTTGCCTGCATGTGTGTGAATGCAGTGCATGAGTTCCTGGTGCCTGTGAAGGCCAGAAGAAGGCACTGGCTGTATCCCTTATGTAGATGATTTTGAGCCACCATGAGAGTTCTGGTACCAAGGACCAGTTCCTCTGCAAGAACCGCAAGAGTTCTTCACCCTTCATCTCTCCAGCCCCTACTCAGGCTTTCTTTAGGAATATGGAGGTGGGGGTGATTCTAAAGTCTAAAACCAACTCTAGCTACTAGAGTCTAACAAACCTCACTATGCCAGTGGGAGCCTCCTGAGAGTCAGAAGACCCTGCCCGTTCAGCACTTTGCTCTAATGCTACAGCAGGATGCTTGTATTGGGGTGTTTATCTCTTAAATGCTCTCATTAGCCAAGGAGGACCTTGAACTCCTAAATATCCTGCCTCCACCTTCCAAGTTCTGAGATTACAGGCAGGCTCTACCAGGGCAAATCAGACCCCACTGTGATTTTTCTTTGGTAGTTACTTTCTTAGACCTGCTTTAGCACGTCTAGATGTAGATGGTATGGTGACTTTGCACGTCAGTTAAGTCCTCTGCTTTGCTATCAGCACCATCAGCCCCTAGAAGGCATCTAATGTCTAATGTCAGACACAAAGAAACTGCTATCAACCGAACCCACAGAAGCCACTTTCTTTTTCTCTCCTTATTAAAAGACACACATACCAAAACAAAAACAAAAAACAAAAAAACAAAACCAGAGGCTTTGAACACTTGACACGTGATCCCAGGTCACAACTCTATTCTAGTTGATTTTCTGCCTTTTAGGGAATGCTGTGTGTAGAAATAACACCTGCTTCTCAACTGTTGCTAATTATCTTCAAAGACTCAAAACAAATTATTTCAGACAACTCCAGAATGGGATTTTGTTAAAAAAAAAAAAAAAAAAGATGAAATTGTTTTGAAATACAACCAGCATATCTGGAAATAAGATTGCACCACTTAACACACCAATTATCTGTCCAACACCACCAAAACAGCTCTCCTCACACTGGAAAAATCCTCAAGCAGGCAACTCAAACCAAACTCAAAATGAATTGATTTCATTTCAATCAACACAAATCAATGGGTTGAAATAATTGCATGCAATTATAAATTAACACATATGACTCATCGGAGCAGGTCATGTTTGATCCTTATCTTGGGTACCTCATTCATTGTCTACCTTCCCGGAAGGAAGGCCCAGGTAGCCTTTTCCCAACTTTACATGGGCCAGTCTCCCTCCTACCTCATGTGTGGGTTAGGCTCTGGTGGATCCATCATGGGATTCTGACCCACCTTCATGAATGAGCTCATAGGACAAGGGAGGAAATGGAAGCCTACAGTACCAGCAGAATGGAAATGCAGTCATGATGTGGTGATGCGAATATACTGAGTTTGGCAACAGTGGCTTATTCTGCTGAGCTTGCTGGGTCAGGGTGGGGAGGACCCTACAAGTTCTTTGTCTGCCCTCGAGGGCTGGGTTTGATTGACTGGTGGGGCTCTCCTGGGATCTGGGCCAGAAAGAACAGCAAGAATATAAACATAGACTTATAGAGCCCAGGAGCCAGTTCACAGAAGGCCAAGAAATTTAGTGTTGCTATAGCAACCTGGGCAGGTGACAGGCAGTCAAGCAAGGTAAAAATGGGAAGGTATCAGCAATCAGCCTGTGAAGAGCCTGTGTGTGCCACAGTGAGAAGGTTTGACGTCAATCTGGAGATAATTTTAAGATATAAACATTTGTTTTTCTTCTTTCCAAATTATAGGAGAAATACATATGTATAGATATAAAAAGGAAAACCTGTGTGTGTGTGCAGGTGTTCCAGTGTGTATGCTAGCAAATGTGTGTGCACTTGCTTATGGCAGAAGTTAACATGAGGTACCTTCTTCTTCAATCACTCTCCACTTAATTGTGTGTGTGTGTGTGTGTGTGTGTGTGTGTGTGTGTGTGTGTGTGTGTGTGTGTGATTTTCAGACAATGTCTCACTGTGTAGTTCTGGCTATCCTGGAACTCACTTTGTGGACCAAGGCTGGCCTTGAACTCACTGACAGTCACCTGCCCCTACCTCCCAAGTGCTGGGTTTAAAGGTGTGGGTCAACATGCCCAGTACTCCACCTAATTTTTTGAAATGGTCTTTAACTGTTTTCGTTTGTTTGTTTGTTTGCTTTTTAATTGCTGTGAGGAGACATCATGACCATGGCAACTTTTATAAAGGAAAACATTTCACTGGGGCTGGTTTACAGTTCAGAGGTTTAGTCCATTATTGTTATGGCCAGAAGCATGGCGGTATGCAGGCAGACATGGTGCTGGAGAGGTAGCTGAGAGTTCTACATCCAGATTGGCAGGCAACAGGAAAAGAGAGCCATTGAGCCTGGCTTGGGCTTCTGAAACCTCAAAGCTTCCCCCAACAAGGCCATACCTCCAACAATGCCACTCCCTATGAGCCTATGGGGGCATTTTTATTCAGACCACCACACTCACTAAACCTGGAGCTCTCTTATTTGGTTACACTGACTGGCCAGCAAGTCCCAGGCATCCTCCTGTCTCTGCTTCCCAGCAGCTGTGATTGTAGGTGAATGCCACCATGCCCAGGACTTTTTAAATGTGGGAGGCTAGGGATCAAACTCGGTCCTCCTCCTTGTGTGGCAAGCTCCTTCTTGACTGAGTGATCTCTCCAGCCTCAAAATAAAATCATTACTTGTAGAAAAGTGTGGGGTTCCTTTCCATATTTTCATATGTGTGAGCGACGGACATTGATTTTGTTGGCTTCCTTTCTTTTCCTGTCCTTCGCCTCCTTCCTGGTGGCCCTCCCACCTGCCAATAGTCCCTTTCTACTTGCATTTCCCTTTAAAATTTAGATTCTGCCTCTGAAGGACAGCATATGGCATTTGTCTTTTGGGGTCTGGTATTTCACTTAGAATGTTGATCTCTAATTTTGTCTGTTTTCCCACAAATGGCATTTTTTTTCTATGTGGCTGGATAATAGTTCATTGTATATCTATACCATGTCTACTTGATCCTCTCACTGTTTGATGGGTATCTAGGCGCTTCTATTTATTGACTACTCTGAATAAGGCTGTAGCAAAGGTGAGGGTACAAATGTCTCTCTGGAATTCCTTCTGGCATGAACAGGATTACGGCTGTAGAACCATACTGTAATTCTATTTTTAGTTTTCTGAGGAGCAATCCTATGACCCAGCGATGACCACCATTAACGTTTTCCCTCATCATTTCACACACACACACACACACACACACACACACACACACACACACACACAACCAAACACACACGTGTAACATATGCACTCACAGGCATAGATGTGCAGTTCTGTTTACTAGCTTTTTAAATGTAATTACATATTATAAACAGAATTTATTATATAGAGCTTGCACGGGATCCCAGCCTATAGCCATATCAAAATTACTTAACCAATCTTCTCTGTGGGCATTATATTTGTAATTTTTCTATGTTTAATGAAGCTGGAAAGAGCATGCATGTCCCATTCTGTTTGTGTTGTTGTTCATTTATTGACATACTTTAAAATTATGCAAAAACGTTCTTGAGAAAGCCTGTACCATTAACATGTCAGTTAGAGCATAAAAGAGTATCAGACTCTCTTTTCTTTGCCATTATTGGCTTTTGCAATTTTTGTCAATTTGTTAGTTTGTAACTAATATGCCATTAATATTTAATTATTATAAGAATTCATTTTTATGCCCATTGACTTAAAATTTTTCTATTTTAGTGAAAATGCTGTCCCTGTCGTGTGGCTATTTTTCCATTGGATTATTTTTCCCTCTCTGATTCATGGAAGTTTCTCAAACATTAAAATATAAACTTTTTGTCTCTTACAGATACTTTTCCCAACGTGGTAATTCTTTGTAATTTTGCTTATGGTAATTTTAGACCTAACTAGGCTTTTAATTTCTACACAGGAAAATCATCAATCTTCCCTTCTCTTTCATACTTCAAAAGACAGTCTCCGAGATCACATAACTATTTGCTTTCACATCTTCTGTTTACGTAGTTAACATGTTGTGGGGTTATTTGATGTGTGAATGAGATAAGAATCTAATCGAGTACTGATTACAGTAGGGTGAATGATGTTAGTTCAAAGATATCAGGTTCTAATCCCTGGGACCTGTGTGTATTACCACAATCACAGAAAGATCTTGACAGTTGTGACTATGAGATTACCTTGGCTTAGCTGGCTGCTGTAAAAACCCAATCATACTCTGCTTACAACTGAGACTAGTGAGAGTTTGCCACACACACAGGAGACAGCCACGTGAAGACAGAAGCCAAGCCTGGAACGATGCCACCACAAACCGAGCAGCCATCAGAAATGGGGAGGAAAGGGACAGAATCTCACCTACATCCTCAAGAGGAACCTCTGCCCAGCCAACTCTTGGCTAAGTGAAAAATGACTTACTGAAGTCTGGCCTCCTGATCTATGAGACAATAAGTCTATGTTGCGTTAATCACCAAGTTGAGGCTAATTTGTTACAGCAGTTACAGGACTCAGATATAACACCCCACCAAGGAGTGTTCCTTAGACTGTATGTAACCAACCCAAAATTTCCTTGATTGTCTATAATGCCATTTCTGTCCTACATAAGACTTTCATATATGACATTGGCTTTGGGTTTCATTAGCTGTCAGCCTAGTCTTATATCAATAGCATCATGTGAATTACCATCTCATGTCTCTTGTGTTTCATACCTGGCAATCCTGATTATCCCATTATAAACACAAAAATATATTAAACGAATTAGTCCTCCAGATATTAGAAAAATTAGAATAACTTGCCTTAATTCTCTAAACATTTTATTCAGGAATAAATGTATTAAGCTTGTGAATTATTTTGAAAAGAGACTACCTTATAAAATAGGACCTGCTCCCGTTTTAAGAACAGATGTCTGTTATCAAAGCCTTTACTGTGTGCCCAACAATAATTTGGACTTTCTGTTTTGCGTATTTCCAACTTTTTACCTAGGTCGTTCTGTTCACTCCCTGCTTGCTCTTCCTCTCCTCTCCCATCTTCTTTCCTCCTTTCTTGTCTTCTCCCAGTCACCCTGGTCTCTCTGCCTTCTTCTCTTTCTCTTTTTTCTTTCTTCCATGTTGCTTATATAACATTTTTGAGCACAGGAATGACATATGATTCCTTCCATGGCAGCTAATTTAAATTTCTAACTTTGTTTTGTGATTTTTTTTTCCTTAGGCTAATACTGGAACTCATTTTTAGGCTCCAGCAGATGCTGTGTGGGTGGTGGCAAGGGGGAGTGCGGGTTTCTGATGTGTGGGGGTGGGAATGGGGGACAACGCATGTCATTTTTAATTAGCACTTGATAATCAAGTGTGTTCATATACTTGGAGTAAGATGGGCTTGTGACTTGTATTGAAGAGGAAAATGTGTTCCCAAAAGCCACAGTGAGATGTGTTTCTGTAAAGAAAGACCCTCTTGACTTCTAATCAATGGTTTCTTTATCTTAAATGTGGGAAGAAAACCCTCTGTGCACACCATAGAGTTCTGAGCCTGCACCTGCCCCTGCACCTGCCCCAGTCCAGCCCCAGTCCCAGCCCCAGCCTCAGCCTCAGCCCCTGCCTCAGCCTCAGCCCCTGCTCCAGCGAGGATTCACATGTGCTTAGGGGCAAGAGGGAAGCTGTAGAAGGAAATGTGGCTAATAGTCTGCTCTATGGAGCAGTCATCTCTCTAGGCTACCCGACCATGGCTTCTCAGAGCAGAGCTGGGGGATAATAAAGGGAAGGGAAGGGAGGAGTGTATTTCTCAGTGGGAAAATGGACAGAAAGGAAGAAATCTGCCTGTCCTCACCATTGCCATCCTAAATCCATCTCGCAGCTTCGAGCAGCTTCCAGTCTTGGGAATACAAGGAAGCAGATGTTTTAACAGCACCTCACATTGGACCCCTCACTAATGATCATTAAAGACTAATTAATGCTGGTGATAATGACTGCACTCTCATTTTTATTAAGGTGCAAGAGCAATCTGCAAAAAGAAAACCATCTTCCTAGCTAAGCAGACATTTCTTTAACTCGTCAACACACTGCCAAAGAGAAGGGAACATTCTGCCAGGATCCAAACTGAAAAAGAAAAAAAAAAGTCCTCAGGCAAGTTTATATAAAACCCCAGAAAAGTGATACATAATAAATTAAATATCCCGAAATAAGCAAAGCATGAATATTTAAGCACTTGGCTATTTTAATGTGGAGCAAGCAGTGAGACCCAGGCTCCTTACACAGGATGGAAAGTTTAAGCCTGGACTGGCTGTCCTGGGGGCTGCCCTGGGTCCCTTTTTATTCAAGAGCCTGGCAAACATCACGTGACACTAACTCAGGGTCGAGCTATAGAGCAAGGTAAATATTTGCCAGGGACTGGTCAAGCCCCACAGTCTTCTACTGAGGTGGCGAACTGGGGCATAGAACATACATCCAGTGTGTGACTAACTTTTTGCCTGGTAATACCAGCATTACCTTGTTGGGGTCCAGAACCCAGCTGAGGACAAACGCAATGGGCTGAGGTAAGAAGAAAGAGGAGTGAGCTCACAGAGGAGAGCTAAGGAGAAAGGGGATATTACTGCCCTTTCCATATTCAGGATGCTTTGTGTACTTAAGGATGTTTCCCCCTGTCTGGACCGCTGGTCTAAGCTCCATCAGAACTCAGCCCTCTGATGCTTAAAATGTATTCTTCCTCATGCCATATCCTGTAAGGAGTCCGGTGCATGTTCCGTATCATTTTTGTGCACAGAAATAGCACACAAAGGATTGGGGAAATGGCTCAGCCAGTAAAGGGCTTGCCATGAGGATTGGTCCCCAGCACCCACAAAAAAGCCAGGCTTGGTGGCCTGGGCTCGGAATCCTAGTGCTGGGCAAGCTCACTGGCCAGCCAGACTCAGCAAATCCCAGGTCCCCCGTGAGAGATCCTGTTTCAAAAACCAAGACAGACAGTGTCCTGGGGAACAACATCTGAGGTTGACTTCTGACTTCCAGATTCACACGTACACCTGAACACACATATGCACTGGCAAACATTCTCATTCTCTCTCTCTCTCTCTCTCTCTCTCTCTCTCTCTCTCTCTCTCTCTCTCTCTCTCTCTCTCTCTCTCCTCTGTACATTACAAAACAGAAGGGGAAAGCAAAAGGTGAAGAGGGTGTGTGTATGGTGTGTGTGTGTATGGTGTGTGTGTGCGTGTGTGTGTGTGTGTGTGTGTGTGTGTGTGTGTGTGTGTGTGCGCGTGCGTACACTGGGGGTACAGATGGGCCTCACTCTGAGGGAATGTTTCACAGAGAGACAGAAAGATGCCAAGAAGCAAAGATGAGCGGCCACAGCATTACAAACCACAGAGGAATGGATGCCCAGAGTCTTCTGGTATGGGAAACAGATTCCGAAGCTCAGCACTTCAGAACCATTTCCTTACTGCCTGGCAAAGTATGAGAGCATCATATGCGTGGTTTCATTTCACCCTCCCACAGCTCTGAGATAGGTGTGAAAACCTCATCCCCGTCCTCTAGATGAAAAAATAGACCCGGAAGTCGGAGGACTTGTGGAAGCCTCTGCTTCAATGCCATGTTCCTCATCACACACCTCATTAGTGGATAATAGTGAGATGGGGGAGATAAGCAACAGGAAGTTAAAAACATGGCAGATCGCCAGGCGCCGGTGGCGCATGCCCTTAATCCCAGCACTTAATCCCAGGAGGCAGAGCCAGGTGGATCTCTGTGAGTTCAAGGCCAGCCTGGTCTACACAGAGAGATCCAGAACAGGCACCAAAACTACACAGAGAAACTGTCTTGAAAAAAAAAAAAAACACATGGTAGATCTATGCAGATACAGAGTGGCAGGCACGGGATTCGAGACCCAGTGTTCTCACATGGTCATATTACAGCTGACATGCATCTACCTTTAAATGCAGGTAGTTGATTCCTGACAATAACTTATGACTTGACAGCTAGGACTAGGGACATCAGCTAAAGCAGGAACTTGACGCACTCAATGCTATGAGGGGAAACCCCCTTTTCCTCTTGCTTTAGCAGAACAAGATGAAATGGTCTGTGATTTTTTTCCCCCAGACTTAGAGCCTTTTCAAAACTCTTGCAGACTCTATGCTCTTGTTCTTTGAAATCTGGCAATGTATAATAAGCTAGAAACATCTGGAATGTTTTTCTTCTCTCCGTAGTGCTAAGTAGGAGTGTTCTTCTATACTTGTTTCCTATTCAAGGAGACTGAAGCCTAGTATTGACTGTGTCCTGGGCATGTGCTCAGGGACCAAGGGACAACATCAGGGGTAGAGTATTTATGTCTCTTCCATGAGATGCAAGTTCCCCTCTTTGGAGTCAACAGGCAGAACAAGACCAGGTTTCCACAGGGGGGATGACCTGGGTGGACAGACTCTATCTGCCAGCCTCAAATGCTCTCTTCACAGGCGCTAGAGAAACTCAGGGGAAAGTCACCCAGCCAGCTCCACTCGCCCTGGGTTCTAAACCTCCAAAGGCAGTGGAATGGATGACAGAGAAGAAAAGCTTGCTTACAGCATTGCGTCCTGACAGAAAGAACACTAACTCTGCCAGAGCTTTATAAAAACCATGCAAGTGGAATCCAAACGCCATTTGCTTGAGTCTCATGACCGTCAGTCTTAGAGAATGGATTTTACCTCCTACAGTTTCCATTCCATCAACACCCCTTGGTCTGGCCTTCAGACCCTCGGTCAGCCTTGTACACCAAGCTGGGCCCTGTGTTCCAGCTCCCCAGGCCTATGTCACCACTCAGTCCAGGAAGAGTCTTGGGTCAGGGTGGGAAAGATTGCTTGCTTCTGGGCCTGACCAGCTCTGGTTCTCGGTGCTTCTCAGCTGGGGTAGTTCATAACAGGCACACCTTGTCTCTTCTGTGACCATGTAGTTTTCTGACCAGTGCTTATCTATAAACAGGGGCCATAGGCCAGGAGTTCTCAACCTGTGGGTCATGACCAGATATTTACATTATGATTCATAACAGTAGCAAAAGTATAGTTATGAAGTAGTAATGAGAAAATCTTATGGTTGGGGGTCACCACAACATGAGGAACTGTATTAAATAGTCACCACATCAGGAAGGTTGAGAATCATTGCCATAGACAAGTTATTCAATCTTTCAGATACTAAGTCCACTTGTGTGCATTCAGCCATTACTGGGTTGTGTTTATGAAGAGGTGAAAGGTGGCTAGATTTCCTCACCCTTCAGAAAACCATCCAAAAGGGGGGATTTTGCTTTTTATTTTATATTTATATTGATCATACTGTATAAAACCTAACAATCAACATTATATATTAAAATCTATTGTTTATCTTTACTGTTTTGGCTGAATTTGCACAAGTAAGAAATGTGCTATTTATTTTTAAATGGGGGCGTGCAGCTAGACTGACCTAGAAATCATGGTCCTCCTGCCTCAGCTCTCCCAAGGGCCAGGATTACATGTGAATTCCTTGAGTGGCTTACATGTACTATTACATGAATTTACATGCATTTTTAAATGACTGTCATATTTATGTGCATATATCCTGTGATAGTATGGATGCATTCATTCTAAAGAAACCTAAAGGTGCAGTGATTTAAGAGACTATTATCAAATACTCATAATTACACTTTTTAGAGCTAATCTCTGATAACATTTAGATATGTGTCATTTCATCTGTTTCTTGAACATCATTCAATTTGTAGTGATACATGGGTGTCAGTAAGTTTGATTTTAAGATAGCCAAGCATAGTATTCTATTGTCACCCTCCACTGCTCACGCCAAATTTGTCTAATAGGAATAATATTCCTGTCTCTGTGTTTTTGTCTTTTTTTCTAAATATTTGTTTTATTTTTATGTGCACACATATGTGCATGCGTGCGTGCGTGCGTGCGTGCGTGCGTGCGTGTGTGTGTGTGTGTGTGTGTGTGTGTTGAGCGTCTGTTATGTGTATGCAGGTACCCTTGTAGGCCAGAAGAGGCTGCTCCTGTTCCTGCCCCATTTTTTCTTACTGGATTACTGGAGCTCCTCTCTCCAAAGCTTCTCCTGCCTCTGGCCGGGTGGCCCTGCAGGAAGGTGGTATCCTTTCTACCCTTTCTACCCTTTCTGCAGTACGAGACCACATGCCCACATCCTGAACACTGTGGCAACTATAATGCTCTTTGTTTTTCTTTCTACACTGGGGATCAAATCCCCAGACTTGTACATGGTAGGTATTCTGTCTACCATGGAACTGCATCCCCGCCTTATTCCAGTGTTCCCCAGTTGGATGAGTAAAAGTAAAATGGTGGTCCGTTGTTTTTGATAGGTAAATGTGAAATGATGTGTTATTACTTTTACTAAAAAATTACCAAGGAAAATATTTTTTTATTTATTTTAATCATTTGTGTTTCTACTTTGAGGCACACATGAATTGTCTATCAGACTCTTTGTCCTTTCTAATCTAATTGTAAAACTCTTCATGTATTAACAATGCCAATATTTATCTCTTATAATACCATAAAAGTTTCTCAGTGTTAATTTTTCTCTTTGGCTCATAGTATTTTTGACTGCTGAAGTTTTAAACTCATCTGTAGGCAGACTTCTAAGTTTTTTTTTTTTTTTGGTTTTTTTTTTTTACTTTGCAGTCTCTACTGCTGGTGACGTTTGCTCACTATGATTGAGGTTGCTTATCAGGTGATGTATGTCATAGATGGAAAGCAAGCTGATGCATTCCCAGAGTCAGCTCAGAGACAAGGCAGAGTGCTAGGAATATTGAAAACTTTGACAGAGAAATGAGAGTGCCGCTAGCATTATAGCAAAGTCCCCGAGCGCTCGGGAGCTCTGGGGACACTCAAAGGCATCCAGAGATGTCACATGTGTTTATATTGAAGGGGAGTTTAAAAATGTACCGTCTAAGCTGGGTGTGGCGATGCATTCCTGCAGGAGGTTCAGGCAGAAGGACTGGTATACTGTGGAGGCCAGCCTCAGCTACAAAAGAGTCTGTCTTAATAACAAAAGGCAGGAAGTAGGGGGGCGGGGACCAAAAGGCCACTGAAACGTCAAGTAGCATGCATCACTTTCTAGAGAAAGTCAAGGTGTAAATCTGTCTAATTTGTGCCTAAGATGTGACTTTCACACGCAACCCCTTGGAGAAGTGGGTTGAGACTCTTCGCCTTGAAGCTGGACGTGTGTGGCCTTATCCCTTAGAGGTGACAGGCCGTGAACAGGCAACACAACCTGTTTAAGTTCTCATGGCACACTTGCTTGCCCCTGAGTCCTTAGTCGCTCAGTTGAGAGCCCAGGGGCTCTGACACCGCCAGGAAGTCCAAACCGACCCACAGGGACATGGAAGTGATGCTCCAGAAGAAGGAGATGCTTAGCCAACCACCCTGCCTTCCTCCCGGCCCTGGCTTTTCCAGCAATAGTTTTTACATCTGCCTCTGATCAGACACAGAGACTGAAGCTGTCGATGCCCCTCCTGAAACCCACGGCCCTTCCCACTTCAGAATTCCGAAACCATCTTCTAACTGGCAGGTAGGTGCTTCCCTGACAATGAAGGACCAATCTGCCTCTCAGACCCGCTCAGCACATCCATGCAGCGTGTTGGGTGTGCCAAGGACTCCATGAACACACGTGGTGTATGTGCACCCTAGCTATTCAAGCCTGCTCCCAGTTGTCCCAGACCTTCCTGCCCCACAGTGACAAGAGATTCCATAAACTCGCGTGTTTCTACCGTCCTTCTGCCACCCCATTTACTTCCTTGCTACTTGGCATTTGGAGTTTCATCACATCTAGGCTCACCGCTCAGCTAAGCTATTGGCAGTGAGATCCTCATGACAGTTGCTTCTGAGGGAACAAAAATTAATTGGGAAAACAGGCAAGAAATAAGCATGTGTATGGGGGTGGGGTGCGAGAACAGTTGATACTGTGATTACACGAAAGAAGAGCTCAGACCTACCTCCCTAGGGGATACCACACAGGGAACTAAGTGAGCTCCAGAAGGAAGGAAATGAGAGAATTCTGCTATTGACCGCCATTGTTCATTCCACACTTGGTGATGTAAGCAGTCTTGGGGATGGTATCCTTGCCATTTTGGCGCTGTGAACTATTATTTTCACAGAACAAACATTCAGATAGAAAAGCGTTAGAGCAAAAGCAAATTCTTCCCAAAGGAGTGGGAATAGGGGCGTAGCATGGTGGGGGAGGGGGGGTGGCAAACTCAGCCTGGAGGAAGTTCTAGTTGACAGTCGCGTGACAAGGCCAGAGGCAAGGGTAAGCACGGTGGGTATACTTCAAAAAATGGAATCGGTTATGCAGAGCTGGGAATGACAGGAAGGACCGGAAGGGCGCTCACTCAGGTGGGAGAGATGGGGGTGACATGTCACGCAGGCGCTCGTGTGCCAGGCTGCCAAGGCAGAGAGAGACAAGAGGGCGCTTTCAGCAGGAGTGTTGACCACCGCCACTTTGAGGGGCTGCTGGGATTTAGATGGGGTGGCAGACTTGATTAGACAGTTTTCATGAAAACCTCTTTCTGCTCTTGCTGTGCCCTTGGGGTGGCTTTCCTTATTCTGTGGAACCTGTGCCCTGGAATCGTAACCCTAAGCTTCCAGAGGAGCCTCACGCCCTGTTCCCCTTGGGGGCCACAGTGTCCGGTGGTGATAAGCGCTGACCAGGGTGCAGGCTTGCTGCACCTCAGGCTCTCAACTCGCCCACACATCCCTCTTTTCGGCGCCCCCCCCCCACGTATCCCCCAACACCCCCCACCCTCACCCCACCCCCACCCTGTCTCCTCTTCCTGCTCAGAACATCTCAGTAGTCGTGGACCTTAGGAATCACACACAGCGGTGTCTCCTGGAGAGGAATGCCCCTCGGCCACCAAGCCGGTCCATCCTCATTCCATCGACACTGCTGACTGGCAGCTTCTCCATTACACAACCGATTTCGTTATGTCTGGGACACAGGCTCCGCTTCTGAAGAATTCTGAAGGCGGGAGTCTGGTGACCTAGCCCAGCCTGTGCCCAGCACTCCTGTAACTTCACCCTTCTCCCGGTCGGTCCTCGTTCTAGCGTCCTTTCCCCGGGGGAGTTGGTTCCTCCAGTCCCTCTCTGTGTCAGTAACATCTCCGTGGTCTTCAGAGTGCAAGCAAGAAACCATGGTGTTTCTGCAGCGCCAGAAAGCGTTTCCCCAGCGTGCTCGAAGATCAGTTCACAGTACAGAGAACCGTGGACACTCAGGCCTGAACAGCTGAAGTCTCTCAGACCAGGGTTAAAACGAAACTTTTTCTGTAAAGGACCAGAGAGTGAGTCCTTTGAGCCATGTGGGGCATGGTGTTTCTGTATCATTTCTGCCTTCCTGGTTTAAAAAATAGCCATAGCCAATGTCTGAACAGAGCACATGGCAGACGCGCAGTATCAGATCACTTATAATATCACTGACAGGCAGTGGGTGGGTGAGTCTTTGACCCACAAACCAGAGTTATCTGGCCACTGATCCAGACCAGCTCTCCAATTACAGAAATGAAGACACTGAGGCCTGGACAGGAGGTACTCTAGCTCTTTCCAGCAATCAATGACAATGCCGAGCAAGGCCCTGGGGGCTCCTAACCTCTGCGCTCCCTTCTTCCCAGGGCTCCAGTCCAGCAGAAGGCCTGCTTGTTCCACCTGGTCTTGCTCTTCTCACCATTACTTCTTAGCCAGTGTCTACCACCCTGGGAGTCCGAGACTCCGAAGGCCCAGGAACCCAAGACAGATATCAATAGGTTAAAAGTGGACGCTTTCCCAGGCCCTTCCCGGCATGACTAGTAAGACCTGGGTCTGCCTTCAGAATGCAGAATGATCTATTTCCAGCACCTGTGGGCTCCCCCTTTCTTAACTTAACATCCCTCTCTCTCTCCCCGCCCTCTCATGCTCGCACTTGTGTGTGTGTGTGTGTGTGTGTGTGTGTGTGTGTACAGAACCATGTCTCAAAGCCTTTTAGGAAGAAGGTTTCCAAATTATGCAAATATGAACATGCCAGAGCTGAAAAGCAGGGTAAACAAAACAATGAGACCTCGCTGAGTCACTGGTGGGACCGTCCAAATCGATTAGCCTGTTGCTGATGACTTTAAAAGGCAATAGGGACTGAGGGGGCTGCTTCCCACAAAGATCATCCGGTCTCCTGTCTGGAGTCTCAGCCAAAACAGGCCCCGTGACCTGAACGATCTGAAAAATGTTCCTTGTTATGGAAGAACTTATTTTTCCCTTTAAAAACAGATGTCTTGAGGGGTGGGGAGGAAGGAAGGGAGGAAAGAGAGGGAGGGGAGGGAGAAAGGGGAAGGGATGGAGAAGGAGGGAGAGGAGGAGAAAAAAGAATAAAGAGGGAGAGAGGGAGGGAGGGAGAGAGGGAAGGAGGGAGGGAGAGTGGGAGGGAGGGAGGGAGAGTGGGAGGGAGGGAGGGAGAGTGGGAGGGAGGGAGGGAGAGTGGGAGGGAAGGAGGGAGGGAGGGAAAGAGGGAGGGAGGGAGGGAGGGAGGGAGGGAGGGAGGGAGGGAGGGAGGGAGAGTGACGGGTTTAAATAAAGGTGTTGTTGGCTCTGCTCTGACCTGGAACCAGGATGGGCCACGTTTGGTGTGATAAGACAGCAGTGAATAGCAAATACATTTCTCCTAGTTCCTTCTAGCCTCAAGGAGTCATTCGAAGTGTTGGAGTTTTCCACAGTAAGGAACAGCAGCTCCAGATGTGCAGCAAAGGGCATCCATGAGGTTATCCTAAAGCAGACTGCCATGGGTTTTTCTATAGTCACCTTCCAAACAGCCCCAGGGCATTCAGGAACAGTAACTAAGAAAGTCATTAGGTGAGCAACACCTAAGAACCCTATTTATCCTAAAGACATCTTTGGAATGACCAGAAGGAACTAATCTGCTGATTAACTTTGGCAGCTACTCCAGTGAAAAGAAGAACATCTCCCTTCTAACTGTGGCCCAACCATTTTTCAAGATCCAGTCCTCAGTAATTTCCCACTGCAGGAAGCCCAAGGGTACTGCTAACTGACCAATGTAAGAACACTCACCTTTGAAAGTGAGGGTGTGAACTAATGTGCCCTTTCTCAATCCAAGTAGTCTCACCAAATTTTTGCCTATGTCTCTATCTCAGGGTTTCTATGGTTGTGAAAAGACATCATGACCATGGCAACTCTTATTATTATTATTAAAGGAAAACATGTAATAGGGTCGATTGCTTACAGTTTCAGAGTTTCAGTCCATTAGCATCATGGTTGGACATGGTGGTGTGTAGGCAGACATAGTAGTGGAGAGGTAGCTGCGAGTCCTACATCTTGCAGGCAACAGAAAGCCAACTAAGACACTGAGCAGTATCTTGAGCATAGGAAACCTCAAAGCCTGCCCCCACAGTGACACACTTCCTCCAACAAGGCCATCCCCACTCCAGCTATTTCTAAGCTGCAGATGACAAAAGACAAGATGTCGAGTTTTGTTCTGAATTCTCTAGCGGCACCACGGAATTCTCAAAAACGCTTCAAGTTCCTAGCTCACTCTTATGGCCACTAGATCACATCGACTGAGACACTGCAGGAGATCCCATATGGAGAATGGACTCTTCAAGCTAGAGGGGTGAGTGCAAATATCAACAAAAGCTCTGTCTTTCCTACCACGGGCCTCACACTGCGGACTATTACTAAAATAGACCACCTGTAAATACCAATGGGATACAAAGTGTTTACTAGAACCCAGTGATCAACAATGCAGCCTTTATGACTGGGCAGTCATAAATAATATTTTTATTAGGAGTGTGAAATTTCTTTTCCTCATTATTTAAATCAGTGAAAGAATGACTTCAACCTTTTGGAATGTTGGACTTACAGGTCTGTTTTATATTTGTGAAAAGGGGAAAATGGCCTTTCTGTTACTATTTCTCTGTAACCTGTTGGGACTCACACATTGGACTTCAGGTCTAACTAGTTACAGATTCCTCTTCTGGTTTAATGGTTTGCTGATCATACTTGTAGTTGAACAGAATAGACATGATACATACTTTATAATAAAGCATAATAAACATTATATTTTGAATAATTGGCAGGGAATACAACACAAAACAAGTTCAGACTTGAAAGTCTGCATTTTACTTGGGGTAAGTATAGAAAACTACCAATTTAGAGATAATGAGAGTGAGATATAACCACTGAGATACCCAGAAAAGATAGCATGGCACAAATAAAAATTGTTTGATCAAGGTATTTTACATTAGCGGACCCCAAACTGGCTTGATTTGATTATCTCTTGGGCATTGTGAAGATGTCTCATCGGGATGAAAGACATAAAGATTCTTAACTCATCTAAGTCTTTGTGTGATAGAGGCGGTACCTACATTCATAGTTCTGCAGTGAGGACTAGATAGTGTAATAGATGAAAAATGTTGGGGAATTCTGATAAGGGCCTCGGCACTGCGGGGACTGCTGTCTCCACAGATGCTGCTATGACCTCACACTCTGCATTTAGTCACTTCATGGACAAATCAGTGTGATGCACACAGTGAGTCAGGCATGTTGGGAGGCATGCACAAAGCAAGACAGAGTTCCCCTGTGTGACCCTAAGAGATCCAAGTCCAGGAAACTGTTCAGAAATGTCACAGACACCACCCCACTGAGGAAGTCAAAAGATCTCCAATTCCATTTGTGAGTCATCAGAGTCTGGTAAGCCAGCAGTCACCAGATTTCAAGAAATTCACTGTAGGACATCAGTGTGCTCAGAAACACAAATGATTTTCTTAAAGCTAAATTGAATGAGATATTACAATTCAAATTGTTTACCACTGGAGGATCTGTGAGTCAGGCATAAGAGTAAAATGCTTTATTTGATGACAAAGGCCCTGGATGTGGTCATTCCTTGAGGATGGACATTTATCAAGCCGTCCCAAAGACTTTGTCATCCTTGGGCTTTTCAACACCCAGTGCAGGCAAATAGCTGAAAAAAAGTGGACTTTGGGGACGATTGACTCAGTGAAGGCTTCCTGGGTGGGTTGGAATGGTGGTAATTTGATTCATACACAGACTGGCCTGTAATACACACACACACACACACACACACACACACACACACACACACACACACACACACACGCTCTGCACTTTTTTATAGATAGTCAAAAACATCTCCAAAATCTCTTTTAAAAGACTTCCCAGAAATTCCTCCTCCCCGTTTTCATCTCTCCACCTTTAATCTCAAGCACAATATTAGGCCAAGGGTAAATAGTTTATCAGGCAAAATCAATCAAATTTGCTCTCCATGGGACGAGAGACGGGGACTCAGACACTGGCTTGGCTGGCTCAGAGGAGAGGAATCAACAATAACAAACCCTTGTGCACAGAGACAATCCCTTTTCTTTTCCATCCTAAATTCACTTCTGTCTCTTGGTATCTAGTTCCTTTCTAGAACTGTTTACTGATGGATGGTTCCAATGTCTCTTCAGGAAGATTTTCTTATTAATTACCTACAACGACTGGTTTAAATGCCGTGGGAACTTGTTATCTATTAAAGCGGTTAAAACTGTGTGTATGTGTTTGTGCACTGGCTTGCTTGGGTCAGTTTTTATCAGCCTTCCTCTTGCAGTAAAGGAATGAGGCTGGGCTACTGGGACTCTTGCAGGATTTCTTGCTTCAAATATTTATGAAACCCCTGATGACCCGTCTAAGGTAATGAGAAAAGACAGCGTACGCTTCAAAGGCAGTAGCGTGCCCCACCTTCTTGTTTAGGGAGGAGAGCTTTGATCTTCTCCAAGTGTTACTCACAGCTTACTTCTCGGGAGTTTCTGTGTCTGTCTCACTGATTCCCAGTCATCAGCATAACTTAGATGAGCTAGACACTCCCCAGGGTAGAAGGTGACCGTGGCCTCTACAGGACTCTACAGGGCTGGGACAGGGTGAGTTCAAAACAAAACACCAGTGTGGCCAGAGATGTTTTGGCCAGGGAGCTTTGGTTTGTAGAAAAAGAAATCCTTTCAAGGATGCTCAAGTGAGTTTATTGTGAGGATGCAAAAGGATCCTGCAGAAGCAACCATGGGAAAGGCAGCAGTGCCTCATGGGAAGTGGAAAATCAAGTGAAGAAGCCATCTCCTGGTGCTATCCACGTCATTTCACTTTACCTTTACCTGCAGGCTCCTTTCATGCACTTGCAGGTGGCTTTCAACACCTTTCACCTCTGCCCAAAACTACCCCTCTGCACGAGGCTTTGCTGTTGTTGTTTTTAATAACCCTACGGGGAAGAGCTGTCCTTATCAAGACCATACTTTGTTATAAAGTTCCTTGGTCTTGAAATTAGAGGGTTTTTTTCTTTCTAATTAAGAGGAAAAATGGGGCAGGTATGTAAGTAGAAACATTGCAGTAAGAAGGAGGACAAAGGTGTGGAGCTTTGGAAGAGAGATGGAGCACTTACTTGTAATGGAGATAGAGGAGAAGGATTTCACAGTGAACAGAAAAACCAACAGAGTCATTTTAAACAAAGCATCAAGATTGTGGACTAGATGCTATGGGGCTTCGCAGCCTCAACAGGAGTGTGTGTTTGTAGTGCTCTGCCTTCCATGACTTCCACCAGAGGAAGCTGGGCTTCCCTCTGG
Source organism: Peromyscus maniculatus bairdii (assembly GCF_049852395.1). Lineage (NCBI taxonomy): Eukaryota > Metazoa > Chordata > Mammalia > Rodentia > Cricetidae > Peromyscus > Peromyscus maniculatus. Next base: position 76,423,974 of record NC_134866.1, on the reverse strand, counting down.
CGTCTACATTCTCTGGAAACTCAGGGTTGGATGTCTAAATTCAGGTGTTAACACTTTTAGGAAAGGGGATTGGGGAGGGGGCCAAGTGGAGGAGATGAGAGAATGGAGAGCTGAGCCCTCCAGAGCTGGGTACAAAAACTAGCAGAAGCTGTGCATCCCGGCAGACCTCAAGGCCTCCCCAGAGCTCCTTGACCATCTTGTACATCTTGAAGCCGTAACTTCAAGACTGCACAGGGATGCTCTCTCAGGGGTGGTGATCTTAACGAGGTCCTTAGCAGTGACCACAGGAACTGATTGAATTGGCCAACAGGACAGGATTCTGTTTACCTCTTGTTTACTGTGCTACAAGATTCCTACATTTTACTCAACACCAAGAATTCAGGCCTCCTCGCCCACAATACACCACTAATTTGGGATTTGACATCCGGTTAATGCCATTTCTACTGTGATCCAGGACAGCGAGCCCCAAACTGGTCTTAGGGGTAGGACTGGATATTTTCAGGTCCAAGTTCACAAGAACCTTTTCAGTTCTCAGGTCTTTTTTTCCCCCCAAGAAACTAGTTCTGGTTACCCCTGAGGCACAAGGACAGACAATTCGCATGCCACATTGGCCACAAAGCATTTCTTTCAAGTCCCGTGACTGCCCTGGTTGTCACCACAATCTACATAAACTCTGCTCTCCCTTACCATGATGGTTCCTTTTTAACTATGGTCCTTGAAGGTTCCCTTCATTTCCTTTGAATTAATAAGGTTTTCAAAACTGTTTTTAAAAGCATTTACTGTTGTTGCTAACTTACAGAGCTGAGGTTGAGTCCAGGGTCTCCATAGCCTCACAGCCCAGGGGCCTATGAGGAGAGTTCCACTGAGCTACTCAGTTCTTACCGTGGTTTGATGCATAAAGGTTAGAGTGGGGTCCCTGCAGAACCTCAGCCCATTATCTTGACTGAAAGTCTCTGAGCTAGTAAGCAACAGATCTGGGTTTCAAATCTAGATGTTCTGCATCTGAAATTATGCATAATGGTTTTTTTAAATTATTACAGCACATTTCTTCCAGAACCTCTCTATAAAATGGATTTATCTAAAGTGAGGTGTTTGGTTTTTTTGTTTTTGTTTTTGTTTTTTTTTTTGTTTTTTGGTTTTTCGAGACAGGGTTTCTCTGTGTAGCTTTGCGCCTTTCCTGGAACTCACTTGGTAGCCCAGGCTGGCCTTGAACCCACAGAGATCCGCCTGGCTCTGCCTCCCGAGTGCTGGGATTAAAGGCGTGTGCCACCACCGCCTGGCCCTAAAGTGAGTTTAAACAAAGAGAAGATAGAGGTGAGCTTGTAGAATTACTACACGCCCCACCCCACCCCCCCACACAGGAGACTGGCTGAAGAAATATGGGGACCCTAAGTGCTCCCAGAAAAAGGACTTTGGCTCCACACTGCTATACGCCTCAGGCAGTTTGCCATGTGTGTTTTATTCAGACCTTCCATGCACCAGACAAGAAAGTCTCATCACAGTCATGACTATATTGACTATATTATCCATGTCTCCCTTTCCCCTAACACGATCTTCTATTATGAAAGTGTTGAGTATTGATTGAATATTGACTATACTCTAACAATTCAGTTAATTGGCCTACCTGGAAAATAGAGGGTTTGGTTAAGTACGTTTCCTATTTTTACATAATGTAGGAGGTCAGAACTTGCCTTTGAAATTCTTCTTTATACCCGTATGGACACACCGGTTGACTTAAATTAGCAAACATCTGTGAAGTACTAAACCAGAAGAGCAAGGGTCTTGACGCCAGCTTGCGTCTTCATCAAGGCTCCACATCTGGCAGGCTTTGTGATCTTGGGAAAGTCATCCAGCCCCTGAGCCTCAGTTCCACCATCTGTAGATTGGGGGTAATAAACCCCATTGCCTAGGACTGTTGTGAGGATTACGTGAGATCACGGATGATAAATGCTTGGCACACGTCCCGTTGGAGAGCTCACACTCCTCAACCAGCGCCTATTATTGCTATGGTTGTTATGAAACTGAAACTGTCTCGGGCTCTCACAGCATGACAGGTCCAGGGTAGACCCACGGCAACCCACGGCCCGAGTCATTTGGAAAAGGCGTGGCTGCCAACAGAACACAACAATTGGCTTATGGTTTTGCCCAAGAGAAAATGAGACAAATAAAGACTGGTTCTCGGGCCCCCGGCTGCTGGCTGAGCTCATTATGTCTGAGTCAGTGCCCCGACGCTGGTGTGGTTAGTTGTTGATGGAGAGTTCCTTGTCCCTATCAGATACAAATACTCAAGAGGTTCAATTTAAGAGCCACTTTTTTTTTTTTTTTTGACTGCCTGTTGTAATCCAACAGCTGGAGCCAAGATTGTCTTTCTGAGTGATTATATCCTGGGAGAGAGAGAATCATGGCCTGGAGTCCAGTTAAGGAGATTTAGCCTCCTTGTCATCTAGAGAATTCCAGCTAATGAACCCTCATGCAGCAGGAAGTGAATTTTAGGCAGCTCAGAAGACATCCATTCTTTAGGAAAGTCACCCCCTGGTTGGGCCTCTGCAGGCCACCCTCTGGAGCCCCGCTCTGGTTTCCCACACACAGTGTTTCTTCCTCTGGGCACCGCTTCTCGGGAGACTGCGGGGAGGAGGGGAGGGGGGAGACTGGTCTTCCAAGGTTACTGAACTTATCTCTTTCCCCTTGCTATACAAACCAACTGTGTGAAGGCCACCCAGACTCTGCAATTAAAGAGGAACTTGCAGGGGAGAGCACAGGCCAAGGCTGTTTCATATTCTGCCAAGCTGTGGTTCAAGTTGCCTCTGTGGGAGAATGCCCCAGCCATTGGGAAGGAAGCAGCCTGGCTGGCCAAGGCACCAGGCACCGAGGCCCTAGGCACTTTAGCATCTCTAAGCAGTGCTCTGGACCCAGGCGGTGTCTGCTTGAGGACCTCAAGTTAAAAGTGTTTTGGCATTAGCAACCTCCAGACCTACACGGGAAAACCCAATAGCCGTGGTTCTCAGGGTATGGCCTGGACCAGTCGCCGCCGCAGCCTTACCTGGGAAATGGTTAGAAGTATGAATTCTTGGACCTCACCCCATTCCTACCTACTGATTCAGACACTCTGAGGGGGGGAGGTAGCAAGTGCCTCTAAATCCTTCTTGTTTTTAAATCAGGTGCATGCAAAAATTTAAAAACTACTGGTAGAAGGGATGAAGGAGATCAATTCAATGACAGATCTTAAGAGAACTCAAAGTGTGCTCACCAGGTATGCCTGCCCCCATTTGTCACCCGACACCTACCTCATGACCTGCGAAAGGAGGGACAAAACCAGGCATAGTGGCGCACGCCTTTAATCCCTGCCCTTGGGAGGCAGAGGCAGGCGATCTCTGTGAGTTCGAGGCCAGCCAGGGCTACATAGTTAAGAGCTACTGAGACCTGTCTCAAAAAAAAAAAAATGTGAAGAAGGAGGAAGAGGGAAGAGAAGGGGGGAGGGAAGGGAAAGGAAAAAGGAGGGGAAGGAAGAAAGGGGGGGTGGGCTTCAGGATAGACAGAGTAAATATTCAAGAGAAACCCACCTGTGCCTGTTTGAGTAATGTGCAGATTGTCCTCATCTGTTCACTAATTTTTTATCAGTACATTAATGGAGGTTTCTACTATGTATCCCCCCAAAAGCCATCGTTATGTACAGGATTCTCACACTGATCAAGAGAGTGATCTGAGAGAGACAGGAAGAGAGAAGGAAACAGAAGGATTTTCAGCACGGCAAGTTGGAACCAGATCTCACCAGATCTCCAGGCGCACTCAAAAGACCAAAGAAGGTGAGCTGGACAGGGGTGAGAAGCAGAAAAGACAGAGAAGGGAGGGGAGGACTGGACATTCACTCCACCGTTTTGGAGGTAGGAAAAGAAGGCCAAAAGGAAACACTTAACACTGCGAAACTAAACGTTCACAATCAAATGCAGATCAGGCAAAGGCTACTGAGTGAACTCCATGACATCCTCCGACCTTGACAAGTAAATTTGTTTAGCAAACTGGAAAGCCAAGGTTGGCAAATTCAGAATTCCTGGTCTGGTTAGCGTTCCAGACACAGAGAGGCAAGAGGAGAGGCCACTTGTTCCAGTCTACTTGGTCAGTTCCTGTCTTCTCCCAGCTAACTCAATCCTCACCATGAGGGTCTCCACTCATGTATGGATAAGCCATCCCAGAGTCTTGACATTATCCACAACCCTTGCAAACGGCCTCCTTCCTCTACTGTTCAGACCTATAAAGGACATACTAGAGGCTAGAACCACAGGCAGGCTCTGGAAATAGGCTCAGGGTATTTGAGGAGGAGAATTCTGTAGTCTTGGTTTCTTGAAGCATGGTCTTGTGGGGAAGCTGAACCTAAGTGATCACTGTTAATATTCTGACCCGCCCCTTGAAATCACACCCCTTGGGCCGCCCTGCGTCCTGATGTAAAAGCCTCATTTTAAGGAAAAACTCCTCCCATTCCCCTCTCTTCTGCGCTCTCTCTCTCTCTCTCTCTCTCTCTCTCTCTCTCTCTCTCTCTCTCTCTCCATTCCCATGAAGCATGCACACCTCTGCTCTCTCTCCCTTCTCTTTCTTCCTTGTCTTTCTCTCTTTCCTATCCTTCTCTTCATCTCTCTATGATAATAAACTCTCCACGCGAATGCCCACGTGGGTGTGAGTGACTTTCCACACCGCCCCTGCTGCATCATCTGCCCAGCGTGTTCTCCCTACATGGTTGTGATACCCTGGCCTGGCAAATTCATAACCATCACATTCTGGGTCTGTGGAATATTCAACCCACGGGGAAAACAAAGGATTCAAGGGCAGATCCTCTAGGGATGAGTCCAAGATGGGGGCTGTTAGGCCCAGGCCCCAAAATGGCACCAGATAGAAGAAGAGGAAAAGCTAAGGAAGTAAGAAAGACGAAAAGAATAATGGTGAGCAAGACTTTAGAAACCCTAGGTGGCTGCTGCTATTACCTACGTCAGGACGGGCCTCGAGCTAATAGGCTCTCCCTCTGTGCTAGCTTCACCGGCCTCTTGTGGAGAAATGGGCACCCAGACTTTTATTCAGCCTTTATTCCTCCACACACATTACAGGACAGAGACTAGGCACAGTCTCTGTTATAACTAGAATACTGGACACTGGAAGAAGGAAGAGAGGGAGGGAGGGAGGGAGGGAGGGAGGGAGGGAGGGAGGGAGGGAGGGAGGGAGGGAGGGAGGGGACAGAAAGGAGAAGGGGGAGGGGAGGAAAGAGAATTCACCATCACAGACCAGCATTTTATCTAGATGAAACGAAAGGATATTTTATCAGATAAACAACTGAGGAGCAAGTTTACCTGGAAAACAAGTAACTTGATGTAGCACTTGAGGCTTTATGAGGTGAGAAGCTTAGCTTCTGGTAGCGCAAAAATCGCATCTGTGAAGGTTGCTGTGGCCAATTGTTGTCAAGTAGATTTTTTTTTAAGTTTTCTTGTTTACTGTTTAGTCGCCAGAGACTACACTGTGTTTTTCTCGGGGAATGCAATGAGGTTAGGTAAACCGCTCACTGCTGAGCATTGGGCTCGTGGGACAGAGATACAAGGCCATCCAGAAAAGCATTCCAGTCTTTTAAAATGATTCCTTCAGCTATTAGTTTTTGAAGGGGGAGAAAAAAATGACTTTCTAGGATAAAATCAGCAGAGGGAATCACAGTGGGAAATTATTGAAGAACACCGTGAGAAATATAAATAAAAGGCAACTGGGAAATAGGTATGTTACAAATACGGCAGATGCAGCCATGTTACACGAAAACTTCTACACACATATTTTAAAGGGCTGGGTGATGGTTCTGACATTAAAGAAAGTGTACGGGCCTGAGGGTCTGTGTTCAGGTCCCAGCACTCACAGAAAAGATGGACGTGCGATTCTGAAGGCTAGAAAGGCAGAGGCAGCTCACTGGGAGCCAGCTTAACTAAATTGGTTTGGGAAGGGACCCTGTCTTGAAGGACAAGATGGAACATAACTAAGGAAAATGCCCAACCTCTGGCTTCCACATGTACACACACACACACACACACACACACTCACGTACATGTACAATAGCCTCTGCACAGTCAAGTAAACATGTACAAACACATAAAAAAATGTCTTAATTTTATAAATATAGAAAAGGATAATGAGAGATCACTTACAAAAGAAAAATGGCTGGCCGGGCGGTGGTGGTGCACGCCTTTAATCCCAGCACTCGGGAGGCAGAGCCAGGCGGATCTCTGTGAGTTCGAGGCCAGCCTGGGCTACCAAGTGAGCTCCAGGAAAGGCGCAAAGCTACACAGAGAAACCCTGTCTCGAAAAAACCAAAAAAAAAAAAAAAAAAAAAAAAAAAAAAAAAAAAAAAGAAAAATGGCAGTGAGCAAAAAATATTTTTGAATTTTCAAAAGAATGTGAGATCATGTTAATTTGTATGACCTTTCTAGAATTAGCTATACAAAAAATGTTAAGAGGATAAAAATGTCATGACCTGAACTTTGGCGATTTTTTTTTCCTGAGAGTGTCTTAGAAGTGTCAAAATATGTTGACATGAAGAACTGAGCTTTGTAGTATTATCTGGGATAGAGTTTTAGAAGCAAACCCCGGGTAGAGCTACAGCTCATGTGAGAGCCCCCGGGTTCAGTCCTCAGCATCAAAACCACAAAAAGCAATGTTTGTCCTCCCCAGAGTCTACCTGTGTTCCGGATCTCCCTCTGCCTGGGTTCCTTAGTGATTCACTCATTCCATTCTTCAACTGTACGCATCTTCAATCTCTCTTCATCTACTACATACAAATAGGTTTTGTGTTTCCAAAACGCTTAGCACCTTTTAAAAATTTGTCTTATACTTTCATATGTGTACATAATGCATTTGATCCAATCCATCCCCTATCCCCCCTCCAGCTTCTCCCCTACCCTCCCTCAACTTCACTTTTTTTGTTTGTTTGTTTTGTGGGCCCACACTATGGAAGTCCTCTGCTCCTCTGGACAAGGAGACTCCAGTTTCCTCCACTCTGCTCCCTCTGTCCTGTCCCCTCCGAGTCACTGATGGTCCTCCTCATATGAGAGGCGAGGCCATCTCCATACTGCGGAGTCCTTGATTACCCCATGCTACTGCCCTTGACCCTTGCTTTGTGGACATGTCCACCCCAGTCTGTGCCTTCTTTGGCTTCCAGGACACCTCTGCTGTGAAATAATCCTTCTGTACACTGTGAATATGTATTGCTCTCATTGGTTAATAAAAAACTGATAGGCCGGTATCTAGGCAGGAAGTAAAGGCCGGACAGCCAGTCACAGAAAACTCTGGGAGAAGGCAGGGCAGAGTCTGGAGACACTAGCCAGATGTACAGTACAGGGAGCAGGATGTGTACAAAATGAGGTAACAAGCCATGAGACATGGATAAGAAATATGGGTTAATTTAAATGTAAGAATTGGCTAATAACAAGCCTGAACTATTGACCGAGCATTTATAAGACCCCTCCTACCCACCTCACTCCTATTTGTTCACTTACATCCATGTCCACTCTTCCCTGGACTCATTAATCTTCTTTTTCTAATCACCTTTTGAAGAAAAAAATTACAGAGAGGGGGGCAGAGCAGTTCAATATAGTTATTTCCTCCTGGGAGCTCACCCAAGTCCATGGCTTCTGATGACTTTTACGTTATATTATATCCCTATCTTAAACCTTCCCTGAAGCCCAGACTCAGGGAATATAGCCAGCTGCCTGCTCCACATGACATCTGTGGGCTTCAGGCATCACGAATGCTACCTAGCCAAGGAAACGTCTTGCACTGTAGCCCATGCCTGGAATTCCAGCATTCAGGAAGCTAAGCAGGGGGGTTGATTGCTAGTTCTCAATCATCCTTCACTACACAGTGAGAATGAGAGGGAGATCTTGACTCCATCTCCCATCCAACACACTGAGATCTCTTCTACCCTCCCCATGTCCTTCATTACAACCCGTCATCTGCTGTTATTCAAATGACGTCATTGCATGTTCTCCTCGGTTCTTCATACTTCTCAGCCTCTGCATCTAATCAGCAAATATCGGTTGCCACCTTCAGACTATCAACCTTACCTTTGACCTCTGCCTTCTCTTTGCACTGCCCCTGCTAAGACCACGTGGGTCTTAGCTTCCAGCTCCTCCTGCCTTAATGAATGGTCCCCCCAAATGGCATCCCTGCTGATACACTTATCCTTGCCCTACAATCCTTTCTTTAGTCCATACCAGGATTCCAAATTTTTAAATTAGATGACGGCTGACAACTCGAATTAGAATAGTGTGGAGACCCTCAAAATGGCTGCCAGGACATGCATGTTCCTCTCCTGCCTTGTGGTCTGACACCCACCACCTGCGCTCATCCTAATTCTGCATGTTGTGATCCTTGCTTTTTGGAACACAGACTTATACCCACACACCGTGTTGTATTCAGTACAGTCAACCATAAGAGACCATATTTAAGCTTCAAAGGACAAGCAATCGTTAATTTTTAGACACATTAAATGAGTTTTTTAAATGCATCTTCATTTTGGCAACTGCACTCACATACTCCATTAGTTAGGAATTATCTGTTGGCTAAAATGACAAAATGGCATAAATAATAGGGATTTTCCTCTTATGTAGCATGAAGATCTGAAGTATTGCATCCAGGGAGGACAGGCATTTACACCGTCTATGTCCTGGGTGCCTTCTAATCTCTCCCCTACCTTATGTGGGGGTTCCAACCTCAGAGTCACTTCGTGGTCTGAGGACCGCTGTTGCCGTTCTAGTGAGCACATCCATATTCCAGGAAAGAGGGGGAACTGTTGGAATTCTATCTGAGACTCATGAGAGGGGGAACACAATAGGTCATCTTCCCAGGGTTTCTGATAAATAATTCCTTGGAAAGGAAAGGGGATTGGGTTGATGGGAAAAGAAGCGTGTTCCAGTCTAGCACCGGGGATAAAGGAATCTGGACTTGAGAGAAGAAAGACAGGACGCCAGCGCTGTTGGCGTGTTTATTATGTACTAAACACGTCAACTCCCGAATCCAAATACTCCTGGAGGAGAAAGCTATGGGGTGAGATGAACTGTGTCCCTGCCAAGAGCCAATAGAAACCCTCCCTCCTGCCCCACACTTCAGAATATGACTAGATCTGAGGAAAGGAGCCTTATATTTAAAAACAGGTCACCAAGTAGGCCCAGGTATGGGTTGAATGGGAAACACCATACATGGGCTCACATCTTTGAATATTTGTTTCCTAGTTGATGATGCTGTTTGGGAAGGTTCTGGAGCCCTATGGAGGTGGAGTCTTATTAGAGGAAGTACATTGCTAGGGATGGGTTTTGAGATTCTGCAGCCTGGCCCCCCATTACCTGTTCTTTCTTTCTTTCTTTCTTTCTTTCTTTCTTTCTTTCTTTCTTTCTTTCTTTCTTTCTTTCTTTCTTTCTTTCTTTCTTTCTTTCTTTCTTTCTTTCTTTCTTTCTTCTTCTTCTTCTTCTTCTTCTTCTTCTTCTTCTTCTTCTTCTTCTTCTTCTTCTCTCTCTCTCTCTCTCTCTCTCTCTCTCTCTCTCTCTCTCTGTCTTTCTCCCTCTTTCCTGTACACCCAGAAAATATGGTCTGCTTCCTGACGGCCATGCCTGCCTCGCATCTCTGCCTCCATGACTCTGCCCCCCTGGGACTCTAAGATAGAATAAGCCCCTTCTTCTCTAAGTTCCTTTTGGTCATGGTTATTTTACTAAAGAAACAGAAAAGTAAACCAGCCCCTAATCCAGTATGACAGTGTAATAGAACAAGATTAGGACCCAGACATACAGAGGGGCGTCCATGGGAGGATACATGGAGAAGAAAGCTGACTATTAGCAAAGGAGAGAGGCCTCAGAAGAAAACAACTTTACCAGCACCTTGAGTGTTGACTCCGAGCCTCCAGATAAGTGAGGAAATGAATTCTATGTCTCACTCCATCTACAGTGCCTTGTTATGGCAGCCCTAGCCAACTAACACATGTGATTAAACTTATTTTTCCAATAAAGAGACTCACATTCCAAGAAGGTAACATAACCAAGATCACAAGCCAGGATGTGGCAGTACTATGATTCAGCCCCAGGGCTGGAGAGATGGCTCAGAGGTTAAGAGCACTGACTGTTCTTCCAGAGGTCCTGAGTTCAATTCCCAGCAACCACATGGTGGCTCACAACCATCTGTAATGAGATCTGGCGCCCTCTTCTGGCCTGCAGGCAGACATGCAGGAGGAACACTATACATAATAAATAAATACATCTTTAAAAAAAAAAAAGACTCAGCCCCAAGTCTATCCAAAAGTCTGCCTTCCCCATCTCCACATACTTCTGTTCTGCACCCAGCCCTCCTCTGACTAATGACAACATACTTCCTCCAAGATTGAAAAGGTCTAGATCCTCTTCATCTGCTCTCATTAAAAGGGGGTCATGAGAAAGACATACCAATCAAAATTAAGCAAAAGGTGTTTCAGGCTCAACTTCAAAAATCCAACTAAGACAGGACGGCAGTGGAAACCACTTGCCAACATTCTGCATGTTCACGAATATTTTAAACAAAGTCGTTTGTCAAACCAGATGGGAGATGATCAGTGATGTGATCCCACTTAACAAACATGTAACTTTTTCAAGAAATTCTAATCTTTTGGGTTCTGACATTCTGTTTGCAGATCCCAGTTCTTTACAAATTCCCAGTTCTACATGAAATTAGGAAGGCATCACTGTAATCCTGCCTTAGACTGTCTTCTTGTTCTAGTTTAAATGTGACGAGGCCCCCACAAGGCCCATGTGCTGAAGGACTTTGGAGATGGATGGATCACAAGGGTACTAAATTCATCCATGGGCTAATATGGACATAGAGTGTGAGTCAGCAGGAGGTACAGCTTGGATAGATGAAGAAGTGCATTTGGGGTATAGACTGGAAGAGTAAATCTTGTCCCCAGTGGCTCATCCGCCCGCCCCCCCAACTACCAACTACCCCCCCCCATTTTTATTCTTGGTTGCTGTAAGGTCAATAGCTTTCCTCTATTACACACTTCCTCCCTGATGATTTTCATCATTAAAGACCCCAAAGCATTGAACCATCTAGCCTTGAAACAAAAGCTTTAAAACCATGAGCCATAACGTACCTTTTCCCCTCCAAGTGGATTTTCTCACATATTTTGTCACAGCAACAAGCATGAATACAGCTGTACTCTGGTTAGTCTGTGTCCTGTTGTCCTGATAGATTAGCGATGTTCATAAGTCGTTTGTGTTCCTAGTGGGACAGGTGATCAGAGTTCCGGTTCATTTTAAATGGATCATCGTATGCACATAAAGGTAGAAATTGTCAACACAAAAGACTGGTTTGTTGTTACTGTTTTGTTGCTGCTGTTAGTAAAATGTTTTACTTGGTTTGCATTTTAAATATAAAAATGTATAATGCATAAGCCAGAATATTTGATAATATGAGAGCGAGGAAAAATTAAACCAAGAACAGTATTAAACAAATTAAAGCAAGAAAACAAAACTTTGGTTTATTTTAAATGCCAGTGTCTTGTAATTCGATACATCCATCATATTTTAGTTGTAAAAGACGAAGAGCTACTCAGGCTGAAGAGGTATTTGCTGAGCTTATTGCTTCACAAGAGCGCTCATCATCCAGCTCTCCTGTCGATGTCGCTCTTGACTTGGCATTGGGAACAAACAGGACAGTGGATGGCCATGGAGTCATCACAAACAGATCCAGGAATGCCATATCCGGTTCATTAGACAGTCGTTATTGCCACAGTTGTCCCACACAAACAGCATTCATTCATGTCACATGCCACTTGACACCCCAAGACACAGAAAACAGAATGTGTCAGGGATCCAGACTCCATGGTCACTGCAGCAATCATACAGGCTGCCTGCCGGCAGGGATTTCAGGGTACTGGAGCAAACCCAGGTCATCGAGTCACAATGACCTCGGTCCCTGAGACACATTCAGTGTGGAGTCTCACAGGCCCGGAAGTTAAGAAAAAGGGTTGGAGCAGGAAGTGTCTTGGTGGCCTGGAGGACAATCTCACTAGAAATCCAGAGAACTGTTTTAATGATTCAGAGCAATCAGACTCCTCCTCCAAGACACAGAAAACACAAAAAATCTGCAAACTGTGGTTTCCGAAATCTGAGATGACACAGTCTGAAATTTTTTTAGGGATTGCTTTCAGATTTTAAAAAGTTAGCAAAATAAAGGTGTACTGGAGGCAAGAAGCAACAGCCAGACACTAAGTCAAAGAATGAAAACTCTGAGACCAGCCGCCTGCCTACTCTGCACTAAGGAAGGACAGAGGAGGTCACACTGTGAGATAGCCTACAAGAAACAGGGGCAGACCCAGTGAGACAGGTTGCCTTTTCCAGAAGAGAACAACATGCCCTTAATGAAAGATTTAAATCCTCTGTTCAAAAGTGCACATTGCTCGGGAAAACGGATCAACATGCAGATGTACTTTGAATTCAAAGACCGTGGAAACCCACATACATTTTTGGTATATACAATTACACTCAAGACAGAAATAAATTGGATTATCACAGTTTCCTGTACCACTAAATCACACAGTGTAAGAGAGTCAAATTTTGACAAACGATTAGAACAAATACGGTAACTTGATATGGGGCTGGTTATAAGAATAAGTAACCAAAAATAAAAAAGCGTTTTTTCTCTTCTGGACAACATGGCAGAGGAAACTCATTTCTGGGGAAAATGTTGGAATCTGGAGGAAATTGAAGGCTGAGAATCTGACATCAAAACAAAAAACCCTGGAGAGGTGCACGGCTTCCAGAGCTTGACTGAGAGCTGGCTGGAGGGAGCTCGGGCACTCTATCTCGGACTGGAGGGGGATAACGCCTCCCACCACCCACCCCTCGCTTTGCCTCTCCTTGCCTAGGGAAGGTCACAGCTGACCTAACTAACCCAATGGGACCAGAGGGCCTCAGCCTCATTGCCAAGTCTACCGGTAGAAAGCATGGGCTCCACGTCACAGGCTAGAAGAGGTGAACCTTGGGAGCAGGAGCATGTGTCCAGCCCCTAAGAATGTCTCCTCGCCCTCCTGACTTGGGTAATATCTGCACTTAAGTCAGGGAACCAAAGGCAAGTACACACACCACTGACTTACAGAGATGAATTCCAAGAACCCACACCATACAGCATTTTCTCTCTGCAATGAAAAATGACTGTCTGATTTCATGTGTGGCGGGGACTGTCTACCAAGAGAAATCTATAAGGATTGCTGGCTGATTGCAACCCTGTGCTATTTCCTATAATAAAATGGAAGCAAGAAATCCATACCCACCATTGCATTGTGCAGATACATATACACACACCCACATCATCATTGTCATCGTTATCATCATCACCATCACTTCTGTACCATCCTCACCACCATGCACCATACCACACCTATGCCACAAACATAGCCCACTACACACACTATATACACATAGTCACACACAGCATGGACGCGCCACAGCCATTACCATCCCCTTCTGCAAATCACACTACAAACATACCACACAATACATTCTCACCACACCTGCCCCAAACAACACACACACACACACATACACACACACACACACACACACACACACACACACACACACACACACAACATACATCAACAACTCTCCCAACAATTTTAGGTTAATGTAAAATCCAGGGTCCAAGTACTACGCGCTCATAGCTAAATAGAACGGAGAAGGATACTAAGTGAGTGAGGGGGAAACAGGGTGAGGCAGGTCAGTGTTGCCTTGGTAATGTTGCTTAGGAGACAAAAGGCTTCACTCTCCATTCACTCTCCAACTACAGGACGGCTCAGCGCCTTCGGCTACTCCCCATGCCACACACACACTTTCTGACCCACTCCCCCTCACATCCTGCTGTAAATCTTTCTGAAGGCTCAGCCCTTACTCCCAGATAACGTGACTGTCTCGGCAGCTTGGCCCAAGTCTTGCTTTGTTAGCAGTTTCTCCACGCTGTCACTCTCCCACCCTCTGGCTCCTGGGATCCAGAGGCAGGTGGCGGACACACTGGACCCGCCGCTGGAAGTGGCAAAGGGGGCTTTCTTCTCTTGTGACATCTGCCTGGAAGCTCTTCTTCTGTCCATGGAGCCAAAGAGGAGAGATGTGTCCTTTGAGTCCTGTAAGTCCCACCAGGCAGCTGTGTAGGTTAGAACGCAGGCCCAGAATTGGTGTTGGGTAAAGAGCAGGGTCTGGAGCCTGCAGGGGGCAGTCTCTACTGCCCTGTGTCCCATCATGCTTTTGTCTTATCCAAAACCAATCTGATGGCGCAGTTGCCTCTACACATATCTCAAGGAGTGAGAGGAGGCAGGACAGGAAGAGCAAATGTCCCAAGTTATCAGCACGGAAATTCAGTGCAAGCCTCCTTTGGGCTTTATTTCTTGGAAATGGCACCTATAAAGGGATATAGTGCAGACATGCTGAGAACCCCAGACCGGCTTTAGCTTCACCCCTTGGTCTGGGCTTCCCCAAGATTTGTGTGTGGAATAATGAAGATGTTCCCATGGGAAAAGCAGCAAGCATCAGGGCTCTGAGGAACCTCACAAATGCCAATATGATTCCTGGTGTTTTTCAGCCTCGAGCTCCTGGAGCAAAAACATGGGCCTTGCTAAGCAAATGCAGGGCCACCGAGCAGAGAAGGCCTAGGCTGTGTTCAAACACCTCCACACCTCCCTTGTCCAGCAGTGTGATCCTGGATGAAGCAAATGAAGCAGCTGAGGCATCTCAGCTTCACACCTAAAGCGAGGACCATGATAGTACCCATCAATTAGCATAGTTTGGAAATTCGGTGAGATAAGTCAAGTAAGATCGATGGCATGGTTCCTCGGTCCCCGTGTGTAGATAAAGGTTAGTGGAGCTGCCACTATTCTACAGGTACTGACTGGGCACAACCAGTGTTAGAGATGAAGACACGGTGGAGTGAACACCAGAAAGTCAAAACTCTTTCCCTTGCTCTGCTGTTTTCCACCCACCTCCAGGTCATGGTGTCTGCATGGGTCCAGCTGAGCGGCAGGACCATTTTATGGGTAAGGGCTTCCCAGAACATCTGCAAGTATGCCTGACTCCCTGCTTCCTGCTCGGGGCGGCAGGGCCAAGGCACATGTGTCTACCCCTTTTCTGATCCTGCTGGGTCTAGTTCTAGAGTCCGAGGTGACTGCCCATGTGCAGATCCACGCCTCCCTTCTGTCTCCTGCTCTCCTGTTTTGTGACATAAAGGACACAGTCCTGGGCTCATGCAAACCCTCGTCCCCTCCCCCTCTGAGCCCTGAGAGAAGGACACCAATGTGTCCTTCTTTGCCTTACTTGAAGGGAATCCCTGAGGAGAATCATTTGCCCAACCAAGGACACTGGCACTCACCTAAACCGTTTCTATCTAGGGCAGAGAAACCAGGTCCAGGTATCTTTGAAAAGCTCCTTGGACATTCCGAGGCTCAGACAGACTCATGAGACTCAAATGAACCCCTGCTCTCTGGAACTCCAGGCTTGCCCCAGGCTTGCCCCAATGCAGGAGAAAGGCCAGACACCTAACTGAGTCTGAAGCTCGGTCACAAGGGACTCCTTCCCATCCTTTTCCAGTCACTGCCGCCAAGGAGAGAGGCACCCAGGAAACATGTGCCACCTTTAGACAGGAAGTGGGACAGAAGGGGGGTAGGGGAGGGGATCAAAAAAGGAGCATATGCCACAGCTAATGGAGAGAGGAGAGAATTTCTTTGGTAACAAGGCTGACCCAGCCATTCTCAGGCTCCCAAATGACCTGGGCCTCTCAGGGGTGCCTATAAATCAGTTTGCATAAGTCAGGGCTTGCTTGTGTGTTATGCATTACCATAAAATATTTTTGAGTAAAAAACTCTGGCCTCTTTTTTTTTTTTTTTCTCCCCAAGTCACAGGCCCACAGCCCTCCTGGCAGATCCCAAGCGAAACCAATTACTGCTGGCGAAGAAGTGTGGTGCCCTGGCCTCCTCCCTCAGTGAACCCACAGCTGGCTCTTTGTAAGCCCAGGATGTGGCTATTGCCCTGGGAGGTGAGCATGCGGCTGTGCCTCCCTGCAGGTGTGCCAGGAGGGCTGCAGGAATCCGTAGGAAACAGAGCTTGGCTGGACCTAGCCGCTGATCCAAGCTACATTATTACAAAAAAGTTATTAAGCGATATTCGGTTACAGAATCTCAGGCTAAACAAAGAATGAGGCCCAGTGCCGCCCAAACCCATATGGGCCTGGAGGCTGCACACACCTGCATGGGAGCGAGCAGGCTGGCTAGAAGCCGTCATCAATTCTAGGAAAGCCATAAAGTGTGGATTTGCTTCATGGCACTTTCTAATTAACTGTGCACTGAATTTTCTCCACTTCCCTATAAAGGCCCGTGCCCCCTCCTCCACCCTCCTCTCTCCCCTGTCTCTCTCCCCTACAGCCCAAGACACCTGGGGAGAAGGGTCCCCGTGAAGCCCCCCCACCCCCAAACACTCAGACCACCTCTAAACAGGAAAGCAGCACTCGCCTCTGTGTCCAAAACACAAACTAGAGAGGAGCCCCTTGGAAGGCTCTCACAGGAAAGAATCCAAAACAGGGAACACACCGGTGCCCCTAAACAAGAGGGAGAAGCTGTAAGTCGATCGATCGCGCTGACTAAGGGAAGGAAATAGGTCTAACTGATTATATTTACGCAACAGACTCCATAAACGAAGGGTAGAAAGAGGAGTATAAATTCTGTGCGATGCCATGTGGAAAGATTTACCATCTAATGTTTGGGTTCTTTTCATAGCAGACGCTTACCTCGATTTCCGCTACAATTTTATTTGTTTGTTTGTTTGTTTATTGATTGAATTTTTGCTGGTAAAGTTGTGCACTCCTCTGACACTCAGTCCACTCCAGTGGCGAGACCTGAAGACAGCTCAGCCCACGGTGCCTCGGTGGTGGATGTTTCTCCTTGCCTCGCCCCTAGAATTGTGTTGGTGCTTTTAGGACGCTTGTATAGTGTACACATGAATAGTAAAGTCAAAATAAAGGTGGCCGGGGCTGGAGAGGTGGCTCAGCAGTTAAGAACACACTGGCTGCTCTTCCAGAAGACTTGGCTTTAATTCCCAACACCCACATGGCAGCTCACCACTGTGTCTGTGAGTCCAATTCCAGGGGATCTGGCACCCTCAGACAGACAGACAGACAGGCAATGCACATTAAAAAAAAAAAAAAAAAGATGGTTAAATTCTATAATGAGGTAGGCGTGGAAGAGAAAAATGTACGGAAGTGGCATGTGAAGAATTCATCTCTCATCACTGTTCACCTGCAAAAGAAAGAGGAAAAACACAACATATTTTGGAGGAAGCAGAAATTTCTCTCGACCTCTTACCTGGCTGGGGTGATGATTCCTCCAGTGCTGAGGTCATCGTTTGGCAGGTGATGAGGTGAGACCAGGCCTGGCTTGCTCCTTTTGGCCTCCACGATGCAAACCGCTTGAAAAACTAAATGAGCAGAGAGCATATGAGGCAAGGCCTCGTGCCTGGGTGGATGGATGTGCCCAACAGCTTCTTGGAGCTCGGCAGGAGAGATGTCTTGCAAAGCCTAGAAAACTGTCCTGAGGCCCGGTGAGCTGCTCTGAGGCAGATCTCCAGGATTTTCCTAGACCTGGGCACTTGTCCCTGGCTGTGGAAAAGGCAAAGCTGGCCAGGCCTGTTGTGCTAGGCCACACTGTGCTTGCAAGAGAATTGCCTCGTGAGGACTCAGCATTTTACTATCGGTCAGTGCGTATATACATTTCTGCCACTCGGGGTTGGTATAAAGCAATGGTCTGAGGACCAGTCTTGTCTGTGTCTGTATGAATATGTCTTCTCAAAGGCTCTGCAGAGAAGGACCACCCATACTAAAGCCAGGTTTTCCTTTCTCTTGCCTTTCCGCGTCTTCTGTCTTTCTTTCTTCTTTTTATCATGGGTTCTTACTAGATAGCTCAGGCTGGCCTTGAACTTATGAGCCTGACTCAGATGCCCCCACTAGGTCTGTGTTTTCCTTCTTTATCGTGCTGAGTGTGAGGAGGGAGTTCAGACTGGGGAGAAGGGATTGCGCACTCAGAAGAAGACAGGGTGGGAAAGTCAGGAGAAAGTCCCCACCGCCCTGTGCTTTGAAGGATGTAAGACAAGCTTACACAATATCTCATATTCCAGCCCCAGAAGGGAGGAGGCCGCCCTGTGTAATATTTCCAGTTGCGTTCAAGAAACAGCCTGGAGTGGTCAGGGTCGTAATTCTTGGCTGCAGCAAATGCAAGGGAGGGGCAAAAAGGAACCACGCAAGAGTAATTAGGCGGCCGGTGACCGTGGCTCTGAACCTGCCGGCCCTGGTAAACACAACATAAATTTTTTAAGGGCTAACACTGCACTGTGTGGAGCACAGCTTTGATATCTGAGCCGCAATTAGACTTTGCCCTTATGAGGAGTCAACTAAAAGCTTGTAAAATACACCTGTGATCCTGGCATCTCTCTCTTTTTTTTCCAGGCCAGTGTGCACTCTGCTTCCTTGGGACCCTGCCGCTCGTGACAGCCATTTGTGGGTCTTCTCTTGAGGCACTGGCCTCCTGGCGCACCAGGGACCCTTTGCAAACAGGGAAAATAGTTTTACCAGTTGCTGTATCGAAGTCACTCGAGGGTGATATTAAATCTGGGGCGGGGAACACTCCCTAGAGAAATGAATCAGAGAGATAAAAGTCCTTGCTGGGCCCTACAAGATTCTCCGCTTTCATGCCGCTTTGGTGTTCCAGAAGCCTCTCCTCCGCTCCTGTCTAGAGACACTATCTTGGTGTTTTCGAGCAGACATGTGGAAGATACGATCTGCACGGGGATTTCCGCTGGAAGCCGGTCCAAGGCAGCAAACGCCCCCCCACCCCCACCCCCACCCCCTTCCCAGAATACACTGTTCTTTCTCGCCTCTTCCTCAGATCATCCCAGGCTGGAACATCTTGCTGCTGAGCACCAGGAACAGAGAGAGCAAGAAAGGGGCAGGGGGCGGGCGGGCTAGGAAACCCATATGTAAGACAAGATAAATACTGTTTCTTTATTCTTGGTATTTATTCTTTGTCACATGGAGACCGCTTCCAACACGCGGTCAGTTCCCGCGGCAGGCCAGCCTGCCTTGGCTGCCCAAGCAGTTACATCATCACCTGCCGCCAGGTGCCTGCCTTTCCACAGCTATGTGATATGCGCACCCCTTAAAAGTGCCCATCGGCCACAGTTCTCATCTCTCGATTTCCTGTCTGTCTGTCTGTCGTCTGTTTATCTGTCTGCCTCTCTCATGTCCCCACTCCGATATGACCTTTCACACTCTCCCACCTCCCCCAGTAAATCTCTTGTGCTACCTCTGCTGCGCCAGGCACGTTCCCTAAGAGGCATACCCTGCTTGGCAGGGCCTACTAAAGGGACCCACTTCGCCGCGCGAGCGCGTTTATCCCTTGAGATGCAGCCACAGCAAGGCCTGCAGGAGAAATAAGCAGGCCCAGCATCCAGAAAATGCGTCTGCCCTCTAGTTGAAATGGCCTGCTCCCCATTCCCAAACACCCTAACTGTTCCAACAAGGCCGACTTCCAAAGCCTGCTGCTCCTTCAAGGTTTGGGGGAACCTTCCATCCGCAGAAGAGTTATCTCATTAGGAGCAAAGACTCTCAAGTCAGACTCCTGTATTCACAGATCCACATTGGTACCTGGCAGCTGAACAGCCCTGGATAGATTGCTCAACCTCTCTGTGCTCCGGCCCCCTCACCTACAGAATATGGACACAACATAAACTTCCACAGTTCCTTTCATTAAATATGAAGGTATGTGAAACAATTTAAGAATACCTGGTGCAAAATAACTACTCAAAAATTATTAACTGCTCTTGGTATTTCTCATAGGATTATCCCCGCACTCCAGACTCACTGGGTAGACCAGGCTGACCTCAAACTCAATGATCTGCCTGCCTCTACTTCTCAAGTTCTGGAATCAAAGGCACTACTACTGCCTTGTATTAATACTATACCATTGAGCTATATATTCTTAGCTAATGTTTTTAGTTTAGTTTGTTTGTTTTGTTTTGTTTTGTTTTTCGAGACAGGGTTTCTCTGTGTAGCTTTGGCTGCCCTGGAACTCACTCTGTAGACAAGGCTGGTCTAGAACTCAGAGATCCACCTAGCTCTGCCTCCCAAGTGCTGGGATTAAAGGCGTGCGCCACCACCAACTGGCTTTGTTGTTTGTTTGTTTTTTATTAAAGCTTGTTTGTTTGTTTAATGTGCATGAATGTTTGTCTACATGTGTGCCTGATATCCAGAGGCTAGAAGAGGGTGTAGGATCCCTGGAACTGGAATGGCAGGTGGTTATGAGCCATCATGTGGGTGTTGGGAACCGAACCTGGATCATCTGGAAAAGCAGCCAGTGCTCTTAACCATTGAGCCAACCCTCCAGCCACCTCATAAGGTTGCTATCTGTTGCTAATTCATTTCCTCTATTTTTTTTCTTGCCTTAGTTTCTTCCAATTTAAAACCAAATCTTGTGGGGTGGGGATGGGGGGAATGCAGGTATGGGAACATGAGGGATAAGGTTGAGGGAGCTGGGAGCAGGAAGGGAGAATAATGAAAGAGTTATCTTGATAGAGTGGGGGGCATTTGGGGATTAGGAAGGAACCTGGTTACGGAGAAACTCCCAGGAATCCACAAGGATGACCCCAGCTAAGACTCCTAGCAATAGTGAAGAGGGTGTCTGAGCTGGCCTTCTCCTGTGATCAGATTGGTAATTACCCTAAATGTCATCATGGAGCCTTCATCCAATAACTGATGGAAGCTGATGCAGAGATCCACAGCCAAGCACTGGGCTGAGCTCCAGGAGTCCTGTTGAAGAGAGAGAGAGGAAGGATTGTGTGAGCCAGGGAGGTCAAGATCATGATGGGGGAACCCACAGAGACAGCTGACTTGAGCTCATGGGAGCTCACAGACTCTGAACCGGTAGCTAGGGAACCTGCATGGAGTCGAATTAGACCTTCTGCATGTGTGTGACAGTTGTGTAGCTTGGTCTGTTTGTGAGGCCCCTAGCAGAGGGATCAGGCCCTGTCCCTGGCAGTTGAGCTGGCTTTGGGAAACCCAATCCCCAAGCTGGGTTGCCTTGCCCAACCGTGATGCAGGGGGAGGAGCTTGGCGCTGCCTCAACTTGATGTGCCATGCTGTGTGGACTCCCAAAGGAGGCCTGACCCTTTTTGAATGGAGGAGGGGTGGATGGGGGCGGAAGTAGGAAGGTGGGGGGAGGGAACAGGAGGAGAGAAGGGAGGGGAAATTGTGGTAAGTATGTAAAATAAATGAAAAAAATTAATGAAAATACCTTATCATCTGTCCTTTAAGGTGAGATTTCAGGCCCTATTCTTTTCTTTACTTCCTTTCTTCCAAGTTGTATACTAATGAATGAATTAGTAAAGATGTAAAAAGGAGAGCAAACAAACATTGTGTGAGAGGTGGAGACATAGCTCTGTATTAAAATGCAGGCTTGGCATGTTTGAGGCCCTAATTTCCATTCTGAGCACCAAGAGATTGAAACTAAGATGTTCAACCTCCCTGACTCCTGGAATCATGGTATAGAGAAGGGAGGTGTCTTAGTCACCGTTGCTGCGAAGAGACACCATGGCCAAGGCAACTCTTACAAGAAAAAAAATTTAATTATAAGCTGGCTTACGATTTCAGAGGTTCAGTCTATTATCATCAGGGTGGGGAACATGATGGCATGCAGGCAGGCATGATGCTGAAGAAGTAGTTGAGAGCCTGAACCACAGGCAGCGAGGGGGGTGGGGCTGAACCTGGCATGGGTTTTCAAAACCTCAAGCCAACACCCAGTGACACACTTCCTCCAATACTCCAATAAAGCCATACCTATCCCAACAAAGGCCACACCTCCTAATCCTTCTCAAACAGTGCCACTCCCCGGTGACTAAGCCTTCAGATATATGAGCCTATGGAGGATATTCTTATTTAAACTACCACAAGATGGCTGGTGTTTTAAACAGTGAATATAAAGAAAGTGTGTGTTGGGGGGCAAATCCCAGGATTCCCAGGTCAGGGAATGACAAGGACCTGTGGGTGCCACTAAGTCAGGCATGCACAGAATAAAGCATTAGGGCAAGGATGGAAACATCTAAGACTCTAATCTCAGGAACATTGAGATCTGCAGTAACAAAACAGCTTTCCTGTGGCATCCAATTAGCCATGTCCTCTGTGCCTTCTGGGTGCTCTTTGCCATATCAGCTCCTTTCAGAGAAGCTGTACCTTGCCAAAGACAGAGAACCAACTGGAGAGACCCTGTACCCCTTCTACCTCCCCACAGGCAGTGTGACTTCCCTGTGACCCCTGGGTGACATCCTCTCCCACACAGTCGGCACTCTGGGAAGAGTCTCTTGCCTATTTTTGCTTTGTCCTGGCAGGGGTGGCAGTTTCCCTAACCTCTGACCCAACCACTCAAGGGGCAGATCAAGAGATAGCCACCCATGTGGGCAGGCCCATCTGCCAGCCCTCCAGGAATGGTGGATGCCAGCTTGTCAGAGCAGGTAACAGCATCAGAGGTCATCAGGTTGAGCTTTGACTTCTAAAACTGGCATCCAGGCTCTTCCTGTTCCCATGACAACGACGACGAGATATGCTGCCTCCAGGTTCAGGTGCCATTGTTTCCTTTTCCTCTCTGATCTCATTTCTCACTTGGAAAAAAAAAAAAAAACAGAATGCAAGAAGAATGGATACGTAGAATGTAAAAAGCATTTGGGACTGTGATCTCCAATCTCCTGTAAGCGCAACCCACAAGAAGAAACAAATCTTGACCATGATTCAGTATGCATGCACATGTGCAGAACCCAAGAACCGAGTGCTCATGATGCTATCCTGAAACGGGACACGTTTGGCAATGGCTGTGCCCACTCAACTGAATTCATGACTGAGAGTGTAGGTCACGCTGACTTAGGGAGTGTCTTTGCATAGAAACCATATAAAAATATTGCTGGTTTTAAATAAAAACCAGCGGTGCTGGCTACTGTGCGAGGAAAGGTCAGAGGCACGACAAAACCCAGTATCAGAGCTTTATTAGGAGGCATTGGGAGGGGGGACAGAAGAGCGCGTGGCCAGGCCTGGGGCAGAGACACGTGCACGTGCACAGGAGGGCTTACGGAGCTACGCCACGCATGCGCTGGTTGTGTGACTGTGCTGCACGCATTTGCACAATTACGCAGCGCACTGATGACATAAGACGTAAGACCCCTTGCTTAACTACTGAACTGCGCATGCATGGTAATATAGCTGGAGTGAGTGGCGGAATCCTAACAGATATATGCTGAGACATAAACTATGAGCTGGAAAATTAACTCATACTTGAGTCTAGGAAACAAGCCTGAAATAATGAAGAAAGTGAGAAGGGAAGAGGGAAAAAAAATGTGACAAGCCACTTCTGGAGGCAAATTGGAGCCCAGTCCGTCATACTGGGACCTCATGCAGATAATGTAGAACATATTGCAGAATTGCCCCTCCCCCAGGATCAGGAAACCAGGTCTGTAGAGCCCTGTATCTTGGTGTTAAGAATTCCCACTGGGAATAGTTAACCCAAAAAAACATCTTTTTTGCTCTGGAAGAGTTGAGTAGATCCCATGGGGGCACAGAAAGCCCCCAAGCAGAGAGATGCTGGAGACCCTGGCGCCTGGGGTGAGAAGCCATCCGCCGCCAGAGGCATCTGTCTTTACTGCAGACAAATGAGCCCTGAGCTAGACAGGTGGATGGCATTTGGAAGAGACATCAGTAGCCTCTGCCCCAGAAATGTCACACTGTCCCCCACTGTCATGCACTCCTTGTTAATCCCCCTTCCTAGATTCTAAAACCAAAAGGCCCAAAACAGGCCAAGTCGGGCAGAAAAGGTCTACATGACAAGAGGGGCTGTGCCCTTGGGTTAACTCAGAGAAATACCGAGGGTCCCTTCTTATAGTTCTCTTTGTTGTAGCATCCCTAGCTTTAAGTAGTGCGGGAGAAGTTCCCTGCAATCTGTAATCCAACTGTGGAGGGCGACTTCTGATTACAGCCTTTGCTTCTGCTTTGAACTCTCTACCCACCCTCAGCAGTGGATGTCGGACAACTCGCCACCTCCGTGACACTCAGGCCTGTAGAAGCCAAACAGAAGGCCTGAGAACATTCTCCCTCTACAAGGACTTTGAAGATTTTGAGGTCGCGAGACGCCGTGTAATTATCAATTGTCATCAGAGCACAAACATGTCTGGGTAGACAAGTCCAAGGGAAAAGGGAATTCTCACCAATGACCAAGCCCTTGAGTTCGCTGATCAAACACACATGTCAGGTTTCCCAGGCCTGGCATGTTCACATAGCAGCATGTGCCGTCCATCTGGAACGCATGGCCAGGGCAGGCAGACAGGCACTGGGCTGCTGGCAAGACAGACATGGACACGTGGAGGGCTTCTGCCAATAGTCATGGGGTTGAGGGGTTGCCCAAGTCCTCTGAACTCGCTTTCTCTAGACCGTGGAAGTGCTTGGAAGGGTGGGAAAGGACTCCGTCAGAGTCCTCAGAAAGGATCCAACAGAACGTGGTGTCTTGGTTGTGAAACTTGGAACACCCCCACTTTGGTCACTGCCCCGAACTTTCTGTCCCTTCTTCAGAGGCACTAACTGTAGAAACGAAACCAGACAATGGAAGAATGTCGGAGTTTGTCCAAAGAACATTCTTTGTCCAGTTTCGTGTAATCGTTTTGCTTTAAGCTCCATACCAAGGCCTAACACATGGATCTGCTCTCTTTATCTTAATTCCTCTCTTGTCAACATCTACTACCGTAGGAGTACAACCGTGGAATTCCTGTACTTACAAGGCCTTGGGCAGAGCAATCAGTGGGAAGACAGGGCCTCTTAGCTGTGGTTCTCAAGAGGATTTTATTGAAAGATGAAAATCATTCATATAAATGAAGACATATCAACAGGAGGCACCAGATAAGGACCAAAGAAGTGGTCTCAATAGATTGATGCAATCCAGGTTAGACATATTCCCATATGAGGCTGTGCTCGAAACTTATTTCTTTCCACGTTCTTAGGAGTGACCCTCCATCAACCATCCCTGATTTTCTAGTATATAAAATGGTTTCCTTTTCACTGGATACTTCCACCTGGGTCTTCAATTATTTTCTATTCAAAACAAAATAAATAGTTTATTATTTGTATGTGTGTGTGTATGTGCTCTGGCATGAGTTTATGTGCTCTGTGTACATGCCAGAGCCCTCAGAAGTCAGAGGAAGGTAAATCCCAGACATCTCAAGTTACAGGTGGTTGTGAGATGCCCTGTGAGTGCTAAAAACTGAACCGGAGTCTTCTGCAGGAGGAGCAAGTGCTCTTAACCACTGAGCCCCCTCTCCGGCCCTGCCTTTCTTCATTCATTCATTCATCTCAAGAGTCCCACTGTGCAGAGAACGGCCCTGTGGCTCCTCCTTTTCCCCCAGTTTCATCCTTATCATCACTTTCTTTTGTTTTTCTCACACAATTTCTTTTTCTAGTGTTTTAGTGTAGCACACCAAGTAACGGATTTTATTATTTTCATAAGCGTTATAAACATATTCACCTTCCTTTGTTTTCATTTGTTCTCCTCCTCCACTACCTTCCCTCAAGTCTCCTGCCCCCTCAGGCTGATTCCATTCTCTCACCTAAATAATCTTAAATACACATTTTTATAAAGATCAATATCCATGGAAAAGGGCAAAATTATGGGCATAAATGTGTCCAGATGAACATGCTACCTCTTGAACAAGCAGGACATCGCCAGCCCTGTGACAGCCATTGGCTCGGAGCTCCCTTCCGGTTACTCCCCTTCTGAGTAGGGACCATTCGCATGAGTGGTTTAGTGTCCTTCCTGCCCTCCTCCAGCACTGAAGAAGCATCCAGCTGCCACGAGAGTCAGCAGCCCAAAGCTCTCAGCCCACTCCTTCTCCAATGCTCCGGGGATGAAGAGAGCCTTCATGCATAAGGATGCATGCCTTACCCCAGGTCCTGCATCCTTCCAGACCAGTTGCTAGGAAAACAACTGGGCTGTGAAGGCCCAGTCCCCAGCCTGAAAGGCCAGAGTCCATGCACAGCTGCTCTACGGGCCAGCTAGGGCCCTGATTGTGACTTCACCTCCTTCTGCCTGTGTCCCTCACCCCTCCAGGCGCTTACCTCAGATTACAGCCCTAATAAACTTCCCGTACTCCAGTTCTGCTTCCCAGAGACCACAGGAAATGATATTGCCAACTTATCTCCTAACATGACAGACGTGGTTTTGAAATTCATGCTAACATGCGGTGTGGAATATTTAGGGGGTAGCTTCTTTGTTCGTCATTCTGTGCGAGGTTTGTACTGTACACAACAGTCATTGGTTCTTTATTATTGTAAGATTTCCGTCATTCTTTAGGGAAGTAGACTATAGCGTACTTTAGTGCTCTTGACCTTTTAAATCTTTTCCCACTTAAGGTTATTACAGGCAATGCCACAGTGACCTTTTCTGTATGTGCCTTTGCTTGTGTGCCCATGTAAGAAGTGCTGTTGGGAGTACCCCTGAGCTACAGCCTCTGCTGGGTAAGGCAAATTCATGTCTAGCCTAGTGGGCATCATAGAGAAATGGCCAAAGGATTGTGCCAATTTATACCCCAATTAATGGAGTATGAGAGTTCTTTCTAGCCCTTGTCAGAAAAGATTCGGAATCTCTGATGTAGGCAAAGAAGGAGAGGAACTGAGGTTCTAAGACAGAAAAGGCCTTGTTATGTCATCACGGAAGGAAGAGCAGCTTGTTTAGGAGGGAGAGACCCGGGGGATGGGATGCAGTTTGTATCAGACATCCGCAGACTTTTCTAAAACGGACAGATAGTGATGGGTTCTGCCAGCCACATGTCTTTGTTGCCACTGGCCAGCTTGGCTATCGTAAGTGAAAAGCAGTCACAAGACTGAGGAAACTCAAAGTGGGTATGTGCTGAATAACTTTAATTAGGGACAATGACATTTTAATTTTCAAGCAATTTTCACATTGTTATAAATTATCACTCTTTGGACTTTTTTTCCCTCAA
Organism: Peromyscus maniculatus bairdii; assembly: GCF_049852395.1. NCBI lineage: Eukaryota > Metazoa > Chordata > Mammalia > Rodentia > Cricetidae > Peromyscus > Peromyscus maniculatus. The sequence continues at coordinate 76,396,888 of NC_134866.1, read as the reverse complement.
TCATTAGAAAACATAAGACCCAATCTTACCAGGTAGGTTAAACAAGAACAAACTGGTCTGGGCTTGGCTGGTAGGGCATAGGTCACCGACTTTTTTTTTTCTTTTTCCTTCAGACTGTGGAAGCTTCAATTTAAAAAAAAAAAATCTGAGTTTTGTGTGGTGACACACATCCTCAATCCCAGCCCTCAGGAAACAGAGGCAGGCAGACTTCTGTGTCTAAGGCCAGCCTGGTCTACATAGTGAGTTCTAGGCCAACCAGGGCTACATAGTGAGACTCTGTCTGAAATTAAAAGTAAATAAAAAGGAGGAATCGAAATTATATTTGGGAAGTGAAATATTTGTGCTTTGGGGGGAAATGTATAATGCTAGTAAAATGGAGGTGAAATGATATTTAGTGTAGATGGAGGAGGATGTAGACAGTGGGGTAACCAGGTAAAAACAACCTGTGTAAACTTATGAGGCTTAGTGAGGATTTATTACCTACTGATGACAGACAGACAGACAGACAGACAGACACACACACACACACACACAGACACACACACACACGTGCACACACAGTAATTTTAAAAATAAAGAAGAAAGGTAGACCCTAAATGACCTAGTTCTGCCCACTGTGAAGGCACCCCACAAATAGCCCCCATTCTGTAAAATTTTGTGGTCTCTCAAGACAGAGCATATTCTGAGAACACGTTCAAAACATGGGCTTGCAAGGGATATTTGAGATTCAGACCTCAGTACTTTCAACTACACAGCATGAAGGGTCAAAAGAAGGACTTTTTTGAGAGCTTGATGGACTCTGTCAGAATTCATGGGCAAAATCCACAAGTTGGCATTTAAGTGGGGTTGGCCTAAATCTGCTGAATGACAATGTCTTTCAGGGCGGCCCCTGGTGCTTCTCAAGTGGCACTGACCAACAAGACTTCTCAGAAACCCCTCTGACTTAATGGAAATCTCCTCCTAGTGAGGCTGCCATAATAATTGTGCATTGCTTCTTCCTGAATCAGGGTCGGAGTTGGGGGCTGCTCATCGTGGGGAGAGAGGCCAACTCAGCCTTCCGCTCGCCCCGAGCTCTGCGGCATTCAGTCCAGACCTGGTATCACAAAGTCCCTCATCTTCTAATCCACAGTAGTGGGTGAGGTGTTCATGTTGTTGTTTTCTTCCTCTCTTCCTAAGTCTCTTACTTTGCTACTTAGAGAACGACTTCTGGTAACTACATTTAGTAGCACACTTTTGAGAAGAGAATTGCTCCTAGCCCACTCCGAGTCAGAGATCTCAGCACTCCGCTGGTCTTCCTCTTCCCCCTCCCCAACCACCTGATTCATCTGACTCCTCGAAGTTTCTGACACAATGTCCTGATGCCTCGTTTAAATTTTAGAGGAACAATACTTGGCACAAGGAAGAGTCTGACTGTGAGAAACATAATAAGGTGACAGTGCTGTGGGACGGTCTGTATGTCAAATTGCTCTGATTGGTCAATAAATAAAACACTGATTGGCCAGTGGCTAGGCAGGAAGTATAGGCGGGCCTAACAGAGAGGAGAAAAGAAAGAACAGGAAGGCAGAAGGAGTCACTGCTAGCCACCTCCAGGACAAGCAGCATGTGAAGATGCCAGTAAGCCATGAGCCACGTGGCAAGGTATAGATTTATAGAAATGGGTTAATTTAAGCTATAAGAACAGTTAGCAAGAAGCCTGCCACGGCCATACAGTTTGTAAGCTATATAAGTCTCTGTGTTTACTTGGTTGGGTCTGAGAGGCTGTGGGACTGGCGGGTGACAGAGATTTGTCCTGACTGTGGTCAAGGCAGGAAAACTCTAGTTACAGACATTGTGGCTAGTGGCTTCAGGAAGCTGTCATGTCCCCCAATCCCTAACCCATCTTAATAATTGGTAAACACTGTATCCTAGTTAGCTTTCGATTGCTGTGATAAACACCATGACCAAAAGCAATTTAGGAAAGAGTTTAAGTCAGCCTGTAGATTACTCAATCCACTGTCAATGGGATGCTGAGGCAGGAGCCTGGAGGCAGGAGCTGAAGCAGAGAGACCATGGAGGGGCATTGCTTACTAGATTGCACCCAGGCTCAACTTCTGCTGTCTTTCTTTTAACGCTTTTTAAAAGATCCACTTATTTTTGTATGAGTAAGAGAGTTTTGCCTACATGTATGTATGTGTACCACATGTGTGCAGTGCCTTTAAAGGCCAGAAGAGGGCATCAGATCCCCCCTTCAACTGAAATCATAGACAGTGGTGAACTGTCACGTGGATGTTGGGAACCAAACTCCCTTCACCTCCTCACACTTCTACCCTATGTCTTCTGCAAAAACAAGTGCGCTCTTAACTGCTGAAATATCTCTCCATCCCTAAGTTTTTTATACAGCCCAGGTTCACTTGCCTAAGGATGGTGCCTCCCACAGTAGGCTGAACACTTCTCTATCAATTAGCAATGTGGCAGTGAAGAAAATGCCCCATGGGTAGATCAGATGGAGACAATTCCTCATCTGAGGTTCTCTTTTGTCCAAGTGTGTCCTGTTGATAACCCAGATTACCCATCACATGCTGTATTTAGGTTCTTGGTGTGGGGGTTGGAGGAGTTGGATGGGGGGTGGAGATTAGCTTAGAAACTGTTTGGGAAGTTTCTGAGTCATCACAGCCTCTCTATTGTCACCTTGGTCATTTATGGAGAAGTCATAGTGAACAGCTCTACTCAGCAAGTTAAAAATGCTAATGGGGAAATGGAGTGGCATGGGTAAGTCAGAAGGACAGGTCTGAGTAGGGAGGCAGAGAAAGGACTTTAGGACTTATCAATACACAACATCCAAGAGAGATCCTTTGAAGAATAATACTGTTTATATCATAAATACATTAATGATGTCCTTTCAATGAAGAAGCACTGTAATGTAGCATGAATCTTAAATGGTCTTATTAATAAAATCAAATCCAAAGCCAGGTATTTGGGTGAATGCTGGAAGATCAGAGAATCAGAACAAGCCATAGCCACCTCACCTTGACATTTCCTCAGCTGATCCTGTTTCCTCAGACTGGAAGCCTCTGTGTCCTCATCCAGAATGAATCTCAGATGAACTGCTACTCAAAAGCCTGAAGCTTAACCAGGCTCTAGTTCCTGGTCCTCATATCTTAAATACCTTTCTGCTTTCTGCCATCACTTCCTGGGATTAAAGATGTGAGTAACCATGCCTGGCTGCTTCCAGTGTGGCCTTGAACTCACAAAGATCCAGAGGATCTCTGCCTCCCAAGTGATAGGATTAAAGGTGTGTGTGCCACCATTTTCTGGCCTCTATATCTAGTGGCTGTTCTGTTCTCTGACCCCAGATAAGTTTATTAGGATGCACAATATTTTGGGGAACACAATATCACCACACTGTAATATGAATACCTGTGTCCTGATAGGCTGGGAGAGGAAAAGGAGGCTGACTTGGAGACAGGGTTCATTGGTCTTATACACCTGAGGTAGGAGCTGAAATGAGTTCATTGTGAGAATCTACTTAGAACACTTTGTCTGATTCTATACAGGTATTAGGAATTTTTTTAATTTAGAGATTTTCTATTCATTTTACATATCAACCTCAGATTCCCCTGTCCTCCCTCTTCCTACCCCCCAGCATTCCCCCCAACCCACCCCCTATTCCCACCTCCTCCAAGGCAAGGTCTCCCATAGGGAGTCAGCAGAGCCTGGTACATTCAGCTGAGGCAGGTCCAAGCCCCTCCTCCCTGCATCAAGGCTGTGCAAAGACAAGCAAGGCTATGTCTCACCATAGGCACTAGGTTCCAAAAAGCTGGCTCATGCGCTAGGGACAGGTCCCAGAACCACTGCCTGGGGGCCCCCTAAATAGTTCAAGCTAATCAACTGTCTCACTTATCCAGAGGGCCTAGTCCAGTACCATGAGGGCTCCTCAGCTATTGGAGGAGTTCATGTGTTTCCACATGTCCACATGTCCACAGTTCATGTGTTTCCACTAGTTTGGCTAGTTGTCTCTGTACTTTTTCCAATCATGGTCTCCATATCTCTTGCTCTTAGAATCCCTCTTCTCTCTTGTCAATTGGACTCCTAGAGCTCTGCCTGAGACCCAGACGTGGATCTCTGCATCTGCTTCCATCAGTCACTGGATGAGGGTTCTATCATGACAGTTAGGGTGTTCTGCCATCCAATCACCAGAGTAGATCAGCTCAGGCACCCTCTCGACCATTGCCAGTAGTCTATGGTGGAATCATCTTTGTGGATTCCTGGGGACCTCTCTAGCATTCTACATCTCCCTGTTCCCATGGCATCTTCATTTATCTGTGCATCCATGTGTTGGGTGCAGAGCAGAAAGTATGAAAGTATGTACAGAAAGGAGAAATAACTGTTTGGTCATTAGAAAGTGCTTATCTCATGCAAGCAGGCACGCGTTGCTCTGGAGTTACTTCCTGGTCTTCCATATGTCTAGGTCTGACAGGAGAGAGTCTATCTTGGGATGACCAGCTTCCACAGATGTGTGATGGTCAGGAGCATCACCTCTGTTTTGGGGGTAGCAGCATCAGCCAGGGGACACCTGAGCTGGTGCCATTCCATCTGGCAGACGGCCATTTGAATACTGTTGACTGCCTCCTTGGGTAAAACTGTGTGCATGACCACTGTGGCCATGGGAGCAGCATTACGGCTCCTGCGCTCTTGGCCCTTCTCAGACTTTTCCAGCCTGTGTCCATGATGCCTAGAGCTCACAGTCCACAAGACACAGCTCTCCACTTTATACGTGTTCTCCATGCCAGACCCTCTGGACATTCTCATGGCTCCTTTACCTTCACGTCATGTTGGGCATGGATCCTTCCTGAGACAATGGCCTGGAACATGCAGGATTGTATTTGAGGTACTCAGTACCCAGAAGGCACAGTGGCATCAGGTTTTATGACAGTTTGTCACAGAGTCAATGGATGTGATCTCATGGCCCCTCTCACAGCCATGACACTATCCTGTCCCTGAGTCTGTTTCCGAGTTATGATGAGTTCTGAGATCTGATTCCTGAAATATGAAAAACCATGCTTCTCACTGCGTCAGATCTTTCCCAGAATAGAAAAATGGCCTAGGCGAGAAGGCACCCTGAGGTTCAGCCGAGTTTGTTCTCTTAAGAATACAGTACTTGAAACTGGACTTGGTGGTACACGTCTTTAATCCCAAAGGTTGGGAGGCAGAGGCAGGTGGACTTCTGAGAGTTCAGGGCCAGCCTAGTGTACATAGTGAGTTCTAGAACAGGCAGAGCTACATAGTGAGATCCTGTGTCAAAAAACAGCCAAGGAGATGGAGGAGGAAGAGGAGAAGGAGGAAAAAAAGACGACAGTATTTGGATTTGGCTGGGTCTGTCGTTAAAGCCATATAATTTTAGAAACCCAGACACTGAGCAGGAGAATTACAAGTTGAAGATTTGCTTGGGCAACTTAGACCTCATCTCAAAATTAAAAGCAGTTGGAGATACAATTTGGTGTTAGAACACTTGGCCTAGCGTGTGCAAGGTCCTCTTGAGGATCAATTCCTGGTACATATAAAATGTAGCATGTTCACACACACACACACACACACACACACACACACACACACACACACACACACACGTATAGTGTTCACTAAAGGACAGGAAATAAAATATGTGAATGATACTGAAGTGTAATCAACAAGGAGTACAGCTTTAGTGAATCCAGTTGCTGCTCACTATTGATGGGTTCTTCTGTTTCTGGAAGCCAGTCATACAGTTAGGCAAGCAGGACACAGGTCTGGATACTGTAATCCTCCAAGTGGTTTACTCGGTGGAGCTCTTCAGGCCTGCAACTGAGTCTTCCCCAAGGACCCTCCCCGCCTCCCCCCCCCCCCCCCCGCCTCCCCCCCCCCCCCCCCCCCCCCCCGTTAACATCATGCTCATAAACCATCGCTGCTTAATCTGAAACACATCAGATTCGCTTGCCTTTTCGTTTGAGTTTCAAGTGGCAGGTCACAAGGGTAAGGTCTGGACTCTAAAAGTAAGTACAAGTTCTGGTTATATTTCTTCACATTATGCTTTTGATTGTTTTGATTTGATGGGTTGCACACCCCCTACCACACACACCGGGCTCCTGGGGACTAAACTAAATACATATACTTTCCCAGTCACCCCTGAAATTGTTTCCTTGAGGTCTCTCTAGTATTCTATGACAGACTCTTGCTAAAAATCTTGCCTCAGAGCCACAAAATTACTACATAGTAATAAATACTCCACAGAGACCATGGACATGTCTCTTAGAATACAGACTCTGTTGCGAACCACCGGCCTGGCTAGTGAGATGAAGCAATCACGATTCGTTGACATACCAGGCGAGACCAATGTTTGCTTTCCTGAAGCGATTTCTCCTCTGACTAAATGAGTAGATGGACAGACACTGAATCAGCAAATCACTTGAGCTTGTATGACAATGACCTCCAGGTCACAGTATCTCGGTCCAGGAACCACTTCCTTGTTACATGACCACAGATAAAATCGCTTCCTGTCTCAGTTTTCATGGCTGTAAAATGATAAGTGGAGAGATCCATTTAGGCTCCTAAATCACCACTCAGTGTCCATTATTGTTAGACTGGAGGTGCTGTTGTTAAGAAATACCCAATAATGTTAATAATGATAACTGCCATTTTTAGCATCTTTTTCTTTTGAGATGATGGGCATGGAAGGAAACAGCTGGGGGCCATTGTCCACTTATTTGAAAGTCTAAGGAAGAAAGCTAGAGGCTGTTGTACATTTATTTGAGAGTCTAAAGAGACAAATTGAGAGCTGGGAGACAGGCTGTTAGCAGTTCCCAGTCCATCTCTTAGGCTGATCTTGAGTTAGAGGAAATTGGAGACGTTGGATCTCACACAGAGTGTATGGGACTCAGACAAAACCACAATGCTTTGAGGCCTTAGAGACATTCAGTGGGAAGGAAAGCCAGCTTCCTCATGGCTTAGTACATGAAACCTGCTGTCCACACCCCGAATATCTCAAAAATGCATAGGAACACTGAAGATAAAGGAGTAACTCTGTGGGTGAGCACAGTGTCTTCACCTGGTGACTAAAGACAAAGGGAACCCTGGCTGAACACACTGGCCGAACCTGACGTTTTCTCGTAGCGATATCAGTCAGAAGGCCAGTAAGCTGAAAGCGGAGATGTAACAGGGTGGAAGTCCTAGGCTACACGGAGGCAGGGACCAGGGCTCACATCTGCTCTCAAGAAGCATTAGACAATACCTAGGAGAAAGACACTTAAAGATAGATGAGAAGATGCAAAAACTGGAAACCTTGTTAAAGTGTGAGGAAACTTCAGTATGGCTGACATCACTGTGACGTCAGGGGTACCTACAAAAATTATGAATAAAAACTGCTTTAAAGGGGTGGGGGAGTGTCTCCATTAGAAAAGAGCTTGCTACGCAAGCAGGAGAATCCCTTAGAAGCCACATAGAAAAAGGCATGGGATGTTCACATGTACCCACATACACATGAACTAGCACGCATGCATACTTTCACCCCAAATCCTTTAAATATTAAATTAAAAAACAAAACAAAAAAGGCAGAAACTGGTCAACCACAATTGAATGGATCTATTTGCATTCTCCCTCCCCCCGCCCCGTCTGTCTTGATTAATACCAATATCTTACAGGTTTATTGCAGCCAAGTCTTAAAACCATATAAAATATAACCTCAAAAAAATGTTTGAGGACGGCTCGTGTTGGTGCGTACCTTTAATCCCAGCACTCGGGAGGCAGAGGCAGGCGGATCTCTGTGAGTTCAAAATCAGCCTGGTCTACACAGCCAGTTCCAGGACAACTATAGCTATATAATAAAACTAAAAAAAATGTACTTTTAGAAGCGTTTGCTTTGTTTTGTTTTATTGTTTGTTCGATTAGAAAGAGTCTCATTGTGCAGCCCAGTTGGGTCTCAAACTGTGGGGCTCCTGCTTCCACCCTCCTTAGCGCTGGGATTATAGACAGATGCCAAAGACTTGGCCGTCAAGTCTTTTCTTCTGTAATTGTTTGGATAATTTAGGTCTGTTACACATCCATATGAATTTTTGAGCCATCTAGATAATTACTATTATTTTTTTAAAGTGTCAGTTGGGATTTGAAATGAATCTGACGAAAGCATCAGGAAATTTAATGAAGAAAACAGTTTTTCAACAAATGTTGCTGGAAAGAGCAGAGTATTTAGGAGGAGGGAGAGCTCAGCCTTTACCATGCATAAAAATTAACTTAAACCACAGCATATAAGATACTAGATAAGATAAGAAAAGATACTAGAGGGTCATTGTGACCTATGGTTAGGGGAATTTTTCTTAAAGACAATGTGAAAAGCCGGGACTATTCAAAATATAAGGTCATAAATTATAATTCACCAAAACTAAGACTTTTGTTCAAAGACTTCAAAAAAATGAAAATGTAAGCTATGGACTGTCACAGAGTATTTACAAAACATGTTCCTAAGGGGGCTGGGGGAACTATTAGAATTGAATAGTGAGATAATCAATACAATAAAAATAAAGGAGCAAAACAAAAACAAATAATGAAGGGCTGTGATGTAGTCAGTTTAGGTATACTGCTTGCCAAGCACACACAGACTCCTGAGTTCAGTCAGAGCGTGCAATAAACTGAACAGAGTAATGCATGTCTGTAGTCCTAGCATTCAAGAGGCAGAGGCAGAGGCAGACAGCATAGTCAGAAGTTCAAGGCCATCCTGGGATCCACAACGTGAGTCTCGCCCGTGATGCATAAGACCTTGTTCTCAAAGTAAAAGAAAATAATAAATAGAAATGGGTGGATACTTTGTTAAGGAAAAACAAGTCTATGTATGCAAAGATGAATCATGTTGTTAGTTACCGTGTAATGTGAATTAAAACTGGTAAGCTATCACAAACTAGTTATTAGAGTGGCTGAAACGAAAGCCTATAATATCAAGTGTTAAAGATGTGGGACATCCATAATTGTCACATATCGCTGCTGGGAATACCAAACGGCAGTGACACTTTAGAAAACAGTCTGCGGTTTCTCAAAGTTACACAAAATTAGATATCCACAAACATATTACCTAGAAGTCCCATCGCTGGGTATTGACCCAAATGGAATTGAGAATCTTTGTTGACACAGACATGTAACTGTCATTTTCCACTAATTCAGTGTCTACAAGAAGGAAACCTTCTTGGGGGTGGGGGCAGTGTTGAGACAGGGTTTCTCTGTGTAACAGTCCTGGCTGTCCCGGACCTAACTTTGTAGACAACCTTGCCCTCGAACTCACAGAGATCCAAGAAGGTCATCTTGCTTGTACTTATTTCTACTATTGTTGAAACCCTAATAGTTTCTACAAATAACCTGACTTTTAACATTTTGAACCGGTCTCTGAATTTTTAATCCTTTCTCTTTGCACAATTTCCTCAAATCTTAGAAAACACAGAGCACAGCTCTTCCATCAGCATGGCCAAGGATCAGGAAGAGGATTATACTGCTGGGCAGCCTGGGGAGGAGATTTCAAAGCCCAATTGATGGATATCATTACTCTGTGTGTCCTGCTGCGGGGGCCTTGAGAAGGTTCTGGATATAAGAGTTTGTGTGTAGCTATTATTCCCAGAATTCCTCAGCACTCTAGTGAGGCAGTTAGGAGTCTCCCTAGCTTTGATGACTTCCTTTCAGTTTGCCTCGGCATAACCACTGCCTTCTGATGTCTAAACATTTAGCCACATGAACGAAGCTGCCTTCCAGCTTTTTTCGTGAAAGCTGAATTCTCTGTAGCTATGGATCTTGACCCCTGACATTTAGCCTCAGGGGACGATGGTCAAATCAGCAGTCATTCTTTCTAGTTGAAGAGAGGTCAGTCATCACGATAGGCTGAAAGTCAAGGAAACAAAAGAAATAAGGGCTGTCGTGGGTCCTCTTCACAAGCGAGTGAACTTGAGTCTTGCTTATTGGAATGTGAGAGTCGGGGGTGCTGCGGGAATGTCAGCCATCTCATTCTAAAGCAACTCTGATATTCTTGCTCCTCCCCATATTTGGTCATTAGCTAGACACACAGAGACCGGCTCTGAGGTCGACCCTTATCAGTAGCCCCGCTTGCAGTTAAAATAAATTTCTTCCCATTGTTCCCACTTCCTCGAAGAAAAACACCAGGCCTTCCAAGTGCCCCAGAGAGGAGTTCCAAGTTCTCAGTTTCAAAGCTGTTTGCACCAACCAATGCCCTCTCCCAAAGGAATGCCTTTGAAACTGGTAGACAAAAGGCCCAAGAAAGAGCTGGAGGGCTGGCCAGGCACCATTCCTCCAGTGGTCATTCCCTTCAGCCTTGAAGGCCACCCTCAAAGCCCAGGCATGGTGTTTCCAGTGGCCTTAGGAAATCCCTTAATTGGCACAAGGGGAGGGAGCTAGTCTAATTTCTATTGTACCCAGTATAATAAACTAATTTGGTTGCCGGCCATTCTTTCCTTTCAAGCTTTGAACTGTTAATGGTGACGATTAATATAAACCAGCCAGTGGCATCTTCCACCTCATTCTCACTCTTCTGGAACCAGCTAGTTTGTTAGAGGATGGACCTACTCACCTCCCAGAGACGGCCGCAGGATTCCTCATAGGCAGAAACCCTCCAGAATCCTCCCCACATTAGCGAGGATCAAAGGAAGAATCCCTTTGTCTCCTTCTGAATTCTCCTCAACTCTGGCATAAGTAAAGCCATCTCTCATTCAAATTCTCACCACAGGGTCAGTCAGGGGCTGTCATCAATAGAGTTGAGAGAGCTGAGTAAAATTTAGGGCGTTTTCCAAAGTTAAGAGGCGACATTCCTTCAGAGCAATGACTAAGAAGACTTCTAGTAGAAAAGTTCACCTCAGGAAAAGAAATCACTAACACACACTTGTTCCAACAAAGCCTCTGCCATTCTCTGTCTGGTTATCTCAGAAAACTGTTGTACTAACACCAGGAGATTCTGAACATGTTTGAGGACATTTTCGAAATGTTTTGAAACATTCCAAGGCTGACAGTCCAGTCGCTGTCAGCTGATAAGCTAGGGCTCTCTTGAAGGACAATGTGAGCACCACCCTAGTTTTTTCTTATCTTCCCACCCACCAGAATCTCGTCTCTCTCGCTCCATGACCTTGGCTCATTCTAGTTCTCTCAGATGTGCACAGTTCTCACAGGGCACTGTTTGAAAGCAGGCTATTGTCATAACCATCAGCCCGCTGGCTTCTAGAATAGTTCCCATGGCTCCATCCCTTTGATTCATTATCACACAAGAGGCAACGAGCCTGAGAGACCCAGAATATTCTAGTAAGTTCAGTTTTCTAGTTAGTAGACATTTATCTCACATACCGTCCAAACAATGAACAAAACCATATTGACTACATCCTACCCATTGAAAGTCAGAATTCAGCAAAGCACGTTTAATTTTTAAAGGTAGCCTGGGTAGGCACTGTTTCTATTTTGGTGATTTAGAAAGTCTATTCAGCATTTCTGTTCAGCATTTCTGGTGCATTTGGTTGGTTGTCCATTCTCCCTGTTCTTGGCATGGGGGTAGAAGAATTCAATGCTGGATTATCTTAGAAGTTCACACACACACACACACACACACACACACACACACACAGAGAGAGACAGACACACACACACACACAAAGAGAGAGAGAGAGAGAGAGAGAGAGAGAGAGAGAGAGAGAGAGAGAGAGAGAGAGAGAGGAGATACAACCTGTCATTCATATTGCAGCAGGCCTCTAATAAAAAGATGTGCTTACTAAATAGATTTCATGGCAGGAATTACTCAATTTACAAAGCATTCATCATTAGAATTTCTTTGTATTCATCCAAAGATGAAGATAATTTACATAATTCTAGCTACACCAACAGTTTTATGAACACACTTGTGGTGCATGCAGAGTTCCCCATTGCCTTCCTTCAGTATAAGCGCAGGCAAACACAAACACACACACACACACACACACACACACACACACACACACACACACACTCCTCTATGCTGATACTCCAAGTGTATAGTGACTTCCCTTCCCCAGTAGCAGGTTTATAAACATAAGACAAAAAGACCCTCCTGACCGTCCTACACTCATTCTGCCTTCCAAGTCTGGCATGATGCATGGTTTTTAGCCAGCCTAGTCTGTTCTCACTTTATGGATAATAAACTAATGCCCCTCAGACAGTAGGTGTGTTAGCCCAAGTCAGAGAATTTGCTAGTGGTGGGGCTGGCACCAGAACCCAGGCTGCGATCTTCATGTCTCCGCCTCCGGTCTTCCCACTCCATCTGTCCCAGTGCCCTCCCTTAAGACAAGGGTTTTTCATCTCCAGAGCCCTCCAGAGCCCTCCAGAGAAGGCAACCTTACAGTTTGTCTGGGGAGCGGGCGGGCGGGTGGGGGCAGGGGGGGACCTTTCTAGATTTATTATTGTGCCATCTATCATAACCCTCTTCTGACTTAATCTAATCAGAATCATCCACCATACAGAAGGAAGGTCACATCTGCTGGAGATGAGTCAAAGTGATCCCCACACTATACAACATGCAGATGCTGCTGCCTGAAGTGGCTTAATAACCCACCATTCTAGGTTTATTGTTGTGTTTTCATTAAAAAAAAATATTTTTGCTAGGCTAAATTCTTTCAACTTTATCTCAAAGCCCTGTTCTTTGTTCTTCAATTATATTAACGGAATCCCCCAAACCTAGGTGATGTTCTGAGCATCCCACTTAAAAGGGCGGCCCAGGCTGAGATGTGGGAGGACGACACCCAGATCCTGGACAGCTGTGCAGCGCTGACCTTGGTTGAAAGGTATCCCAGACTTTAAACAATTTTAGTTGCTCTCCCGTGATTAGAGGTGAGTTCCCACAAGATTAAATCACCTCTTCTATGCCTGAGACCCAGAGTGGCCATCTATTTGGATCCAAGAGTAGAAACACACTTTATCTATTGTTACAAGAGATTTTATTTTTAAGTTACTTAATATATGACTTCTTAGAGGCCCGATCTGCCTTCTCTTTGAGGTGGAAATATTTGTCACAATCTTGTTCTGCTGCCCAATAAATCAAAATGTTGAGCCTCTTGTAATAAAAATAGTTGCTTTGAAGTATGACCTTAAATGTCTAATTTCCTACCAGCAATAATGAGTCTCCATACAGCCATTTGAGGGGACTGGTTCTTTTTTCCTGTCCTTTTGTTTTTTTTTTTAAACATGTGAGCTGTCTAATGACAGGATTTTGTATTCCAGATGTTTTGGCGAGAGAAAGCAGTAAGCAACCATATACATCTCAGGCCTTCATACCACCCAAGTAGCTGTTACGTCACTGGGCAGTGTGAGCCTATCCAGACAATCCCTTCCCTCTCCTTGTATTTAATGTTGTAACCCTTTAGTCAGCCACACAGAATAACAGACATTCTTCTCTACGGTTAGTATTCTACAGACACTCCAAGAGAGGGGGAAAGAATAAAAAAACCACACAGAATTTCAATCCCACGTGGTTTTAATAAGAAGAAAAGAAAGAGATGGTTTAATTAAGTAATGAGACTAGAGTCCCTGGTGGTTAATAAGGTAATTTGCCACATGATTAAAGGTGTGTGCAGAAGAATTTCTGGGGTAACATGGGCATCCAAGTGGAACTCTTTGGAAACAGAGTCACTGCAGTACTGGAGCTCTTTAGAAACAGGAGGAGGGAAGAACAGAGGTGCTGGGGGATGGGGGTGGGGATTCCTTCATTCTAATCTCAATACTTTGAAGAGGACAGGGACTGCAGAGCCACGAAGACCAGAAATCAGTAGCTTGGCAGCTGCTTTTCACGGTGAACCTCTGTCCTCTGGGCTGAGAGTACAGAGGCGGCGTGAAGCTGAGGGGGGAGCAGGAGGCAGGGGCTGCTCCCACCACCCTCTGGGGTGGATGAGAGGTGCCAAGTCCTGACGAGTGAGGACAAGCTCAGCTCCTCCATGCTTGTATTTCCCGTCTACCTTCTTGCCTCTGACTCTCCCCCGGGAGCCCCACACCAGTGTGTCCCTGTGGTCTCCTGAAGTCTTCTCCTTTTGTGAAGAATTGTCCTTCTTAACTTGGCTGTATATTCTGGTGACGGGACCGCCAGAAGCTTTGGCTGCTGGGTAACAGGAATGGTTGAACAGCTGATGGTATACTGGGACATGATGGGACATTTTGGTCCAAAGTGTTCTGCCAGGCGTCTGTGGATTGAGACGCTGGACCGGCCTGGGTGGAAGTCATCCTCCTCAGTGCTTTTTAGGGATCTTTGACTTCTCTTGCGAATGGAAATAATGATGTCTTAGCTACTTCACATAGCTACAGGTGTGGTGTTCAAATTGTTCTGTAAACTGGAAGGTGATAGATATGTGCCCGTTAATTATTGTTATTTTCTCTTCTCATGACCCTCCAGATGTCTTCAGGGAATACCTTTTCATGATGCAAAAAGGTTCCTGTCAGCTCCAGTAATCTATAACTCATCATCCATTCAATGAATAAATATCAAGTCTTTTGCACAGAATAAGAAACAAAATTCTTGCTCTTGTGGAGTTTGAGGCTGATAAGAAATGAATTACAAAACAGAATAATAAGCAAGTATAATAAATGTTACAGAGATATTAAGTAGGCCAATGGAATGGATTAAAACTACTTTAGACAGGGTCTCAACAAAGAAAGCCACTCCGAGGTAGGATAAAGAATAAAACCCAACTGTACTCAGAGCAGCAGGCGGCCCATCTGAGGAGGGTGATGCTCTAGGCATGAAGTAACTTGGATGAGGAAGGAACAAAACTTAGCAGTGTACCTACGACATGGTGAATTATCAAAAGTGAGGTCAGAGAAATAGCCAGAAGGTAGATCAGACATATTTGATTTCAAGAGCGAGAGGACCCATGAAGCATCCTATGTAGGCATGGGACAGAATCCGATGTGCTGTTAGATGACTGCATGGACTGCTGTATGGAGAACGAGTTTTAAGGAAGAAGATAGAAACAAGAAGAGGGTGAGAACTAAGTAACCACATAGCAATGAAGGTAATACCGGAAAGGAAGGTATCGATGGATCCAAACAGGAGCAAGAAAACTGAACGCCGGTTTGCGGGTGAAGCTGAAGGCCCTTGTAAAGGGTCCAGGTTTACATCTTAAGCACATTAGCAGGACGAGCCATGGACTTGGATCAAACCAGAAGGAAAAGAAGAATTTCAAAGGAGAGGCAATTTGGCGACTTGGTCCTATGTAGGAAAGCTGTCTTTGTAGACCTCTTAATCAGCCTTATTGTCTTTTGATGCATAGAGAGAGGCAACACTTCTCCGTAGACCTTGTTCTGCCCTCATATGGCTAGGTAAGTGAAAAATCAATCTATTGATTCCCTTGAAAGGGCACATGAAGGCAAGATATGTTCCAGACACAAGATCATCTTCTTTCTGGCTGAACCGCAGACGCCTCAATTCAATCAGTGTAGTTTCTACCTAGTCAGAACTTAACTCAGACATCTTAAAAACCACTTGGGGTTTACCTACATGCCCTAAAGCCAATTGGCTACACAAGGAAAGATAGAGGCATAGTGTTTGTGCCTGTGTGCTTCCTCCCCCTTCCCCCCACCCCTCGATCCATCAATCCCTTGATCCCCCTCTCCCTCTCTCTAGTCTCCCCGTTCTTTTTTAATTCTGAAATGATTTTAGATTTACAGGAAGGCATAGAGCGTTCTCATGTAGCTCTCACCGTGTCTTCCCAAGTCACATCCTGCATAGCTATGAGATGGTATTGAACCCAGGAAACCGACACCGGTGCGGTGTACGCGTTTAGCTCCGCTCCATTTTATTATGTGTTCAGACTCCAGTAGCCATCAAAATCAAATTATGGCCCACACCGAGACCTATTAGTGTCCACATCCTACCACTTGGAGTGAAGTACAGGTACTTCTGTCCACTTGAGTCCCTTTGCTCGCCCAGACTCACCACTACTTTCTGTGAGCCGTCTCCCGGGCTCCCCTCCTCACAGCGAACTCAACTTTAGACATGCCATGCTTTTAGCGATGACTGTCAAACATAATTTAGAAAGCCCGAGTAGAAGGAAAGTTGGCTGTGTGCTCTCCTATTTTTACTCACTCCCTCATCTTTTTTTCTTCCATCCCAGACATTCTAAGATTCTTTCTTTGTCATTTCCTTTCTGTTTCAAGAGCCCCCCTCCCCCATTTGCCATCCTTTTAGGGTGGGGGTGCTGCCAGCAACAAAGACTCTTGCTTTGCCTCCATCTGAGAAGTCTGGACTGGCCCTCCCCAAGGATAACTTCACAGGATACAGACTTCCAAACTGGCGGTCATTTTCTTCCGGCTTCGAAGACACACCGTGCCTTTTGGTTCTGGCCTTCCTGATTTCTGATGAAGAGGTCACTGTTGTTTGAGCACATTTTACATTGTGGGGGAAGCTACTTCTTTCCCTCTCTGCTTTCAAGATGGTTTTTTTTGGGTTTTTCTTTAGTTTTCTGAAGCTCGTTGCCTTGTGTCTGAGTCTGGCTTCTTCGGGCTAGCCTCCCCACTTCTTGAGAATGTAGGCGTCACGGTTTTCCCCCAGTTGGGATCTTTTCAGTGCCATTGTTCTCTCCAGAGGCAGGACTAGGTCTACTCTCATTGTCCGCCCTGGTCAGAGTGATTTTGTTCACTGGTTTTGATTTTTTTGTTTTTGCTTTTTTAAATCTCTGTTGCTCAGATTAAATGAAGTCTATTTTTCTGTCTTGGAATTTAGAGGTTCTTCCCTCTGACCACTCTGTTCTTCTGGTAACCTCATCTACTGTTTCTTTATTTGGTTGTTGTATTTTTCATAGATTTTTACTTGGTCCTCCTCTTACATTTCTAGTTTCTTTCTGGCACTTTTTTTTCCCTTTGAGCACATTCACAGTCAAATTCTGTTGAAGAATTTTTATGATGGCTGCTTTAAACTACTTGTCAAATAATATGGACTTGTGTGACACCATAGGATCCAAGTCTGTGATTGGTTGGAAGATGGGCAGGGTCTACCAAAGATCTGTGGGTTGTTGTCTTACTCCTCAGGGTGGCACCACTGAGAAGTACTGTGGACCTTTTGGCCACTGACTGATGGGCATTTCTGAGGTCATTTGGACGTGGCATAAAGAGGGTCGTGGGGCCTTGACCTGTCCTCTTTCTCTTTTGCTTTCTGGCCAAATGTAACCAGTTTGGTTTTGCACATGCTCTGTCCTTATGTCGCCTAAATGCCTGCCAGAGGCTCAAAGCACTCAAAGCTGGAGCCTCCAAAACCATGAGCCAACATAACCTTTGCTCTTTATCTGTTTCTTCCCTCAAGTGTTTCATTATTGTAATGCAAAGCTGATGACTCCCCCTCGATTTTCTTTTATATGGCTCTTTAATTTTCACACCATCGTCAAATATATTTGACTATCCCTTCTAAGGACAAGCGTGTTTGAAAATTGCCTCTGAAACCGAGTAGTGGGTGGCACACCCCTATAATCCCATCACTCACACTCCGAAGGCAGAAGCAAGCCGATCTCTGAGTTCAAGACCAGTCTGGTCTATAGCACAAGTCTCAGGACAGCTCGGGCTACAGACCCAGACAGTCTTGAGAGGCAGGTGGCCCTGCTGGTGACTAAAATGCCTCCATGCCCCTCTAGTGTGGAGACACACAATGTGTTACCACTCTTGGAAGCTATCTGTCTTTCCTTGGCCTAACTTCTAGGCAGCTCTTTTCTCCTTCTGCCTCTTAGCCCTGAGGGAAAAAAGAGATATGCCTATCTATCCTTTGCTTGCATGAAGGAGAGGGAGTGTTTTTTAAGGAGCGCTAGGTGATTTTTGAAGCCACTGTGGAGGACTTGGCTTATCTTTTCGAAGAGAAGGAAGACTCAGGCCCACAGCAAAGTAGCACTGGTTCCTATTCCTCCCCTCCCTTCCCCCCCTCCCCTCCCCCCGGAACAAAGAGCTTGCTTTTTCTAAGCTGCACAAATGAATAATGCAGTTATATTTGCATATTCTATTACATTAGATTTCTCCAAAAATTTACATATAAAGTACTTATGTCAGTATCTGGAAAGTAATGAGAGTCATTAAAAGTACTGCTAATGCTCCGCTCCACGTGATCTTTTCCTACATGTCTGACTCTGAGCCCAGGTTACAAGAACTGACCTCTTTCTCTCATCCAATTGCAAACCGGTGAGAACTGACATCACAGACGGCCTGGAAGGGGAAAGCAGGTGGTAACAGGGCAGCATGGGGTGTGAAGGGCAAGGACATGGGGGAGGCAGGACAGCCTTGTCTTCCTCGCCCTCTGCCAACAGGCTCTCCTTCTCAGCGCCTGGCAGGCTCCTCCTCCCCAGCTGTCTGTCTGAGTCAGTCAGTGCACAGCTGATGTCCACAACACAAGTGACAGAGACACAGAATGAGGAAAAACCTGCCTGGCAGACCCCCCGGGAGAGCTGGACACCAGGTTGACCACCATCTGTCGAGGCTGAGGACCCAGACAAGGGTAAAGAAGTCAACAAATGGCCTCGTTTGTGTTTAGCCAGGGTCAAGGCTGTTAAGAAGAAAGTCAGAGAGCTGAGCTGTAGGTCTGTCCGTCTCAACAAAATGGTGACATTCTGCATCTGTAAAGTGGAAGGTCTGTCTAAAACTGGGAGAAAGAGATGAGCCCTGCTTCTTCTTTTCTCAGCCAAGTGTAAACGCAGTCGGTCCCAGCACTCTGCAGGCTGAGGCAGGACCCATGAGTTCAGCAGCAGGCTGGGTAACATAGCAAGAATCCCTCTGACAAATAAAGATGTCTTCAAAACGTGTGTGATTGAAATGGTGTGTGTTGGTGGTGATGGTGCTCTTCAGTTATTTTCTGCCTTCTCTCAGTGGCCTCGAGTTCACCAAGGAGGCCGAGCTGTCTGGCCATGGAGCCCCAGAGATTGCCTGGTCTGTACCTCCTTGGTGATTACAGCACCACACTCACCTTTGTTTGTTTGGTTGGTTTGGTTTGTTTCTTCCTTTGTTTTGTTTTGTTTTTTGAGAAAGGGTTTCTCTGTGGAACAGCTCTGGTTGTCCTGGAACTCCCTTTGTAGACCAGGCTGGCCCCTGAACTCACAGAGATCCGCCTATCTCTGCCTCCCCATGCTGGAATTAAAGTTGTGCCCCAGCTGGGTCACACTCAACTTTTTTAATATGGGTTTGATGAATCCACTTGCCTCCATCTTGGGCTTCAAAGCCATCTTAGAGCAAAGCCAAGCTAGATTTGTTCCTGTTTATGATTAAACCTCTGTTTCTCAAGGATTGGACTATGTCCTATCTGTAACCTTAACTACAAATAGTTCTACATGGCTTGTTACAGGAAACGGCAACCATGCCTTTGTTTTGGGTTGTTATGACAACCTTGTTATGCTTACACTCTGCTTCTGTAACCCCACTTGCTTGCCTGTCAAAATTCCCTTTGGGAACCCCCTACTCCAGAGCTACAAAAACCTTATTTATTTTCTAAATATCCATGGCCATTCTCTGAAATCCTCATTGGAGAGACAGTGACCAGACAGGCTGTGTTCTGCTGTGCACAATTAAAAAAAAAATCTTGTTTCAATTTGGCTGTTTGGGTTGGTGGTCTTTTACACTTGCCTGGTAGGCTTAATAGGTTCTAAGGACCAGAATAAACTCTTCAAGATTTCAAGATAAATACTTTACCAACTGAGCCTTCTCCCTAGCCCTTAGATTTAAAAAAAAATGAGAATTTATTAAAGTGGAATCATTAGGAACTTTGATCCCACGGGGCTCTTGCTTTATTCCCAGGCACTGTGTTGCTCACTGAGGGGCTCATCTCTAAGGCTCCATCTCAGCCAGCACCCACCAGGCTTCCAAACACACTGTGCTCCTATTAAAAAACAAAAAAGAAAAGAAAAGAAAAAGCAAGGGTCACATGAGCTCTTTTATTAACCCTCTAATTGCCCTGAATTACAGCCTTCCCAAATGCTCCTGAACTCAGCAGCTCTCTGGCATCATTCACTGTGCTTGCAGGACCAAGGCAGATTTCTCTAGGACTGTATCATTGTGGGCGGGAAGAAGATACTTTTCCATATGTATTGAGTTCATGTTATCCATTTTTCTGTTTGCTAATTAGATCACATATTCTTTTATAAACCCGTTCAGCATTTCAGAAGCACATCCTTGTTTGCTTTGTGATTTAGAATTACTCCTGCCTGTCACTCACACAGAAAGGTCACGAATGGGCCTGAAGAATGCCACTGTTGTACCAGGTGATTGAGGATGCCCTAGAAAAACATCCTGGCCCAACCCTGCAGGCATTAATAGGAGTTTCTCCTCCTGCCTGGTAGCCAAGAGGTGCATTTTAGTGGGGGGACGAACCTTGGGTTCACATAGTCCTTTCATTTACGGGAAGGAAAGGCCCTCATTGTCTGACTTGCCGCAGGATTCCGGCTGAATCAAGCACTGTCTCCTGGATTCCCCCACCATCACCCCCCGGGGTAGGCCACAGAGTTCTGGAAAGAAACTAAGACCCACAACGCCAAGCTTGGAACTGCAGTTTTATAGCTTCTTATTCACCAGGTTTCCTTATTGTTGTTTTCCTTGGGACAGAGGCACCGTGTTCCCATAGGAGAAAGAAAGATCAACCATGTTGATCAAGATTGACAGAAGGTACTCGGCTAGAAGTCCAGGGTACATCTGAACACAGGTCTTCATCCACAATTCTGGTTTCTTTTGTTTCTCTTCTATTTACACTGATTACAAAAGAATGGCCTATTTCTAGAGTATGGAACAGCTGTGAGGAGAAAGGGAGAAACCCACTGTCACCGGGAAGGAGGCCCTCTGAAAGTGGCTGCTTTGCACTACTTATATTTTCCAGTGCCCATTAAAGTACAATAATGTGTGAAGATAAAACTGAATTCATACAGAAAGGAGCTGAGGTGCGTCGTCATTCCAATCTTTCTTCTTAGTAAATTTAATAAAAAAATAAAAAAAAAAACCAGTCACTTCAGAGGTTGACACTCTAATATAAGGCTGTTGTCCCTCTATTGGGGTTCTGTGACCAGTTCTCATGATAAGTATTCTAGCAGCTAGGAGATGCAAGCAACATCATCAACACAAATATTGTCTGTGTCTCTGATTTTCTTTCTGTGGGACAGATTCCTGGAATTCCAACTAGCTAGATGAAACACTCTCAAAGCATTGGCTCATAATAAGAATCATCCCCATTCTTCTTTCATGGAGGCATACTGCCTAACCCCAGGCCCTTGTGGCATATTTTGATGGACCGGGAATGGAAAGATGCTTCCTGTTCACCCACAAGTTCCCAAGCAAGCTCTTTCATGAAGACTGAAATCCTCTCCACTCTGCTTAGCTTCTGATCACAGGTGAGAAAGTGCAGAAGTCTCCGTTGCCTGCCTTAGGAAATAGACCACTATCAGGAGGTGCAAAACCCCTAACTCCGGGATTGTCCTCGACTTAGAAACCCCTCACTGAGCCAGCCCAAGTGATAGGAAGTTTGGGTTCTGGTATGCAAAGCAGTTGTAGATACAGAAAGGTCAGAGGCTGTGAGAGAGGAAGAGTCTGAAGCAGGGGTCTAATGCTCAAGACTCAGCCCCCTTCATCCTATAATGGAATGAGGCGCCAAAGGTATCCTCCTGTGGAAGGAAGACAAGAGTAGTCGACAGGGCCCAACATCCACTCAACCGGCCTCATAATTCTGCCTTTTAAAGCCAGGTGATCGTTAAAGAATCTACAGCTTTCTGACTCACAAAGCCTGACTTGACTTCCTCTAACTATTACAAATCCAGTTCACTGGAGGTTACCCGTGCCAACCAGCTAGTTTGGGAATTTCCCAGAGTCTTGGAGAATTGTCCTATGCAGAACTACCACTTTCCATGTTACTTGGTGTGAAGCCCCGGGGTGTGGGTGAGCCAGCCCTGTCCAGTCATCATAAACACGTGGGCTTCATCAAAAGCAGTTGCGCAAAGGCCCATGCACGAGAAGAAGATGAGTAAAATCCAGGGAATCAAAGTGGTAATGGGGGCCTCGCGTTTTACAGTCTGTTCATTACCGGAAACACAACAGGGCCTATGAGGGAGCCCCCCCTCAGAGCTGGCCTGTGGGTCCCTCCATCCATTATCTTGGCACCTCATTTCCAGTTCCAGTGGCTGCCACCTGTCCTGTTTTGGCCTGTGGTGGATGGCATTTTCTGGTTTAAAAGACAGGAAGAAAAAGACTCAGGTTAAGCTTTCTGCTTGGCTTGGCTGGTACCTACTCCTATCCGCAACAGGACCACTACCTGCCAGGGTTGATTTTGTTTGTTTGCTTGTTTGTTTGTTTTAGCTTTTGAGTTTTTTTTGTGGGGGGGGTAATGTTATTTTGTTGTTGTTGTTGTTTTTAATTTTCAAAAAAGTTCTTAGCAGGCCTGGTACTGACCTGTACACTTGTGATACTCATTCCTTCCAGGCAAGCCATATTCACACACAAGCACTTACCACATCGCTCCTTCTCCATTCAGCTCCGGATGCTGACAGTTTACCAAGGCTCTTCTCGCTGGGTACCCTCGCCTACACAGCTAATCCTCATACTACCATCCCACCTCTGTGAGGTATCCTTTCATTAAAGTCACCAGGTTAGACCCATCTGAATTCAACGGCTACCTCTCGAGCCCCTGACTGACAGAAGCTTTCAGCCCCAAGCCCCTCACCTGTAAAACAGGGATGACTAATGGCGAAGCTTCGGAGTAATACACCATGGAATGCTCATGAAGACGGAAGCAGTTCAGACAAGAGTTCGGCATCCTGCTTAGAGGTGCAAAGTAAACTGCGTGATCTGTTGCTGCTACTTACAATAACGAACAGCAACAAAGGGGTTAAAAATCCAGGTCTGTTTGTTTATCAAAATGCATGTATTTCCCACCAGCCTGAACTTTCTTCTTTCGGTGAGGGGATGGAAAGATCAGACATCTCCTAGCCCGCCTTGGAAATATCATATTTAGACTGTCACGGGAATTAAATCATTCCTCAACAGATTTGTCAGTGAAGTGGGAGCTCGCCAGGAGAACAAAGTGTGCTGCTGCCTTTCAGCTTCGCCACGCCAGACACGATTCTGTGTCTCTCACCCACCAGGGACTTTCGAGAACATCATCTGGTAAGGCAGCCAATGAGGATTAACTATAAATCATTGTAATTGCTGTTGGAATGACAGGTGTCTGTCACAAGTCCATTATCAGAAACCAAATGTTCATTAGGCAACCACTGCGACCCTCACAGCTCTCTGGAGCCTTGTGACCACTGCTTGCGTGGCCAGCATCTGCCGGAGCTCACAGAGGCGGCGCTTGTGGACAAGGAGTCCTCCAAACAGCCGGAAAATGTGTTTCCCAGACAGCAAGTCTCCACAGTCATGGCGACACAAATAATGCATTGTGCATGTATCAGAGGATGAGCTGAGGGAGGAGGTGGAGAAAGCTGGGGGAAATGAAGAGGATTTGGGTGACTCCAGAAATGAATGCTGTTTCGGAGTGCATCCGGCCCCGAAATCCTCCCCACCCACCTTCCTAGACATATTTCCTACAATTATCTCCACCCCTCCCTGTGCTTCAGAACACAGTGAATTAAAGAGGCAGTTGATTCTTATTAACTTGGGAGGAAGGGTTCTATCATCGAAATAATTAAACAGGAATCAGGAAATGGTCAAGCACAGGAACCTGGCATTAGGTACAGGGCGGCAAGATTTAAGGAGAAACGTAATGAGCTTTGACACAGACAAACCTGCTTCAAATCCTGGCTCCGCCTCTTTGCTATCTGTGAGCCTTCTTTAAGTCTCTTCCTATTGAAAATGAGGGTAAAGCTATGTCTTATAAAGGTCACCTTGAGAATCAAGTCAAACAGGGAAAAAATCACCTAGCACAGACATAATCTACATTTCATAAACAATAGCTGTTGTTACCACTGGCATCTAAGTACACAATTCAAGCAGAGCTTGCACCTGGATAGACTTCCCAGGGAAATTGATCCCATTGCACCAACTGAATCACAAGACCAGGGGCCCGGTCCAATATTGTTAATGATTTGTTATGTGGTCCTGGGCAAGTCCCAGCATTTTCAAAGCTAATGGGGACCCTTGAGCTATTTTTGAAGTCTTGGAAGTCCAGCAGGAGAATCTAATTATTGAAACTGAGGCTGTATAATCTCTGCCTCTGTTGGAAGGAATTATCTCATCATCTCATGATGCTCTGAGCTTTTCAGTGTTGATCCAATGTTCTAATTGGCAGTTACATATGAATTTAATGAGCAAAACAGGAAAAAATTCAATGAATTATGATGAAAATGTTAAAGGTTTTAATAGAATGACATTACAAAATGTATAAAAGAAATTTGAAACGGAGATCTGTGATGGTGGATAGTCCAGAAACCATTTCCCAAAACATGTTTTGGTGCTACCATGTTACATTTCTAGAATTCTGCTTAAAGACCCCATCCTCTAGAATTTTCTTCCTTGGGAGGAGATTAAAAAGTATTTCAATTCCCCTTCCCTTGCTTCTACCCACTATACGTATATATGCTTTTCTGGTCACATGACACTGGCTGGCCACAAGCCTTTATACATAAGCCTCTTTCAACTCATCGATCTTCTACACATGAACAAGATATTAAATATTAATCTGTTCTCTCTCTCAAGAAAAAAAAAAGACCACGCACATGCTCTGAGTCAGGTACTGTTTTAGACTGTCAGAAGACAGGAGTGAGCAAAGCAGGCATCTTCCCTCCTGGAGTTTGCATTCTAGTCGAGGAAGACGGACAATAAATCCAATTATCAAATGTCTACCAGTTGTGGTATACGATGTTAGTTGAGAGTGTGCTGCTAAAGAAGCCTGGCTAGATGACGGGGTGACATGTCAGAGAAGGCCATAGTGAAGAGCTGAAAACAATACACACTTGAGGACCAGAGGCTGGGATGGCTGATACCTGGGAGAGAGTGATGGAAGTCACATGACGCCAGAGGCGAGCATGAACTTGGCCACCCACACCATTAGCCACTGACCTAGAGAAGAACATTTTATACTGCTGGTACCTGTTTGCTCCTGAATTGAAATGTGTCCTTCTAGCGGGGAGAAGGAGGCTTATAAGATTGGGGTAACGTGAAACTTACAAGGCTGGAGAAGCACCTGAAATGTACAAGATTCCTGAGGACCCCCACAAGGTTACAGAAGAAGTACAGTTGTTGAGGACGGAGGCTTGCACCAGACCAGCCAAGCCATATACAAGCTACGCAGGGAGCTCCAGAGACGCATCTTGCCTACGTCACCACCCATGCTGGGTTGGGCTTTTGGGTGATACAGCTGTCTTTGAGTCACCCATGAGCCTCTAAATTCTTACCCATGCTCTGTAAGTAACCCCAATAAACTCACTGGTTCAGCCAGCTGGACTTGAATGGAATCATTGCTTTGCTTCGTCATCTGTGCCCTCTCTGAAGTGAATAGGCATTTGTTCACATCTTCCCAGGAAGTCCTGATGAGAAAGGGTACAGATCTCCTAGGACCCTAAGGGTTTCTGTAGTCGGGACTGTAGAAACCACTGGAAATGGAAAAGGAAAGAAAACTATACAAAGATGTCATCATCAGCAAGCGTGGGGTAGAGACACAAAGGAGCTTTCACAACCTGAATTATCCTGAAGACTTAGGACCGCAGCCGTTTGAATCGCAAGGTCTACTGCCTCCACGTCCCTGAACGCAATTGAACTTTATTCTCTAAACAGCAGAAGTCTTCACCCTGCTGGTAATCCCAGCTCTGCTCTCTGATGCTGGTAACAACACAAGGTAATTAACGCAGAGGTTAAAATGATGGCAACAAGAATTACAAGCAAATTATAAAACCCTTAGCTAAATTACATGGATTCTTAAACTAAGCTCACATCTGTGTCTCACGTCTGGGTGTATCTTGTGAACCAGCATTTGTGTGTTTGCTGGGAGCAATGTTCTCTGTCTCCCTCCCTCCCTCTTCCCTCCCCTCCCCCTCCCTTTCTCCTTCTCTCTTTCTAAGTATTGAAGGAGGATCCATCCATTTTTGAGTGAAGTCTCATTTTTAAATGCCTACCTGCTAAGAATAAAAGAGAGTGTTATTCTCTCAGCCTAAAATGACTGTCATTCAAGTATGTTAAAAAAAAAACAACAACAAAAAAAAAACCCAGTTTTGAATTATCAGTCATCTAAATTCCTGGTTTAAAAAAAAAAAAAAAAGAGGTAAAAAGCCCAGATAAAAGATAATAAAAGATGTATTTACATCAAGGTCTAGGGTTACAGTCTCAAGTGGCCTGCTGAGAGAAGAAACCCCCTCAGTTACTCCATCAACAAACAAACAACCCCTTCTGTTTTGGGTTATACAGCACGCATCTTCATATATCCAGGCTCATTTTTAACACGTAGCACTCTCTGTACCAGTTAAGCTACTGAAATTCAAATCCCACATTTGAGTAAAATGAGCATCTTGCATTACACTCTATCATATGACTTTGGGTCCTGCCTGTCACCTCGAGCTGGGGACTTGGGAAGAAGCGCTAAGCCAGTGAGGCCTTCAAGTCAAACCACGAAGACTTTTCTAGACAGACTACATCAAGTTCCCCTCAGAATTCTTTTACCCCAATGTGACTGCGGATCGTGTTCAGTGTTTTAAGAGTTGATATAAGAAACAGCAATAATTATAGCAAACTGTCCCTATACACACTGTTACAGTTTAAATATGAATAATTCTCAATGGTTATGAACGCTGGCTCGCCAGCTAGCAGTGCTACCTGGGGAGGCTGTAAAGCCAACAGGAGGCGGGACCTAGGCTGCAGAAGTAAGTCCCTAGGAGCAGGCACTGAGGGTCTGTTATCACAGGGCGTTTCCAGTCAGGCTCTGCTTCCTGGTCTTCCTGATTGGAACAGCCTCTGCCAGGCACTCCCCATCATGAGCTGAGTGGCTACCCCCATGCCTTCCCTGTCGTGATGGAATGAAACTGTGCACCAAAATAAAGCTTTCCTCTCTGGAGTTGTCGCCATCACACATTGTGGTCACAGCAACGCAAAAATAACCGATGCAACTCTCATGTCATAGCACATCCAACAGCTTCCTCTCGGTACTTAACACACCCCCTCCTTGAAAAGTAGAAGTTTTCAAAATGAATAGTCGTGAATTCAGCATTTCTTGTGTAGTTTTTGTTGTAGTTCTGCTTTTGTTTTTTTCTTTCTCTTCTTTCCTTTTAGCTCTGACAGACAAGGAAGTCAGAGACACTTGGTGTTAAAACAGTGGCATCCCCCAGTCTCAGTTTCTGGTATGATTACCCCTCAGATAAACCACTAGACCCCACCCTGTGTAGATCTTCTCTGGGGTTTTCATTTGTATTTAAGCGTCGATCAGATATATTGAGTCTTTATTTTGAAAGTGTTCACTAAGTAGCGAATATTAAATAAGTCTTTGAGCTCTTGGGCAAATGGGAGGCCAGAGACATGTTTACTTATTCGTTTGGCAACCACTGAGAGAGCTCCTCTGTGCAGGCCCTGGCTGGCCTGGAAGGAAGGACAATTGGGTTGTATTGTAAGTTCCTTCTTTCTTTTTACTGCACACAGACTAAATGGCCTCTAAATATCTCCTCTATTCCAGTGTTTCCATTTGAAAACAATGGAACTTGACTTTTGAATTGTTCTTGCATCCATGGAACAGCCTTAAAGGATCTTGGTTTGGTGCATATGTTGCCAGGCACTTACATCTCCACTCTGCCTCAGAGAAACCATGCTGCATTTTTATTAGCAACATTTAAAAAAATGTTCAAATTTATGGTATTGCGCTTGTCATCTTAAAATAGGATGCCAGAGAGTTGCTGTGTCTGAAGATTCTGCAAGCCAGGTTTGACCATGGCCTCTGTAAACTCGGATACTGTCTGCAAATTCTCCTGGATAAACCATGGTCCTGTCTACAGTACTAGACCCAAGGAAATCCTTTAACAATTTCAGCAGCACTAATTGATTTTCAATACACGAGAAGCCAACCCGCATATCCCTTAAAGGAGAAAAACAGCCGAGAGATGCTGCCAGGCCCTGGGACAGACCGTGGACTCGGGATCCCCGTTCCCTTTGGCTTTTTTCTGGTGCACACAGCCTTGTAGCACCTAGCAACCTGCTTCTCTTTTCCTGCTTCAACATCTACTTCACACTAGATTCAAACTCTTAGGCCAAACTCTCCTTTACGGAACTGGACTCCCTTGGAAGGATCTGCCCCAGCATCCAAACACAGAGTATCACTGGGTCATTGGGCAATGCTCTCAGGAGGCGGGGTGAGGTTCATAGAACAGCTGTGTGTCTGTGTTCTACTCCCACGCAGTAATACACTCACACCTGGGTTTGCCCTGGACAATGACTGTGACGTCCCAAAGCCCAGCATTCTCAACTCTGTCATGTGGATGATTTAGAGGCAATGTTATTAAATTACCTTCTAATTAATTGGCTCTCAGTGTTACCAAGCCAGATTGCTAGAGGCTGAGTCCCTTGATTGTATGATTTAGTTATTGCCCAGTCTAACTCTAAGGAATTACAATCATCTGCAAAATCAATGTGGGAAGGCTGGGACCAGCACTTAACCATTTCCAGTCCGGGTTCTATGCACACTTGTATTCATGTCATAGGTTAAAGGTGAGATTGCATGAAGGCAAACTAGAAAATCTTTCAATATCTGTCTTCTAAGAGTTGCCGGCGCTCTTTATATAGAAGACATTCCCTAAATATTGTCTGACTGGAAATGGTTTTCAGTCTGTACATTCAAGCATATAAAGAGGTCCCAGAAAGCCCAATATCCCGCCCACTAAATCCACTGGAATCCATCCTAGGCCTGGGTTTGTCCAGGTCTTACCCAGCCCAAGCCTTGACTGAGGAAACAAACCGTCTATGGATCGAGACAGCATTTGCTTCCGGCATTCTTCATGCTCATCCGATTCTTCTAACTTTCTCAGGAGTCTCCATTGGCTGTGGGGCAACTCTTGGTTCCCATCAGCTCACCCCCTGCCTCATCCAGTATCACCTTTCCTTAGTTCATTTCCTCTCATCTCAGAGAAGAGTTCCGTTTGAAAAGCCATTTCATCCTGAGCTCCTACCTCCTCGCCTCTGCCTCGTTCCACTGTCTCCTCTCTCTGACCTCTGACCTTCAGAACTTTCGTTTGCTCTTCCCTACCAACCGATATTGTTGATTTTTTTT
Organism: Peromyscus maniculatus bairdii; assembly: GCF_049852395.1. Taxonomy (NCBI): domain Eukaryota; kingdom Metazoa; phylum Chordata; class Mammalia; order Rodentia; family Cricetidae; genus Peromyscus; species Peromyscus maniculatus. The sequence goes on along the minus strand of NC_134866.1, from coordinate 76,367,709 downwards.
TTCCTGTCCTCTTCCGGAAATAAATTCCCCTTGATTCAGCTCCCCCTTCCAACCACAGCTCGCTCTGTCCTTCCCATGACGAAGCTCTCCACCTCCCCTTCTCACTCCCTTCTCTCTACACATTGCCATCTGCCATCTGCCTGCAGCTCTCCAGAACACCAGCTCTCGGAAAGGTTACCGGCAGCCTCCCTGCCACCCCGCCCACGGGTGTATTTTTAATTCGTCGTCTTCTGCTGTACACACAGCCTCGCTGCCTGTGCCCCCACAGTCACCTTTCACTCCAGCCCTCTCTGGCTTCCTGGCTTTTTTCTCAACCCTTCCTCTGTCATCCAGGCGTGCTCTGCCTCCTCTCCAAATGTGCATTCTATCCCTGCTCCCGTTCCTTTCCCTTTTGCTTGCTTTCCTGGAGTCAGTGTGTCTCAAGGCTCAGACAATGTCTTTGTCGTCCGACATGCTTCAATTATATGTTCTGCTTCTTCTACTCTGAACTACTAAACCTTTAGAAAGTCACTCTGTCTCTCCAAACTTCTTCTCTCCTTTCTATAAAATCAAGGTAAATGACATTGAGAGTGTCAGTAAAGATCGATATAGTGGGTAGCCGGTCCAGCTTTGACCTGGAAGTGCCACCCCCATTGAGGCTTCAGTAACTGTCACCCCTACAAGGTGGAGCCGAGAGAGGACCCCTGAAGACCCAAGATCCAGATGGGCTGGCTCTCTTGGTTCCTGGACCCTGGACACTGGAGGTAGACTGAGCAGAGTTCTCCATAGAACACGGCTGGACTGAGCTACACCTTTCCCAGACCCTGTTACCTATCCTTCACTTGTAAGTTACCCCACAAAATAAACCTTCCTTTTAACTACGTGGAGTTGCCTTAATATTTTAACCAATAGATCACTCTTTCAGAGCTGTCGATCCAAGGCTGCACAGGGTCAGATCAATAGCCCGGAAGTGATACATAGTGAGATCAACCACACGACAGCCATTACTGCCTTCTTACTGTCTTTCACTGTGACCCGAGGTTTAGCTCATCTTCCCTCCTGACTGCAGCTCATGTGCCTGCTTCCTGATGCTGAGCTTCCCACCTCTAGTCCTGACCTCTCCTCTGTGCTCCCTCCAATGACATCTTCTCTGCTGTGTCCAAAGGACCTCAAACCCCACATGTCCTATTGTAGGCTGAACTGTCCTTCCCCTTTCTGTCCATAGGTCAAAGCCTCATCTCAGAAGGGAGCTGTATTTGGAGACAGGGCCCTAATCAAGCTGACTGATGGCCTGAAGAGGAAGTGAGGCCCAGGGTGACATAGGCAGTGTGTGCACGCTATGGAAACCTCACACAAGGGAAAGGCAAGTCGGCTGCCACTCGCAAGCCATGAGGAGAGAGAGGCCTTAGAAAAAAACTAGCTTCACTCAGCACCTAGATCTTGAACTTGGAGCCTCCAGAACAGTAATCAAATAATCTTCCGTTGCTTGAGCTGCACAGAAAGTGATATTCTACTATGGTAGTCCGAACAAATTATTGCACACCCCAACCTGTGTAGCAGGCTTTCTCAGACCACCAGACCCCAAATCATGATATTATTAGGTATGAATGTTTGGCCTTAGTTTAGGCTTGTTTCTGGCTAGCTTTTTTTTTTAAACTTAAATTAACCTGTTTCTTTTCATCTACATTTTGCCTTGGGGCTTTTTACCTTTCTTTCATTCTGTATGTCCTGCTTTCTTGCTTCCTTTCTGTCTGGCTGGCAGCTGCCTGGATTGCTGGCCCCAAGTGTCTCCCTCTTTCTCCCTCATTCTCTCTCTCCTCTCCCTCAAGTCTAGAGTCCTCCTCCTACTTACTCTCTCTGCCTGCCAGCCCTGCCTATCCCTCTTCTGCCTCACTATTGGCTGTCCAGCTTTTTATTAGACCAATCAGGTGCCTTAGGCAGGCAAGGAGAAACAAATGTAACACATCTTTTCATAGTTAAATAAATGCAGCATGAACAAATACAACACGCCTTTACACAGTTAAAGTAACAATCTGCAACATAAACAAATGTAACACATCTTTCCATAGTTATTGCCATATTCCACAACAAAGCTGACATCACCTCATCTTCTGTTAAACATGAGCCCTTTGTTTCGAGGGATCCATGACTCTTCATTCTCTCTCAAAGTCCACAGCTAGCCTGGTGTTGATTTCAGAAGAGCTCACAGCCTGTGTGTCACCCTCGTTAGCTCAGGACTCTAACATCTTTCATCTGGTCCATTTACAACAGCCTCCCGGCTTCATGTGCCTTTCTCGCTGCAGCAATTTCTCCATTCGAGTCCACCCAGTACACAGCAGCTGGACTAATCACTCCAAAACACAGGCACATCTGCAGGTGCCCTCAGCTGCTCCTTCCTTGGCTCCCCACTGTCAGTCACCTAGCCAGACGCTGAAACTAGTCACAATTTGGCTCTAGCTTACCCATCTGTCTTGGATCTGCTATTAGCTTCCCTCGACTCCTTTTGAACCAAACAAGAGAACTTCCTGCCCATGGGAAGAGGCTCCTCCTCTTTGATAATGACTCTCGTCTAAAATGGCTCCTCTTCTTGTTGCCACTCAATGTCACGAAGCACCTTCTTCCCCTAATTCCTACAAGAGAGGATCTTTGCATCGAGCAGAGACCTTCTGACAGTTTCAGGACAGATTGGTGTGCCATATGTGTGTCTTCCTATCTCTCTTCGGCTGTAGACCCACAGAGGGCCAGTGCCCAGCACAGCCCGGGCACATACAGTCCGTCCTCAGGCTTGACTGAATGGGTAGCAAGGCCACCAAGACAAGTGGCCTTGATAGTCTTAAGCCTTTATCACGAAAGAGTTATGAAGCAAAATTAATCACAAGTCTCATTTATTCTGGAACTTAAGCTCTGGAAATGAGATAAGTAAAAATTTTTTTAAATATGAAATGACAGTCAAGAGGCAGAGTACCTGGGGTGTTGTCATTAATATCCAGCCGCCATTGATCTGCTTCCTCGCTAGTAGTTTCACCTCTATTGATCACTCTTGAAGAGTGACCAGCTTACAGGAAGCACCTGAGCAGTCTTAGCTGGCCTCCACATCCTCCCAGGTGATCCCCAGCCCAGCCTTGCTTTTCCTCTTCCTTGTCAACATCCATGGCAGGTTACAAATGATGTGGAGCCAGCTCAGGGATGTGCACTGTGGGATCTGTTCTGATTGCTCACTTCTGACAGCCCCTTCTTAGACCTCTAACATCACAGCACTCTACTTTCTAAAAGGTATTCACTTGCTGGGCTGGTGTGTCTGGGTTCTCTTTCTGCTGTTCAGTATGCACCCATTATCAAGGATCAAAATGGACACAATTCTTTGGGCTACTTGTATGGTTTTCATACAAGTTGATGAAGTGTGCACCCCCCATGTCGTACCAACCAGGTACTGCATCCTCAGGCACAACAGGACTGCTCAGAGGTAATCATACCTTGGCTATAACACTACATGTTATAACTTGCTACATTCATTCTAGGAAAGGAGACTCTGACAAGGTAGTTATTAATTTACTCGTCTATTTTGGCAGAGACATGATTCTACCTCTATTAAAACAAGAGGATGAACTTGTCCAAATAAAGCCTTAAAACAAACAGCAGAAACACCTAAGACCCGAAGAGGTAAGATCATATATCTGTTGGTTAGACACAGCCACCCGCCCCATGGGAATCATTTTCCTTGTGTGCAAAGCGGCATAGCAACTGCTCTTCTCACCTACTCTTATTTTTTAGCTCAATAAATGGATAAGCAATTGCACATTAGCAAGTGCTAAATATCACTTACTTTACATGTGTTTTTAAATATAACATTGCCACACATTCTTGCCTGCATGTAAGAGTTCTTTGTCACTGAATTGCCCTGTGCCACCTGCTTGGTCCCCACTACCACCACCAAAACTCTGCATAGTAGCAATGAGTGTGAATGGGATGCATCTTACCACGTGCCTTTATCATTGCAGGATGCAGTATACACTCACTGGATTGGCTCATCTTATACTAATGTAACTCTCAGTATGCAGTAGCCAGATCCGCGCTCTTCAGTTCTGTAGCCTTTCTATACAATTTGCTGAATACAACAAACCAACCAGCCGAAGGTCTAATGTAATGGGGGAAATGTATGTTATTTGTAAACTGTGTGGCTGACTTAGTCAACGTTCTATTGCTGTGAAGAGACACCATGACCACGGAAACTCTTATAAAAGAAATAATTTAATTAGGGCTGGCTTACAGTGTCGGAGGTTTGGTCCACTACGATCACGGCAGGAAGCATGGTGGCATGCAGGTAGGCATGGTATTGGAGGGGTAGCTGAGAGTCCTACACCCAGATCCACAAGAGGCAGCAACAAGAGAAGAGATACTGAGCCTGGCTTGAGCTTCTGAAACCCCAAAGCCCACCCCCAGCGACACACTTCCTCCATCAAGGCCACAACAAGGCCACAATTCCTCTCAAGCCATGCCCCTCCCTGATGACCAAGCATCAAATCTGTGAGCCTATGCGGCCATTCTTATTCAAACCACCACAGTGGCTCACCTATAGCTTTTCTTCTACCCTCTAACAAATTTCTTGGCTATTTTTTATCAGACAATCTTAAGTTAGGAGGTGGAAATCCTTGATGGCACCAGATTTTCATCAAAAGGCCTAGGATCAAATCTGTACTTAAAAAAAAAAAAAAAAGACTGATTTATTTTTATCGTATGTACATTAGTGTTGTGCATGCATGTATGTCTGTGTGAGGTGTCAGATCTCTTAGAACTGGAGTTACAGACTGTTGTGAGATGCCATGTGGGTGCTGGGAATTGAACCCAGGTCCTTTGGAAGAGCAGCCAGTGCTCTTAAGCACTGAGCCATCTCTACAGCCCCCAAATCTATATTCTTAACACTTAAGATCTAAGTTTCAATTTCTTCATGTTGGAAAAAGAAGTAATAAAGGTTTGTTATATAATAAATATGGTATTTCTAGGGATTCTAATTATTTTCACATTAAAACAAGCTATCAGGGCTCCTGAAGTTAAGACATTGTTTGCTTCGGTCACAGAGAGTCAATGTGTTTGCTTTTCCTTTTTTTTTTTTTTTTTTTTTTTTTGGTTTATTTGATTGGTTTTTCTTTCTTTTTCCCTTCCTGTTTAAAAAATAAATCAGTACTGTTTTTATACATTATACAAGAACTCTGGTTCTGATATGTTTTGCTCTGCTTCCTTTTCTGGGCTGCTGGGGTACATTGTCTCTGTGAAACCTTCCAGCCCATCTCTGCTCTGACTTTCCTACTTACTCCTCTAATATTTCTTGTCTCCCGTGTGCTTTGCATGTTTTGAACTTCTTTAAAACTTTGTCAGTGCCTGAGAGTCATCTTCTGAAAAGCTGGGCGGCTGGACGTGGACAGCTGAGGACAGAATGTGTTCTGGGGAAATGCAACTTTCTAGATTAGTGTCTCGTCACACCATATGGCCGAATGAGGGATCAGACGCACTTATCTACTGATAGAAAAATAGAGCTTTTCACGTATACTTATCGTTATGAAGGATGACATCATTCAAGAATTTAGAAATAGAAACCATCTCTTATTTGGGTTGGAAAGAGACCGGGGGAAGTTAGACACACCGCCATATGGATAACCTTAATTCCAATTTGCATCCTAATGGAAATGAAGCTTCAAATGTCTGTTCCCTTCGGTCCTTGAGACAGTAAGCCTTTTGTGGCTCTCTTTAACTTGGGAAAGCCAGATTTAAGCTATAAGTGGATTTTCTTAAAGTTCACACCATCTAAAAGTATTTGAGATAAAGATATTATCCACTGATATGTTAAGCCACATTTACGGGAATCCTTAAATTCTGTGCCAGACTACATGGTTTTCTTCCTAAAGAAATGCTTCCCTGACTTTAAAGGTCATTTATATCTTTAAAAGAGAAATCTATTTAAAAAAAAAAAAGTGCTGGAATCCCGACACCCAAAGAAAGCTATGCATGTATCTCCCTTTTCTTTACAAACATGAATGATTATAACTAGCATTATTTTGGTTTTGCAGCATCAACCTATCAGGTGCCTTTTCTGTGACTGATACATGTTCCCTTAAAGTCCATCAGGAGGACTTTTCTTTGTTTCTGTATGTAGATCATCAATATTTTTATTGGTTATAATAACCTACTGTGTGCTGCATGAATATCCTTTCATCTAATCTGCCTCTCATGGGCAGATATTCAGATTGCAATGAGGTTTAGGATTTAGCAGTCCAAACTACGGCACTGTGGCAGTTAGAAACTCAACATACAAAGGAAGATCACTTTGGCCTTCTGCCCCTGCCCTGATGCAGGCCCTGACACCTAGAAAGAAGTCTCTGGCTCCCCTCTGAAGTACATCATAAAGCCCTCGTGGGAGAACTCCCCTCACCACACCTTGATGAAAGTGACATCCTCCTCTCTGAAGACAGGGACACACAGAAGGATCTGGAAGAGCTGGCCTTGCTAAGTCCCCCTGGTTTATGACAGTGGACATGACACAGCGCCCTCTGTGTCTCACTGTATTCCTCCACAACTTTTCACCTCTTCAACAAAAGCCGAATAAGAATATGGAGGTTTCTTTGTGTCTTCACTCCTGAGAGCCCTACATCACATGAAACTCATGTCTCTGGTTTTAAATGCACCGCTTTCTCTTGTTAGCCTGCCTTTTATTACAGTGCCTCGGCCGCCACAGAGTCCACGGTGAGGAAGAGCAGCAAATCTCCTGTGTCCGACACCCGTTACCAGCTTTGCTGGTCTATGCAATGTTACAGCCATTGCCAGGGTATCCAGATCCGTGAGTGCCTTTTTAGTAGTCAGTTTCTAACTTTGGAAACTGGTCTACGTCTTTTTAAAGAAGACATTGTGTCATACGGTGGAAAGAAAAACTGGAGCTTTCAGATCTTTAAAAAGTTACCTAGGGTTTCAATCTGATTCAAGGTACTTTTTTAGTAAAAAGTGGATATTAAAAGTGGGCTTTGGATATTAGTGTAAAGATAAATAAATAAATGGATATTAATTACAGATAAATAAATTTCAGTTTTTGTATTATAATACAAAATAACCCCAAATGAAAACAATATCAAATTCTACAAGATAACATTAAAAATCTTTACAAACTTGAAGTAAGTGTATTTCTTCAGTAGGGCTCGAAAAATGCAAATCCTCAAAAATCTGTTTATCTGAACTTCATTGTGATTTAAAGTATCAGCTCTTCAAAATACGCACCTGAAGAAAAGAAGAAAGAGTCCATGTGTGGGTGAGGGTGGGGTGGGTGTAAGGAGAGCTATGTAGGGATAGAGAGAAAGAGGGAGGGGTAGGAAAATGGATGGAAAGAAGGAGAGAGGAAAGGGAAGAAGGGAAGGAGGGAGGGAGGGAGGAGGAAGGAATGAAGAAAGTTCAGATAAAGAATTCCATAAATATGTAAAGTGTTCTTACAAAAATTAATACAACAATCAGATAAATTTAATGGGCAATATCTTGAAGAAACATTTTACCATAGATGTACAAAATTCATGAAAAGAGACTCAACTACACAGTCATTAGAAAGAGGTAAACACTGGATACCTGAAGAATTAAGCATGAACACACACACACTCCACTGATGAGAATGGGGAGCCGGGGTATCCCAGTTATCCATCCACATGAAGTGAAAACAAATGTATAAAAGCTTTTCCTGGGGTGTTCATAGCACCATCACTTATAATAGCCCCAGAATAGAAACAACTCAAATGCCCGTCCACAGGCCGGTAGATAAGCACATGGGAATATGATGAAATGCTGTTCACCACTAAGAAGGAATGAACTACTCTTGCAGCAAGAATGTATTGAAAGGTTAGCCATGTGGCTCAGTGGGTAAAGACCTGTGCCACCAAGCCTGGCAATCTGCCTTCAGAGGAGGGAACCAAGTCCTGCAAGTTGACCTCTCATCTCCACGAGTCCATCCCAGAACACGCATCCTCCACCACCATATACACATTAATACGCTCACGAAATAAATAAATATAATATAATTTTAAAAATGTTTAAAGAATGTAAAGCTTAAAAGAACTATGCAAAATTTTAAAAAGCCTCATGTAAGATTATATATTATGTGATTTCTCATACAGGAAAATTCTAGAAAGGTAGTTGAGAGAAACTGGGGTGGAGGTGAGGATTAAGGTTGATTGCAAAGAGACATGAGGGACCTTATAGAGTGATAGGAATAGCCTATATGCCTTGGCAACTTCTCCTCCCCCCTTCCCATTTACATTTTCTCTGGTTTAGTTCAGGCTTCGGCCCTGTTCCTCTTAGAATTTGCCTTGTCCTTTCATTTCTAATGTTTCCTCTCTGCGGACGACCTCTCCCCTCACAAGCCCCCAGCATAATGCTGGACACATTACCTGGCCATTGGACCTTCAGCAGAATGTCCACATCTGTCCTAAATTCCTCTCCTGAGGCCCACACTGACTTTTATCCTCTTCTCCATATTCCTCCATGATATCAATCTTTTAGGACCGGATTTCAATTTTGACTCTCTTGCCTCTTCTCTAGAAAACATCTAGTTGTGACCAAACCTTGCTGATTTTCATTTCATGACATTAATTATATTCCTACTCACAACAAGGTGAATGGCACTCTTTTTACTTTTTCTAGTACTACTTTTTTAAAACCCTTAATGTCTTCCTTACCTCTAATATCAATTACTGTCTATCAGCATATAATCTAGGGCATTCCTGTTCTTGTCTTATCTAATACTGCCATTCTTTCCCCAACAACTATATTAAATATTTACACACACACACACACACACACACACACACACACACACACACACACACACACCAGACACCAACTGATGACCCCACTTTGTCACTTAGAAGCCTTTTGTGATCCCCCATCACTCACTGGATCACACCTAAAACCTCCAGGCCAGCATTCAAGGGCCTTACAGCCTTCTCTACTCCCCTATATAGAACATCAACTCCAATTAATTGTCCACTCATTCTCTTCGATTATAATGTGGCCCTTCTCTTCACCTTCTTTTTCCTTAGGCTATTTACCCTATTCAGCCCCAACTCCCAAGACCAAAGTCTGGCCACCTCTTTAGGAAGAGGCTCCCCAATCTCACTACCTTGAACTGATCACTCCTTTCTAAAATGTTACCATAGCTGTTCAGATGGTTCTTTTGCTAATTCCTCTCTGCTGTCTGTCATTAATGCTTACTTCTGCCCACTGCTTTATTAGGTTTTCATACTTACACATCTTATATCTTCAACTTGAGTTTTCTTTTCTTCCTTAACGGGGGGGGGGGGATTCCCCTCCCTTTTTTTTATCTCACAAAGCTTTTAAAAGTTACTTACACACAGTAGGACCTCAGAAGATGTATACTGATTCGGTTTGTAAACTCCTTGGGTTGTGAGTACAGAAGCATTTACCTCTGACAACCAGAACTTATTCAAAGTCATCAGCCCTATATTATTTAGGTTCCCACGTCTTCATGATGGTCCTTAGAGCTTCAAAAATGTGTATCTTCAAAATGTCCGTGTTTCCCGTGGCTTTGTAGCCCCTACTTCCCCTTCCTGATCCATGCACATTCCTTATGTGGCAGATTCGGCCCTCACTTAGTATACCATTGAACCGACTGATTATGTTTTCTGAACCTGGAGAGTGGTAAATCCTATTGCATAAAGTGAATAAGAAAAGAGTTTTCTGTCCCACACAGATCACAGTCAACAAAATTATAAATGAAAACATGTTTATTATCTGCTTATTTACTTAGCTAGTACTATTTATATTTAAGTACTTTGGGGAAGATATGTGATATGCTTGCTCTCTGACCCATTTGTAAGAACCAGGGATCTACAGTCCTGAAACAGCCATCCATATGAACAGTTATTCTCATACAGAAGGTTTTCCTGACAACTACTGAGTGACCTGTGGTCAATGACTAAGCAGTGATCTTTGGCCCCCACCGATAACTCATATCAATCTCATTGACCACCCCAACTCACTCCCAGCCCACTGACCACCCCAACTCACACCCAGCTCACTGACTACCCCAACTCACATACAGTCCATTGACTACCCCAACTCACTCCCAGCCCACTGACCACCCCAACTCACTCCCAGCCCACTGACCACCCCAACTCACATTCAGTCCACTGACTACCCCAACTCACTCCCAGCCCACTGACCACCCCAACTCACACCCAGCTCATTGACCACCCCAACTCACTCCCAGCCCACTGACCACCCCAACTCACACCCAGCTCATTGACCACCCCAACTCACTCCCAGCCCACTGACCACCCCAACTCACATTCAGCCCACTGACTACCCCAACTCACATTCAGCCCACTGACCACCCCAACTCACATACAGTCCACTGACCACGTCAACTCACACCTAGTCCACTGGCCACACCAACTCACACCCAGCCCACCAACCACATCAACTCACTAACGACCATCCTAAAGAGAGTTGAAAACAAGAATCTTCTCACATACCATCTCTGGGCACTGGCTTCTTGGAGCACAGTGAAGCCAAGACTTGTGAAGATCCTATTCATCAGCTCCATCTTTGCTGAGTCTACAGATCTGACCAAACCAAGATTTCAGTGGCTGGGCTACCTGAGCACAGAGACCCTGCCTCATTCCTCTTTGTAACTATTTTCCTGTTCGTCCCTCTCATCCAAACTCTGACCAAGTCTGTCATGAAGTTGGTACCACTTGAGAAGGAACCGTGGCATCCATGTTCCATGTCCCCAGTGGGCATATGTGTGCTTTGTCACACTTAGCTTTCCTGTGTCCGTTTTGTGGAAACAGTCCCCATTGCACTGGGAAACTCACCTCTTACTTTCAGTCTTTGTGACTCAGGGGAGGCAACTTATCACATTTGATTCAAGGCATCCAAAGTGACCGTTGTAGTTCCTAATAATCAGCTCAGGAAGGACATATGACTCTATCAGAGCCAATCAGTGAAAGCTGGGGGATCCCAGTGAGTTCTGAGGCATTTGTGAGGAAAACAGCTGTTCTTCCTGTACTTGAAGCTAAAAATCATCTTGCTCTCAAATAGAATTGAGATTTTTTTTTTTATCTAACAGCAACAAATAGAATAACTGTCAAAACGCAATAGTGATATCACAGTGATGGAAAGGGCCAGTGTGTGTGTGTGTGTGTGTGTGTGTGTGTGTGTGTGTGTGTGTGTAATCCTTTCTTCTGGTCAAGAAAATGTAATCCCTGGCCTAGATAGAGACCTTAACATTCAACTGGGTAGGTTGATAACCTGGCTAAGAGACCACCCCTGGGAGGCAAGCTCACCTGAAGCCGCACTAAGAGATGGGAGGAATAATTAGCCCTTTCGTGAGATACTGTACTTTTCCTTCTCGGGATTTCCACCTCCTACCACAGTCCTACTAGCCACTGTGAGGTTCTGTTTTGTCTGTCCGCCTTTGTCTGGACTCAGAAAGGCCTAGCTTTCCTTTTTCTTCCTGTCTATTTCTTTAGGTGCTGCAGAGCCTAAGCACATTTCTCCTGGTACTCTGGGCTTCCTTCCTCTCTCTCTAAAGCTTGCCTCCCCACCACGTGGCTCTTTGTCTGCTGTCTGACTGAGCCTCCATGCTGGCTTAACATCATGGCCTTTCCTCCTTCTCTTCTCCATTCTCCTCCTTTGGGCAGCTGCCAAGATTTAGTTTTCCTGCTCTGCGAGGGGTGTTGCGAGGGGGCTTGGGGGTCTGTTCTTATTGTGGTCTTCCTTCTCTTTATAGGATTTCTATACTTGTTATCTAGTTGTGTATGTGATGCCTATAGATCTGGGTGTGGGTATGTGCATGTGAATGAGGGTGACTGGGGCATCAGCTCTCCCAGCTGAAGTTGTAAATGGTCTAACCTGGGCACTGGGCACTGAACTCAGGTCCTCTGCAAGGGCAGTACACTCTTTTAACCCCAGAGCCAGCCTGAGGATTCTTTTAAACTCTAATAAAATTGTTCTCAACCCTCTGTTTGAGTCTCTGTCATTAAATTATTTTATTATGAGACTAAGAACCCCAAGAGGAGTCCTGATTTCTCTTGTACCATGTGGTGACTCCTGTGGGACTCACCAGAACTCCCAGTCAACAGTGACAACAGGTCACATTGCTACTGAGCCCGAAAGGGACTTTTCCGATGAGCGCTGACTACGGTATTTCCTTTTCTGTCACTTAAAACTAACAGAGGCACTGAGGGACACCCACTTTGCCACCAACTGCAAAAATGACTGTAGCACAAATCTTAGAAGGTCTTATTAATAAAATCAAACCCAGAGCCAGGTATTGGGGTGAATGCTGGAAGATCAAAGAAGCAGAACAAGCCACAGCTTCCTCACCTTGCCAATTCCTCAGCTGATCCTGTTTCCTCAGCTGATCCTGTTTCCTCAGACTGGAAGCCTCTGAGTCCTCATCCAGAATGAATCTCAGCTGAACTGCTACTCAAAGGAGCTTAACCAGGTTCTAGTTCCTGGTCCTCACACCTTATATACCTTTCTGCTTTCTGCCATCACTTCCTGGGATTAAAGGCATGAGTCATCATGCCTGGCTGTTTCCAGTGTGGCTTTGAACTCACAGATGGATCTCTGCCTTTGGAATGCTGGGATTAAAGGTGTGTGTGCCATCATTTTCTGGCCTTTGTATCTAGGGACTGTCCTGTTCTCTGGCCCCAGATAAGTTTATTAGGGTGCACAATATTTTGGGGAACACAATATCACCACAAATGACCATATCTACTACAGAGTTTGAGAAAGGGCTCTGTGGGTGGTACCCATGCCGGTGCTGAGAAAGAGAGCAGCATGGAGATTGGAACCACACAGCAGTGGCGTCTAGTGGAGTCTGTTCTTGCTCCCCATCACCGTGGTCTTCTGGGAGCAGAAATGACTGAAAGTAGCCAGCTCCTTTGTGAGCACTTACACTGGGGTGCAACTGGGCTTGGTGAGTAGCTCGGTAAACGAGTCACCTGCCAAGGAGTGTGCTGAGGGGGATCTCCAAAGCCACAAGAAGGCCTTGCGTAGACCAGGAAGGGTGGACCGGCAGCTGTGGGACGGTTGCCAGCCACTGACAGGATCATGGTACCTATAGAACATTCTAGTCACATACAGTCTTTCCGCAGAAGATACAGGGACAACGAGGAAGGGCCATGCCTCATGATTCAGGAAGTAGTCGGCAGGATGAAATGGTTTCCAGAGATTTCTGCTCTTGCTGGATTCGAGTAGCTTTGTTTCCTCACTAGGCTCCATCAATGTATTATCCAGAACTGGGCATGGGGGCAGTTCAGTGTAGAGAGCGCGCTTAGCATTCTTAACGCACTGCATCGTGTTTCCCAGGGCTGAAGAAAAATAAAATGCCCAGTGGGCTGTGCCCATTGCTTAGTGAGAGTCTCTGTCATTATCAACCTTGAAGAAACTTGAAGTTGAGTATTGGCCTCAACTCTAGTCTCTTCATCTTATGTTGATGTTTTTTTCCCAACTAAAAATAGTAGCTTCCTGCTTCCCCGAGATCAGGCGCCTTCAACATCAATGTTGAAATATTTACTTCAGTGCCAGGAAAGCGAGTCTGTTATGTCTCTACAGCTCGGCTGGCGGAAGCAAAGTTTTCTTGGCAAACGCCCCCACAGCAGCCTGCAGGAAAGGGTCACCCAAATCTACAAAGGGACAATTGGCAAAGATTGCCTTTCTTCTCTCTCCCGCTTCCCATTTAGCTCTGAGCTATGAACATGCTTAAAAGCACAAGCGAGGAGGCCAGTTCTGAATGGTCTTTGTTCTTTGAGATAAGTTCAAAGGTATCAAAAGTCAGCCTCTGAGGCTGGAGGGAAAATGCTTTCTACTTAGCCGCCAAACGAGTTGAAAGTCTACAGGCTTCACTGAAATTCAAAGGTGAGAACCAAGAAGGAAGCTGAAGATTGTTCCCTGACATTGGAAGATAGAGTTTTCCTTCCTTCTTTCCTTCCTTCCTTCCTTCCTTCCTTCCTTCCTTCCTTCCTTCCTTCCTTCCTTCCTTCCTTCCCTCCCTCCCTCCCTCCCTTCCTCCCTTCCCTTCTCTTCCTCCTCCTATTCCTCCTCCTCCTCCTCCTCCTCCCTCTTCTTCTTCTTCTTCTTCTTCTTCTTCTTCTTCTTCTTCTTCTTCTTCTTCTTCTTCTTCTTCTTCTCTCTCTCTCTCTCTCTCTCTCTCTCTCTCTCTCTCTCTCTCTCTCTGCAGGCAAATCCGATTTATGCAGCTGTGCAGTTGGAACAATTAGACACACCTAGATGACCAAAAGGCAATGCCAAGAAACTGTCCCCAAGAGAGAACAGTGAGTGTACTGACATCCGATGCACTGATGGACTTTTTATAATCTGAGGCCTTTTCATATGTGTTTCCCACAGATAAAAATACAAGCATCTGGACCATATGCCTAAGTGTTTTCCTCTCTGCTGCTGGCTGGGGCAGCTGGTAAAACATGACCTAGGCCTGATGAACCCCCTGACATCTCAGTTCAGTGGAGTCCTCTGGACAGGGTCAGAAGGTTGTCTGGATCTTTAAAAAACACTAATTGTTTAAAGAATGAAATCATCCCCAGAAACCTAACCCAGCATCATAATTGAACCCAGAATGATACTGTGAGAGTCTCAGAGAGAAAACCTGGGAGTGTGTGCGTGTGCATGTGTGCATGCATGAGTGTGTGTGGGTGTGGGTGTGGGTGTGTGTGCGCGCGCGTGCGCGCGCGCGCGCGCACACATGTGCTCCTGCATGTGTGTGAAGACCAAAGGTAAACTTCGGATACCCTCCCTCAGACAGCCTTTACCTTATTTTTGAGACAGGGTCTCTCTTTAGCTTGGCGCTTACCACATCATCTAGACTGCAGGGCCAGTGAGTCCCAGGGAATCTGCCTGTCTCTATCTCCCAGCACAGAGATTACAAGTGCGCACTACCATGACCAGCTTTTCTTCATGGGTATTGGGAATCAACCTCAGATGGTCACGCTTGCACCTCACTGGCTGAGCTACTGCCCCAGACCACCTCCTTGGTTTTTGACTCTTGTTGACAGAGAAGAAAACGCTGGCCCTGGAAGAGAGTGCTGTGGAAGAAGACTCAGATGGACTCAGATGGTGACTCACAAATCCTGATGGATCGTCAGGCTCGATGCTGGCACCCGTGCGACCAACAAGACAGGACAAACGTATTACCCAAGAGCTCCTGGGCATGAGGCCATGGGTCAGTCTCCAAGCAAGCCTCTGGTGTTTATCATCCCGGAGCCTGCTTTAGTGTCTGCGATAAACCCTCTGTTACTAGGCAGTGAGGCTAGGCAAGGGCTAAAGAGATCACTTGCCATCTGGGCCAGTCAGAAGCTGCGGACTTTGATCCCAGTCGGTGTGTTTTATGCAGTTTGCAGTATTTGGAGGCTCACAAAGATTAGGAACTCACCCGTGATCATTTCTCATCTCTATATTATATAAAAAGAACAACACGATTGAGTATCTAGCACCCCCCTCCCCAATCAGGTGTTTTGTTTTTGGTTTTGTTTGTTTGTTGTTGTTGTTGTTGTTTTAGACAGTGTCTCACAATCTAACTATGGAGCTCATTAGGAAAACTCAAACTCATAGAAATCCACCTGCCTCTGCCTCCTGAGTGCTGGGATTAAAGGGGTGCGCCACCACACCCAACAATGTCTAGAACAAACCCTCCACCCCCTGCCCTCCACCCAGCCCCCGAACGTGCTAACCTCACAAGTGCATGGAGTCCAAACACTGCCACCACACCTGGCTTTCTTCCCATCTCAAAACAACATTTAGGTCAAGGATGGATGAATTAAATCAAAGAAAGAATAATAGTTTTAGGTTAGTTACTCTATGCCCCGAATGAACAATTAATATATCACTACTGTCTGCAAAAATATGATCTAAACAAATAACAACATTTAAAAAATCCCCACGGTTATTCAGTATGCACACAGAACACATTAGTCTCTGGCAATATCTCCAGGAATTAATTGAGTATAAAATACCATGCAGAAATGGAGGTACTCTAGTGGAAATGAAGAAGGGTAATGGTTTTACAGAACACAGAGGCAAGCCTCACATCCCATTACCCTCCCCTCGGTTCCCTCCTGTGCCCCTTCCTTCCACAGAGACAGCAGGGCACGAGGAGGAAGTCGCCAAGATTTCTAAACAGAGAGCATGATTTACAGATGAATCACGACCGTCCAGCCTGCAGCTCTGTCAGAACTCAGGAGGGAGTCGCTCTCCGGTGGTAATGGCCTCATTACGAATGTTATGGAGGCGGCAGTACATCTTCTCTGAAAGATAGAGCAGTATTACCCACACTTCACAGGGCAAATTAAATTCCTTTGAGCTTATTTACCAACTGGACGTTGGTGCTACTCTCGACCAGCAGAAGTTTCAAAGGAAGATTATGCTAATGACTGAACAGAGTGGCTCTCTGGGTGTCTGTTAAGATGATGTCCCACCCCATCTGCTGCCATACTTTCTGCATGGCTGGACAGTTGAGCTGACCGCCTTTGGTTTTGTGTGCTCTCTTTGTGAAGGAGAGAGCATTATCAGGTTTAGACCTACCAACCGTGCAAATCTTGGAACTTCTAACCCATCTGTTGTTTGCCAAGTACCTACTATGCGCCTGGCTCTGTGTTTAGTCAATCAAATATTTCATTTGAAGCCAATAACCATCTCATGAGGTAGGTATATTTCTGCACTATACAAACTGGTATACCAAGATACTAGGCAGGGCCTGGAGAGATGGCTCAGTGGTTAAGAGCACTGGCTGCTCTTCCAGAGGACCTGGGTGCAATTCCCAGCACCCACATGACAGCTCACAACTGTCTGTAACCCCAGTTCCAGGAAATATGACACTCTCTCACAGACATATACACAGGCAAAACACCAATACACATAAAGTAAAAATAAATCAATCTTAAAGAAATTAAGGTTTCTGCCCAAGTCAAGTGATAGTAAATGATTAAAAACTTGAGCCAGATGTGGTACTGCAGAACCATAATCCCAGCCCTCAGGAGGCTGAGGCAAGAGGAGAGTGAGTTCAAGACCATCCTGGGCTATAAATCAAGGGTTCATACAAGAGGGTGGGGAGTGCAGGGAGGAAAGGGGAGGAGACTATGTCCCCAGCTTTCCTCAGCTTTATCGGATCCAGGAATGGGCAGCTACTTGATCTGTGATCTGCAGCCACATAAACATGTCTTCGAGTCTGCAAAATGTGATGCCAGCGTTCTCTCAGCGTGGTCACAGAGCACTTGCTGTTCTTCCCATCGCTTCTCTTCCTTCTCTGCCCATGGAAAACCTACAACTGACCCTCGGACCGTATACCGCAGTCAGGAGCTGAAAGTCCGGTTGGCCCTCTGTATCTGCAGATTCAACCAACAGTGAATCAAAAATGCACAGGAAAAAATATGTCCTGCGCAGACCATGTACAGACTCTCCTACTATTATTCTCTATGCATTATGGCAATTATTTATATAACTTTTACATCGGACTTGGTTTCATAGGTAATCTAGACATGATTTACAGAGTGTGGGAGGGCATCCTTGGATTTTATGCAAGTACTAGATCACACATTCAACTCAAGCACCTGAGGATTTTGGTACTGCAGGGGGTCCTGGAGCCATTACTAAATCCATACTGAAGAATGACTGCTGTCTTAGGGTTTCTATTGCTGTGATAAAATACCATGACCAAAAGCAATTTGGGAAAGAAAGTATTTATTTCAGCTGACAGTTCCATGTCATAGTTCATCATCTAAAGAACTCAGGGTAGGAACTCAGGGCAGGGGCCTGAAGGCAGGAACTGATGCAGAGGCCATGGAGGAGTGCTACTCACTGGCTTGCTCCACATGGTTTGCTTAGACTGCTTTCTTAGACATCTCAGGACTACCTACCCCAGGGATAGCTCCAGCCATAGTGAGCTGGGCCCACCCACATCCATCATTCAATAAGAAAGTGCCCACAGGCCAACGTGGTAGGGGGCATTTTCTCAGTTGAGGTTCTCTCTTCCCAAATGACTCTAGTTTATGTCAAGTTGACAAAAAAAAAACTAGTTGGCACAATTAAAGTTTCACATGCAAGCAAACTGCCCGGTGTCACCAGCTGCCTAGTACCTACTTCCGCCTTTTCTGACTGGCCTCTTGGTCAAGAGATAATGATCAAGAAAGTAATTTCACTGTTTTAGAAGGTTCTGGGTCTGGGCTTATTGCCTTCAGGGGGAACATAACCCAAAGCTAGCATGCATTTTGAGATTAACACTCTGATTACTGTCGAGTGTTACTATATAGAAAGGGCCACAGTGAACAATACTGGTTCTCAATGTCGAAGCCAATTATGTCCACCTATCCCTGTCTATTGTAGCAGATAACACTGTCCACCGTGGGAGGAGTGGTTAAGATCACACAACTACAAGTTCAAACTCCATCAGCTTGGAATCCATTCAGCTTCTCTTCACATTATGCTCTCCCCATTTTGCTTGGCATGTGGTCCACAAGAAACTACTGCTCATCTGGGAAGCACAGAACGAAGCCCAAGGTCAAGGGGCAGAGCGCTTTCTGCACAAGCATGAAGACTTAACTTCAGCTCCCCAGCACCATGTAAAAGCTGGGCATGGCCATGTACATTAGTAACCTCAGCTCCGAGGGGCAGATATAGGTGGATTCTGGGGGCCCACTGACCAGACACTCTGACCGAAATAGTCACCTCCAGATTCATAAGCATGCCTGTAAAGCAGAAAAGTAATTGAAGAAGATATCTTGATGATTGTCAACCTCTGACCTCTACAGGAGCCCATCAAGTTCACCAGGACACACACACACACACACACACACACACACACACACACACACACACACACACACTCCAGTTTAAACATGCACACATATGCGTGGACACCAGAACCACTGATAGACAGGAGCCCTTGCCACAGGGCTGTGATCTATACCCCATAAGGTTAACTCATTTGAGCTTTTCTGGGTATTAGACTTGAAGTTAACCAGTAAACCCCACCTGCCCAAAGACCAGGTAACTTCCTGGGATTCTGGGAGTTGTAGTTCTTGAAAAATAACAACAAAACCTCATGGGAAAGTACGGGTGGCCTATGGGTTTTGTCCATGTACGCTCCGACAACACATGCCTCAGAGCCACATTCCTGGAAAGTTTCCAGGTGATGGTCTTAATTCCATGCTGGTCAGTATTTAATAATTTAGTAAAAATTTACTTAAGTTTGGTCTAAATGGTGGAACTGGTTTTTCTGGCAAATTTCAGGATGAACACTAGGTACTGGCTTTCTTTCATCCTTTGTCCTCTGCTTCATTTCAGTGGCATTGACCCACGGTGGAGTGCGCTGTTTTAATTGGATGTCCGTGAAGAATCTCCTTTAAATTGAAAACTCAGCTCAGGGGGAAGTGGTTCTCAGTTCTGGCGTCAAGAACAGATTGACATGTCTCAAGAATTTATAGGAACTATATAAAATACACTGTATAAAATTGCTCATTAAGAGAATGTCCAAGTGTGAGAATGGGAAGTTTCCTTTGATTATGTTCCTGGCACGTTAGAGCCAGGTCAAAATTCTTGCCATTTCCCAGTGGCTCATAAACTAATTGTGTCAGCTGGCTTTCTGTTACTGTAACAAAGTGCCAGAGACAACGTAAAAAGAAGAAATGTTTGTTCAGGCTCCTGGTCTCCGAGACTCCAGTTCCTGATTGGTTAGCCATTGGTTCTATGAGGCATCATGTCCTGGCAGGGATCCAGGGGTGGAAGAATCCTCACCTCACAGTAGCTGGAAAGGGTAGAAAGACCAGAGTGTTTCACAGTCTCTTTGGAGGGCATGCCTCTCCGCCCCCAGGCAAATAACAATCTCCCACAAGACCCTACCTCTTCAAGGTTCTACCACGTTCCAGTACCACCAAGCTGAGGATCAAGGCTTTAACACAGATCCCTGGGGGATCATTTCAGATGGCACATGTCACCATGTGTCCCAAAGACAGACTTCCAGCCAGTCAGCGAAATTGCCTGTCATCAGTACACACCCAAGAGTCCACTTACAGCCATTAGCACGAGTCCCATGATAGCCATCCTTCATTGTCAGCTTGTCTGGATTTGGAGAGACCTGGCCTGTCCATCTCCTGGTATGTCTGTGGGAGTGTTTGCAGAGATGCTCACATGAGGACGGGAGGCTCACTCTGCATGACCGGATCATCAGACTGGATAAAAAGAAAAAGGTGGGGTGGGGGGAGTGTGAAGGGGCTCCAGCACGCACCTCTCTCTGCTCCCTGGCTGCAGATGCAGCGTGAGCAGCTGCATCACGTCCCAGCTGCTGCGCCTTCTTGCCTTGATGGAGCGTATATCCCTGAACTTTGAGCCTTTGCTTCTCCTCAGGCATCTGGCCACAGGAATAGGATAGTAAGTAGTACGAAGACTGCCTAACAACAACAACAAAACAAAACAGTACCTTGTGTCAAAGCCATGGATAAACTGGAGTGCCCGTGCGTCCCTGGTGGGGACACAAAACTGTGCAGACGCCATGGTAAACGGTATGGAGATTACTCACAAAACTGAGAATGGAATCACACATGATCCAGCAATTATTTCATTTCTTGGAATGCCAGCAAAAGACTGGAAAGTAGGTCCTGAAGAGATATTTGCACACCCGTGCTTACAGCAGCAATATTCACAATAGCAAAAAAAGGAAAACAAACTCAAATATCTCTCATTCAGTGGATGGATAAATAAAAATGTATAACAATGTGCTGCCTACATGTAATAGAGTATTATTTAGCCTTTAGAAGGAATGAAATTCTGACATATGGTTCCACACCAATGAACCTTGGGAATATGGGGCTGAATGAAATAAGCCAGTCACAAAAAGTCAAATACTCAATGAGAGTCATCAGACAAAAATCGCAACAAATGATAGAGGGGTGATTGACAGGAATTAGAAGATACGGGTGGTGTTTAATGACTACAGAGTTTCAGTTTTGCAAGATGAAGTAAGCTCTGGAGGCAGGTTACACAAGACTGTCCATGTATGAAACCTTACTGCCAAGAGAGTAGCTTTTATGTTATGCATATTTTATCATAACCTTAAATTTTTTAATTTAAAATGCAGCTATAGGACCATGGACATGGGCGGCCGTGAAGCCTCACCCAGAACACACGTTCAGTGGAAAAGCCAGTTCAGGTGATGAAGGATCGGGAAGCTGGAGGCCATCCCCAGCTTCTCCCTCATTTCTCCCCTACTCTTCCCCTCTCTACTTTGATTTCACCTGCATTTTACTATTAGATTTTGTTGGACACGCTACTGAGAGGAAGTGAGTTCTTCAGAAACGCTTGGATGGAAGCAGAACATGAAAGGGTTAAAGGGAGGAGAAAGTAGAGTTGGGGAGATGAGCAGGAGGCCTGCCCCGCAGGAGGCATTTCCTGTCTGGTAGGAGATGACCAAAACCCATGTCTAGGACAGTCACAGGCTGTAAGGGAGGCACTGTTAATGCTGTTTTCTAATGGTCTTGTCAAACCTCCTTCTAAATGTTTATAGCCATAGATTGGTACGGCTCCCAACCTTTGTCTGAGGATCTTGCTTTGTTTTTTGTTTGTTTGTTTTTTGGGGGTAACAGTTAATGTGGGAACACATTACTGTTATTGTTCAAAGTGCTTAGAAGAAGCAATTGTGAGTACTCGACCATACATGGACGATCTATATTCCGTCCCCTCCCTACCCAAGGCTCAGGGAACACTGTCGGAAAGAATTTAAGAGCTGGAGGATAGGGAGGGAAGAATGCTATGGAATGCTGTGTTCTCTGGATACAACATGGGTGTTACACACATTTACTCATAGAAACAGTGGTTACCTACACAATCCCCACACAATATCAAGCCAGCTAAAAATCCCACCATGCAACGGGGAGGGGCTGCCAACCTATCAGCTGCTGGGGGAGGGAAACTTACTTTTTTTTTGAGTAGGTTCTTCGTGCTTCAGTGGATGACTATAATGCCTTTGTGCATACGGGCAACACTAATTGTATTTAGTATACTAAATGTATGCATACATATACATATATATATGAGAGAGAGGAGAAGGACATAAAGCTGGTGGGGGAGATTAAATAGGGGTTCTGGGGGGAGCTGAAGAGAGGAGTGAGGGGTGGATATGACCAACATACATTTTACACAGTATGAATATGTCAAAGAATAAATAAAACCATGCATACACACACGTATATAATAGTTCCTCCTTAATTGCCGTGCTGGGTGTAACACCAGCACTCTTTCTGTGCTGGCTAGTTTTCATGTCAACTTGACACAAGCCTGAGTCATCTGGGAAAAGGGAATCTCAACTGAGAAGACACCTCCACGAGACTGGCCTGTGGGCAAGCCCCTGGGATATTTTCTTGATTAATGACTGGTGTCCAGCTCACTGTGGACAGTGCTTCCCTTGGCCCTGGTGCTGGTGGTCCTGGGAGTGATAAGGAAACAGGCTGAGAACGCCATGGAGAACAAGCCAGTAAACAACAGCACACCTCTGCGGTTTCTGCTTCCGTTCCTGCCTCCAGGTTTCTGCCTGGACTTCCTTAGATGACAGACTGCAATGTGGAAATGTAAGCTGAAA
Organism: Peromyscus maniculatus bairdii; assembly: GCF_049852395.1. Taxonomy (NCBI): domain Eukaryota; kingdom Metazoa; phylum Chordata; class Mammalia; order Rodentia; family Cricetidae; genus Peromyscus; species Peromyscus maniculatus. The sequence continues at coordinate 76,345,097 of NC_134866.1, read as the reverse complement.
TAAACCCTTCCCTCCCCGAGCTGCTTTTGGTCTTAGTGTTTTGTCATGCAGTGGAAACCTAACTAGGATGGTTTTCCCAGCAAGCCTTGCCATCTGTTGGTTTCTCTCATGTTTCATCTCCAGCTGGATCCGACTCTTCACTAGTCTCGCCTCTGCGCCTTAGGCCAAACCTGAAACAGAGCAGAATCCTGATTTTTATCTACCTGAGAGCAGGCTGGGGGGGCCCTGGCCTGTCCCTATCTGCCATCAATCTGAGTCCTGTACCTTGGGGGAAGGAGTGAGTCACTTTGCTGAGAGGAAGCATGGCGCTGTCATGGACGTCTCACCCCAGCCTGTGGTTCCCTCGTCACTGCAGAAGCTTCTTGCCCACTGCGGTTTATGAGGAAAATGAAGTAGCATCATGGTGCTGACGAAACTCGGAGCTCACAAAGGTCTGGTGCCTATTAGACCTTTCTCTTCTCTGCAGTTACGCTGTTACTTGTTCCAGAAGCTCTCCACCCTGGCTCTGAAGCTTGATACCTTGTCTTCTCTCTTCCCAAACAAGACAAGAACCTCTGTCTGACCTGCAAACACAGAGCACAGACTATGTATTGTTGGATAGCATCCCTGAATGCAATCACTTTATCTCTCCACCCAGACTGAAGATATGCTGAAGGCTTAGGAACCATACTGCCTGTGTCCTCTGCTTTTGCCACATCTATAGATAGAAGAGAGGGGCATGAGCACTCGATACACACCATGAATCCTCGACCTGGGGTCAGCACCCTACAGTCTCAAAAACACATGGCTCTAAGACCTAGCCATTGCCTGACCCTCTAAGAGACATGGGGAGCTCCAAGGAGAAATGGCCCATCTCAAGGAGCTATCACTATTTCTTTTTACTACCATGTATTTCCCCCAAGACTTCTCTTTCCAACCTTGAGCAATGACTGACCTGGGGTTAGGATCATTCTGGAATTCTCTATCAGTACGGAAGCATGAGTGGGAAAGATCCAAGAAATTAGTCTTCTTTTTCCTGTTATAGTTTCTCACTCCAAAGTAGACTAAATGGAGGTTCCCTAGCAACCCAAGCTCTGTAAAGAACCATTATCCTAGGATGAATTCTAAATCCCACTATCCTGAATCACATCACTTCATGAGCACAGTGTCCTACACAGTTGCCCTGTTACTCTGGCTTATCAGTTGAAATGGAAATGTTATACAAGTCCAGTCCAGTGTGGTCCAAACTCCACGAGCTTCATGTACACACACACACACACACACAAAAAAAAAAAAAAAAAAAAAAAAAGAACTCCTGAGACACTAGACATGGGTTCTCTACCCCAATAAGAAGAATCTTAGTGTTGTCCTTACATCCTGACATGGTGAATGGCTGGCTAGTCAAGAATTCATCCAGGTACATTCACACCCCAATAGGGCTCTGCTGGGCGATGACACCCAGTTGCTCAGAGGCCTTACTGAACTTTCCAGGTCGACTTCTGTTGAAAACACAGAGGGGAATGAGAAACAATTGAAAAACACTCCCTGCAGCCCGGGCACAATCACCCTTTGTTTTGTATATTCTTTGTGTATGAACATGACAATTATTTTCTGAGCTAACTTGTTTGAGCAGTAAAGTATTGCAGGGTAAAATGCAGAGATATAATTAGAATATCAAGGCCCATGAAACTAATCATTTCAAATTAAGCCCATACACAACTGTGGCACCACAAAACCGCCTTCTCTTTTTTGCTTGTAGGGGAACATTCCAGAAGCATGAAGGAAAATTAACTGTTTTTCCTGGGAGTTGAGATGGTAAAATACCTCCTGCCCAGAACATATTTTACAAATCCTAACGTGAGCGAAACAAAGCTCTTACCCATTGTCAACAACTTCCCTGAGGCAGATGACTGTCCCTAACGTGAACAGGAAGTGTTGTTGGCACCCTGAGCATAAGGAATATGAAAGCGCCCTTTCCTCTTCATGTTTCATCATATCCAACCACACTCCCTGCTTCGTAATATCTTTGTCTCTCAGGAAACCATGGCAACAACAGGCCTCTGTGGAGCATAGTGATTTCTCAATAAGCAACATGGCTTCAGCCTGTTCTCTAAGATTGGAGGTATGATTTGGGAAAGTATCTGCAATCCCATCTATTTGAAGAAGCCAGTAGATGGCTAGGACAACGTGCTTGATGGTAAATATCAATCACTAGCTACAGCACTGATGTGATAAAACCCTCAGCAAGTCTCGACTTTAGAGGAAAGGCAGTATGTAATCAATGGGTCACCTTCCCAGATGTAAAGAATCTGATCAGTAAGATTCAGTAGCCATAGTTGATTGCCTTGCTAAGATAACTGAGGCCAGTAAAGTCCTAGGTGTCTTTTCTAATAACCTTTATTGCCCACCATTTTGTCCTCACTAGTGTTGAACCACCACGCACAGGCTGTTTCATTCAGCCTCCTGTGGAAAAATTATACCAACCACATGCTTAGACAGAAGGAATACAATACGTTGCTTACTTTGCATCTACAAAGCTCAGCGATGTGGAAAAAAACAGGCTTGCTCAGTCACTTTCATGAGGATAAATGATGATGCTTCAAAGCAACGTTGGAACAAACACGAATCGATTTATTATCAGATGGCGTTCAGAATAATGAGAGGCGTGAACCTGAATCTTAAGTTGAATGCTACTAGGGATGTCACGATAGCAGTCTCTGAGCTGAAGTAGTGGCAGCCCTGGTCTCACCAGGACCCAACTTGACAGCCTGAACTCTGTTTCAGAGGGGATCGCATAGATCCAGCCACGGGAAAAGTGGTGGAGGTAGCAGCCTTCAGAGCTCAGCAGAGAGATGAGCTTGCAGGTCCCAACCCAGGCCACATCCGGCTTCCTGTGAACTTCCTGTCTCCGGGAACGACTGCCACTTCCTGTGCTTCCCCAGCCCACCCAACACTCCCGCCATTTTTGCCTCTATGAATCCTCTCTGCTTTAACTGGGCCGGTGTAGTTTAGTGCACACTTGAGAGGCCCCTAGGTAGCCACAAGGCCCATGCCTTACCTCTCTCCAGGGCAGGCTCAGAGAGCAAAGGGAGCCACAGCCTGCTTTACCAAGAGCTTGGGAACAGAGATATCAATGGAGTGCCACACCCAGTTGAATTCAATTCGTTTTGGGAAGTGGTGAATTTGACAAGCCACACTGAAGTTGAAAAACAACACTAAAAAGCCTTTACGGCATGTATTCCTGGTGAGTACTACAGAATCCAGCAATAGCCATCTCTCTCCAGGAAACAAAGTACTGAGTGTCCTAGTTTCTGGAATTTCTCCCAAGGACCACCCCCCAATATTGCCTCTCCTCAGAATGGGAACCAAATTGCCACCCCAGAAGTCATACCTCCTTCCAGAAGCAGTTCACCACCTAGTAAGTGGTTGACCGAGGGGTATGAAGGTCCAAATCCACATTTTTAACTATGGAGGGATTGATGGCCTTTGTTGGGACCCCAGCTCGGCACAGCCAAAGCTGACTTCACCACCACCACCACCACCACCACCACCACCACCACCACCACCACCACCCCCCCCCCCGTCTTCTTATCTCGCTCCTCCTCCTCCTCGGGAGTCCATCCCAAGAGCATACCCAAACATACTTTCCTACATTCTTCACTCTCCTCAGAGTCTGATACACAAAGGACAGAGAGACAGTTGATTCTCAACTTGACTACAGCGGGCAGAGCTGAAACGGAAGCGCAGGTGATGTGGTTGGTGTTTGACTACGAGGAAGGGTGTGGCCAGAGGGGACTGTGCAGCAGCAGACCGAGGGAGGAGAGGAAAATGGTTTTCGGTATGAACACCTGATCTGTTCTGTCCTGTATGGGACAAAAACTCAGGAAAGGCGAATTCACTCTATTTTACAAGAGAAATAATCTCTGCTCCTGCCGTGGATGTCAGACCTTCAGGTTCTCTGTTCTGGACTCCATGACCCACACCGATCAAGACCTGAATCCTGAGGTCTGTACTCCTAGACTGTTTTCTTATTCTGAGGCCTTAGGACTTGAATGGAGCCTCCCTGTTGCCTTCCACCATGAAGAAACAGCGTCTACCCCACCTCATCTAAAATGCAGCAGTGTTTGTCATCTTAGAAAGCAGAGCACAGAGCTCATTAGATAACCAAATCTCCCAGGACTTTGACTTTGGACTCCTAGCTAGTCTCTGGAATTGTATGGAAAAAAAAAACCTATTCTTTATAAATTACTAAAATTTAGGCATTTTATTATAGAAACACAAACAGACCAACGCAGGCCTATAATCATGTTATACAGACATGGCTTACACAACAGAAATATGTTTGCTATGGATTCTAAAGTTTGAAAGTCCAAATCAAGGTATAGGCAGGGTCAGTCCCGTCTGAAGAGTTGAGGGACCAGGAAAAGATCTGCCTCGGGCTCTCTACTCCACCTGAAGATATCTGTCTTCATGTTCACACCCCTTCTTCCTGAGTGGAGGATCTGTTTCTAAAACCTCCCTTGTAAATTTTTTAAATTACTTTTGTTTACCTGTGTGCGTGCATGCACACACACACTCACACGCAGGCATACACATGGCATGCCACTGCAAGATTATGGTGTCATGGGACAATTTGCAGGAGTCTTTTCTCTGCTTCCACCATGCGGGTCCCAGAACTAGAACTCAGGTCATCAGGCTTAGTAGCAAGCACCTTTGCCTGCTGAGCCGTCTCATTGGCCCTCAAATTCCCACTTTTTAAGAAGGCACCAGCTGCGTTAGAGTACGGCTCACCTTAACGACCTCACTGTAGCCTGGTTATCTTCATAAAGAGCCTGTTTCCAGACCATGTGAAGTACTAAGAGCCAGGGCATCAATATACGGACTTGCAGGCAAAGCAGGAGACACAGTCTAGCCCATAACAGAGCCCACCCTGCCACCACACTCCAGGATGCGTTCAGAGCTCAGAGCCTCTGAGTCTTCCCCAAGACTCAGGCCAGTCACCTCAAAATACCTTATTAATTGTGGAGAGAGAGAAGGATCCTCAGAAAGGCCAAGCTGTGGGTTCCCCAACACCAGTTGGCAAGATTTAAATCAGGAAAAGAGGTCTGGTTCCCAGGCTAGGGGGAAAACCCAAAGTGGAGAGCTCATTGGGAAATACGCATTTACAAGGAAGCTGTTTATTACACATAGTTGCATGATGAGGAATGTGGCTGATAGTCCAACCTGTCTCTGGAAGGGTGTCTGGGAATCCAACATAATTAACCTTCGATGTTCTTTGTTCTCAAAATTAATAACAGTGTGCTGATGGGTAAGGACAGAGGGAAAGGGATAAGGCAAACAGGTGGTAGGATTTTTACTGGAAAAGGATGGAATGTAGCTAGAGTTTTCCTGCCTTGCCCACAGTCAGGACAAATCTCTGTCACCCGCCAGTTCCACAGCCGCTCAGACCCAACCAAGTAAACACAGAGACTTATATTGCTTATAAACTGTATGGCCATGGCAGGCTTCTTGCTAACTGTTCTTATAGCTTAAATTAATCCATTTCCATAAATCTATACCTTGCTACATGGCTGGTGACTTACCGGCGTCTTCACATGCTGCTGGTCATGGAGGTGGCTGGCAGTGTCTCTCTGCCTCAGCCTTCCGCTTCCCAGAATTCTCCTCTCTCCTTGTCCCACCTACTTCCTTCCTGGCCACTGGCCAATCAGTGTTTTATTTATTGACCAATCAGAGCAATTTGACATACAGACCATCCCACAGCAATGGAATTTATTTATTTATGTGTGTATGTATTTGGTTGACTGATACAGTGGTTTTCTTCCACATACACACGGCTTTAGTTGGATACTGTAAGGGTGAGGGTACAACAGTGTAGGAAATATTGTTTCAGTCAAGCCTAAATGATCAACATTTTGTTTTGGGGGGACAGGACAACAGGAAATGACGGCTACAGAGAAATCTATATGTAAGTGCCTAAGAGCAGCTCACAGCCAGCCAGCCAGCGGTTGAGAATGCAGGCTGGTGTTATAGCCTGTATCTTGAGCCATCAAAACCCTGTCGGGATAAAGGAGCACAAACAGGCAGGATTACAATTTGGCCCCGGGCCCTCGGTCCCAAGAACACTGCCTTGAAAACATCAGAAAGCTATGGAGGCCTGAGAATCAAGTGCAAATGTGTCCATGTGCCAAGAAAACCTAAGACGGCTATTTTCACAGCATAGTGGGACTTGGCCAAGCTCCAGAAGCCATCAACCAAGTAGGCAGCCCTGATACTTCAAAGGAGGAACTCGCACTGATAAATCCTGCCCCACACTTTCTGCAGCGCACAGTTAATCTTGAGGTATATAATACCACAACTGTGAGTCACCAGGCTGGAGCCTCAGGTCTCTCCACAGGACAGGGAGAAAGAGAAGGGGAAAAAAGGCTCCCCCATCTGTTGTCTCTCCTTGAAACTGGGCACAAAAAAAGAAGAATAGAGACTATCACAGGACACATGAGTTATGGCCTGTTTTACCTGTACAGAGCCCTGACTGTAACAAACTTGGCCAACCGTTTTTCATCACCATGTCATATCACCGTTTGATGGAGATCACCATCAAAGAGGTAAGCCTGTAAGTCCTCAGACTCTGCTAAGTGACTCGGGAAACCTCTGGGCCGGGTGGCAAGGCCAGCGTTTTCTTTCACAGGCTCACACCTTTCTCAGGAGATCCAAAACTTGGAAAACCCAGGTATTTCAAATTCTATTAAAGTCCAAAAAAAAAAAACAACTCAGAGAATCTCCCAAAATAGGGATTGCTGGGGGTGCTCAGTTGTAAATTGCTTGTGGAGAATATCCATGGCCCTAGGTTAGGTCCCTGACACATGATAATAATAATAATAATAATAATAATAATAATAATAATAATAATAGCAACAACAAGAAGAATAACATAAAGAAAGACAAACCATAGTACAATGGGACTGATGAAGCAACAAGGAACCGCCAAGGCTAAGTGGAAGCCTTCGCTCTCCTCGGCGAGGATGCAGTGGTGGTGGTGGTGGTAGCGACCGTGATTACTTCACTATAAATTCTGCATACCCAGAAGTGTTCATGGTGCCATCCGTTCAGCCAGCATACTTTTCCCCATCTCATCGTGTATCTGTGGAAAGGTAATGAGAAAAGTCTAAAGCTCTCTGTTGGGTCAGACAAACAAGTCAGCAAATTCAGAAACGTGGAGAAGGAAGCTAATGCCTTGGGGGACACTTCCGTGTGGGTGTGAGCACATGGCCGTGTATTCATTTGGGTACATTTCTGTGCACACATGTACCTCCCCATTCCACTCCGTTCCACCCCACGCCACCAGATGTGCCCATGAACACAACAGTGGCATGAATGCCATGCAGGGAAGAGCACATCAGTTGGTTATCCAGTGCAAACCATCAGCCCTGAAAACGTGCATCCAAGTCATGTTAAACACCTACGCATGAGTCCTGAAGTGTACACTGTCCAGATGACCAGCTTGTGCAAAGCTCCCTTTCCAACAGTTCTGGCTGGTTCATTTAACACTTTCCTTTCACTCTTGATTTCACATATCTCCCCTTGGTCCCCAGTGCAGTCCAGTTAGATGCTGGAGGGCATCCTGAGAATGCTCTCTGCCACTACGTCTGCCTGCGCAAAAGAAATGAGAAGCCACCAATTACAAGTACCAACCAAGTCCTTCTCAGAAAGTCAGTCCTCAAGACTGTTTCAGAACGGGTGGCCTTCCACTGGCCAGGGCCACCTTGCTCATCCCATAAAAAATAAAACCTGTCAAGTTTTAAGTCAAGCGGTCGATAAATCTTACTGAGTAAGCCCTTGTACATTAGCCCCTTTGACTTGAGGAAAAAGGAAACCCGGTAACCAGAACATGGGTTTGCCATGACAAGGAGCCTAGAGTCCCTGACAAGAAGTGCTGGGCAGATCCAGAAGTGTCAACTAATCTAAACCATTGGCATGGGTGAAAAATAGCCTGGCTCTCCTCGCCCCTAGGGAGCCCAGAGTCCCTCCCTGTCTGGACGGATTGGTAGTAGGCATGAAGGAGACTCACAGAATGCCTGGGAGGAAAGGAAGAAAGTGAGTAGGGTCTGGGACTAGGGTTTCTGAATCTTGGGGAAGATAGGGTCACACTCAGGCATGTATACTGGGGTTTCTGTCTCCTGGTTCTCTTAAGGAATACGGGAAAGAGATCCAGCATCTGAGCATTGTACTGAGAGAGCCTCCCGAATACCAGAGTCTGCTTGGGAAGCTCTGATGTAGTGAAGAGGCCACATAGCTGAGGTCAGAAATCCAATCCAAGTACCACTCCCAACTCTCTAGAGCCTGAGCAAATCACGTGACTTCTCCGAGCTTCACTTCTCATATAATTCTCATCAGGACTAAGTTTTCAAAGTATAAACATCAGGGTTATTACATACTTTCTAGGTATTTGCTCATTTTCTGTTTCTATAACAGACTACCAGAGGCTGGGTAATATATAAAGAAAAAAAGAAAAAGGTTGTTTAATTAATAGTTTTGAGGGTTCAAGATCATGGAACCATACTGACCGAGAAGCTTCCTGCCACTGGCTAGCTTCCATAGCACTGGAAGGTGCCTCCCAGGCAGCTGGGGGGTTGGGAGTAGAGTAGGGCTTACTACTGGGGTTTAGGGGTAGGGAACATCCACAGTCTTACCCAGCTGTGACCTACAATAATGGCCGGTGTGACAAGATGTGTCCATGAGCACAACAGTGACATGAATGTCATGCAGGGAAGAGCGCACCAATTGGTTATCCAGTGCAAATGGTCAGCCCTGAAAACGTGCATCCAAGTCACGTTAAACGGACACAACGGAATGTATTTCGGAATATATACGGATATGCACGTATGCATGTGGTGGTATTGTGTTCACCAAAATATTGTGTACCTTAATAAACTTACCTGGGGTCAGAGAACAGACAAGCCACTAGTTAGTCAGTGATAGCACACGCCTTTAATCCTAGTATTCCAGAGACAGAAATCCTTCTGGATCTCTGTGAGTTCAAGGCCACATTGGAAATAGCCAAGCATGGTGACATACACCTTTAATCCCAGAAAGCCAGCCTTTAATCCCAGGGAGTGGTGGTAGAAAGTAGAAAGATATATAAGGCGTGAGGACCAGAAACTAGAGGCTTTTGGCTGGTTAAGATTTGGCTGGATAAGCATTCAGGCTTTTAAGCAGCAGTTCAGCTGAGAGCCATTGGGATGAGGACACAGAAGCTTCCAGTCTGAGGAAACAGGACCAGCTGAGGAACTGGCAAGGTGAGATAGCTGTGGCTTGTTCTATCTCTCTGATCTACCAGCATGGACCCCAATAACTCGCCTCGGGTTTGATTTTATCAATAAGAACTTTTAAGATTCCTGCTACATATGCATGTAGTAACAACTGGTGAAAAAGAGGCCCCAGACTTGATGGAGAGCAGGGAGGGGTGTATGGGAGGGCTTGAAGGGAGGAAAAGGAAGGGAGAAATGCAATTAAATTACAGTTCTCAAACATAAACAACAGAAAAGGGTATGAAGTCGTGGGGAAAACAGAGAGGTGGTGTTAGATCTGAGAGGAATTTGGAGAAACGGAGGGTGCCTAGAATCAAAGCATATTGTGTAAAATTCTCAAACTTTTTTTTTTTTAAGATCATGGCACTAGAATTTGCTTCACTTTGGTGAGGACCTGCTTAGCTGTGCCACACAATAGGTGGGCATCACGGTGAGTGTGAGGTCTTAGACCCTGGACAAATGGCAGAGGTGCCTGTTAACACGTCAAAGCTGAGGCTGGCCACCAGGTTCTCCCAGCATCCCTCAGTCTCTACCTGTTACAGGATCCTCCTGGCAGGCATGCCCCACACACCCTAAACTCCTCCAGCCCAGACACTGGGCAGGGCTACCCTTCCCCCTGCTCTTCCTCCCTGTATAATCCAGCCATTTTGGCTACACCAGTCCTTTTTGGCCCTTGGGCCTCTTGGCCACTGCTCCTGGTTCCCCTCTCTCCCTCTCCCCTCTCTCCTCCCATCTCCCCTCACATGGCCCCGTTCGTTTGACTGGTCATGTTCATTCTGGACTCTTTCAGATGTCTCTGCTTGTGATCTCTCACATCTACAATAAACTTTCTCCTCCATCCTACCTAGGAGAAGTCATGTCCTCCTTTTATTTCTTTTCTCTTCTTTTCTTTTTTTTCATTCCATGGGAGCATGCGTGAGAAGGAAAGCTTACAGAGCAATACAGGAAAGAGATTTTGGCTCTTTGGTTTGGTTTGGTTTGGTTTGGTTGTTGTGGTGGTTGTTGTTGAGACAGAGTCTCTCTAGGTTGTCCAAGCTCGCCTTCTACTCAAATTCCTGTTGCTTCCTGACTGCTGAGAATAAAGGAGCATGCTATCACACCTGGAAGGGTCTTGCACTTTTGTGACAGCTTTTTCCTGCAAGGACTGAGGTCTCATGAGAACTACCTTCATTCTGTGGCAGCAGCTACAAATGCCTCCTACTTGGATATACCTCCTGAAGGTCCTACACGCTTTGTGTTGCAACATGGAGACTCAAACTCCTCACGCATAAGCCCTTGGGGGAAGAGAGAGGCCATTCAAGCCATACATAAACCGCAGCTCCAAGCCAGACAGCGCACCAAGACATCAATATCCTAGTTACCAAACAACAGAGGCTGCTCATGAGAAATGTAGAAACTAACATCTAAGAACACACAGAGCAGAGCCAAAACCTAAGACATGTTTTGGCTATTTTATCACTTTAGAGTCAGGAAAACCTTGACTACTGGTATCTACATGAATTGTGGGGTTTTTTTTGTTGTTGTTGATGTTGTTTGTTTGTTTGTTTGTTAAAGCCGTTTATTAAGTGGTATTAATTCAGCACACAGACTGTCTTAGTTAGGGTTTCGATTGCTGTGAAGGGACACCATGGCCATGGCAACTCTTATAAAGGAAAACATTTAACTGGGTGGCTTACAGTTCAGAGGTTCAGTCCATTATCGTCATGGGAACATGGTAGTGTGCAGGCAGATATGGTGCTGGAGAAGGAGCTGAGAGCAGGCAGCCAGAAGTGAACTGAGATACTGGGCAATATCTTGAGCATATATGAGATATCAAAGCCCGCCTCCACAGTGACATACTTCCTCCAACAAGGCCACACCTCCTAATAGTGCCACTGCCTTTAGGGGCCATTTTCTTTCAAACCACCACACAGACCTATTCCTCTCTGGCCATTGAACTTGATAAACATATGTCTCAGGACCCAAAATGTAAGGCATGACCTTTCTTAATACAGAGCTTTAAAAAATGTTATTAATTCTTTGATAATTTCATAGTTCTTTTTTAACATATTTGTTCCCTTTCCCCACCATCTCCCAGATCCTCTTCTCCTCCACCTCCCTTAACCACCCAGTTTCACCCCGTTTCTCTGGAGTCCAGTTGGTATTGGCCCACTACTGGCATGGGGCCTGCCCTGAAGAGAAACCGATATGCAGGTGTCCCACCATTAAAGAAAGCTGACGTTAACAGAGACTTAGTTCTTGTTGTTTTCTTTTATTTCTAAGAAGTTGATAGTTTCAAAGTTGCAGATCTAACCAGCCTGCTATAAATACATTATACACTTCAGCTTGTAGGACAGAATGCTGAGATCATTTTTGGTTTGAGAGAGGGAAAAAAGGAACTCACATATAAATTGCTCTTTGTTTTTGTTTTTTTTGTTTTTTTGTTTTTTTGGTTTTTTTTTTTTTTTTGTCTGTAATGACTGTGCCTCCTCTAATGAGAGCACATGAAACTGGTTGTTTTGTCGCTTTGAGCTGAGAACTTGACGTCCTCTACCTCATCTCCCTGTCATGGGCAAGCCAAAGGAGTTGAGATTTTGCTTGACCTGGGGCCTGGTCCTGCCAGGCACACAGGTGGCTGAGGCAGTCTCTAATGGCAACGCTGATACTAGAGCAGTGTTGTCCATAAAGGGAAGGAAACCACGTGAGAGACAGAATGGGTTGAATTTTGGGAGGCTCCTTTGTGGTGTCTGAGTAACAGCAGAGAGAGGCCTTTAGATGAAGGTGTGACTCTCTGGACCCTGGACACTCTGCTACAAATGGAAGGTATTTAGCTAATAGGCAATTTAACTCATAGTCCTCCAAACATGATGCTCTGGATTTCTACTTACTAACTGGGTCTGCCTTATTTGCTACTTATCACTTAGAGCAGCGGTTCTCAACCTTCCTAATGCTGTGACCCTTTAATACAGTTCTTCATGTTGTGGTGACCCTTAACCATAAAATTATTTCATTGCTACTTCATAACTATAATTTTGCTGCTGTTATGAATTGTAGTGTAAATATCTATGTTTTCTGATGGTCTTGGGTGACCCCTGTGAGTCATTTGACCCCTAAAGGGGCCGTGACCCACATGTTAAGAACCACTAACTTAAAGGATTCCCTCATAGATGAGACTGCCCAGGATTGATCTTGGTTCCACAAGATGATTGGTCTTGTAATATGGTCCATGACCATCAGAACCCACGTATTTCAGCTCACAGTGTCCAAGAGTTTGTTCCTACAAGTCAGTGGAGATATGAGTGAGCAGTTCACATCATGGCAGACCAGAAGGCAGAGAAAGGAAAAGTTCGGCTTCTTCCTGTCTGCCATTTTATTCCATTGAGGTCCCCTGGGCCATAGGATAGTACCATCCACAGTCAGGGTAGGTCTCAGTTAATCTTCTCTGAGATGAGCCTCACCAATCTCCCAGGTGATTTAAAAGCTAGTTAAGTTGGCCATGAAGATTAACAACATGGAATCCACCCTTCTGTATCATCAATGTGAACTTTGACTCTCTCTGCCTCATCCTATTGGGAACACGAATTAAAGTCACCCAAGGGTCAATTCCAGGGGTGCTGGACTGGGGTTCCCCCAACAGATGCCCTTGTAACTCTGGGCCTCTACAGTCTGTGTCTCCATGTGTCGTGTGAAGGTGGCTACCAAATCTCCCCAATACTTGAAGGCTTAAAGCTCTCTTCTCCCCTGTCTTACCTGCCACTCACTCCCAACCCTGCCTCCCCTAGGCAAAGCTGCCTTTTTAGCTCCTTTTCTGGTTGCTACAGTTATGCATCTGACAAAGGCAACTTAGGAAGGAGGAGTGTATTTGGCCTTAGCATTGAGGTATGGTCCATCATGGCGGAAAAGTCAAGACAGCAGGAATAAGGAATGAGGCAGCTGGTCACATGACACCTGCAGGCAGGAAGCAGAGGGGGACAGGTACCATGCTCAGATCCCATCCTCCTTTTTATTCAACCCAGGACCCCAGCCCATACAACGGTGCTGTAGATCTCTGGTGTCCCTGATGTAATCTAGAAACTTCCTCATAGATGTGTTCAGGTGATTGTAGAGCCCGTCAGGGTGCAATATCCACCAGCACAGCAGGCCCATCCTTGCTGTGCTACCAAAGCACCTATCCCACCCCTCTTTGTTCACTTAGTACCTCCTCATCAGTACCTCGCAGCCGCCTCTCAATAAACCTCTAGCCCCTTTAAAACAGGATGCTGTCTGATTTATGCCAGCACAAATGAATGCCCATCACACAGTAAGCACACACTCAGATACAAAATAAAGCTGTATAGACTGATCATTGTTTACTGAAACAAGTAAGCAGATATAGAATCGTTGTACCCAGAGTCCCCCAGAGACCAGCAAGAGACCAAATGCAATGCAAAAGCAAAGAGTCTTTTTACTGTTGTAAGTTAACCCGGGCCTCTCCGTCTATCTGATGCAGCAGTAGGGCAGGAGAGACCCTGAGTAGCAATGGGGCAGGGTTTTTATAGAGAGTAAAGCAAGGAATGGTCTTGGGGTCTACAGACTACATAGGAACAGACTCAGGATTGGTTTATGTGAGTGGCAATCATGTTAGTAACTTTTAATTGGCTGGGGTTAGTTGGGGGTTACAGTTACCCATTTTTGGACAGGCCTGGACAAGTCCCAGGCTTTGTCCTTGAGCTGCCATGGGGGCTGGCTGGCCTAGCACTTACTGACTGTAGGAGCTGGCTCAGTGGCCCAGGCTTGGTGCATCCTATTTCCCTGTTCCTGCTGGCAGGGGCATCAGTGATTAATTGTCATTTGTTCATGGCCCTCTCAGAAACTGCTTGCTCAGTCTCAGGAAACTGAAATTGAGGCCTGCTCTCTGAGAGAAGACTAAACAGCCTGTTATGGTGTCTGCTTGGTCCTTTCAGAATAAAAGACAAATGTAGTCCCCACATGTTCCTGCTTAAGTCATTTGATAACAGCATCTCTAGCCTATTACCTTTTAAATAATAAATCTCTGTACAGGCCCCTTTGGGCTACCTTTAGTGCATTAGTTAGTAGTACAATTGACTGCAATAACAAATATTTGGCCAACCACCTTAAGCAAGCAAGGCTTTATTTTCTCACATGAGAAGTGTGGGGAAAGTGCTTATCGGTGTTGACGATTTGAAGATCCATTATTGCCAGGGCTTAATGCTGTGTTAAATTATCACCTCAAGATAAGTTCCTCCAAGTCTTCGCACCATAATGGACTGGAATGCTCTGAAATCATGAGCCAAAATAAATGCTCTGACATTGGGTCTAGCTCCCAAGATGGAAATAAATGATGGGAAGAAGGGTTCCAGTGCCATCTGCTTCCCCTCTAGACTTCCACTCAGATCTCAGTTACCAAAACTGTCCCATGATCAGTAATGTGCCCCAGCTCTAGAGATGAGACAGAGTGGAAAAACTAAAACAAATCGTCATGGTTGATGAGGGCCAAGCATGAGCCATCGCTGGGGCTCTGTAGGTGGTCCCCCAAAGTCAGACTTCTGTGGGTAAGGAAGAAAGACAGATGAGATCTTTAGCAGGCAACTAAGGCGTCGGCAATTTAGAAAGTATCTCGGTGTTTTAAAAGTGAAACATCATACCCGAATGAAAGCGCATCAGCGCCAGTCAGCACTTACTGGAATCTGGGTTCCTTTCAAAGCCTGATGAACTTGCCATCTGGAGCCTGTCTGACCCACCGCCAGGGGAAGGCTGACGGCCATGTCTGTGCAACAAGGACGAGGCTGCTATACACTTAGTTCAGATCTCTTCACCGGGAAATCTACGCAGATTTACTCAAAATATGATTGTATGATATTAGTACGATAAAATACCCCCACCCACTTAAGAAGAAGCTCTCAAACAGTGGTTCTCAACCTGTGGGTTGCGACCCCCTCACTGTGTCACGTATCAGATATCCTGCGTATTAGATATTTACATTACTGTTCAGAGCAGTAGCAAAATTACAGTAATGAAGTAACAACAAACATGATTTTATGGTTGGGGTCACGACAACATGAGAAACTATATTAAAGGGTCGCAGCATTAGGAAGGTTGAGAGCCACTAGTCTAGAAGGACAGAGATACATTAGTGCTGGCAGTAGAAATTGATACTCTTGGTTTGACAGGGAATTTGACATTAACTAGTTGCTCTGGAAATATACCTAAGATATCATTTAGGGAGGCACAGCTCAATGCAGGTAGTACTGAAAAAGAGTAGTATTTATTTTCCTATCACACATGAGTCCATGAGAAAGAATCATAATGACAGAGAGTGGCAGGATAGACAGTCAGTCGGTCCTGAGGAAGGCAAGGCAGCCTGCAATCTGTCTGTGTGGATAGCTTTTTGAGAGGCTGGGATGGGGGTGGGCGGGGGAAGCTGGAACCTAGCTCAGGGATGATTTAAGGCACAGAGAATATTGGCTTTGTGTGGGAGAGTTTGATAAGGAGGGGTGAAGGGCGTGAACTCTAGAGGGGTTTCTTTTGTATGTGAAAAGCAAAAAAAAGCCCACTCCCAGGCAAGCCTTTTGGGACCTCAAAGAATGAGCAGCTCTGGGAAAGGCAGAACCACTGTGGGCCTGCAAGTGTACAAACGCCCAAACATGAAGAAAACAGGACTAGTCATAGCTCTGGGCGGGCAAAGCCACGTGTGCAAATCCAACAGAACACGGAACCTTACTTGTGTTGGGGATGCATATCCTTCTGTTCAGTCTTTTAAGTTTCAGGTCAAATCACAGAGGGGGCCAGGGGGAACAGCTCAGGGGATAAAGGCGCTGGCTGCCAAGGCTGACCACCTGGTTCCTGAGACCTGGATGGTGAAAGGTGAGAACTGACTTCTGCAAGTTCCTCTGACCTGCACGTGTAAACTGGGATATGCATGCACGTGCGCTGTGTGTGTGTGTGTGTACGTGCGCGCGTACCCATAAAGCAAACACACTAGAGTAATTTTTAAAATGTAAATGCTGTAGACAAATCTGTGCACTCAGAAACATACCCGAATGTTCGTATCAGAGGGTAAATAAACACTCAGTGCGGGGGAGCCAACAAATTGTAGTGCATTCATATCCTGGGACATGAATGGGAAGGAAGACAAACAAGCTGGAGACACACTAAACGTTAATGAAACTCATAAACAAAAAGCCTGAATGAGGCAAAGATGGAGAGGACGCCTACGTTAGGATTTTCTTTATACGAAGCTCCCACGAGGAGAAGGCGAACTGGAGTGTTGGGGTATGCAGGTGCTCAAATTCTCTTGCAAAGGAAAGCTGTGCCCACGGCAAGATCTGAGCAGAGTGGGTTTCTCTGAAAGGAGGGCTTATTGGGTAAGACGAAGATTTCTGGATGCTCAACAAGTTCCGATCCTTCAAAGAAGGTGGTTCTAAACCTTCCTCACGCTGTGACCCTTTAATACAGTTCCTCGCGCTGTGGTGACCCCCTAGCCATAAAGTTATTTTGTTGCAAAATTCATAACTGTAATTTTGCTACTTTTATGAATTGTAATGTAAATATCTGATGTACAAACCCCCAAAGGAGTCGCAACCCTACCGATTAAGAACCACTGTTCAAAGGACTTGGTGCTCATTTTTTTTTCATACTGTGCTTTTCTGTATGAAAAAAAATAAAAGTCCTCTGTTTGAAGACTTTTAAAAAGGAAAAAGACCAAGAGGAGAAGTAGTCTAAACAGAACCGCGTGGGAAGACATATGATTGAAAACACAGACATTGTCTCCATGACTCAAGAGTTCATTTCAGAGGCTGGAGAGATGGCTCGGAAGTTAAGAGACTGGCTGCTCTTTTAGAGGGTCACGGGTTCTGTTCCCAGCACCCATAGGGGTGGCTCACAACTGTAACTCCAGTTCCAGGGGACCCGACATCGTCTACTGCTTCCACAGGCACCCACACACCTATGGCATGCACGTACACATAGAAGATACATGTGTACACAGGAATAAGAATAAAAATTAAATCTTAAAAACAATAGCCACAAAAGAATCCATTTCGGTAACCATAAAGTTTCTTCCTGCAGGCATTTATTAGGAATGAGCGCCTCTTCAATGTAAAGCCCGAGGCTGTACGAAAGTAAAGGAGATATTCCTCTGGTAGGTGTGGCTACTGTGGCCTAAAACGTTTGCTTATGGAAAATAAATAGGTTTTTGATGAGCTGTAATTCTTGCTATGTCCCGTCTGCCTAGAGCCAGGTCTACAACACTGTGACTCACATTGCTTATCTCCTCCCTTCTCCCACAGACCTGTTTCTGGAAGCCAGCATTGAGTGGCATTACAACCATCCACAATTTCTTTTTTTTTTTTTCTTTTTTAAGTGAAAAAGAATTATAAACTTCCTCTTGACGTTAGGAGGCAGAGAACTGCATGGGGGTAATTACATCCTGCCTACTTCAGAGCACCCCGAGGCTGCAATTAGATATGGGCCTCCTTCCCCTGTCCTAACTGAGCATGCACCGCTGCCCTGTGCCTCCAACAGCTGCCAGGGCCCTCCACAAGCAGCGTCTCAGCAGGCTGTGCAAAATGAGGCCAAGATCCTGGCGCCTCCGCACCTCCGCTCTGGAGTCTATGGTGTGCTCTCGTAACAGGGGGAAATTATTTGCTCAGAGCTGAATATTTATTTCTGGTTGGTTCTTCCTAAACACCTGAGAACAGCATCTTACAGGGAAGGCTAGATTCTGGGAATCTGAAGGGCAGGGGCACATCTCATCAGCTCAGTGACTTGTATCTTCCCCCATGAACTGAAGCAAAAAAAAAAAAAAAAAAAAAAAAAAAAAGTAGCAGAAAAGATAGCCGAGTCATGGCTGCTCAGAAATCTGATGGAAAATTCAATTGCACAGCCAAGTGCATTATTATTCCAGCTAGAGTTGACAAAATACTTTGTTAAAAAGAAAGAGAGAAAGATTTGCTGGAAATAGGGGTAATGAAGTTAAGACTTTTTTTTCTTAATATTTCTGGAAGAATTTGCTTAATATCAAATTAAGACTTTGTGGAGAGAGAGAAAAAACAAAACAAAAAGCAGTCTGCTTGGAAAGAGAGCTAGATGGGTGAATGGATAGACAGACAGACAGATGAGAGAGGTAGAGGGGTAGAGGGCTCCTCAGAGAGGCATGGGATGCTGAGGGAATGCTGGTATTAAAGGCAGAGATGGAAGAGAAACAGGGCAGAGAGACGCACCCCTGGCCATGGCGCATTTATTTCTAGGTTAGGTTGCCTTTGCCCGCTCTGACTGATACTGTTCTTACACACATTTAATTACCGTGATGGATTGCATGGGTACCACCAATGGCCTTGTTCTCACTCGCCCTAACTGCTAATGGGCTGTAAATACGGCCTTTAAAAAATAACCCGAGTTTGATGTGGATTTGTGTTCACCTATGTTAATGACATGCCAGGGAAATAGATTAGCTGCCTGTCTGCCTGTGACCTGCTGCACTGAGTGTTTTACCACTGACCTGGCCTGGCCTCCTCCAGCGTGATGTAGAGGACAGTGCCATAGCGATATGCAAATCTAGGCTTTTATGATCCAAAGACAGGCTGCCAAGAAAACAAAGCACTTATGGAAGGGCTCCAGTTATGATGTGGTAAGCAGCTACAGCCCTGGGGACTCTTTCTAGCCGGCCATGAGCAACTTCGGGGGCGGGGGGGGGGGGGGGGGGGGGAATAAGCAAACAGTTTTAATGGAAAGGGGTGAGCAGAAGGGGAGCTGTGGGCTCTGGGCAGCAGAGGAGTTAGAGTGTAATTAACTCCCAGACTGGACCCAGCGGTGGTCCAGCCGGGCTCCTCACTGCCTAGACCTTCCTCCTCAGCTGGAATTAAAGTCTAAGTCTATATCGGGAGGGTATCCGTGCTGCACAAGGCGACTGGGGAAATCAGCACACTTCAAGGAGGGGGGACTGTACATGGCTGCTCTCTCCTGCGTGGCTTGCCGGGTGGTGGATTTTACAGGGAGACTGTTGGATGTCTGAAGGAGACTGAAGGAAGTCTGAGTCTAGGCCATTTGGGAGGGAAGGGGATGGAAATATCTACCCCACGCCTGGAGAACCTATTTGTTTTGATGACTGCTGCTGCTGCTTTCCTTAAGGTTGAAGATTGCAGGACTGGAAAACCAGCGCCCTGAGCAGAGGGTATGTGCTCTCTGCAGGCCTGGGAGGCCCCGTGTTTTGGGTTCCGCCTGCCTTCTTGCACAACTGTATTCAGAACAGAGATAGGCGGGCACATAGCTACGCCTCCGACAGCCAGGGAGGCCATCCTTAGTGCCTCTCCTCCGTTCAGGAAATCATTGGCCTCGATAACACTGCAATCAGATTCTTTAAAACCACGGAGCTAGAAAAGGCATCGGAAAATGTCATTTATTCCATTGGATGTGTTTAATCTTGCCGAAGAGAAAAACAAGACATTTGCGACTGAACGAAGTTTAATGTGAAAGTGGACAACTGTTTCTTCTAGATCTTCATGACCACCTTAGTTTGAGTTTTGATCTTCTTCATTGCGATGTAATCTTTCATGCAAAGAATTGTCCATAAACTCCTAGCAATTTCTAATAAAACCCAAAATGCCTATAAAATTCTAGATCAGACTACTATTAATTTATGCAACCATGGTAATATTATATTTACTAGATTTACTGTTTAGTTTTTAAACAACTATAATTGAAATGCAAGAGCATATTCAATTTTAAAGATACTATTCAAATTCAGTAAAATACTTCCTGTGTGGATTAACTTGCACTTTACAAACACGTCATGCCCCATAAATATACCACATAATTAACCCATACACTACACCACACTTAACAGAAACAGCATGTACTCAGCAAGAACTTAATTAGCAATTTGAAAGTTGTTTTCAGTTTTTAAACTCAAATGAACTGTCCATATAGGACAATAAAAAAGGAGGCAGTTCCAACTCTCTCTGTTTTGTCCTTTGGAATTGTTTGTTTCAAATCTACTGCTAAAATGCAAGAGTACAAATAACATGGACAATGTGAGCTCAAAAGGTTCTAAACCATCATGAAGAGAATTTTCAAATGAAAGCTTATTCCTACATAAGCAGGCAGCCTCTGGATTGACAGCCATTTAAAATATAACATTTATCAAAGGATTTACAATAAAAAGTGTTGATTTGGTGCATTTATGCATAGCTGTATGTGTGTGCATGCGCGTGTGTGCACGTGTGTGCGCGCGTGCGTGCGTGCGTGTGCGTGTGTGTGTGTGTGTGTGTGTGTGTGTGTATCATTAAAATATAACAGTAATTACAGCTATTGTATAATATTTAAATCACTAAATTTTTTCCAAGGGAATAATATTTTCATCCTTTTTTTAAAAGAAAGATTTATTTATTTTTCTTTTGTGTGTATGAGTGTTTTGCCTCCATGTATATATGTGTTCTGCAAGCATGTCTGGTATCCAAAAAGGTCAGAAGAGGGTGTCAGTTTCCCTGGAACTCAAGGATGGTTGTTAGCTGCCATGTGGGTGCTAGAAACTGAACTGGATCCTCTGGAAGAGCAGCAAGTGGTCTTAACCACTGAGCCATCTCTCCAGCCCTGTAACTTCCTCCTTAACCTACTTCTTTAACAACGTATCTGTATTTCCGGTGAGACTGCTGGAGATATCACATTAAGTTCCAGATAACTTCTCATCTGAGACCTCACATACAACACGCATCTCTAAAGGGCTGATGAGTCCCTTTATGTCCTCTTTACTACAAGCTGGGGAACATCTTGTGTTTCTCTGTCTCCTCCTTGCTACATTAAAAAATGATAATCTACCTCTCCATATGGCCAGAGTTTGAGTGAGCTTGCACTTACCGCTTAGTATTGATCAGGACTCATTTATAACTGGTATAATGCTTTCCCCACAGAGCGCACGTTACACTTCCCAGCGTCAGACCACAGAAAGCTGTGGGTCGCATAATAAGTGGAAGATCTGGCAAAGAAAGCAGATCTGTCATCAATGTCTTCTCTCTCCGGTTACAGCAAGAGCCATGTTGTCTCTTCTTGCTGTCTGGCAGAAAGTACAGTGCTGGCCTTAGTGGACTCTAGGAGAGGGCTTCCCACTGCTCACCAACAGGTCATGAGAAGCACCATGGGACCTAAAGACAGCCCAGGGCTGTGCATGTGCTGGTGGTATACAGCAAAGCTTGGAGGTGCTTCTCTGGAATTCCCATGATCAAGACAGCAGGAAGTGAGAAGGCGAAAGAGAGGAGAGAGACCAGCATCATCATCAGCATCCTTCACCTTCGCTAGCGGAACCATTTCAAGTAAACAGAGGGGGGGAGGAGCATCTTTACAATAACAAAAGAAAAGTGAGATTAAGTTCATTTACATATAATATTTAGCTCAAAGAATGGACTTCAAGATACACAAACTTTTCCCCTATACAAAAGATGCTTTTAAGTTGCCAAGGCAACTCTAGTCATCAAGAAGCCGTAAGAATTATGTCTGTCTTCTTGGCCATATTCAGCACATGGCTTGTATCTTTAAGTTCACTCTGTGGCCCAAGATGATTGATTAAACTCCAAGTAGATGGTTTAAAAATACATTCATTTGCCACTTAGAATTTCTTGTTTGAATTGCCTTTTTCTGCTCTTTTCTCATTTTTAAAGTAGCTTCTGTTTTCTAATATGCATTTTCTTTTCCTTTATGCGGTTATAGGGAGGTTATTTATTCAGTATAGTCAAATATCCAAGTCTTTTCTATAGCATATACTTTTTGCTACTTCAAAGAAAGCCTTCTCATCTCTGAGGTAGAAGAAAAGTCTAAATGGTGTTGAAGAAAAAATCTCCATTTTGTTCTCATTGTTTTGAATTTCGCTTCTTGTGCTTATTTTTGTGTATTATATAAGGAAAGGTTTTCCAGTTGAAAATTGTCCCAACACTATACATTTAATAATTTGCCTTTTGTACTCTGGTGCTTGTATATATGTGTGTATATGTGTGTGTGTGTGCAGATGTACACGGGGGTGTGCATAAACACATGCGTCCATGTGTGTTTAAACACCAAAGAACAACCTTGGATGTCGTTTCTCAGGTACCTTGTGTTTCTGAGACGGGGTCTCTCACTGACCTGGAACTTTCTAAGTAAGCTAGGCTGGCTGGCCAGCGAGGCTCAGGGATCAGCTTACCTCTGCCTCCCCAGCACAGGGATTAGAAACGCACACCACCATGCCTAGCTTTTGTTACCTGGGTTCTGGAATTTGAGTTCAGTCCCTATGTGCACAAGGCAAGCACTCTTGACTGAGCCATGTCGCCAACTCGCCACTGACTTTTTAAATAGCACCTTTTGTGTAACATCCAATGTCATACATGTACTGATACATTGCTCCATCTTCAATGCTGTTTCATGGACTTACTTTGCCACTCTTATTTTTTTTTCTTTTTTAAGACTCATTTTTATGTTTAATTATGTGTGTGCACGTATGTCTGTGTGTGGGTATGTGCTTGTGCATGCAAGTGTCCCCCGAGGTCATCAGATCCCCTGGGACTGGAATTACAGACAGTTGTGAGTCATGGGAACCAGTCTCGGGGCTTCTCACGTATGTCTGTGTGTGGGTATGTGCTTGAACCAGTCTCAGGTCTTCTCCAAGAGCAGCGCACACTCTTAATCACGGAACCATCTTCCAAGCCTTCTTCAAGGTTTTTCTTTCAGCTCGTTTTTTTACACTGAGAACAATGCATGTCTGAGACTGACGCCTCCTCTCTATTCTTATCATTTATGTTGTCCTGATGCTAAACACGAGCCGAAAACTTGATAAGTGTCTGACAGTTCTTCGGGAAAGTAGGCTAAAAAGCATATGGTCTCTTTGGCTTCCAAGCTGGAGACTCTAGTTACACTGTTAAGGGATCTAGCTGTTTGGATCTAATGCATTCTTTTGGAATTAAAAAAAAAAAAAAAAAGATCCTGAAGCTAGTGAGCAAGATGGAATAAATACTGAACCGTGCATTTACACAGGCACCCCCAACACTGGCATCCATTTTCTGATATCATCAATGGCTATACATTATTCATAATCATCACCTAAGATGATTGATGACCAAACACCCCAAGTTTTGATAATACATGGACATGAAGATGAGTTGGGGGAGAAGGTCAGATGCAGAGCTGAGGAAATGAAGCGATGTTTGAAGTCATAGCGCAGTAAACGCCTGTTGGTCACATTTAATGAGCCAGTGTGTGTAGACTGCTTTCACGGAGTTCGTGTTGGCTGGCTTTCTCTGCTGAGTCGAGACGTCTGAGATAAGCAACTTAGAAGAAGGAAAAGAATTAGTGGTGTCAGAGATTTCACTCCCTGACCTCCTGACTCCACTGTTTCAGGGCCTGTGGCAAAGCAGAAGCTCATGTGGGACCACATGAGGGAACAAAAGCTGTTTGCCTTTTCGCTGACGGAAAGCAAAGAGTGTTAAGAATCCAACGGCCTTCATGTCCCCTCCGAGAACAGATTCCCAATAACTCAGTTCCTTTCACAAGAGCCCACCCACCTCTTAAGGTTGGCCCTCCACCCAGTATTTCCACAGACGGGTGGCTAAACCTTCAACATGTAGGCCTTTGAGAGACAATCCAGAGCCAACCTTCCACATGGTCCCACAGTTTGCACATTGTTTACAGTTTAGAGTCTAACCTTCAGCAAAGGTCACCTTTAGCATAAGTACACATTCTGTATACAAGCAGCGTAAAGTTAGTCCAAGGTCTTGCACACCTTGAAGTGAAGAAGAACAGATACAAAATGGCTCTCAGAAAGCTTTAGTTAGATGTAGCAGTTTTTCTCTCCTCTGTCTGTCTAGGAGACTCTTGTCTCAGCTCAGAAGACAGGGGAGTGAAGAGGAAAGGAACAGTCCAGGAACTGGCTATCCCAGGGAAGATAGCTTTTGACCACCACCCAATGCAACCACCAAATGTGCAAAGGCATATTTGTAGGCAATTTACAAAGCAACTCGTAGACCAGCTCAAGTTAGTGCTCCTCCATTCAACCAACCAATTTCATTTTTCCTATCCTATAAACCGTACATTTCCTATCTGTAGACTTTTAAAACTTCTATGGAAGATTCCTGCATGGCAGCTTCAAGACTATGTCACAGTACAATCAAAAGATTGCTTTCAATATTAGATTTCTATTTTTTCTACAGTGGGACTTTCCTTGGTGGGGAAGGCATTTCTAAAACATGCTGACACTCTGTTCTCACAATGGAGATTCACAACGTAAGATTATCAGTCCACTAACTGCAAGTAGTCCACAGAAAGAATGTCCTGCCCGAACATTGCCTGTGTTCTTCTTCCCCTAGCTTTCCCTGAGTTAAACTGTGAGTAAATTAAGAGAGATCTTCTTATTATTCAAGGAAATTTTAGAATATTTCTGACTGCTGGCCTTACTTGCCACAATTAAAATTAGATATTGATCCAATTGAATTCAATTAACAAGAAAATCAACTGTGTACTCAAGGATTCTTGCTTTTTCAAATGTGTCTCTTTCCTGTGGTAGCGCTGAGTGCCTTTGTGGGTCTCAGCCAAACAAAACAGTTATTTTTCAAAAAGAGAAACATTCAGGCCACTCATTCATTCAAAGCAAGAAGTTGAACAGAGGATGAAACAAGAGCCCCTACCTCTCACTTCAAGTAACATTGGAGCCTTCCTGTAATCCTGTGTCCGTGACCAGAGATCACATTTTAGGTGAAGCTGTGTCTGAACAAGGTTCTCCCACTTTGTCCAATAATGAATCACCTTGGACAAGATCCAAGATTAAAATGTCTGCATTATATTCTGCATAGTAATGGGTTAAGTTTATGCACCTATTACTCATCATCAATTATTCATCAACTTTTGTTTCTTTCTTTTTTCCCATTTCTTAACTTGCAGCCTTGACTGGCATGCTCACATCGATGCTAGTTTCTCCTGCTTCCTTGTGGTTTGGTTTTAATTCGAACTCTTTGTCTTGAAAGACATTCATGTCCATGCCGGAACTGTGAACTCTGTAGATTTTCTTCCTAGAATACAAAACAAGATCTTGGATTCAGTTGGCCAACAGAAACATTAGCTAAATGAGGCTGTCCTCAAATGTCACTCATTTGTTCAGCAAGTCTTTGCAGAGCACCTCTTGGGCTCCAGGCATCGTGCTCATCTGTGAATTCAATAGTGAATGAAACAGATGTATGTACAGTCTGCCTGCCTATGGGCGGTTACAAAGCAACATGGAAGAGAGAAACATGCTAATATCTTTTACACATGGTGTTAAGTGGATAGAGGCTGCCACTTAGGATAACCAGTGAGACCCTGTTGACCAATAGCATTTAAACAAAGTCCTAAAGGATGAAGAGGACCTGAGTGAGCATCCAAAGGGAAGAAACTACCTGGTCAGCGGGACAGTGGTCCAGCCTTTCTCCCACAAAGCCTTGCTGCCCATCATGGCTTCCTCTTTCCTCTACAACCTCCCCTGGCGCTTCATCTGTTCCCCAGGACTTACCACTTAATCACAAGCTGGGTTGTATTGTTCTCAGATGGTTCCTGTGGTTAAACTTGTCTCGTCAACAAGTTTTGTCAACCCACCGAGGACAGAAGGCACGTACCCCTTTTGTACCAAGCACCGTGTCTGCTGCAGCGCTGGAGCAGAACTGATGAGGGCCTCGTTGAAATGAACTGAAGACGGACATTAGGCCCGGCAGGGCAGGTGAGCATCCTCGGCTAAGCGGCTTTACTATCTACATCTGCTCCCATTAGCCGAAATGCAAATAGCCAGGCCCCATCTCCCTCTCTGTTCTATTTAGCATTTATATGACACCTTTCAGCACAGAGAAATGACTAAGTGGAACCAGAAGTGGCTGTTCCATGTGCTCATCCCCCTCTCCCGGCTGTGGCCAGGCATCTGGTCCCCACCTGCCCCCGCCCCCGGGCCCGGCCCCTCCTCCCCAAAAGGAGCTCTGCTTTCAGCACAGCTCTTCCCGCGGAGCTGCACACTGTTGAAAGAATGCATTGTCTGTGTGAAGGGAGAAGGAACATGGGGAACACACTACAAATCTGAGCTGCTAAGTGATAAACGAGCAATGAAAAGTATCTTGACATCATTAAGGTGTTCCTGAACATGCTGTCTGTTCCAGCCTCCCCGAGAATGCAACTGCGGGAAGTTGGGAGTTACTAGAAGGGTGACCAAAGCCTGGCTTGGGAGTCACCAAATGGGACCATTCCAACTCAGTGGGTTTTTTTTTTCTCCCCCAGGTTCTGTCATTTGGAGATGTAGACATTTTATAGAAATTTCTAGGCTTACATCTCTGCAGACCTTCCCATAAGACCACAATGACGGTGAGCTTGCTTTTTAACTGCTCCAAGTGCTTTCACACTTCAGACCCCCAGCTCTCACCCTAGGCTCTGGAAAAGTCTTCTCCAAGCCCCAGCACATCTGGACCAGCCCTTCTATAGATCCCACATAGCGCCCTCCACAGCTGTCTGCTCTACCAGCACTCAGAACTGGCAGTGATGGGGAACAGGCCACCTGCTGGCTGGCAAGGCAGCTTATCTGATATCGATTCAATGATGCAACAAAACTAGTCAGGACCAAAAGGGACATCTTTTTAAAATTCTTTTTTTTTTTTTTTTAAGATTTATGTATTTATTATATATACAGTGTTCTGTCTGCATGTATGCCTGCACACCAGCAGAGGGCACCAGCTCTCATTACAGATGGTTGTGAGCCACCATGTGGTTGCTGGGAATTGAACTCAGGACCTCTTGAAGAACAGTCAGTGCTCTTAACCTCTGAGCCATCTCTTAACCTCTTGAGGACTGCCTGGTGACAACCATCCCAAGCCTCCAGAGAAAAACCTGAGGAGGAGTTTTCAGGACAAGCAGTGGAACAGCACGTACCGATTTCCTCCGCAGCTCCCCAACAGTCACTGAGGGTGGAGAGTGCCCCAGCTTGTAGCGCACAGAGGTGAGCCCGTGTTGCCTATTTCGTGGTGAGTGGAGATACGCTTCAACTTCCGCATCGGACGATACGGGTTCAAAGCCTGGTTCCATCTCTTACGAGCTGTGGGACCTTGGACAAGTACGACGGTTGATCTTCGTTGTCAGCTTGGCTAGATTTGGAGTCACCGAGAAGATGCATCTCTGGGTGTGCCTGTGAAGGGCTTCCATAGACATGTAACTGAGGAAGAAAGATCTCCACCCCTGAAAGTGAGCAGCACCATCCCATGGGCTGGGATCCCAGACTGAAGAAAAAGTAGAAAGTGAGCGGAATCCCAGCATGCATCTCTCTCTCCTTCCACACTTCAGAGGCAATATGACCAGCTGACTCCTGCTCCCACCGTCGTGAAGACTGTGTCCTCTCAAACTGCGGCCCAAAACAAAGCCTGCCTGCCTGCCTGCCTGCCTGCCTTAAGTCGCTCTTGTCCAATATTTTGTTACATACAGCAATGAAAAAAGTAAGTCATACAGCAAGTCCCTTAGCACGCATGTCAGATTTCCTATCTGTAAACCAGGGGACATGGCGCCACATGTCACGTAAAATACTTATTATATATGTCATCAAACAATGACATAGGGAAGGTCCTCAGCACAGTGCCTGGCACCAAGAAGGGATGGAGGAAAAACTAGTTATGTGCTGTAGATCTATTTAATACGCCACACACTAACGCATGCGCTTTATTCAATCCTGTCATTTAATCCCACAACTCTCCAAGGCAGGATCTGTGTTCCTAATGATTCTGCCATGCCACTCACCTTGATTCCCTAAGAGAAACAGTTTCATGTCAGTGGCAATTCCTGTCTGCAATTTTCCATTGAAAAATTGCTCCAGGATGGGTGCTTCCTAAGTGGAAGCTTTCTCCATTAGCTCGACAGAGAGGAAATGTAAGACAGGCCTTGACCCTCCATTACCAAGAAATCAACTGGAGAAGAAGTGACTCATCTCTCTCACACACACACCACAGGGCCAGACATGGTGATTAATGAGAGCCCTTGAAGATTAATACACTTTCTTGTTTAAGTTCTGAAAATTAAAGATCTTGGAAATCTGAGCCCAGAGATGAAAGAAAAGAAGAAAGTCTCCTTCTAGTTACATTTGTTTTCCAAACCCAGGCCCCTTCTGCCAAATTTTGGAGACTTCTCTGTCCCTTGTCTTGTCACAGGGCTGTCGTTCTGTTCATCCTCGCCTCAGAAAGGACAAAATAATTGCCATAGATCCTTGGCAGTTTCCAGTTTCCAAATGAGAGCGTGGAGCAATCAACTGTCCTGGCTCAGGCCAGGGGTAGAAGATAAGGAGTAACGTGGACCCGGGCAGCCATTACTGCTTCACCTGCCAAAGCATGAGAGTCCAGGCTGGGCTAGCCTGAACTCATGGACTCTGGAGAAAGCCAAGATTCCTCAGCTAGACTCTTCTTCAGGTCCAGCTTCTCGGAGCTCAGTGCTATCCCTGACCCTATAATAAAGCAGACAGTACCTAACCTGAAATGAATTCCAAGACCAGCTACCAAGAGCAACCATTGGCCCCAAATGTCCATACCAGGGTAAAACCACCTAAACAAGCATCATGGACTATTGATCGCTCTCTGCTAGGATAGAAATGCTATGCCAGCTTCCATTTAGACCTGAGGCCAGAAGCATCTACAACCAAGTTTTATGTTCTGGTTTATGAAAACGAAAAGGCCGAGTCCAAGCAAACTTGAAATCTCACCTACAGTTGTGAATCTTGTCCGTGGCAGAGCCAGACTCCGAAGGCCTGTCTTTGTCTTTGACCTTACAGCCATTGCCTGACACTGAAAGAGAGAAAAGAAAAGCCCCAGGGGCAGGGGAGAGCTGAGAACTGTGTGAGGCCAGGAACTGAGGTCCCGTACCTCCTGCCTCTTTAACACCTGGCAAAAATCCTGCGGGTCTCAGGCGGCCTAAACACATGTTCCTCCCCCAGCCTGCTTTGGCAGATGAGGTCCTCTGGTCAAAGAAACCTCCTTATGTCAGAGGCCGTATGCAATCCTTGCTTATCCTTGGGTGGTGGATGTCACGTCCTGGTCGGTGGGTTTCAGGTATTAGTCAGCCTGTGGGATTCTGCCATAAACCAGCCACATCTTCCCTGGGCAAGGAGGATGCAACCTGCCCTCTCGATACCACGGCAGTTGTCTCCTGCTTCTCATTCACTCTCCGCGCGTGGACAGTCAATACAAGCAAATCTAATCTTGCAAAGAGGAGAACTTAGGCACAGAGAAACTCATCTGCTAACTTGGGTTTTTGAAAGTGCTATTGAAACTGGTCTAGGGAGAAAGCCCAGGCAATGGCTTCTTTTCAAAGAATCCCTGGTGAGGTCTCAGGGTCTGCCAAAGTCAAGGACTGCTTGAGTGCACCAGTGCACAGATCCTGCGGTCCTGAACTTATGTAATGCCCTGACTTGTGAACTGCTTTCTGTGAAGGCCTTTTGCCTCCAATTAGATTATGGACTCCCAGGAGTGGAGAGGCTGAACAGGAACAATGGCTCACCATAATCTGGACCTTCTTTGTTTCGTATGAACACTGCTGGTCACGTTCTGCCGTCCTGGGGATGGGGACTTCAACATACCACTGTGGGAAGATGTGGCTCAAGCCATCACACAAGCCAAGGGCCATGGGACACATCAGTCAATAAACTAGAGTGCCATCGGGGTAAGAAGGGACAGATCCCAAGACCCAGAGCTGCCTGGAGACCATCTCTGAGATAGATGAGCCGAGTGTGGCTCTGACTGCCACTGAGAGGCAGGATCCATGCTTCTGCCTCCCCTGGCACTGAGGGTAAGTAGTCACCATCAACTTACTAGCTTTTCCTGGCAGTGTCTGGGCCTCAGGATTGCTCAACCATCTAATCAATGAAAACCCATAAGCTTACGGGGAAAAAAACTAAATAAAGAAAACCACATACACAAAAAGAGTAACTTCATGTTGTCTGTGGAAAACCTCAAAAAAATGTCTACAAGTGCTGAGTCAGGAAATTCTGCCCTAATAGCTTTTGTTGGAAACATTTACCATTTCAGTTTTATCTCTTCTTTTCTTTCAGACAGATCCTCCTCAGAGACATTCATGTACAACAATGCCATCATTCAGGGCTTTGGGTTCCCAGAGGGCTCGGAATGGAGCCAAGGCCAACATACACCCAGAGAGAGAACAGATTAAACACGGAGTGGATTTCCTTCAGCCCACCTGAATTGAGGGGGAGACGAATCGCATGTCACATACCAGCATCCTGCGGTCCTCTGGTCACCAGAATGAGTACTCGATTCATCATTTTCCTTCGGAAGGCACTGCTGAAAAGATGTGCCACAAAGTTAAGGTCCCAAGGATTCTGAAGGGAGGCCACCGAGCCCTGATGGTGGCCCTCACATCACAGAACAAACTCAACTGAGGACTGACGGCTTAGGGGTGAGGGGATCGCTCGGTCTTGTAAAGTCCTTGCTGTACAAAAGCCCGAGGACCTGAGTTCAATCCCCAGTACCTATGTTTAAAAAAAAGAACTGTGGTGAGGGCAGAGATAGGAGGGTCTCTGGCGCTTGCTGGCCAGCCAATCTGTATATATATATATATATATATATATATATATATATATATATATATATATATATATATATACACACACATTTGTGTGTATATATATTTATATATACATTTATATATATTTATATTTATATATATATTTATATATAAATATATATATTTATATATATTTGTGTGTATGCATATTTATATACATATATATATATACACAAAAATAATAAGAATGAGCTATTTGGCCATATGTGAGTGGCATGGTGGTATACAGCTATAAACCCAGCACTTGGGAGACTGAGGCGGGAGTTGTGAGTTCAAGGCCTATCTGAACTACAAACGGAGACTGTATCTGAAAAAAGAAAAAAGTGTCAGGGGAGGATTTTATTACAGGGCCCTCACAAGACAAGAATACTGCAGCCATATTTCAACTGTCTCACACCTTAGTCTTCCACTTGGGGGTGTCTCAGAGCGTACCAAAGTGACTGTCTTCCTGTGTCAGTTGCTTCCTTACAAAGGTGAGTTCCTTGAGTAGCCCTGCTGTTTGCTCAGCTTGGTGTCTCATCTAAGTGGGATGCTGCCTTCCCTGAACCCAACAAGTCAGCAGGGAGGAATTGGGGTGGGGTACCACACGCAGAAAGAGAGAACCGAAGAAGACATAAGCAATCCAAAGCAGTATGCTCAAACTTGTTGGTGCCCTACTTACCATGTGCTCTTCCTCAGTCAGAGCTGAGAAAGGCATTTTCAAAGCACACCAATAAATAGCAAAGAAACGAGAGGCACATTCCCTCTTCACCATGCTCATGCCCAAAGATGCAACACCACCAAAGAAGAGATTCACCGGCTTTCAGGTTGGCACTCAGTGAGCCGTAGTCTGGAAAGTTTATCATTATTCTTTCGTTGGATCAATGATCCCATTGTTCTCCAACTTGAGATGAGAAATAATACGCTCAGAACAAAAGAAAAGCTGGTGCCAGAGGTGATCTTTGGCCACACTACCGTCATGCTAGAGCAAACAACACATCCATCATCCATATATGCTGATTTGGGAACAGCATGTTAATTGACCAAACATGGTGAGGTCATCATCCCTGGACATAGGAATGGAAGGAACAGGCTGAGCCAGAAGCCTTGGCCCTTTCCAATAGACAAACGTGAGCAGAGAGTTTCATGAGAGAGATGGCCAAAGAGGCAGGACTCACCATCAGAAAGAAGAGCTGTGAGCACGGTGCAGGAGCCGCCAACAGGGGACCATGGTGCCAAGGCTCAGGAGACCGCGCTGCGGGGTTCACTTGTACGCCAGAGAGTTTCCATGTTTCTCCTCTGGAGCCAAGTGAATGGATTCATAGCCTGGGAGAGAAAGGGAGGGAGGCATGTCTGACGAACACGTCCTCATGTGCTTCTTCACTGTCCGCCATCTTCCCAGCTCCTCACCCTTACCGAGAACAGATGAGCAGATGAACGACTCACACCCCTGGACCAGTCATCAGATCAACTCACCGTTTCTTTGCACAAGGTGCTCTGGCTGATTTAAAACCAAGGAAGCGGGGAGTTAGTTTGGTCCTGGCTTATATTTGAGCACCACCTTTGACAGCGTAACCAATGAGTGAATGTGTTGGGAACCAAAAGAAATCAGTTTACCCTCTTCCCACAAGCTCTGGGAGAATGCCCCTGGTAGCCCCTATGCATTCCATAGCTTTCCGGGATGCTCCTACGAGTGCACATTTCATTTTGGAAGTCAAGAGGCGCCTTCCTGATATTAAAAAGTATTATTCAAGGGCTGACAAGATGGCTGGGTGGGGAATGGGTGTTTGCTACAAGCCTTAGGGCCTGAATTTGCTTCCTAGAGCCTTGTAAAAATGGAGAAAACAGGATCTACGAAGTTGCCCTTTGACCTCCACACATTGGGGGCATGCACCCCAAACACAATAACAATAATAAGGAAATTTGGAAAAAAAAAGAAAAAGAAAAAGAAAAAAAAACCTTTAAAGTGTCAGCCTAAACAAAATTCTCTCTCCACCTTAGAGCTTCCTGCTTTCTGTGCCTGGTCCTGATTCTAATGGGTCAGATGGAGCAAGCCATGGCTCCTCCTCCACCTCCTCCTCCTCCTCCTCCATCCATTCCTCCCAGGTCAGAAAGGGAAGGACAGAGGGGACTAGGAGTGCTTGGGGGTTTTGCTTGAAGCCAGAGAAGCCATCTCCTGACTAGGAGTCTTCTCTTTGCTGGAGGTACTCAGATGCTGCTCCTGTCCTCAATATGCTGAGAATGCCACATGGTTCTCAACCTGTGTGTCGTGACCCCTTTCATGGGGGTCGCATATCAGATATTTGTATTAGGACTCCTAACAGTAGCAAAATTGCAGTTATGAAGTAGTAACAAAAATAATTTTATGGCTGGGGAGGGTGGTCACTCCAACATGAGGGACTGTATTAAAGGGTCGTAGCATTAGGAAGGTTGAGAACCACTGGCCTAGAGTGTCAGTGTGATTTTCAAATCCTAGCCTCCTCAGAACTCTAATCTGAGACAGTCCCCCAATTCCCGGTCCCTGGTCCAGGCTGATAAAGCTATTCTGCTTATTTTCATCCCCAACTCCATCCCATACCAAAGGAACTCTGAGCTCATGATGTAGCCACCCAGGCTGCACATTCAAGATCTATGCATTCCATCTACCCCAAACTGCTGCCCTGGTGACCACTCTCGGGTGCTGATACAGTCCGCTCTTTGTGTGCTGACTTCAGAACAGGTCTGAGCAGGCTTTGGTAGAAACCTGGGCATTCTGGGAAACCTGGACACTTGCAACAGGATAGGGAAAAGGAGGGCAAAGGCCCCAGGAGGACATTGTGCCCTAACTCCACAGGTTCCTTGCTCCACGGAGAAGAGCATGCTGGGAGAGTTCCAGAGAGGTCCTTTCCACAGTGTGGAAGGTAGGCAGGGCCATACTTGAGGCCAGTCCTGATGAGTAGATTCTCAGCTCTCCTTCACCAGAAGTGACTGGATGCCACAGGAAGGGAGGGCAAACACACAGTGCTATTTCCTGAAACCCTCAGATTATCACTCTGCAACTTCCTCTTTCTGTGAATCTGCATGGGAGGGGAAAGGACAAAGGTTCTCCTTAGCGTCTCCCAGATGGGTACCGGTGCATTAGAACATGGAAACATTTACTGTCTGCTGTCTTCAGCTTTAGAGCCTCGGCCAATATCCGGCGACATCCAGCTCCACCATGCTTGTGGTACAGACCCGTAGTCCTAGCAAGACTAGGGATTTTTGCTCAGCGACCATGTCTTACATGCCCACATGTTAGCACTGTTAGGAGGGGGGAGATGGAGCATGTTTCACATATGGGCAGCTCTCAAACCAGGCTCTAGTGTGCAGGCAAATCCCTACCCGGGAAAGCAGCGAGCCTCTGGGAAAACATGCCTGCGCCCACATTAACCCTCAAACAAAACCATTCCAGCGCACATAAATGTGGCATTTATTTCAAATCAAAGAGTAAGGTGGTGCCCCAAGACCCCACCACCAGGAGGCTATCATCCCTTCCAGGTTAGCTGTAGTGACTGGTCCCACCACGGAGGGCTCTGGTTTCTGCTTTGGAGAAGGGAGTGTCACCTGCTGGTTCCCTAAGACTCTGTCA
The DNA here is from genome assembly GCF_049852395.1 of Peromyscus maniculatus bairdii. Classification (NCBI taxonomy): domain Eukaryota; kingdom Metazoa; phylum Chordata; class Mammalia; order Rodentia; family Cricetidae; genus Peromyscus; species Peromyscus maniculatus. Next base: position 76,310,675 of record NC_134866.1, on the reverse strand, counting down.
CCTCTGCTCGGCACTTTTAGAACCCCTGGCCTGACATCACCCTCAGATTCAATTCTGCTCTGGTCTGGAGATGGGGGTTTGCTGAGGTACCCTAAGAGGTCTCTCTCATCTTAGAGAAGATGAGTTCATTCCTCTACGAACTAGTGTGGAACTGAAAGTCCAGACTATAGTTCTGGCCTGGACACTTCTTAATTTCGAGAGTTTTTAAATGTCAACTGGGTTTTCTGGGTGTGAGGGTCAGTCTTGATTGTCAACGTTATTGGATCTGTAGTAAACTAAGAGACACACCACTGTGGGATAATGCTTTTGTACACTGGTTTAATCAACTGCTAATTGGCCAGTAGCCAGGCAGCAAGTATAGGAGGGATAAGCAGACAAAGAGAATTCTGGGAAGAGGAAGGCTGAGTCAGGGGACACCAGCCTGTCGTCCAGGGAGCAGCATGTAATGGCACACAGGTAAATCCACAGAAAATGTAGTGACATATAGATTATCAGAAATGGGCTGAGTTTAAGTGTAAGAGCTAGTCAATACTAAGCCCAAACTAATGGCCAAGCAGTTATAATTAATATAAGCCTCTGTGTGCTTACTTGGGGGATGAGAGTGAGAGATATTTGTCCAGACTGCCTGCAGGCCAGAACACAGGAAATCTTCCGACTACATACCCCTCGGTGGGACTGTGAGTGCATTTCCAGAAGGTTCAGATGAGGTTAGGAGCCTCTCCTGCAGAGAGGGTGGCACATGTTCCAGCCCTGGCTCAGATATAAAGATGTCTCCAGTGCAAGCAGTCCTACCTGCCCACCTTTGCTAGTAAGTACACGTGTCCCCTTGTTATCCCTGCTGACATCAAAACTCATATCTTCAGTCTTCCACCGTGCACCAGAGACCCGTGGCTCTCCAGGAATCATCCAGGCCTTCAGAACCAGACTGGGACCGCCAAGGCATCCAGCTTCATGGGTTAAACGGCTCCTGGGATCCCTGCCTCTCTGGCACACACAATGTCAGGCTGCCCGTTCCTTACCGTGGAAGCCAACCAAATAAGTCTTTGTGTTTGTTTTAACAGTCCTGTTCCTCTGGAACTCCCTGACCAGCACACTGGGTTTAATTTGGAAATTGGAAATATTAAGGATACCCATTTGCCTGTCTCAGTTAGCCTAGGAGCATTGTTTGTAAGTGCTCAGCTCTGAACTATTAGTGTTAGGGGTTCAGACCCTGGGTATGAACAGCAGACTTTGATCAAGGATTAATCTCAAGTCTTTCCAGAACCACAGCTCTGTGGCCAAGGTAATAATAATGTCTCTTAAGGAAGAAGTCTATAATACCTTTACAATGGCTACCTGGTATCTGATGGGCGAGTCTCACACACCAGGCCCTATGCCCGGGGCTCAGGCTTTCCTCCTTCAATGCTGCCCATCTCTCCTGAGAACCACTATGACACTCAGGGTCTGTTCTGCATACCAGCCTGCTACATGGACCGACTGCGCTTGGATTCCTGTGTATTAATATAGTCTAGTGCCTGCTGGGACACCCGCTCTCCCGATGGGGGACTTTCTGAATGTCAGCTAACTGTGCCTTGAGAACTGTGCCTCCAGCCTTCACTCAACCTTCAGATGCCAAGCTGTGCAAACGGGGTGGGGCTTTCCTTGAGCATGAGCCCGGGGTCTGAGTCACTCATCCAGATTCATCCCAGCTGCTCACACTTGGGGCCTGTGATCTAAGCACAGCTTGCTGCTGCATGAGAACGGGTTGGTTCCCCATAACTCCAGTTCATGTCTCCATAACAAGCCAGCCCGGCTGGTAGTGCCTTTAAGGCACAGCAACCAGTTAATCATTTTTCATGCTTTGTTTAGACCGGGAATTTGGGGAGGGACTCAGCAGGGTGGTTCTGGCTTACAGATCGCATTAGCTTTATATCACTGTAACAAAACACCCAAGATAAACATCTTATGAAGAGGAACGGTTGATTTTGGCTTCTGATCTCAGATGTTTCCGTCCATGACCAATAGGACCCTTTGCTTTGGCCCTGGGCAGAATAACACCGTGGGAGCTGAGGACAGAGCAAAGATGCTCACCTCACAGACAAGACATGAGAAAAGAGAGAAGAGACTGGAGTTCCACAATCCCCTTTGAGGAGACTTCCCTAATGTTCTCAAGCCTACCACAAGGCCTCACTTCTGAAAGTTTCCACCGCCTCCCAGTACCTCCAGGCTGGGACCACGCCTCTGCCGTGTGGGCCTGTGGAACACAGTCCCGTGAGAGCAATAGCATGGTCTCTCACAGTTAGCAGTTAGAATCAGCAGGTGGGGAAACTGGCAGCTGGGGATGGGCAAGACACTTTCTCTTCCTGCAGTCTGGGGCCTCCCTGTGGTGATTCCACGGGCTACTTTGGGCTTTCTCCCAGCCTGGTGCTTTCAGGGCAGATGGAGGCTTGTGTGATGAGCTCAGCATTAATGTGCCAGTGGACAAGGCAGAATGCACCTGGTCCAGTCTTGGGAGTTACATAGTATCGCTATCAATTTTGGCAGTTACAAATTGCCAAGGCACAGAGGTGCATGTCTACCACCATTCCTTGGGCTGACGATTACAGAGACAGTGGAGGAAAACACCATGCTGGGTGGGGGAGAATACTGCAGCCACCTTGGAAAAATAGGATGGGTGGTATTCGTGCTGAAATGTGATTTTATTTGTATGTTAATAAATAAAGTTGCCTGGGGGTCAGAGCTAATAGCAAGCCATCGCAGAAGCTGGGCGGTGGCCTTTAATCCCGATCACATGACAGGCAGATTTCTGTGTGTTCAAGAATTCAGCCAGCATGGAGACACACGCCTTTAATCTCAATGCCAACCATAGAAGACCTGGAGGTCTGTATAGACAGGCAGTGACGAGGAGGTCATGTGGTTGGGTTTACAACCAATGAGAAGGCAGAACAGAAAGTCAATAAAAGACAAACACACAGGAAGTAGGTCTCTTTCTGAGGGGAAGAACAGCAGTGGCAGTGAAGGGTAAGAAAGGGTTTTTAGCCGGGCGGTGGTGGCGCACACCTTTAATCCCAGCCTTCGGGAGGCAGAGGCAGGTGGATCTCTGTGAGTTCAAGGCCAGCCTGGTCTACAGAGTGAGATCTGGGAAAGGTGCAAAGCTACACAGAGAAACCCTGTCTCGAAAGAAAGAAAAAAAAGAAAGGAAGAAAAGGTTTTTAGTATCAGCTCTTAGCTACTGCTCTGACCTCTTAGGCTTTTAACTCTGCATTTGGCTCTGTGTTTCTTATTTAATAAGACTGTTACATCTATATCCAGAAGAGGAGGGTTCACTGGTAAATAATTCGGGATCACCCCTACAGCTCCATGATCATCTGATCTTCATGGCAAGGGCAGAGATGACTCTGTCTTCTGAGAGAGTCTTGATTTCCTAATCTCTCCTCAGTTCCTCACTGCCATGTTTGAAACTCCAGATTTCCTCCCCTAGTCCATGGTGGGCACTCCCAGCTGGATGTTCTTCTTAATGATTGCCATATTGACCACAAAGACATACCATGGGCTAAGCCACACCTGCCAAATGCGACAGAGAGGGTCATGTCACATCCACACTTGCCCCTCACAAACCCTCCTGCATCCTGTATTCCCGGCCAAACTGAACTCTAGATCCCCTTGGAATGAGCACCGAGCTCTTCTGGCTGCTCCCTAAAGGGTCCAGGCCTCATGGCTGTCAGCTCCAGAGATGCTCCAAGCCTGAACAGTGGATGGTCTGGGCTCTCTTCTCCCTTCTACGTGAGCATGGAGCAATTCACTTCAACCTCTGTGGCAGCAGTTAAAGAACCCTGTGTGGATCTCACCACACAGCGGCCAGATCGACATGTAATGCAGACCCAGTATCGTGTGACATTTACGCAGGATGATCCAGGACCTGAGCTCTGCAATTTGCCAGACGTGAGAACCCTAGACAAGCTTCTTAGCCCACTGAATTCCTGTTCGGAGGCTGGGTACCTTGTTAAGCTCTCAGTACTTATCCTTGGGCTCAGATAAGGTACAGTCTAGGAAGATGAGTTGAAGACTGCATCATAGAACAACAAAACATGTTGATGCTGCTGTTATTGTTATTGCTGCTGCTGCTGCTGTTGTTGTTACTGTTAGCTTTCAGAACCGCCTCTGGGGGACCCACCCAGTGTCCTGATCATGTCATTTTACGTAAAGTCCCCTTTAAGAAAAAAACCCTCCCCTCTCCTTCCTTCTTCCCTTTCTTGCCATGAGGTAGTGCACACCTCTGCTTTCTCTCTCTCTCTCTTTCCCTCTCTTTCACTCTCCCACCTCTCTCCTTCCCTCTCTTCCCTCTCCCCTCCCCCTTTAATAATAAAACTTTCCATGTGGATGCTGTGTCTGCATGATGTGCCTCCTTGGCCACCTACCGCCTCAGGCACCTTGGCTCAAACCCGCCAAAGCCTCCCGAATACTGTTATTGCTATTGCTGTTGCTGTTGTTGTTATTATTGTTGTTGCTGTTGTTATTGTTGTTGCTGTTATTGCTATTGTTGTTGTTGCTGCTATTGCTATTGTTTCTGTCACTGTTGTTAACATGACCCTCTTTCCCAGGGTCTGTGCAACCATCTGTCCAAATTTGCTCCCCCCTTACTGGCCACCTCCCTGAAAGCCCAATGGTCATTCACTCCATTTTCTCCTTTATATCCTCCATGAGGAGACTGGCTCAGGGAATGCTCTCTGGCTCCACGTTCCCAGCCCTCACTGTTGAGGGTTTGTAGTGGGCAAAATCTCACCTCCTGTAGAGACTCCTGTGGATGCCAACCTAAGACTTTAGGAAGCTCCGAGAGGTGGGGCCCGAGACCCAGTCTCACCCATGCACACCCATGCTGTGTTCCTACTGTGGCTTGAATGTAGTTTGTCCTTCAAAGGTTCATACAGGAGGTGTGGCTTTGTTGGAGGAAGGTGTCACTGGGAGTGGGGTTTGAGGTTTCAGATGCTCAAGCCCAGAGTCACTCTCTCTTCCTACCGCCTGAAGATCCAGATGTAGACCTCTCAGCATCATGCCTGCCTGCATGTCATCATGTTCTCCACCATGACAATAATGGACTAAATCTCAGAACTCTAAGTCACCCCCAGTTAAATGCTTTCCTTTATATAAGAGTTGCCATGGTCACGGTGTCTCTTCATAGCAAGAGAACCCTAATTCAGACACCGTGCTCACAGTCGAGAACAATAAGCCAAATAAATGCTTCACTGTGTAAGTTGCCTGGCCTCTGATATTTTGGTATATCAATGGAAAACATACAAATACATTCGACCATCTCCTTTTCCCTCCACTATAACCCATGTTCCTGGTAGGCAGGTGGAGAGAGAGCACATGAGGACAGGCCAAGACCCTGGGATGACAGCAGCTAGTTGTGGATCCAGGAGCAGAGCCGGGAAGACGTACCTCATTTCTCTCCCAGGAGGCTCTCCTAGGCTAAGGATGTTATATTTCCCACCAGTCTGGACAGAGCCTTGCCAGAAGGAAACATATTTAAATAGTTCAAACTTGATGTTTCTGGGCTCCGTTTGTAGGTGAGGTATTTGTTTATTTTGTTTTTCTCCTTCCTCTGATCTTTCTTGCAGAGGAAAAGAGAAAGCTGACCCAGTTCTGTAGGTTGGGGCCCATTAGCGTGTGTGTGTGTGTGTGTGTGTGTGTGTGTGTGTGTGTGTGTGTGTGATACATCACTAACAACAGAAGTACCAGAAGCTCTGGAGGGGGCTGAAGGGAAAGGATGAACTACTCAGCCTGCAGAAAACTCAAGGGGCAGGAAGCAGCGAGGAATTGCCTAGAAATCTCTCCTGACAGAGAAGGGATGAGAAGGTGCAGTCTCGCCTCCCCAGGCCGCCGTGATTCAGGGTTCGAAAACCTTTACAAGCTTACCTTTAGTCCCCAAAGTAGGGGTGTGGGTGGAGTAAGAGTGGCTATTTAATCCTCCTGTCCTTTACAGTTTGTCGTTCCTATTCCTGAGTTACCTCCACCAGCCCTCCTAGCCTAGGAAATCCATCTGCTGTCTGGTGGAGCAGAGCCATGCATGGCCCATTGCTGTGGGAAGAAGCCTGAGAGACCTGGCCTCAGCTGGGGCACCTGGCTGACTGGGGCAGGGGTGTGGTGTTAGAATTCCTAGGCACTCCCCCAGCTACATGACCTCACATGCACTGTCCAGCAGCCAGGCAAGATGCTTAGTCATCCCAGGGCTACATAATCCATACGCCGCATGATCGCTTAATTTTCTCGCAATGTGACCACATGCGCATGCGTGGCGTAGCTGTGTAGGCCCTTAAGCGCATGCTCAGGTGCAGGAGGGGGCTGGGAGGCATAAAAGCAGATTCCACCTGTTTGCCCTTCTCCCACACCTTCCGCTTCCAGTAGGCCGATTCCACCTCCCCTATAAACTCTTAGAGTGGGGTTCCTTGTACCTCGTGTTTCTCTCATACACCGTAAGCAGCTTTGCATAATAAATGACAGGTGGGCTGGAGGGAGGGACGGGGGAAGAGACAGTGGAGACTGGGCAAGAGGGAAGCAGGGGGGAAGGCCTGGAACAGGGAAGGGGAAGCTGTGAGCAGCGTGGGTCAGAGCACACAGGAAGAGGAAGTGAAGGGCCCAGGGCAGAGCCACGTGGGTCAGAGCACACAGGAAGAGGAAGTGAAGGGCCCAGGGCAGAGTGAGTGAGTCAGAGCACACAGGAAGAGGAAGTGAAGGGTCAGAGCACAGTGGGTCAGAGCACACAGGAAGAGGAGGTCAAGGGTCAGAGCACAGTGGGTCAGAGCACACAGGAAGAGGAAGTGAAGGGTCAGAGCACAGTGGGTCAGAACACACAGGAAGAGGAAGTGAAGGGCCCAGGGCAGAGGTAAGAGGAAGCAGAAGAGAAGGAAAATGAAAAGACATCAGAGGAAATGAAGCAGTACTAGAAATGAGGAAAGAAAGAATAAAATAAAAAGAATAGAATAAAAAGCTTAGCTTTGTAGGAGCTCCAAAGAGGGATGGGTGATGAGAGGAGAGGGGAAATCCCCACAGTGTGGACGGGTCCTGCCCCGGAAGTCTGTCTCCACAAACATGCCTAAGACCCCATCTCCCCACACTGAACCCCAACTTGACTGTGTTGCACTGTGACCCCCAAACAGGCCAACAGAGAGCATCCTTTAGTCCCGCACCTGGACATTCGGTCTCCTTTCCCTGGCCCTAAGCCTTCCTCAGGGTCACAGGGCCCACCCTGGCTGCACCAGAAAATTGCCAAGAAAAATTTTTTCCTTTTGGTTTGAACTAGTCCTTTGAGGATTCCATGCAATGAGTCTGACCGTATTCATCCCTCCCCGGCTCCTCCCAGATCCACCCCTCTTCCCATTCACACCCAACTTTGTGTCCTTTTTGTTGCTGTTGTTGTTCATCATGAAGCGCAATTCATGCTGTGCACACATTCACGGATGTGCGAGCCTCCACTGGGACACGGTTGACCTATCCAGGACAGCACTCTTAAAGAAAATGAACTCCGCCCCTCCCAGCAGCCATCGGTGGCCATCAGATCCTCAGCTCTGGGTGGGACTTCCCGTCTACCTCCTCCCTCCATGCCAGCATTTGGTCTGGCTTGAGCTCACACAGCTTGCCCATGCTGACACACGCGCTGTGAGTTCACGTGTGCGGCTACCCTGTCATGTCCAAAGGACACCCCAGGGACGTGTTTTTCAGGACTCTTGTTTAGACTAGTACCATCCACATTTCTTGAGAAAGGGTCCTCCTGGGGCTTGAACAGCATACCCCGGGAGGTTCCTGTACAGCTAGAGTCCGACGTCTCTACTCTAACTCAACTGTAGTGTTGGGTTCTGGGAGGGTATAGTAAATAGACTTTCTGCCCTTCATGCATAATACTGTTTCTGTAGGAAATGTGTTTAGGTTTTTAACTGCAGATGTTGGGCATAAACCAGCCCTCACACCCCATGTCCCATGTCCCACCCACCCACAGACTGCAATGTTTAAATGGCCAGAGGGAGTAGGAGGCAAAGACATTGGTTGGGTGTCCCCTCCAGGATACCCACAGAGGGTCCACATTCTCTCCCTAGCACAGCGAGGACCGTCGAGTCTGTTGTCCATGGAAAAGTCAAGCTAAAGGAAAAGGGCAGACACGGTCAACAGTAAGGAACGGAGGAATGGGGGGCGGCATAAGAAACGGCAGAACCCTCGAGTTAGTAAATAAAGAAGACGTGTGTCTGGAAAATGACGTTGAAAAGTGGCCTAACCGTTCCATACCGGGAAATCAGCTGTGCCAAGACGCTGGGGAGACGAGCCTTTTCAACTGGGTTGACTCCTGTTCCAGCTGCCAGACGTCAAGAGATCATTCCAATCAAATGAACACAGCCACTTCTGGTGGGGGTGGGGTGGGGGGGAGGGGGGCTGCAAAGAGAAAAAGCTTACAAACTGTGCAAGAAACTACAGCCTGGGGGCCACCGAAGGGCAACCTGCCCTGATCACAACCCACCAACGTGGCAGTGACCAATGTCTCAGGTCCCGGTACCACTTCCGTTGAACTCTTTGGAGATCTACACATGGTAAGCAAGGTGCTACTTAGGAATGACATCTGGGGGACGGTCACCAAAGCTTTGTGAATCCTTAAAGCCCAACAAGACAGAGCAGCACAGGCCAGAGGGTACAGCCAAGCCGACTGTTCTTGTGTCATAGGTAGGAATCAACCAAATAACTCAACTTTGCCCACAACCGCCAAGGAACTATTACGTAAAGGGAGCTGGCGTCTGACGGCAGAACAGACCGGGGCTCTCTGACCAGTGGGGGCAGGGAGCTCCAGCACCAGGTACTGGGGCACTGAGTCTGCACAGGACAAAACCCCATCTTGTCCTAAAAGGCGTGTGGAGGGAGGTGGGGGTACTCTTCTGCTGGCCGTGAGGGTGGCCATTCCTGAGGCACAGCTGGGGTGGGGAAGCTGCGCCCGCCACCGCGGAGGCTGCGCTTGTCAGCCTCCCTCTCTTACTCTAATTAGGAACAGAACAGCTCCCTGCGATGCCTAAAAAGCTCCTCTTTTCTTTGAGTGAGGCTCCACAGTTAGGAGGACCAGCGAGAGAGACCTTTGCATGCCGTGCCCTCCCGGAGCGGGGCACTTACAGGAGAAGGAAGGAAGGCAGTAGACAGACTCCAGGTGGAGGATGCCCAGGGAACCGGAGAAGAACAGCAACCACCAACCACCGGAGTGAGGCAGCTCCAGGGAGCTGGTCTTCTTGTCCCGTATACAAGGGGGGCTGTCCCCAGGATGCTGTCACGCCACCGGTGCCCAGGTCCTACAGGTTTTCCCACAACTTATTTGTTTACCTCATGGCTTCTGCCTTCCCACAGCCCTGTCACTCACGGCATCTGGTTGCTTTCCTTCCAGGCTTCTGGACAACTTCAGAATCTGTCCTTCCAAGGGGACACTAAGATCTGGAGTTCTCTTATAGGTCAGACGTCCCATGGCAGCCTCCATAGAGTCCTACACGACCCTCTGGCATGAAGTGCTAAGACAGACCCAGACACCACAAAGGAAGGAGTGGGGGAGGGGCTTGGGGGACATGGACACAGGATGGACCCACGCAACAGGAAGTACCTGGAGTTTTGTTCCTAAGGGTCTGAGGGAAGCAAAGCACCTTGCCCAGGACAATCTCTGCCTTCCTTACTCATTGTGATGGTTAGTATTGACTGATCATCAGCTCGACGAAATCTGTGATCACCTGGGAGATGGACATGCCTCTGAGGGAGTATCTAGACTGGGTTAACTGAAGTGGATGATCTGGATTGGGTTCCTCACACTCCGCACCATCCCATGGGGTGATGTCATAGATGGAGAAAAAGGGAAGAGGATGCTGAGCGTCAGCCTTCATCACGCTCTGCTTCCCGCCTGCAGATGTAACATGACCTCGGGTTCCTACCACCATACTTCCCTGCCATGATGGGCAGTATCCGTTGGGACAATAAGCCAAAATTACTCCTTCCTTCCTTCCCTCCTTCCTTCCTTCAATCACTTTTGCCGGGTATTTTGTTGTAGCAGCAAGGGAACTAATAACATACTGGGCTACCCAGTCTTCTCTCACGGTTTAAGGTGTCAGTAACCCTGAAGCCCACACTGAAGCTAGCACAAGCAGAGCTCACGCCAGGGAGCCATACACTACTGTAAGGATGAAAAGTCAGTTCTCCAACACCGAACACCAAAGGCCCTGAACTCGCACACCACAGAGGGGGAAACTCTGGGAGAGTCCAATCAGGCACAAGAACAGCCTCTCAGGGAACGCCCACCGTTATCCAGTGTCGCCTCTAAGTCTGACTCTGACCCAGGAGCTAAGCACTCAATCAGAACAAATGCTCTTCCTTGGTCGTGTTCTTTGATGGCCATGGGCAGGAAGGAAGCCTGTTTGCTGGTTGACTCCAAATCACTCCTTCTTATGCCCTATCAATAGAGCTGGAAGATGTTTGTCAATTTCCTGTGCAGGTGAGGGAGGCCTGTGGCCTCATTCTGGTAGATGGTATAAAGGGGGTATCATCTGGAGCTTTTGCAAATGCATTGTTATTTTCAGAGATGAGAAAGTAGCCCTGGAACACAGACCCTAATACCCTTCCTCCTCTGTGAACCCTGCTGGCCCCTCCCACTTCCCCCTTGGGCCTCCGGCTATTGGTAGGTAGAGCCATACTATCTGAAAGGACCACAGCTATCCTTTAAGATGAGACGATAAATGTAAAGATGGAAATATATATGATGACGTTGTCAGAAAGAGCCTGCATCTCCCGGTACGTCTGTTCAGCCACTGAATCAAAATCCACACTGCACATCTAAACTGATCCAGGACAGTTAGCACCAAGACCATCTTATAGCTAGACACTGAGACATGGAGAGGGTAAGCTCAGCCACTGGCCAAGACACCCAACCACCGGGAGCTTCATTGTTCAAAGTCAAGCCAGCTGATCCAGAAATCTGATGATTACAGCTTATTTCCCTTCAGCCAGAAGACATCCTAGAACTGAAAAGCCTGCAGCCTGAAGGCTCCTAGGCTCCTTCAATGAAGAGATTAAGCCCACAGTGGTTATATGCTGGACCCAAGCCTGTTGGCTTTCCCCTCCTGCGGCATTAGGACTGAATCCCGACAGCCGCCCAGCACTCTGTCCATTTCTGCATGCTCTGTCTCCTGAGGACAACTAGAGGCTGCGACCCCGTACGTATGGTGGTTCTACATTGCCTTCGACAGACATTTGTCATCCTAACTCATTTTGAATCTCTGGTACCGCAGAAACCAAGGCAGAAGTTAAGGCGCCAGTATTGTATGTCAGAATTATCACGATGACCACGCTACACTTTGGTGTATCTAGACGTGATTCGGCAAGGATGTTTTACAGCAGAAAATGTTACCTGAGAAGGAACATAATCAGTGGTGGTTTCAATATTCACTCTGGGAGCCCCAAGCAGCCGCGCTACACCCAGATGGAGAACAGGATTGTGTATGGAAAGCAATAACGGCACCATCCCTGGGGCTGACACTGTTAGTACCTCAGTCCAAATAAGCAAATCCATAAAACCACCACCACCACCACCACCACTACCCCCGCATCACAAAAAGAAAAGAAAAGCAAAGCTCCAATATTGCAATAAGTAAATCTCCTAGCACACCTTTCCTGTGTGTGCTGACCATCACTCCGGCTCTGCCTATGGAAAACTAATTCTAAAAGTCTTTCTCTTTCATGCTCTGGCTCCTAGTCAAGCGTCTCTTCACTACTCCCCCCAAAGCTGCCATCGTCCCATGATTGATGCCTTTCTGAAGAGTCTACTAAACTTGTCCGTGCACATTAAGCTGCTCAGTGTCTGTGGTTTTCACTCACGGCCATTACATTTGATTGTTCCCTCCTGGCCCCTAAACTTTCTGGCAACATTCAGAAAAATCTCTAGAATACAACAGCTAGTACTGTGAGTCTTACAAATTTAGTAAAGTTTAGCATAAGAAAAAGTCTTGCATTTGCAATATAATATTACACGTATTGGCTTATTTATGCCATCAATAAGTGTTAAACCCCTAGCATGCATCAAACTCAATACTGTTGGTATGTTATCCATTGAGTCACTCGGCAGACCACTAGGTGAATATCACATATAGACTCATTCTTCTAAATCAAGAAATCAAAGCCTAACAAGACAGAGTAGCTGACCCAACACAGATGTGGTGAGACTTCAAGAAGCTTACAAACCTACTGGATTCACACACACACACACACACACACACACACACACACACACACACACGATGCCGTTGGACAGATCTGGCAATTGACACACAGAGGTTGAGCTGTGGAGAGTGATTCTGACGCTGGACATGCCATTAGCACACATGCAGGCTAGGTTCCAGGTGTAGGGTGAACTGTTGAACTAACCAATAACAGTGTGAAGAGCTTCCAGATTAGCATACCTTTGTGCAGAGGCTCCCACTGTCACACCAAACAGATGTAGGATGACATACCCTAAGGAATGAAACTCAAAACCCACACAAAAACAAAATTGCAATTGCCAAAATGCGGACAGGAGGCCCACTGACTCCAAGATGGCCAGAGGTGGCTTCAGCATAGAGTGCTGAAGCAGAGCAGACAAGGTCACACCCAACAATGAACAGGATGGGCCCTGGCCCATCCCCACCATCCACCCAGACAAGAACCAAGACAAAGGCTCTGCTGGGGAAGTAAAACACCAGCCACTTGGTCTCCACACTGCCCTAGGCCACCAACCACGTCCTGCCCACTTTCCCTATAGCATGGGCGCCAAGAAGCCATGAGAAGGACATAGAAGGAATTAACCATGATGCTTTGCATTTAAAGAGCATGGCTCTCACACTGAAGCTGCGTAAGCAACAAAACAAATTATGAAACGTCTACCAGCAGTGTGTGCAGAGGTTGTCAATATCCCCAGCTCCATCTATTCAGTCAGAAAACCAGGCATCACAGGCAAGTTTCCCTTCTGCACCACCCAGCCTCAAAATCTATCTGTGGGCAAACCAAGAATCCAGATGGAACATAATCAAAAGATTGGTTCATAGCCAACCAAATGGACGGCCTTAGGAAAGGTAGCGACGCTCAGAAATGCATCAATATACAGAAGATGGGGAGAGAAACAGCTCTGAGATGATTTACAGCCCCAAATAAAGAGAAAACATCATTAGATGATTGTATATCTTCAATAGAAGCTAAAAATGAGGGTCTTCTATGCAACAGCAGCAGGAAGCCAAATACTAGGCTGAACGAACATGATAACATAAAAGCCAACATCTATCATTGTTACAACCATTTTTGAAAGTCCCATGGATCCTGCTTCTACCATTAGCTTAGAATGGTCCATCAGGGGAGTCTCGTTTCTTCATGAAATGCTCATTTCCTGCCCATAAAGATGTTCTTTCTTAAGTCATTCACCTGCACTGATGAAACAATCAGAGATCTAAAGACAGCCTCATCACAGGATGCTGGCCTTATCTCCAAATACATGGGCACAGCTCTGCTCTAGGAGGTCTGTGAGAAAGCTCAGCACAATTCCTCCTCTTGTCTTTAAAGTACTTTAGTCTAAAATCAGATCAAGCATCTGGAAATTTCAGATGTCAAAAAAATGAATTAAAGCAGTGGTTCTCAACCTCCCTAGTGCTGTGACCCTTTAATACAGTTCCTCGTGTTGTGGTGACCCCCCACCATAAAATTATTATTATGTGGCTACTTCATAATGGTAATTTTGCTACTGTTATGAATTGTAATGTAATAAATATCTGATACGCAGGATGTCTGATATGCGGCCCTCAAAGGGGTTGCAACCCACAGGTTGAGAACCACTGGATTAAAGTAGCAGAAATGAGTTCACAGATATGTCAAAAGAGACAGGAAAGATGCTCTTTTATTATCCCAGTAGAAGGAACTAGAATGGAAGAGTAAGCTGGAGAAGGAAGGAAGCCTTCGCTGCAGAACCGTGAGCTCATGAGCAATTCCTTGAAAAGCAGTGAGCTGCTGACATTAAACAGTAAACCAGAGGCCACTTGTCCAGAAGGAGACAAAAGCAGAACGCTGGGTTTGTACATTAAATATGAACCGAAGTGAAAGACCAACTGGATAACCTTTAAGGCAAAGGGCTTATGTGACTTTTGGCCCAATCCGAGCACTTTTGCAAGAAAACATCTTGAGTAAACTGGGATATGTGTTCCTCCTGCTCTAGGGTCCCATCAGACTCTTAGGCACTATACTGGCTGGTTTTGTGTGTCAACTTGACACAAGCTAGAGTCATCAGAGAGGAAGGAGCCTCAGCTGAAGAAACGCCTCCATGAGATCCAGCTGTAAGACATTTTCTCAATTAGTGATCAATGGTGGGTGGTGCCATCCCTGGGCTGCTGGTCCTGGGTTCTATAAGAAAGCAGGCTGAGCAAGCCAGTAAGCATCACCCGTTCATGGCCTCTGTACCAGCTCCTGCCACTGGAATTCTGTCCTGTTTGAGTTCCTGTCCTGACTTCCTCAGTGATGAACAGCAGTGTGGAAGTGTAAGCCGAATAAACCCTTTCCTCCCCAACTTGCTTCTTGGTCATGGTGTTTTGTCGCAGTACTAGAAACCCTAACTAAAACAGGCATTAACATAAAAAACAACATCCATAAACCTTTAAGTATTTAATCCAGGGTTCAAGGGCTGACCTCTTCCAACACCTGTGTTTGAATGGCTTCAGGACTTATTGTAACAGTCAGACATCCTGGCATGCGACAACCTTTCCTTGGATGGGTGAGGAATGAGAAGAGGAGAGAGGCCGAATTTTCCAATAATTGGTCCTTGGGAAAAAATGCTCGTTGGAAGCCCATGAGGCATGTGGCACCGGCACCCCGGCATTATTTCAATTGTAGAGAGCATACCTACATGATTACAGCTCGCATGTTTTGGTACTACCCAAGCGGAGCTGGAATGTGTGGCTGATTCCCTTTCCAGCTGGAGTGGTACAGAAGCAGAGGTTTCCAGCCTTTGTGTATCTTACTGCATACTGCCTCTGCCTGGCAGAAGCCCCGGCCTCAGAGTTGTGTACATCATTTCTACTGTGCCTTGGGCTCAATGTAAGCAATTCAGAGTGAGCGTCATCAACACCCACAGAATATCCCCAGCAACAGCAAGACCAGGCCTGGCTGTCCTGTGTGGCTTTCCTGACCCTAGAGGGTCACAGGACCACCAGTCGGTAAACGATGAGGAAAGGACAAGAGCCGAGTTTTTAGAGACACTGACTTGATATGATGACATGGTGTGACATTAAGGGTCCTTGCCTCTTCCTGATTATCTCCTTTTTTATCAAAAGGACTCTAGGTGAAAGACTTATAAACCTAAAACTTCCCTGCAGAAATGTGCCTTTCCTTCTAGAAATAAGACAGAAATCAGTTGGTTATCCAAATAAAGACATTAATTCCATTCATGAGGGTAGAGTCCTCAGGACCTGTCGCTTCCCATTGCCTCAACCCTTTATACTATGGTTGTTTCCTTTTTCATCTGAGATTTCAGTTTCAACAGGTTAAGTTACCTGAGACCAACTGTGCTTTGAAAATTCTAAATGAAAAGTTCTCTAAGTAATTCTTAAGTTTTCAAATGTGTATCATTTTGAGGAGCATCACAAAATTTCACACCATCCTACTCCACCCTGCTGGCAACGTGAGTCACACGGCATCCGGAGTCAGGAAACGGAGAGAGGTGAATGCTAATCCTCCGCTCTCTTCCCCATGGATGGTGCTGCCCACATAAAAGTAGGTGTTTCCACATCAATTAGCCCCATCTAGAAAAAGCTCTCACAGATATGCCCAGAGGTTTGTCTCCTAAGTTATTCTAGCACCTGAAAAGTAGAAAATCAGTATCAGCCAGTCACAATTGAAAAGAAAGAGTGTATGTTCTAGGGCATTCTTATTAAATTTTGGCAATTGACCAGGAGGGAAAAACAAAGTTAGGAACATCTCAAAATCAAATGCTGATAGCTTTGACGCTGCACTATCAAGAACGCTTGCATTCCTTCGAGGCTGTAGCAGCTGGTATTGAACTCGACACTGTAGTCAAAAGCAGAGAAAGTATAATCCCTATACAGACAGCAAAACTCAGGTTCTTCACATCCCCCCACCCTGGCCAATCAAACCTCTGTCTCTGAATCGTTCACAAAGTCAGCCAGTAATCCAGAAATACCGAAAGCCCCTAAAACAGAGCTGCGCTGCTATCTGGGAGTAATATCCACCTGTGAACTCCTCATTGAGGGCTAGGCGGACAAGGAGACAATAGGAATAACTGGATGGTCTTTCTATACCCAGCCAGGGTGTGTGCATGGCTAGAAGGTAGCCATGCACTTTGCAGACATCTTAAGCATGGCTTCAAGCAGCTTGGAAACAGTGGAGTCCTTCTGGGACAAGAGCTGATGGCAGATGGCTGAGACTTCTCCAACAAGACACGGGCAGGCTCCTTTCTAGGAGGCTTGCCCAGAAAAATCTACCAGGCCAGAACACAGGAGCATCTTAAACTGACAGGTGCTATTTACAGCCACAAGCCTTCTGCCTGGACCGCAGACAATCCTTTCTTTGTGAAGGACATCAGTAGGTAGTAAGTGTCATTAAATTCAGCACTCAGAGTCAGGAGACTCTGGCTCTGGGCCTTCATTTCCATCCCCTTGAGTTGTGTCCCGTATAAATTGCTCTTCTCTTAATTTCCACACCTGCATCGATAACATAATGATGCATTCCACTAGGGTCTGCTCACCAGAGTTTTGAGTGAAATAACTTCCACGAAATGTGGGGGGGACGACGTCTAGAAAATAGCATTCAAATATAAGGCATTATCATATTCAACAGAAGACAGTTTTGCAGGATGAAATGTAAACTAAATAATAGTGCTGTGCTCAGAAGAAGGGGCGAGACAGAAATTCCTGCTCGCGTCCTGAGACCAAGGACTTTCAGTTGTCTTCTAAACAATGCTTATTACCATGAAAAGGGCCTGCAAATTGGCCTTCCAAACAATCCTATTCATCCCTCGAAAATGCGGCAGCCGAGCTGGAATTGATGAGCCCCCTCTCCGACTCCCTGCCCTTGCAATACTGTCAACAAAAGGGGACCAGCCCAACAGCTGGCGAACAAACAGGCAGAAGTGCCAGGTCCTCCACAGAGCTCCTACCTTCTCACCTCCAACCCGGCCACAACCACCCCCTGCCTCCGGATATCCCAGAGACCTCTGTTGCCTGCACGCTATTTTCCTGTAACCATCCATTTTCCCTCGTTCCTCCGCCCCCCTTTTGTAACAAAGTAACGAAGAAAGAAAAAAAAAACGTTTATAAACATCCAGGCTTCCATGGCTCCAAAGTAATTAGCAGTTCCATGAAGGCATGTAGGCAGCTTGCATTAAAGCATAACCAGGAGGCGGTGGTAGAAAGACGTAGGCTCAGAAGGAATTTTCTGGATAATGTGTGAGCTCTGCTGCAAAGCCCAGCTGCTCCAAGTTCTCTTGTTTGTCGGTAGAACTTGCACTGAGTGCACAGCACAGACGTTTTGGTCCTTGAAGTCTCCCCTCGATGGTCTGGTTAGGCTTTACCTTGCACCTTTAAGATCAAGAATCATATCACATAAAACTGGGCTTTGGAAATGCCAGACTAACCAGTGTCAGTTTTCAAAAGCTCTTAAAAAAAAAAAAAAAAAAAAAAAAGGATGATGCAGGACATTTTTGTAAATGGAAAATGTTGCATATACAAAGTCTGAGGCAATCCAGGACATTTTAAACCAGAGAGCAGATGGAACAGGAGCGATATAAATCAGTGTAACTGTATTTTGCCAACTGCAAAGTGATTCTAGCTCCAAACAAAACTTCTTTCTCTCCAACTTGTTGATTGCATATCTATTTGTTTTTAATTTACACTGCGTAGAATTTGGTGAGATGTTTGGAGTTAAAAATCAGAATTGAAAGGTCTAGGGAACACCAAAACGAGCCAAACCACCCACAGAGTACGGAACTAAGGAAAACAAATACAGGAAATACACAGAGTTACTTACATTGAAAAGTAATATTCATGCATATGTTACATAAGGCAATTAACAGGAATTATGTGTGGGGCGATGTTCAAGGAATGTCCTGCAATTAGGAGGCGTATTAAGTACCTGCTGGAAGGGTGAGAGCCTTTAACCTCCGTCCTTCCTGGCTTTGACCCGAACGTGACCTCGGGTCTGTCTCTCAATCTTGTTTTCAGCTTCCCGCTGGAAGGTTCTTGACCTTTGGTTGTCAAAGTCAGAACCATTTTTAATCTTGACTCTGTCCGCTCTAAGCCATCAGACTTCGGACTGGGGAAGATTTGTCCAGATTACGCTGACTGAGAAAACCAGCTCAGTCACACGAGAAACTAAGAAGCCAGTTTAGGAAAAAGGAGAGGGAGACTGGTACACATCTTCTCACTGTAAAGCAAGCCGCTGCCCCGGAATCTGAGGGAGACTCGTGAACCTGCCCGTTCTGTGTCCTAAGTCCTTGGGCCATTTCTTCAGGATGAATGGGATGAGATCGGCAGGCTGTTGGTGGCAAGGCAGCCTGGAAACCAGCCGCGGGGACTACACTGTATTCAACTCACAGGACTTAGCCCGTCTTCTGATCAGAGACACAAGGAATCTTGTTTAGTATCCCAAGTTATCTCTGGTTTAGGGCTTCAGTGACGAACCAGTTCGAGTCTGAATGATTACATGGGACACAGATTCCCTGTGAAGGCTGACTCTCTTCCCAACCACATAAACACACAGCGGCACACAAACTGCATGCATATTTAGGACAACACAGAATACAGGTGTTTGTTGGATATCCTGTGTTTTTCATAGGTAATATCCCTTCTCTCTTCCTCAAAGATATCTTCATTCCCCCGTGTCCAGGTTCAGATCTTCTGCCGTAGGCCACTGACAGGCAGAGGAGCCCAGGAAGGAATGTGCGTCTGGAAGAACATGAATTGCGCGTGAGAAGTAGAGAATGATAGCGGACATTGCAGAGACTGCACACTACCGGCGTCTGCTCACTAGAGCACTTGCACACGTACTTAAGTGGCAACGTGCAGCGGAGGTGATGAGGCTGAGGCTGCAAAAATCACAGGCGTGGCCAGGTGTGGGAGCCCGTTCCGGGGTTCCTCGTGGCTTTACCCAGCAGGTCCGAATAGAGGATGATCAGGACCACGGGCCTGAGTGCAGGTGTCTGAGATGGCCTGCACTTGGCTGTGCTGGGGGAGGAGGTCTTTTGCTCCACCCCTTGGCGTCTCTATAAAAACCCTGGACCAGAGACAGTCCGGGCCCGTTGGAATAGGTTCCAGGCCCTCTCGAGGCTATCCTTTATTTTCTATCTGTTTATCTCCGCAACATTCTCCGCTATAAATCCTTCTATCTAATATTTCCTGCTGCTCGCACTCAAGAAAACTCTGGGAAGCTGTGGGGGTGGTGGGTAAACGCCCCACAGAATGGCGCCATGAACAGGGACTAAAAAGGGACTAAAAAAAAGGGACTAAAGAAAAAAAAAAGGGACGGAAAAAAAAGGGACAAAAAAAGGGGGGACTAAAGACAAATGAACAGGGACTTAAGACAAAGTAATAGGGACTAAAGATAAAGGAAAATAATAGTTTTATTACAGAGTTTTTGGTGAAAGTGCTGAGTTAGCCCTGCCAGTGGAAAGGCATGCCGGTGTTATGGAATATATATATATTTTTATATATATTTTTTGGGAAGGCAGGCGTTTTATCCTCGAGAGAAAAGGAAAGCGGACTGGAAGGATGTCCGATGCTGCAGCGAAATTCTCTTCTGTCAAAATTTTCTATCTTCTATCCCTTTCTCAATTTCTATCTGTGATAAGTATAAGGTATAGGGTAGTAATATAGTTTAGG
The DNA here is from genome assembly GCF_049852395.1 of Peromyscus maniculatus bairdii. Taxonomy (NCBI): domain Eukaryota; kingdom Metazoa; phylum Chordata; class Mammalia; order Rodentia; family Cricetidae; genus Peromyscus; species Peromyscus maniculatus. The sequence continues at coordinate 76,290,792 of NC_134866.1, read as the reverse complement.
AAAAACTTAGAAGTATAAGATTGTGTAGGAAAAAATAAGTAAGGCAACTAGACAGAAAAACTCAATTTTCTAACTTTGGGGGCTCTGAAAGCAAACTGGGAAAAAAATCTTTCTTTGGGCTTTTCGGGTAGTAAAAAAGCTCTTCTTGGAGCTTATGGGGAAGAAAAAGTTTCCTATGGAAGCTTTTGACCTGGGGACAGCTGAAATGCTAAGTCCAAGCGGCAGGAGAAAGTAATTTCTCCCTGAGGCAAAAATTGGGGTGTAAGAAGTCAAAGTTTAAAGTTGGGGAGTTTTGGGAAAAGTTGGTCTTCTGGGGCAAAAAAAAAAAAAATCTTAAACTCTAAAGCTTTTTTTGGAAAATTTTGTGGGAAAAAAATCTCTCTAAAAAGCCTTAATCTTTCTCTCTTAAGAAACTTAAAAACTAAAGCCTCTAACCTTCTCTCAGAAAGACGAGAGTAGAATCACCTGAAGATATTAGTATGGGGACCACCTGTGATTAGCTCTAAGGGAAAACAACAAACTTAAGACAGCAAAACCTAAGTTCTTTCAAGCTTTAACAATCCTCCCTGCAATGCAGGAGGCAGGGACAAGTTTCTAAAAACGTCTTCTAAGCTCTGTCTCTTCAAGCTAGTAAAAGTCAGTGGTTCAGAGTACCCTGAGGGAAAGGCTTGGGAGAGTGTGGGTGAAGAGCTACAGAGAGCCCAAAAGGGCCAGAAACTTTACCTGAGACAAGCAAAAAAGTCAAGCTTTTCAGTTACAGTGGAGCTGAGGCATCAAATGCTTTGTTTCTGAGTGAGCCTTTCAGAATGGAAAGGTGCTCCTAATCTTCCTAATACAAAGATCCCCTGAAGCAATGCAAACTGTTAGCATTGTATCCTCGCTTCTGAGCAAAAACCCAGAGGTGACTGGCCAGCATCTCTGAGTTGGAGTGCATTTCGGGGATACTAGGGTTCCTGTAGTTGTAAACTTCCTGGAGCACAGAGCTGAGGCAGGAAGGTGCAGGACCCAGGGGAAGATTGCTAATGAACAAACAAAGCTAAAGCCAGTGGGAAGGGCACAGTTGCCCACTTTACTACAAGTCCCAGTTGATAGGTCCACAGCTGCAAAAAGAAAAAGCTTTCCTATCAGAGAAAGGACCTTTCTGGGAAAACAGTAAAGCTGAACTGTGTCTGAAGCAGTCGTGCTGCTGAGTCAGAACGCTGTCTGGGGAAAGAGCCCAGCCAGGGCAGAACAGAACTATCCAGGAATAAAGCTTTCTTTTCTGTCAGAAAAAGCACCTCTTTGAGAAAGCTTTGTTTCAACTGACTCCCTGAAATGAGGGAGTGTAGCCCTGAGGGGTGATTGCCTCTGGCATAAGCTCTGTCCTGAGCACCCAGACAAGTAAACACAACCCACTGGGGGACTGGGCCAGGTGAAGGCCTGATGAGGCAAAGTACCTGTCCAATGGGAGTTTAGAAATGGCAAAAACCTCCCTTGTTAAATTTTTCAGTCTGTACGCAAACCACACAGACCCCCGAAAACAGAAACGGACAAAAAGCCCCTACCTTCAGTAGCAGGGAAAGCCGCCACAGTAGTGTCGGAAACTGTTTCTGGGGTAGAGGGGGATAAACTGAGACCAAACTGGGAACTGTCTGGGAGAAAGACTCTGAAGAAACAGAGAAGGGACATAATCCTCCCCAGAAAATATGTGACCTGAAAAAGCTGCTAGAATTGGAGGCGGCAGATTCAGGGGGAGAGAAAAAGCCCCTACCTCCAAAGGCAGCTAGCAGAGGTACAGAGCTGCAGACAGATACCTGAAGCTCTGCATCTGGGGGGTAAGGAATAAACAAAATGAGAATAAGATCAGTGGGAGAAAATCTCTCTGAAAGAGCTATGGAAAAGCTGTTGTAAATGATCTTGTTTTTCACTGACTGGCTAAGGCAAGCACAAGCCCCGAGGAAAGCTGCTATCAGAAATGCCAGCCTCAATGCCGGCTAATGAGGCAGGTGTGGTTCTGATTCGGGGGCCAGTGTCAAATGAAGGAGAGACACCTGTTGAAGCCAGCTGAAGAGAGACCAGAAACCTCCCAATGTCCCATAGCTGAAAATGTAAAATGCTTGTTCAAATCTCCCATTGCAAAAGCAAAAAACTTTGTTCAAACCTCCCGGGCAAGAATTTGTAAACAAGTCTGGTAAAAGAGAACCAGTTGACTCTCAGACCCAAAAAGAACTATGGGAAATGATATAAGGGACTGATATAAGGGACTGATATGGGACTGATATTATTATGGACTGATATAAGGGAAATGCATTCTGAGAAATGTAGTTTTTCCGCTAAAGATGGCGA